>NC_091955.1:34761786-37161786 GCF_031021105.1 Erythrolamprus reginae
TTTCTGTTCTTGAGGGCTCTTGGATTTTGTGACTTATAAATTAGCCCTGGCTTCAGCAAAAAGCCTGCTGCATTCCCACACATGACCAAAGTCACTCTATCTTTCATGGCCTTAAAGCCAGGGGCTTTGGCTTCATCTTGCATCAAGAAAGTCCGTGAAGGCATCCTCTTCCAGAACAGGCCTGTTTCATCCATGTTGAACACCTGTTCTGGATGGTAGTCCCCTTCTGCAATTAGATCTTTAAAGGTGCGCCGGACAAAGTTTTCAGCTGCACCTGTATCTGCTGAGGCAGCTTCTCCATGCAATGACACACTGTTCAGGCCATAGCGCCGTTGAAATCTGTCAAACCACCCTTTGCTTGCTGTGAATGTGGCTGGGGCTGAAGAAGCAGAAGATGTTGATGGCTGGGGGTCTTCAGAGTCATCTACAGAGAATGACAGGACAGGGAGAGAGAAGTGACTTGAATGAAAGCATACAGTCCTTCCATCACTCCCTCCTTCTCTCCCTCCCTCCCTCCTTCCCTTCTCTCCCTCCCTCCTAACATCCCTCCCTCCTTCCATCCATCACTCCCTCCTTCCATCCATCCATCCCTCCTTCCATCACTCCCTCCTTCTCTCCCTCCCTCCCTCCTTCCCTTCTCTCCCTCCCTCCTAACATCCCTCCCTCCCTCCTTCCATCCATCATTCCCTCCCTCCTTCCATCCATCCCTCCTTCCATCACTCCCTCCTCTCCCTCCCTCCCTCCTTCCCTTCTCTCCCTCCCTCCTAACATCCCTCCCTCCCTCCTTCCATCCATCACTCCCTCCTTCCATCCATCCATCCCTCCTTCCATGTCTTCAAGACGGTTGTACAATTGCTGTGCCTTGGTCCTTATGGTGTTGGTATCCAAAGCAATGCTCTTTTTGAGGTAGTCTTGTACCCACACAGACAAAGCAGCTTCCATCTTCATAAGGCGTTTGTTTCTAGGCGTCACTATTCTTTTTGCACCCTTGTTGAATGATATCAGAGAACTTTGCCTTATCTTCTTCTCCTCTTTCCTAATGTATCGCACAGTCGATTCGTTGATCCCATAATGCCGACCAACCTCTACATTAGAATGTCCCGCTTTCAGCATGTCCAAAAGTTCAATCTTTTCCTTAATTGTCAGCATCTTCCGGGTCTTTTTAGCATCGCCGGCTCCACTCCGCATGGAACGTTTAGGTGCCATCTTCCACGAAGTCTTCACAAAAGAGCTCCAAGCAAGAGATCGAAGAAACAGATCCAAGAAAGATCTCCAAGCAAGAGATCGAAGAAACAGATCCAAGAAAGAGCTCCAAGCAAGAGATCGAAGAAACAGATCCAAGACAGAGCTCCAAGCAAGAGATCGAAGAAACAGATCCAAGACAGAGCTCCAATGCAAGAAACAGCTCCGACCAACAACCCCGACCAACAGCTCACAAAGTTCCAAGACAGAAACGGCTGCAAAAGTTGCAAGTTGCAAAGCAAAGCAAAGCAAAGCACTGATTGGCCGAGATTTCTGCCCATCAGCAATGACAATGGTGATTGGCTGAAATTTTGCTGTATCACCATTGCCATTGCAATGGCAAAGCTGATTGGCCGAGATTTCGGCCAACCAGCAATGCTACACGTCAGTTTGGGCGGGAAAAACCGGGCAAGTACTGTATTTTTAACTTTTTTTTTTTTTGGGAAAAATCGCGATGTAGCCTGTAAAGCGTTTCGCAACGATCGAGATGGTAGCAATTGCTCAAAAATCGCAAATTACCCTGTTCGCAATGGTCGGGGACGCAATAAGCGGGGGATCACTGTATATATATATACATACATACATACATCTATGCCGCCCAGTCCCAAAGGGACTGCCGCTCAGACACTATACTTTTCTGCCCACAACGGAAAAAAATTAGAGGGAACATTGCCTCAGAGGCCATCTAGTCTGACCCCCAGCTCAAGCAGGAGACTGGTACAGAATTATAGAGATGAAAAGGACCTTAGAGACCATCTAGTCCAACCCTCTTCACAAGCAGGAGAATTGGTCTCCCAGTAAAATTTCTGGGCTGCTAAATTGGCTGGTGGAACTCCCTGCCTCACAACATGCTAATCGTTAAAAAGCTAATTTGGGAAATCAATCAGATTGGTCCTCACAAAAGAGGGGTGGAAGAGAGAGCTAGGTAGCATCCTCTTAGCAAAGAACAGAAGTGAAGTTACTGGTTACTGTCTAGGGCCCCTTTATGACCTGGTCATCATGGTGATCTGTAGAATTTTTACGATGCGTGGAGGCTGATGAAAAAGGAACAAGCGGTTATGACAAAACAAACAAGAGGGCATCTAGTCCAACCCCCTTCTCAAGCAGATTTCTACAGAATCTGAAAGATGGAAGGGACCACAGAGGTCATCTTGTTCAAACCCCATCTCAAGTAGGAGATTTCTACAGAACAACAGAGTTTGAGGAGACATAAGAGGTCATGTAGTCCAACCCCCTGCTCAAGTCGCTGACCTATACAGATTCCCATACAAATTAACAAGTGTTGGAAAGGACCTCGGAAGTCTTCTCCATACTGAGAGAGCGGGTCCAGCAGTCACATGGGTTGCTTGCTGTCCAATCCGTCGGGGACCGAGCCTTGTCTTTAAAAAGCCTGCTGGATCCGCCCCTTCCCCAGAATTCACTCGGTCCTGCGATCCAGCGGGACTCGTGGTGGCTCATTCTTCTCGCAAAAACACCTTCCGTTCGTCTTCTTTCTAACAGATAAGTAAAATTTCATTCTGCCTTTTACTTTAGAGCTTGCCTTGATTTGCGCGCCAGCTTTACTGGGCTTGGCGCCAAGGGAGAAGCCGCGGCACGGCTCCTCCTATTTTTTTCACAAATGCCCTGCTAGCGCCGCTTGCCGGATTGCATTTACAAGTAAATCTACTCGGCCAGGAGTTCTATCGGCAAGCTAAGAATTGTTTCAAAAAAGGAGAAAAAAGGCTCGTGTTCCTCCTGTGGTGTGGGACTGTTAGCAAGCTTCCCTTGATTGTCCCCCGGACTTTAGATTCCCCTCCGTCTTTAAATCTCAGAGCGGTTTATTTTGGCGCGAAGGCCCTCAGCACCCGGTAATTGTCGGCCCTTGCGGATTGCCCACACGCATCCCGTCTGGTGCCAGTAAGTCCGTCGCTTGACCCTGGAGTAACTTCTCCCTGGCTAGGCCTCCAAACCAGTGTGCCTTAGTTTACTTTTTGATTAAGGTTAGCGAGGTCTGCCCTTCTGCACTCCCAGACACGAATTCTGGTACCGTCCAGATTGGCTGTGAGTCGCAGACGCTCCTGGGCCTAGGAGCAGGGCCCTCTTCCTCTTGGGAACATTACACTAGCTTCTCCCATCAGATTTTGTGTCAAGTCCTGACCCTTTAATTTGTTCAGGCCATGACTTCGTTTCCCAAGAGAGGCATATCAAAAGGTCCCAGACAGGTTAGGCCTACTGGTGATGAAATTGATAGTATCCCCCAGGCCTCTTCCTCCTCTTCCTCAGGGGTCCATACAATGGCTAGACCAACCAGGGCTGAGAAGAAAAGGGACATAGCCCTGCAGAGAATCCATGAAAAATCTGCTAAACGTTTAAAAGTGCAGGCCCAAGTGCACATTAGCCCTGACCCCCCAGAGGCTTCTAACCTCCCTCCCTCTGGGGTCCCTGTGCTCTCTCTGGATGAGCCAAACCTAAACAGACCCCAACCTAACTTATGGGTCTTAGGTCCAGAGGAGCCAGACATTATGGAAGATCCCTCTGAGCCGGACCCATCCCAGGCCTTCAGGGAATCTCCATCTTTACCTGCAAACATTACTAATCTGCCTCCAGATTTTCAATCTATGTTTTCTGTCCTGTCTAAAGCCATTGATGCCAAACTCGACTATCAATGTGCCTTCTCACTCTCGTCCCCTTCCACGTGCCCGACCCGTGGGTTCCCTCTCATCCTACAGAGCTCCAATTAATGAGGATTCGGATTCTTCCCAGGATAAAAACGAGGACGTGGACATACAGGATGATGATGACCCATTTCATCGCCTGTCAGAAGATGAGGAATCTCAAATTAAGGTTCCAGCCCCGGCTGCAATTTTTCCATTCCAATTGTTCAAATCTTTTCTTTTCAAAGCAAGAGTTTCTACAGGCTTAGTCAGGCAAGATAAACAGTCTGCTCATTCCACAGATCCCCCTGAAGAAAACTTACCATACTTCATGGAGGAGCAGGAAGATAAAGAGGTCATTCCAATGCCCAAATTGTTTAAAGATGCTTTGCTTAAGCAGTGAGATCACCCAGCTTTTAGCTTTAATCCCACAACTAAAGACAAGAAGTTATATAAGCTTTCCCCTTCCTATGATGATCTTCTTGTCTGCCCTAAACCTGATGAACCTGTTAAAACCCTACACTCTGCGGCTGCTATGCCGGGTAAAGCAAAGGAGGTTTTAAGACCCGAAGACAAACGCCTAGAGCAGATGCTCAAAAGATGTTTCTTCACAGATACTTGGGCTATCAAAAGTGCAGCATCAGCATCTTTCTTTTCTAGAGCTATGCTTTTATGGCTTCAACAGCTCCAGCAGCACATTCCCCCTGATGATCTACGGGGCCAACAGGACTTTAACAAAGTTTTTGCAGCGGCCCAATATGTAGTGGATGCTACCCTGCAATCATCAAGATTTGCAGCCAGGTCAGTAGTGGCATCAACAACGACCAGGAGGCTTCTATGGCTGCGCCCTTGGCAGGTGGTCATGGGTCCTTTGAAGCTCAATCTCCTATTTGGCGACCTCCTGGACCCCCTTCTCATGGAAACCGCTGACAAAAAGAAAGTTTGGGGGCCCACCAACAAGGCCATCAAAACTCAACCCTTTCGACGTCCCAAACATCAACAGGATCAAGGGTTCGCCTTTCAAAGAAACTCAGGTCAGTATGCCCCTCATTTTCGTACCCAAGCAGGCAGTAACCCCAGGGGTAGAGGATCCCGTTACCAAAGAGGTTCCTCCTCGACCAGAGCTTCCAGAAAGCCCAGATGCTGAGCTTCATTCCATTCCCATAGGAGGGCGCCTGGCTTGGTTCTCCTCCAGATGGCACCATTCCTGTAAGGACTCCTGGGTTATTGCTACTGTGGAATGGGGCCTCCTAAACATTTTATTTCATGCCCACCCCCAGGTCTTCTCCATCTCGTATCCGAATGGAGGAAGCTATTCAACACCTGTTGTCTATCAGGGCTATCCAACCTGTTCCCTCTTCCCAAAGAGATCTGGGCTTCTACTCCATCCTCTTCATGGTCCCTAAGACATCTGGAGAATGGAGAGCTATCTTGGACCTTAAATATTTGAACCAGTTTATTAAATACAGTGATCCCTCGATCATCGCGAGGGTTCCGTTCCAGGACCCCACGCGATGATCGATTTTTCGCGAAGTAGCGGTGCGGAAGTAAAAACACCATCTGCACATGCGCAGATGGTGTTTTTACTTCCACCGCCCTTCGCCCCCCTTTCCCCAGCGTGCGCGCGTGCTGCCCGCCCCCCGCGCTGTTGCTGGGGCCGCTTCTCAGCTGAGAAGCGGCCCCGGGGTTTCCCCAGCGTGCGCGCGTGCTGCCCACCCCCCGCGCTGTTGCTGGGGCCGCTTCTCAGCTGAGAAGCGGCCCCGGGGTTTCCCCAGCGTGCGCGCGTGCTGCCCGCCCCCCGCGCTGTTGCTGGGGCCGCTTCTCAGCTGAGAAGCGGCCCCGGGGTTTCCCCAGCGTGCGCGCGTGCTGCCCCACCCCCCGCGCTGTTGCTGGGGCCGCTTCTCAGCTGAGAAGCGGCCCCGGGGTTTCCCCAGCGTGCGCGCGTGCTGCCCGCCCCCCGCGCTGTTGCTGGGGCCGCTTCTCAGCTGAGAAGCGGCCCCGGGGTTTCCCCAGCGTGCGCGCGTGCTGCCCGCCCCCCGCGCTGTTGCTGGGGCCGCTTCTCAGCTGAGAAGCGGCCCCGGGGTTTCCCCAGCGTGCGCGCCTGCCGCCTGCCCCCCGCTCTGTTGCTGGGGCCGCTTCTCAGCTGAGAAGCGGCCCCGGGGTTTCCCCAGCGTGCGCGCCTGCCGCCCGCCCCCCGCGCTGTTGCTGGGGCCGCTTCTCAGCTGGGAGGCGGAGGTGAGGTTTCTCGGCGCGCGGGCTTTCCCCAGCAACGCGCGCAGAGCTAGGGTGTCCCCAGGCTCGCGCGCGCCGCCCGCCCGCCCACGCTGTTGCCGGCTCCGCTTCCCAGCTGGGAGGCGGAGGTGAGGTTTCCCGCGCGCGCGGGCTTTCCCCAGCAACGCGCGCAGAGCTAGGGTGTCCCCAGGCTCGCGCGCGCCGCCCGCCCGCCCACGCTGTTGCCGGCTCCGCTTCCCAGCTGGGAGGCGGAGGTGAGGTGTCCCCAAGCGCGCGGGCTTTCCCCAGCAACGCGCGCAGAGCTAGGGTGTCCCTCCCAGCTGGGAGGCGGAGGTGGGGTTTCCCGCGCGCGCCGCTGTCTTACCGGGGCAAGAGGGGGAAGACCCAGGGAAGCCTCTGCCCGGTGGGGAAACTCCACCATCTACGCATGCGTGGAAGGGCACGCATGCGCAGATGGTGGAGTTTACTTCCGGGTTGAAAACTCGCGATATAGCGTTTAGCGAACATCGAGGTCGCGAAACTCGAGGGATCACTGTATAGGAAATTCAAGATGCACTCTTTGTCATCCATGTTAGCCGCTATCCATCCTGGGGACTTTATGGTCGCCCTGGATCTCACAAAAGCCTATCTTCATATTCCCATTGCCAAAGGTCATAGGAAATTTTTGTGCTTTGCCTTCCAAGGCAAGCACTACCAATACAGGGCTATACCCTTCGGGCCCTCCTCGGCTCCTCGAGTCTTTACTAAGCTCCTAGGAACCCTGGCGGCTCACATTCGAGCCACGCCCATCCATATTTTATGCTATTTAGATGACATTAATTCATGGGGCCTCTAAAGAGGGCACCCGCTCATACCTCAACATTACCATGTCTATCCTACAGGATCATAGTTTCTCCACTAATCTCAAAAAGAGTCAGCTCCATCCATCATCTTCTATTCAGCACCTGGGAGCCATCATTAACTCAGATCTCTCTCAGATCTTTCTCTCTACTGAGAGAAAAGTCAGTATTAAGGAGCTCATTTCCCAATTACGATCTCGGAGAAGGATTTCCATCGTTACCCTGTCTTCTCTACTGGGAAAGATGGTATCCTGTATTGGCATTATTCCCTGGGCCCCTCTTCATGCCAGGGACCTCCAATGGCTTTTATTACCATTCCAGAGATCGGGGAACAGCAATTCGACACGTCTCATCACCGTCCCATCCACAGTTTTAAGATCCCTTATGTGGTGGACCTCCCCTGTTCTGGACAAGGGATCTCCCTTCAGGTGTCCAGACCAATTCACCATCACCACGGATGACAGCTTATCAGGCTGGGGAGCCCATGCCAAGGGCCTGATAGCCCAAGGCACATGGACAGCGGAGGAGGCTTCCAGACACATCAATTGGCTGGAATTGAGAGCAGTGTCTCTGGCCCTCAAACAATTCAAACCGCACATCATCAACCAACATGTTCTGATTCTCACGGACAATATAGCCACAAAGAGCCATATTTGCAGACGAAGGGGCACCAGGTCCAAGGCCCTGACGAGAGAAGTCCTGAAGTTGGGTACAATAACAAGAGTTGGAAGGGACCCTGGAGAGAGAGAGAGAGAAATGCGAAGGGAGTTTGAGAGAGGACCATGTAGCAGTGAGTTCCCCCAGCCAATTTAGCAGCTCAGAATTTGTTAAATGTGTATGAGTTGAGGGCTACCCCCACTTCTGAGGCCTCAGAGTTTTTGCCTCTCTCGGCAAACACTTTCTTTTGTTATAAGTGCTCCACACCGTAAAAATTCCACAGATTACCATGACGACAAGGGCCCCCCAACAGTAACCAGTAACTTCACTTTTGTCCTTTGCTAAGAGGATGCTTCCTAGCTCTCTCTTCCACCCCTCTTTTGTGAGGACTGCTCTGATTGGCTTTCCAAATTAGCTTTTGAAGGATTAGCATGTTGTGAGGCAGGGAGTTCCACCAGCCGATTTAGCAGCCCAGAAATTTGACTGGGAGACCAATTCTCCTGCTTGTGAAGAGGGTTGGACTAGATGGTCTCTGAAGTCCCTTCCATGTTTGTGTTTGTGGGTGTGAAAGAGCTCCCAAAGGCCGCTCCCTCCACTTTGGGGACTCTCCACATGACCATAGGAGGGGGTAAAAAAGGTATGGGATCATCTAGATGCCCAGAGCATGAACGGACCTCTCTCTCTCTGCAAACAGGGAGGGATCATTAGCCCTCCAACTCTTTTTCTCCAAAGGGGGTCAGACTAGATGGCCTCTGAGGTCCCCTCCATTTCTACCATTCTGTATCAGTCTCCTGCTTGAGCATGGGGTCAGACTAGACGGTCTCTGGCGTCCCCTCCATTTCTATCATTCTGTATCAGTCTCCTGCTTGAGCAGGGGGTCAGACTAGATGGTCTCTGAGGTCTCCTCCATCTCTATCATTCTGTATCAGTCTCCTGCTTGTGCAGGGGTCAGACTAGATAGTCTTTGGGATCCCCTCCATCTCTATCATTCTGTTTCAATCTCCTGCTTGAGCTGGGGGTCATGTTAGATGGCCACTGAGATCCCTTCCATCTCTATGATTCTGTAACAGTCTCCTGCATGAGAAGGGGGTCAGACTAGAACTGTTGTGTGTGTGTGTGTGTGTACGAAAGAGCGAACTGTCCCATTCTTTCCTTCCCAAAGTAGCATTTTTAAGGACCTTTCTGATTGGATGGTAGCAAAGTGTCCCATGTGGCCAAAAGGCTGTGGCTGAATATGGATTTTTGTGATGAAAGGGCTGGCGAATAGCTAGGGGCCTTTTGGCGAGGGAGATAATGCAGCAGTCTATCAGCTGCTGCAGAAGAAAGAGCTTCATCCAACTGGCAGAGGCAAAAAGTCCCATCCCCGTCCCAGTTAATGGTGACAGAGTCATCTTCCTCAGTTGCTGGCCAAGAGGCTGGTGCCAGTTCCCTGGGGGGATGCAAGCCGAACCAGATCCCCGACAGTGCCTCTCTTTTCCACTGCCCCTCCAAGGTGGATCTGACCTAGTGCCAATTGGTTCCAGATCTCCAAGCAGCTGGGATTCGGAGTTCCCCACAGTGTGCGGAGGAAATCTGTACCACTGCAACATTGGCCATGCCCCTTCTCCCAGACCAATTATTTTCAAATTGGTAAAGCAACCATGTTTTTGCCAGGATTCCACAGATCGTTTGGAAAGTTGCCCCTGCAACTTTCTGCAGGTATGTGCATGACATTCACTTGGGAACTTAAAATCTACTTATAAAGTAGTTGTATATTCATATACAGTGATCCCTCGATTTTCGCGGGGGTTACGTTCCAAGACCTCCCGCGAAAATCGATTTTCCGCTATATAGCGGCGCGGAAGTAAAAACACCATTTTTGGCTATGGACAGCCAAAAACTACCCCCACGCACCCTTTTTCAAGGCAGCACAAGGAGCCGGGCTTGAAATTAGGGCAGGGAGCGACGAAAGTGCGGAAGCCGACAAAGATTGCTTTGAATGTCGGCTGCCCCCGCCCCCCCAGCACCCGCCCGCCGTTCGCCTGCCCGCCATTCGCCCGCCGTTCGCCCGGCCACCCGCCGCTCGCTCGCCGCTCGCCCACCCACCCCACCGCTCGCCCGTCCGCTCGCTCGCCGTTCGCCCGTCCGCTCGCCCGCCGTTCACCCGCCGTTCGCCCGGCCGCTCACCGCTCGAGAGCAAGAGGGGGAGAGATAGAGAAAGAGAGAGAAGGAAAGAAAGAAAGAGATGAGAGAGGGAGGAAGAGAGTGTCAGAGGAAGAAGCAAGATAGAGAAAGAGAGAGAGAAAGAAAGATGAGAAAGGAAGGAAGAGAGTGAGAGAGAGGAAGAAAGAGAGAGAGAAGAGTGGAAGGAAGAGAGAGAGAAATGATAGAAAAAAGGAGAGAGAAAAAGAGAAATGAGAAAATGATTGAAGCAGAGAATGACAGGAAAGAAAGAGACAGAGAAGTGACTCTTGGTGATGACGTATGACGTGATCGGATGGGAAAAACCGTGGTATAGCAAAAAAACCGTGGAGTATTTTTTAATTAATATTTTTTTTAAAACCGTGGTATAGCGTTTCGCGAAGTTTGAAGCCGCGAAAATCGAGGGATCGCTGTATATTTAGAAACTGCTGGGAGCAGTTTTGAAAACAGCCATGTAAAATATGGCAAAAGATGCAGTGGTTTTAATGATTCCAAAGGTTGTACTTCATTTGTACTCTCATGCATTGCAAAGCTCCTATTGTTGGCAAAATACAGTGATCCCCCGCTCGTTGCGAGGGTTCCGTTCCAGGACCCCCCGCAACGAGCGGGTTTTCGCGAAGTAGCGCTGCGGAAGTAAAAACACCATCTGCGCATGTGCAGATGGTGTTTTTAACTTCCGCAGCGCTAGCGAGGAGCCGAAGATTGGGGGCGGCGCGGCTGTTTTAAAACGTCGCCGCCGGCATGGGGGGCTTCCTAGCAGCCCCCCAAACACGGGTTGGGGGTCCGGGGGGTGCTGGCAAGCCCCCCATGCCGGCGGCGACGTTTTAAAACAGCCGCGCCGCCCCCAATCTTCGGCTCCTCGCTAGCGGGCTTTCGAGATGAGTCCTGAAGCGAATTCGCTTCAGGACTCAGCTCGAAAGCGGCGAGAGCTAGCGCCCAGCCCCGTGACATTCGCTTTCCTGCCGCCGGCAGCCGAGTGATCCTGGGCTCCTTCGCAACCTCGGAGAGCTTCCTGGGCATGAAAGCTCACGAAAACCAGGAAGCTCTCTGAGGTTGCGAAGGAGCCCACGATCACTCGGCTGCAAGCGGGAGGAAGGCGAATCCCACGGGGCTGGCCTCGGTTATCCCCCCGGCTCCCCTCCTACCAGCCCCGCCGCGGAAGGCTCCATTCTGTTCCCTGAATGGAGACCGCCGGCCGCTCAATCGGGCCGGCAGGGAACAGAATGGAGCGTTCCGCGGCGGGGCTGCTAAGGGGGGGGAGACGAGCCCAGCCCCGTGACATTCGTTTTCCTGCCGCCGGCAGCCAAGTGATCCTGGGCTCCTTCGCAACCTCGGAGAGCTTCCTGGGCATGAAAGCTCACGAAAACCAGGAAGCTCTCTGAGGTTGCGAAGGAGCCCACGATCACTCGGCTGCAAGCGTGAGGAAGGCGAATCCCACGGGGCTGGGCTCGGTTATCCCCCCGGCTCCCCTCCTACCAGCCCCGCCGCGGAAGGCTCCATTCTGTTCCCTGAATGGAGACCGCCGGCCGCTCAATCGGGCCGGCAGGGAACAGAATGGAGCCTTCCGCGGCGGGGCTGGTAGGAGGGGAGCCGGGGGGATAACCGAGCCCAGCCCCGTGGGATTCGCCTTCCTCCCGCTTGCAGCCGAGTGATCGTGGGCTCCTTCGCAACCTCAGAGAGCTTCCTGGTTTTCGTGAGCTTTCATGCCCAGGAAGCTCTCCGAGGTTGCGAAGGAGCCCAGGATCACTCGGCTGCCGGCGGCAGGAAAACGAATGTCACGGGGCTGGGCTCGGTTATCCCCCCGGCTCCCCTCCTACCAGCCCCGCCGCGGAAGGCTCCATTCTGTTCCCTGCCGGCCCGATTGAGCGGCCGGCGGTCTCCATTCAGGGAACAGAATGGAGCCTTCCGCGGCGGGGCTGGTAGGAGGGGAGCCGGGGGGATAACCGAGCCCAGCCCCGTGGGATTCGCCTTCCTCCCGCTTGCAGCCGAGTGATCGTGGGCTCCTTCGCAACCTCAGAGAGCTTCCTGGTTTTCGTGAGCTTTCATGCCCAGGAAGCTCTCCGAGGTTGCGAAGGAGCCCAGGATCACTCGGCTGCCGGCGGCAGGAAAACGAATGTCACGGGGCTGGGCTCGGTTATCCCCCCGGCTCCCCTCCTACCAGCCCCGCCGCGGAAGGCTCCATTCTGTTCCCTGCCGGCCCGATTGAGCGGCCGGCGGTCTCCATTCAGGGAACAGAATGGAGCCTTCCGCGGCGGGGCTGGTAGGAGGGGAGCCGGGGGGATAACCGAGCCCAGCCCCGTGGGATTCGCCTTCCTCACGCTTGCAGCCGAGTGATCGTGGGCTCCTTCGCAACCTCAGAGAGCTTCCTGGTTTTCGTGAGCTTTCATGCCCAGGAAGCTCTCCGAGGTTGCGAAGGAGCCCAGGATCACTCGGCTGCCGGCGGCAGGAAAACGAATGTCACGGGGCTGGGCTCGTCTCCCCCCCCATAGCAGCCCCGCCGCGGAACGCTCCATTCTGTTCCCTGAATGGAGACCGCCGGCCGCTCAATCGGGCCGGCAGGGAACAGAATGGAGCGTTCCGCGGCGGGGCTGCTATGGGGGGGGGAGACGAGCCCAGCCCCGTGACATTCGTTTTCCTGCCGCCGGCAGCCGAGTGATCCTGGGCTCCTTCGCAACCTCGGAGAGCTTCCTGGGCATGAAAGCTCACGAAAACCAGGAAGCTCTCTGAGGTTGCGAAGGAGCCCACGATCACTCGGCTGCCGGCGGCAGGAAAACGAATGTCACGGGGCTGGGCTCGTCTCCCCCCCCATAGCAGCCCCGCCGCGGAACGCTCCATTCTGTTCCCTGAATCACTTTGAATCCAGCAGCTTCTGCTGGATACGGGCGGTGGGTGGGACGAGCGGTGAGGAAGCCAGGGGCTGTGGCAGCTCGCCCCCCCATCGCCCGTATCCAACAGAAGCGGCGGGATTCAAAGTGCTGGGGTGGGGGGGGGGTGTCCCGACAGCCCCCCACCCCAGCACTTTGAATCCAGCAGCTTCTGCTGGATACGGGCGGTGGGTGGGACGAGCGGTGCGGAAGCCAGGGGTGTGGCAGCTCGCCCCCCCATCGCCCGTATCCAGCAGAAGCGGCGGGATTCAAAGGGATTCAAGGCTAACTTCTGCGCTTGGCTTGAGGACTCAGCTGGGAAGCGGCACGGGTGTTTTAAAAGGTCTCCGCCGGCATGGGGGGCTTCCTACCCCCCCCGAACCCCCAACCCGGGTTTGGGGGGGTGCTAAGAAGCCCCCCATGCCGGCGGAGACCTTTTAAAACACCCATGCCGCTTCCCAACTGAGTCCTGAAGCCAAACGAACCCGGGTGGCCGGGCGAGCAGCGAGCAAATGGCGGGTGGCCGGGCGAAGGGCGGGCAAACGGAGGGCGAGCGGGTGCTGGGGGGGCTTCTCGCCCTCCCGCCAGCAAGAGGGGAAAGACCCAGGGAAGCCGCCCAGCAGCTGATCTGCCCGGCGGGGAACACCATCTACGCATGTGTGGCCATAGGAAAAAAGGGCGCACATGCACAGATGGTGTTTTTACTTCCGGGTTGAAAAATCGCGATGTAGCCCATTCGCAATGGTCGGGGACGCAATAACCGGGGGATCACTGTATTTTGGAAGTGGTTTGCCATTGTCTTCTTAGAACAGAAGAAACCAACTGGTTTCATACCTAAGGCAGGACTAGAACTCATTGTAACTTGGTTACCAGCCTGATGCCTTAATCACTGGCTTTTACCTATGTAAAACTCATTGAAGCAGATTTATTTATTTTCTCAGGATCATGTGGTTGCTCTCCATAGTTACTGCACAATCTTTGAAAAAGGCAAATACTTTCCTTGAACATCATAATATTTTTATTATTTATTTATTATTTAATACATAAACACAAAGAAAAGTAGAAATAAGAAATTAGGGGAAGGGAAAAGGGGAAAAAGAAAGTGTGAGATACAAGGGAAAAAAGGAGGGGGAAGGAAAGGCACAGTACAAGATAAAAACACTCCAGCCTCAACTTTTTCCTTTAACACTTTAGTACATAACTAGTCATTTCTATAATGATAAATCTAATCGACAAAACCAAAGACAAAATTTATTTATTTTATCACAAGGACAAAATCCAGAACTGATATGCAAAGTATGAAAAACATACTTAATATGTTATATTAAATATACAGTATTATACTCTCTGAATAAAATGATTAATTTTATCTTCCTTGCTATGGAAATCGTATGTGTTTCTATTTGCACCTAATCATCTTTGTGAACTATCACCATTTTTATTAACAAGGTCCACTGTATTCTTTCATGTTTTTTGACCTTATAGGGAAAAATATTCATTTTTTCATCCTTTTTTAAAAGCTAAACTTTTCTTTAAACACATTTCTAAAATCAAAACTTTCTAATACGTCTTTTTCTTTAACTTCTTAATGTACAGACTTTGAATTATTAAATTTAGATCCTATTCTGTGCACAGCCCTCAGAGCAAAACCCCCAACTCAAAAATCCTTTATTTTATGAATAAATCAAACTCTTTATTGATATAAGCACACATAATAAAAACAGGTTATAAAATACTCGGAGAAGGGGGGGGGGTTCTTTTTGGGAGCTAAATGTCAACAAAATGCCAAGCTTGGCCTAATTAGCATTCCAATAGATAACAAAGTCCATTTATATGTTAAGCATATGATTTATGCTCATCAGATTCCCAGCAACAAGCATCCATCTGAGAATGAGTGTTATTGAGGCAGAAATCATGGTTTTAAAGCTTTGTTCAAGCACACCCCCAGTTTCACATTTCTTCCATTGAATAATGTTGAATCTCCACACCCCATTTCCCACAATCCTTTGCCTTTATACTGCCTGGAAGTGACATCACACCTCAAAGAGGCTAAGGCTGTAAGCTAATACCTTTGACTATGTAACTCCTCTTGCCTTCTCAATAATCTCCTATAGCGAGGATCAGTCCATTGACTTTCCACACTCATCCTCTGACTGGAACCACTCCCCCATTGTTACATCAACCCCCTCTAGTGGTTCCTCAGGCTCACTCAAGTCATTTTCTCCCTCACTCTTGCTTTCTGCTTCATCTGTCAACCCCCCTGGACCAGGGTATCCAGAGGGGCCTGGCTTATCCTCCTCAGAATCTGACATGACCTGAGGTGGACATGGAACACTCACAACAGATCCCTCCTTCCAAACTACCCCAATCAATTTTTTTTCTTTTATTAACATCCTCAATTTTTGTTTTTAAAGTATTATATTTTCTTTAACTTTCTCTTAAAACATACTCTCAAATACACTTTCAATAACATTTTGCATACTATTTTTTCCAGTTACAAATATCAAACAAATAAAAATCCATCCTAGATCCAGTTAACTCATTAAGTTTAAATTACTCCTTCCAGCTTGTCTTCATGGAGTAAAATCTTTATCCAGTAATAAGCCTCCCTTTTAAATCAAGGATTTCTTGACTGTGTTAATGTCCCTAAAGAAAAAGTTCCAAACTTGTCTTTTACTTTAAACTCTTCTTCCAGTTTTGTGGAGAGATTTATATTTAAAACATTATAATAATAATTTAATTTATAATAATAATTTATTAGATTTGTATGCCGCCCTTCTCCAAGCACTCGTTACCTCAGTAGTTTGGTACCTTTCTAGTTTGAGAGATTTTATCATTACTCTTGGACCACAGCTGATCAACAAACTGGTGAATTTTATTTAGATAAATTTCAAATATTTCAAATCTAATAATTTGCTCTTCTATCATGACTCCCTCTTTGGTTTAAGAATAACTTATTTGTAAATCACTTAGGAATTGCTAGCCATTCAGGAGTCATAAAAATCAGAAAGTTTTAATCACCCATAGCAAAGCAGACCAATATGCAAGTTACTACAATAATAAACTAAAACCATAGCTTTCAGTCTTCGTTTCTCCATCACCTTCCCCCCCCCCCACACACACACACACTCTTCTTTAATGTTTTCATGATTTATCAGTTTAGTATTGTTACCAAAAGTCCTGATAAATCTATGTTGATTCTTAACATTTAATAATATTTTCTGTAGATTTATCCAGCATTGACCTCAACCTGTTCTTCTTAAAGATTTTGGCTATTCTGTTTCATACCTCTTTGGTTATATATCCCTCATTCTGATTCCTGCCTTCATCCCATTTAGGCCTTAGCTTGTTAAAAAATTTCCATACAGTCTAGTTTCCATGTTTTCTATTCTCATGTGGAAAATTTGTCAAATTTGTCCTTCAGGATTTAATTTATTTTTATTCTTCTCACAATTTAGATAGATCCCTTCTGAAATATTTTCTTCACCACCATTTCCATTCCCACTCTCAGACTATTGTCTAGGCCAGTGATGGCAAACCTATGGCACGGGTGCCATAACTGCTGGCACGCGAACCATTGCCATAACTCAGCTCCAACATGCATGTGTGTGCCTACAAGCTGATTTTTGGCTCTCACAGTGATTCTAGGAGGGCATTTTTGGCTTCCAGAGAGCATCAGGGTGGGAGGGCTTTTTACCCCTCCCCCGGCTCCAGAAAAGCCTTTGGAGCCTGGGGAGGGTGAAACACGAACTACTGAGCCCACCAGAAATTGGGAAACAGGCTGTTTCCGGCCTCCAGAGGGCCTCTGGGAGGTGGGGGAAGCTGTTTTTGCCCTCCCCAGGCACTGAATTATGGGTATGGGCACTTGCGCATGCCCGATAGCACACACACTCTCTCTTTCGGCACCTGAAGAAAAAAAGGTTCACCATTGTTCGCCATCTTCCTCCTGTCTCCCAAGATCATTCTCATATACTGTTACATCCTTCCTATCCTTCGATTGTTTTCATGTCATGAGTTTTATCCCACATTAAAGGAGCATTATGAAATTTTGTCCCCGACCTATTATTATTATTATTATTATTATTATTATTATTATTATTATTATTATTATTATTATTATGTCAATACAACACAGCAAACAAGATCACTATGCTAGATTTCGTATTTCATCACCAGTCAGGTGCTTCTCAGGCACCTAGGACTGCGTGATGTAGCAGCGAATTATGTTTGCCGATCCCAGTAAAGCGGCCTTTTGCAATTGACAGATGGAGATTTTGTCAATTCCGATGGTTTTCAAATGTCCGCTGAGATCCTTTGGCACTGCGCCCAGCTTGCCAAGTACCACTGGGACCACTTTCACTGGCTTATGCCAGAGTCGTTGCAGCTCGATTTTTAGATCTTCCTATTTCACTAATTTCTCTAGCTGCTTCTCCTCAATTCTGCTGTCTCCTGGGATTGCAATGTCGATGATCCATGCTTTCTTTTTCTCCACAATCAGGATGTCTGGTGTGTTATGCTTCAGAATTCGGTCAGTCAGAAGTCCCACAGTAGTTTTGCATGCTCATTTTCGACCACTTTTTCGGGCTTATGATCCCACCAGTTCTTTGCCACTGGTAGATGGTAGTTCTGGCACAAGTTCCAGTGGATCATCTGTGGCACAGCATTGTGTCTATGCTTGTAGTCAGTCTGTGCGATCTTTTTGCAGCAGCTGAATATGTGATCAATTGTTTCATCTGTTTCTTTACATAGTCTGCACTTTGGATCGCCTGTTGATTTTTCAATTCTGGCTTTGACAGCATTTGTTCTAATGACCTGTTCTTGTGCCGCCAGTATTAGTCATTCTGTCTCCTTTTTGAGTGTTCCACTTGTAAGCCATGACCAGGTCTTTTCTTTATCTACTTTGCCTTCAATCTTCTCCAAGTACTGGCCATGCAGTGCTTTGTTCCACCAACTGTCCACACGACATTGAGTTACAGTTTTTCTGTACTGGTCCTTAGTTTGCTTCACCTTGAGAAGCTTCCTATTGTTGACCTCCATCAACGCTGACTCTTTGCTCTCCTTCACATAGTCAGCTAATGCATGCTTCTCTTCTTCCACTGTCTGCTTCACCTACAAAAGTCCTCTGCCACCTATTTTCCTTGGTAAATACAGCCTGTCAACGTCACTGCGGGGGTGTAGTGCATGATGGATCGTCATTAATTTTCTGGTTTTCCTGTCCAAGTTGTCCAGCTCTGCTTGAGTCCAGTTCACTATGCCAGCTGTGTATCTAATGACAGGTATGGCCCAAGTATTTATAACCTTGATAGTGTTGCCACCATTCAGTTTGCTCTTCAAATTTTTTCTGGTCCTCTGGATGTACTCTTTGCTGATCACAGTTTTCACATGACCATGCTTGATATTATCCAGTTGCAAGATGTCCAAGTATCTGTAGGCTTCTGGCTGGTGGCACTTGATGGTTTGACCATTTGGCATTTCAATGCCCTCACTTTCAGTGATTTCCCCCTTTTTCAGTGCCACTGTGGCACGTTTATCCAGGCCAAACTCCATGCTGATATCGTTGCTAAAGATTCACACAGTGTTGGTTAGTGACGGTATCTCAGTTTCTGATTTTCCGTACAACTTCAGGTCATCCATATACAACAGGTGTGAAATTTTTGGTGAATTCCTAGCAGTTTTGTAGTCTAGGTTTGTTTTCTGTAGGATGAGTGACAGCGGGATTATAGTGATGATGAATAGCAATGGGGACAAAGAGTCCCGCTGGAAGATGCCCCTTCTGATGTTGATCAGTCCATAGCTTTCATTCCCAGCAAAAAGCTCAGTCTTCCAATATTTCATTGCCTTTTCTATGAATTTCCTGATGTTTTCATTGACTCCAATGACTTCCAGGCATTTTATGATCCAGCTGTGTGGCAATGAGTCAAAGGCTTTCTTGTAGTCAGTCCAGGTCATGTATAGGTTTGTTTTCCTGTTCTTACAGTTCTCTGAAATCATTTTATCAATTAGGAGCTGGTCTTTCGTACCTCTGCTTTGTCTTTTATTGCCCTTTTGCTCCACTGGCATGATGTCTTTTTCTTCTAGGTAGTCCTGAATTCTGTTAGCTATGATACCTGTCAGCAGTTTGAGCATGGTCAGCAAACATGTTATTGGCCTGTAGTTTCCTGGTATGGCTCCTTTCGCTGCGTCTTTCTGTACTAAATATGTTCTGCCAGTTGTAAGCCATTCACTGATATTTCCTGTCTGCAGCATTTTGTTGAACAATTCGGCCATTTTTGCATGCAGGCTGGTCAGGTATTTCAGCCAAAAACCATGCACCTGATCAGTGTCAGGAGATGTCCAGTTCTTTACTTTCTTCACTCTTTTTGCAATCATTTCAGGTGTTATTTCCAGCTGCTGCATATTGCTCTTTGAGAATTTTTTCTCAAACTCCTTTATCCACCCAGCAGTTTTGTTATAGTCCTTTTCCACTTCCCAGAGATCTTTCCAGAACTTTGTTGTTATTTTCATCTCTGGCTTTTCTTATCTGTTTGCTGATGCAGGTTCTGGTAGAACTGCCTCTGGTTGGATTGAAATGTTTGATTCTGCCTGTCCTGGGTGATCCTAGCTTTATATCACTCAATTTTCCTGGCGGTCGCTGTTATCTGCTGCTTTACAATTTCCTGAGCTTCCTCAATCTTTCTAGTACTAAGCCAGTACTTTTTTGTCAAATAGTCTTTGATCTTCTGATTGTTCAGTTTCTGCTGCTTAATGTTCTTCAAGTTACTTGCATCTGATCTCAAGCTTTTGATTTTCAGTTCTAGTCGGATTTTCCATTTTGGTTTTCCAATTGGTTTCTGTTGCAGTAATCCTAGTTCTTCAGTTACTATAACAGCTGTACTGTAGGCAAGCTGATTCAATTCTTCAATTGAAGTTACATTGACAATTGCAAGTGCAGAGTTAATATCTTCCATCAGTGGGACAAGTCGTTTCTTGCTTATGTTTTTTAAGGCTGGCAGTCTCTTTCGCTCTGCATTGGACCCTGCATGAGCAAGCATTTGGTCCTTTAGTTCTTGCTGCCTTTGAGTCATAGTGCCAAGTGTCTCATGTGCAGCTTCTTGCTGTCTTTCCAAGTTTTCATCAGGTTCCAGTTGTGCAGTGACTCCAGATCTTATTGGAGCTTCTACTGGTGCCAGATCAGATTTTGGTGTTTCTATTTTGCAAATTTTCTGTATTTCTTCTAATTTGACTTCACTGAACATTTGGTTCCTGATTATGAGTCATCGCTAATCGGCCAGTCGAAGTTCCGTTATTTTTGAGTCTACATATTCTTGTTTCCATAATTGGTAGATCCGTCTTTGATATCCACATTTTTCAGGCTCTGAGTTGTAATAACACTTCATGATTGTGCGATTCTCTGACATTGAGAATTTCTGCCACTTTTTGATTGGTAAGCTTTGTTTGTTTTGTTCCTGTAGCTCATTTGTCGATGGCTGCCCAGGTTCCACAGCAGCCACTGCAGTCCTTTTTATCCTGGGCGACGACCGAGCCAGTATGGACTTCTTTTTATTTTGTCTCTCCATTAGTTTATGGATTAGGTACGTTTAGTCTGGCTCCTCTGCTTTTACCACTCCGGCAAGGTTAGACCTACCAGTAGTTTACACTACCGCCGGCACAACTCTCAGCTTCATTGAAGCACACAAGCCCCACAACCCCATCAGTGGGGTGGTGGTGGTTGTTATTATTATATTATTATTATTATTATTATTATTATTATTATTATTATTATTATTATTATTTGCATTTATAGGCGGCTCAACTCCAAAATTGGCTCTGAGTGGCTAACAACAGTTATAAATACAATACAAATAAAAAAGCAGTAAAAAACATCAATAAAATCACATAAAATCACAATGAAAAATCTGCTGAAAAATCCAACCTCGGCTTATACTCGAATCACTGACCTTCACTGACCTGAAAACTCCCGTGCAACATTTTCCAAAGGTGCACAGTTCGGATGTGAAAGGCAGGGAGGGAGGAAACCTGATGGCTCTGGCATAGCTGCTTCGGCTCTTGCTACAGTCCAGCCGGCAACTCCCCTTAGCTGCCTGATTGGCAGCAGGCTGAACCAATTACAGTTTCTCCTCTACACAGAAAGGAGACACTGAGAGAGCTGCCTGATTGGCAGCAGGCTGAACCAATCACAGCTCCTCTACGTAGAAAGGACGCACTGGGGGAAGGGGCGGGAGGGTTGAAGGGACTTTCAGAAGGAAGGAAAGGTGGATGAAAAGGGACTATAGAAGTCCCGTTTAGAAGTCAGCAAGCCAGCAACATATTTTACAAGTAAAATTTAAGTTACCCATTTAAATTTGATTAATTTCTAGTAACAGAAGAGGTTATTTTGTAAGAAAATGTTGCTTCAAGTGGGGATAATTCTGTGTAATTAAACTTTTTCTTCCAACTATACTTATCATACTCAAGAGGATTGTTAATGCTGACTTGTTTAAAATAATACAAAGGTTAGGATAATATAATAGTATGATTTTGGCATTTAGCATTTGTTCTACATAATTAATATGAAAAGATTTACCTTTTTTAAGAGTATGGTTTCTCCTTATGCAAGATAAATATCATGTAGAGGAAAGATTTTACAATTAATGATTGAGTAACCCCCAACTGTTATTTACTGATCTATTGAGATAGTAATGATTTTAACTTATGAAATATGTTTTAAATGGAAAATCTGAATATTTATCATATGAAAGTTTGATTTAAGCAATTGTTTTGAAATAATATATGAAATCCTAATTATTAAGAAAATTATAATGATATTGTAATGAAGACTAAGATAACAGGTTCGATTACATTCCTAAAGATATTTTAAGAGGGTTTTGGTTATGATAAAAGAAGGAATTAAAAAACAGAGATTTAGGAAGGGGAGGAAGAAAGGTGCAAGAAGTAAAAAACATTTTGGAAGGAAAAGTTACATAATAATAATAACAACAGAGTTGGAAGGGACCTTGGAGATCTTCTAGTCCAAGCCCCTGCTTAGGCAGAAACCCTACACTACTTCAGACAAATGGATATCCAACATCTTCTTAAAAACTTCCAGTGTTGGAGCATTCACAACTTCTGGTGGTAGGCTGTTCCACAGATTCATTGTTCTAACTGTCAGGAATTTTTTCCTTAGTTCTAAGTTGCTTCTCTCCTTGTTTAGTTTCCACCCATTGCTTCTTGTTCTGCCCTCAGGTGCTTTGGAAAATAGGTTGACTCTCTCTTCTTTGTGGCAAACCCTGAGATATTGGAAGAATGCTATCATGTCTCCCCTGGTCCTTTTTTTCATTAAACTAGATATACCCAGTTCCTGCAACCGTTCTTCATATGTTTTTTAAAAAATTCTCCTACAAAAACAATTTTAAGAAGCTACAGTAGAAGAATATTCCATTTTTATAAGTTACCAATAGCCACTGCATTTTCCACCCTAGGCTTATACTTGAGTCAATAAGTTTTCCCAGTTTTTGTGGCAAAAGTAGGTGCCTCAGCTTATAATCGGGTCAACTTATACTCAAGTATATATGGTATATCATTAAAAAAAACCATGTGCACTAACAATCAATCTTAATTCCAGGCCTGCCGGAAAAGCCAGGTTTTGACGGCTTTCCGGAAGACTGGTACGAAGGAGATAATGCAGGGGGCAGTTGATTCTCCAGGGCCAGAGCTGCCACAGAGAAGGCTCTTCGAGGTCCTGCCAACCAACATTGTTTGGCGGATGGAACCTGAAGAATGCCAGCTCTGTGGGCCCTTACTGGCCGCAGCGAGGTATGAGGCAGGAGGCTGACCCGTAAATAGTCTGGCCCTGCCTTTTAATATTGAAATTAAACTGACACTCATGTCTACATATTAACATAGACAGGTGCAACTAAGAGTGTTCTAACTTCTGAGTTCCCCATTATATTTGCCTATATTTTACTGGGCATTAATTTATTGTCTTGATTCCTCTTTTTACTGTAACCATTCTTATCCCTAATAAGGAATTAACTGTAGAGTTTTGAAATTCTTTTCTGTAGAGAAAATACCAATAGGATATGATAACAATGAAAATCTAAATCTAGTTAGCATTCAAAATAATCACACCAGGGGATTGCTGCATAATGGACAAAATTGTATTTTAAAGAGTAGTGTAATGTATTTGAGCAGTTTAATAATGTTTCGCTGTGGTAGATTGGTAGATGCAGAGTAATATGAAAAACAAACACCTAAGCAATCATTCATAAGCCATGAGCTGCAAAGTTTGAATAGTTTAGATCAGTGTTTTTCAATCGGTGTGCCACATGGTCAGGTGTGCCGTGAAGCTCAGCTTCTGAGATCGGAAGCTGAGCTTCATTCTTTGCGCCTCCTTTTTCGCACCTTCCTTCTTCATGGCAGATGAGCTTTGGGGCCCAGCGGGAGAGCGCTGGCAACAGCAGCATCGGACAGTAGCCAGGGGGGCAGCTGCGAGCGGGAGCTCCAGGTCAGAGGCATCGGCAGCGCCCCGCCCAGCTGGAGCTTCCCTGGTGGGGGCTGCACCAAATGTCCTTTGAGACCCGGCGGGAGGGCACCAGCAGTAGGAGCAGGAGGGCGCCAGCAGCAGCGGCACCAAGTAGTAGCCGGCAATGTTACCTCTAAGGCCAAAAACAACCCACCATGCACCCTTTTCCAGGACCGCACAAGGAGCCGGTGTTGGAGTTTGGGGTGGGGAGCGACGAAAGTGCGGAGGTCAGCACCGCGGCCGCCCCCACCCCGCAGTGCCTCAGGCCCCCTCGCGCCCATGGCTTCTCGCCGCTGCCACCCACCCAATCCGCCCCTCTGGCTTTTTCCGGCTCCTCCCGCAGCGGTGGCTGCAGCGGCGGCGAGCACTCGGAGAAAACCTCACAGCGGAGGCCGGCGAAGGTTCTTTGGAATGTCAGGGGCACGTGCGTGCGTACGCTCCCCATCCCCCTGCAAGCCCACCCGGAACATTCAAAATAAGAAAAACCTTTGCCGGCCTCCACAGAGAAGAAAGGAAGAGAGAGAAAGCAATAACAAGAGAGAGAGAGAGAGAGAGCAACAGACAGAGCAAGATAGAAAGAAAGAAAAGAGGGAGAGAGAAAGAGAGATAGCAAGAGAGAGAACACAAGAGAGAAAGAAAGCAAGAGAGAGAGAAGAGAGAGAAAGAGCAAGAGAGAGAGAGATAGCAAGAGAGACAGAGAAAGAAAGAGAGACAGCAAGAGAGGGGGGAAGGTGGGAGAGAGAAAGACATGGAGGGAAGGAGGGAGAGAGAAAGAGCAAAAAGAGGAAGGAAGGAAGAGAGAAAGAGGAGGGATGGAGAGAAAGAAAGAGGAAGGAAGAGAGAGAAAGAGGGAGGGAGAGAAATAGAGCGAAAGGGAGGAAGACAGATTTTTTTTGTCCAAACTTTTTTTAGCCCCCCCCCCCTTCCCACCCCTCAATGTTCCCCAGGATTTTAAAAATGTGAATAATGTGCCACGGCTCAGAAAAGGTTGGGAAACACTGGTTTAGATCACAAAGTGCTGAACTCTTATCTTCATGAATTTGCATACATAAAAAGATTGATGTCCTCGGATGGATAAAATGAAAAAAGCAAATAGAAACGCACTTATCTTCAAATAATCCACATTTATAGCACCTTATAGCAAAGTTAATAAAACAGAATTATTATATTATAAATTATTATACAGTATTTTGATTCTATTAGCCCCATTTGTCACAGTGTGTCGACCATTCTATAGGCATATGCAGTAAAAGAAACTCCTGGGGCATTATAGAGTATAATTTTACTGATAGATCCATACACGCACAGAAGAAGCAAGAGCTGATAGTTCCAAAGCATGTTTACATCTGTCCAGATTCATAAACAGAATGTGTAACTTTAATCTATATATAATCAGATTTTGTTTTTCTTAAAGTATCTTAGCTCTGGTTCAATATGTTATTTGAACCTTAATGAATAACTTGTACTTAAGAAACCATTATTGCAGAATTGTTTTACACTGTTTTGGTTTTATTTCACATTTTAGGTCCAGAATTAGGGATCCAAAATTGGAGATACAAAAGTGATGAGCCTTCTATTATTAATATATCCCATATACTGGTGATGGCAAACCTTTTCAGCACCAAGTGCCCAAACCACAATGCACATACCGGAGCCCCGGAAACCTAAAGACCAGCTGGCCAGTGCACGTGCACATGCCAGCTAGCTGATCTTTGGGTTTTCAAGTGCACACGTGCTGGCCAGCAGGCCTTCCTGTGTGCTGGAAACCAGTCAGCTGGTCTTCATGTTTCCAGTGCTCTGGCGCACAAAGACCAGTTGGCTGGCACGCATCCCCACAGAGAGGGCTCTGTGCGCCACCTCTGGCATGCGTGCCCCGGGTTTGCCATCACAGCCATATATCATATAGCCAAAGTTTGGCTATGATTTGGTATTTCATCTTCTGTGCATTTGTGAGCTAATAATATTAACTCATAGTTAACCTTAAGATATACTTTTCATTTCCATTTTGAGAGCATTTTATCAGACAGACAATATGTTCCAAGTATGACCAATATTTTAAGAAAAATATGGGAGAAGACAAACGTCTAAATTCTATATTCCCAAAAGGTGGACAATATACTTTTATTATCAGAAGTATTTTTGTCCTCCATGTAGAGATACCATTGGAATGGAGTCCATTCCATTTGTAAACCAAGGATTCATGGGAATGAATCTCATACCTTGAATGTGATCATTCCCTCCTTTCTCCCATGCATTTGCTAATTGAATGCAAGGCTCGTTAAGTGCACTTGAGGTATCTTGGGGTGGGGAAGTGATGCCTAGTGATTGAACAGGCCGCCTGCTTAAGATCACCCAAGGTCTCCCTCGACCCGCTGAAATACCTCATGCTCCCCACAATAGCTTCTTCCTCCTCTCCAACTTACCACACTGGGTCACTTACCTTATAAAGATCTGTCTCCTCTTTAGTGTCTCTGTTTAAATTGCCTGTTAGTGGCAAGTGGCGAGAACAGAGGGAGAGTAGGATGAGCACACCCTGTTCGGCTTCTCTGATCACCGAGCCTGCCTGCCAGTTCTGGAGCAGCAGGCAACATCAGTCTTCTCCAAAAGCTTCCAGACTCCATGTGGAAAAATGTTAGCACGAAGTAAGGCTGTGGAGCAGCAAACTTGCATTGCTCCAAGCCCCTCTTTAGCATGCAACCACTTTTCCTGCAGAGACTGGAATCTTCTGTTTGCCCTGATCCCATGGAATATCAGGCACCCATTCTCTGCAAAAGCGGATGGGTGCCTCAACTTGCACAAGACAATGCACTCTAGAAGTTTGCAATGGCCCCATTTGCATGTTTACATTCTCTATCAGGGCAACAAGTGTTTGAGCGATCCTAAGACAATTGGAAATTTGCTCCATTTCCAACCACCCCAGAGTTGTTCAAACACTTGGTGACCTGATGGAGACTGCAAACTTTGTCTGCAAAGAAATGGGGCATTTGAAAATGCAGCTTCTCTTCAGCAGGGTCCTTGAAGAAAGGCCTTTCCTGGTGAAAACAGAATTCCAGAGCGATGTGTGCTCCCTCCGGAGTGTCCGTTCTCGGCAGCAAAGGCTTTTTGCAAAGATGGCAAAAGGCTTTGCAAACAGAGGGAAAGCTTCAATGTTTCAGATCTTCCCTCCATTTGCATGCCTCTGTTTGCAGAGAACAGAGGCCTAAAGTACCATGAGATCATGCAAGATCAATAGCCTGAGTTTTTGCACCACTGATCTATCATGATCTTGCTGTACTTTGGGCCTCCATTCTCTCATACATACCAAAGGCTCTCTAGATCTTTGCAAGGTGAGTAACCACAGGCCTGGTGCCTATGGAGACCCGGTGCAGCAGGAGGGAGGGGGAGAATAGGCAGGGCAAATATTGCAGAGCCTCTGCAATCATTTGTAAGAGCAAATCATTGTCGTGGTGCTGTAACATTTGTAGTTTTGGGACTTTTTCGTAAACGCAAGGGCATGCTTATCACGTAACTTCAAATGTTCGCTAAGGGAACACTCGTAACCAGGGAATTACCTGTATTGACTGCATGGAGCTTCAGTAGTGCCATTTTTTGTGGGTAGGATTCCTGTAATGAACTTGATCTGAACAAAACTACATTGAAGGCATTCTTGCAGGACATACTGATTTTTTTAGTATTATTTAAAACATCATATGACAAAACATGATGAGACTGACATCAAGTAAGAATGGTTCTTTTTTGTAATTATTGCATTTCTGGCTTCCTCACAGGTGGAGATTCGTTACAGCTTGACACGCTTTTAGACTGGTGGAGAGAGAAGAATGGTTCCTTTTGTTCACGGCTTATTATAGTCTTAGACTGTGAGAATGCTCAGCCTTGGGTTAAAGAAGTCAGAAAAGTCAGTGACATGTATATTGCAGTGCAAGGAGCAGAACTGGCTAAAGTAGTAGACATAGAAGAATCAGAACCTCCCCACGTTGGTGATTTCACTAGAGATTGGGTTGAATACAATTGTAATTCCAATCACAATATCAGATGGTTTGAAAAGGGAGGTACTGTGAAAGCTTTGTATGGAGTATCAAAAGGGTGGAGTGACTACACTTTACATTTGCCAACTGAAAGTGATGTTGCCAAACACTGGATGATGTATTTTCCCCACATCACATACCCATTGGTTCATCTCGCAAACTGGTTCTGTGGACTTAATCTCTTCTGGATTTGCAAAACTTGTTTTAGATGCTTAAAAAGATTAAAAATGAGTTGGTTTCTTCCTACAGTATTGGATACAGGACAAGGCTTTAAACTCGTCAGATCTTAACTAAGAATCAGAAGTGAGAGGTCCTACATCTTGAAACAGGATTGACTTGTAACTTCTTTATTCATTACATTTTATTTTTTGAAGAAATGATGTTACTTGTGTAGCTATATTCCTTTTGTATTTTCTTGAGCAAATGCAAGATTTCAGAAAATAAGAACTCCATTTGAAAACAAAAACAGCATAGATATTTGTAACCAAACTGGATTTGAATTCCATAAGAGCCATTAAATGTGACCATGGACTTGAGAGACAGCTTTGTCTGCTTCTTTGCATTGCAGCTGTCTGATATAAATTTGTCAAATTTCACACTTATTAAACATTCTGTTCTAAACACTGCATAGGGCTAATATATCCATTTCAGTCGCAGGTTATTGGAGGAGAGAGACTATTGAATCATGGTCATCATTTGTTTTGAAGGGTTTCAAAAGTAAAGCAACAAAGGACTAAAATCAAGTTATGTTAATTGTAAAGCAGGGGTTTCAAACTTGCAGCCCATGGGTCCGATGCGTCACATGCTGGCCATGCCCACACCTGGTTTAGTGAAGGGGGGAAAGTTGGCTATACATCCTGTGAGGATGCCCTGACAACGCAAATGTGACACCCCTGCAGTAAAGCTGTTGGCATTTTTAATTCATGTTGAAATGAACTAAAGTAATGTTACATTTTTCCATGGAACATAGGAGTCTTATTGTTCTGACCTAGGCTTCCTGATTAAATAAAATGGCACAAACGGTGTACCGCAAACCCTTTTTATTTGTAACAGTTGATATTATTTTCATTATCAACCTTAATAAGTCCAAACAAAGGAAAACATGTTTGACTAAAGTCTTACAGGAAAAGCCAGATAATGCACACAAACCGTACTCTTTGGCAAATTTGCAGGAAAAACTTGGAAAGGACCAAGGACCAATTTGCAGGAAAAACTTGGAAAGTCCAAACAGAAACACAGATTCCGTGTTGCAATGACAAGAGTGAGAAATTATCTGAGCTGCTTCCTGCAACGAACCCTTTTGTGTTCTCTACTTATATAGCCTATGGGGATCTCTAAGCCTTATTCCTCTGTAACTGTTATTGACTTCTGGCAGCTCTGCGTATGTGCGCATTGAGAACAGGCTCCTCCTATTCCTCTGCCTCGCTCATGTCAGCCTCTGGAGGTTCTGGAAGCAGGACAGACCTTCCAAATAGCCTTGACTAGATCCTTGTCTCTGGCACTGAGCCAACTTCAGCCTAGCCCAAGTTCCTCTCCAGCCTCCTTATCTGATTCTACTGCCAGTTCCTCAGGTCACTGGCAGACTACAACACTTATATCTTAATCCTAGACAAATATACATGGGAGTAAGTATTACTGATGTCAGTGGAGCTTATTGCCCAGTATTCTTAGGTTTGGAAGCATAATCGTTTCTCTTGGAAATAATGCCGAAAATAATTTTTGAATATTTCAATCCTTAATTAATACAACATCATAAATAAGTTCAGCAAAGCTAAACTCAGCAGGGTTAAACATTTTCTCTTCACACTGAAACATTGATTTTCGTTTAAAAAAATACATTCTTAAACTGCAGAATCTGTTTCTTTGCACAGCTAAAAAATAATTTAGTAACTAAAATGCATATATAAAAAACATTTTCAGTTCATTTCTTTAAAAAAACTATTCATTGAATACTAATTATTTATGCAACAGTTTTAGAACTACAAACCCATTTAATGTTTTTAATTATGAGAGTTAAATGGCTTGTTTCCCCCCTCTTACCTTATAAAATGTACAGCACAATGAAAGCATATAGAATAACAAAGCTGGCAATACCTGGAGATAATACAACTTAATCTGCATTCTTACTTTAATTTTTTTAATGGAAATCTGATTTGTAATTATTGATTACAGTATTTTACTTCATACTTTTATTAAGCACTATAAAATAGATTGACAATGCATTAAGTGCCATTCCTATATTTATTCAAATTACTATCAGTTACTACAGAATTTTAATTTAAAATGTACACATAGTAATGATACAGCTGAAACTTGCTAATTGTACTTTTCCTACTTAAGACACTTTTCTTTTTAGCTGTTCATAGTTTAACAGATTCAGAAACTGGGGAAGATTCTTTCTTTTGCGTTGACTATTCCATTCAACAGCTATGGCCTTTAAAGAAATCACTCGCTAAAAGGCAGCATTCAAAACTTTTAAGTAAGTGCATTGTTTTTCAGCCAATAATAACAAGTGAAGCATTCTGTGATGATTGTATGAAGATCGGACTAAAAATGAAAAATCAGGACATTTTTCTTAAACAAGTTCTGTGCATTCTTTGCCAAGAGATTTCAGAATGAAAATAACCCAGTTATTAAATAAGTCAAGGTTTATAAATAATATGAGAGAGGTAATTATGTTTAAATGAGATAAGCCTACTTTTGTACTAAAGTACAGTTTCAGGCAAAAAAAAATCAATTTTAATTTCAAATTATCAGGACTTGTTAAACACAAGGTGAAGCAGGGAGAAAAAATTTCCTTGAAAGTGGTTTTTGAAACCAGCTATTATTTAAAACACTTTTATAATTTAGTATTCTTGTGCTTAATGAATTAATTATCTTAACTTATTACATTTTTTTGTTCTCCTTTTTATACACATTTCCTATAACACACAAGTACTGATACATCAAGTAATCTGGATCTAAGTGGGAAGTATATTAATTATATCTACAAAAGAACTAAGCCGTTTTGTTCTTTATAGCTGCATTCTTTTCTCGGCATTATTTTAGGTGGATCATTTGAGGTTTTGATATGCTAAAAGTGATTTAAGAATTAAAGCCTGAACGTATTGTCAGAAATGAGTAACACGTCTTGAAAAAAAAAATTGTATCAGTTTTTTAATTGAACTTATACTATAAAAGTACAGTGATACCTCGTCTTACGAACCCTTCTTCATACGAACTTTTCGTGATACGAACCCGATGCTTAAGATTTTTTTGCCTCTTCTTCCAAACTATTTTCACCTTACAAAACTGAGCCGCTGGCGCTGGGATGCCCCGCCTCCGGACTTCCGTTGTTAGCCGAATGAAGGGAATCCCTTCATTTTTGCCGCTGCTGCTTTGAATCCCATCGAGGTGAGACTCAGGGGAATTCCTATGCATCGGCTGACAACGGAAGTCCGGAGGCGGGGATTCCCAGCAGCGCAAGGAAAAAGGGGTGACTTTTGGGATGGGGTTGCACACATTATTTGCTTTTACATTGATTTCTATGGGGGAAATTGCTTTGTCTTACAAACTTCATCTTACGAACCTGTCACGGAACGAATTAAGTTCGTAAGACGAGGTATCACTGTATTATTTATACATGCATGATTCATTTGTATGATATTTTTTACATTTTTGTCTCATTCTATATTTAGCCATTTAATTTTGTTGTTATTTTTCATTAAACTTAATTTTATAGAAGTGTTTAAATTAATTAATCCACCTTTCAGGGAGCCTGCAGCTAGGCAAAGAGAAATGTAATAATTTATTGGTTATTTTCTTTTAATGTGATGTCACCTTTTCCTTTGACAAAATTTTCTTTAGCAAAACATCGCCTATAATTAAGAATTGTTCTAACATCTAGGCAAATCTTCCCTGTTTGTGGATTCAAGTTTAACATTTGGGATAAGAAAACCTATATAAAATTAATAACTGAATTTTTGACATTAATTAAGCTGATTTTGTATCTTCCTTTAATTTCTCTGTATTTTTTGATATAATACCTAACCATATGGAAAATATATTCAGCCAGTGACTAATCAATTTTTCTTAAAACAGCTGGATTCAGTCATGATTATGTTCATTAAATTCCCAAATTGCAATATATATGTTTATATAGTTTCAACATTTAGTGCAAGATTTAGCATATTCAGAATACCTAGAATAAAACAATAAAATGGTTTTTTTAACAATAGAATGTTTCAATGTTCAGTGCATTAATAATGTTTTTGCAAAATATAATTTTCTCACCATGTATCTGACATTTAGTAGAAATGCAATAAATTAATTGTAGTGTGTCTGAATTTTAGAATAAATTCTCTTTCTTGTTTTTAAGTATCTCTCTTCTGTTAGGAATCATGAGAAACTCATTCCTATATCCGAAAATATCAGAAATAAGGAATTGCAATTTGTTGCAACATGTTTTAATAGGTGGATCTGTTTTGAACTATACTGTACAAAATGGAAAGAAGCTATCTGAATAGAATATTGGTGCTGGAGAAATATTCCTATTCCTAGGTAATGGAAAATAAGTTTTTAAAAAGGAAATCATGACCTGATTTTAAAAGCATCCATTCAATGTAGTAGTTATTGGAAGTCATATTCTTAGAAAATATGTCATATAGATTACAACTGCAAATTACAAACCTCCATCAGCATAACTTACTACATTAATTAAAATAAATATGGTAGCACCTTTTTGAAATAACACATTTTATTAAAAAGCAAATCTGCAGCCTCTTAAAAATGTGTTAGTCAAAAAAGGGGCTAGCAGACTTTTCTTGGATTTTTTATTTTTTGCCACCTTAGACTACCACATCTCTCCTACAGTGCCTGTATGGATAGTAAGGAGGAGTGGTATTTTGCACTCATAAAATGTTTGGTGACACTTCTTTTTGCTAGTAGGAAATTACTATAGGAAAAAAATTGAGACTGTAAAAAACTGGTGAGTATTAATCACATTGTATTAATCCAGCAGGAACTTCAAAGCCAAAAGGGTAGGCAGGAAATGTGTAAAGCAATAGTAACAATGCCTAAGATAAGGGACTAAGTTGATTCTCCCTAAGTAGTGCTTTTAAAATGAGTTAGCTGGAATCATACGTCAGACTCAAACCCAACAAATTACATTATGGCTTAATGCAGTATGAGAATAGAATAATGTGAACATACAGCTGAAAACCAATGTGATTTCTTTCAGTTCATAATTGAATTAATTAACACAAATCTGATAATTTATACTGCATATACTATATACTGTATATAAAAGCAAAAACCACACATGCCATAATCGCAAAATCTCCATAACCATAAAGCCTACAAACTTGAAATTTGTCATGTAGGTTCCTCCTGGCTTATAGATGCTCACTAAGAAATGATTTTTCTAAATCACCTATGATTTAGAAGTAGGTGAGTAGGTAAGTAGGCCAGCTTCGTTGCATTGATGCATGTTCCAAATACAGAGAGAGACTTCAAAAATGCTATCAAGAACTTGAACTATTTCAAGGAGAAGGAATGACCTGTAAGGGCGTTTGTTTTTTCATTTAGCTTATTGTGTTGGGTAAATCTCACCTTTCTGACTTCTTCAGCCAACCATGGGTTTTAATAGTGTGGTTTAGTCAGTACAGTGTGCAAAGCTGGCAAATTTGTGTATCCACATACTAGTATTAATTTAATAACTTGCCAGATTAAAAACAAATTCAACATCATGTTAGGCTGTTCCTAAAAGAGGAAATGCTTTAAATGAATAACATGAAATGTTGTTAGATTCCATTTGGAAAGTACTTCTTACTGTAAAATTACAACATGAGTAACAAGTGGTTATTCCACAGACAACAGCAGCCTCTGTGTCTGCTTCTGTTGGTTACATCACCTAAATTTAAAGTTGGTAATTTAAGGTTCTTATCCCTGCCCTGTGTCTTGCTTATGCATTTAAACTGCACGTATTACTGTTTGTGCCTAAGAACTTTGTTTAACACCTTATATTAACACCTTCAAAAGGGGAAAATATCCTAAATATTCCAAGTATAATGCAATATTATGGTCTATAGGTAGATGGGTTGTATAAAATAAGTTAGATACAATGTTTTCAGCATATTGGAATATTTTTATTCTGTCATACGGTGTATGAGTTAGTTTTTCTACATGGTTATAATAAATAAATACAAAAACAATGATAAAAGCTACAGCTGCTAAATTTATGTTCTATTAACATCAGTGCATATGTTATTTTACTTCTAATTTCATTTTGGGAGAGAAACTGAGTCATATTAGAATGCCTTACAGATTTCTAGACCGCCGTGCATTTCCTGAGAACCTGTAGTATTTTTCCCCATGCTGTCATTGTGGATCAACTTTCTGAGATGGAAACAGTATCACAGAGCAGTGGAGATTTACCCATAAAACTGATATTGCTGCTGTGCTTTATAATATGTGTTCTTTATGTTTTTCAGGGATTTCTCTTAAGATCTTGAGGGAGGGAGGGAGAAATGCACACACATTACTTACATACATGCACATACAGGTAGTTCTTAATTTAAAACCATTTGCTAATGATGGATGTTACAATACTGAAAATGTATGACCCTTTTTCACACTTATTGCTGGATCTCCATGGTCACATGATCAGAATTCAGTTGCTTGGCAATTGGCAAACATTTATGACAATTGCACTGTTTCAGAGTCATGTGATCACCATTTGTAACTTTCACTGACTTCCAGTCAGCAAAGTCAATGGGAGAAACCAGATTTGCTTAACGAATGCATGATTCACTTAACAACTGCGGTGATCCACTGAACAAGTATGGCAAATCTTGGAAATATTAAATAGAAAAATAAGAGAAGATAAAGAAATAAGAGGAATGAAAATCAGGAAAAAAGAATATAAATTACAAGCTTTTGCAGATGGTATTTATAATGGAAGATCCAATAGAAATTTGCCCTAAAATGTTAAGACAAACAGAACAATATGGAGAAGTGGCAGGGTTAAAAATCAACAAATCAATAAATAAAAAAACAAAAATGATAGTGAAAAATATGATAGAAAAACAAGAGAAACATGGAAGAGAAATTGGGCATCCAGATAGTAAAAAATATTAAATATTTAGGTATATATTTAATGCAAGATGTATAACAATAAAAAGATAATTATAAAAAATTGAGAACGCAAATAGAAGTAGATCTGGTAAATGGAAGAACTTACAAATGTTATTAATCAATAGAATAGCAATAATTAAAATGAATATATTGCTTAGAATATTATATTTATTTCAAATAATTCTAATTAAATTAGAGGTATCGTATTTTTCGGAGTTTAAGATACACTGGAATATAAGACGCACCTAGATTTTAGAGGTGCAAAACAAAGGAAAAAGTATTCTGAATCAAATGGTGTAGTAATATATTATTTAATAAATTACCAGTGTAGCAGAATACGTTTTACAAACATGTATACTTTTTACAACCATTTTTACAAACTTCAAACTTGACAACTTTAAACTTTGCATTCTTTTTGACTCTTGTCAACCCCTGGTTCCCAATCACATCCTTTCAATTTTTCCCTTGTGTTAGTTTCAATATATTCATAGTAAAACATGTAATCAACAGCCCGGTCATTGACCAAACAATTCTTAATGCCTTTTGCGATATTTGTTAAAGTAACAGAATCATCCAATTTAATAATGTCCTTTATCTGTCCATTCTCCATCTTGCCAGTATCTTGTTTTCCATATCCTCCTAGTTGTCCTGCAGGATCCTCTACTCCACTTTTCTCTTTTAAGTCATTTTCTTCCTTTGTTTCTCTGGTAATTCCTGTATAGTCTCTCACTGATTCTTTAAATTCATTAATAATTCCTCAAATATCATTAAATATTTATCTGATCTCCTAAATCTCTGATTTCTCCATATCTGTAGAAAGAACTTCTATATTTCCAGCGGTTTACAAAAAAGAAAATTCTCTTAAACAATTGGTTATGTCCACCAATTTCATGAGATGTAATGCAGCTTCAAAGATTTTTTTTCTCGAGAGCTCGTTCAAAGTTCAAGTCCAACTCAGAGTTTACCACAATCAAAGCTTCTTCTTTTATCACGTTTTCAAAAAATGTCTGTCCTCCAGTTAGGTTCTTTTTTTTCTTTTCCCAAGGCCAAAGAGCAGATGTTAATTGAGTAATGAAGTAATTCTCTCACCAACAATCTCCTTCCAATAGATGGCAGCACCATTAATCCAAAAAAGGGGGGGGAAAGCCTTAAATCCAATTTTATAATGTTAAGGCCAAACAGGGAAGGAAGGATTTCGAAATATAAACAACTTAAGTTCTTTCAAATCAAATGTTGATCAGTCTAAGCATCCCAAAGCCACCGCCTGGGTTTAGCTGTCGCTTTCTAACTTTAAGACTTGTGGACTTCAATTTCCAGAATCCTCCAGTCGTGCTAGTTCAGGAATGGGAGTTGAAGTTCATTATTCTTAAAGCTGTCAAGTTGGAAGACCCCTGGGTTAGCGTTTATGGTGCACTGCAAGGGTATTCAAAGGGTAGTCCTCCTCTAACTGTGGCTCTTTAAACTTTTTAGCTGTATTTACAAAGAGCCATAAAGGTTATCACCGGAGATTCAGGAAAGAAAGTGCAAAGACAAAGTTGCAGTCTTTTGAGAAGGAGGGAGGGAGGGAAAGAGGAGCTGCTTATCTCTCTTCCCCCCCCAACTTGTAGAAAATATCGAAAATGATCTAACGGGAAGTGAAAAGTATCTCCTCCTGTAGTCAGGGTAAAGTTGGGGGTTGCTTTAGTCCAATCTCTCCCTGGGAAAGAGAGTCCAGATTGCTTTAATACTAGAGAGGTTGGTGAAAGAAACCGTGTTGAATTCAGGTTTCTTTTAGTGTGATAACTGGAAAGGGAGGTGAAGTTTCTGTGCACACGCATTCTGCTTTGGGCAGCCAGAGACGTGGGCGGGGCTAAGCTAGTCACTGATAGAAATGAAGAGGAAAATGCTGGAAATTTGCATTAGCTATCATAGAAGGAGGCTGCTCAAAAGCCTCAATTTTGCATAATGATACAAACCCTTCTCCCTTCTGTCTTCTCTCTCTCTCTCTCTGTCACACATACACACACACACACACACACGGCAGAGTCTGGCACTCGGGCCATGCAGGGAGAGCAGCTTCTCCGGTCCTTCCCAATCAGCTGCTCGGGCGAATGGGGGGCAGCATTCCCCAAAAGCCTTTCATTGCAGCTGAGTGTTTGGCCTTTAAGGCTGCCTGTTTTCCTTCTCCACCTCTGTGGTGCCCCCCCCCCGCTCTTCCGTATTGCTGTCCTCAAAGGCTGATCAGAGCACACTAACCTCCACCCCAGGCATGTAAATTAAGCCTTGCATTTTCTCCGGTGAAGCTGCCATTTCGATCACTAACTTCGCTATCTCCCCCTTCATTCTTCCTTTCTGATTGGCGGTTAGATCAATCTCCTGGAATACCACCAATCAGCTGTCTGTTGCCACTAATTGCGGCTATTACCGCTGTCCCGCCAACTCCCTTCCACCTCCCCGGGTGCAGCATTTAGTGTACAAGTTGCACCCAGTTTTTGACCCTCTTTTGGGGAGGTGGGTAAAAAGATGCATCTTATACTTTGAAAAATGCGGTATCTTTTTTTGTAAAGTTTAATAAGATAAGAAAATTCATTTGGCAAGGTAGGAAAGCAAGAATTAAAATGAAACTTCTACAGGAAGCAAGACTGACAAGTGGTTTTGGTGTACCTAATTGGGAAATATATTAACAAGCAGCAGTGTTAACATGGTTGAAAGAATGAATTCTGCTGAGAAATATAAGATTATTAACTTTGGAAGGTCATGATTTGCAAATAGGTTGACATGGTTTTTATAGTATGGGAAGAATAAAATACATTCATATTTTCAGAAATATTGTTTAAGAAACAGTCAGTCAATAAGGAAAGCACTTGTACATCCAAATATTATTTAACTTAAGAAATCCTATAAGATATAAGGATATTTTGACAGAATTCAGAGGCCAGGCGCTTTTCAGTGCCCGGACGACATTTGCGACCGCCAATATCACGGCACCAACTTCCTGTTTTGCTGGGAGGTCTCGCGCTGCAGCGTGAGACCTCCCAGCATGCCTACGCAGCCTCGAGATTTGGAAGCCAGCTGTGGGGTGAGCAGCCTTTTAAAGGCTTGCATCTGCCCAGCTCTTCCCTTTTTCCTGCTTGCTGCGAGGAGAGCAGACACCCACCCACCCTCCGCTCAATCCAAGGTGTTTAAAGGGGTCACCCGATCAGGGGCTGAGTAGGAATTTTTTGCAATCACTGCGTACTTTTAGTCACAATTGTTTTTTCACCTACTCTACCCTGGAAGGGGTTGGAGGAGTTCGGGGTTGCTAGATGTCTAAAGTTTTAAATAGGCAATTTCTAAAATTTTGTTAATCTTTTCATTTGGTCACTGTTTTGGCAGTAACGGGGCAGAAAAGAGTATCAGACTCTCCGAGTCTGCGGAGAGGGGCAGCATACAAATCTAATAAATTATTATTATTAACTGTGTGTTCTCCCTTGGACATCTTTTGCAAGATGATTGGCTCCCCTTTTTCCACAACTCAAGCTGCCATACACGATCAGAGCGGTGAAGAGGGGGTGCCCTTGGGGCTCACCCACATCATTTCCAGTTCCGGGTCATGGGGATATTAACCTTGGGCCTGGTAGGCGGCCACCCCTGAGACTAGGGGTTGCACCGTTCCAAACCATCCTACCTTCCCCCTCCGGGACCCTTTGGCTTCTTCGGATAATTTTCATGGAACTGCTTGACTAACCTATCAGCACTAATGTCCCGACTCTTTACCCAGGTAGCCTCTGACACAGGGTACCTCTTCCAATGAATTGGGTACTGCAGGGCCCCCCGGAAAATGCAGGAATCCAAAATTCTTTTCACTTCATAATAAAGTTCCCCTTGAATTACTACATGGGAAGGGGGAGGCTGTGCATGTGGCCTAATGTTGGATCTGATCACCGGATTAAGCAGGCTGCAGTGAAATACAGGGTGGATCCTAGGATTCTAGGTGATGCAAGCTGCACTGTGACCGGGTTGATTATTCTCACTATTGGAAAAGGCCCCAAGAATTTTGGACCTAGCTTTTTACTAGGCAGCCTTAACCGAATGTATTTGGTAGACAGAAAAACTTTTTCTCCCACTCGAAAAAGCGGTTGGGGAGATTGGTGCTTATCTGCTTGTTTCTTGTAGGCTTGCGCTACCTCTGTCAGTGCCTTCTTCGTGTCCTCCCATCCTCTCTTCAGCTTCTCCATCCACTCCACCAACGTGATGGATGAGGGAGGTTCTGTAGGTAGTTCTGGCATGGGAACGAAATCTCGACCACTGGTAACCTGAAAAGGAGTTAGTCCCGTGCTACTGTGTACAGAATTATTGTATGCTACTTCTGCAAAAGGCAGCAACTAAGCCCAATTGTTCTGCTGGTAACTCACATAACATCTAAGGTATTGTTCCATTAGGTTAGCTCTTTCTGCTGCTCCATTTGTGGAAGGGTGGAACGCAGAACTGAGTCCTTGGGTGGAACCAATGGTGCGGACGAATTCTCTCCAGAATGTGGCTGTGAATTGGACCCCTGATCTGATATGATTCTGCGGGGGGCTCCATGCAACCTGTAAATGTGTTTTAGGAACAGCTTAGCCAAATGTCTGGCTGTAGGTAGCCCTGAACAAGCGATGAAATGGGCTTGTTTGGAGAACAAATCGATGACAGTCCAAATAACAGTGTTACCCTTGCTCTCGGGGAGCTCCACTATGAAATCCATCGCTATTTCTTCCCAGGGCCTAGTAGGGTTATCTACTTGCTGCAGCAATCCAGGGGGTTTTCCTGGCCGATGCTTTCTAGTGGCACAGGTGGTGCAACTTCTCACATAGTCTTTGACTTCCGCTCTCATTCTGGGCCACCAGAATTGTCTCCAACACAGATGCAATGTTTTCAAGAACCCGAAGTGGCCCCCTAGTCTGGAGTCATGACTGTTGGAGAATATCTAGTCACAGGCTGGCAGGCACATACAGCTTGGTCCCTTTCCAAGTCAATCCTTCCCTCAGTGTTAGGATTTCCTTATTATCGTTGAACCACGGATCAGTGGGCAAAACTGACTTAAATCTTTTCTCCCAATCCCCCTCCCCAGGTGGAACCTGTTTTCTGGTCTGGTCTCGGGTGACAACAGGTGCAGCTTTTTCCTTTCTTTATAGATGCGGGAAAAGACATGGAATGATCGGATGCACTTCTTCCTCTCTCTTGCTATTGTACTGTGGTTTTCGTGATAGAGCATCAGCAATGAGGTTCTTCCCAGCTGGGATATGTTTCAGTGTAAAACTGAACCATCTGAAATATTGGGCCCATCATACTTGCTTAGGAGAAAGCCTCCGTGGGGTCTTTAATGCTTCCAGGTTCTTATAGTCAGTCCACACTTTAAAAGGAATGGCTCCGCCTTCCAGAAAATGCCTCCATTTTCCCAGCGCTACACGTACAGCAAAGGCTTCTTTCTCCCAAATAGCCCATCTCCTCTCAGTGAGGGTCAGCTTCTTGGAAAGGTATGCACAAGGCAGCAACTGTCCCCTTCCATTGTCTTGTAATAGCACCGTGGCTATTGCCACATCGCTCTGAGTCAGGATGTTGCAGGATGGGCTTTTTTGCAAAAAGTCTTTTGAGCTTTTCGAAAAACCCACCTCTGCCATCAGGCATGGGGGAACTGAGATAACTTCCCCAGGCCTATACTGTTTATGTATGGCATGTTGTGTGTATGTTTTCTTAAATTATAGGTTTTTAGTTTTAATTATTAGATTTGTATTGTACATTGTTTTTCTATTACTGTTGTGAGCCGCCCCGAGTCTACGGAGAGGGGCGGCATACAAATTTAATAAATAAATAAATAAATCCATAGTCCACCTGATTGGCTGAGAGGGTCTAGGCTTAGTAGGGGCTGACCCAGTCTTTAGTAATTCAGTTAAGGGCAAGGCAACTTCTGCGAAAGCTGGAATTAATTGCTGGTAGAAATGTGCAAATCCTAAGAAACTCTGTAATTGCTTGCATGTGCGGGGAGCTTGCCAATCGAGCACTGCCTTCACCTTGGTTGGGTCCATCTCTATGCCTTCACTAGATATACGGTATCCCAAATAGTCCACGGACATCTGGTGAAATTCACACTTGGAAAGTTTCACATAGAGCTTAGCAGACAAAAGCTTCTTCAAGACTTGCCTCACCAACTTGATGTGGTCAGGGAGGTTCTGGCTGTAGATAAGGATGTCATCTAAGTACACGAGAACTCCGTTGTAGAGGTGGGCGTGCAGGACTTCATTTATGTACTGTGTGAACATGGCAGGGACCCCTTTCAGGCCAAATGGCATCACCCAAAATTGGAAACTCCCTAATGGACAGTTGAAAGTGGTTTTCCACTCATCCCCTTCATTTATTCTGATGCGGTAATAAGTCTCCCTCAAGTCCAACTTGGTAAAGTATTTTCCCTTGGCTAGATGATTTAATAAGTCCTTCATGAGGGAGAGGGGATAAGTGTTCTGCACACACACGGCATTAATTTTCCTGAAGTCCACAACTAAGCGGTAACCACCATCCTTCTTGTCCTTAAAGAGAATGGGGGATTCTGTCCTGGAATTTGCGGGCTGGATGAATCCTCTCTTTAATTTGGTGTCTATGAAGTTTCTCAGCTCCCCCAATTCTTTCAGTGACATTGCGTACATCCTAGGTTTTGGGAGAGTTACCCCTGGTTTAAATTCTATCGCACAGTCTGTAGGTCTGTGAGGGGGCAGTTCATTGCAATCTTCCTTACTGAAAAATTTTCCCAAGTCTCTGTATTCCAAGGGCACCTTCAGGAGATCTGGAAGTGTTCCTTCCTTCATTGCAAATGCTGCTAAGGACCCATCTGGCTCCTCCCTGGAAGGAGATTTTTCCCTGTCACTCTCTAGAAAAGGGTTAGAGCTCAAGGGGATGAAAATCTTACGATGCCCACCCTCCCAACGAAAGGTGGGAGTCCATTTGTCCATCCAGGCCAGACCCAATATAACTGGTTCCGACATCTTGGGGGCGACTATGAATCTCAGGAGTTCACAGTGCCGACCTATCCGCAGCTCCACTAACTCAGTCAGGAGTGTAGCAGGAACTCCACCAACTAGAGAGCCGTCCACCTGCTGGAACCGGATGGGTTTTGCTAAAGGCCTGGTGTAGATTTTTAAATTCTCCACTACGGTTTTGCTAATAAGGCATCTCGAGCACCCTGTATCTATCAGAGCCCGTATTTCTTCCTCCTCGCCTGTGGTCATTACTTTAATCCTTGCTTTAATTATGAATGGATGGATGGGCTCCCTCACCATTGGGTTGTCCTCTCTACCGAGCTCCTCATTCCAATTGGTCCTGGTTCCTGAAGGAATAGGGTTTTCACCTTTAGCAAAAACCTCAGGAGGGCACAACTCTGTAGGTTGAAAGGCCCAGAGATTCTGCAGAGGGGCTTCTTCAGATCCTCTTTCTGCTATTGGGCATGGCTCGGGTTTTGGGAGAGAGAGGGGTGTCAAGCAGTCTGTCCCCTTATGGCCCATCTGGTCACATCTGTAGCAATTTGTTCTCATTACACCTGAGCAGTGGAGCCCAGCTGACAAGAATAAAGGCTGGCCTCTTTACAGGTCCTTTGTGGCATGGGGCAGGGGAGGTCCCTTCCCAGCAAGAATTACATCACCCAAAGCAACTGTGGTGGCATACCAGTCTTGAATGGCCCAACTGCCTCCCACCTGCAGTTCACACGCCTCTCTCAACTTTGGATCAAGGGCACATTTGAAGTTATGGACCAAACAGTTTTCATTAAATGCTGCACAGGCTTCCCTGCCGGGTTTTATTTGAATCCTTGTTTTACTCCTCTAATTCTCCACTATTCAGTGCAGCATAATGAAGAGCCCCCTCATTTTGCAATTTAGGAAAGTCTCGTTTTTCAGTCAGAGGAGCAGGAGAAAGGGACCTGAGCAGATTTTGAAAATCCTCCACAAAGGAATCCTTTTATTTATTTATTCATTCATTCATTCATTCATTCATTCATTCATTTATTTGATTTTTATGCCGCCCTTCTCCTTAGACTCAGGGAAGCTTACAACATGTTAGCAATAGCACTTTTTAACAGAGCTAGGCTATTGCCCCCACAATACGGGTCCTCATTTTACCCACCTCAGAAGGATGGAAGGCTGAGTCAACCTTGAGCCGGTGATGAGATTTGAACCGCTGTCCTTCAGATCTATAGTCAGCTTCAGTGGCCTGCAGTACAGCACTCTACCTGCTGCACCACCCTGGCTCATTTTGATGTAATAGAGCATGCCTTTATCTCGCAATTCACTTAGGGAGCCAAAAGGGGGGGATGGAAGTACATTGGTACATTGTCTCTGGCTTATTTAATTCAAGCTGTTCCTCCACCCCTTTACCTTCCATGATGTTGCATTCCGGGTGTGTAGATCCTTCACATTCCTGGATACTTCCTACTGCATTCTTCAAAAAGGTAATTTGGAACTGATTGTCAAGTGAACAAAAAAAGCATCTGAGAAAATAAATGAACTTCCACATCTTATTTCTTTAGCGTAGAGTCATATTTATTAACAAAGCTAATTTGGATTCAGCATGCTTCATTCCAACTTAAGGTCCCTTAAGATTACATCCAGGTCAAAAGCTCATCTCCCATCCCCACACCCAGAAAGGCAATCTTGTGGACAAATCCAATGCAGGGAATTCTAATTCCTTCCTGTGTTCAGTTACTTTGGATTCTGCGTGAAGGAATGTGTGCTCCGTGGCATATTCTCTCACTCTCACTTTAAATTTTTTTTTCTCTCATACTGTGTCAGGCCAGCCTTTGAATTTACATATTAACCTTGGGCCTGACACCCTCCCACACTCTGGGCATGGCTTTCAGGGCTCAACGTAGGCTTTGGATAGCCTCGCACTGCTCAGGCAAGGAGTTACGTCCATTTAGTTGCCCAAGTATGTTATTCATAGAGTTTCCACCCCATCTAGAGATCTTTGCAGGTCTTTATGTTTATGTCTTAATAAAGTGACCCTTTTACCCAGCTCACGTGTCCATGTGTCATTCGGTGTCCATTGCAAAAAAGAACTGAAAACAAAACAAAGATTAAAACAAGATGGATTTATGGTGAAAACTATAATTAGATGAGATATTGACACATAATTATTTGTTACAAGTTGAATTAGAGGAAGAAGTGATAAGAGAAACTGATAATTTGGATGAGGAATTTTGTATACACAATAAAATTGGATAAATGGCAACAAATGTGGGAAAGAAATTACAAAGTAACCATGGCAACCTCATATAAAGAAAATATGTACAAAATATTTTATAGATGGCACCAGAAAAATTATGAAAAACATTTAGAGAAATCAGTAAAACATTGACAATGTCAGCAAATAACAGATTCTTATTATCATATGTGGTGGGCGTGTACAGAAGCAAGAAAATTTTGGACTAAGATACAAAAATGGTTAGGAAAAATGGTGGAAGAAAAGTCAGACTTAAAACCAGAAATATTTCTTTTAGGAATTTTACCAGAAAAATACAAAAGGATATATATATTTAATAATACATATGGTAGCAGCTAGGAATATTTCTGCAAAATGGGGAAAGGAGGTATCATTCTTGGAGATGAGCTGATTAATAGAGAAAAAATTGGACTGCACTGAAATGAACAGATTAACACTAAGATTAAAAGATAAAGAGGACTCATTTTATTATAAGACATGGTGGAAGTTTTATAGATGATTAGAAAATGAATATAAATAAAGAAGTTTTAATATAACTAAATGATGAAGCCCAGATGTAACACTTGAAAGAGATGAGGGGATAGGGAAGGGGCAGGGAAAATAAAATCTTAAATTTGAAGTGCATTAATAGACAAAGACATAAAGATAAAAGAAATAGATTAAAGGGATATACATAGAATAAAATATGAAAAAATGTAAGAGTGTGTAAATACCATCCCAGATAAACTGAGAAAGTACAGCAAAGGAAGAAGGAAGGAAAGAGAGGAATAAGAAGAAAGAAGGGGGACTTCCAGTTTTGGCACCACGTTGATAGCTGGGCAATCTCCGTCTCTCCTCGGGGCTGCTTTGGCTTTTTTTGCTTTCTTGACTGCCAGAAGGCGATTGTAAATCTGTAGGAATTGCGATTCGAAAGGGGAAGATCCTGTGCCCGCGGAGAAGCAGGCATGCTGTCTGAACGGTGGAGGATACCTATGGGTCAAGCGCAAAAGAGATTGGCTTTGGCCGATCCGGAAACGTGGTAAACCGACGCCATTGGAGGAATGACTGAGAGAAGCGGCTGGAGATGGTGAGATTGTGAGATTGTGAAAAGATTTGGAGGAATTTGGACAGATTGTCATTGGTCGAGGTGGACTTTGAAAGAACCCTTTCTGCTGTGTATCCTTGGAGACAAGGGTGGAGTTTTGCCTGGAGAGCAGCAAGCAGCGACTGTGTTTTAAAGGCTGCGATTTGAAGCTTTATTAAAGAACTTGAGAAGGGCAGAGACAAGACAGCTTAAACTAGCTAGATACCAAATCGGACTCTGCTGGAAATCCCCTGTGTTACTTCTTACAAAGATACCAAAGTGCAGAAAGTAAATTTAAAAGACAGCAGGAAGGCTAAGAAAGTTTCTTTTTGGAGTGTTGCAGATGGTGTGTGGATGTAATTAAGGAAAAACCTAAGGAAAGGAAAACAGCAAAGTTGGTGACAGATTTTGTGCCAAACCGGAAGCAACCCCCCCCCCCTTTCTATTTTTGCTTTCACCTTTTTCACTTTTTTTGCCCTGTCTTTACTTTTGACTGTGTATTTGATTGTGTATTTGACTGTGTACTCACTTTATAGTGGACAAGATTGTTTAAAGTGACTTTCTGTAACTCTCAAATTTATCTCTTCTTTTCTTTTCCTTTCTTTTTTCTCCTAACATTTGCCTGAAGATTTAAAGTACGATAAATAGAAGCTGTAAAAGTGCTTAGACTGAATCCTGTTAAATACGCTTTTGCGCACGGTAATTTTAGAACCATTTAGAAATCTTTTGAAAATGTCAACAAACGTTCCTTCAGTGATAAGTAAGCAATGGAAGAAAACAACTGGGACCCCATTAACTCCTCAAACTCCCAGTGATAAGATAACAGGACAGCAGGATGCACAGACTCTTTCAACTTTGACAGCAATACAAGAAATGATGATCAGGATGCAAGAGTCGATAGATTGAAATTATGAAACTTTGACAGGGACTAAGGAAGAAATTTAAAAAATTGATGAAAGGGTAAGTCGGCTAGATGCTAGGATGGAAGCTATTCAAGACACAATTGAAAATAATAAGCAAAATATACCAAAAAATCGAGGAACACAACAAAACAATAGAGACAAGGTTGCAATTTACAGAAAGTAGAACTGAATATGTAAATAAATCCCTCAAAGAGGGAAAAATAAATCTGGAACTTGAGAAGGCAGCTTTCTTCTTAAGATTTCAAAATGTTGAGGAATCAAGAGAGGAAAATCTACCCCATATTATTTGTGACTTATTAGCTACCATAACAGAGAGAACAGGGCAGGAAGTATCAGAAGTCATAGATGAGTTGTACAGAGTTAGTACAGGCTTTGCCCGAAGAAATAGACTCCCAAGGGAAATTCATCTTTACATTACAAAAAGATCTGTAAGAGATGAAATATACAACCTTTCTAAAGATAATACACTTACCTTCAGAGGAAGAGAAATAATAGTGTTACGACAAATTCCCCGAAGAGTGAGGGAAAAAAGAAGGAAATTCCATCACCTATCAACAAAACTTAACAGACATAAGATACCCTTTAGATGGCTAGTTCCGGAAGGAATGGTTATAAATTTACTGGATAAAAATACAAAATTACCACCGAGGACGAAGCAAAGGAATTTATTGATCGTTATATTAAAAATATAGAAGACCAGGAAAGAAAGGAAGACAGAGGGAGAAATAAAGATCCTCCTGAGTTACTAAACTGAGGAAAATTTATTGGACAAAGAAGACAGACTGACGAAAAGCCAAGATGAAAGCAAGCAACAAGGACCTACAACCAGGGCAAGAGCAGAAGCATAAAAAGAAAAACCAAGAGAATTTGCTAATTGAAAACCAAGAAGATGGAATAAAACTTTTGTCAATAAACATAAATGGATTAAACTCCCTGCAAAAAAGGGAAAAAAATATCACAAATTGATTAATCAAAATTTAGATATTATTTGTCTTCAAGAGACTCACATTAAAAAACAACAAGCTGATGTATTATCCTTCCCTAGGTTGGGGACCGTCTTTATGTCTTTGTCTTCAGTCAAAAAAAGAGGTGTAGCTGTATATGTAAAACAGAAATTTAACCCAAAATTAATTTATAATGATGAAAATGGAAGAATTGTGATACTACAAATACAAAATGGAAATAAAAAAATAACAATAATTGCAATATATGCTCCTTCAATTAACCAATCTTCCTTTTTTCTTAACTTACATCAAAAAATACAGGAAATCTCTACAGATGATATAGTTATAATTGGTGATTTCAACGCAGTAAGCGATAGAAATAAAGACTATAAAAGTCCTAAAAAAAATAAACGGAGGAAAGAATTGCCAGCAACATTTGAAACACTAAAATCAGAATGTGAGATAAAAGATGTTTGGAGGCATTTCTATCCTAACAATAGGCAATACACATTCTATTCCCACCCTTTCAAATCATGGTCTAGAATAGACATGGCCTGGGCCAGCGTAGGATTAATAAATGACATTACAAACATAGAAATCTTACCCAATGCATGGGCAGATCACAACCCTGAATTTTTAAAATTGTGAGATTTAAGCAAAAGAACAAATCAAAGATGGACCTTAAACCCAACACTTAACAAAGATAATAACTACAATGAAACCATGGTAAAAGAAATAAATTTATTCTATCAGATAAATAACGATGGGAATACTTCTTTTCAAAATGTTTGGGACACAATGAAGGCATATCTTTGAGGCATAACAATTGCTTATTTGTCAAAAAAATAAAAACAAAATACCTTAAAAAATCTTAACACTGAATTAGGAAAACTTGAGAAAGACCTCCAAAATAAACCAGAAAGCAATAAAATATTAGGACAATTAAATTTAGTAAAGCATAAAATAAATTTAATAACTCAAGAGGAACTCACTTGTAAAATAAAAAAATAAAACAATTTTTTTTCAAATTTGGAAATAAGCCAGGAAGGTGGCTGTTCTACAAATTGGCAAAACAAAAAGCAGACAGAACAATAAACGCATTATACGATACAAATGGCGAACTAAAAACAAATAATAAGGATAAGAAACAGGTCGCCCAAGCCTTTTATGAGGAACTGTATAATGCAGGAATCCCTAATTCAGACTTGATAAACAACTATATAGCAAACCTAACTTTACCAACTATATCCGAAGAAGATAGACAAATGCTAAACAATAAAATAAGTAACATAGAGTTAAGAAATGCTTTAAACAAACAGAAAAATAATAAATCCCCTGGTCCAGATGGTATCCCTATTGAAATTTATAAAAAAATGCACGAGACATTTGAGCCTATACTGTTGGAACTTTATAATACCATCTTAGAAACCAAAAACCTGCCAAATTCATGGAAGTAAGCATATATCACGTTAATCCCAAAGGAAGATACAGATACCCATTATATACAAAATTATAGACCCATATCCTTATTGAATTCAGACTACAAATCATTGGCTTCCATCATGGCAGAGAGATTAAAAATTTTTTTAAATAAAATCATACACCTTGATCAGAACGGCTTCCTTCCGGGAAGAAATATTTCAAATAATACAAGAATCATTTTGGATATATTGGAATTTTATGACAAAACAATAGGTAAACAATTAGGGTTAATTTTTGTGGATATTCAGAAAGCTTTTGATAGTATTTATGGGAAATTCTTTACAAATCAGCTCGAGGAAATGAAATTTGGAGATAACTTTGTAAACTTAATATCAATTTATTCTAAACAATCAGCTAAAATCATTTTAAATAATGAGATCACTTCTCAAATCAATATAAGGAAAGGTGTCCGTCAAGGTTGCCCTTTGGCACCTTTGATATTTATCTTGGCCTTGGAAACTACTGAAAAAAATATGAGACAAAGAAGAAATCAAGGGCTTAAAAATAAGAAAGGAAGAGTTTAAGGTCCAAGCCTTTGCGGACGACATGGTTTTCATTGTGGAAGACCCCATTGATGGGAGTAAAAATTTGATTAAGGAAATTGAAACATCTGGGGAAATAACTGGGTTAAAAATAAATAATGAAAAAATGAAAATAATTACAAAAAATATGTCTCAAGTACAAAATACTAAATTAGAAAATCTATTAAAAATAAAGATATTTTTTTAAAATCAGATATTTAGATTTAATAATCACAGCAAACTGCAGTTCAATAAGTAAAGAAAATTACGACCCTCTAGTTGAAAATATTCAAAAAGACTTTGATAGATGGTCTAAAATTCCGTTATCTCTAATGGGTAAAATTGCCACAATCAAAGGGAACACCCTTCCTAAACTATTATTCCTGTTTCAAGTCACCCCAATAAAACTTCCAAAAACCTTCTTCACCAATTTGAACAAAAAAATTAGTAAATTCATTTGGTCAAAAAAGAAAGCAAGGATCAAATTAAAGTTATTACAAGACCATAGAAGCAGAGGGGGTTTTGCTCTACCAAACTTTGAACTTTATTACCAAGCCATGATTCTTAAATGGACACAAGATTGGATACTCCTAAAAAACTCAAGAGTCTTAACTTTGGAAGGCTTTGACCTCCAAACTTGTTGGCTCACATTTTTAGGAAATGATAAATACAAAAAACATTCATACTTCAAGTCACATTACATACGAAAAAGTATAATAAACAATTGGAACCAAATAAAAAAGCAATATTACCCAGCAACTCCAAAGTGGATATCCCCTTTGGAGGCCATAACCTATCCAACCTTGTGGACAAAGGACAAGCTAATTAGATACCAACAGATTTTAGATGAAAATAATGACTTATTACCCAAACAGATCCTGATAACCAAGGGAATTAAGTTGGATTGGATAAATTACCTCCAAATCAAATCAAAATTTAAGGAAGATAAAAGACACTTTGGTTTCCAAAATTATAATGAGCTTGACAAGATCCTCCTGGAATCAGAGGTTAATATCATATCTAAAATTTACAGTTTACTTCTTAAACAACCAATGGTAGAGGAGCAAGTTAAACCATCAATGATAGCATGGGCTCAAAATTTCGGTTACCCCATATACTTAAACGAATGGGAGAAACTCTGGAAATTAAACTATAAACTTACGTTGGCAACTCTGTACAAAGAAAATCTTTATAAGATGGTTTACCCTTGGCACCTTCCCCCAGCACGTATAGCAAAGATGTTCCCCAATATCTCACCTCTTTGTTGGAAACGTAAAAAAAACAATTGGAACATACTATCACTGCTGGTGGACATGTCCAATAGCAAAATAATTCTGGAGGAAAATTAAACTATATCTAGAACAAATTACAAAACAAACCATTCATTTAAAACCTGAAATGTTCCTGCTAGGAATATGTAAACCAAAATTTAAAAAAGAAGACAGATACTTAATTTTGCATATCCTGAGCGCAGCCAGAATACTATATGCCCAATACTGTAAGGAAAATAATACCCCATCTACTTTACAACTCATAAATAAAATACAGTGATACGTCTTACAAACGCCTCATCATACAAACTTTTCGACATACAAACCCGGGGTTTAAGATTTTTTGCCTCTTCTTACAAACTATTTTCACCTAACAAACCCACCACCACTGCTGGGATGCCCTGCCTCCGGACTTCCATTGCCAGCGAAGCACCCGTTTTTGCGCTGCTGGGATTTCCCTGAGGCTCCCCTCCATGGGAAACCCCACCTCTGGACTTCCATGTTTTTGTGATGCTGTAGGGGAATCACAGCAGAGGAATCCCAGCAGTGCAAAAACAGGCGCTTCGCTGGCAATGGAAGTCCGGAGGTATGGTTTCGAGGACTTTGGTGTTTTTGCGATGCTGAAATTTCACTAATGCTCCCTTCGCTGGGAAACCCCACCTCCGGACTTCCGTTGCCAGGGAAGCGCTCATTTTTGCACTGCTGGGATTCCCTGCAGCATTGCAAAAACACAGAAGTCCAGAGGTGGAGTTTCCCATGGAGGGGAGCCTCAGGGGAATCCCAACGGGTGCTTCGGCTGGCAAAAGGGGTGAATTTTGGGCTTGCACGCATTAATCGCTTTTCCATTGATTCCTATGGGAAACATTGTTTCATCTTACAAACTTTTCACCTTAAGAACCTTGTCCTGGAACCAATTAAGTTTGTAAGACAAGGTATCACTGTACATGAATGTGCAGAACTAACAAAAATGACCTATGAACTGCAAGACAGAGACACATCAGACTTCTACTCAGCCTGGGATCGTTGGTATAATTGGCTGAAACATTACAAATATTCCAAATAAAAATTAATTAAAACTGACAAGTTCTCTTTCACCTTTACATAGAAACATAGAAGTCTGACGGCAGAAAAAGACCTCATGGTCCATCTAGTCTGCCCTTATACTATTTCCTTTATTTTATCTTACAATGTGTTGTGATTCCGTCTGAGGCTCCTCAGGGAACGGCTGAACCTCTACCGGCTCCATGCTCAGAGGGGGAGGATGAGGAACAGGAGGAGGAGGAGGAGGCCCAGGCAGACGGGGAGGAGGAATATCAGACCGAGGGAGAGGGAGAACAGCCTGAGTCCCCCGGGGTGGAGCTCTCCCCAGCAAGCAGCCTGGAGTCCTTAGATGAAAATGCACAAGCCATCATCGATCTCAGGCAGAAAAGAGCAGCACAACGAAGGGGACAATTAGCCAGGTATTTCCAGCCCTAAATAGGCAACAGCTGGGTTTGGGTGTGGTTCTCCCCAGAAAGGCTGAAAAGGCAGACCCACCCTTCCTGTATTGTGGAGTATTATCTTTGGGAGTCCTGGGACCTGGCTGTGATCTTTGGCGTCTCTGATTCTGGCTTGTGGCCTTGAAGGCTGAAACCTTGGGGGGAAAGGCGTGGGTCTTATTCTCTACAGTGGTGTGTGTGCCAGCAAGAAGTCTGCTGTATTGTCTGGCCGTCAGGACTCTGCTGTGAAGCCTCATAGCCTGCCTGTTGGGAAGAACAGGTTTTTTCTCTGTGTTTATTTTTCAAACTATAAAGTGCCTTTGCTTTTACCAGCGTGTCTGGCTGTTTTTTCCAGTTGGTGTTGAGGTCTGGGGGCACCCAGACAGAACACAATGGATATATGTTTATCCCAGGCATGTTTAAATTCAGTTACTGTGGATTTATCGACCACGTCTGCTGGAAGTTTGTTCCAAGGATCTACTACTCTTTCAGTAAAATAATATTTTCTCTTGTTGCTTTTGATCTTTCCCCCAACTAACTTCAGATTGTGCCCCCTTGTTCTTGTGTTCACTTTCCTATTAAAAACACTTCCCTCCTGGACCTTATTTAACCCTTTAATATATTTAAATGTTTTGATCATGTCCCCCCTTTTCCTTCTGTCCTCCAGACTATACAGATTGAGTTCATTAAGTCTTTCCTCATACGTTTTATGCTTAAGACCTTCCACCATTCTTGTAGCCCGTCTTTGGACCCGTTCAATTTTGTCAATATCTTTTTGTAGGTCAGGTCTCCAGAACTCAACACAGTATTCCAAATGTGGTCTCACCAGCATTCTATATAGCGGGATCATAATCTCCCTCTTCCTGCTTGTTATACCTCTAGCTATGCAGCCAAGCATCCTACTTGCTTTCCCTACCACCTGACTGCACTGTTCACCCATTTTGAGACTGTCAGAAATCACCACCCCTAAATCCTTTTCTTCTGAAGTATTTGCTAAAATAGAACTGCCAATACAATACTCAGATTGAGGATTCCTTTTCCCCAAGTACATTATTTTACATTTGGAAACATTAAACTGCAGTTTCCATTGCTTTGACCATTTATCTACTAAAGCTAAATCATTTACCATATTACAGACGCCTCCAGGAATATCAACCCTATGGCACACTTTAGAGTCATCGGCAAATAGGCAAACCTTCCCTACCAAACCTTCCCCTATGTCACTCACAAACATATTAAAAAGAATAGGACCCAGAACAGACCCTTGTGGCACACCGCTTGTAACCTGTCTCTGCTCAGAATACTCGCCATTAACAATAACTCTCTGATGTCTACGCTTCAGTCAGCTGCAAATCCATTGAACTATCCAGGGATTAAGTCCAATCTTCACTAATTTATCTATTAGCTCTTTATGTGGAACCGTATCAAAGGCTTTGCTGAAGTCCAGGTAGGCAATATCCACGGCACCACCTTCATCCAACACCTTTGTGACATGGTCAAAGAAATCAATGAGATTAGTCTGACATGATTTGCCTTCAGTAAAGCCATGCTGATTTGGGTCCAATAAGTTATTGTTTTTTAGGTCCTGATTTATCCTCTTTTCGAGTAGAGTCTCCATAATTTTAACTACAACTGATGTCAAGCTAACTGGCCTGTAGTTACCAGCTTCTTCTCTACTGCCCTTCTTGTGGATAGGCACAACACTGGCCATTCTCCAATCCTCAGGAACTTCTCCTGTTAACAAGGATTGGTTAAACAAATCAGTCGGGGGTAGCAATGACAGATCTGAGTTCTTTAAGAACTCTGGGGTGGATGCCATCTGGACCCATTGCCTTATTTATCTTTAATCGTTCAAGTTCTTCTAAGACATCGGCTTCTAAGATCACTGGAGCTGAATCCGTACAGCTGGAAGCAATGCTATATCCCTCTATAGTATCATTTTGTAAGGTGTCTTTTGAGAAAACTGAACAGAAGTAGCTATTGAAATGGTCAGCGATCTCCTTATTCCCATCAATGCATGTATTATTCCCTGTACTAAGCTTCGTGATGCCGCAGTTTTTCTTCTTCTTATCACTAATACATCTGAAGAAGGTTTTATCCCCCTTCTTTACAGATTTGGCAATTTCTTCCTCTTTTGAGGCTTTAGCAGCATATATTATCTGTTTCGCCTCCTTCTGTCTCATTTTATACACCTCCCTATCAGCTATACTTCCAGACTCTTTATACCTCCTATAGGCAGCCTTTTTTTCATTGACTATAGCCCTTACATCATTGCTAAACCATAGCGGTTTCTTCTTCCTTTTACCTTTAGTTATTTGTCTTACATACAGTCCAGTGGCTTTTAAGATGGCCTTTTTTAATACAGTCCACTGGGTGCTCACTCCTGCCATTTTATCCCTCCCCTTTAATTTGTTATCTAAATATTCCCCCATTGCATTAAAATTTGTTTTTCTGAAATCCAATACTTTGGTTGCTTTATAGGATTGCTCACAATGAGTTTTTACATCAAACCACAAACATAGATGGTCACTGCAACCTAAATTTTCTCCCACCTTGACCTCTGAAACCCAATTCCCATTTGTAAAAACTAAATCTAGAATATTCTCCCCTCTAGTTGGTGTCTTAACCAGCTGTGCCATAGCTGCTCCTGTAAAGGCCTCTACTATATTCTTACTTTTGCATGTAAGGGCACTGGGGATATTCCAGTCAACATCAGGCATGTTGAAATCACCCACAACCACAATATCTCCCTTTACTGCCATTTGGGTAATTTCATCCACCAACTTGTTGTCATATTCCTCAGATTGCCCTGGAGGCCTATAGATCACCCCAATTCTAATGACAGAACCTTCTTTATTTTGCATGCAAATCCAGAGAGTCTCCAAATCTTGACATGTATTTTGAATTAGTGTTGTTTTTAGACTTTTTTTTTAACATAAATGGCTACTCCACCTCCCCTTCTCTCTATTCTATCCTTCCTATACAGTGTATATCCTGGTATAGATAATTCCCATTCATTAGAATCCTTAAACCATTTCTCAGTTATGGCAACCAGATCCAAATTATCTCTAGATATTATGGCCATTAACTCACAGAGCTTGTTGCTCAAGCTTCGAGCATTCGTGCACATTATCCAAAGAACATTATTTTCATTATTAGTTTGCCCCTTATCATCAACAACTACATCTATTTTATTTGCAGCCCCCTTTTCATAAGCTTCCAAAAACTGATTTATCCTCATTGGTCGGGGACAGAAATCACCCACATCAGTTACATCTCTGTCCCCTTTACCTAGTTTAAATGCCTGTCCAAAAAAGTTCTGAATTTCTCACCGAGCACCTGGGTACCTCTGTATGATGGATGCAAACCATCCCTCTTAAACAACTCCCCATTAGACCACCTACTGACATCATGATCTTTCTTAGAAATATTCCAAAAGAGACAAATCTGAAATATTATATACAAGAGAAACTGCAAACTTATCGATAGATGGCTATCCAAAAACTTTTAGGAACATTATAAATTAAAACGGCTAAAAAAAATTCTGAACTAAATCTTTAAAGTCGCAACTTAGTGGTCAACAATATAGTTGACAAATCAATAATAAAGATCTTTGGATGGTATCATTACAATTCTATAGAGTTTAAATTTGACTATATAAGTTCCAAATATATGCAAAATAAGAATGAAAATGTAAATTATGCTAATCTCAACTTATATATGTTATCCCTACTTAGAGATAAATTAATATATATCAATCCATGAAAATCACTCTTTATAGTCATAGCATTAAGTTTTTACTTTTGTGATGTTTACCACCTAGTTTACATTTTGGAAATGCTCATTTAAATGTTTCGTCATGTCTTATGTGTTATTTTTGTTTGTTTGTTTTCTTCTTTATAATCAATAAAATTGGGGGTTTTTTAATTAAAAAAAGAAGAAAGAAGGGGGAGGAGGAAAGAAGACAGTGAGGAGAGAGGGCAGAAAGGGAAGTAGGGAAGAAGAGAAAGGGAGGGGGAAGTAGGTTTAGAAAGAGAAAGAGGAAGGGAAGATAAGAAAGAAGGAAGGGCTGTATGAGATGGGAAGGGAGGATGGTAAAAAAAAAAGCAACCTTCAATGAACAAAACAATAAGATAGAGAATATATGTATAAAGAATTTTTACAAAATCTACACATACAGTATATTCTATATTTATCTTATTAATAAATGAAACAAGAAATGAGAAGATAAATATGTAAAAATGTCTGTATGAATAAAAATAAAAAACGTTTTCATAAAAAATAAAATTGTAGCCAAAAAAAGTCCATAAAATGAGGCATTTTATGATAAATGAGACCTTATTTAACAACTGCCTTGCTTAGCAGGACAAATTTGGGCTCAATTGTAATTTTTTTTTTAATTTATTCTTTGTCCAATATACAATACATATGAAAGAGAATAGAAATAAGTAATACATAAAAGATAGGAAGTAAAAGAGAAGAGAAGTAGATGGGGAGGAAAGAATATATATGATGCAAGGGATAAGAAAAGACAATTGGACAGGGGACGATAGGCACATCAGTGCACTTATGTACGCTCCTTAATGGCCTCTTAGGAACCTGGAGAGGTCGATCGTGGAGAGTCTAAGGGAGAAATGTTGGGGGTTGGGGGTTGACACTATTGAGTCTGGTAATGAGTTCCACGCTTCGATAACTCAGTTGTTAAAGTCATATTTTTTACAGTCAAGTTTGGAGCGATTAATATTAAGTTTGAAGCTGTTGCATGCTCTTGTGTTGTTGCGGTTGAAGCTGAAGTAGTCGTTGACCGGAAGGACATTACAGCGTATGATCTTGTGGGCAATACTTAAATCGTGTTTTAGGCGCCGCAGTTCTAAGCTTTCAAGATCCAGGATAGTTAGTCTATTTTCGTAGGGTATTCTGTTTCGGGTGGAGGAGTGGAGGGCTCTTCGGGTGAAATATCTTTGGACGTTTTCGAGAGTGTTGATGTCTGAGATGTGGTGCGGGTTCCAGACAGATGAGCTGTATTTGAGGATGGGTCTGGCATAGGTTTTGTAGGCTCTGGTCAGTAGTGTGAGATTGCCAGAGAGAAGCTATGTAGGATCAGGTTTACAACTCTGGAAGCCTTTTTGGAGATATTGTTGCAGTGGGCTTTAGCACTTAGGTCTTTTGATATTAGTGTTCCGAGGTCTTTTACTGAGTGTGGGTTTGCTGTGAGAATTTGTTTGTTTAGTTCATATATGAGGTTTGGATTCTTTTTGCCAATGTGGAGGGTAGAGCATTTGTTGGTTGAAATTTGAAGTTGCCAGATTTTGGACCAATCTGAAACATAGTCAAGGTCTTTTTGGAGAGTGAGTGTGTTGTCAGTGGTGTTGAAAAGTTTCACATCGTCGGCAAAGAGCACACAGTTGCTTGCAGTATTATCGCAGAGGTCATTGATGTATAGGATGAAAAGAGTAGGACCTAGTACGCTGCCTTGGGGAACGCCGCTTTTGACAGGGACAGGTGAGGAAATGGTGCTTCCGATTTTGACAACTTGTTGCCTGTTTGACAGGAATGCAGTAATCCAGTAGTGGAGGAATCCTGAGATGCCATAGGATTTGAGTTTTAGGAGAAGTTTGTCATGAACCACTGAGTCAAAGGCTTTGCAGAAGTCGATATAAATTGCATCGATGGATTTTCCTTTATCAAGGTGCAAGGTGGGTCGTCCAGATGTTTTTGCAGTGAAGTAGTTGTAGGTTGCAGGATAGTTTCTTTCTGAAAACAAATTGTTTTTTAGATAGTAGGTTATTAGATTCTAAGTAAAGGGTGATTGATCGATTTATAATTGATTCCATGATTTTACAAGGGACGCAGCATAGTGATATTGGTCTATAGTTGTCAACTAATGATGGGTCTCCTTTTTTGAAAATGGGGATGACTACTGCTTTTGACCACAGCTTGGGGAGAGTACTGGTCCTGAAGGATTTTTGGAAGATAATGCTTAGGGGCTCAGCTATGGCAGAGGAAAGTTTTCTTAAGAAGTATGCACAAAGGCCATCTGGTCCGACAGATAGGGAGGGTTTGAGATCACGGATTGCTTTTTCAACGTAGTCTGTAGTGAAGATGATTTGGGTTACGTTTTTTAATGAGTTTGGAGTGCGGTTAGCGAAGAGGGGGGATGAGCCATTACTGTTAACAAAAACGGAGCCAAAAAAGGAGTTGAAGAGGTTAGCTTTGGATGGGTCATCGTGGTATTCTTTGTTGTTGGGTCCTACGAGAGGTGGAATAGGTCTGGAGTCGTTAAGTTTGTTGTTGACGAAGTTGTAGAAGGCACGGTTAGATTTGGAGCGTAGGAGGTTTTCCTCTTGTTCACTGTGATAGTTGAGACATTCTACTTTTATTTTATGGCATATGCTTCTGTAGCAGCTTTTAAAGTTGAATACTGGGCCTTTTTTTGTTTCTACGCCAGAGGGATCTTTTTTTGGTTTGTAGTTTATCGAGACAGGAATGTTATTTTTTCGTTTTCTTCTAGGAGAGGTAATTGGGACATGCAGATCAGTGAGTCTATTAATTTGGTGTAAGAACGTGATGCAGTTGGAGAACAAGGATCGCCAGTTGATAAGTGAAAGATTGGTGTCTATGAGTTCGTAGTTGGCTTTCCTGAAATTGTACTTAGGTGCCGCGTTGTTCAGTTGAGTGTTATGATGGCGTAGGTTGAGGTTGAAGTTGATCATACTATGGTCGCTGTTGGAGAAGGGTTCTATGATATGCAGTCCATAAATAGCACTTTTGCTATTACAGAAGATGAGGTTGAGACAGTTGTTGAGTCTGGTATTGTTTGAAACTAATTGTTCCAGTCCCAGGCTGGTGACGGTGTTATAAATAGCGGTATGTATGGGTTCAGCGGAGCATTCATTTAGTGTCCAGTTGATGTGTGGTAGGTTGAGGTCGCCAAGGAAGATAATGGGATGGGGGTAGGAGGTTGCCCATGTTAGGAGGGAGGTTAGTTTAGTTGCTTGGGTAATGTCGTAGTTTGTAGCTCTGTAGCACAGAAGGAAATGGAGTGTAGTGTTGAGGGAAATGTCGCAAACTAGGCTTTCAGGGAGAATGAGATCTTGTGTAACTTGAATGTTTTTTAGGTTGAGTGAGCTTTTGTAGAATATGGCTACATCACCTCCTCTGCGGTATTCGCGGTAGGGAGGTTAATTTTGATGCATGGGTAGTGTCATAGTTTGGAGCTCTGTAGCACAGTAAAAAGCGGAGAGTAGTGTTGAGGGAAAGATCGCAGATTAAGGTTTCAGGAAGGAATAAATCATGTGCAACTTGAATGTTTTTTAGATTGAGTGAGCTTTTATAGAGTATGGCTACACCACCTCCTCTGCGGTATTCGCGGTCGGACCGGAAAACCAGGTAGTTATTATGTGTGATGATGGAGTCAGGAAAGGAACAATTCAACCATGTTTCGCAAACAAAGATTATGTCAAATAAGTTGGTGTCGAGTAGAAGGAGGAATTCTGATAACTTGTTGATTAAACTTCTTGCATTGATTAGTTTGCATTTAAGATTGAATTTGTGATTCAATCTTAATTAATTGTACACCTATGTGTATTTTTGTGTGTAATTGCTATTTGATGGTGCCATAAATAAATACATAGAAAATAAAAGTGATTGCTCTCCCCATCACTTGTGCTGCAACCTACCAAAATCCTGAGAGGGAGGAGAATGGGTAGTATAGGGAGCCTATTGTAAAAGGGAGAGATGGGGGGAAACAAGCATGGGCAGGAAGCAGAGTGTGAACCAATCCCATCTTGTTCATTTTAATGACTTTTGGGTGCCCAGGACCTGGGAATTGAATGTTAACTGCTTCTCAAAATGTCCTGTTCTCAAAACATCCAGGTATCATCCTATTGGGCACTGGTATACTTGTCAAAGAGGGTGGTAGTTGAGCTAAAAGTTTGAAATAGTGTAGAAATGTGTGCAGGTTTTCTTCAGACCTGTGCTTGCTTTCACTGCATCCAGTTGTCTCTAGTAAAAGAGCCTTATAACCTTTTGATGGAGTCAATGTCTTTCTTTCCTAGAGAGCCACTTGGAGCAGGGCTGACATTAAGCCAGATCTGCAAAACCAATAATCTTGGAGCCAGCAAGCTACCATGGGAACCACACAATCAATGTCTCACCAAGAGGAGACTAACATAAAAGCCAGAACCATGGCTAGGTAGGTCCCCCCTGGAGTGGGCAGAAGTGGAAGTTAGCAATGAACAATCAAACCCAGATAATCAATGGGCATCATCTGGAAAAACAAATTGGATGATGGATTCTCAAGAATGACTATCACCCATGAAGGCAGAGGAACTCGCCAAACAGAATTGGGCACAAAGCTCAAAGTAGAACCAGGCCCCAGCAATTCAGTCTGTGATTACACTCTGATCGAGCAAGCATGGAAGCATTGAGGGGAGCCATGGACAACCTGCAAGCATGAGAAGCCCTGGGCCTCATGTTGCTGGAGGCTGCTCTAGTGCAGAGAGATCAAGCTGGATGGATCAATGGCTGCTGTGGTGCTATGGCAGGGCCCCCCGCCAGGAGCCCAAATCCTAGTTCTAGGCTTGTACCCCAAATCAGGCGCTTGCAGCAACCCTGCCAGGGGGGCCTTCTCAACCCACATAGCGGAACTGCTGAACCCCACCCCTGGAATTGAAATTCAATTGAGACCTGAGGAACCTAGCATTTTTAATCGCCCACATCTGGACTTATATGCAGCAATATGGGACTAACATAGCAACCAAAGGGCCAAGGTGGTAACTCTGGCAATAGACAGAGTGGATGGACATCCTTCATGATGCCCTGGAGATGTGCATCTTTAATCGCTTCATGCCAGCACTCCACTGGAGGTTCAAGAGTCTATTGGGCAATCGCAAAGCCGAAATTAAAGCCATCAACCAGGGGTGCTAATCTGTGACCATTTGCACTAAAGAATTGTATGAGCTGGCTTGAGACTAACTTACTGGCTGCAGAACCTGCTCAAATGTTTCCAGGATGGGCTAAATGAAAATATCTACAATACCTGCATTTCAAGCCTCTCACCTGTTCTGGTTTAGGCTAGTCAGATGATAGTTGAATAAATTGCCTCTTGGACACTTAATGTTCAAACAGTAACACTTCTATTTATTTCTTCTACTTCCTTCTAGTACAATGCAATTCTGTGATGCAGCAGAATTACTTTCGGGTTTTCCCGCAATAAACTAGATTATTTATCTTTATAATTGCTTCACTAGCTGCTAGGAGGCATACTTGGAATTATTTGGCCGGTTTCTGTTGATTAGAAAGGCAATAAAAAGGCAATAACACACACAATAAAAACTTCACATTCCGGAGCTCTCAGGAAGGAGTCTATGTTGGCAGGATGTCAGATTGACGCAAGCAGCTACTGCTTCCATCCAACCCCGGACATGATGTAATTAATTAATTAATTAATTAATTAACTATGCTCTAAAATGCATCTCAAAATTTCTTCCCATCAACTTCTTCTGACCTTTTCTGCTTCTTTCTGAATTTTGGATCAATCCATCTCAAATCCTGACAGCTAGAACTGTCTGAAGACGCATCTGTCTGCAAGCTTTCACTCAAAAGCTGTTCTCCCATTTCAACTTCGCCTTCACTAAAATTATCTTCATCTCCTAAGTTTGGTCCCCATCAGTTGGTAGGTATAATTGGGGTTCTTTGCCCCGATGTGCATAACTTTGCACTTGTTTAGGTTAAAATGCATTTGCCACTTTGTTGCCCACTCCCTCAATTTCGAGAGATTCTTCTGGAGCTCCCAACATTCAGTTTCAATTTTCACTAACTGGAACAATTTAGTGTCATCAGCAAACTTTGCTACCTCACTATTTACTTCTACATCCAGATCATTAATGAATAAATTAAAAAGTAAAGGTCCCAAAACTGAACCTTGGGGTACACCACTTCTCACTTCTTTCCATCCAGAGAAATGTCCATTTATTGCCATCCTTTGCTTCCTACAATTTAGCCAGTTACAAATGCAGGACAAGACCTGTCCTCTAATTCCGTGGCTGAAGAGCTTTTTAAAGAGCCTTTGGTGAGGGACTTTGTCAAAAGCCTTTTGAAAGTCAAGATATACAATATCAACTGAGTCCCCTTTATCTATATGTTTATTTATACCCTCAAAGAATTCTAACAAGTTAGTAAGTCATGATTTGCCTTTGCAGAAACCATGTTGATTTTCTTTCAGCAATGCCTGTTTTTCTATGTGTCCAGTAATTTTATCTTTAATAATGGTTTCCATCATTTTACCTGGAACTGAGGTTAAACTGACTGGTCTATAGTTTCCTTGATTACCTCTGGATCCTTTCTTGAAGATCGGGGTTACATTTGCCTCAACCCTCAGGTACAGTGCCTGATCTTAGAGAAAGGTTGTATATTTTAGCTAGAAATTCAGCAATTTCACAGTTGAGTTCCTTGAGAACTCTAGGGTGGATGCCATCTGGACCCGGCAATTTGTTGACATTTAGTTTAGAGGGGCATGCAAGAACATCTTTCTTGTTTATCTCTATCTGGTTTAATTCTTCTAATTCCCTCCCTGGGAAAACTAATTCAGTGGCAGGCAAATTCTCTCTATCCTCCTCAGTGAAAATGGAGGCAAAGAAGTCATTTAGTCTCTCAGCAATCTCCTTGTCTTCAATGATTATCCCCTTCTGACCATTGTCATCGAGTGGCCCAACTGTTTTTCTGGTTGGTGTTGTACATACTCCTGGTCAGTTGGAGGATGATGAAGAACTTGAGGAGTCTGATACAGATGGTGTTTATGAATTAGTGGTTGTTCTGCTGGCGTGTCCCAACCGCCCGTACTTACAGAGTAATTAGTCCAGAAAGACACAAACCACACGATAGAAAGAAAACCAAAAGTCTTTATCAACAGAAAAGCAGAAAAAACTCCCATTTTAAATGTCAAAGGGATTTTCTGGTACACACAAGGCACAGGTTAAATTCAATCCAATTTCTCACCAAGTAACTGGGGAAATTGAGTCCAATTCCAAAATCTAGAAAGTCCACGCATAGCCTTGAACAGGGAAACAGCAAAAACCATGATCTTGACGAAACTATGAATCAGATAAACTTCCACAAGGCTAAATCAGCACGCTGCTCTTTTTATCTGTAGCACTAATTACAGCAGCCCCACCCAACCACAGGTGGCCTCACCTATCTCCTGTAATAATCCTTCAGTTGTTCTCTCCTATGCATCACTCTCCGCATGCGTGGGTCTGTCATAAGTTCTTGTTCAGAATCCAGGGATGATAAGGAAGATGGATCTCCTCCTGGGCTTTCTGCCAAACTCCCCTCTTCCCTGTCACTCACACATCCTTGGTCATGTTCTGTCGGGCTCTCTGGTAGAATCCTCCCAAAAATTCACAGGTACAAATTTCAGACACACACACATTTGAAAATTCAAAACAATGTTCTTTATAATGAAAATTCACTTAAACTAAGCCCTCTTTTGGTATAGCAAAGAGCAATTGTCTCCAAACAAACTGGTAATTTATACAAGTCCCTCATCAGTTCTGTGATACTTAGCTTGCAGCTGTGAGGCAATTCACAGTCCTTCTTTCACAAAGTGAAACACACTTTGCTCTGGTTTAGTTTCAAAGCGGGGGAAAATCAGCACACAAAAAGTCAGTCAGTGAAGCAGTCACGAAACACAATGATCAGATAATCCTCCACAATGGCCAAACCCACAGGCTGCTATTTATAGCAGCCTCATTAATTACCACAGCCCCACCCAACCACAGGTGGCCTCATTTTCTTTGATAATAATCTCTCAGTTGTTGTTGCCTATGTATCGCTCTCCGCATGCGTGGCTGTATCATTAACTCTTGTTCTGAATCCAAGGAGGAGCTAGATAATTTATCTCCTTCTGAGCTGTCTGCCACACTCTCCTCCTCCATGTCATTCATGTCTCCTTGGTCAGACGAGCCTTCATCAGCAGATTCCACCGGGGGCAAAACAGGCCTACAGCATGTGAATGTCTCCCCCACATCAGCAGTCCTTGGGGCAGGAGCTGGGCCAGAGCTAACCGCAACAGGTCAGAGGCGACTTTATCAGCAGATTCTATCGGAAGCAATTGGAGGTTTCCCCCACATCCACCTCCACATTCCTTGGGGTAGGAGTTGGGCCAGAACTAATCACAACAGTGGTAGGCCCTGGGTTACAGGTAGTAGAACAGGTGGGAGGCCAGCCACAGGATGTCGCTATGAGTCCAGAATCTAGTGAGGAAGAAACAGACGTTCACTGGGTCAATCCTAAATTCAGAAGGGTCCAAAAATGTAAGGAACATGTGTTTGGAAGAAGCTATTAAGGGGAGGAATGGGTTAAATACTGGAGTTATGTATTTGGTACATCAGGGAGCCAGTGGGGAAGAAGGGTGGAGTTTCAGTGTTGTAGTGCTAAAATGAAAGGTGTTTTCGTTCAGCTCCCCGAGGAAGCAAGTTCATTCTGTGTTATTTTACAGTCATTTCTGCTGTTTTTGAATCATACTGTGAGTACATAAATCTTGGTAGACGGAGAAGGCTGGAAGAAATGCATGTGGAATGTAATTAAGAGAGATAACGGGAGAAAAGGAATGTGCTAGTATGAACTGCATTTTGAATACGGAAGTGAAGAGAATAAAGATGGAATTTATTTGTTTATGAAATACTGCATTTAGTAAGAGTTATTTTTAATAGCTAAAGTTCTACCAGAAATCAGAACAATGTTGAAACTCCCTACCTTTGAATTAATTAAGAAATTCAACCAGCCAGCTCAGGATGGCCAATTTAGCTAATGATGTCCAACTGTTAGCACAAACAGTAACTGCTCTACAGGCACAAATCATTGCATTACAAAATCAAGGCGCAGCCCCCGTTCAACCACAAGTAATCATTCAACCAAGGCCAAAGATTTACTTAGCTAAGCCATCCATTTTTACAGGGGCAAGAGATAAACTTGATGTATTTCTACAAGAATGTCAGAACTTTTTAAATTAATCTCCTGAGGACTTTGCTAGGGATGCTATGAAAGTCTCTTTCATGATAAGCCTGTGTAAAGGTGCTGCATTTGAGTGGGCAATGCCCTTTTTAGCAGGCCAGGATCCAATCCTACAAAATTATGCTGCTTTTCGCCAGAGGTTTGAACAAGAATTTCAAGACCTCATGCATGTAAAAACGCTATCACTCAGTTACGCAAATTGCACATGGGCAATAAGATCATCTCGGAGTATATCTCTGACTTCCGGAAACTAGTCACACCCCTGAATTGGAATGAGCAAGCCCTTATGGAACTGTTCCAAGATGGCCTGAAACCCAGAATTGTGCATGAGATGACATGCAACACCCAACACATTAAATGAACTCTACGAGACCTGTTTGACCATCAAGAATAAATTCTCATCTGCCCAGGACCGTGCCGCCAGATATGAAAACCAGTCTGGAGAGAGAACCAGACCAGTGCCAGCTCCACGCCAAAGATTTCAAAACAACAGTTTCAACTCCGTGCCAAGACGTCCCTTCCAGATACCAACAGACATGGGAAACCGTCCAGCGGTAATTGCTCAAGAGGAACCAATGGATCTCGGTACGGCCAGACCTCGCCCGAGTGAAGCCGAGAGAGCCAAACATCGAGCAGAAGGCCTATGCAGGTATTGTGGAGAGGCTGCACACATGATACCTACTTGCCCTCAGAGAAGACATCTCACTCCGTCCACTCCAGTCTCAAACACCGTGCCGGTGTTTCAGGTGCCGGGAAATGACCAGAGCCCGGCCTAAAGCAAACCTTAGGCCGGGCAGGCACCAAACCAAATGGCAATGATAAGACAGAGGAACCGAGACCGTCAAGACACCTGACCTTAGCCACTAAGGTGAACTTAGAAAACCCACCCAAAACCCTCCCTGCTATTGCCTTAGTGGATTCTGGAGCCACCACTAACTTCATGGATGAGACCTTCACTCGTTCTCATGCCATATCATTGTGCCCCGTCACACCTCCTACTATTGTTGAAACCATCGATGGCTGAGTTCTCTTGTCTGGACCAATCACATTCCAGACTCAACCACTTAACCATCAAATTTCAAGATGGCGATCCGTGCAGATGCTTAATTACATCGCTAGGCAGTGAAAGTTAAAAAAAAGTTAAAATAACTCAACTATAGATTTAGCAAAATCAGCAAAAACAGCAAACCAGATTCAACTTAACAATAAGGAGCCACGAGAGACAACAAGAAACTCAAAGCAGCAAACGGAGGTGATTGAGGGAGGGAGTGAAAGAGAGAGCACCTTACCAGAGAGAAAGAGAAAAGAAAAACCACGCTGTCGTTTACTAAAGTGTAAAGTGAGAGAGACGGAACCAAAAATACCTAACAGAGGGAGTACATTACCAGAGAGAGAGAGAGAGAGAAAGGCAACCTATGTATGTAACTCTGCCATTACCCAGCTGAGGCAACCCGATTAGTTCTGCTGCTCCCCAGCTGATTTAAATTACTCCATGCTATAGAAACCTCCCAGCTGATCTCCATACTGTTTTAACCGCAATTGCAACTAAAGTGCCTGCCGAAGCAGCACCAAGCAACACAAACAAGGCACAGCCGATTCCCCACAGACCTGCAATTTAAATTGGGGGAAAGGTGAACCTCAAGAGCCCTATTCCCTAGCCAGCCCTACACAACTGACTCCAATAAGCCCAACAAAGTTACCTGGGAGCTTGCAAAGAAAAGTCTTCAGTGAAGAGCCATCAGCCTCCTGCAGCTCATTTCAACAGCGTTAGGAGCCAACTGACTCTGCAAATGCCTGAGCCTTCCCAACGCTGATTTAGGATTAGGCACCTCCATTACCACGTGTTCCATCAATTTAACAAAGACCAAGAGACTTCCTGTGGTCTCGGAAGTGAAAGCTTCTATCAATTTGAAAAGTCACCTAATCTGTGGTTGGGAGGGATCCTAGCAATCATATTTTCAGATATATCTACCAGCCAAGCTATCAACTAAGGCTTGAGACACCTGAAGCTTGTAAACCAGGGCTAGGGCCTTGTTCCCGACGCACAGCTGACGCAGGAGGTTCCCCTGAGCCCCTGACATCAGCGGAAGTAACCCAAGACTTCGCTCCGCAGCCTCCTCAAACCCCCAGCAGCAATCCCAATGCCCAGCTGACAGCGGAGCCTTGCACAGGCATACAGCTGACGTAGGAACGTCAGCGGAAGTAGCCCAAACCCGCTCCGTGATCCGGCTTTCTACCCGCAGCCTCCTTTAACCCCCAACAACAATCCCAACATCCAGCTGACATCGGTGCTTCGCACTAGCATACAGCTGACAGTGGGAATGTCAGTGGAAGAAGCCTTAATCTCCTAGCTGACGCAGGGGGTTCCCCAGAACCCCCAGACCTCAGTGTACGAAGAAGCCCCAGCCCGGCTAGAACGTAAGAATCTGAGCTTCAGGGGGTAATTTGCATACTCCTGGTGCATGCTGGGAAGAAGCTAATAGCTCACCGCGAGGCAAAAGAACACTGGGTTTGCTGACCAGGGAAGCAGAGGAAATCACCAACCCAGTAACAAGAGCAGACATGTCACCTCTGCACTCTCCCGCACCCACACTGCAACCTACCACACACATAAAGAACAACACATAGAGAGAGAGAAAAGGAGAGTACTGGTAATTGGAGACTCAATCCTCAGGGGAACTGAGCCTCCCATCTGCAGACCAGACAACCAATCTAGAGAGGTGTGCTGCCTCCCTGGAGCTAAAATCTCTGACATAACTGAAAACCTCACCAAAATACTCAAACCCACGGACTACTACCCACTATTGGTGATTCATGCGGGAATCAACGACACAGGGAAAGACATGAACCAAATTATGAAAGACTATGACCACTTGGGCAACACAATCAGAAAAACAGGTGCTCAGGTTGTTTTTTCTTCCATCCTCCCCACTAGAGGACGACACCCCGCCAGAGAACGCAAAATCCCACAGATAAATCACTGGCTTAAAGGATGGTGTCGCCATAAGAACTTTGGCTTCCTCGACCATGGCCTGCACTATCTCCAAGAAGGGCTTCTAGCAAGCAACGGGCTACACCTCACTAGAGCGGGGAAGAACCTCCTAGGCAACCGACTAGCCCAACTCATCAGGAGGGCTTTAAACTAGCTCTGAGAGAGGAGGGTGACCAAACTATACGACAAAACACTGAACAAAACAAGGAAGGGGAACGGGACAAGCCTACAAACAATCCTGAGAATAAAAAATTTCTACCTGCAAACAAACACAAACATCTAAAATGCCTGTACACAAACGCACAAAGCTTGGGAAACAAACAGGATGAACTGGAATTATTAATACACGAGGGCCAATACGATCTAATCGGAATCACAGAAACCTGGTGGGACGAAACACACGCCTGGAACACACAGATAATGGATTACAACCTCTTCAAGAAGAACAGGTCAAACAAGAAAGGAGGAGGTGTTGCACTATACATCAAAGACCACTACACTGCCACAGAACTACATCCAACCAAAGATGATAACCCCCTAGAAATCATATGGGTCAACATAAAAGAAAAAAAGAGCAACACCACAATTGGAGTATACTACAGACCACCCAATCAAACAGACACAATGGACGACCTCTTCGCATGCCAACTAACAGACATATGCAACAAACACAGCACGACAATAATGGGGGACTTCAACTACCCAGACATCAACTGGAAAACTAACTCAGCACCAAGCGGAAAGTCTGCCAAATTTCTTTCCAGTCTAGCTGACAACTTTCTAACCCAAAAAGTTGAAACAGGAACCAGAGGGAATGCTATATTAGACCTAATACTAACAAACAGGGAAGAAACAATAGAGGGAACAGAAGAAGAAGGGAAACTGGGAGAGAGCGACCACGTCATCCTCAAATTCAACATAGTGCAATCACTAGCTACTATACCCAACACCACTACAGTCCCAGACTTCAGAAAAGCGGACTTTAACAAGCTCAGAGCGAACCTTGAACAATGCCCCTGGAACGAACTCTTAGAAGGAAAAACCACTCAGGAAGCCTGGGCGATCCTAAAAAACAGCATCATAGACGCCCAAAACAATGCAATCCCCATGAAAAGGAAAAACAGGAAAAGCAAAACTAAACCTGCATGGCTAAACAAAGCCCTCGCAGATGACATAAAAGGAAAAAAAGCTACTTACAAACAATAGAAAGAAGAACTCATAACCAAAGCGGAATATCAGCAAACAGCCAGTTCCTGCAAACAAAAAATAAAAACAGCAAAGGCACAATATGAACAACACCTTGCAGCGGAAGTCAAAGACAACAAAAAAAGATTCTTCCAACACATCAACAATAAGAAGAAAATCAAAGAAACAATCGTCACACTAAAAAACGAAGAGGGTAGAGAAATCACAGACAGCAATGACCAAGCACAGCTACTCAACTCCTACTTTGCATCAGTCTTCACACAAAAGGGAACCTCCCCCCAACCAATCTGCAATTTAACTGCAACAAACTGCCCCAGAACCGAACTCAACATAGACAAAAGCACAGTGAGGGACTACCTGAGGGAACTCAACGAATACAAATCACCAGGGCCAGACGGACTTCACCCCAAAGTCCTAAAAGAATTGGCAGACACCATAGCGGAACCACTCCTCCTCATCTACCAAATATCCTGGATCACTGGAGACCTACCGGAAGACTGGAAGTGAGCTGACGTAGTCCCCATCCACAAAAAAGGCAAAAAGACCGACCCAGGTAACTACAGACCAATCAGTCTGACCTCTCTACCTGGAAAAATACTGGAGAAAATAATAAAAAAACAACTTACCCACTTCCTAGAAACAAACAAGATCATATCCAATAGCCAGTACGGATTCATCAGAAACAAATCATGCCAAACCAATCTCATATCATTTCTCAACACCATAACCAAGTCAGTTGACCAACGCAACTCAGTGGACCTCATATACTTGGACTTCAGTAAGGCTTTTGATAAAGTCGACCACAATCTCCTAATCCACAAACTAGAAAAAAAATGGAGTAGATTACTACACATGTAGATGGATAAACAGTTGGCTGACCAACCGCACCCAACGAGTTGTCCTCAACGGCACCAAATCCACATGGAAAAAAGTAGACAGTGGAGTACCACAGGGCTCTGTCTTGGGTCCTGTACTCTTTAACATCTTCATCAACGACCTGGACAAGGGAATAAAAGGGGAACTAATAAAATTTGCAGATGACACCAAGCTGGCGGGGGTAGCCAACACCCTTGAGGACAGGCTCAGAGTACAAGAAGACCTAGACAGACTATCACAGTGGGCCCATACCAACAAAATGAGGTTCAACACCGACAAATGCAGAGTCCTCCACCTCGGCAAAAAGAACCCTAGACATACATACAGCCTGGGAGATACCCCACTCAGCAGTAGTGACTGCGAAAGTGATCTTGGAGTCTTGGTGGACAATCAACTAAACATGAGTCAGCAATGTGCAGCAGCAGCCAAAAAAGCCAACTCAATCCTAAGCTGCATCAACAGAGGAATACGCTCCAAGACCAGGGAAGTACTAATACCACTCTACTATGCCCTGGTCAGACCCCACCTGGAGTACTGCATCCAATTTTGGTCACCTCACTACAAAAAAGACATCGAAACTCTGGAGAAGGTGCAAAAAAGAGCAACCAAAATGATTAGGGGACTCGAAACCAAGACTTACGAAGAGAGATTGAGAGAACTGGGCATGGACAGCCTAGAAAAAAGAAGGTCTAGAGGGGACATGATAGCAGTTTACAAATACTTGAGGGATTGCCACGGTGAGGAGGGGGTCTCTTTATTCCCCAGGGCACCAGAGGGCCGGACGAGGAACAATGGTTGGAAGCTGACCAAGGAGAGATTCAACCTGGAAATAATGAAGAACTTCCTGACGGTCAGAGCGATCAACCAATGGAACTGTCTGCCAGGGGAGGTGGTGAACTCCCCAACTCTGGACACCTTCAAGAGGAGATTGGACTTCCATTTGGCTCGGGTGATGTAGGGTTTCCTGCTCAGGCAGGGGGTTGGACTCGATGACCTAACGGTCCCTTTCAACTCTATTAATAAATTTTTTTTAAAACCACCATGAAGAACCTATTCAATTTTATGTCAGAATAGGCCTCCAATTTCCTATGGTCCTTGGCTTAGCATGGCTCAGAACCCACAATCCCCACATTGTGTGGTCCAAAAACCGAATTTCCTTACCATGTCTACAATGTGTCGACCACATCCATCCACTGTTTATTACTCCACTTCCTGCCCAACTTGCCTGCACCCTCCCACCACAGATTGCTGACTTCGCCGACGTTTTCGATGAGAAAGAAGCAGACCAGTTACCCCCCCACCGACCCTACGACTGTACCTTTGACCTCTTACCCGACGCCAAACCTCCTGCTGGAAGCCTCTATTCAATGTCTCAACCCGAATCAGCTCTTTTAAAAGACTTTATTGACCAGAACCTTGCCAGAGGTTCTTCACCCCTCTCCGCCCCAGTACTTTTTGTCAAAAACAAAACCGGAGACCTTAGACTTTGCTGTGACTATTGTAAACTCAATTCCATTACCATTCGCAACCGCTACCCTCTACCTTTAATCTCAGAACTCATGGACCACCTCCGTACAGCAACCATTTTCACCAAAATCGACTTACAAGGTGCTTACAACCTCATTCGCATCCATCAAGGCGATGAATGGAAGACTGCCTTCGCCACCCGCTATGGCCATTTTGAATTCACTGTCATGCCTTTTGGACTTACCAATGCCCCTACAGTATTCCAACATTTTATGAATGAGATCTTTAAAGACTTTATTGACTACTTCATGATCGTCTACATTGATGACATTTTGATATACTCTCCTTCACCAGAAATTTACCTACACCACTTACGACAAATACTCCAACGCCTCCGACAACACCACCTTTATGCATCGACTTCTTAGGCCATGTCATTTCCCTTCAAGGCATCGCCATGGACACCGAAAAACTGGACACCTTGCAAACATGGCAACCACCAGCTCGAGCCAAAGATGTCCAACGATTTCTGGGTTTTGTCAACTACTACCGAACCTTCATTCCTAACTTCGCCACCTTGACTGCACCCCTCACTCGCCTTCTCCAGAAAAACGTTCCATTTCAATGGGGCACTGAAGAACAACAAGCCTTTCTTAATCTCAAAAAAGCTTTTATGCAAGAACCTATTCTCCAATACCCTGATCCCCACTGTCCATTTATCGTTGAAGCCGATGCCTCTGATATTGGAGCAGGAGCTGTACTTCTCCAACAATGCCAAGACGGCGCACCTTTATTTCCCTGTGCCTATTATTGTAGGAAATTAAAACCTCCCGAACAGAACTATACCATTTGGGAAAAGGAACTTTTAGCCATCAAGACTGCTTTTCAGACCTGGCGACATCACCTGGAAGGAGCTCGTCACCAAGTACAGGTCAGAATTAACCACAAAAACTTGGAATATCTCCAAACTGCCAGGAAGCTAAGTCAGAGACAAATCCGATGGTCCTTCTTTGCCAGATTTGACTTCTGCACTACCTACATTTCTAAGTGGGACAACAAACAAGCTGACGCATTGTCTCGCAAATCTGAATACACCCAAAACCACGAACCTGCACTGCTTCGTACCATTCTGCCTCTCGCGTCGATCGCAGCCGCCCACACTGTGGTAGATCTTTGCGAACAAATTTGGGAAGCGCAATGCCAGGACCCCTTTGTCACCCAAAGGAAACAAGATCTAGAACCTGATTCTCCATGGACCGTCGCTGAGGACTTGTTCCACTACCGTGACCTGCTCTACGTTCCCGCAGGTCCACTCCGAGGTCTCATCCTCAACTACTGTCATGATAATCCTGCCGCCAGCCATTTTGGCCTCTTCAAAACCCTACACCTCATTTCTCGTACCTTTTGGTGGCCCAGACTCCGCCATGATGTCAGTATCTATGTTAACTCATGTATCCGTTGTTGCAAAGCCAAAGCCGCCACTGGACCCCCTCCGGAATAATTGCAACCGTTACCTACACCTGAAAGACCCTGGGGTACCATTTCTATGGACTTCCTCACCTGCTTACCTGTTTCCCAAGGGTTCACTGCTATATTTGTAGTAGTGGACATGCTAACCAAGATGGCTCATTTCATCTCTTGTCATCGAATCCCTACAGCCAAAATCACAGCTCACCTATTTATCCAAAACATCTTCCGCCTCCACGGATTACCCGACACCATCGTCTCCGACCGCGGTCCGCAATTCACTGCCCAGTTTTGGAAAGAACTCATGACCTCTCTCCAAGTCAAGATTTCCCTGGCATCTACCCATCACCCCCAAACCGATGGGGGCACCAAAAATGTTATTGGCATCCTGCAACAATACCTCCATCGTTTTGTTCACAACAGACAAAATGATTGGTCCAAATATATCTCTGTAGCTGAGTTCGCCTTTAATAACTCTGAACATGCCTCTACGCAGACCACACCGTTCTGCGCCACCTACGGGTTCCATCCCCGTTTGTTTCCACTCACTCCTGCTGATTCACTGTTTCCATGTGCTGGTGATTTTCTCAACGAGTTATGTGCCGTTCACCAACTCGGCCAACGGTCCTTAACTCAAACCAAAGAAGACTACAAACACTTTGCCGACCGTTCCTGCAGAGACACTCCCCCATTGACTGTTAGCAATCAAGTTTGGCTTGAGTTATTTTTAATAGCTAAAGTTCTACCAAAAACCAGAACAGTTGGGTTCCTGCTTCTGATGTGCTTAAAATGGTTTTGTTATTATTTTTAATATTCTTTGCTATATGCTCCTCAAAATCTCTCTTGGCTTTCCTGACTATTGCCTTGCATTTGATCTGCCAGAGTTTGTGATCCTTCCTGTTCTCCTCAATAGGAAGAGCCTTCCATTTCTTAAATGAGTTTTTCTTCTTTCCAATAGCCTCCTTTACCTCATTCGTAAGCCATACTGGTATCCTCTTAGATTTTCCAGTCCTCTTTCTTCTTTTATGTATGCATTTTAGTTGAGCCTGTTGTAACATATTTTTAAACAGTTTCCAAGCATTTTGGAAGGATTTCACTTTTTTTATTGTCCCTTTTAGTTTCTTCTTTACTATTTTCCTCATTTTGGCAAAATTCCCTCTGTGAAAGTTTAATGTCTCTGTGTTAGTTTTCACTGACAATTTGCTATCCATGGTTAAGTTGAAGGTTATTGTGTTGTGATCGCTGGCTCCTATGGGCTCAGTTACAAAGACATCATGAACCAAATCCTGTGCGTTAGTTAGAGCCAAGTCCAGGATCCCCTTTCCCCTGGTTGGTTCCATGACCAACTGCTCAGGGGAATACAGTGTTCCCTCGATTTCCGCGGGGGATGCGTTCTGAGACCGCCCGCGAAAGTTGAATTTCCGCAAAGTAGAGATGCAGAAGTAAATACACCATTTTTGGCTATGGACAGTATCACAAGCTTCTCTTAACACTTTAAACCCCTAAATTACCATTTCCCATTCCCTTAACAACCATTTACTCACCATTATTACTGGTACTCACCATTGAATAAGGCACTTAGTGATCCTAATATTTATAAACATAATTATTTATTTACAATAATTATTTTTTTTGTTATTTATTTGCAAAAATTATTAGTTTGGCGATGACGTATGATGTCATCGGATGGGGAAAACCGTGGTATAGGGAAAAAAACCGCAAAGTATTTTTTAATTAATATTTTTTGAAAAACCGTGGTATAAGTTATTCGCGAAGTTCGAACCCGCGAAAATCGAGGGAACACTGTAATCAGCTAACATGTCGAGGAACCTTGTCTCTCTTTCATGTGTAGAACAAGAATTTACCCAATCTATTTGGGGTTAGTTGAAGTCCCTCATTATGACTACCCCATTTATTTTTGAGGCCACCTTAAATTCATTTTCCAAATAGAAATCTGCCTCTGGAGTTTGGTTGGGAGGGCGATAGCAGATCCCTAACGTCAGATTCTGTTCTGGGATTTTTATCCACAATGTTTCTGTGGGTGAGTTTGAATTTTCTTGAATTTCGAGTTCATGAGATTCTAACTCATTTATGTACAAGGCCACACCACCACCATTTCTCCCTCTCCTGTCCATCCTATACAGCTTGTAACCTGGAATCCTTGTGTCCCATTGGTTTTCATCTGTCCACCAGGTTTCTGTTATGCCAATAATATCAATATTACTTTCTTTCCCCAAGCATTCCAATTCCCCTATTTTTGCTCGAAGGCTTCTAGAATTCGTGTACAGACATTTATATGTAATTTTCTGGTGCACTTTCAACTTTGACTGTAGATTTTCACTGTAGAATTTGACTGTAGAATTTGTAGATGGTCTACCATGTCCTTCTGCTTGACTATTAAAATTTAGTTTTCCTGTTGACTCACTAATGTGTTCATAACTTCCACCCTCCATATTTGGCAGTGTGCCTTCTCGAACCGGAAGCTGCCCAGCTCCTGTCGACCTGCCCCTATGGATCAGTTTAAAAGCTGCTCTGAAACCTTTTAAATATTAATCACCAGCAGTCTGGTTCCATTATGGTTCAAGTGTAACCCGTCCCTTTTGTACAGGTGTGGCTCGTTCCAAAATGTTTCCCAGTTCCTAATGAATCTAAAACCTTCCTCTCAACACTACTGCCTCATCCAAGCATTGAAGTTCCTGAGCTCTGCCTGTCTAGCTGGCTCTGCACGTGGAACAGGTAGCATTTCTGAGAATGCAACCTTGGGGGTTCTGGACTTTAATCTTCTATGTAGCAACCTAAACTTGGCTTCCAGGACCTTCCGCTTAGCTTTCCCAATGTCATTGGTACCAACATGTACCACAACTGTTGGCTCCACCCCAGCACTATCTATCAGCCTGTCTAGATGCCTCGTGATGTCCGCAACCTTTGCACCCGGCAGGCAGTTTACCATGCAGTCAACACTTCCATCGCAAACCCGTCTCTCTATATTTCTAATAATTGAATCGGCCACTACAAGAAGCCCCCCTCCAACCACCCGTGGAGAAGTATCCTTGGTGCAAGAGGATATGGGCACATCCTCCAAAGAAGGGGTCCCAACTAAGGGAGCCTGTCCCTCTTCCACAGATAGATGTCCTCCCTGCCCAAGATCCCCATTCTCCAAAGCAGCTGGCGACTTGCTCAGCATGGAGTGGGATGCTCGTACTGCAGCCCTGAAGATCTTCTCCTGCCTCACTATCTCTCTCTGCTTCTCTAGGTCTGCTACCTTGGATTCAAGGGAAAGAACCTGTTCCCTGAGAACCAGGATCTCATTGCACCAATCACACACCCAAGACTTCTGTCCAGTAGACACATAGTAGAATCTGGCAAAGAAAAAAGACCATTGGCTTAACTTCCTGGCAGTTTGGAGGAATTCCAAGTTTTTGTGGTCGGTTCTGACCTGTACTTGGTGATGGGCTCCTTCCAGGTGATGTCGCCAGGTCTCGAAGGCAGTCTTGATGGCTAAGAGTTCTTTTTCCCAAATGGTATAGTGACATTCGGCAGGTTTTAGTTTTCTGGAGTAATAGGCACAGGGGAACAAAGGTCTGCCGTTTTGGCATTGTTGAAGAAGTACGGCCTCCACCCCAACATTGGAGGCGTCAGCTTCTACGATAAAAGGAGGGGGGGTCTGGGTACTGGAGGATAGTTCTTGCATGAAAGCTTTTTGGAGGTTGAGAAAGGCTTGTTGCTCTGTATTGCCCCATTGAAATTTAACTCCTTTCTGGAGAAGGAGAGTAAGGGGTGCAGTCAAGGTGGCAAAGTTTGGAATGAAGGTTCGGTAATAGTTAACAAATCCCAAAAATCTTTGCACATCTTTAACTCAACATGGAGGTTGCCAATTTTGCAATGCGTCAAGTTTTCCGGTGTCCATGGTGATGCCTTGGGGAGAAACCACATGGCCTAAGAAGTCAATGGAAGTTCCAAAAAATTGGCATTTCTTTAACTTGGCATAAAGATGGTTTTGTCAGAGGCATTGGAGCACTTTTCGTAAGTGGTGTAGGTGGGTCTCTATGGAAGGAGAGTAAATCAAAATGTCATCGAGATAAACAAGCTTGAAGTGGTCCAAAAAGTCTTTAAAGATATCATTCATGAAATATTGAAACACGGCAGGAGCATTGGTAAATCCAAAAGGCATTACTGTGAACTCGAAATGGTCGTAGTGGGTGCCGAAGGCAGTCTTCCATTCATCACCTTCTTGGATGTGAATGAGGTTGTAAGAGCCTCACAAATCAATCTTGGTGAAGATGATTGCTCAATCAAGCAACACTTAATTAGGAAATCTTTTCTAAAAACCTGGCAGGAAATAAAAAATAAAATTATATAAAGGTACCGAGATGGTTATCATCCATGGAGTTCATAATTTACCCCAATCTGATTGACCCTACTAAAACTCTGAATCCAAATGGAGAATTAAAAAGTAGAAAGGAATTGGAAGATTTAAATTGTAAAATAGACTGGTGGATATATAAGCAGATCAAATCTAGATATAATAAAGATAGGAGCTGGTATTGACTTAACTATACAGCCATTAGATAAAATTTTGACAGGACCGGATGAAAGGAGAACAAAAAATTATCAATATTTATTAGAACTGGAGAAATTAGAAGAGATTGTTAAAGACACTGTGATTGCATGGGTGAAAAATATCGAGCACAATATACACCTGGCCAATTGGGAAAAGTCATGGAATATAAATTGTAAAATAACAAAATCCGTGGCCTTTAGAAAAAAACTATTATAAGATGCTCTACAGATGGTACTTACCACCTTCTAGATTGGCTAAAATTTATCCAAATTTAAATGCAAAATGTTGGAAATGCAACGAAGAAATAGGCACCTTCTTTCACTTTTGGTGATCCTGCCCCAAAGCGAAAAGATTTTGGAAGGTCATTTGTAACTGGTTAATGGAGATTACAAAAGAAGAAATAGAATTCTCTTCTAAATGCATGCTATTAGGAATTTGGGGGGAAAAATACCCCAAAAGAATAAGTGCACTGGAGTGCCTTTTGTCCCCTGTCCAATTATCTTTCCTTTCCTTCACCTATCTTATATATTCTCTTCCTTTCATATATCCTCTCCTCTAAGTTCACTTTCACCCTCTTTTATATTATCACATGTCTATTTTTCTTCCTATGTATTTGTATATTGGACAAATGAATAAATATAAAATAAAATAAATCTAACGATGCATATAACAACAGCTGCAAGAATATCTTACGCTCAATTCTGGAATCAAATCAGAAAACAACATAATAGACAAAATATACAAATGTGCAGAAATTGATAAAATGACTATCGAAATCAAGGGAATAAGTGATTCAGAATATTATGAGATGTGGAATAACTGGTATAAGTTGATAGAGAATAGAAATAAGGTATAGTGATGCAATGTGTAAGGGCATACAAAAATGGATAAATATATAAACGTGAAACAAATTATGTGTTAAGATATATTAAATGTGAAATACAGTGGTACCTCTACTTAAGAACGCCTCTACTTAAGAACTTTTCTAGATAAGAACCGGGTGTTCAAGATTTTTTTGCCTCTTCTTAAGAACCATTTTCTACTTAAGAACCCGAGCCCAGAAAAATTTCCCAGGAAATTTGAGAGCGGCACGAAGGCCCAGCCGGTTTCCTGCCATTCCCCCTTTAATCCCGGCCATCTCGGGCTTTTCTGGGCTGCCAGAGGATCCTTTCGGTTCTGCTTAAGGAGGCTTTGGCAATCCAGAATGAATAAAGCATTTCCCTTTCTCTGGGTGCTTGGAGAGGGAATAAACCTCTGCCAGCACCCAGAGAAAAAAAACACTCCCTTTGCTCTGGGCAGCGATTGTCCTCCTCCTCTTCTTCCTCCTCCTCCTCCCACCCAAATTTTGAGCTTTTATTTCTTTCCTAATGGGTTTGAATGCATTATTTGCTTTTACATTGATTCCTATGGGGAAAATTGCTTCTACTTACAAATTTTTGTACTTAACAACCTGGTCATGGAACGAATTAAGTTCTTAAGTAGAGGTACCACTGTATACCATGTATAAAGCTGTAATACAAGAAATATAAGGAAATGGGTAAAGATCTCTAAAAATTATTGTGATGTATATATTTTTAATTTGCAAAATTCAATAAAATTTTAAAAAACCAAAACACTAATTGTCGCAATTTTTTGAAATAATTAGAAATGTCTCAGATCTATTTTTCCATGCAATGATTTATTTCAATTCATGATTATATAGCTTCTTGTGTCTCGTTGCATTGTGAGAAGCAGTAAGATGTACATGATGTAAATATACTATTATAAAAAGGGTTGCTGTCAAACAGAGATTGCATTCTGTTTCTGTGTTAATATAATTGATCAAATACTTGATGATGCTGGTTGTTCCTTTTCTTATAAACATTTCCTTTGTGCCCCAGAACAGCTGTGTTTATCCTCTATGAATTTATACCTTTATTATGTTGTCATCACATTGTGAAAGAGCACTGCACAAAATCTAATAATTCTTCTTAACATCTGGCAAAAAAGAGAATATTTTTAGGAACAAAATTATAATCCTAATATATTCTGAAACTGTTGAAGGAGTTTTATTAGATTTACTTTTTTAGGATTTCATCTATTCTTTTTAATCTTCATTAAAAATACTAGAAAAAAGGTCTGTTACCTAGATAAAATTAAAACAAGTCATTGTTATATCTGCAAGATTCAAGGCATATCTAGAAATACATCACTATTTTTAATTTAAAAACATATGAGAAACAAGCATAGAAGTATGTCTAGGATTGATTGATAGATTCATTCATTGATATGCTACCCATCTTCCCAATAAGTTTGGATATGCCATGCCATCATAAACAAATAGAAACTTTATTGTACTTGCTCTTATAAAACTGCTCACGATTTTATTAAAAGGCAAAATGAATTAAAAAGGAAGAATGAGCTATTTGCAAATTTCACTTACGGTATGTACAGTGATACACACAGTATTCTGTTGATCTCTTAAATTATTAGGAATTCTCACTGTTATCTCTAGTTTGTATCTGCAAAGTTTAAGCATATTTTTTTAAACTGCACTTTTGCCATCCCTTTTCAGAACTTCTACAAGTGTCACATTTCAGTTGGAAATCAGGCTGCTTTGAGCATTTCAGAAATGCTTGGCACTCAGAATATTTCCAAAATACTCAAACCAGCAGAATTCATGCTTGAAAATAGTGCTTTAAATTCAGAAGAGTTTGTGTTAAAAATATTTAGGACACCTTTAGCTCCAACTATGAATCAGATTTGAAATCAAATTAATAACTAATAATCATTCTAGACTTTTTTAAGACCCTGTAATCCCTTAATTTGGGGTAAAGTCTGGGCGACTGAATGGAGCTGAGCTGAATGCATTTCCTGATGCCTAGGCAGAGTTTGCAGCAGATATTTTCTTTTTGCATCCTGTGGAAGAAACATCTGTGGCTGTTTAGGATTGAACTCTCAGCCTTATTAGTGGGAAGCAAGTATTTTCATCACTAAGCCACCATGCCACTCAATAATGTTGCTAGTAATTGACCAAATTTTATTTTGAAAAACAAATTGCAGAATCTTTGCAATACTATTTTTTAGCTTCATAAATAATCATCTTCACATCTCTCACATTCCATTTCCCACCTCCCAACCTAGATTCTTGCCCCCTGGCCAATGAACGTGAGAGAATGCTGAACAAATGAAATGACTCTTTTTGTGGAATTTTTTTGGGTGGTGGTTTAGATTTTAAATTATTAATTGGATCTAAGATACTGTATATTATTTATTATATGTTGTGAGCCGCCCCGAGTCCTTGGAGAGTGGCGGCATAGAAGTCAAATAAATAAGTAAGTAAGTAAGTAAGTAAGTAAATAATAATAATAATAATAATAATAATAGAAGAAGTAGTAGTAATAATAATAATTTATTAGATTTGTATGCTAATACTTACTTGTATAGTAAGTAAGTAAGTAAGTAAGTAAGTAAGTAAGCAAGTAAGTAAGTAAGTAAGTAAATAAATAAATAATACACAAAGGAATTTGAAACCTTTGTTAAGTGTTGTTATTATGAAAACACAGATCTTAGGAATCCAGACATTGCACTAGGGGAGCCTATTTTGAAGGAATGATAGCCAGTATCAATTCAAAATATTGCTTTTACTTCCCTTCACTGGACTTTAATTCTACACATTTGGTTGCGAAAACAATTAGATTATGTTTTATATTATACTTTTCTTTACCCCAAGTGACCATCTTACCATGAAACTTGATTCGTTCTTCACAAAACCCAGTCTATTGGCTTTGATGGTTTCTTTGAATATTTCCTGGTTCCATTTACTTCATAACTCTTTGGTTCTTCATCTTCTACAGTGAAGGAACATTTGATCTAGTCAGCACAGTTTTATATCTAAGCATCCTTTAAATCAATCAAAATCAAAATTCTGTATTAATTTCAAAATAAGTGTTCTTAAATGCTGGATTAACTGCACATAAGTGGCTAATATGAGATTTCTTCAAATTTGCCTTTTGATATATTGATTCCCACCATGTGTTGATCTGGCTTGCCTGTAATGTATCATGTATAATGTATGCATGATAAATGTAGAGCACAGACTGTGGAAACTTTTGCATCTCACTTGACAACCAAGGACCCAGAGTATGAAGAAAGAATGGAGAGGCCCACGCTACAAGATGCTTGAGGTCCAGTGTAATGTTTCCACAGTCTGTGTTGATTTGGGAAGTCATGTCATCTGCTGGTATTCGTCCACTGTGCTTCTTTAAGTCTAGGGTCAATGCAGCCATCTACCAGGAGATTTTGGAGCGTTTCATCTGCATATGAGCTTTATGGGGATGGTGACTTAAATTTTCCAGCAGGACTTGGCACCTGCCCACCCTGCCCAAAGCACCAAAACCTGCTTCAATGACCATGGGATTACTGTCCTTGGTTGGCCAGCAAACTCGCCTGACCTGAACCCCATAGAGAATCTATGGGGTATTGCCAAGAAAAAGAGACATGACACGGAACAATGCAGAAGAGCTGAAGGCCGTTATTGAAGCATCCTGGTCTTCCGTAACACTTCAGCAGTGCTAAAGGCTAATAGTGTCCATGCCATGCCGCATTGAGGCAGTAATTGCTGCAAAAGGGGCCCAAATGAAGTACTGAGTACATATGCATGCGTACACTTTTCAGAAGCCCAATACTGTTCTATGTACAATCCTTTTTTAGTAATGTAATATTATAATTTTCTAAGATGGGAGATTTGGGGTTTTCATAAGCTGTACCCCATAATCATCACAATTATGACAAATCACGGCTTGAACTATCTTGCCTTGCAGGTTATGAATATCTCTCATATATTAAGTTTCACCTTTCAAGTTACATTACTGAAATAAATGAACTTTGGCACAATAGTCTAATTTTTCGAGTTTCACCTGTATTTTAAAGTTGATGATCATGACAACAGTAAGAGAAGAAGAAGAAAGAGCCAGAGAAATAATAATAATATGATTTTTTACAAAAAGCCATTTAAAAATAATTACCAAATCCCCAAGTTAATGATGCACTCAAATCTTTCTTCCCTAGGCACACATTCAGATATAAAAAAGAATAAATGTTAAGGATATATTACTAATAAAATAACTATATGCTTATTTATGAAATAACTTTCTATATTACACCCTTTCATTTAGCATATGCCCAGAGAAATACAAATTAAAAAATACATTAAAAGCATCTTATAAAATAAAAGGGAAATATTTTTATTTAGAAAAATTTGGCAGTGGCACTCAAACTGAGGAACAGTAAAATATATAAAATAGTATAGCCTTTCTTCCCTTGTAAAATAATATAGGGAACTAATCCCTTAGTGGGCAGAAAATTCCACAATTAGTATGCTATTTTTTCAAATTAATATATAATTAAATATATATATGTAGTCCTCAACTTACAACAGTTCATTTAGTGGATATTCAAAGTTACAAAGCTGCTTGAAAAATGACTTATGACCATTTTTCAAACTTATGACCGCTGCAGCATCCCCATGGTGACATGATCAAAATTCAGACACTTGGCAACTGATTCATCTTTATGATGGTTGCAGTGTCCTGAAGTCACGTGATCACTTTCTGACAAGCAAAGTCAATGGGCAAGTCAGATTCACTTAGCAACCATGTTACTAATTTGATAACTGCACTGATTCACTTAACTAGTGTGTCAAGAAAAATCACAAAATGAGGCAAAACTCACAAATGTCTCACTTAACAAGAGAAATTTTGAGCTCAATTGTGGTTGTAAGTTGAGGACTACCTGTAGTGTGTGTATGTGTGAAAGAGATTTTTTTCATAACATTAATTTACACTGTAGAATGGCTCCCTCAGCTAGGAAACAGAGATGGGAACTGCCATGTCAGACACAACTGGGCAGAAGAAACCTTTACCTTTATAATGTTTAATTAGATAAAACATATCTAAATATTTTAATAAACTAAAAATGTATCTGATCATTTGCATATTTCTTAGGATTCATTTCATACTTATATATATTTAATAGCAATAGCGCTTAAACTTATGTACTGTTTTATAGTGCTTTAAAGCCCTCTCTAAATGGTTTACATATTGCATATTGCCCCCCAAAATCTGGGTCCTCATTTTACCAACCTTGGAAAAATGAAAGACTAAGTCAAAGAAATAAATATGAAAACTCTGGGTTTTCCATTTTAGATTAATTTCCCCTGCCCTATTAGTACATACATCTGAGATAATGCTTACCGTAAATCATAAATGGATTATTTAAGCAATGCATTCACTATAGTCTTCAAGATTTGATAAATTCAGTGGTGGGATTCAGCCAGTTTGCACCACTTTGGGAGAACCAGATTGCTAACTTTTTGAGCAATTTGGTGAATTGGTTGTTGGAAGAAATCATTAGGGCAGAGAACCGTTGTTAAATTATTTGAATCCTACCATTGGATAAATTCAATAAAAGGTCAGACGATGCAATAATCCAGTCAAATGTTTGCAAAATTCTAGCTTTTATGTTGTGTAGTGGTATCAATTAAACTACCAGTGGTTCTTGTAGTTTACAATTACAAACAAGAAAAAAATCTCTCAGGAGGAAAAACAAAAAAAGAAAAATTTCCAACTTCAAAAGCCGATATAAAAGCATTTGCAATCAAATAAAAGCAGAATGCTTTAATTACTACAGCAAACAAGAGGAAAACCTCCTACGCACCAAATCTAATAGAGCTTTCTACAACTTTGACAACAATAAACTCAAAGATTAGATTAGATTAGATTTATTGGATTTATATGCCGCCCCTCTCCGGAAACTCACAACAATAATAAAAACAGTACATAGTAACAAATCCAATTCCCACCAATCTAATTACAATTTTAAATTAGAAAATTCATAAAACAATCCCAATATATATAAAAACAGACACAGTCAATCAATCAGATGGCAAAACAACATGGGCAAGGGGGAGATGTTTTAGTTCCCCCATGCTTGACGACAGAGGTGGGTTTTAAGGAGTTTACGAAAGGCAGGGAAGGTGGGGGCAATCCTAATCTCAGGGGGGAGCTGGTTCCAGAGGGTCGGAGCCCCCACAGAGAAAGCTCTTCCCCTGGGTTCCGCCAGACAACATTGTTTAGTCAATGGGACCCGAAGAAGGCCGACTCTGTGGGACCTAACCGGTCGCTGGGATTCGTGCGGCAGGAGGCGGTCCCGAAGATATTCTGGTCCGGTGCCATGAAGGGCTTTATAGGTCATAGCCAACACTTTGAATTGTGACCGGAAACTGAACGGCAACCAATGCAGACTGCGGAGTGTTGGAGTAATATGGGCATTCTTAGAGAAGCCCATAATTGCTCTCGCAGCTGCATTCTGCATGATCTGAAGTTTCCGAACACTTTTCAAAGGTAGCCCCATGTGGAGAGCGTTACAGTAGTCGAGCCTCAAGGTGATGAGGGCATGAGTGACTGTGAGCAATGACTCCCGGTCCAAATAGGGCCGCAACTGGCACACCAGGCGAACCTGGGCAAACGCCCCCCTCGCCACAGCTGAAAGGTGTTTTTCTAATGTGAGCTGTGGATCGAGGAGGACGCCCAAGTTGCAGACCCTCTCTGAAGGGGTCAATAATCCCCCCCAGGGTAATGGACAGACAGATAGAATTGTCCTTGGGAGGCAAAACCCACAGCCACTCCGTCTTGTCTGGGATGAGTTTGAGTTTGTTGACACCCATCCAGGCCCCAACAGCCTCCAGGCACCGGCACATCACTTCCACTGCTTCATTGACTGGACATGGGGTGGAGATGTACAACTGGGTATCATCGGCGTATTGATGATACCTCACCCAATGCCCTTGGATGATCTCACCCAGAGGTTTCATGTAGATATTAAATAGCAGGGGGGAGAGGACCGACCCCTGAGGCACCCCACAAGGGAGAGACCTCGAGGTCGACCTCTGACCCCCCACTAACACCGACTGCGACCAGCCAGAGAGGTAGGAGGAGAACCACTGAAGAACAGTACCTCCCACTCCCAACCCCTCCAGCCGGCGCAGAAGGATACCATGGTCGATGGTATCGAAAGCCGCTGAGAGGTCAAGGAGCACCAGGACAGAGGACAAGCCTCTGTCCCGGGCCCGCCAGAGATCATCCATCAACGCGACCAAAGCAGTTTCCAGGCTGTAGCCGGGCCTGAATCCAGACTGTTGAGGACCTAGATAATTGGCTTCTTCCAAGGACCACTGGAGTTGAAGTGCCACCACCTTCTCAACAACCTTCCCCATAAAGGGAAGGTTGGAGACTGGACGGTAGTTATTAAGCACGGCTGGGTCCAGGGAAGGCTTCTTGAGGAGGGGGTGCACAAGTGCCTCCTTATAAAGGGCCAGAAAGGACCCCCTCCCCAAGGAGGCAGTGACAATCTCCTGGACCCAGCTCTGTGTCACCCCTCGACTGGCCGAAACCAGCCAAGAGGGACACGGATCCAGTAAACAGGTGGCAGAACTCACAGCTCCAATGGCCTTGTCCACTTTATCAGGTGTCACCAAGTCAAACTCCTCCCAGACAGATGGACAAAGACGTTTAGCCCCAGTCGCCTCGACTGACTCATTGTCAGTCGACTCTGTTTTACAATTGGAGTTGAGGTCCGCTCGAATCCGAGCGATTTTATCAGCGAAAAACATGTTAAAATCCTCGGCACTGCTCTGCAAGGGCTCCCCAACTCTCCCCTGATTAAGAAGGGAGCGGGTTACCCTAAACAGAGCGGCCGGGCGGGATTCCACTGATGCAATCAAAGCGGCATGATACGCGCATCTTGCCGCCTTGAGCGCCACTTTGTAAGTCTTAATATGAGCTCTTACAAGTGTTTGATCGGATTCAGATCTACTCTTCCTCCATCGCTTCTCTAGATGTCTCTTCTGGTGTTTCAACTCTCGGAGCTCCTCGTTGAACCATGGAGCTCTACGGGGTCTAGCGCCATGGAGAGGTCGCAAAGGCGCAATCCGGTCAAGAGCCTCCGCTGCAGCCTTGTTCCAGGCCTCCGCAAGAGACTCTGCCGAACCTTCTGGATCCATCAGGCGTCTGGGGCGGAACCTCCTAATTGGTTCCGCCTCCCTGCGGGGAAGGATTGGAGCCAGGAAGTTAAACCGCAGTAGGAAATGATCTGACCATGACAAAGGCAACACTTCTAAGCCCCTTAGTCTCAGATCATTACTCAATTGCTCAGAGAAGAATATCATATCGGGTGCGTGTCCACCCTCGTGAGTCGGACCCTGAACTACTTGAGTCAGGTCCATGGCTGTCATGGTGGCCATGAACTCCTGTGCCAATCCAGAGGAACCGCCGAGTGACGGTAGATTGAAGTCCCCCAGGACGATAAGTCCGGGGAACTCCACCGCCAACCCGGCCACCTCCTCGAGTAGCATAGGCAGGGCTGTTGACATGCAGCTGGAAGGCAGGTACGTGAGTAACAAGCCCACCTGAACCCCTAAGTCCAACTAAACCAGGAGGGACTCGCAACCCGCAACCTCTGGAGCAATGAGCCTACGCAGGCAAAGACTCTCCCTGGCTATAATAGCCACTCCTCCCCCCCCTTCCCTGGGTCAAGGTTGGTGCCATACCCCAAACCCAGATGGGCAAATTTCAGAGAGAGGGACTCCTCCCTCCGGGCCCAGCCAGGTTTCGGTCACACAAGCAAGGTCGGCCTCCTCATCCAGGATCAAATCCCGGATGAGGAGAGCTTTATTTACCACCGACCTGGCATTGAGTAGCAACAACTTGAGCCCAGGGCCAGAATTACACTCATCACCAGTGCCTTGAGTTAAGCTCATGGAGACGGAAGAAGGGATTGCTACTAAGCAGCAAAGACTCTAGACCTATCCCACCTCTCAAAGGACCCAACAACAAAGAATAACACAATGATTCATCCAAAGCCAACCTCCTCAACTCTTTCTTTGGCTCTGTCTCTATTAACAGCAATGGCTCATCGCTCAATTTCATCAATCGCACCTCAAACTCCCTCAACAACCTAAACCAAGTAGACTTCACTGAAGACCGAGTTGAAAAAGCATTATGTGACCTTAAACCTTCTCTATTGGATCAGATGGTCTATGTGCTTACTTCCTAAAATAGCTCTCTTCTGCCATAGCTGAACCACTAAGGATAATTTTCAAAAAATCCTTCAGAACCAGCACACTTCCTAAGCTATGGTTGAAAGCAATGGTCATCCCCATCTTCAAAAAAGGAGACCCCTCTCTTGTCAATAACTACAGACCAATTTCACTATGCTGGGTCCCATGCAAAGTCATGGAATCAATTATAAACAAATCAATTACTCTCCATCTAGAAACTAATAATTTGCTTTCTAACAAACAATATGGTTTCAGAAAAAAACTATCCTGCAACCTGCAGCTCCTCCACTGCAAAAATATATGGACAACTAATCTAGATCAAGGGAAATCTATAGATGCAATGTATATCGACTTCTGCAAAGCCTTTGATTCAGTGGTCCATGACAAACTACTCCTAAAACTCAAATTTTATTTATTTATTTATTTATTTATTGGATTTGTATGCTGCCCCTCTCTGCAGACTCGGGGCGGCTAACAACAGTAATAAAACAGCATATAACCATAATCCAATACTGAAAACAGTTAAAAACCCATTATTATAAAAACCAATCATACATACAGACATACCATGCATAAAAATGTAAAGGCCTAGGGGGAAAGAGTATCTCAATTCCCCCACGCCTGGTGGCAGAGGTGGGTTTTAAGCAGCTTACGAAAGGCAAGGAGGGTGGGGGCAATTCTAATCTCTGGGGGGAGTTGGTTCCAGAGGGCCAGGGCCGCCACAGAGAAGACTCTTCCCCTGGGCCCCACCAAGCGACATTGTTTGGTTGACGGGACCCGGAGAAGACGCACTCTGTGGGACCTAACTGGTCACTGGGATTCGTGCAGCAGAAGGCGGTAATCTGGTCCAGTGCCATGAATGGCTTTATAGGTCATAACCAACACTTTGAATTGTGACCGGAAACTGATCGGCAACCAATGCAGACTGCGGAGTGTTGGTGTAACATGGGCATATTTGGGAAAGCCCATGATTGCTCTTGCAGCTGCATTCTGCACGATCTGAAGTTTCCGAACACTTTTCAAAGGTAGCCCCATGTAGAGAGTGTTACAGTAGTCGAGCCTCGAGGTGATGAGGGCATGAGTGACTGTGAGCAGTGACTCCCGGTCCAAATAGGGCCGCAACTGGTGCACCAGGCGAACCTGGACGAACGCCCCCCTCGCCACAGCTGAAAGGTGTTTCTCTAATGTGAGCTGTGGATCGAGGAGGACGCCCAAGTTGTGAACCTTCTCTGAGGGGGTCAATGATTCTCCTCCCAGGGTAATGGATGGGCAGATGGAATTGTCCTTGGGAGGCAAGACCCACAGCCACTCGGTCTCGTCTGGGTTGAGTTTGAGTTTGTTGACACCCATCCAGGCCCCAACAGCCTCCAGGCACCGGCACATCACTTCCACTGCTTCGTTGACTGGACATGGGGTGGAGATGTATAACTGGGTATCATCAGCATATTGATGATACCTCACCCCATGCCCTTGGATGATCTCACCCAGCGGTTTCATGTAGATATTAAATAGATATTAAATCCTATGGCATCTTAGGATCCCTCCATAGCTGGATTACAGCATTCCTGTCAAACAGACATCAAGTGGTCAAAATAGGAAGCACCATATCCACCCCCATCCCAGTTAAAAGCAGTGTTCCCCAAGGTAGTGTACTGGGACCAACGCTCTTCATTCTCTACATCAATGACCTTTGTGATTACATCACAAGTAACTGTGTCCTCTTCACCGACGATGTAAAACTCTTCAACACCACCGATACCACAACTACTCTCCAAAAAGACCTGAACTCTGTTTCTGAGTGGTCTAACACATGGCAACTCCAAATCTCAAATAGCAAATGCTCTGTCCTACACATTGGGAAGAAGAATCTGAACTCCAAATACGAACTGAATAATCAAATTATCACAGATAATCCCCACTTGGTTAAAGACCTCAGTATACTAATAACAAAAGATTTAAGTGCCAAAGCCCACTGCAACAACATAGCCAAGAAGGCTTCAAGAGTTGTAAACATAACCCTACATAGCTTCTGCTCTGGCAATCTCACACTACTTACCAGAGCTTACAAAACTTTTGCCAGACCCATCATCGAATACAGCTCATCTGTTTGGAACCCATATCGCATCTCAGACATTTACACCCTTGAAAATGTCCAAAGATACTTCACCAGAAGAGCCCTTCCCTCCTCCACTCAATAGAATACCCTAAGAGACTAGACTTTCAATCCTGGGCCTAGAAAGCTTAGAACTAAGACCCCTTAAAGAAGATCTAAGTATTGCCCACAAGATCATATGCTGCAACGTCCTGCCTGTCAGCTTCAACCACAACAACACAAGATCACACAACAGATTTAAACTTAATATTAACTGCTCCAAACTTGACTGTAAAAAATATGACTTCAGTAACCGAGTTGTCGAAGCGTGGAACTCATTACCTTACTCCATAGTGTCATCCCCAAACGCCCAACACTTTACCCTTAGATTATCTACGGTTGACCTATCCAGATTCCTAAGAGGTCAGTAAGGGGCGAGTACAAGTGCACTGTCTTCTGTCCCCTGCCCTATTGCTCTCCTATATTTCCTATACCTTTCTTCTATTCCCATATCTCTTCTTCTATTCTTTCATTGACATGTTCTATTACTATATCTTCTTTTCTATTCTTTCTTAGATATATTTTACTATGAGTATCTCCTCTATAAGCTTCATCATGTATTTTACTATGTGTATATATATATATACCCACTAAAACCCTCATTGTGCATTGGACAAAATAAATAAATAAATAAAAATAAAAATAAATTTGAAGTTATGATAGGCCTACCAAAAGCTACTTACAACCAGAGTCCACAATTCCAATAGTTTGGCCATTATTTGATCACATGATCACACTTTGGGCACTAGGCAACTGTTTCATATTTATGCCATTTGCAGTATCCTGCAGTCACATCACCAAATTTTAGGACATTTTTGCCAGAAAGTGGCATTTACTTGCAGTTTCCAGCAAAATATGCCTTAGTGAACAATGGATTTGCTTAATGGCCATAGTATTTGCTTAATGATTGTGCCAGTCGCTTAAGAACTGTGGCAAAATTTAACGAATGCCACAAATAAAGATTATAAAATCAGGTTAGTCTTGCCATGACCCGCTTTATGACTTCGACAGTAATTGCCAGGATTGATTAGTTATAAATGTCTATATGCATTATGTGGGAATTCTCAGATTTCCTTTCTAAGTTTCTGTTAAATCTTTCAAATATGTTAAATATATTAATGTTTTCATATGCTGAATTTGATTATTATCATAACAAAATTAGTCATTAACAAAAACAGTAGTATAAATAATAATGGTAATAATTACCAGATCCCCGTGCTATTGATGAAAATGAACTTGAGTCTTTCTTCACTAGAATACCAGGCCAGGGTTCAAGCATATTTTAAAAAGACAGAACAATAAGTAGGGGGAAAATAATGAGTAATCTATCTAAAATAATCTTTCTGCTGCATTGAATAAGCATGGTTACACTGGGATAGCTGAATAATTATTTAAAGCCATAAAGCTGCTTCAAGCAAGTTGAATAAATGTCCAAAATGGCACTAACGAAGGCTGCCTCGGTGAAAAGTTCTCAAATACTTTCTTCATTTTCTACTATTCCCTGCAATTCTCAATGGATTTCATACTCAAGAGGCCATCTGCTAAGAATTAAGGAACATTTCTTTAAGAAGCAGCTCTCTGCAACTTAACCCCCACCTCTCTTTACAAACACGGAGGAGATTTTAGCACAGGAGGAAGCCATTTCCCAGCAACCATAGATCACCAAAACAGGCAAAGAGGTAAAAGGGCGGGAATTTTAAATAGACTAAGGAAGAATAGAATAGAATACTTTATTGGCCAAGTGTGATTGGACACACAAGGAATTTATCTTGGTGCATGTGCTCTCAGTGTACATAAAAGAAAATATAGATTTGTCAAGAAACATGTGGTACAACACTTAATGATTGTCATAGGGGTCAAATGAGCAATGAAAAAACAATCAATATTAATAATAATCTTAGGATACAAGCAATGTAACAGTCATACAGTCCTATGTGGGAGGAAAAGGATGATAGGAATGATGCAAAGAATTAAAAAGGGAATTAAAAAGACCCCGCTCCCTACAATCTTTCTTACCAATTTACGTTCACTTGCCAACAGGATGGGTGAAATACTGCTTTTAAACAGAATGCAATTCTGATTTTGACAACGCATCTGCTCTATGCTTTACTGAAACCTGGCCAAATGAGGAAATTGATGATAATAGTATGCATATACCGGGATTCCAGATATTTTGTGCAGATAGGAATGCAGAATTATCAGGGGGGAAGGGAGGAGACTTATGTATATATATCAACAACAGCTGGTCTCAGGACATCACCATTATACAAAAATTATGTGATGAAAACTTGGACTCTTTAATTATTAATTGCAAACCGTTTTATTCTCCTCGAGAGATTAATTCTTTATTAATATCTGCGGTTTACGTCTCTCCACAAGCATCTGTAAAAAAAGGCACTAAGAACTCTAGCTGATCAGATTACGGAGGTTGAAGCCAAATTCCCTGATTCACTGGCCATTATTTTGGGAGATTTAAACAAGGAAAACTTAAGAGATGAGCTACCAAAATACTTTCAACATGTAAATTTTCCCACCAAAGGCAATAATATGTTAGACCATTGCTACACAACAGTAAAAGATGCTTATCATCCCTCACCAAGAGCAGCTATAGGCCACTCTGATCATTGCATGATTCACCTTGTACCTGCTTACAAACAAAGATTTAAAGCCACAAAAACAACAATTAAATCAGTGAGGACTTGGACTGAAGAAGCAAAGTTAAAGCTACAGGCTTGGTTTGACTACACAGACTGGAATATTTTTAAAGACACTTCTGCAGACCTGGATGAACTCACAGATATTGTAACATCATATGTCAGCTTCTGTGAAGACCTATGTGTACCAACAGAAACTTGCAAATATACAGTAACAATAAACCTTGGTTCACAGTCAAACTCAAGCAGTTACGCCATTCCAAAGAGGAAGACTACAGAAAAGGGGATAGAATGCTGTACAACCAGGCCAGAAATATATTGACAGAGCAGCAAAAAGAAACTACTCTGAAAAGCTAAAGAATCAATTCTCAACAAATGACCCAGCAAACATGTGGAAAACTCTCAAAAACATCCCCGGTTGCATCACCTGAATGTGTTCTACTGCAGGTTTGAAAAGAAACCACAACCACCTATCTGCACAGCCTTCATCCCAGAGACACATTGACAACAGCCAAATCTTCTACAACTGAACCCATCCCATTGGGTTTACAACCCCTAGTGATCACAGAAAAGGAAGTCACTCGGAGAAACCTCTGGGTTGGCACAGGAGTTCATGGCCACCGTGACAGCCATGGACCTGACTCAAGTAGTACAGGGTCCAACTCACGAGGGAGGGCACGCACCTGACATGGTATTCCTTTCCGAGCAATTGAGTAATGGTCTGAGACTAAGGGGCTTAGAAGCATTGCCTTTGTCATGGTCAGACCATTTCCTACTACGGCTTGACTTCCTGGCTCCAATCCTTCCCCGTAGGGAGGCGGAACCAATTAAGATGTTCCGCCCCAGACGCCTGTTGGACCCAGAGGGCTTTCAGACGGCGCTTGGGGTTATTCCAGAGGCACTCGTCCACAGTTTGGCATAGTCTCTTGCGGAGGCCTGGAACAAGGCTGCAGCGGAGGCTCTTGACCGGATTGCGCCTTTGCGATCTCTCCGTGGTGCTAGACCCCGTAGAGCTCCATGGTTCAATGAGGAGCTCTGAGAGTTGAAACGCCAGAAGAGACATCTAGAGAAGCGATGGAGGAAGAGTAGGTCTGAATCTGATCGAACACTTGTAAGAGCTTTTATTAAGACTTACAAAGTGGCTCAAGGTGGCAAGATGCGCGTACCATGCTGCCTTGATTGCATCAGCGGAATCCCGCCCGGCTGCTCTGTTTAGGGTGACCCGCTCCCTTGTTAACCAGGGGGGAGTTGGGGAGCCCTTGCAGAGCAGTGCCGAGGATTTTAACACGTTTTTCGCTGATAAAATCGCTCAGATCCGGGCCGACCTCGACTCCAATTGGAAAACAGAATCGACTGACAACGAGTCAGTCGAGGTGACTGGGGCACGTACTTGTCCACCTGTCTGGGAAGAGTTTGATCTGGTGACACCTGATGAAGTGGACAAGGCCATTGGAGCTGTGAGTTCCGCCACCTGTTTTCTGGATCCGTGTCCCTCCTGGCTGGTCTCGCCCAGCAGGGAGGTGACACGGAGCTGGGTCCAGGAGATTACCAACGCTTCCTTGGGGAGGGGAGTTTTTCCAACACTCTATAAAGAGGCGCTCGTGCGCCTACTCCTCAAGAAGCCTCCCCTGGACCCAGCCGTACTTAATAACTATCGTCCAGTCTCCAACCTTCCCTTTATGGGGAAGGTTGTTGAGAAGGTGGTAGCGCTCCAGCTCCAACAGTCCTTGGAAGAAGCTGATTATCTAGGTCCCCAGCAGTCGGGTTTCAGGCCCGGTTACAGCACGGAAACTGCTTTGGTCGCGTTGATGGATGATCTTTGGCGGGCCCGGGTCAGGGGTTTATCCTCTGTCCTGGTGCTTCTTGACCTCTCAGCGGCTTTCGATACCATCGACCATGGTATCCTTCTGCACCGGCTGGAGGGGTTGGGGGTGGGAGGCACTGTTCTCCAGTGGTTCTGCTCCTACCTCTCCGGTCGGTCGCAGTCGGTGTTAGTGGGGGGTCAGAGGTCGACTCCAAGTTCTCTCCCTTGTGGTGTGCCTCAGGGGTCGGTCCTCTCCCCCCTGCTATTAATATCTACATGAAACCGCTGGGTGAGATCATCCAAGGGCATGGGGTGAGGTATCATCAGTACGCTGATGATACCCAGCTTTACATCTCCACCCCATGTCCAGTCAACGAAGCAGTGGAAGTGATGTGCCGGTATCTGGAGGCTGTTGGGGCCTGGATGGGTGTCAACAGACTCAAACTCAACCCGGATAAGACGGAGTGGCTGTGGGTTTTGCTCCCAAGGACAATCCCATCTGTCCGTCCATTACCCTGGGGGGGAATCATTGACCCCCTGGGAGAGGGTCCGCAACTTGGGCGTCCTCCTCGATCCACAACTCACGTTAGAGAACCATCTTTCAGCTGTGGCGAGGGGGGAGTTCGTCCAGGTTCGCCTGGTGCACCAGTTGCAGCCCTATCTGGACTCATTGCTCACAGTCACTCATGCCCTCATCACCTCGAGGTTCGACTACTGTAATGCTCTCTACATGGGGCTACCTTTGAAAAGTGTTCGGAAACTTCAGATCATGCAGAATGCAGCTGCGAGAGCGGTCATGGGCTTACCTAGGTATGCCCATGTTTCACCATCACTCCGCAGTCTGCATTGGCTGCCGATCAATTTCCGGTCACAATTCAAAGTGTTGGTTATGACCTTTAAAGCCCTTCATGGCACTGGACCAGAATATCTCCGAGACCGCCTTCTGCCGCACAAATCCCAGCGACCGATTAGGTCCCACAGAGTGAGCCTTCTCCAGGTCCCGTCAACTAAATAATGTCGGTTGGCGGGTCCCAGGGGAAGAGCTTCTCTGTGGCAGCCCCGACTCTCTGGAACCAGCTCCCCCCAGAGATTAGAACTGCCCCTACTCTCCCTGCCTTCCGTAAACTCCTTAAAACCCACCTTTGTCGTCAGGCATGGGGGAACTGAAACACCTCCCCCGGGCATGTACAATTTATGCATGGTATGTTTATGTGTGTGTTTGTTAGTAAAATGGGGTTCTTTTTAAATATTTTAAATTATATTTGGATTAGTTATGAATTGTTGTATCTTGCTGTGAGCCGCCCCGAGTCTGCGGAGAGGGGCGGCATACAAATCTAAATAATAAATAAATAAATAATAAAGTGAAAGATCTATTTCACAGACAGAAGCCTGGAAAAGCACCAGGCCCATCTTCACCCAAATCTTCAACAAATTACTAGAGTTGTGCTATGTTCCTTCCTGCTTCAAACACTCTTCTATCATCCCAGTGCCGAAGAAGCCCTCCATCTAGGAACTGAATGACTAGTTAGACCAGTTGCTCTAACAATTGCTCTAACATCTGTAGTTATGAAAACCTTTGAAAAGCTAGTGATGTTCCACTTGAAAACCATCACAGATCCACTGTTAGACCCCCCTGCAATTTGCATACCGAGCAAATAGATCAACAGATGCTGCTGTTAATATGGCTCTACACTACATCCTACAACATCTTGAATCCCCAATGACCTACACTAGTGTTTAATATGTATTGAGTTAATGTAAATAGTTGAACCAGACATGTTGAATGTGATTGGGTCAAAAGTTGACCAGGATAATTTAAGTTGGTGACAGTTGCATTTAAGCGGGAAAGTGGAAGTATAAAAGCAGCAAGCTGACACTGTTTCAGTGCCGAGAGCTGAAGTCACAAGTGAACCGGTATGCTTTATTACCAAGAATAAAGCATTTTAAAGAAGCTGACAGTCCCAGTATTCTTCACTGGTGACGAAGAAGGTCGAACCTACATGCCTTCAACATGGACAACCTACCCGTCGGACGAGCACCTGACCCCTTTGACCCTGAAAAGTCAACCTGGGATGACTACCTAGGAAAATTTGAAGTCTTCTTTGAAGCAGCAGGAATGAAAAACGCAGACAGCCGTGGAAAAAGAGCTATTTTTCTTAACTACTGCGGTTCCAAGATCTACGATTTGGCTCAGACTCTAACTGACCTGCTACTGGCAAACTCAGTCTCTTGGGACACCTTGACTTCTAAACTGGCATCTCATTTCAAGCCGACCAAGCCAGCTATTGTATACCGCCCCCAATTCTCCAGTATGAGTCAGATCAAAGGAGAGTCCATCAATCAATATGCTACACGCCTTCGCACTGTGATGTCTAAATGCAAGTTTGACAACCCTGAAGCGAGGCTGATTGATGCCTTAATTTTCGGAATGAAAAATATGGCTGTCAGAAACAAACTTCTCGCGGAAGATGAGCCATCTTTACAGCAAGTTATAAAAACAACACAAACCACAGAAGTGTCTGAAGCTGCACCTGAAGAATTAAAACAAAACAACAAACAGGAAATTGTCTCCAAGATCGAGAGCCCGCCTCTACATCCTGACAGCGTGGAAGAGCCTGGTCTACCCATCAGTTCCGAAGATTAATGTTTCCTGCTTAAAGCCGACAAAGCAAGACAACAGAGACCACCACGGCAATTTTCCCCATGCCCAAGGTGCCGTGGCAACCACCCGCGCCAGAAGTGCCTGTTCAAAGAATCTACCTGCCGTCGTTGTGACCACCGAGGGCACATAGCGGAAGCCTGCAGAGCTGCCCTTCCTGAGGATTCCTTCTCAACCCAGAGATCCTCCCGCCAGCAAGGTCCGTCTTGGCAGCCAAGGAACAATCGCCCTCCTCGTTTTCCTTTTCGAGGTAACCTGAGAAACAACGGAAACCTCAACCGTGACTACATACGAGGTAACCTTGCATAGATGGTTAATAGCACCATGACCCGTGACTCAAAAAAAAAAATATCGTTCCAGTGCAAATTAACAACCAGCTATGCCAAATGGAATTGGACACGGGGTCTAAGTTTACTATAATGCCATGGGAGAAAATCAAACTTTACATGCCACACCTGTCTAAAGCTCACTTGGAGCCTAGTACTGCTTTAATTAGAGATTTTCAAGGGGGGGGGGCAATTCCTGGTTTGGGTAAGACAACTGTACCTGTGTCTTAAAAATGTCAAATGTAATTTACCTATACTTGTGGTGCCAGGGGCAAGACATACCCTTTTAGGATTACAATGGATGGCTCACCTAGGTATTAATGTGACTGGGCTTAACCTAATAACTGAACGTGCAACTCCAAACTTCCTAACGGAGTTCCCGAACGTATTTAGCCCCATGTTGGGATCCTATAAGGGCCCACCAATCTCCTTTTCCTTAGACCCTAAGGTTCCCCCCGTTAGGCTAAAACCACGCAGAGTTCCTCTGCCACTACTGCCCAAGCTAGACTAACAGCTAGATAAATTAATTGCGCAGGGCATCCTGGTACCTGTTGACCATGCTCCATGGGAGACTCCGATAGTAACCCCCTTAAAACCCGATGGTTCTTTAAGAGTCTGCGCAGACTATAAATCAACATTGAATAAGGCCCTACAACACCACTCATACCCAATCCCAGTTCAGCAATTACTTCATTCTTTGGGGGAAGGGAAAATATTTGCAAAATTAGATTTAGCGCAAGCATATCAACAATTGCCTGTGGATGATCCAACCGCACTTGCTCAGACAACAGTAATACACAGGGGTGCTTTTAAGTGCACTAGACTACAGTTTGGGTAAGCGTAGCCCCTGGAATTTTCCAAAACTTAATGGAAAGACAGCTGTGTGGAATTAAAGGGTCCATACCCTATTTTGATGATATATTAATATCAGGGAAAATCAGCCTCAACTGAACCAAAGAATAAGGGAAGTCCTAAAAAGACTCCAGCAAAAAGGCCTTAAAATTAAAGCCGACAAGTGTGTGTGGGGCACACACAGTGTAGAATTCCTAAGATACCGAATTGATGGGAAAGGGATTCACCCTACCCCAGAGAAAATAAGAGCAATACAAGAAGTCCCAGAGCCTCAGAGCAAAACAGAACTACAAGCATTCCTAGGCCTTCTTAATCTTTATTCTGTTTTTTAAAATAGAAAGCTACAGCAGCTGAACCTCTCCACAGATTGCTCCAGAAGGGAACACCTTAGATGTGGGGGGATACAGAATGCCAAGCATTTATCAAAATAAAACAGTTATTATCCTCAAACAGTGTCGTAGTCCAATATAGTACAACATTACCGGTGAGATTGACATGTAATGCTTCACCATATGGGGTGGGAGCTGTGCTAGCCCATGTTTTACCAAATGGCACAGAGGCCCCGACAGCTTATTTTTCCAGAACACTATCGGGAGCAGAAAGAAATTATAGTCAATTGGATAAAGAGGCCTTAGCCCTGGTAGCGGGGGTCAAGAAATTCCACAGTTATCTTTTTGGACGTAAATTTGAATTAATAACAGATCACAAGCCATTACTAGGATTATTAGCAGAAAATAAGCCCACACCCCTGTTCATGTCACCCTGTTTAATTAGGTGGACTATTTTCCTAGCAGGTTATAATTATATCCTCAAGCATAAAGGAGGCAAAGACATAAACCACGCTGATAGTCTGAGCAGGTGCCCAATGACCTTAACAGTAGAGGACCCAGCTCCAGCATCTGACATATTATTATTAGATTTAGAAGACAACCCAATCACAACAGATAAAGAGGTGGCTGAAAACACAAGGCAAGATCCCATGTTACAAAAGGTTGTAAATTATGTGTTAAGAGGGTGGCCCAACGAAATTATTGATGCAAACTTAAAAGATTTCAAAAGCAAACAACAAGAACTGTCATATCTAAGGGGATGCATTTGGGAGGACAGAGTTGTGATTCCATCCAATTTAAGGAACAATATATTACAGTTATTGCATAAAGGACACCCAGGTATTGTGCGCATGAAGAGGACATTTGTGGTGGCCTGGGCTAGACTCAAGACATTGAAAAATGGGTAGCCACTTGTGATTCCTGTCAAGAGTCCAGACCAAACCCCCCTAGAACTTCCCCAATAGAATGGGAAACACCGAAAGGACCCTGGTCTAGGATTCACATAGACTTCGCAGGCCCCATTGGAACTCACTCCTTTTTAATAATTGTGGATGCCTACTCCAGGTGGGTAGAAATTGTTGCCATGGGAAAAACAACCACTAGTGCCACCATTAAGGCCCTGCACCGCTTATTTGCAACACATGGTTGCCCTGATGTTCTAGTCTCAGACAATGGCTCCCAATTCATTTCAAGGCAAATGGAGTTGTTTTTAGACCAATTAGGCATAAGGCACGCATGCATTTCACCTTATTCCCCTTGGGCTAATGGATTGGCAGAATGGTACATTAGGGTGACAAAGGAGGCCCTGAGGAGATCCAAACCAGGGGAGGTACAAGAGCGTCTAGACCAATTTTTGCTAACACAACATATTACTCCAAATGCAAGAATGCAGAAAAGCCCTGCTGAACTTTTAATGGGTAGAAAATTAAGGTCCCCTATAGATAGATTACACCCAATGTATTGTGAAGATAGAAGTGTTTATGCAAACCCTGAAAGGTTTATGTTTATTGGTCAGATTGTATTTTCCAAAATTTTGATGGGGGAATGAACCGGCTAAAAGGGACTGTAATACAACAGACCACTCCAAAGACTTACTATGTTCGCTTAGACGATGGCCATCTTTGGAAACGGCATATTGACCATTTATGGAGGCGCCAGGAACTAGCGACTTCCCAACAACAAAAAGCAAATTTGGACATTAACACAGACTATCAACCTTCGCTTCCCACAGAGGATTTTGACAAACAGACTACACAGCGAAACAACTATGGATCTAACAGTATGGACATAGACATTTACTCACCAAGCCCGCAGCATCCATCCAGTGTTGCGGGAATGGCATTTTGGGAGGCCGGCGAAGTGTCTGCAGACTCAACACTTGGAACCATTCCGCTGGCTAGGCCAGGAATAGCCAGTGCAGTCGCTGACGAGCCGACCTCCTCTTCAGCCGATTGCCAGGACTCAAATGATCTGCGCAGGTCTGAAAGAGTTGCACGCAGACTGAGCAGGTGGATGATTTTGTCACATGGCTTTCTGTGCAACCTTTTGCTGAACTAAGGAGGGAGGGGTGTTGAATATGTATTGAGTTAATGTAAATAGTTGAACCAGACATATTGAGTGTGATTGGGTCAAAAGTTGACCGGGAAAATTTAAGTTGGTGACAGTTGCATTTAAGCGGGAAAGTGAAAGTATAAAAGCGGCAAGCTGACACTGTTTCAGACAGTCGCGCCGAGAGCTGAAGTCACAAGTGAACCGGTATGCTTTACTACCAAGAATAAAGCATTTTAAAGAAGTTGACAGTCTCAGTATTCTTCAGCTAGTGTCCTCTTTGTAGACTTCAGTAAAGCATTCAACACCATCATAGCTGACATTCTCTTAACCAAACTAAATCAGCTAGCAGTACCTGAACACACTTGTAAGTGGATCACAAGCAGGGGTGGGCTACTGCCCGGATGGAAGGGAAATGCAGTGGGGTAACAAAAATGGAGTTCCACCCCAGAGCACCCAATTTGCACTGAAAGATGTTGAAAGAAAGGGCATCCTATGTGTGGGATGTAAAAAAAAGTGTGGTAGTAAAAATTTTGGTAGCCCTTCACTGATCACAAGCTTCCTAACAGACAGGAAGCAGCAAGTGAAGCTAGGAAAAAATCACATCAGATACATATACAATTAGCATAGGGCCTGCCCAAGGCTGTGTATTCTCACCACTTCTCTTCTCTCTATACACTAATGACTGCATCTCAAACGATCCATCTGTTAAACTACTGAAGTTTGCAGACGATACAACAGTGATCGGATTCATTCGAGACAATGATGAATCCACATGCAGATAGGAGGTTGAATAACTAACCTTGTGGTGTGACCGGAACAATCTAGAACTGAACACAATCAAAACCGTAGAAATGGTGGTAAACTTTAGGAGAAACCGTTCCATCCTTCCACCTCTCACAATACTAAACAGTATCAACAGTAGAGATGTTCAAATTTCTAGGTTTTATCATATCTCAAGACCTAAAATGGTCACCTAACATCAAAAACATCATCAAAAAAGCACAACAAAGAATGTTCTTTCTGTGCTAACTCAGGAAGCTCAAACTGCCCAAGGAGCTACTGATATAGTTCTACAGAGGAATCACTGAGTCTGTCGTCTGCACCTCTATAACTGTCTGGTTTGGTTCTGCAACCCAACAAGAGTGACACAGACTTCAGAGGATAATCAGAACTGCAGAAAAAACAATTGCTGCCAACCTGCCTTCTATTGAGGACCTGTATACTGCACGAGTCAAAAAGAGGGCGGTGAAAATATTTGCTGACCCCTCACATCCTGGACACAAACGGTTTCAACAGTTTCAAAACATCACTACAGAGCACAGCACACCAAGACAACTAGACACAAGAACAGTTTTCCCCCCGAATGCCATCACTCTACTAAACAAATAATTTCCTCAACACTGTCAAACATTTTACTAAGTCTGCACTTCTATTTCTACTAGTTTTTTCTCATCATTCCTATCATCCTTTTCCTCCCACTTAGGACTGTATGACTGTAACTTGTTGCTTGTATCCTAAGATTTTTATTAATATTGATTGTTTCTTCATTGCTTATTTTATTTATTTATTTTATTTATTCTTTGTCCAATATACAATACATATGGAAGAGAATAGACATTAAGTAATATATATGAAGATAGAAAGTAAAAAAGAAGAGAAGTGGGTGGGAGGGAGAGGATATATATGATATAAGAAATAAGGAGAGAATATAGATTAGATTAGATTTATTGGATTTATATGCCGCCCCTCTCCGCAAACTCGGGGCGGCTCACAACAATAATAAAAAACAGTACATAATAACAAATCCAAATATATTATTTATATATATATATATATATATATATATATATATATATAGAGAGAGAGAGAGAGAGAGAGAGAGAGAGAGAGAGAGAGATAGATAAGGAGAGAATATGTATGATATTTAAGATAAGGGAAGACAATTGGACAGGGGACGATAGGCACATCAGTGCACTTATATACGCCCCTTACTGGCCTCTTAGGAACCTGGAGAGGTCAATCGTGGAGAGTCTAAGGGAGAAATGTTGGGGGTTGACATTATTGAGTCCGGTAATGAGTTCCACGCTTCGACAACTCGATTGTTAAAGTCATATTTTTTACAGTCAAGTTTGGAGCGGTTAATATTAAGTTTGAATCTGTTGAGTGCTCTTGTGTTGTTGCGGTTGAAGCTGAAGTAGTCGCTGACAGGCAGGACGTTGCAGCATATGATCTTGTGGGCAATACTTAAATCGTGTTTTAGGCGCCGCAGTTCTAAGCTCCAGGATAGTTAGTCTATTTTCGTAGGGTATTCTGTTTCGGGTGGAGGAGTGAAGGGCTCTTCTGGTGAAATATCTTTGGACATTTTCGAGAGTGTTGATGTCTGAGATGTGGTGCGGGTTCCAGACAGATGAGCTGTATTCGAGAATGGGTCTGGCATAGGTTTTGTAGGCTCTAGTTAGTAGTGTGAGATTGCCAGAGCAGAAGCTACGTAGGATCAGGTTAACAACTCTGGAAGCCTTTTTGGCGATATTGTTGCAGTGGGCTTTAGCACTTAGGTCATTTGATATTAGTATTCCAAGGTCTTTTACTGAGTGTGGGTTGGCTGCGAGAATTTGTTTATTCAGTTCATATGTGAGGTTTGGATTCTTTTTGCCGATGTGGAGGGTAGAGCATTTGTTGGTTGATATTTGAAGTTGCCAGGTGTTAGACCAATCTGAAACAAAGTCAAGGTCTTTTTGGATAGTGAGTGCGTTGTCGGTGGTGTTGAAAAGTTTCACATCGTCGGCAAAAAGCACACAGTTGCTTGCAATATTATCACAGAGGTCATTGATGTATAGGATGAAAAGAGTAGGACCTAGTACGCTGCCTTGGGGAACGCCGCTTTTGACAGGGACTGGGGTGGAAATGGCGCTTCCGATTTTGACAACTTTTTGCCTGTTTGACAGGAATGCAGTAATCCAGTGGTGGAGGAGTCCTGAGATGCCATAGGATTTGAGTTTTAGGAGAAGTTTGTCGTGAACCACTGAGTCAAAGGCTTTGCAGAAGTCGATATAAATTGCATCAATGGATTTTCCTTGATCAAGGTGGGTAGTCCAGATCAGTGATTTTCAACCTTTTTTGAGCCGCGGCACATTTTTTACATTTACAAAATCCTGGGGCACACCACCAACCAAAATGACACAAATAAATAAATAAATAAATACATACATACATACATACATACATACATACATACATAAATAACCCCCTCATATATACAATCCCATGTAACATCCCCTTATAAATACCTGTACAGTCAATCATCAATCATCCATCCTGAAATTTATACCACTGTCTCATTTCTGGGTACTTCTCCTGTCTTTCCCCCTTTTCTCTCTCATGTTTCTCATTTCTCTCTCTTCCTCCCTTTTTCCCTCATTTCTTCTCTCCCTCCCTTTCTCTCTCTTTCCTTTCTCTCATTCCCTTTCTCTCTATCCTTTCTATCTCTCACTTGTTCTTTCTCTCCCTCCCTTTCTGTCTCTTTCCTTTCTCTCATTCCCTCTTTGTCTCCTGGGGCTGACTGCGGTTGCCCTCCACCGCGGAGGGAAAGCATTTGGCATCGGCACCGCCAACCCCCCCTCCACGAGCAGCAAAAGCCTCAGCGACGGAGCCGAAAGGCAAACGGCGCGATCCGTCACTTAGGCTTTTGCTGCTCCTGGAGGGGGGGGAGGATTTTCTCCTCCCCACCCCCCCCCCACCCCGGCAGCCAAACATCGCTGAGGCTTTGGGCATCGGCGCCTTCCCCTTCACGAGCAGCAAAAGCCGCAGCGACGGAGCCGAAAGGCAAACGGTGTGCCCCGTCGCTGAGGCTCTTGCTGCTCGTAGAGGGGTGGCGCTGATGCTCCCTCTCGCCACCCCCATCTCCCCACGACCGCCTGGGGCCGCTGCAGCCGGCACGCTCCCGCTCCCACCGCCAGTGCCCTCCCGCCGGGCCCAAAGGACACTTGCCGCCGACGCCAAGAAACTCCAGCTGGGCGGGGCGCTGCCGGTGCCTCCGAGCTCCCACTCGCTCTCCTTTTTCCCGCCTTCCTTCTTTGGGGCCCAGCAGGAGAGTGCCAGAAACCGCGGCAATGGGCAGGAACCGGGGGACAGCTGCAAGTGGGAGCTCGGAGGCACCGGCAGCGCCCCGCCCAGCTGGAGCTTCCCTAGGAGCTTGGCGGCACACCTGACTGTGTCTCGCGGCACACTAGTGTGCCATGGCACACCGGTTGGGAAACGCTGGTCCAGATGTTTTTGCAGTGAAGTAGTTGTAGGTTGCAGGATAGTTTCTTTCTGAATCCAAATTGTTTTTTTTATAGTAGATTATTAGATTCTACGTAAAGGGTGATTGATCGATTTATAATTGATTCCATGATTTTACAAGGGACGCAGCATAGTGATATTGGTCTGTAGTTGTCAACTAGTGATGGGTCTCCTTTTTTGAAAATGGGGATGACTACTGCTTTTGACCACAGCTTGGGGAGAGTGCTGGTCCTGAAGGATTTTTGTAAGATAATGCTTAGGGGTTCAGCTATGGCAGAAGAAAGTTTTCTTAGGAAGTATGCACAAAGACCGTCTGGTCCGACAGGGAAGGTTTGAGGTCACAGATTGCTTTTTCAACGTAGTCTATAGTGAAGGTGATTTGGGTTAGGTTTTTTAATGAGTTTGGAATGCGAGTTGCGAAGAGGGGGGATGAGCCATTACTGTTAACAAAAACGGAGCCAAAAAAGGAGTTGAAGGGGTTAGCTTTGGATGAATCATCGTGGTATTCTTTGTTGTTGGGTCCTACGAGAGGTGGAATAGGTCTGGAGTCGTTAAGTTTGTTGTTGACAAAGTTGTAGAAGGCACGCTTAGATTTGGTGCATAGGAGGTTTTCCTCTTGTTCACTGTGATAGTTGAGACATTCTACTTTTATTTGTTGGCATATGCTTCTGTAGCGGCTTTTAAAGTTGGTTACTGGTCCTTTTTTGTTTCTACGCCAAAGGGATCTTTTTTTGGTTTGTAGTTTCTTTATCGAGACTGGTACGTTATTTTTTTGTTTTCTTCTAGGAGAGGTGAGTGGAACATGCAGATCTATAAGTCTATTAATTTGGTGTAAGAACGTGTTGTAGAGGTCATCAATGGTGATGCAGTTAGAGAACAAGGATTGCCAATTAATAAATGAGAGATTGGCGTCTATGAGTTCATAGTTGGCTTTCCTGAAATTGTACTTAGGCGCCGCATACTTCAGGTGAGTGTTTAGATGATGTAGGTTGAGGTTGAAGTTGATCGTGCTGTGGTCACTGTTGGAGAAGGGTTCTTTTATGTGCAGTCCATAGATAGCATTTTTGCTGTTGCAGAATATGAGATCGAGACAGTTGTTGAGTCTGGTGTTGTTTGATACTAATTATTCTAGTCCTAGGCTGGTGACGGCGTTATAGATGGCGGTATGTATAGGTTCAGTGGTGCATTCGTTTAGTGACCAGTTGATGTGTGGTAGGTTGAGGTCACCAAGGAAGATAATGGGATGGGGGCAGGAATTTGCCCAAGTTAGGAGGGAGGTTAGTTTAGTTGCTTGGGTAATGTCGTAGTTTGGAGCTCTGTAGCACAGAAGGAAACGGAGTGTAGTGTTGAGGGAAATGTCGCAAACTAGGCTTTCAGGGAGAATGAGATCTTGTGTAACTTGAATGTTTTTTAGGTTGAGTGAGCTTTTGTAGAATATGGCTGCATCACCCCCTCTGCGGGAGTCGTGGTCAGACCGGAAGACCAGGTAGTTACTTTGTGTGATGATGGAGTCAGGATATGAAGAGTTCAGCCATGTTTCACAAACAAATATTAAGTCAAATGTGTTTGTGTCAAGTAGGATGAGGAATTCAGATAATTTGTTGATTATGCTTCTTGCATTGATTAGTTTACATTTGAGATTGAGTTTGTGGTCAAGGGTGGGATTGGGTTGAGTTGGGTTGAAATTGGAATGGAATGAGGTAGTAAGAGGCGCACTATCCTATTTGTTGCTTGAAGTGCTGGGGGGGTCCGTTTGAAGATGAGGGATGATAGGTGGAGAAGATGGCTGAGGAGGGACAGTGGGTTTGGAGAAGAAGGGAGGATTATGAGATTTGGTCCTGATACAATCAGAGCGGTAGTCAATGTAGAGGTTAGTTTCACCTTGGTCACAACGTCTCCGTAGTTCGGCCCGTAGTTCACGAGAGCGGATACGTTGGAGTAGTGTTAGGTCTGGTCTGGATCTGAGTTTGTTGTAATTTGCGTTGTTTCTGGCGATGGAGTTCATGGTCCTGATGAACTGTTGTTTGGTAGTTTCGTTTTTGCAGACTATTCTGCATAGCCGGGGAGCCACTGTTCCATCACTGTACTTTAGTACAGGGCTGCTTCTAGAAACCGCTAAGATATCGTCAGGGGCAATTGATTGAGGATGGTGGTTGTGGATGATGCTACGAATATTGGATAGATCTGATTCCCCATTTTCCTCTAGGCCAAAAAGTACAGCGTTAAGGCGTTTTTGTCCACGTTCCATGTCATCTTGCATCAGGGTGGAGATGTCAGTGGTAGGGCTTGGAGATGGAGGTTGTGGTGGAGTATAAAGTGGTGGTGGCGGGGTGGTGTAGGGTACTTGTTTTGGTATTTTAGCTTGTATCAGGTCTTGGATGTTTTTTTCTATGGAGGCAAGCCGTGGTTCCATGCTTTCTGTGTATATTTGTTGAGTTTTAGAGACTGTTGATTGTATTACATCAGATAGATTGCCAAGGGAGTCTGATTTGGGAGTACAGGATGGGCAGAAATAGTAGAAAGAAGGATTATCTTGAAGAAAAGTGGCGATGAGCTTATTTATGTTAAGGCAGGTATGTTGAGCTCATTTTTTGCAGGAGTGACATTTTATAAATTCTTCTTGTGTTTTCATAGTGTTGTTGCATATAAAGCAGATGTTAACAGAGTCATTTACTTGAATTGCCTGGGTTTTTTTCTTGGACGGCATAGCTGCTGGTTTCTTTGCAGCCACTAGGGGTGTAGAAGCAACCTGTAGGGATCTGTAGCTTGAATGAGAAGTGACTGCTAAGTTATTTACAGCCACTAGGGGGGGTTGGAACGTTACTGCTAGCTGGGCGATTTTAGGAGAAGGACAGAGGTTATGAGGAACAGAGCATTAAGGTAATCCACGTGGCAATGGCGGACGTTGGGGGAGGTCACCAGGAGCAGTCTGCTGGGCTTAGGTGCTTCGTGGGGGTTACTGAGGGCTCCGGAGCCTTGGGGGAGTCCTCCTGGCTTCAGGCATTCCCGTGAGGATTAGCTGGGCGTCGGGGCTTCCGTTGGGGCCTCTGGAAGCTGGGGGAAGTCCTCCTGGCTTCGCTGAGCCAGCTGGGCATCGGGGCTTTGGCTGAGGCTTCCAGAGGCTAGGGAGAGTACTCCTGGCTTCGCTGGGGAGAGTCCGGGCGCTGGGGCTCTGGGCCTGTTTCGTGCCAGGGGCCGGTTACACGCCAGGCAGTCAGCTGGGCATCAGGCTCCCGGTAGCTTGGTATTTTTTATTTTTATTTTTATTTATTTTGCTCCAGGGGAATCAGCTGGGCGTCGGGACTCCTGGTAGCTGGGTTCGGCTGGGCTCAGGGGGAATCCTCGTGGCATGGGGGGGGGGGGTCCCCGGCTGGGCTCAGGGAAATCCTCTTGGTGTCCCAGGGGGATCTGCCTGGTGCTGGGGCTCTGGGCCGGTTACACTCCAGGCAGTCAGCTGGGCGTCGGTGCTCCCGGTAGCTTGGTATTTTTATTTATTTATTTTGCTGTCGGGTCTCCGGTAGAATCAGCTGGGCGTCAGGGCTCCTGGAAGCTGGGTAGGTAGCTGGGCTGGGCTGGGCTGGGCAGGAATCATCGTGGCGTGGGGGGGTCCCTGGGGATCGGATCGGCGCTGGGGTTCTGGGCCAGTTATAGTACTCACCCTCAGGACCAATGAGCCAAGCAAATTTTCTTTATTTTTATGTTTTTTTATGTTTTTCGTCGTGGTCTGTCGGAGCAGCAGTTCCCTCCCTCTTTCTTGTTTCCCCGCCGGAACTCTTGCCCCCAACAATCTGGGGCCGTTTGACAATCATTAAGTGTTGTACCACATGATTTTTGACAAATGTATCTTTTTTTTATATGTATACTGAGAGCATATGCCCCAAGACAAATTCCTTGTGTGTCCAAACACACTTGGCCAATAAAGAATTCTATTCTATTCTATTCTATATATGTGACCTAATGTAAGCAGAAAGGACACAGAATCAATTGGACTACTATTGCATATTCCATCGTCCTGCATACATTGGAAACTAGAGAATATCTGTAACCCTAGAGAGCTTGGCTCTTTTATAAAGTAGCTGACATTTAGGCCACTGCTGAACTATTTGTATCTAGAACAGGAACGGGAGCATTTGCGAACTGCATTACTGTCCCTCAAACTCAGGAACTCAAGCTATCCATGCCAGTCTCAGCCTCCACACATTGGATTACAGGCCCGCACTACCCAAGTCATCTAAACATGACATTAAAAAATTGTAATTTTGATATTCCCAGGGGCTACAGACTATTAACCTTAATTTCTGTGAAATCAGAGAACACATTATATATACATAATCTGTCAGATCACCCTGGTATTTTTAAAAATAATATAAATATACAGTGGTACCTCGGTACTCGAACGCTTCCTTTCTCGTACATTTCGGATAACGAACAAAATTTTCGGCAAAAATTTGCTTCGGTATCTGAACAAAAATTCAGATACCGAACAGTCAGAGAAAATTTTGTTTATTATCCGAAATGTAATCCCAGCAACTTCAGGGGGCTGAGGAGCTCTCTAAGAGCTCCAAGCTGCAGGAAAGGTGGGGGCTGCTGCAATCTTGGCAGCTTCTGGGGGCTCCTTTCCTCATTGCTTCCTTTTATTACCTGTAAGCAGCTTCCAAAACTTTCTTGTTCCCTGTGGCTGCAACAGCAGCGATTTCCCTTCCAGTAGCAAGAGCGCCGGGAACGTCATGCAATGAAGGGAAGCTGCTTTGGCTCCAGCAGCTTCCCTTCATCACGTGACGTTCCCGGCGCTCTTGCTACTGGAAGGGAAATCGCCGCTGTTGCAGCCACAGGGAAGGAGAAAGTTTTTGAAGCTGCTTACAGGTAATAAAAGGAAGCAATGAGGAAAAGAGCCCCCCAAAGCTGCCGGGATTGCAGCAGCCCCCACCTTTCCTGCAGCTTGGAGTAGCGAATTTATTTATCCCATTGGAAATAAAGAAAATAGATTTAATTGGTTCCCAGCGAGTTAACAGGGGCTGGAAACCAATTAAATCCATTTCCATTATTTCCTATGGGATAAATAAATTCGGTACTCGACCAAATCGGTTCTCGACCACACTTCTGGAACAAATTGTGGTCGAGTACCGAGGTACCACTGTATATGCAAGATATTTTTATATAATAAAAATGTATATTGCATATTTGAGTTATCTTTGACCTTAATTAAAATTGATTTGATTTGATTCTTCTATTATTCTAATAGCGTCTGTAACTAGCAAGTCACAAATATATCCACAGTTCAGTAAGCAATAGAAAATTCACAGTAAAATAATAAAATAGGGCAAGATTGTGAAAAGTTAATTGTCCCTATAACACTGGTGCTTGCTATAAATCATCAACATCAAATGGCCTATTGATAAAGACAGACTAGAAGTCCACAATCAAAGTCTACATCATTATATAGTACAGGAAGATGGTATCTAGAAAAAAGATTATGCCCTCTTACTTTTATTCTGTTCAAAAATCTTTGCAATATTTACCATTAAGTCCTATAGTTGATCGCCTGATTGCTTCTGTGTATAATTTTCTTCTTTCTAAGGTTGTATTGTCAGAATATGTTACAAGAGATCCACATTTAAATGATTTTTTTGATTGTCCCACATCTTTAGTTATGTTTGCTGCCAATTCAGGAATACAACAAGCAAAATTCATTAAAGAGATAAAAAATTAAAGAACAAAAAAATAGCCAAGTCCTAGTAAAAAAAGAAATAAATCGTATTTGTTTGTTTGTTTGTTTATTTAAACACCCAACTCCTAAAGGATTCTGGGTGGCTCATAGACAAATACAGGTAAAATATAACATTAAACCTCCTAAAAATAGTTTAAAACATATAAAACCAACAATCAAGCAATTAAAACAGTTGCATGTCTCCTTGTGGCCAGATCACGATGGTGTGCCATCTGATCAGTGACCCCAGGTTTGCCAGAAAAGTCAAGTCTTTGTGGCTTTTTGGAAGGCCAGTAGAGTGGGGGCAGTCTGGATCTAGGGAGGTAGCTGGTTCCAAAGATCTGGAACAGCCACAGAGAAGGCCCTCCCCTGTGGGCCTGCCAGTCAACATTGGTTAGCTGACAAGCCCCGGAGAAGAATGACCCTCTGGGCCCTTATCAGTCGCCAGGAGGTATGTGGTAGGAGATGATCTCGAAGATAATCTGGCCCTAAGCCATGTAGGGCTTTAAAGGTGATATGTGCCTAGAGACCAATCGGGAGCCAGTGCAGTCCGTGGAGAATTGATGTGGTGTGGGTATACCTAGGTGCACCCACAATAGCTCGCACAGCTGCATTCTGGACCACCTGCAGTCTCCAAACACTCTTCAGGGGTAGCCCATGTAGAGCGTCTTGCAATAATCTAGCCGTAAAGTGATAAGGACATGAGTGACCGTGAGAAGAGCCTCCTGATCTAGATATGGTCGCAATTAGTGCACTAGGCAAACCTGTGCAAAGGGCCCCCTGTCAGATATTGATCTAATCATAGTTGTGAGTCGAGGAGACAACCAAATTGCGAACCCGTTCTGAGGGGGGCAATTCCCCCCTGAAAAGATGAACAATCAGTGTGATCTTTTGGAGGCAATGTCCACAGCCACTCGGTCTTGTCAGGATTAAGTTTGAGCCTATTAACTCCCATCCAGACTCTCACAGCCTCCAGGCACTGGCACATCACATCCACCACTTAAAGAAATGACACGGAGTGGACACATATATCTGGATATCATTTTTTAATTGGATTTGTATGCTGATATCTCACCCTGTGTTGTCAGTTGATCTCACCCAGTGGCTTCATGCAGAGCCAGTGGTTTTGTGTATATTAACAGCTTCCACTTTTAAACTCATAACCCTGTACTTTATACAGTTTTCTATATCCAATCAAGTAATTGAAAAATTCAACATTCACAAAATAGTGAAGCAATCAAACTAAAATCTAAGAAATTCATCTATCCTAAGGAAAAATAATAGGCATATTATTTTTTTCTGAAACTAAAACTATTAATCAGGGTTATATAATCAAGGATATGCCGAATAACACAACTAAAGTAAAATACACGCACAAAAGGAAGCAAAGTAGCATTATATATATTCACCCATTCTTACAATTAGCTGCAAATGTAGCTCCATCAAAGAGGTTGATTTCTGTTATGGTGTGAAAAGCATTTAGAGACCACAAGAATCTGTAAAACAATTACTATAGCTTTACTATCTTTTTGCAGTTATTATATAATATATATATATATCCTAGTCTCCCTTAATTTTAAAAATTCAGCAAAAACATGTGATACATACAGAACATAGTTTGTTGGCTATGAATAAATTAACTGCCTTGAAATGGCCCTGGGTTGGGCCTAGAAGCAAAAAGGAGCTGTGACGTTCCTTCAATATACCAGGGTGATCCAACAGAAAGAACATATAGCCCCTCCCTGGTACAAAGCTGAAGGGATCAGATTTGGTGGCCTAGAGGTTAATTATCTACCTTACAAGGCAGAAGCCCCAAGATCAAATCCCAGTAAGAGGCCAGAACAAAGCCAAAATAGTGTTATTCTAGTCTCCATTAATTTTAAATATTCAGCAAAAGTATGTGATACACACACACACACATACATACACAGTGGCACTTCTAGTTATGAACTTAATTCATTCTGTGACCAGGCTCTTAAGTAGAAATGTTTGCAAGAAGAAGCAATTTTTCCCATAGGAAATGTAAAAGCAAATAATGTGTGCGATTGGGGAAACCACAGGGAGGGTGGAGGCCCTGTTTCCTCCCAGGAGATTCCTAGAGAGACCCCACAGAGGCTTCTCTCTGCCTTTTCTGGTTACAGTTTCGGAGGCTCGGGTTTGTAAGTGGAAAATGGTTCTTCAGAAGAGGCAAAAAACCCTTGAAAACCCAATTCTTATTTAGAAAAGTTCGTAAGTAGAGGCGTTTGTAGGTAGAGGCATAGTTCCCTCTAAGCTGAGCAGTGAGCAATCGCTCACTTAAAAATCATCATTAACTCAGAGTTTTCCAAACCTGCCCAGAAGCCGAGAGGGAAAGAGTGAGAGGGAAGGAGAGAGAGAGGAAGAGAGGAAGAGAGAGAAACAGACAGAAAAAAGAGAGGAAGGAAAAGAGAAAGAAAAAGAATGGGAGTAAGGAAGAGAGAAAGAAAATCAAAATCTAGTTTGAAACTAGCTCAACTATTTAAGTGGCATTTTGATATTGATAGAGTTGCCCTATTATGAACTCACTGTTATAGACACACTGTACAGTATTTTATTTTGAAATTCTCTGAGGCAAAACAGGGTGGGTTTTTTATTTATTTGTTTGTTTGTTTGTTTATTATTTCTGTGCCGCCCAGTCCCAAAGGGATTGCCGCTCAGACACTATACTTTTCCGCCCACCCTCCCAAAAAAATTAGAGGGAACACTGGGTAGAGGTACCACTATATATACTGCTCAAAAAATTAAAGGGAACACTCAAATAATACATCCTAGAACTGAATGAATGAAATATTCTCATTAAATACTTTGTTCTGTACGAAGTTGAATGTGCACAACTACATATGAAATTGATTGTTAATCAGTGTTGTTTCCTAAGTGGACTTCACAGAAGTTTGATTTACTTGGAGTTATATTGTGTTGTTTAAGTGCTCCCTGGTGAGTCAGTGTTTGTCAGTTTGTCAGTCAGCAAACTGACAAACATCATAAACACATGACCAGACCACAAACTCGCAGCCAAACCAAAATTGTTACACCCCAGACACACATTACAAAACAGCTAAGTAGTCTGCAAGCTCCAACTACTCAGGATATTACCCCCAATCCACAAACATCAACTAATCAATTACATCAATGACCCCAGGTGTTAACCCACTGACTCACCAGGAAGTTTCAACACAGCTTGCAGCTGCTGAGCCAGCACTCCACATACCCCCACCAGTATTTATAGAGGAAAGGCACCTCAGGTCTCGCTGTGTTTGCCCTAGCACAAGGACAGAAGCACCAGCCTGAAGATGATGAGTGGGACCTCATCGAAATGTCACCAGAAATCTCTGAAACTTACACAGGAAGAAACCCGAATATGCCAAGACCAACATACCTGTACCCGTGAAAATCTACGAAAACCCCCACACACATATATATACAAACATATACACATATACACATATATATGTATATGTGTATATATGTATATGTATTACAGATCTATTTCGGTCTTATTTGCCCTCATTAGGTAGCCACACCCTTACTGAGATTTGAACCTGGGGCTCTGTCTTGTAAGTATATATATTTCCAAACTTGCAAAGAACTGATAAAGAAATAAAGGAGAAAAAAAATATGGTTTAATGTCTGGATGGCCCCTGGAGTGGGGCTGAAAAGGCAAAAGGGAGCAAATATCCCTTTGATATTTGGGTATGCTGGATTACTCGACAGAAAAATCCCACTGCCAAGTCAGGGCTCTGCTTATATGCCAAGTGAGCCAACTGTTCTTCCCTTAAAGGAAAAACACCAAAAAGAATTGTCGTCTTCTTTTTGGAAGCTACTTAAGAAAACAATATTCCTGTTCCTTGCTGAGAGTAACATTTGCCCATCTCCCTGGGCACTGACTTTCTCCATCAACTATCTGGATTGACAAGATTAGGTTTGATTGGCAGGTCAGATTAAGATTTTTCATTAACTCTTTCATGTGTGAAACTCTTTGGATGGGAGGTCTCCTTATTCATTAGGTATATAACAAAGATATCCCTGAAGCTTATAGTTATACTTACTTATCATAGAAAGAGAGCATTTTAGGATGATAAAAGTCTTGCACATCATAGAAATCCTTACTGTCCCAAGAGAGAACCAAGGCCTAATGGGAAACAGATACATATTCATACCTAGATAATTATAGTGCTATTTGGAAAATATAATTGAACATTTAAAATGTGAGATTTGAAAAATTCTCATTGAAGTTGAGCTTGATTTCTGAGGTCTTCTTTCACATAGTTGTCTTGGCCATAGTTCAGAACTTTTCTGTTACTAATTTCTTTCTGGATGTGGTTTTGACTTTGTAATCTATCCTACTTTCTTGTTAACTGCTGGTGATTTCCTGTTAAATTGATATCAAAGTCTGATCCTGCTAACCTGTGCAAGATCAGTTAAAGTTGGCTAGGTGCAGCCATCGGGCAGGATTTAAAAATCTTTACTAGATTTTAGAAGTGTAAAAAGGTTGTCTTTTTTTAATTAAAGATAAAGATTTTTCTTTAAGGGTAATGAGATAAAGAGAAGTTTCCTCAGGATGGATTCCAGTAAATGTCCAAAAGCTTGGAACATAAAACCTCTGGTCCTGGTGACCGACCCAGGTTCTATCCTGCAACATTATCCTGGGACATACCTTCATTCGTAAAGATTCCAGTCATGTCCAACTCTAAGAGTAGAACTCATCTCTGTTTCCTAGTTGAGGGATCCAGCTGGTCTGAAAACACTTCCATGGTCATGTGGCTGACTTGATTATATACCTAAGCTTTTACCAAATTGGACTAGATTTTATCTACTTGGATTTCCATGCTTTTGGTGATAGGAGCTAGGGCAAGAATGGAAACTCACTCTATCACATGGTACTTGGATTTCGAACTGCCAACTTTTCAGTTGCTAAGCCCAAAGTCTTAACTACTAGGCCACAGTAGAGAATCACATTTTGGTAATAGGGTAAATAATCTTGCTCAGGTTTTCCCAATCTGGTGTCCTCCAGGTAGTTTGACTTCAATACTGAGAAACAATAGCCAATACCATGAATGCAAAGGTTTACCATTATGCAAAGGTTTAGCTTTCTGGAAAAGGTTTTAATGTAGAGTGTATGTAAAAGGAAAGAGAATGTAAAAGGAAAGAGAAGACCAGCAGCAAGGTCAGTCAGTTACAATGATGATGACTGCACCTACTGTCAACTATTGATTCCATGTGGTTTAAATGATTTATTTGTGGTTTCTGAAATGTGTTTGATGTATGCTAGTGTTATTTTTTTTACAGCTTGTAAAACCATTCCTCATACTAACAAAAACAAAAGATATTTCTATTAAGATCATTCTCTCACTAATCTGCAGTTTTAAAAAATACTCAAACCATTACTAGATAAACATATTAAACTAGGAGAACAGGATTACCTTTTCATGATCTTTATTTTTCTCTGAAGGCAGGCTACCCAAAGAGCTTAAAATAGCTCCCCTTAATATCAAAGTGCAAACATGAGATGAATTCAGTTTGAAACTAGTATTCAAATCAACCAGGGCTCTCCTTTTTTCTTTTGCTGAGCTCCATACAAGAGCTCTGATACAGTATACATCCTAGAAAATGGAAAACATAATTTCAGCTCCAACTAAAACTATCCTATGACCTCAGAATTTTAACAGGAGTACTAGTTGAAGTAGGACAAGAAAGAACTTGTTAAATCCCCAGGCGACCTTGGAATTTAATTTGTCCCAATTGATAGCTTTCAGACCACTATACTTCACCCATTGTAAATAAATACAGGACAAAAACTTAACACAGTATTACTTTATTTCTTGAGCAACATTATGTGTGTGCACATGAAAACACAAGCAAAAATCAAAATTTTAATCTCAGAAGCAGATGGATTTAATAAAACAAATTTTAAAAAGCATTTAAAAGTGCATAGCAATCTTATTTAAAGCACATGATGATAGAGCAGTGCTGAAATCTAAAAATTTCCCCTACTGGTTCTGTGGGCATGGCTTATTTTGTGGACATGGCTTGGAAGTGCTTGATGATCATGTGACCAAGTGAGTATGGCCAACGTGTAAAATGTGAAACTCATTTAACAACGCTCTTGCTTACCAATCAAAATTTTGGGCTCAATTGTGGTCATAATTCATGGCACCGGACCAGATTATCTCAGGGACCGCCTTCTGCTGCATGAATCCCAGCGACCAGTTAGGTCCCACAGAGTGGATCTTCTCCGGGTCCCATCAACTAAACAATGTCGCTTGGCGGGACCCAGGGGAAGAGCCTTCTCTGTGGCGGCCCCGGCCCTCTGGAACCAACTCCCCCCAGAGATTAGAATTGCCCCCACCCTCCTTGCCTTTCGTAAGCTACTTAAAACCCACCTCTGCCGTCAGGCATAGGGAAATTGAGATCCTCTTTCCCCCTAGGCCTTTACAATTCTATGCATGGTTTGTATGTATGTATGTATGTTTGGTTTTTATATTAATGGGTTATTAATCGTTTTTAGTATCAGATCACTATTGTACACTGTTTTATTGTTGTTTTTAGCCGCCCCGAGTCTCCGGAGAGGGGCGGCATACAAATCCAATAAATAAATAAAATAAATAAAAAAGTTTTCTTCCTTTCTTTCCTCCCTTCCTTCCCTTCCCTTCCCTTCCGTTCCCCTTCCTCCTTTCCTTCTTCTTTCTCTTGGAAGCAGGAGAAGGAAGAAAGTGCTTTGGTAGGGCATCCAGCCCAGTCTGGCAGTGGCATGTTCCCTGTCATGGGCTGGATGTGGGGAGTGGGATCTGAGGCAGAGGGCAACTTTATTAGTGGAAAGATCAACCCATCCCGGCACCTTCAGGGGTACCGGGGAGCCTTTGGCCATCTATGGTGAAGATGTGGCGGCAGTGCTTGCCCATCAAAGGCATACAAAGAGTGGAGAAGGAGATATCCAGCCACCACAGATGTTTCCTTCTTGGAGGAGAAGGAGCTACCAAAGTCAGAAAATGATTGATTGGGGAGCCAAAGCAAAAAAATGGTGGATGATTCAAAGTTGATTCTGCGCCAGATTGGCATCCCTGCGGGGTTTGGCCAGTTCTCCATGGCAGAGTTCCAGGATGGTGGAGAGCCCAGGCAAGCTGCCACGAACTGGCCATACTGGGGAATTTTCCTGTGCAGCCTAAGTGCTGGCACAAACAGTGGTGGCAGAGTATACCCTGCTCTTCAGGAGTCAAGATGCAGCAGGTCTTCCTTTCCCTGCCAGCATTGGCCTTACCTTCTGCTGCTGCAGCTGCTGCTATGGGGATGAGCTTGAGAGTGGTAGCAGAAGCGGAGGGGAAGGCAAGTGGGTGGCAGTTAGCCAAAGGCCCCAAGGAAGCTGAGCGTGCCAGGCCCAAAGGTGTAAATGGCAAGCAGATGTCCTGGCACCACATCTCCCGCAGCCAGGGGTGGGCTATTGCCTGAATGGGGGGGGGAACGCAGTGAGGTAGCAAAAATGGAGCTCCGCCCCAGAGCATCCAATTTGCACTGAAAGATGTTGAAAGAAAATGCAGGGCATCCTGCATAAGCCATGCTCACAGTGTGGTAGTAAAAATTTTGGTAGCCCTTCACTGCCCGCAGCCCTCTTCCGGTGTGGACCCGCGTCCCACCGCAAGTACAGTCCTGGGATATCTGCTTGCAGGGCGAGAGAGCGGACCAGTTCAGGGGCATGGCCGGCCAGCCTTCACTACCAGTTCAGCAAACCACCTGCGGCCACTGCTACTGGGATGCCCAAACCTGCCCGAATGGTAGCATTCATCCCTATGATAGGGGATTGCAAGGAAGATATTTGTGAATAGTATCCTTGTGCTCCCTTGAAGGGCAATATTCACTGATCATAACTTACATGTTCAATTTGATATCAGGTATCAGAATAAAGTCAGAAAAATTAAGTCTGTGGGATATCAGCTAATTAGAGTGAGACCGAACGTCACTGATATTGTGATCTCTTTGTTTCCTCTGAGCTTCACCACCAACCAGAAGTTATGAAACTAATCAAAATTAGTGGGTAAGATTTAAGGGGACAGGATCTTGTATATACTTTGACTCCAGGCTAGGGGTGTCCAGTCTTGGCAACTTTAAGACTTGTGGACTTCAACTCCCAGAAGTTGAAGTCCACAAATCTTAAAGTTTCCCAATTTGGACATTCCTGGTCCAGACTATTTCATTTAGCACCTTAAACTAAACCAGGACATCAATTTGAAGCTGATGGAGCACCTTCAATACAATATTCAGTACAATATAATGTACAAATTGCAATGGGTTCTTGTCTGCTGCAATTTAAACTAGCAAGAATTAGTGCTTTTCAAAATGTAGTAATAAATAAAATTATTGCCGTTATCATGAAGTCACAATGACCTCTTTGACACATCTTGAATAAAACGAAGTATAATTAATATCTCAATCAAGCTATCTTTCTTTACATAGTCAGTTTTAAGAGGAACAGTGCTCCTAATTCTAATTGCTGAATAGACAAAGAATGACAGAAGTCTGTATGTATGGAATATATCAATTTTTAATTAATTAATTATGCCACCCATATCACAGAGCAGCTTACAAGCAATAAAAAGATTAATATGGAAACAGTTAAAATTGAAAAAGTCACGTAAGAATTAAGACCAAGGGTATGGATGGAATGAGGTCTTCTTATCCCATCAATATCTCCAGTAAGGAGCACTCCTATCAGGGCCCCAAGCCAACCTACAAAACCAAGTTTTGGAAGGCCAAGAGAGTGGGAGCAGATCTCTAATGATAGAATGTTTCACAGAGAAAGGGCCGTAGAAAAAAAGGCTCTTCTTCTCAACCCTGCCAGTCAAAATTCCTTAGCAGATGGGGGCCTCAGTAAGCCCCATCCATTGGAGCAAGTGGAGTAGGCTAATCCCACTGGGGTGAAATAGCTTCTCAGATTTTATGGCATAATGCCATCTTGCTTATGTTGACCTCACCTGCTGCTGCAGACATCACTGGATATAGGAATCTAATGACTTGAGAGACACTTTCTATATATAATAAATTGCACTTTTAATCTATCATGTTAACTGCTTGAATGCAGGTAAAGCAATTACTGTAATCCTATGGCACCACATCTAATTTGAGAATCAATATTTCCTGAGATGCCTTTCATTTAAGCAAATGAAACAAATTGATGTCAATCCTAATGCTTCACTATTTTTTTAAATGCATAGCTTCAAGTTCAGTTTACTATTTCTTTTGTTTCTTTAGAGAGGGTTTCTATAAGATGTTTTCATTCTTTGGTTTATCCAACAAATACCTTAACCTTCTTTGTTTCTATAGGAAGAGAACATCTAAAAATGCCATAGAAATAAAATTCTATAATTCTTTGTTTCTTTACTAAATATCTTCATAATTTTATATAAACCGTATCTATTCACAGCAATTGGGGGAAATTGAGAAGATCTTCAATCACTGTAGGAAACATATAGCTAGAATATCCAATTTTTTTCATTATTACTCACAGGATTTGAAGAATCTAAATTAACAGCTCTTGTGGAATCACGAATAGCTTCTTTAACCTTGCCTGGAAATAGAAACAGCAGAGAGAGACACACTTAGTGGCTTGCTCATCATATCATCAAACAAGTTATAGTGGTAGAAAAAGGGAGCGTACAATTTTCACCTCACACAATTTTTTTCAAATCAGCAAAATGAACTAAATTTTGGGCCTCAAATATATAAATAATAGCTACTAGGCCTGGTTCATATGCACCATCAAGAATTGTATAGACTAAAATTGAACTTTTAGGAGAAAGAACTGGAAAGCAAAGGTCAGAGGCTTGATGGGAACTTAACAATGCAGCATTTAGTTATTATTTTGAGTAAACTGTGAACAATTTCTTCCAAAACTGCCTATGTTCAGCAGTGGAATATAAAAAAAGATATTTAGAAAGGGAAAAAATGAAGTAAACCAAAGGGAGCTGTTATGTATTAAGGTTTGAAAGTGTAGAATGTTTACTCCAAGTCCGATCTAGAAAGGGAAAAACTGAAACCGTGGATTGGTTGAAGCAGCCGGCAGCCCAGAGCTTCCCGGCTGGTTCCTTTCTTTCTTTCTTTCTTTCTTTCTTTCTTTCTTTCTTTCTTTCTTTCTTTCTTTCTTTCTTTCTTTCTTTCTTTCTTTATTTATTTATTTATTTATTTATTTATTTATTTATTTATTATTTGGATTTGTATGACGCCCCTCTCCGAAGACTCCGGTGCCATTCAATAAAGAGCTGTTAAATCACTACCGTCTCCAAGTATTTTCAGTACCAGTACTCAACATTGGCAACAAAAGTGGGATTCCGAAGAGACCTCCGTTCAGCACTGAAGATCCAACCCAGCGGGAATGTGACAATGGCCATTTTATGTGGCAAATTCAAACCGCCTAGTAAGCCATGTCAGCCTTCCACCTGCCCACTCCATTAGATTCAGCCAAGGAAAACTGGGGGTCCTATATGACTCAATTCAGATGCTGCCTAGAGACGAACAACTAAAAAGGTCTAACCAACAACAGGAATGAGGCTTATTCCTCAGCCACAAGTTCTTCGACATAGCTGAGTCACTAGCTGAATCAATGCCAGTGGAAACAATTCCCTGGCAAACACTGAAGAACATGCTCCAGATGCATTATGAACCAGTACAATCAAAGGTAGTTCACCGACACAAGTTCTACCAGTGAATGCAATATGATGTCAATCAACCAGTATATTATATTGACATATAATATGTCAATCAACCAGTATCTCACAACAATGAGGAAGGCTGCCATGGCTGCAACTTCTGCGATCTAGATGATGTACTGCTAGATCACCTTATTTGTGGGGTGCAAGATATTTGACTAGAACAGAGACTCCTGGCAAAGATTAATGTCTCACTGCAAATAGCGTTAGATGAAGCCAAAGCCATGGAATCATCAAATAAAGTTGCAGAGTCACTACATCGCAAGAGAGCACCAACTCTAAAGCACAGATATCTGAAATTCATGAGAACCAGTGCCATGAAAACCCCAATGACAGTGAGGTTGAGGAGGTTCACCAAACGGATCAGTGCCAAGGCTCAAGGCACAAAAACTAAAGCCATGTTTGAGCTGGGGGAGGGGGGCATCTGAGAATCTCTTGCCTGTTCAGAGATACCATTTGCTGCTGTTCCAATAAAATGGACCATATTGCCAGGGCCTGTAGAGCAGTGTTGCATCCACAAAAGTTCGCCACCAGAGAAACAGGGCATGGAGACTACCCACGAGATTCAAAGTGAGACAGGGATAGGCCAACACAGCAGTGGAAGTGATGTGCCGGTGCCTGGAGGCTGTTGGGGCCTGGATGGGTGTCAACAGACTCAAACTCAGCCCTGATAAGCTGCAGTGGCTGTGGGTTTTGCCTCCCAAGGACAATTCCATCTGTCCGTCCATCACCCTGGGGGGGGAATTATTGACCCCCTTGGAGAGGGTCCGCAACTTGGGCGTCCTCCTCGATCCACAGCTCACATTAGAGAAACATCTTTCAGCTGTGGCGAGGGGGGCGTTTGCCCAGGTACGCCTGGTGCACCAGTTGTGGCCCTATTTGGACCGGGAGTCACTGCTCACAGTCACTCATGCCCTCATCACCTCGAAGCTCGACTACTGTAACGCTCTCTACATGGGGCTACCTTTGAAGTGTGTTCGGAAACTTCAGATCGTGCAGAATGCAGCTGCGAGAGCAATCATGGGCTTTACCAAATATGCCCATGTTACTCCAACACTCCGCAGTCTGCATTGGTTGCCGATCAGTTTCCGGTCCCAATTCAAAGTGTTGGTCATCACCTATAAAGCCCTTCATGGCACCAGACCAGGGTATCTACGAGACTGCCTTCTGCCGCACGAATCCCAGCGACCGGTTAGGTCCCACAGAGTTGGTCTCCTCCGGGTCCCGTCAACTAAACAATGTCATTTGGCGGGACCCAGGGGAAGAGCCTTCTCTGTGGCGGCTCTGACCCTCTGGAATTAGCTCCCTCCAGAGATTGGAATTGCCCCCACCCTCCTTGCCTTTTGTAAACTCCTTAAAACTCACCTCTGTCATCAAGCGTGGGGGAACTGAAACATCTCCCCCTGCCTGTGTAGTTTTTTGTGTATGATATGACTGTATGTATGGTTTTATATATTGGGGTTTCTTGTTTTTTTGACTTTTTAAATGTATTATTGTTATTTTAGATTCTAACTATTAGATTTGTCATTATATATTGTTTTTATCATTGCTGTGAGCCGCCCTGAGTCTATGGAGAGGGGCGGCATACAAATCTAATTAATAATAATATTAATAATAATAATAATAATAATAATAATAATAATAATAATAATAATCTGAATACCACTTGCCCCCCAAAGCTAATCAACCTGAATTGTTCAGGTGAGCACTCAGAATAAGAAATTGATAAGTGCTTCTAGAAGAGTCTCCTTGTGAAATAGAGATAGACACTCACTCATCTATCTCCATAATGTCCTGGACTAACATGAAAAGAGCCATACCGGGCCTCCACCAGAAACAGCAACAAACTTAACCACTGCACATTAATGACTACCAAGGGGACCAGATACCTATGATAGACTGCGGGACATTCAATGTTAGATTCGGCCACCATGACGCAAGCCTGCCACTGATTGCTGTCTGTGACCGCCTTTTAATCCTGCTAGGCTAGAATAGTTTGGTGCCCTCAGGATAGGGGTAACTGGAATCAATGCCATCTCCAGCAACTACAACAACCTTCTCCATGAATTCCGAGATGTATTTGACCAAAGGTTTGGCAAGTATGTGGGCACTCCAATCTCCTTTAGTCTAGACCAGTGATGGCGAACCTATGACACACGTGTCAGCACTGACACGCGTAGCCATTTTTGGTGACACGCGGCCACCAGAGACACGGGGAGCTTTAGGGAGTGGCCAAGATGCAAATCTCCCCACTTTCCAATTTCCCACCGACTGCAAGCAGGTACAGCAAGCGCAATTATTATTATTATTTTTCCTCTCCCCTTAATTTTGCATCGATTTTTTAAAAATTGCGCTGGTTGCAATTTTAATTTCACTCCCAGGGCTATTTACCCGGGGGTCCTACTTTGCTTACATTAAACTGCTCATTCCGTAAACAAATATCGCTCCGCCAGGAAATCTACTCCAACCTCCCCTCCCCTCCTTTGCTTCTTCCCCTCCAGGAGCAGCACGTGGTGTCCCCTCCCCTTGGGTCGATCACATCGGGGAGGGCGGAATAACTTAATTGCCGTTTCCTCTTATAGCTGTTACAGGAGACTGTGCTAAGGTAAACCCTTACCGGTTTAAACATAAAGTATGAGGGGTTATTAATTTGTAATAAAAGAAATCATGCCAGGCTCGCAAAAAAGAGAGTCCAAAAAAAGAACTGCGTGGACGTCGTGCCGTTTGCTTCCTCCTTTGGTGGCTTGTAACTAGATTTTTACAACCCCCCGCCCCCCTTGATAAGCTTTTTCTTGAATCTGACCAGTTTGGGGGGTAGCCCCCCCTGCCCAGGAAAGAGTTGCAGCAGGAAAGCAGCGCATTTGAAAATCAGCAAAGCCGGCTGCCCGCCGGAGATGTGGAGAGAAAGAAGGGAAAGAGAGGGAGGGAAAGAGGAGAGGAAAGAAGGAGAGAGGGAGGGAAGGGAGGGAGAGAAAAGTGAATGAGAGGGAGAGAGAAAGGGAGGAAGAGAGGAAGGAAGGAAGAGATAAATATAAAGGGAGAGAGGGAGAAAGAGGGAGAGGGAGGGGAAGAGGGGAAGGAAGGAAAAGAGAGAGAGAAAGAAAAAAGTGGAAGGAAGAGAGAAGGAAAGAAAGGAAGGGAGAGAGAGAGAGAGAGAAAGAGAGAGAGAGAGAAGATAGGAAGGAAGAGAGAGAGTGAGAGAGAGCAAGAAAGAAAAAGTGAGAGAGGAGAGAGGAAGGAAGAGAGTGAGAGAGTGGGAATGTTTTTTTCTCAAGGTGACACACCACCCGAGTTATGGTCGGTTTTTTGGCGAATTTTGACACACCAAGCTCAAAAGGTTGCCCATCACTGGTCTAGACTCTAAGATAGCCCCCATTAGGCTAAAACCCTGCAGAGTTCCCTTCACGCTTAAACCTAAGATCAACCAGGAACTAGATAAGCTTATTAGTCAAGAAATACTTGAGTCTATCGATCATGCAAAGTGGGAAATACTAATAGTCACGCCACTGAAAAACAATGGGTCAATTCAAATATGTGCTGACTATAAATGCACATTAAACAAGGCTTTCCAACAGAATGCATACCCAGTGCCGGGTAGTCCAGCACTTATTGCATCTGAGGACAGTTTCTTAGTTCAGTGAGAGTCTCTCTGTAATTCTGGTATGTGACACATCCCTTTTTGGTGTGGGGGCTGTTCTGAGCCACAGACTGCCTAATAGCTGCAAAGGCCCTATAGTGTACTTTTGCAGGACTCTTTCAAGTGTGGAATTCAACTACATCCAACAGGATCAGGTAGCCTAGTTGTCGTTGCCGGAGTAAAACATTTCCTTGAGTACTTATTTGGACGAGACGTCGAGCCCTTATTAGGGCTTATTGCTGGCAACAGGCTCATCCAGTCTCTCTCTCTCTCCGCACCTGACATGCTGGACTATTTACCTGACTGTATATTCCTACAAACTGATTCATCAGATGGGCAAGGCTATGAGACATGTTGATGCCCTGAGCCGATGCCCTCTGCCAGAACTTGTGGATGACCCAATTACGGGCGTCCCTATCCTCCTGACTGACTGTGCTAGACCAGACCTGATAACTGTGGCTGACATGCCTCCCAAACATCCAAAGACTCTGTTCCAGACTATTTTGAACTGGGTGTTGAATAGGTGGTAGTGCCTCTATTATGGGGGGCCTGGACATTGCACAGCCTCTTGCCCTGAAAAAACAACTAGGATCATTGGCTCCTGTGCTGGCATCACAGTTGCAGCCTACCCTGTTGGGAAATTGCCAGCACCCGATCTAGGAGAAACTCTGGGTCGGACATGCCACAACACCAGATCAAGTTTGGCAGATGTTGATTCCAGGACCCCTATTCATCTGATTGTGGAGACCAAAGTTTCCATCACCAACCACCCCCAAGGAATTTTTGCCGCTGCCTCGGTGGACTTGGTGGCAATGACAAACGTTATTGATTAGGTGTTCGTCAATCAGTTCTGTATCCCTGTGTGTCCTGTGGATCCTCCCATGCAGTTTGAAATCATTGATGGTCAGGTGCTTTTGTCCAGCCTGATTAAAATCAAACTCGTACACTTGACTATCGACAGGCATGAGGAGGCCATTCACTTTTATGTGACAACTGGACTCCATTTCCCCATAATCTTGAGGCTATCTTGGCTTCGGAGGCATGATCCCCACTTTGTATGGTCCCAGAACTTCCTGTCCTTCCTGTCTCAGTCGCATCCCGACAGACTGACAGACTTGGGGGAAGAGCATTGCAGTGGGGGATAGAGTTGTGGCCCATCAGCAGCCTGTGCAGCCAGGGACTTTGGAACCTCCAGCATCTCTTGGTAGTACTCCTTTCCTGAATGCAAGAGCAAGCAGGAGCAGAGCCAGGGAGCTGAAAGGTTTTCTACAGAGATGGTCTCCTAGGGAATAAGGCTGGAGGCTAATTGGCCACTCCCCTAGTCTATGTAAAAAGAGTTGATGCAGCTGGGAAACTGCAGAGAACAACTTTTGGGAAAGCCCATCTGTTCATAGCTTGCTCTGTGACTCTTGTTTTTCTTTCTTTGCTTGGCTTGGAATCAATTTCTAGGAATTTTGCCAACTCTTGGAATAAAATAAGATAATTAATAAGATAACCAGACTCTCTTGTTCTTCATTGTCTTCAACCACTTTGAACTGATAACAGTTAGTAATGAGGCTTAATTACTAACTGGTTGCTTGCTAGCACAAGACTGTTTGTAAATTGGTGTTGCCTTTTTTAATGACTAAGAAGTTTTATTAGTAACCTTTGTTGCATTAAAGAAGTGCATACAGACTGTGTATGTTGGTGCGTGTTTACTGGGGACAGAACAACAGGTTGCACCCAGTCTATTCCAACCAAAAGAGACAAAATAGCTCCAATCAAGTCAATATATTCTAAACTAGATGACCCAGTGTTCGCAAGGAACATTACAGAGGGTCCCATATGGTTACCTGGGAAAATCCTAGAAGTAACAGGCCCAAAGTCTTATTAATCCTGTTAAGCAATGGTAGAAAATGGCAGCGCCATATCAATCACCTGCAAAGGTGCCAACCACCCAATGCAGATTATAAACAAACCCTTGATAATTATTTCCCTACAGCTAACACTACTCCAAGAGGAACAGGGGACTTATCTGAAGAGCTGGAGCCACCACTGGTTAATGAACAAGAACAATCACTGTAGAAAGTTCAGCCCTACCCAGGCCATTCTAGGAGGTTTCACAGATGGAGCCAGAAAGGGCAAGCCCGTCCTCTTCACCCAAAGTCACTACTCTCTTCATGTTTCTTCAGTACCAGAACTCAACAGACCAAAAAGGATTTCAAAATTATGTATATGTACGTGTAAAAAAACAGGCTACACCAGTGATGGTGACTAGGTGGCACGCAGAGCCATATCTGCCAGCACGTGAGCCATTGCCCTAATTCATCTCCAGTGCACATGCGCACGCCAGCCAGCTGATTTTCAGCTTGCATGGAGGCTCTGGAAGGTTCTTGAACCTGGGGAAAGTGAAAAATGGGTCTACCGGGCCCACCTGAAGTCGGAAAACTGGTGAGCGGGAGGGGGGTATCATGCATGCATACACATGGGACAGGGCAGCATGTGGGATCACATGTGCATGCGCAGGGAGCAGTGAATTCTGGGTGTGAGCACTTGCACATGCATAATAGTGTGCTTGTGCATGCTTTTGCCACACGAGGAAAAAAATGTTCACCATCACTGGGTTAGATTAAAATCAAAAATAGTTTCATTGCACCTTAAGTCCAAATCCTATATACTATATAATCCTATATATACATCTGATTGCAAATAAATACAAAAGCGTCATAAAACCCATTCAGGTTTGTATGTGGGTCATTCAAGTCACTCCTACCTGATCATATGGCTGGCAAGCCACTCCTACACAGTCACATGACCATTAATCCACAGCCACAAAATAAGTGTGGCAGTAAAACTTTGGCTGCCCATTACTGTACACAGGATATACCTCACTTATACACAATAGCTATAGTTATACACAAATGGGCTTTTGTCCTATAGTTGTACTGAATGAAAAAATAGACTTTCTTCCTACAGTTAATTTATAATTTATATCAGAATAATAGAGTTGGGAAGAATTTTGGAGACCTTTTAGTGCAGGGGTGTCAAACCCGCAACGACATGTCGTCACATGATGTATCCCAACTTTTTCCCCTGTGCTAAAAGGGGGGTGGGGGTCTCCAGCATGTGACACATCTGGCCCACACCCATTCTAGTCCAACCTCCTGTCCATTCTCTTCTTAAGAGCTTCCAGTAATGGGGCACCAACAACTTCTGTAGGCAAGCTATTCCACTGGTTAATTATTCTCACTGTTAATTAATTTTTCCTTAGTTCTAGCTTTCTTCTTTTCTTAGTTTCCCTCCATTCTTTCTTGTCTTGCCTTCTGGTGCTTTGGAAAATAGGTTGATCCCATCTTCTTGGTAGCAGCCGTAAAAATTTGAAACACTGCTATCAAGTCACCCCTAGTCCTTCTTTTCACTAGATTAGACATACTCAATTCTTGCAACCATTCTACATATGTTTTAGCCTCCAGGCCTCTAATCATCTTTATTACTCTTTTCTGCACTCTTTCAAGAGTCTCAACATCTTTTTTTATAATATGGTAGCCAAAACCTGTTATAGTACTCTAACTGTGGTCTTACTAAGGCTTTGTAAAGCGGTCCTAATACTCCATGAGATCCTGATTTTCTCTCTCCATTAATGGAGTCTAGGATTGTACTGGCTTTTTTGGTTGCTGCCGTACTCTACTGGCTCATATTTAAGTGATTGTCCACTAGGATTCCAAGATCCAGTTACTCAGTTCTGATCACATGGCACATCTGATTGTCACAGCTGATTGTTGGAACCTTTAAAAAAGAAACTCTTTAAAAGTATTTTTTTACTACTAGTTTGAGTGAACCGATAGCATTTTTACTACCGGTTCAAGCGAACCGGCCTGAACTGGTAGCATTTCACCCCTGCTCTGTCCCATTCTGGCAGGCAGTAGCATTCGAGCAAAGCTTTTTCAGCTTCGGATTTTCTGCGTGCCTAGCCTTTATGTTCTTGTGCCACTCCTGCAAAATGTAAATATTTTCACTACATAGAAAGGAAATGTATCTTTATTGCCCACCACATCCAATATCCATCCAATGGTCTGAACAGAGCCAAATGTATACATATTGTTCAAATATAGGATATATTCAGGCCTTCAATTAAATGCTCAGAAACTGTGGCTGTCAGTCCATAATTTTTGTTAGTATTCACTGAATTTCAAATCAAATCTTAGTAAGATTTAAAACCAGAACATAGTTGTTGGTTATTTCCTGTTCCTATTATTCTACAGTGCCAATGCAACTATATCTGTATCTATATTAATATTATTGTTTATCTTGCTACAAAAACAAGAGTTGAGTTGAAGTACCACTCTTTTTAAAAACATACCGCATTTCACATATGAATAAGCTCTCCTTGCTAGAACAGGTATCTGATAGAAAGACCCAGCAGCACAACCAACTTGACAGATGTTCTGGCAAAAAGAAAACATCATGTAAACTGAAATAGATAATAAAGTTTTCAGCACCCAGTGCACTGTTATACCATTATATACATTGTCACTGTGAAGCTAATGGAATTTTTGAGTTATTTGCATTAACCCCACTGTTCTTTTATTTATTTCACATTACAGATCTTATCTGCACCAGCAGGGTTCCATCAGATTACTTCCTAAAGTGTTCAGAACCCTTTGAGGATGATTCATATCACATCAGAGTAATGTTTCCATAATTATATCAAATTATATCAAATTATTGAAAAACATAAGAACCCAAGAAGTTAGACAAGCAACAGTACAATAACGTTATATATATTGTCATATACTGTATTTGTTTTATTTATTTATTTATTTATTTAGATTTGTATGCCGCCCCTCTCCGCGGACTCGGGGCGGCTCACAACAAAGTGAAAACAATTTACAACAAATCTAAATTACTGCTAAAAACATTTTAAAAACCCCATTTTCTAAACACACATACGTACAAACATACCATTCATAAATTGTATATGCCCGGGGGAGATGTCTTAGTTCCCCCATGCCTGACGACACAGGTGGGTCTTAAGGAGCTTACGAAAGGCAAGGAGAGTAGGGGCAGTTCTAATCTCCGGGGGGAGTTGGTTCCAGAGGGTCGGGGCCGCCACAGAGAAGGCTCTTCCCCTGGGGCCCGCCAACCGACATTGTTTAGTTGATGGGACCCGGAGAAGGCCCACTCTGTGGGACCTAATTGGTCGCTGGGATTCGTGCGGCAGCAGGCGGTCTCTGAGATATTCTGGTCCATGCCATGAAGGGCTTTAAAGGTCATAACCAACACTTTGAATTGTGACCGGAAGTTGATCGGCAACCAATGCAGACTGCGGAGTGTTGGTGAAACATGGGCATACCTAGGTAGGCCCATGACTGCTCTCGCAGCTGCATTCTGCACGATCTGAAGTTTCCGAACACTTTTCAAAGGTAGCCCCAGGTAGAGAGCATTACAGTAGCCGAACCTTGAGGTGATGAGGGTATGAGTAACTGTGAGCAGTGAGTCCCGGTCCAGATAGGGCCGCAACTGGTGCACCAGGCGAACCTGGGCAAACGCCCCCCTCGCCACAGCTGATTAATTAATTAATTATTTAATTTAATTCTTTCAAAAGAAAATGGAGAAAGGATTTAATTATATTACACTGGAGCTATATGACAATACAACACATGATAATTTCTGTTTCCTCTGTAATATAAATAGGTCACAAGAATACACACACACGTATACATACATCATCATGTTACACCAAGTCGGAATTTCTGTCCCACTCTGGCCTCAGAAAAGACCCCAAAGGACTCTCTGCAGCAACACAAGAATTCATTGCGCGTATCTGGCCCAGGGGCTGTAGTTTGAGGACCCCAATTTATATTGCAATATAAAAAATGCAAATAATTTTTCTGCAGACCACCATAATTTGCTCATGGACCACCAGTGGTCAACAGACCACCGGTTGGTGACCACTGGTTTATAGCATGGAATCAACTAAGACTGATAATTTAGTCTACCTATTTCCAATGAAAGGCATTATGCAAAGGTATTACAGTATATTAAATGTCACAGGAATATCCATAAGGGAAGAAATATACTTTTCTCATTTTAGTTTTGTATAAAGAATGAATAATCTACACTTTCAGGATCTGTGCTACCTGAAGAAACTATTTCAGTGTGAACATATTTCAAAAAGCTTTGCTGTCTCTGTCCCTGCCTGCACCATGGAAAGTTCCTGTTATCCTGTAGAAAAGTCCAGCTTTTCAATTTGTTACCTAAACCTATAGAGCAGTGTTTTTCAACCAGTGTGCCACGGCACACCAGAGTGCCGCCAGACATGGTCAGGTATGCCCCAAAGAAGGAAGCTCAGGTTCCGGTCTCGCAACCTTTTGCTGAGGACGCGAAGAGCAAAAAATTGCGAGACCAGAAGCTGAGCTTCCATCTTCGCGCCTTCCAAGTTTTCTGGCAGTTGCAGCGCCCCGCCTGGCTGGAGCTTCCCTGGCGGCAGCAGCAAGTGAGCTTTGGGGCCCGGCAGGAGGGCGCCGGCAGTAGGAGCAGGAGGGCGCCAGCAGCGGCTGCACTGGGCAGTAGCTGTGGGGGACGGCTTTGAGCGGTCAGCAACAGGGTACACCACACCGGCAACAGCAGAATCGGGCAGTAGCTGCGGGGTGGCGGCAGGGAGGTTGGCTGCGAGCGGGAGCTCCAGGGCAGACACTCCAAAAGCAGCAGCTGGACATGTTGCTGGATGCCGTACATGCTGTTGCTGTGGGTGCTGGCATTGGCCCGCTGGCTGGGCCAGGATGGAGGTGCCAGCCCCGCGCCTATGCCCAGTGTAGCGCCAGCATGTATGGCATCCAGCAACACATCTAGCTGCCGCCGTCGGTGCCTCTGCCCTGGAGCTTTTGCTCACAGCCAACCGCCCTGCTGCTGCCCCATGGCTACTGCCCGATGCTGCTGTTGCCAGTGTGGAATACGAGAGAGAAAGAGAGAGAAAAAGAGAGAGTTACCAAGAGAAAGAGAGAGAGAGACGTACACAGGAAGAGAGCAAGAGAGAGGAGGGGAAGAGCAAGAGAGAGAGAAAGAGAGAGAAATAAAGAAAAAGAGAGAAAGAGAAAGCAAGCAAGAGAGAGAGAAAGCAAGAGAGAGAGAGAAAGAAAGAAAGCAAGAGAGAGAGAAAGCAAGCAAGAGAGAGAGTGTGTGTACACACACACACAAGGGGGGGAGGAGACAGGGATGGAAAAAGAGAGGAGAGTGTCTTAGAGTGCCATTTTGTGTCATTTTGGTTGGTGGTGTGGCCCAGGATTTTGTAAATGTAAAAAATGTGCCGCAGCTCAAAAAGGTTGAAAAGAACCATTGAACTTACCTGAATGGTCTTCTCAATGCACTGCAAGAAGAGTCCAATGTGGGTATTTCTTCAGCCTGATTGGCAGGGACTGAGTTAAAAATTTACATATTAAACAGGTCCCGCCCCCAACTGCTCCCAGCATGCCAGCTAATAAAAATGAAGGAATAGTGTGAAACAACTCAGGTTTATTAAACCTAATGTAACAAGTAACTCAACTCAGTAACTCAGGATTAAGAGAAAACAAGGTGCCTCTAGGCACCATAGCCGAGAGGGTTTGGACTCTCCTTGCAATGCATCGAGAAGACTGTTCAGGTAATTTCAATGGTTCTTCTCCACTGCACTGCTGCGTAGAGTCCAATGTGAGATATACCCAAGCTTAATTATCCAGGGCGGGAGAAGGCTACACTAGGGGCGCGGGAGATGTGCACACCCTTTGCAGCACTCTACGACCAAATACACCTCAGTGTAGGAGTCTAATTTGTAGTGTTTGATGAAAATCGTGGTGGTAGACCAGGTTGCCGCTCTGCAAATGTCTACAATGGACACTTGTGTTGCCCATGCAGCGGTAGTGGCCGCGCTTCTGGTGGAATGGGCCACAATGCCAGTCGGAATGGGAGTAGCACTCGTCATGCAGGCCGTTGTTATACAGGCTTGAATCCAGCGGCTAAGAGTCTTAGTGGGACACCTTGGTTCCCATTGACATGGGAAAATAGGACAGAAACAGTGATTCCGTTTTCCGAAAGTCCTGTGTATGGCAGATGTAAATCTCTAGGGCTCAGCGTACATCCAATGTGTGCCAGGGCAGATCTGATGAATGTGTTCCCTGTGCACAAAAGATGAGCACCTGGGAGTGATGAAATGTCAAGTTAACCTTCTAGACGGAGAACCACTCTGTCTGGGTGAAATACGCACAAGTCCGCTCTAACTGACAGTGCCAACAACTCTGATACCCTTCTGGCTGATGTAATGGCTACAAGGAATACAGTCTTGAGGGACAGGTATCTCAGTTGGATATCGCAGAGAGGTTCAAACGGTGGTGCAGTGAGTGCCTGTAGCACTAAAGGTAAGTCCCATGTGGGGGAGCGGTGTGTTGTTGAAGGGTGCAGGTTACCTGCCCGCCTGAGAAAGTCCCTAATCCACGGGTGGTATGACAAAGATCTGAATTGATCCAGCTTGAGGATGGTGGCAATAGCTGTGACTTCTCTATGGAGCGTGTTGGGCGCTAACCCCTTATCAAGCCCCATTTGAAGAAAAGACAACACATTGACTACTGATGGGACCTGAAGGTCTATTCCCTGGGATTTGCAGAAGATGCAATATGATGCCGTATATTAGATACTGTATATTGGATACTAGATGTAGAAGTTGTTTATGGTTATTCCCAGTTTCTGGAAGTATTATCTACAAGGTGGGAAGATGTTCCTCTAAAGAGATGTCTCTTGTGGCTTGTACAGATATTTTAAAATGTGAAACATTTTATAACAACCAAGATGGAAGGGACCTTGGAGGTCTTCTAGTCCAACCCCCTGCTTAGGCAGAAAACCCTACAGACAAGTGGGTATCCAAATCTTCTTTAAAACTTCCAGTGATTGAGCATTCACAACTTCCAGAGGCAAGTAGTTCCATGGATTAATTGTTCTCACATTCACACCTTGCTTCTAAGTTGCTTCTCTCCTTGATGAGTTTCCACCCACTGCTTCTTGTCCTACAGGTGCTCTGGAGAATAACTTGACTCCTCCTTCTTTGTGGCAGCCTCTTATTTTATTTATTTATTTATTTAGTAGATTTGTATGCTGCCCCTTTCCGTAGACTCGGGGCGGCTCACAACACAATAAAAAACAGTTTATAACAAATCTAATAATTTACAATTTAAAATATTAAAAAACCCATTATTAAACAGACATATACACAAGCATACCATACATAAGTTGTATAGGCCCGGGGGAGATATCTCAATTCCTCCATGCCTGACGACAAAGGTGGGTTTTAAGGAGTTTGTGAAAGGTGAGGAGGGTAGGGGCAGTTCTAATCTCTGGGGGGAGCTGGTTCCAAAGAGTCGGGGCCGCCACAGAGAAGGCTCTTCCCCTGGGGCCCGCCAACCGACATTGTTTAGTTGACGGGACCCGGAGAAGGCCCACTCTGTGGGACCTAATCGGTCGCTGGGATTCGTGCGGCAGAAGGCGGTCTCGGAGATATTCTGGTCCGATGCCATGAAGGGCTTTAAAGGTCATAACCAACACTTTGAATTGTGACCGGAAATTGATCGGCAACCAATGCAGACTGCGGAGTATTGGTGTAACATGGGCATACCTAGGGAAGCCCATGACTGCTCTCGCAGCTGCATTCTGCACGATCTGAAGTTTCCGAACACTTTTCAAAGGTAGCCCCATGTAGAGAGCATTACAGTAGTCGAACCTCGAGGTGATGAGGGCATGAGTGACTGTGAGTAGTGAGTCCCGATCCAAATAGGGCCGCAACTGGTGCACCAGGCAAACCTGGGCAAATGCCTCCCTCGCCACAGCTGAAAGATGGTTCTCTAATGTGAGCTGTGGATCGAGGAGGACGCCCAAGTTGCGGACCCTCTCCAAGGGGGTCAATAATCCCTCCCCAGGGTGATAGACGGACAGGTGGGATTGTCCTTGGGAGGCAAAACCCACAGCCACTCCATCTTATCAGGGTTGAGTTTGAGTCTGTTGGCACCCATCCAGGCCCCAACAGCCTCCAGACACCGGCACATCACTTCCACTGCTTCGTTGATTGGACATGGGGTGGAGATGTAAAGCTGGGTATCATCAGCGTACTGATGATACCTCACCCCATGCCCTTGGATGATCTCACCCAGCGGTTTCATGTAGATATTAAATAGCAGGGGGGAGAGGACCGACCCCTGAGGCACACCACAAGGGAGAGACCTCGGGGTCGACCTCTGGCCCCCCACTAGCACCGACTGCGACCAACCGGAGAGGTAGGAGGAGAACCACTGAAGAACAGTGCCTCCCACTCCCAACCCCTCCAGCCGACGCAGAAGGATACCATGGTCGATGGTATCGAAAGCCGCTGAGAGGTCAAGAAGCACCAGGACAGAGGATAAACCCCTGTCCCGGGCCAGCCAGAGATCATCCATCAACGTGACCAAAACAGTTTCTGTGCTGTAACCAGGCCTGAAACCCGACTGCTGGGGACCTAGATAATCGGCTTCTTCCAAGGACCGCTGGAGCTGGAGTGCCACCACCTTCTCAACAACCTTCCCCATTTACATTGTAAATAAGCTATCTCCGACAGTTCTCTTAGAAAAACTCTTCTAAAATTGAACATTAAGTAATATCCTAATATACATTTCGAAACTTTGAACTAGAGGAATCAGCAAATGTATGATACTTTAGTGACTGGACAGATATTGAGCAAGATATTTAATAAATCCCACTGCAGGTTGGCATTTATAGCCAAAGAAACATGCAAACAATTGTAGCCTTCTGTTAAAATGAAGCCTTCTGTGAACTGCCCCGCGGGTTTTCTTGAGCGCCAAAGGATGCTCTTCTGCTTCCGCTCAGCTGCTGCCACACTTACCCAGCGGAAGGCGTTTCTCACTGGGACCTTGTCAGCACCCCTACAGTTTGGATGGGGGCGGCTAGTTGCTACAGGCATACAAAATGGGGGCTCTGCGGGCAGTGACCTCGTGAGAAACACCTCCCTGGGCAAATGACATGCGGCGGCAGCTGAGAAAAAGCAGGCGATGCTCAAGAAAGCCCGCGGCAGGAGGGTTTTTCTTTTTTCTTTCTCCTCCTTGGAGGAGGAAATAACCTCTCCTGGCTCCGGGCTGCAAGATTGGGATGGGGGCTGATGGAGCCTGCAGCGTGCGCGGCAGCAGCTGAGGAAAAGCAGGCGTGTGTCGGCATTCTATGTATCCAGACACTTGAGAAAGCCCGCAGGGCAGCATTGATCGGCGTGAGGGGGCTCACTCCATCAGCTCCCACCCCAATGCTGCATCCTGAGAGAAAGAAAAAGGGAAATCAAAGCAAAAGAAAAACAGAAAGGAAGGTGAGAGAAATAATAAAAAATGAGAGCAAAAAGGGAGGAGAAACAAATGAGAGAGAGAAGGGGGGAGGGAGAAGTACACAGAAATGAGAGAGACCTGGAGGGAAAGAAAAAGAGGGAAAAGAGGGAAAACAGAGAGAGAAGTGGGGAGAAAGAAAGAGAAGGGAAAAGGGGAGGGAAAGAGAAGTGGAGAGGAAGGAAGGAGGGAGGGAGGAGAAATGGAAAGAACAAGGACAAGCCGCCCCGAGTTCGCGGAGAGGGGCGGCATACAAATCTAAATAGTAAATAAATAAGGAAGGAAGGAAGGAAGGAAGGAGGAAGAATGAAATGAATGGAGGGACAGAGAAAAAAAACTTTGGTGTAATTTTTTTAAAAAAATCTCTCAACATTCAAACAATAGAGTGTACCATCTAACTTTCCATGAATAAAATGAAGTAAGGTGATACCTCGTCTTACAAACCCCTCGCCATACAAACTTTTCAAGATACAAACCTGGGGTTTAAGTTTTTTTGCCTCTTCTTCCAAACTATTTTCACCTTACAAACCCAAGCCGCCACCACTGGGATGCCCCGCCTCCGGACTTCTGTTGCCAGCGAAGAGCCCATTTTTGCACTGCTGGGATTCCCCTGAGGCTCCCCTCCATGGGAAACACCACCTCCGGACTTCCGTGTTTTTGTGATGCTGCAATTTCGCTGAGGCTCCCCTCGCTGGGAAACCCCACCTCCGGACTTTCGTTGCCAGCAAAGCACCCGGGTTTTGCACCGCTGGGATTCCCCTGCTGGGATTCCCCTGAAGCATCAAAAAAACACGAAAGTCTGGAGGTGGTGTTTCCCATAGAGTGGAGCCTCAGGGGAATCCCAGAAGTGCAAAAACGGGTGCTTCGGCTGGCAAAAGGGGTGAGTTTTGAGCTTGCATGCATTAATCGCTTTTCCATTGATTCCTATGGGAAACATTGTTACATACATTTTCTTTTAATTAAATTCCCTCCTTAATGTTCCTTCAAAAAGTACATCAATTTTATTTCTAACTTATTAACCATTATGCCAAAGTGCTTCCTTCTTTCTTTATATATTTTTCTGTAAACCAAGAAAACCTTGTACAGTCATACCTCGTCTTACGAACCTAATTGATTCCAGGGGGAGGTTCGTAAGACGAAAGGTTCGTAAGATGAAACATTGTTTCCCATAGGAAACAATGTAAAGTCAATTAATCCGTGCAACAACAAAAAAACCCACAAAAAAACGCTGCCGCCTGGCTGTCACCTTTTAAAACAGCCTGGGGGCTTCTCAGCGACCTCCCGAATGCCGAACGCCAAACCCGAACTTCTGGGTTCGGCATTCAGGAGGCCGCCGAGAAGCCCCCCGGCTGTTTTAAAAGGTGACCGCCGGGCTGGGGGGCTTCCCGGCAGCCTCCGAACGTTGAACGCGGAAGTTCAGGTTTGGCGTTCGACTTCGGGAGGCTGCTGGAAAGCCACCCGGCTGTTTTAAAAGGAGACAGCCGGGCTGGGGGGCTTCCCAGCAACCTCCCGAACCCCGAACTTTTGCCGAACTTTCCAGCAGCCTCCCGAAGCCGAATGCCAAACCCAAACTTCTGCGTTCGGAGGCTGCTGGAAAGCCGCCCGGCTGTTTTAAAAGGTGACAGCCGGGCTGGGGGGCTTCCCAGCAACCTCCCGAACCCCGAACCCGGAAGTTCAGCAAAAGTTCGGGGTTCGGGAGGTTGCTGGGAAGCCCCCCAGCCCGGCTGTCACCTTTTAAAACAGCCGGGCAGCTTTCCAGCAGCCTCCCGAAGCCGAACGCCAAACCCGAACTTCCGGGTTCGGCGTTCGGAGGCTGCTGGAAAGCCGCCCGGCTGTTTTAAAAGGTGGCAGCCGGGCTGGGGGGCTTCCCAGCAACCTCCCGAACCCCGAACCTGGAAGTTCAGCAAAAGTTCGGGGTTCGGGAGGTTGCTGGGAAGCCCCCCAGCCCGGCTGTCACCTTTTAAAACAGCCGGGCGGCTTTCCAGCAGCCTCCAAACGCCGAACCCGGAAGTTCGGGTTTGGCATTCGTAACACGAAAAAAGTTCGTAAGAAGAGGCAATTTTTTTCTGAACCCCGGGTTCGTATCTTGAGTTGTTCGTAAGATGAGGGGTTCGTATCTTGAGGTACCACTGTATAGCCAATCAGATGTTAATAAAAGAAAATTAAAAACAAAACATGAACATATATGAATTTCAGACTTCTTCCCTCCTCTAAATAGTACATTTACCTAATCCCAAATTTAAAAATTATTTCAGCCCATCTAACATTTAGCCAATTAATACTTATCTACATTTCTTACTTACTTATTAATCTTAAATTTCAGTCAATTTGAGAAAAGAAAAAAAAAGGGGGGGAAATTCTAAATATTCTCTATATCCGTCTGGTTTGGTGCTGCAACCCAACAAGACCGACACAGACTTCAGAGGATAATCAGAACTGCAGAAAAAACAATTGCTGCCAACCTGCCTTCCATTGAGGACCTGTATATTGCACGAGTCAAAAAGAGGGCGGGGAAAATATTTACTGACCCCTCACATCCTGGACACAAATTGTTTCAACTCCTACCCTCAAAACGTCGCTACAGAGCACTGCACACCAAGATAACTAGACACAAGAACAGTTTTTTTCAAAACGCCATCACTCTACTAAACAAATAATTTCCTCAACACTGTCAGACTTTCTACTAAATCTGCACTTCTATTCTACTTTTTTTTCCTCATCATTCCTATCACCCATTTCCTCCCATGTTGACTGTATGACTGTAACTTGTTCTTTATATCCTAAGATTTTTATTAATATTGCTTCTTCATTGCTTATTTGACCCCTATGACTATCATTAAGTGTCGTACCACATGATTCTTGACAAATGTATACTTTATTTTATGTACGCTGAGAGCATATGCAACAAGACAAATTCCTTGTGTGTCCAATCACACTTGGCCAATAAAAATATCTCTCTCTCTCTCTCTCTCTCTCTGTCTATCTATCTACTGTATTTTCAATCAATTAAAAATCAATAATATCATTAATCTCCCCAACAATTCTAAATTCAATTCCATTTATGCATTAATCCAAATCAGTATCACCTACTACATATCTTATTATAATCAATACTTCTAACGTTATTAAAACAGATCAGCAATTCCTAAATTCATATATCTTAATAGAAAAAATAATTAAAGTTAAAAAAGAACAAACAAAACAATACTCCAAGCTTAATCAACCCTTCTCAAACTCCAATTTCTTTAATCTGAGCAGAACTTTGCACCAAACCATTTTATTTTTTATTTTTTGTATCCCCTTTTAATCCCCTTTTCCATTTTATTCTTTCTATTCTTCCTTGTTAGAAAAATAAAGGGGTTATGGAATAAAACTTTGGACACTTGACAACGTAGTTATGATGGTGGCAATGTCCCAGGGTTATGTGAACAGCTTTTGGGATCTTCTGACAAGCAGCTGTAGGGATTCACTTAACGACTGTGGCAAGAAAGGTGATTAAGTGAGGCAGAACTCACTTAATGACCGTCTTACTCAGGAGATAGAAATGTTGGCCTCCTTTGGGGTCAGAACAGAAGTCGAGGATTATCTGTCCGACCAGTGCACTCTTTTAGAAACAGATCAGCAGATCAGGAGTCCCATTTTGAAGCTCCACAGAAAACATCTAGGGGGGAAGGCAGGTTGTCTTCGACTTACAACGGTTCATTTACTGACCATTCAAAGTTGCAACAGCCCAGAAAAAAGTGACTTATGCACCCTTTTCACACTTAGGAACTTCGCAGCATCCCAATGATCGCAGCATCAAAACTTTGCTGTCATTTCATATTTATGACCGTTGCTGTGTGTCCTGAGGTCACGTGACTCCCTTTTGTTTCTAACCGATCCATGCCCTGGCATGAAAATGGGCCACTCAGACGTTATACTTTTCCACCCACACCGGAAAAAAATTAGAGGGAACATTGCACCTAAGTACTTAATTTTTTTTTTCTATCTGGATTCCAAGTTTTCCTTCCAATTTTTGATTTTCCTTATCCATTAAATTTTTAGAAATTATTTTAGTCTTTTGTTTATTCATCTTTAAACCTGCTACTTTCCCGAACTTGCTAATCTCTTCTAAAAGTTTTCCTCTGGTTTCTAATGGTTCTTCTATGTTAAATACTAAATCATCAGCAAATGCTAATAATTTATACTCTTGATTTTTAATTTTAAGACCTTTTATATCTTTATTAGCTCATACTTGAATCAGAAGAATTTTGATTGCTCAGATAAATATTAAAGGGGATAAAGGGCATCCCTGTCTAACTCCTTTCTCAATATTTATATTTTCTGTAATGTTGCTGTTAATTATAATTTTAGCCACTTGTTCTGTATATAAAGTTTGTATAGTTCCATTAAATTTTTCTCCAAATTTCATTTTTATTATTTGCTGTAAAAAAAATTCCAATTTAAATTATTGAAGGCCTTCTCAACATCAAGAAATATTAATGCTATGGATTTTTCTGGATGTAATTCATAATATTCAAGAATATCTAATAGCATTCTAGTGTTGTTTCTAATCTTTCTGTTCGGTAAAAAAACATACTGATCAGGATGAATTATTTCACTAATTACATTTTTCAGCCGTTCCACAATAATTGTGGCAAATATTTAAGTATTAACTATTAACTATTAAGTAGTGAAATGGGCCTGTATTGTTTAATCATGTTTTTTCTTTTTATCTTTTGGGATTAAAGTAATTAATCCTTCTCTCCATGATTGCAGCTTCTTCCCTTTAATCATAACTTTGTTAAAGGTCACTAATAAGAAACTTTTAACAGATTCCTGCATATTTTTATAAAACTCAGCCGGAATCCCATCCCGGACTGTTATTTTTCTGCTTTTGTATTGCTCTTTCCAATTCAGATATTGTGATATCCTCTTCCATTCTCTTTCTATATGTTTCTGATATTTCTGGTATGTTTGCTTGATCTAAATAAGCCTGTATATCACCCTTTTCTATTGCATCTTTTTTATACAGTTCTTGGAAATACTCCATAATTATTTGCTTTTTCTCTTCCATTTCAAATTCTATTTGAAATGGAAATATCTATTCCCTAATTTATCTTCAAGTTGTTGTTATATATGTTTTCTTCTTTTTCTTTTTTTAGTTTATATGCAAGCCATCTACCAGGCTTATTAGCATGTTCACACTTTAATTTTTATGAATATTTCTTCTTGTACTGCCAAATTCATTTTATGTGTAAGTAGGTCTTTTTCTTGTTTTTCTTGTTTCCTTGTTTTTCAAATCATTAGGGTCATTTTGCAATTTAATTTCTAATTCCTCTATTCTACTTTGGAGATTGTTCATTTCTTTGTATTTATTTTTGTTTTTCTTAACAGTATATCCTATTGTTAATTCTCTTATATATGCTTTTGTTGTATCCCAAATATTCTGGATAGTGGTGTCGTTATTCCAATTAACTGATAGAAAAAAGTCTAATTCTTTTTCAATCCATTGTTTATATTCTATTTCGTGTATTATTTTAGAGTTCATTGTCCATCTAGTTGTTTTTTCTAGCTCTCCTTTAATTGTTATTGTTACAGGATTATGGTCAGTCCATATGTTAGGTTCGATTTCTACATTTATAATATCCTTTTCTAACTCAATATCTGCCTACATCATGTCCAATCTGGACCACATTTTATATGGATTGGAAAAGTATGTATACTTGTTTTGTTCTGGGTTTCTCTCTCTCCAAATATCTTTTAGTTTATACTCATTTGCCATGTCAAAAAATTATGTTGGTAATCTTTTTCTATTGTTTATTTTCCCTGTCCCCTTATAGTCTTTTTTAATATCCAATATCGAATTAAAATCTCCTACAATGCAGATGTTTTCTTTTTCTAACTTTATGATTTGTTCATATAATTTTTTGAAAAAAGTTTTCTGTTCTGAATTTGGCGCATAGATTACAATTAAAGTTATTTTTTTTTATTTATTGTAATCTTGATAATTAAAATTCTTCCTTCTTTATCTGCATAGATTTGTTGGGGGTTTAACCAGTTTTTAATATATGTTGCTATTTCTCTTTTCTGTTGCTAGAGATATAAAGGGCTTGCCAAGTTTTGGTTTTTCCAAATATTTTATATCTTTTTGTCTAATGTGGACTTCCTGCATACAAATTATATCAGCCTTTTGCTTGTTTAGTTTATTAAAAACTTGGCCTCTTTTTTCCTGTGAGTTGAGCCCATTTATATTTACTGAAAACAATTTTACTGTATTTTGCATATTGTGATTCCCCTCTTGTTTTATTCTTTTGGTGCTTCTTGGTTCTCGGAGTGTTCCTGTTCTATCTTCTCTTTGCACTATTTGTCCTTCCTCTATTTCCTCTTCCGTTTCTTTCTCTTCTAAACTTTGTGACCCTGATCCTGTGGTACCATCTAAAAATTTTTCGATAAATCTATCTGCTTGTTTGGTCTTTTCGATAGTTATTTTTTTCCCTTTCCATGTAATGATTAGCCCATCTGGGACCAACCATCTAAATTGAATTTTGCGTCAAATAAGTTTTGCTGTCAGTGGAGATCCCTCCTCTTTTCACGAACTCTTCTTGGGATTTGCTTCAATATTATTATCTCCTTCCCCTTATAGGTTATTGTTGTTGCTCTTGTATTTTTATATATTTCGTCCCTCAAAGTTTTTTTTCATAAATCGAACATGGACCTCCCTAGGTAGTTGATGCCTCTTTGCATAATTAGTTTGTACTCTAAAAACCTCGTCAATGTCTCTATTCAGTTCCTCTTCATCTATTGTCAGTCTACCAGATAGCAGTTCAATTACTGTTGCAAAGATATTTTCTCCTTTAACTTCTGGGATGTTTTGCAATCTTAAGTAAAAAGAGGCTTTCTCAAATTCGAGATGGGCGACATCTGATTCCAATTCTTTGTTGATCGTTTTAAGATTCTCTTCTGTTTGGTTTAACCTGGTTTTTGTGTCATCTGTTCTTTCTTCTAGGTTTTTAATATCAGTCTCATATTTAACCACTGTCTCTTGTATTCCCTGTATTTTAGCGTTCAATATTGCAAAATTTACTTGTACTTCTTCAAACTTTTGTCTAGTTTCTTGGTGGTTTTGTAATATTACTTCTTGGGTTTTGTTCATAGAGTCTTCTTGCCTAACCATAAATTCTTGGATTTTATCTAAAGCACTTTGTAATGTCTGCATGGTAGGTGCATCTGGTATGTTAGGATCTATAACAGTGGTAGGCTTTTGTACAGCTGGTGATGAAGTCATCAAGGCTGGTTTCTTAGCTGTCTTTGCTATGGTTGAGAATGTTGCCATATTATTCCTCCTAGTTCTTAGATAATTATGTTAATAAATTATTTATTTAATTATTTAGCTAAGACAATTATCTAAGAAAAAAGAAGGGTAGAGATAGGCCTAAGAAGTAGGACTAAACCCTAATCTAGCTTATCAAAAATAATTGTAATATAGTAATATAAAGAGACAATTCTTCAAATAATCAAAATAATCAAAATGTTTAGAGACACAGTTACTTCATCAATAATAACAATATCAATTCTATAATGAATATTATCTTAATGCTATTAACATTATCTTATCACTATCTTAAAAGTTCATCAATTATTAATTCAATTATATAATTAATGTCAACTTTAACTACAGAGAAGAGGAATAGAAAAGAACAAGTAAAGAAAAGAAAAGAGAAAAGAGCAATATAACAATAGTTTCTTATTTCTCTATATCTCTCTATCTCTAAATCTCTATATTTCATTAACTTATATATCTATTTTTATAGTCAATATTGTATTATTATCCAGTATCAACAATCCTTAAGCATTCCCAATTTCAAAACTCAATTCAGTTCAGTTCATTAAAAAAATGTTCACAATATTTTAAAGGAAAAGAGAACAATCTAGTATGACAATCTAATATTCAGTCAAATCAAAATTCAGTTGCAGGTCGTACATATTAAATATATTAGATATATATTGTTCTGGTTTCTGGTAGAAATTTAGTAATTACAAATAACTCTTATTAAATGCATCATTTCATGAATAAAGCAACTCCGTTTATTTCTCTGCTCTCCTGTACTTCAAACACATTCCATACAGCACTCGGTCTGTTATCTCTCTCTTAGCCACATTTCTCACATTCCTCTTCCTGCTTCACTTAAACAAGATTTATTTTCCTAACCACATAACTTTGAAAAACAGCAGCACTGACTGAATACAATACAAAATACTTTGGCTTACTTTAGCATGGCAAAAACACATCCATTATTCTTTTCGGCAACGTTGAAACTCCACCCTTCTTCTCCACTGACCCCCTGACGTGCCAAATACATCACTACAATATTTAACCCATTCCTCTCCTTAATATCTTCTTCCAGACCTCTGCTCTCTATGTTTCTGGACCCTTCTGAATTTAGGGTTAACCCAGCGAGCGTCTGACTCTCCCTCACTAGATCCTGAACTCATAGCCCCATCCTGTGGCTGGCCTCCCACCTGTTCTACTACCTGTAACCCCGGGCCCCCCATTACTTCATAAACACTATCTGAATCCGAGTCCTCAATATCTTCATCATCCTCCAACTGATCAGGAGTATTTACAACATATATTAAATTAAATTGCATATTACACACCACATATCAAGACTTATAAAGTTCAACAGAGGTTGATAGTTTAATAGTCTATTGTAGATGTTTTAAACAGATCCAGTCAAGCGTTAGATATTCACTTTTAATCTTACGTGCAAACTCAGTTTTTAATATTTTCTTCCTGAACAAGGTCTGTCTTTCCACTTCTATCTGTGCTTCAAGTAGGGGAGGAGGGGGGAACCAAGATGGCTACACACACATGTCATCACTCAGTATTTTTTTCTATCTAAGCCAGGCTCTTCCTTTAAACCTCCTCAACCCTTCTCCTTTCGCTGTTCATTAGCTTAAAATAATTTTAAGGTTTCTTACAGCAAATTAAATCCTCCGATGGTTTGAGTCTCCTCCAGGGATTTCAATCTCCTCCGATAGCTTAGTTTTCCTCCGGCTGTTTAAATCTTTCCTGACAGTTTTATAACCCCATACAGCACAAACAGTACAAACAGCACAGCGTAGTAGCGAAAGATTGTTTTATAACATCTCCAGCTCCAACAGCTCTCTGTCAACCACTTGCTTTTTCAGTCTCTCGATCTTATGTCTTCATCTCTTTCGTTCCTCTGGTCTTGCACCGTCACGCCAAATTTCACTGTGTCTTTCACCCAATCTTGCCGCTCTCTCACTTTAAGTTGGAGCTTCTCTGTCCTTTAAACTAGTTCTTTTCTAAGGATACAAGAAGACTCCAAAAAGTTTGCTGTCTGGATCACCACCCTCTCGCATCTCCTCATTCTTCCTGGTGTTTAATGGGCCGCCATGTCTCTGGGCAAGCTTGATCCGCTAGCCTCTTTTCCGATCAGTCTGGGGTTAATAAGTCCATATTCGCGGGGGCTTGCACCTCCACCCACACTGTGAGGCTGAACCCCTCTCTGTTGCACTCCCTCTACAAGGTCAGCAAAGCGTTGTTAATGCAACCAAAATCGGAACAACTCATGGCTGGAAGCAGCGGTTCACTTCGCAGCCATGTTTCAGCACAGTGCCGCCCCGGAAGTTCGAAGAGCAGTATTTCTAATTGTATGGGCCTTTGATTCAGTAGGTTCCAAAATATAGACATTCAATTTATTTATTTATTTATTTAATTTATTTATTTTGTCCAATACACAACAATACACAATGCAGGTTATAGATGTTATAGTCGAGTAAAAACTATTAGAGAAAGAATAGAAGTGAAAATTTAGGAATAGAATATATCAATTAGAGAATAGAAGAATATTATGAAAGTAGTATAAGAAGATTAGAATGGAAGAATAGTAGATATGATATAGGAGATATAGGAGAGACAATAGGACAGGGGACGGGAGGCACGCCAGTGCACTTATGCATGCCCCTTTACCATTACAGATTATGAATGTAACATGATTATTTCTCCATTTGACAAAATTGTATTTTAATGAACTGTGCACATGGCATAAATTTTAATTCCATACCTTGGGAATATTTGCAGTTTGTAACGCAAAAGAAAACTCTTCCAAAGCTTCTTGATGGTTATGCATACTTTGTAAAGCTACACCTATATGATAATATGTTTCAAACACCTGGAACAAAAGAATCAGGATATAAAATTACTTAATAACTCTTTCCAATTTTATCTTACCATGTTCTAAATTTCAAATATTAAAATTGTGATTACCTCTCATAATGAAATTTCCACATGTTCTAAAAATACAGTGATAGCTGAATCAATATTCTAATATTGAATAATATTGATTCTAATTGCATTTTTTTAAAAAAATAATGAACCAAATACAGTATTCTCAAGGAACAAGATAATGAACAGCCTGTATTTGATCCAATGAAGGAAACCCAATTTTGTCTCCTTAACCTCCTTTACTCTCATAACAGTATTGTTAGCGCACGATCTATGCTAACATATTGTTTCCTCATCTGATTTTTTTTAACGTCTTTTGTAACAAACAATTTAGAAAGTTCCAAAATTTGCATTTGGTTAGAATTAATAATTTTCCATGTTATCTTCTGATCTTCTTCTAGAAAGACAGACCTCCTGAATAAACAGATAGGTCAGAAATATATGAACTGCCTCATACCACATATTCAACAATTGTTCAAGGAGTTGAAGTCTAGATATCTTCAAGCTGCCAAGGTTGGGAAACACTGCTCTAGAGAATTACACTGATTTATAGGTAATAGGCCAGATTATTAATGGATTACACCAAGAGTACAATCCATTTTTTGACTAATATAGGAACAAAGCTAAGGTAGAATCCTTTTCAATAGGAATTTAAAGTAGAAAAGAATTGTACGCAGGGATTTTAAAAGCATTTAAAATATCCATGATTTAAGAATTAACAGGTATATCATAGTGTACATTTTGTGGATTAAAACCCATTTGAAATTATGGAAAATTAAATCTATCTGTTGGAATAAAATTGACAGATTTTTTTGCACCTTAAAGACCACTACTTCTTCCACTCTGAAATGTACCCTTTGTTAAAGACTATACAATATCAGAAGATAAATAAAATTTGTTGGAGTAAGGCACACATAATGGAACTGATATGTTAGAACAGGGATGTCAAATTCAAGACCTGAAGGCTGGATGTGGTCCATGGGGTATTTAAATCCAGCCCGTAGGGCTGGGCTGGAAATATCAAAGGACTAGCCCATCGTGCCCCTGGTGGCTAAAAGGGGCCACATGTTGCAATCCCACACATCATTTTCACCCTCCATGGCCTCCTGTAGCACACTGCCAGCCAAAAACAAGCTGGAAATGGGCCGGAAAATAGCTAGAAAAGGGCCTTGTGGCCCATTTTTAGCCAGCAGAATGCTGCAGGAGTATGCCCTATAGAGGGCAAAACTGAAGTGGAGAGGAGCTGCATGTTGACTTTCCGTGCCCCATTTTGGACAGCAGGCTGCTGCAAGAAGCATCCATCATTGTTCCCCTCCCCTGTCAGCCTACAGAGGAGAACTACAATGCTGATCCGGCCTCCAAAGAAATTCAGTCTGACACCCCTGTAATAAAATGCAACTTCCTACACTGCATGTTTAATCTAATTTAAGAAAGAGTGAGAGAGAGAGAAAATTTGCAAAAGGAAGCTGAATGCAGGTAGTCCTCAGGTTACAAGCACAATTGAATCCAACATTTCTGTTAAGTGAAACATTTGTTAACTAAGCTCTGCCCCATTTTATGACTTTTCTTGCCACAGTTGTTAAGTGACTCACTGAAGTTGTTAAGTTAGTAACATGGTTGTTAAGTGAATCTGGCTTCCCCATTGAGCTTGCTTGTCAGAAAGTCACAGAAGATGATCATGTGACCCCAAGACACTGCATAAATATGAATCAGTTGCCTAGCATCTAAACTTTGATCACATGACCATGGGTATGCTGCAACAGTCATAACAGTGAAAAATGGTCATAAGTCACTTTTTTCCAATCCTGTTGTAACTAAATGAACTGTTCTAAGTTTGAGGACAACCTGTACAAGGAGTTAAAGGAAAGGAATAGTAAGTTTGTTGTGAGTCTGTTTAGTATTAAATTTAGTGTCTGAAATTAGACTGCTTCCATCTACACTTCATAACAAAATCAGCAAGTATTTCAAGCTAATATTCTATATAGAAATTTTTCAATTTCAATTACCAACAATTTACAGGTAGGACCAGGAACATATTGTATAGGAAAATTCCTTTGGCTCAAGCAGCTTAGCAGTCTTCTATAATACTCAATTGCCTGAAAACAATTTTTTTAAAAGGTATGAGAACTGAGACCAAATGTAAGAATCTCTGTATTTGTGAAGGAATGTACAGTACACCTAGCATTGGAAATGGGTAAGGAATGAAGGAACTATTAAAAGCAATTCAGAAAAGATTAGTCAATCATGAGAAAGAGGAAAGAAACTCAAACTAAGCTCAACTTCATTCTGTTCAGGTAAGATATAAATACAAACTGGACAGATGGTAAATATTTTGTTATTCTATCCCACAATAATAAAAAGCATACCTGGAAGTGCTTCCATGCCTACCTTAGAGGGCCAGCAACAATCTTAAAAGCCTGTCCAAGTTTCTCTCTATCCCAACCTAGATCAAACAGGGCTATTTTGACTTTTTCTCACTCTTTCTCCTTTCTTTGGGACTAAGTAATTGATTATGAAAGTCACCTTTTAACAGTTCACACATTCCTCTTCCATTCCCAAATCTAAAGTCCTTCACAATATGGCAGGAAGTAGATTTTTTTTTAAATTTCAACAGAAGAAAAACAAAAGAGTAGACAAATCAACCTCTGCCCCGGCCCATTTTCTGCAAATACGTTTTCTGCGATCTCATAAATATTATGATTTGCTAACCATAGCCACCACTCTTTGGAATGCTGTGTGTATCAAACCATGATATGTGAAGTCATAATATGCTTTCTATAGCATATTATATAAACCCAGAAGGGACTTTGGTTTAGCAAGTAAGCAGAATATAGCCAAATATTTACTATTTTATTAAAAAACAAAACAAAAGCAAAGAGGCAGAAACTAAAAAGAAATGCTAACGCCAAAGGCACAAAAGAAAGAATTCTGAAAAGTAAACGTAACTCAGAATTCCATGTATTTGCATACTAGCATTTTAAGCAAGTCCTGGCTATTTATCTGATAAACAGAAAAGAAATCCCACACCAAAACAGAGTGGCTAATTGCATGGAATCAGGATTTTCATTTCTACTCTTCCTCAAGGCATTATGTCTATCTGTATGATGCACAGGTTCTCCCCCAGGAGATATGTGACATGTAAGAAAAACGAAACTTCACCCCCTTGAACTCTAAAAGTCACAAACCCCTTGAAAGCACAAAAACGTCTACTTGGAGAGAGGGGGGGAGTTTGAAGTAAAAGCCAGTTCCTCGCTCATTCGCTCGTTTGACGTTACCCTCCGCGGAAGCAGTTTTCCAAACTTGTTTTGAATCGCAACTCTCCAAAATGCCCTGCCAAAGGCCATGCTAGTTTGCAATTTTAGAATTTGCAATAAAGGTAGCTTTGCCGGGATCAACCACCAGCCTCATTATCGCCTAAGGCGGTGAAATTACGCCCGGGAGCGCAAATTCATGCAGAATTCGGCCGCCACGCCAGCCGCTCCGCGAGCCCAGATGGGCACTTGTTACCTTAGGCCAGATCTTAGCTCGCTCGCTAGCTATAGCGGCTCGCAAGAGCGCCTGCGATCGCGCTTGAATCTGCGCGACCGCCGTCATGAACATGGGGGGAATGGTGGAATTGGCTTCTTTGGCTGGCGATGGGGAACTAGTGATGGAGATCTGCCCGCTATGGCTGCTGGCCAGAGAAGGGTGCAGCCGCGCGTCCTTCTGGTCCGACCCAACCGGACGGCGCGAGGTGACGCTCTGCGGAGCCGCCATCCGCGGTATTCATCCTGTCCCTACTGAGGGATAAAAGCCATTGCCATGGTAGCGGGAGAACCAAGGCCCGCGCCCCCGCGCTCCTGTACCTGGAGCTACGGCAACTCAAGGCGACCTTAGTCATAAGTCCTGGCCGCGTTTGCCCTCCAAGTCTCTCCAAGCGAGAGAGAGAGAAAGAAAGCAAGAGAGAGAGAGAGAAAGAAAGCAAAAGAGAGAGAGAGAAAGAGAGCAAGAGAGAGAGAGAAAGAGAGGGAGGGAAGGTGGGAGAGAGAAAGACATAGAGGGAGGGAGAGAGAAAGAGAGCAAAAAAGAGAAAGAAGGAAGAGAGAAAGAAAGAGGGGTGGAGAGAGAGAAAAAAAGAGGGAGGGAGAGAGAAATAGAGCGAAAGGGAGGAAGAGAGAGAGAGAGAATTTTTTTTGTCCAAACTTTTTTTAGCTGCCCCCCCTCAATGTGCCCCATGGTTTTGTAAATGTAAAAAATGTGCCTCAGCTCAAAAAAGGTTGAAAATCGCTGCTCTAGGATATTAGCTACTCCCACCAGCTTGGTATCATCTGCAAATTTGCTTAGTTCCCCTTCTATTCCCTCATCTAGGTCATTTATGAAGATATTGAAGAATACTGGGCCTAGCAGGGAACTTTGTAGCACTCCACTGCTTACTTCTCAACGTGTGGCGCTTTCCTGGGCAGATGGCTTTGCTGACCGGAGAAGGGAGCGATTTGGGAGTCCGGGACTGTGTGGCTTTGCACCATGAAGACAAAACGGCTCCGGCAGCAGGTAAAAGTCTGCCGGGCTACCGGGAGGCGGAGGCGGTGCATGGGAGGGCGAGGGGCTGGATGGCTGCTGCCTCTTAGTTGCAGAGCTGGGCAGAGGCAAAGACACGGCGCCCAGCCACACGCCACCACCGCCTCCCGGTAGCCCGGCCAACTTTTACCTGCTGCCGGAGCTGTTTTGTCTTCATGGCACAAAGCCACACAGTCCCGGACTCCCACATCGCTCCCTTCTCTGGTCAGCAAAGCCATCTGCCCAGGAAAGCGCCACGTGTTAAAAAAGTGTGATGCTTTCCCGGGCAGCCAGCTTGCTGGCCGGAGAAGCGAGCGATCCGGGAGTCCGGGACTGTGTGGCTTTGCGCCATGAAAACAAAATGGCTCCGGCAGCAGGTAAAAGTCGGCTGGGCTACCAGGAGGCGGAGGCGGCGCGTGGCCGGGCACCGAGGACGCCTGAGAGGGCGAGGGGGTGGATGCCTGCTGCCTCTTAGCTGCAGAGCCAAGCGGAGGCGAAGACAACGGCGCCCTCCACTCTCTCTCCGGATCTCTCTCTCTTTTTCTTTCTGTTGCCGGCGTGGTTAACGAGAGAGAAAGAGAGAGAGAAAAAGGAGGGGGAGAGAATGAGAAAGAAAGAGAAGGAAAGAAAGCAAGAGAGAGAGAAAGAGAGGGGGAAGGAGGGAGAGGGAAAGACATAGAGGGTGGGAAGGAGGGAAAGAGAAAGAGCAAAAAAGAGAGGAAGGAAGGAAGAGAGAGAGAAAGGAAGAGGGATGGAGAGAGAGAGGGAAAGAAAGATGAAGGAAGGGAGAGAGAGAAAGGGGGAGGGAGAGATAGAAAGGAGGGAGAGGGGGGTAGTAAGATAGGGAGAGGGAAAAGGAAGGGCTTGGAGAAAGACGGGGAGAGAAAGGAAAGAGGGAGGGAAAGATAGAAAGGAAAGAGGGAGGGAGAGATAGAAAGGAAAGAGGGAGGGAGAGATAGAAAGGAAAGAGGAAGGGAGAGATAGAAAGGAAAGAGGGAGAAAGGAAAGAGGGAGGGAGAGATAGAAAGGAAAGAGGGAGAAAGGAAAGAGGGAGAGAGATATAGAAAGGAAAGAGGGAGGAAGAGGGAGAAAGGAAAGAGGGAGGGAGAGATAGAAAAGAAAGAGGGAGAAAGGAAAGAGGGAGGAGAGATAGAAAGGAAAGAGGGAGAAAGGAAAGAGGGAGGAGAGATAGAAAGGAAAGAGGGAGAAAGGAAAGAGGGAGGGAGACATAGAAAGAAAAGAGGGAGGGAGGGAGGAAAGAGGGAGGGAGAGATAGAAAGACAAGAGGGAGGGAGGAATGAGGGAGGGAGAGATAGAAAGGAGGGAGAGGGGGGTAGTAGGCTAGGGAGAGGAAAAAGGAAGGGCTTGGAGAAAGGCAGGGGGAGGGAAAGATAGAAAGGAAAGAGGGAGGGAGAGATAGAAAGGAAAGAGGGAGGGAGGAATGAGGGAGGGAGAGATAGAAAGGAGGGAGAGGGGGGTAGTAGGCTAGGGAGAAGAAAAAGGAAGGGCTTGGAGAAAGGCAGGGCGAGGGAAAGATAGAAAGGAAAGAGGGAGGGAGAGATAGAAAGGAAAGAGGGAGGGAGGGAGAGATAGAAAGGAAAGAGGGAGGGAGAGATAGAAAGGAAAGAGGGAGGGAGGAAAGAGGGAGGGAGACATAGAAAGGATAGAAATATGGATGCAAGAACTCGTTCATGTGTGATAGCACACACCCACACTTACTTACTTACTTACTTACTTACTTACTTACTTACTTACTTACTTACTTTGTTTGTTTGTTTGTTTGTTTGTTTGTTTGTTCGTTCGTTCGTTCATTCATTTATTTATTTATTTATACTTATATGCTGCCGCTCAGACACTATACTTTTCCGCCCACCCTGAAAAAAAATTAGAGGGAACACTGGTTGACGCATGTGCAGAATCTGTATGAGATATACAGTGGTACCTCATGATATGAACCCCTCGTCTTACGAACAACCCGAGATACGAACCCGGGGTTCAGAAATTTTTTGCCTCTTCTTACGAACTTTTTTCTTCTTACGAACACGAGCCCGGGTCCGTGGCCTCTCTAACTGCGCGTGCGCAAACTTACTGATGCAGGGATTCTCCTGCCTTGAGACTACCCCAGGGGATTTCCAATTCGTTTCCCGCAGCCCCGCCCCTCAATTCTCTGCCGAAAATACAAGGCCGGGCTGCCAATGCTGCTGCCGAAGGAGGCTGGAGCCTCCCGTTCTCTCCCCCACCTCGCCGCCGCTCGTATCCTGGGTTTAGCGCTGGGGAGGCTGACAGGCTGCCGTTCTGCTCCCCCCAGCACAAAAGAAAAAACTTCCCAGAAAAAACTTCGTAGCGCTGCTACTGAATGAGGCTGCAGCCTCCCGTTCTTCCCTCCCCCCCCCACTCGCCGCTGCTCGTATCCTGGGTGAAGTTCTGGGGAGGGTGACAGGCTGCCTGTTCTGCTCCCCCCAGCACAAAAGAAAAAACTTCCCAGAAAAAACTTCGTAGCGCTGCTAGTGAATGAGGCTGCAGCCTCCCGTTCTTCCCTTCCCCCCCCCACTCTCCACTGCTCGTACCTTGGGTGAAATTCTGGGGAGGGTGACAGGCTGCCTGTTCTGCTCCCCCCAGCACAAAAGAAAAAACTTCCCAGAAAAAACTTTGTAGCGCTGCTACTGAATGAGGCTGCAGCCTCCCGTTCTTCCCTCCCCCCCCCCACTCGCCGCTGCTCGTACCCTGGGTGAAGTTCTGGGGAGGGTGACAGGCTGCCTGTTCTGCTCCCCCCAGCACAAAAGAAAAAACTTCCCAGAAAAAACTTCGTAGCGTTGCTACTGAATGAGGCTGCAGCCTCCCGTTCTTCCCTCCTCCCCCCCACTCGCCGCTGCTCGTATCCTGGGTGAAGTTCTGGGGAGAGTGACAGGCTGCCTGTTCTGCTCCCCCCAAAGCCTTTTTGGTTCCATTCTCCAACAAGCCTCTAGATGGATGATTGATACTGTATCCATTTATGGATGGATGGATAAATGATTGAGACAGTGTACTCTATCTATCTATCTATCTATCTATCTATCTATCTATCTATCTATCTATCTATCTACTGTATCTATCTCTATCTATCTATCTATCTATCTATATCATCTATCTATCTCTCTATCTGTCATCTATCTATCTATCTCTCCCTCTCTCTATCTGTCTGTCTGTCTATCTATCTATCTGTCCATCTATCTATCTATCTATCTCTCCCTCTCTCTATCTGTCTATCTATCTATCTATCTGTCCATCTATCTATCTATCTATCTATCTATCCCTCTCTCTATCTGTCTGTCTATCTATCTGTCTGTCATCTGAAGTGGGGGGGAGGGAAGAACGGGAGGCTGCAGCCACATTCAGTAGCAGCGCTACGAAGTTTTTTCTGGGAAGTTTTTTCTTTTGTGCTGGGGGGAGCAGAACAGGCAGCCTGTCACTCTCCCCAGAAATTCACCCAGGATACGAGCGGCGGCGAGTGGGGGGGGAGGGAAGAAGGGGAGGCTGCAGCCTCATTCAGTAGCAGCGCTACGAAGTTTTTTCTGGGAAGTTTTTTCTTTTGTGCTGGGGGGAGCAGAACGGCAGCCTGTCACCCTCCCCAGAACTTCACCCAGGATACGAGCGGCGGCGAGTGGGGGGGGAGGGAAGAACGGGAGGCTGCAGCCTCATTCAGTAGCAGCGTTACGAAGTTTTTTCTGGGAAGTTTTTTCTTTTGTGCTGGGGGGAGCAGAACGGCAACCTGTCACCCTCCCCAGCGCTAAAGCAAGGATACGAGCGGCGGCGAAGGGGGGTGGGGGGGGAGAACGGGAGGCTCCAGCCTCCTTCGGCAATGACGGCCCGCCCTCCGGGTTTCTGAGTTTTGGGCTTGCACGCATTAATCGCTTTTCCATTGATTCCTATGGGCAACATTGTTTCGTCTTACGAACTTTTCACCTTACGAACCTCCTCCTGGAACCAATTAAGTTCGTATCATGAGGTACCACTGTATATGCTGAATCAAATTAAGAATAAATGGAGTAAGGATTTTAATTTAACAGACGAAAGAATAGAAGGAATAATGAGAGGGATACTAAAATTAAAATAGAGAAGTTTCAGGAAATGGAAAGGAAAATACTGTATATCTAAAATGGTATAGAACTCCTGCCCAGTTGGCATATATGATTGGCGGACTAAGCCCTAAATGCTGGCATTGTGGTCATGCAGTGGGATGATACACACATATTTGGTGGGAATGTAAGAAGATTCAAAAATTCTGGACTTTAATACTGAAAAATATAAATGGAATAGTTAAAAATGAATTGCGGGTAGGATGAGACAGAAGGAGATATTAAAGAAACTCAAGGAATGAAGACAGAAGAACAAGAAGTACTAAGGACTATGATAACAGCTGTTCATGCAACTATAGTATATGGATGGAAGGATAAAAGTAAATGGACACTAAAACAATGGAATGATTATATATTCGAACAAGTACAAATGGAAATAACTCATATTATCTCACTGAACAGTTCATGGGATGAAGAAGCTGAAAGGATAAGAAAAAAAATGGAAACTTTATTTTGCATGGGTGGAAAGGGATAAGGCCAATGAAGACATAAAGAATAAATTATCTAGAACTCTGACCTGGCTGGGGCTATGAATAAGAAAGAACTGAGGAAAGGGAGGGGGAGGGCTATGAGTGAAAAGCAAGAAAATTAAAATAATTTTTTTAAAAAAGTATGAGGATGTGGTGGCCCTCCACAAGGTGGGCGAAGCGATGAAGAGCCAAGGAAACTGCTTGGAGTTCTAGTAGGTTGATATTGACCTCCAAGAGGTCCTCCGGTGTCCAGAGTCCTTGGGCCACTTGATAGTCCATGTGCGTGCCCCCTCTCAGGAGGCTCACATCTGTGGTGATTGCCACCTTGTTGTGTAGTAGAAAGGAGGAACCTTGTTGCAGGGTCCTGGATCTCTACTAGGGGAGGGAACACCTGACTTCTGTGGTGACCAGGACAGTCTGTTTGGAGTGGCTGGTTCATGCTCTGAAATGGGAGCAGAAACCACTGTAGTGGTCTGGTGTGCAGCCGGACCCAGGGGATGATGTCTATACAAGAGACAACATCCCCAATAACTGGGATAGGAAGACTAGTGGTACTTCCCTGTGTTGTTCTGCCTAATGTACCATGGTTCTGATCCTCTCCTGGCGGTCTTGAGAGACATATACTTTGCAGGCTTGAGTGTCTATAATCGACCCTAGATGTGGCAGTCGTGTGGTTGGGGTCAAATAACTTTTTTGGTAATTTATGGTGAAACTGTGTCTCTGCAAGGTTTTTATGGTCTGCTGGAGATCCATGCGTGCCTGGCATGGAAAGGATGGAAGGAAAGGATGATGATGTCATCTAGGTAGGCTTTCAGTTGTATTGATCGTGTCCTGAGGTCTGCTGTCAGAACATCGAGGATCTTTGTGAAGGTTCTTGGCGCTGACAATAGGCCAAAGGGCATTACCTTTTATTGGAAATTTTGGCCCTGCAGACAGAAATGAAGAAAATTTCTGTGGTCTGGATGGACCGGTATGTATAGATAGGCCTCCTTGAGATAGCTAGAAGTTATCCAATTGTTCCGGCGGATGGAGGCCAGAATTGTCTTTATTGAATGCATTTTGAAGTAGTGGTAGCGGACATAAATGTTTAATTGTTTGAGATTTAGGTTTAGCCTTCAGCCCCTGGAGGCCTTGGGTACTATGAATACAATTGAATAATAGCCCTGGCCCTCCTGGCTGGTCGGAACTGGTTCGATAGCTCCAATATGTAGCAGGTGCAGGATCTCTTGAGTCAGCAAGTGGCGTTTCTGAGTGTCGATTATTGTCAGGCAGTTCAGGAACCTGGTTGGAGGGATGCAAATAAACTCTACTTGGAAGCCTTGGGCTAGGATTTCTAAAGCCCAGGCATCTGAAAAGATAGACTCCCAGGAGGTGATGAAATGTTGAAGTCGGCTCCCAATGGGAGAGAGACTTGGTGAGTCACTTGGACCTGTGGTAACTTCTGGTGTTGTTGCTCTTGAATGGGCATCTGGACTGCTGGAACGATAGAAACAGACAGTTTCTATCGTTAAAGGCAGTTCTGTCTGACCAGAAGGTGGTTTGACTATAAGCCCCTGATTGGTATGGCCTGAATGCCTGGGGGGCGGCCTGGTCTGCCTTGGACTTGCCTCCGGGCTGATCTTGGGAGAACCTTCTTTTTGTCCTTATCCTCAATGAGGACGAAATCTAGGGACTCCTCAAACAGCTTTGCCCCTTGAAAGAGTGCGGATGCCAGGCACCACTTTGATTTGGTGTCCGCTTGCCAAAAACAGAGCCAGAGCAAACATCTGGAGGAGACGTTGGCTAATAAGGAGCGAGATGCAAACTTTGCTGCTGTCAAGGTGGCATCTGCTGAAAACTCTGCAACTGCTAAGACCTTATTGATGTCTTGGCACAAGCATCCATTCTCTGGTTCCAGCCTAATGAGCATGTCCCTGAGCCATAAGATGGAAACCCTGTTGAAGAAGGAAGCTGTTGAAGAAAGAATAAACCACTTAACAACAGTTTGACTAATTTAACTGCAGTGATTCACTTAACAACTGTGGCAAGAAAGGACATAAAAGGGGAAAACTCACTTGAACAAATGTTTTACATAGCAACAGAAATTTTGGGCTCAATTCATGAGGGCTACCTATATATTAAATATTCCTACTGTGGTTGATTGATCTTTTTTTGCAGAGTTGGTTGCTGTATATTACAAAAATTTTCTTAGTGGGAATTACTGTATTTTTCGGAGAATAAGATGCACCCCCCCCCCAAAAAAGAGGGTAAAAATGTCAGTGTGTCTTATACACCAAATACAGCCATTTTGGCTGTCCCGAAGCCCCAGCCCCCCCCCCCCCCGTGTCCCATTTTTGGACAGAGGGTCTGGGAAGCCTGCAGTGCTGCAGGAGATGGCAAAAATGGTCCTGTTTTTGAGGGGGGGAAATGGGCCAAAAGCCCAAAACGTTTTTCATAAAAATGGAGGCATTTTTGCAATCCCCAAGCACCCTGGTGTTCTCTGCATTTTACTCAGACTGTTTCCCCCATCCCATTTTTGGATAAAAATGGGTGAAAAATGGTTCATTTTTCACAAAAATGGGGGCACATTTACCATTTCCCCAGCACCCAGGAGCTCTCTGCAGGGTAGCCAGACCATTTCCCCAACCCATTTTGGTGAAAAAAACAGGGGAAAAACAACCCATTTTTCACAAAAACGGGTGTTTTTGCCTTCTAATTACCCCATCTAGCATGACTGGAGGAGGAATTCTGGTAGTTGATGTCCACTAGTCTTAAAGCTGCCAAGTTTGAAGACCACTGGGTTAGGGATTAGGGATGCAAGCAGGGGTGGGCTACTGCCAGGACCAGGAGGGGAACGCAGTGAGGTAGCGAAAATGGAGCTCCACCTCAGAGCACCCAATTCGCACTGAAAGATGTTGAAAGAAAATGCAGGGTGTCCTGCATAAGCCACGGCCACAGTGTGGTAGTAAAAATTTTGGTACTGGGTGCAAGGGTATTAAACTTGGCAACTTTAAGACTTGTGGACTTCAACTTCCATTCCTGAGTTAGCATGACTTGAGGAGGAATTCTGGAAGTTAAAGTCCACAAGTCTTAAAGCTGTCAAGTTTGTAAAAAGTATACATGGTTGTAAAAAGTACAGTGGTACCTCGGTTCTCGACCACGTTCATTCCAGAAGTGTGGTCGAGAACCGATTTGGTCGAGTACCGAATTAATTTATCCCATAGGAAATAATGGAAATGGATTTAACTGGTTCCCAGCCCGTTGACTCGCTGGGAACCAATTAAATCTATTTTCTTTATTTCCTATGGGATAAAAATCTGAGGAGCTCTATAGTCTAACCTCTCCCAGCTGCAGGAAGGATGGGGACGGCTGCAATACCGGCAGCTTCGGGGGGCTCCTTTCCTCAGTGTTTCATCTTGTGCACCAACTTTCGCCTTCCCAGCGGCAGCAGTGGTGACGGCAGTTGCTTCCCTTCGAGGAGCAGCAGCGCTAGGAACGTCACGTAATGAAGGGAAGCTGGTGGAGCGGCGGCAACTGCTGAGATGGCTCCACCGGCTTCCCTTCATCATGTGATGTTCCCAGTGCTGCTGCTCCTCGAAGGGAAACCGCTGCTGTCGCCACCACTGCTGCCGCTGGGAAGGAGAAAGTTGGTGCACAAGATGAAGCACTGAGGAAAGAAGCCCCCCAAAGTTGCCGGTATTGCAGCCGCCCCCACCCTTCCTGCAGCTTGGAGAGGTTAGACTATAGAGACTGGGAGGTTTATTTATTTATTTATTTATTGGATTTGTATGCCGCCCCTTTAAGCAGGTGGTAACATTTCGGATAACAAACAAAATTTTCTGTGGCTGTTCGGTATCAGAATTTTTGTTCAGATACCGAAGCAAATTTTTGCCGAAAATTTTGTTCGGTATCCGAAATGTACGAAAACCAAAGTGTTCAAGAACCAAGGTACCACTGTATACATGTTTGTAAAAAGTATTCTATTACACTGGTATTTTATTAAATAATATATTACTACACCATTTGGTTCAGAATACTTTTTTCCTAGTTTTCCGCCTCTAAAATCTAGGTGCGTCTTATCCTCCAAGAAATAGGGTAATTATCAGAAATATTCTTGTTATGCCGGAAATACTCATCAGAAATCAGAGAGAAGAAGCACATGACAAGAAATGAGAGAAAGAAATATTATTTGTCATTTTTTACTGGCAAAGAAACAGTACAAAAAACTGAACCTGTAACTGGGACCCAGACTATTAAGACAACTGTCATATCTGATGGTATGATGCTAAGAGCATTTCTTTGTTTCCAATATGCTTCTTAAAAAAAGTTTTATATAACAGCAATATCTTTAGTATTCTTCATGCAAAGTAATCTAAATATGATGCTCTTTAGATTTTTCTTTTTTTAAAGGTCACAGTATCATACAGCAATCTTTTTGAAAGGGCAAAAATAAGTCTTTATCTGAGAAAATGCTTTAGCCATTTTGTTATGCTTGCCCTGCTTTCTATAAAGTCATTCTGCCCCGATTTCTTTCCCCTTCTCCCAAACAGATAAATTGGAGTCTTTCCAAGTAATAAAGCATTGTCGGTCCTTTTGGTGTGGACAGATGACAATTACCATCAATTTCACTTTATTGTCAATTTGTAGCTTTTTTTTAAATTTCCACAAGAAAAAGTTTCAAAAATCCTGGTTTAGCTAGTTCATAAATTATCATAAATCTTAAGGAAATATGTTTCCTTAACACACTATTCAAATATACTGCCTACAGCAGTTATCAAAACAACAACAACCCACATTGTATAATCTGCCATGTGCAAAGAATAGTAGGTTGAAAAGGAAATTGCACCAGTGGAAAACCAATGAAACCATAATTATGTTCCATCAATTTGCAAATTGGATTTTTTTTTAGAATTACAAGTGAGATTGCTGTTTCAAGATTGAACTCATTGCCATTCAATACTTCAAATGAGCATTATGTGAAATAAAAGGCAGACTAGTTGAGACACGTGGGAAGATTTTCCATACATCTCTTATGAAATGAAAATTATTGAGCTGATTCTATAGTTGTTTAGAGTTCATATATGAATCTTTTGTGGTAATCTCAAGATCGGAATTAGATAGTTTGTGTAAACTGCAGGTTGACATTTTTTCTTCTCTTTTAACTCAAAGCACAAACTGCAGTGATGCCACGCAATTGGAATCTAAGTAAAATAGATGGTCTTTTTTATTATTGAGCAGCCTGATTCCAAAGTGGTTCTTTTCACATTAATAATGCCTTCTCCTTTTTTTTATCTCATGAAAATATTGTATAGAATAGAGGATGATTATAGATAGGTAGATAGCTAGCTAGCTAGCTAGCTAGCTAGCTAGCTAGCTAGATAGATAGATAGATAGATAGATAGATAGATAGATAGATAGATAGATAGATAGATAGATAGATAGATTTTTGCCGGCGTGTCCCAACCGCCCGCAATTACAGGGTAATTAGTCCAAAAAGACACACACCACACCATAGAAGGAAAACCAAAAGTCTTTATCAACAGAAAAGCAGAAAAAACTCCCTTTTTAAATGTCAAAGGGATTTTCTAGTACACACAAGGCACAGGTTAAATGCAATCCAATTTCTCACCCAGTAACTGGGAAATTGAGTCCAATTCCAAAGTCCAGAAAGTCCACACACAGTCTTGAACAGGGAAACATCAAAACCACAATCTTGACAAAACTATGAATCAGATAAACTTCCACAAGGCTAAACCAGCACGCTGCTCTTTCTATCTGTAGCACAGCAGCCCCACCCAACCACAGGTGGCCTCACTTATCTCCCGTAATAATCCTTCAGTTGTTCTCTCCTATGCATCACTGTACACATGCGTGGGTCCGTCATAAGTTCTTGTTCAGAATCCAAGGATGATTGATCTCCTCCTGGGCTGTCTGCCAAACTCCCCTCTTCCCTGCTACTCACACTTCCTTCATCAGAGGAGCCTTCATCGGGAGATTCTATCGTGAGCAAAACAGGCCTGTGGCATGTGGATGTTTCCCCCACATCCACCTCCACATTCCTTGGGGAAGGAGCTTGGCCAGAGGCAACCACAACACCATCCCCCCGGAAGGCCCCTCCCCTGGCTCCAGCGCAAGGGATGAGGCTTCTGTGGAAATTGTTCATGAAATGCCAGGACAAGGACAGGAGCATCAACCAGGGCAGCCTCCACCCATGAACAATCGTCAGGCTCACCCTCCACCCATTGCACAAGATATTGAAAACAATCGTCCACCCAACGAGAGTCCCAGATGGCATGGATCATGACCTCGGGCAGATGATCTTGAATACAGGGGGAAGGCAACAAAGGGACACTGGGATGAAGTGGGCACTTGGGAGAAACAGGTACCAAAAGGGAACGGTGGAAAACAGGGTGAACACGCAGGTTGGCAGGCAAAGTAAGCCAATAGGCCACCGGATTGATGACCTTCTCAATTGGGAAAGGGCCCATGAAGCATGGATCCAGTTTACGTCGAGGTAATTCCAAAGCGATGTGTTTGGTGGATAACCACACCTGGTCACCAACAGCCAACGGGGGGACATCTCGCCGGGACCGGTCCACCACCCATTTGTAGTCCTCTTTGGCCTTAATCAAATACTACTTCACCATCTCATGAACCGCTTGCAGTTCCGATAAGAAGTCCTCTGCTGCGGGGACCAGGGAATCTAACAGGGTTAATGGGAAAACCCAGGGATGGAAGCCATAGTTTGCATAAAATGGCATGAGTGTTATGGAGGTATGCCGGGAGTTATTAAACACAAACTCCACTACCGGGAGGAAACATGATCAATCAGCCTGCCAGTCTGACACAAAGCACCGCAGGTATTGTTCCAAAATTCCAATGGTTTTTTCTGTCCCCCCATCAGTCTGAGGGTGCTGGGTCGAAGCAAGACAAACTTGGACCTGTAAAGCAGACATAAGCTCTTTCCAGAACTGTGCCGTGAACTGAGTTCCTCGGTCCGACACAACTCGATCTGGAAGTCCATGGATCCGGAATACATGTTGCAAAAACAATTTAGCGGTGTCATGGGATGTGGGTACCTGGTGATGGGATGAAATGGACCATTTTTGTCAACATGTCCATCACCACCATGACTGTGGTGAACCGCAACGAGGGGGGCAAGTGTGTGACAAAGTCCATGGACACAGCCCCCCACGGCCTCATGGGCGTTGGCAATGGCTGTAATAATCCTGGCGGGGCCCCTGTGGCTGACTTTGCCTCATGACACCATTCACATGTGGCAACATACGAGTGAACGTCATTTTGGATTCGCAGCCACCAAAATGTTTGAGTCACTAAGTCCAAGATTTTAAACAAGCCAAAATGACCCGCCGCAGGATTGTCATGGCATTGGGACAGAATCAATCCATGAAGCGGCCCTGCTGGAACGTACAACTGCCCTCGGTACCAGAGCAATCCCTCAGCAAATGTCCAGGGACAATTGGGCACCATCTCCCTTACCCACTGTGCCACAAACCCGTTCCCCCACTGCATCTCACGGATACACCTCCGCAAGTCGACGGGGTCCTGGGTAGCAGCCAGCGCTTCCGCTGGCAAGATTGTCTGTAACGGGGCCGGCTCTTTCGGATGCAGAAACTCTGGTTTCCTAGACAACGCATCTGCTCTGGGATTCTGGAAGCTGGGTTTGTACCGGATCCAAAAGTTGAACCTTGCGAAAAAGAACGACAAACGTATCTGTCGTTGGTTCAACTTTCGGGCCGTTTGCAGATACTCCAAATTTTTATGGTCAGTCCTGACCTCTACCTGATGCCGGGCACCCTCTCCATGCCTCGAATGCCAACTTGACTGCCAAAAATTCCTTTTCTCAGATCGTGTAGTTTCTTTCCGAGGGCGTGAGTTTTCTAGAGTGGTATGCACACGGAAACAAGGTGCCACCTTCAGGATGGGCCTGTAGAAGTACAGCGCCGATGGCAACATCAGAGGTGTTGGTCTCAATGACAAACAGCCGACATGGATCTGGATGCTGCAACAAGGGCTCTTTCATGAAAGCGTCCTTAAGAGCTACAAAAGCCCACTGCTCCTCCTCACCCCAATGAAACAAGACCTGTTTTTGCAACAACCGGGTGAGAGGCGCGGTCAACTGGGCAAACCCTGGTATGAATGTGCGATAGTAGTTGGCAAACCCTAACAACCTCTGCACATCCTTGACTCTCCTTGGGGGTTGCCAGGTTTTTAGTGCTGACACCTTGCCCGGGTCCATGGCTATGCCCCCTGGAGAAATGACATGACCTAAAAATTCTATGGTGGTCTGCAGAAACTGACACTTCTCCAGTTTAGAATATAAACAATGCTCTCTCAACCGGAACAGAACCCGGCGCAAATGTCCCACATGATTAGGCTTGGAGGGGGAGTACACTAAAATGTCATCCAGATATATGACCACAAAATGGTCTAACATGTCCCTGAATACATCGTTCATCAAATACTGGAAAACAGCCGGGGCATTTGTGAGGCCAAAAGGCATGCCCATATCGGGTGCCAAACGCTGTTTTCCACTCATCCCCTGGCCTTATACGAACCAAATTATAATTACTGCATAGGTCTATCTTAGAAAAAACAGTGGCAGCTCGTAAACGTTCTATTAATTCCGGAATCAGTGGCAAAGGATAGCGATTGCGCACCGTAATGGCGTTCAGGCGCCGGTAGTCACAACACAGACGTAAGTCCCCAGTCTTTTTTAACAAACAAGACGGGCACTGATAATGGGGAGGTCGATGGCCTGATGAACCCTTTGGCCAGATTTTTATCTATGAAGTCCTTGAGGGCCACTAATTCAGGTTCCGACATAGAGTACAAATGACCAGCCGGCAACTTGGCATCAGGTAACAGTTCTATGGCACAATCATAAGGGTGATGCGGCGGCATGCGTTCCACCTCTTTTTCATTAAAGACATCTGCAAACTCAGTGAGGCCCTCCGGTAACACTGCTGCGGGGATAATGGGCCCTTGCGAGGCACAAGCATGACGATGGTGGTCAACACATTGTAAACTAGAAAACGTGATGCTGTTCTGCGACCGCACCACCTGAGTATCATGCGCCCTTAACCATGACAACCCCAAGATGAGAGGAAAATGGAGGCCCCGCATGACATAAAATTGTAAAGCCTCCTCATGAGTCCCGATGCTGATCCACACCGGCAAGGTCTGAAAACGGATGGGCCAAGACAACAACATCCGCCCATCAATGGTTTCTACAGTCAACGGAGGGTTCACAGGACACAAGGGCAACTAATGTCTCTATGCAAACTCCTAATCCAGGAAATTCATGATGGCCCCCGAATTCACGAGGGCAAGAGCAGAAATCGATTGAGTATGCTGATCCATCAGGAGCTTGACATTAATTGTGAGGTGACGGTACGTTCCGGGGTCGTTATCCGAAGAATCCTTAACCGACGAAATGCCAGCCCGACCTAGCATTGTCACCAAGCTGGGTTGCCCTCGTTTCCCGACTGCACATCTGGTGGGGAAACCAGGGGAATGGGGACAACCATCGAGGAATCCGGAACTATGGTGGGAACATGAGTTGACGACTCTGGCAGCTGTCCTGCAAGAGTTGGCGTGGCAACAGGAGGACCGGGAGGATTCAAAACCACGGCAGCAACCGTGCTCTTTTGTTTGCAGGGGCAGGCATTTGCGAAATGACCTGCCCCCCCCCCCCAAAAATAGAAGCACAAGCCTGTCGCACATCACTGCGCTCTCTCCTCCAGGGACACATGGGATCGCACGAAGTTCACCTCCATAGGCTGTCCGGCAGGGTCACGATCTGCCAGACAAGGAGGCAGGACAGGCAGGAAGCGACGGGGTACAGGAACCGGGGTCGGCACTGGCATAGCGGATAGATAGATAGATAGATAGATAGATAGATAGATAGATAGATAGATAGATAGATAGATAGATAGATAGATAGAGATGATATAGACACAGCTAGATATACAGTGGGGGGAAAATGTATTTAGTCAGACACCAATTATGCAAGTTCTCCCACGTAAAAGATGAGAGAGGCTTGTAATTGACATCATAGGTAGACCTCATAGACCTTACAGGTGGCCAGATTCTGTGCAGCAGCAGTGGGGATTCGTCGCAAATATGTGCCTTCATCATAGCGAGATATGTATGTGTGTATATGTGTATGCATGTGTATATGTATATGTGCGTGTGTGTGTGTGTGTACCATTTGTTGCCAGCTTTTAAGTGCCTAATACACCTTAGCTAATTTATATGACAAATGTGGCAACCTTGTTTATTCCTTTCCCTAATAGTATCAAACTCAATATAGACTTCACAGCTTATGAATTGTAATTTTAGTAGTATTGACAATGCATAATTGATAGATTGGATTTTATTATGGATTTTATCTGTTATTTATCATTTTATCCTACTTTTGAATGTGCATTCACTGTGCTTTTATTTGTTTTGGTCTATGACTGTAATAATACAATTGAATTTTTGAACTATAAGAGACAACATGAGAAAAAACATCCAGAAAATCACATTGTCTGATTTTTAATAAATTTATTTGCAAATTATGGTGGAAAATAAGTGTTTAGTCAATAACAAAAAGTTCATCTCAATACTTTGTTATATATCCTTTTTTGGCAATGACAGAGGTCAAACGTTTTCTGTAAGTCCTCACAAGATTGGAACACACTGTTGCTGGTATGCTGGCCCATTCCTCCATGCAGATCTCCTCAAGAGGAGTGATGTTTTGGGGCTGTCGCTGGGCAGTATGGACATTCAACTCCCTCCAAAGGTTTTCTATAGGGTTGAGATCTGGAGACTGGCTAGACCACTGCAAGATCTTTAAATGCTTCTTATGAAGCCATTATAAGAAGTGAGTGAGATCATCCAGAGGCATGGGGTGAAGTATCATGAGTATGCTGATGATACCCAGCTGTACATCTCCACCCCATGTCCAGTCAATGAAGCAGTGAAAGTGATGTGCCAGTGCCTGGAGGCTGTTAGGGTCTGGATGGGTGTCAACAGACTCAAACTCAAACCTGATAAGACGGAGTGGCTGTGGGTTTTGCCTCCCAAGGACAACTCCATCTGTCCATCCATTACCCTGGGGGGGGAATTATTGACCCCCTCAGAGAGGGTCCACAACTTGGGCGTCCTCCTCGATCCACAGCTCACATTAGAGAACCATCTTTCAGCTGTGGCGAGGGGGGCGTTTGCCCAGGTTCACCTGGTGCACCAGTTGTGGCCCTACCTGGACCAGGAGTCACTGCTCACAATCACTCATGCCCTCATCACCTCGAGGTTCAACTACTGTAATGCTCTCTACATGGGGCTACCTTTGAAGAGTGTTCGGAAACTTCAGATCATGGAGAATGCAGCTGTGAGAGCAATCATGGGCTTCCCCAAGTATGCCCATGTTACACCAACACTCCGCAGTCTGCATTGGTTGCCAATCAGTTTCCGGTCACAATTCAAATGTTTGTTATGACCTATAAAGCCCTTCATGGCATCGGACCAGAATATCTGCAGAGGGGGCAGCATACAAATTTAATAAATCATCATCATCATCATCATCATCTCCGGGACTGCCTTCTGCCGCATGAATCCCAGCGACCAGTTAGGTCCCACAGAGCTGGCCTTCTCTGGGTCCCGTCGATGAAATAATGTTGCCTGGCGGGACCCAGGGGAAGAGCCTTCTCTGTGGTGGCCCCGACCCTCTGAATCAACTCCCCCTGACGATTAGGATTGCCCCCACTCTCCTTGCCTTTCGCAAACTCCTTAAAACCCACCTCTGTCGTCAGGCATGGGGAAATTGATTCCCCTAGGCTATTTCTGCTTTATGTATGGTTTGCATGAGATGTATGATTGTTTTTATATTAAGGGATTTAAATTGTTTTAATCATTGGATTTTTATTGTTCTGTTGTTGTGAGCCGCTCCAAGTCTTCGGAGAGGGGCAGCATACAAATCTAATTAATAATAATAATAATAATAATAATAACAACAACAACAACAACTTTGTTGCCATGGTGGTGAACTTGGGATCATTGTCATGCTGAAAGACCCAGCCACCTTTCATCTTCAGTGCCCTTGCTGACGGAAGGAGGTTTGCACTCAAAATCTCTCGATACATAGCCCCATTTATTATTCCATGTACACGGATCAGTCATCCTGGTCCCTTTCAGTGTTCCCTCTAATTTTTTTTCAGGGTGGGCGGAAAAGTATAGTGTCTGAGCGGCAGTCCCTTTGGGACTGGGCGGCATGAAAGTATAAATAAATAAATGAATGAATGAATGAATGAATGAATGAATGAATGAATGAATGAATGAATGAATAAATAAATAAATAAATAAAGTGTGGGCGTGCGCTATCACACATGAGCGAGTTCTTGCAGCCATAATTCTATATTTTCAATAGTTTATTTTCAAATACACAGTAATCATTCAACACTCCAAACTACCTAAGATTAGCCTCATACAACAGCCATTGCAAATTATAAATCTTTCCCTCTAGAAATACCAAGATGTATTTGAGAACTTTAGGTTTAATCTGTCAGTCTCAGATTAAAAACATTATCAATATCCAATATATTTATAAATGTATTTAATAAGTCAAAAAAGTCTGGCTCGCCTTACATTGATGATGACCATTCCATCTTTGTCTTTGTCCATTCTCAAATAGATCTTGGTATTTCTAGAGGGAAAGATTTATAATTTGCAATAGCTGTTGTAAGAGGCTAATCTTAGGTAGTTTGCCGTGCTTAAATGGGTGCTAGAACAAATCAAATATAATAAATTAACCATACCTATTGGTACATCCAGACTTTCTATCTTTCTCTCCCTGCCTTTCTCCCTCTTTCTCTCCCTTCCTTTTCCCTCTCTCTATCCTATTTCCCCCCTCTCCCTCCTTTCTATCTCATCCTCCCTCTTTCCTTTCTCCCTCTTTCCTTTCTACCTCTCCCTCCATCTTCCCTTTCTATCTTTCTATCCCTGCCTTTCTCCCTCTTTCTCTCTCTTCCTTTTCCCTCTCTCTATCCTACTTCCCCCTCTCCCTCCTTTCTATCTCATCCTCCCTCTTTCCTTTCTCCCTCTTTCCTTTCTATCTTTCTCTCCCTCTTTCCTTTCTCCCTCTTTCCTTTCTCCCTCTTTCCTTTCTATCTTTCTCTCCCTGCCTTTCTCCCTCTTTCCCTTCATATCTCCCTCTCTCTTTATCTCAATTCCCTCTTTCTCCCTGGGCTGCTGTGCCTGCCCTGCCACCCCCACCATGGATGGACCGCGTTCGCATCAGCACCCCGCCCCACACGCTGCAGCTCCCGGATGGCCAGGGCACCCCCCCACACACAGACACACGCTGCAGCTCCCGGACTGCCAGGGCACACACATCCCACACACATACTGCAGCTCCTGGACAGTCGGCAGCACACACACACACACACCCCACATACGCTGCAGCTCCCGGACGGACGGCGGCACCCCCCCCACACACACACACGCTGCAGCTCCCGGACGGACGGTGGGACACACACACACACCCCACACACGCTGCAGCTCCCGGATGGACGGCGGCACACACACACACCACACCAGCTGCAGCTCCCGGACGGACGGCGGCACACACACACACACACACACACCTCACACCAGCTGCAGCTCCCAGACGGATAGCGGCACATACACACACACTCCACACACGCTGCAGCTCCCGGACAGATGGCGGCACACATACACACCCCACACACATGCTGCAGCTCCCAGACAGACGGCGGCACACACACACACACACCACATATGCTGCAGCTCACGGATGGACGGCAGCACCCACACACACATGCTGCGGCTGCCGGACGGTCGGCGGCACCCCCCCACACACACAAACGCTGCAGCTCCCGGACAGACGGCGGCACACACACACACGCTGCAGCTCCTGGATGGACGGCGGCACACACCCACACACACACACCACACATGCTGCAGTTCCCAGATGGACGGCGGCACATACACACACACCCCACACACGCTGCAGCTCCCGGACAGACGGCGGCACACCCACACCCACACGCTGCAGCTCCCGGACAGACGGCGGCACACACACACACACCACACACACGCTGCAGCTCCCGGACGGACAGCGGCACTCACCCCCACACACACACGCTGCAGCTCCCAGCCAGCTGGCAGCACACACACACACACCACACACATGCTGCGGCTCCCGGACAGACGGCGGCACACACCCCACACAAACACGCTGCAGCTCCCGGACAGACGGCGGCACACACACACACCCCGCACACACGCTGCAGCTCTTGGACAGTCGGCAGCACACACACACACCCACACACAAACGCTGCAGCTCCCGGACAGACGGCGGCACACATACACACGCTGCAGCTCCTGGATGGACGGCGGCACACACCCACACACACACACCACAAATGCTGCAGTTCCCAGATGGACGGCGGCACATACACCACCCCCCACACACGCTGCAGCTCCCGGACAGACGGCGGCACACCCACACCCACACGCTGCAGCTCCCGGACAGACGGCGGCACACACACACACACCACACACACGCTGCAGCTCCCGGACGGACAGCGGCACTCACCCCCCCACACACACGCTGCAGCTCCCAGCCAGCTGGCAGCACACACACACACCCCACACACATGCTGCGGCTCCCAGACAGACGGCGGCACACACCCCACACAAACACGCTGCAGCTCCCGGACAGACGGCGGCACACACACACACCCCGCACACACGCTGCAGCTCCTGGACAGCCGACAGCACCCCCCCCACACACACACACATGCTGCAGCTCCCGAATGGCTGGCAGCACCCCCCCCCTACACACACGCTGTGGCTCCCGGACGGTCAGCGGCAACCCCCCACTATGGATGCTTAGAGGACTAGCGGCGGGCCACCGCCAGGCCTCTTACCTTTCTCTGGCTCCCGGTCCGGACAGTCGTCACCATTCCCCACCCCCATGGACGCTGCGACTCCCAATCGTCGCTGGCATCCCCCCCATGGACGCTTAGAGGCCTAGCAGTGGGCCCCCCACTCCCAGTGCCCCACCCCACGGACGCTTAGAGCAGTGTTTTTCAACCGGTGTGCTGCGGCACACTAGTGTGCCGTGAGACATGGTCAGGTGTGCCGCAAGGCGGCTCGCCTCCCCCCGCTATTGCCCCCCACCACCACCGCCGCTATTGGCACCCTCCCGCGGGAGGCCGGCAAAGGTTGCTTTGAAAGTCGGCCCCCTCGCGCCCATGGCTTCTCGTTGCTTCCCTGAAAGCTGCGCGTGTGTGCGCGTGCGCACCCCAAAATACCCCCGCGTGCACCCTTTTTCACGGCCGCGCGCTCCTCATGCCCCTGCTAGCCCGCGGGGGGGCGGGGAGGTGCCGGCAGCAGAAGGGAAGGGAGCCGCGGCCGCCCCACGGTGCCTCCAGCCCCCTCGGCCTTTCGGCGCCCGCCCCCTCTCCTCCTACGCTGTCTCCTGCCTTTCGGCGTGGCTCCTCCTGCACCCGGAACGCACGCCCTGCCCGTCTCACCTTTGCCGAGAGCACTTTCGTCCCAGGCTCTCAGCAAGGGGGTTGCAGGAGAGACGGGGCAGGCGTTCTCTCAGCGGAGGCCAGCGAAGGTGATATTCAATGTCGAGGGCGCGCAGGCGGTTGCGCGCGCTCCCTACCCCCCTGCTAACCCACTCGGAATATTCAAAATAAGAAAAACCTTCGCCGATGAAGGCTTTTCTTATTTTGAATATTCCGAGCGGCTAGCAGGGGGGTAGGGAGCGCGCGCAACCGCCCGCGCGCCCCCGACATTGAATATCACCTTTGCCAGCCTCCGCTGAGAAGAACAGAGAGAGAACGAGAGTGAGTGAGAGCAACAGACAGCAAGATAGAGAGAAAGTGAGAAAGAGAGAGAAAAAGGGGGAGAGAAAGAGATAGCAAGAGAGAGAACAAGAGAGAGAAAGAGTGTGAGAAAGAAAACAAGAGAGAGAGAGAAAGCAAGAGAGAGAGAGAGAAAACAAGAGAGAGAAAGTGAGAAAAAGAGAGAAAGAGGGAGGGAGAGAAAGAGAGAGAGAGAAAGAACGAGAGAGAAAGAAAATAAGAGAGAAAAAGAGATAGCAAGAGAGAGAGAAAGCAAGAGAGACAGATAGGGAGAGGAAAGGAGAGAGAGAAATGAGAACAAAAAGGGGAGAAAAAAGGAGAAATGATTGAGGCAGAGAATGAGAGGAGAGAGAAACAAAAGAGGGAGAGAGGGGTGATTCTTGAAGCATATGGTAAAAAGCACCCAAATAATAAGAAACGCCCCCCAGCCCACACCTGTTTTTGAAAAGAATAAAAGAGAAAAAAACCCAGCCCTCAACTGGTTTTGGAAATGGTTCCAGTGTGTATACACACACACACATAAGGGGGGGAGAGAGACAGGGATGGAAAAAGAGGAGAAGTGAGAGGGAAAAGGAATGAGGGAAAAAGGGAGGAAGAGAGAGAAATGACAAACATGAGAGAGAAAAGGGGGAAAGACAGGAGAAGTACCCAGAAATGAGATATAAATTTGAGTAGGGATGATTGATGATTGACTGTATTTATAAGGGGATGTTACATGGGATTGTATATACGAGGGGGTTATGTATGTATGTATGTATGTATGTATGTATGCATGCATGCATGCATGTATGTATTTATTTATTTATTTATTTATTTATTTATTTGATTTGTGTCATTTTGGTTGGTGGTGTGCCCCAGGATTTTGTAAATGTAAAAAATGTGCCGCGGCTCAAAAAAGGTTGAAAATCACTGGCTTAGAGGATAGTCCTGGCAGCAAGTCGCGCTGCCAGGCCCAGGGCCTCCCGGACAATTTTCTTACCTTACCCGCCGGCAGCTAAACAACCGTTTGGCTGCCAGGGGGGCGAGGAGGAGAAAATCTGGGATTTAAGGGGCAGAGAAGAAAGTGGGCCTGCAGTTGGGCCCTTTGTTTCCTGACTTTCCTTAAGGAACTGTTGCTGCCCAATGTTTGTAGAGCAGCAACAGTTCTCATTTCAAATTTGAAATTTGAAATTCCCGGGCTGAGAGGTAAAAGCCTCTGCGCCATAGCGCACTGCACAGCTTAGAGGGAACTATGGTCTCTTTGCAGAGAAACAGCCCCAAAGCATGATGTTGCCATCCCCATGATTCACAGAAGGTATGGTGTTCTTTGGATGCAACTCAGTATTCTTTCTTCTCCAAACACGACGAGTTGTGTTTCTACCAAACAGTTCTACTTTGACCATATGACATTCTCCCAATACTCTTCTGGATCATCCAAGTACTCTCTAGCAAACTTCAGACGGGCCCGGACATGTACTGGCTTAACAGAGGGACACGTCTGGTACTGCAGGATCTGAGTCCCTGGCGGCACAGTGTGTTACTGATGGTAGCTTTTGATACATTGGTCCCAGACCTCTACAGATCATTCACTAGATCCCCCCCGTGTGGTTCTGGGATTTTTGCTCACCATTCTTGTGATCATTTTGACCTTATAGGGTGAGATCTTTCATGGAGCTTATCAGTGGTCTTGTATGGAAACATAGAAGATTGATGGCAGAAAAAGACCTCATGGTCCATCTAGTCTGCCCTTATACTATTTCCTGTATTTTATCTTAAGATGGATATATGTTTATCCCAGGCATGTTTAAATTCAGTTACTGTGGATTTACCAACCATGTCTGCTGGAAGTTTGTTCCAAGCATCTACTACTCTTTCAGTAAAATTTTCTAATTATTGCTCCCACATTTGATTCCTTCACACCAGGCTGCTTGCCTATTGCAGATTCAATCTTCCCAGTCTGATGCAGGGCTACAATTTTGTTTCTGGTGTTCTTCGACACCTCTTTGGCCTTCTCCATAGTGGAGTTTGGAATGTGACTGTTTGAGGTTGTGGACAGGTGTCTTTTATATTGATAACAACTTCAAACAGGTGCCATTACTACAGGTAATGAATGGAGGACAGAAGTCTCTTAACCCTGCTGTTCTGTTTAAGAAAAGTAACAAATCTTATGTTCCCGGGTCACCCTGACCCGGACCGAAAACTCTTCATTTGCAGTGCTTATGTTTGGTCTTTTTGAAAGCTTTTTTCACTTGGAAAGTAGTCTGAACATTTCTGCACACAATGATATGAAAATTGAAATGAAAAAAGTAAATCTTATTGGTTTATTTTGCGGATATAATGCACGCCCCCCCTGTTTTTGTGAATTTTTTTTCAATTTATGGATAGTTTTGCTTGCAAAATGCATTCTATTTTACTAAAGTTGGTATGGGATTGGTAGCTTGAACATTTCTGAACATAATGATATGAAAATTGAACTGGAAAAATTGATGCATATTGGTTTATTTTGTTGATGAAATGCACGCCCCCCCATTTTTTTAAAATAGTCTTCACTTTATGGATAGTTTTGCTAGCAAAATACATTCTATTTTACTAAGGTTGGTGTGGGATTGGTAGCTTGAACATTTCTGAACATAATGATATGAAAATTGAACTGGAAAAATTGATGCATATTGGTTTATTTTGCACATAAAGTATGCCTCAATTATTTCAATTTATATAAAAATTATGCTGTTAATTTCAAACTTACATACTTTTTTTTAGTAAAATGGATTTGTTTCATAAAATTAGTTCTCTGGCTACAATGTGGTTGATATTCAAAAGGATATTCCAAATATTTCTAGACAAATATGTATAAACAGTGACAATAATGGCAAACAGCAAGGCCGAGGGGGGGTGGCCCTTTTGTGGCAAAAATAAACCAATAAGAACCGTTTTTTTCAGTTCATTTATATTTTTCTTATATTCAGAAATGTTCAATTTAGTATATCAAACCTTTTGGGGGAAAATTCCTTAGGGATTTGTAGCCTTAAAAAATAGAAATTGACACGAAATTAAAAAAGGATGGGGGGAGGGGCTTTTTGATCAAAATAAAAATATAAGTCTCAATTTTTCCAGTTCAATTTTCATATCATTATGTTCATAAATGTTCAAACTAGTTTTCCAGTTGAAAAAGTTTTCAAAAAGATCAAATTCAAGTACCTAAAAAAAATATTTTTGGTCCGGTCACATACGAACAGAAACAGATTCAAAGTTATGATTTTTTTTTGCCCAGAAAACAATTAGCCACCACCCCAAAAATATTTTTTGATGATCAGCATTGTTAAATTGAGTAAATGAATGCCTAAGATTTTAAAGAATATTTCGGATTTGGAGCATAAAAAAATAAAAAGTGAAAATGGTTGCAAGCAGCCAAGGGGGGGGGGAGGCCTTATTTCTGATGTTAAAAAACCAATAAGAATCATTTTTTTCAGTTCCTTTATATTTTTCTTATATTCAGAAATGTTCAAGCTACCAATCCCACACCAACTTTAGTAAAATAGAATGCATTTTGCAAGCAAAACTATCCATAAATTGAAATTTTTTTCACAAAAACGGGGGGGGCGTGCATTATATCCGCAAAATAAACCAATAAGATTTACTTTTTTCATTTCAATTTTCATATCATTGTGTGCAGAAATGTTCAGACTACTTTCCAAGTGAAAAAAGCTTTCAAAAAGACCAAACATAAGCACTGCAAATGAAGAGTTTTCGGTCCGGGTCAGGGTGACCCAGGAACATAAGATTTGTAACTTTTTTTGCCCAGCAAAAACTAAGCCCCCCACCCCCCCAAAAAAATTCTCATAGAGAGAACCCCTGAAATGATGAACCAGCATGAAATTTCAAGTTTCAGATATGCAGGGAAAATTTTTTACAGGGACTCAAACTTGGCTTCGGGTCACATACGACCCGAACAGAACAGAAGAAGTTGCAGGTCTGTGAAACTCAGAAATCTTGCTTGTTTGTATGCGACCAAATACTTATTTTCCACCGTAATTTGCAAATAAATTTGTTAACAATCAGACAATATGATTTTCTGGATGTGTTTTCTCATGTTGTCTCTCATAGTTGAGGTCTACCTATGATGTAAATTACAGACCTCTCTCATCTTTTTAAGTGGGAGAACTTGCACAATTGGTGTCTGACTAAATACTTTTTTCTCCACTGTAGATATAGCTAGATATATGTAGTCCAGATGCTGCCATAGATATAGCACTTGTCATAAGATCATCCATCTAAGTGATAATAACCATGTGAATGAGCATGGATTTAAAAATTGCAATTCAACAGAAAATCAACAATTTAAAAAACAGTTTGATTTTGCTAAGCTTTGTCTGAATGTTGTAGAATGTTTATTAGAAATATTCATTAAATAGAACACATCCAACATTCGATGGCCAACTTGAGAGTGGATTTCATAGCAGAGGGCCCTCCTGTCATTAGCCAATAATCTGAAAAGTCAGGCCTCAATAGTCATTTTTTAATACTGTGCTGAATTTTCCAATAATCTCTATGGTTTCTGTCTGGTTGAAGTATTGTAATATCATGTCATTTAATTTCCTGAGATTGTCAATGCTCCTCCTTTGTAGTATTATTTTTCTTGAAACTTCATCCATCTTCTCTCCAGTGTGTACTGTTACAAAAAGAAAAAACAAAGAGAAATAGAAAGAGAAGAAATAAATGATTATGTTTAAACAAATCTTACCATGTCAAACTCCATTATTATTGTTACCATGCTATTAGCCTATTTTAAACACAAATCTCGGTGTGATCAAAATGCAATATATGATGTTTTATGACAATTTGCTCTGTACTAGCTTACCAGATTTGAACACAACAAATTCTGCCACTTTATCAAAATCCTAATTAAAGTCTTATATACTGTACATTGCAAATGGTCCAACAACCACTCCTTTTCATCAGTCCATAGTAAAGAATAAAGGACAAATTGAGACAGTTTGGCTTCTCAACTCAATATCTGAAGATCTGGTAGTTGCAACGGCATACTTTTTTTCATCTTATCTAGTTATTAATACAAGACATGCAAGTGTAGTCCAGATTGAATCCATTATAATTTTTCAGCTGCTTTATAGTAAGCTCTGTGCTGAAGGCTGCCATAGAAGACTACTCATAACTGGAATTATGTCCTAAATTAGTCCAACTGTTAGAACTTTAGTTGGAATTAGGAAAATAGGAAGCATCACACCATTTTATTTCAATTACACATGAATCGATTTCCAGGTGCAATTCAAGATTGATTGAAAGCTATAAGTAGCTTTGGATCAAAGAACCAAATTGACTATCTACTTCATTATAAATGTTCCCATTTCTTAATATGTGTTAGAGAGTTATGGTTGCTGATTCTTTCCTTTAGAGAAGTGCTGCTTCTCCCTGAAAGAAAACCAGCATCTACACAGAACTGGGATTCTCCCATATTATAGAATTCTTTATTGTCCAATGTTTGGTCAATAGTTCATTTACAGCTTTCAAATATAATGATGTTATTTTAACAAGCATCTTTCATGTTTTTAAAATAGTTTTAAATGATTCCAAATGCTTGTACATTTTTTGTTAAACACTTTAAATAACTTATGGTGGAAAATAAAGATTCAAACAAAAAATTTTTTTAGTATATAAATGAATCAAACAATATTACTGGATGGAAGATTAATAAAGTTATTATATATTACCAAAATTCTATCACTCCAGCTGTAAAACAAGTCAATGCTGAGTCAATAAAATATTTTCTAAATTTCTGTTAGGCTAAAGCTCCTGAATATAAACACTACTGTTAAAGGAATTTCATACAATCAGCGTGGAATATGCATTCATTTGTTCATATTTTGTTTGTTAAGAGAACATGCTATAAGAATAAAACATGCCATTAACTTCTAGCTTAGTCACCCATTACCAATACCCTAAAAATTAAGGTGTATTAACTTACCTATTAAGATTATTACAAAGAAAACAAGCACCAGGCTGACAATTAAAATGATGATTAATGTGACAAAGTACCAGCTTTGACATCCTATGCCCCTTTGCATAATTTGACACCCATTACTATCTGTGTCGTCTTCGCAGACCACTATGAAACAAAAAATAAATTCTAAGATGATTACAATGGACACTAAGAATAAATAAATATTATAAATTTATTTATAAATTTACTTATAAGTATATAAGTTCTAATTCCAAGGAATAATTCATATTTGTTGAACTTAATCCAATGATTTGTCTTATAAGAATGTCAGCCAAATAAACTAAATTACATCTTGTAACATTTTATAAATATTTAAATTCTACATCAGAACCTGTTTATTTCATAATTAATTATATAAAGCACATAGAGATAGAAAATGTGATAGAAAACATAGGGTATATGCACACTATAACATAGCTTTCAAATATAGTTTATTAAAATTTTTGAAATGAATCAGCAAATCTGTATTGAGAGAACACAGACTATCTACCAGCCAGTGTTTATGAAAATTTCTCTTGACCATTGCTGCAAATTGGATCTATAAATAGCAGTACAGTATATCACAATAGGAAAGTGAATCTCATCAAGAATATGAAATCCACCATGCCAGTCTTTATTTCAACCTTTGGTTTATCTTTGATTTCTGAATATAATTGTTTGCTGAAATTCCTAAAAAGAAATAATCAGAGAAAGAAGGCTTCAGAGTAAGGAAACAGGGTTTATTTGGGCACAGTAATCTCTCTACTGTCCCAAGCAATCTGCAAAGCATGATGTCACCCTGGGGGTGCACACATTTACAGAAACAGAACACAGTTAATTATATCCTATCAGACCCCTCCCAGTATGTTTGTTATCTGACATAGTGGGTGACAGACTAAATTCATTTCCCGATACATGATTTTTCCCTTATCCCCTATCCCTATCTAAAAGCTACGTACAGGTTTCCTGTGTCTTAGGATGAAACACAAGCAAGTTCAGTGTATTCCATAGTAGTTTAATCTATTCCGTAATCATTTAATCAATTTCATAGTAATTTAATCTATTCCTGTTGACAATCTGTCACAAGTTTCAACAATGCTTAACTATTTACTTTTCTGCTTTTTGTTACAAAGGTCTCTAGAAAACTTTTAATCAGTCTCAAAAGAAGAGTTATACAATGGCTACACATTTTTATATACAAAACTTTAATTTTTAAAATCTTCAGCTCTCATGATCTTCCAACAATAGATTTTGTACTCATATCATGAGATCTTTGGATTAATGCATCTTGCTGCTCAGACTCATTGACCCTTCAGCTAGTGGTGAAGCAGACTAGTACAGTATTTAGTATTCAAGTTGTTTGGCCTATGAATTTGGTATTGCTATATATTATTGGTCTCTTTATTATAGACAAGACCCCAAACCAAATACAATAATTGATTAACTGCTAGGGAAAAGTGCAGGACTGTATCCACTCAAGAACAATGTTCCTTCTAACGCACGCAGCGCGCTGGGGTGCAAGCAAAAACCAAGCTCAGCCCAGAGTTTTCCATGCCAGCGCGATGGAACCAGCGCCCCATGGGCTCTAAGCCCCGCCCGGCTTCTCCAGCTCTGTCGCTGCACGCCGCTTCCCCAGGCGGCCTTGACGTCAGTGGGCCCCTGTGCCGCGGGGGAGGGGCGTGCAAGCCCCTTGCCTCCACCACCTCCTCTTCCACCGCCTCACTGCCTGAGCCCATTTACAAGGGGCTGGTGGAAGATCTAATGTCGCTTTTGCTCTTTTTTTTGCCTACCTTTAGCAGAAGTGACACCGGGTCTTCCACCAGCTCCTTGTAAATGGGCTCAGGCAGCAGGGCGGTGGAATAGGAGGCGGTGGAGGCAAGGGGCTTGCACACGCCCCCCCCCTCCATGGTACAAGGCGAGCATGGCGGCCAGGGCAGCAGGGCACCCCTGATGTCAAGCCCTGCGATGGCCAGCAAAGCAGGCTTGATGTCAGGGGGCCCCTGCTGACAGCAACCACCTGACTGCTGTGAAGGAGTCTCAAAAGCCTCCTGAGGGGGTTTAAAGCAGGGCCTGGAAGATTGCCCCACCCCCATTTTCAAATGGAGAATCCAGCAGTCAAAAGAGACGCAAACTGTCCATTGTGAGTGCTGAGACAATGGGAGAAGTTGTGAAACATCGGAGAGGGAGTTGGGAGTTGGAGAGGGAGGGCGAAGCTTTGGAAAGGGAGGATGAAAAGGCGGGAGGGGCTGGAGCCGAGTGCCTGGCAGCACATCTCTTCCCCACCCCGTTTCCCTCCAACGCGGCTGGGTCCCCCCCCCCCCCATTTTGGAGCCAATGGAATCTGCTCTGGGATTATCCTTCCTTTATTTCTTTATTGGACAAGTGTGATTGGACACACAAGGGAGGAGAGAGAAAAAATGAGAGTGAAGGGGGGAGAGAGGGAGAGGACGCAGGAATGAGAGAGACCTGGAAGGAGAGAATGAGAGAGGGAAAAGAGAGAGAAAGAAAGAAAAGGGAAAGGGATGGAAAGAGAGAAGTGGAGAAGAAGGAAGGAAGGAAGGAAGGAAGGGTGTAATTTTTTTTTTATTTTTCTCTCAACATACATTCAAACAATACAGTGTACCATCTAATTTTCCATGAATAAAATGCAGTATTTTCTTAATAACTAATAGCAATCATCCCAAAAGTTGAAGGTTTTTTTTCTAATTTTGTCATACAGTTACATACATTTTCTTTTAGTTAAATTCCCTCCTTAATGTTCCTTCAAAAAGTACACCACCAATTATATTTCTAGCTTATTAACCAGTATGCCAAAGTGCTAAATTCAATTCCATTTATGCATTAATCCAAATCAGTATCACCTACTCCATATCTTATTATAATCAATACTTCTAACTTTATTAAAACAGATCAGCAATTCCTAAATTCATATATCTAAATAGAAAAAATAATTGAAATTTAAAAAGAGCAAACAATACAATACTCCAAGCTTAATCAAGCCTTCTCAAACTCCAATTTCTTCAATCTGAGCAGAACTTTGAACCAAACTCTTTTCTTTTTTCTTTTTTTTGTATCCCCTTTTAATCCCCTTTTCCATTTTATTCTTTCTATTCTTCCTTCTAGGAAGAAAGGATTTTGTTAGAAAAATAAAGGGGTTATTGGATCAAACTTTGGACAGTTGACAACGTTATGTTCACAGGGTTATGTGAACATCTTTTGGGATCTTCTGATAAGCAGCTGCAGGGATTCACTTAACGACTGTGGCAAGAAAGGTGATAAACTGAGGCAGAACACACTTAATAACCGTCTTACTCAGGAGATAAAAACGTTGGCCTCCATTGGGGTCAGAACAGAAGTCAACGATTATCTGTCTGACCAGTGCACTCTTTTAGAAGCAGATCAGCAGATCAGGAGTCCATTTTGAAGCTCCACAGAAAACATCTAGGGGGGAGGGCAGGTTGTCCTCAACTTACAATGGTTCATTTACTGACCGTTCAAAGTAGCAACGGCCCTGAAAAAAGTGACTTATGCCCCTTTTTCACACTTAGGACCTTCACAGCAGCCTGATGATCACAGGATCAAAACTTTGCTGCCGTTTCATTTTTATGACCGTTGCTGTGTGTCCTAAGATCACGTGACACCCCCCACCCCTTTCGTTTCTAACTGATCCACACCCAGGCATGGAAATGTGCTGCTCAGACATTATACTTTTCTGCTCAGACCGGAAAAAAAATTAGAGGGAACACTGCTCAAGGAATTACACTCAAAATGTATTTTTCTTCTGAATGAATGCGTACTTTGCATAGAGTTGGTGTCACCAAAGCTATGTGTTTACATAATAGTCCTTCTGACTTGAACACCATTTGGTTCCTGCTTCAGGCCTTACACTCACCACTTGCTGGAATATTTTTCCAATATTTTTCACAAACTCCAAACATTTTTATGTTTTCCAAGGGATTGCAGTGTTCAACTGCTCCAAGGCAACTATTGCATGCAGGGCAATTTATGATAACCAGCGTTTTGCAGCAGGTTTTGAAATTTGAGTGGGGTGGGGTGGTGTTATCAATAATTTTGGAACTACAGTGGTACCTCGAGATACGAGTTTAATTCGTTCCGGACCTGGGCTCTTAAGTCGAGCAGCTCTTATCTCGAACGACTTTTCCCCATAGGAATTAATGTAAATAATTTTAATTGGTTCCAGCCCTCAAAAAACTCACAAAGTTAGTCTAAATTATGCAGAAAGACATGTTTTTAATGAAGAAATGTACATGTACATATAAATGAATAATGAAGTTTCTTTCACTTAACTTGTAAACTTTCTTAAACTTTTAAATTTACATATGTTCAACTTCTCTGCCACCCAATCCTGTAGGACAGAGGTCCCCAACCCTTTTTGCACCAGGGACCGGCTTTAAGCGATCAAGAGAGGAATGGGTGAATGAATGGACGGAGGGTGGGAAGGAAGGAAGGAAAGAGGGAAGGGACAGGAACAGAGGAAGGAAGCAAGGAAACTTATGAAAGGGGAGAGTAAGAGAGGAATGAGGGGAGGGAGGGAGGGAGGGAAGAAGGTGGGAAGGAGAAAGAAAAGAAGAAATAGAGGAAGGGAAGGTAAAAGAGAGAAAGAAAAAGAGCAAGCAAGCAAGCAAGCAAGAAAGAAAGAAAGAAAGAAAGAAAGAAAGGGGGAAGGGACAGGAACAGAGGAAGGAAGCAAGGAAACTTATGAAAGGGGAGAGTAAGAGAGGAATGAGTGAAGGGAGGGAGGGAGGGAAGAAGGTGGGAAGGAGAAAGAAAAGAAGAAATAGAGGAATGGAAGGTAAAAGAGAGAAAGAAAAAGAGCAAGCAAGAAAGAAAGCAAGAAAGAAAGAAAGGGGGAAGGGACAGGAACAGAGGAAGGAAGCAAGGAAACTTATGAAAGGGGAGAGTAAGAGAGGAATGAGGGAAGGGAGGGAGGGAGGGAAGAAGGTGGGAAGGAGAAAGAAAAGAAGAAATAGAGGAAGGGAAGGTAAAAGAGAGAAAGAAAAAGAGCAAGAAAGAAAGCTGCAAGCACCCCCCCGAGCCCCCAGGCCGGCTGCAACCTTTTAAAACACGCGCGCCGCTTCGCAGCTGTCTCCTGAAGCCGAACGCGGAAGTTAGCGTTTGGCTTCAGGAGACAGCTCCTTGGCGCTTGTATCCCGAATTTGGGCTTGTAAGTAGAACAAAAATATCTCTCCCCTCCCAGCTCTTATCTCGAGTTGCTCTTAAGTAGAGCAGCTCTTATGTCGGGGTTCCACTGTATTAAAAACTACCTAGGTTAAGTAAGTAAAAATGAGTTTTGAATTGCTGTAACTCAAGTAGCTCTTGGCTCTCTTAGGACTACATTCTCAGAAATTCTTCCTTTGATTTCCCTCTGTGCTGAAGATTAACACTAAATAAACTATATTCTAGAGCAGCGTTTCCCAACCAGTGTGCCGCGGCACACTAGTGTGCCGCGAGACATGGTCAGGTGTGCCGCGAAGCTCCTAGGGAAGCTCCAGCTGGGCGGGACGCTGCCGGTGCCGGTACCTCCGACCTGGATCTCCCACTCGCAGCTACCCCCGGCTATTGCCTGATGCCGCTGTTGCCAGCGCTCTCCTGCTGGGCCCCATTCTTCGCGCCTCCTTTTTCCCACCTTCCTTCTTTGGGGCCCAGCAGGAGAGCGCCGGCAACAGCAGCATCGGGCAGTAGCCGGGGGTAGCTGCGAGTATGAGCTCCAGGTCGGAGGCACCAGCAGCGCCCCGCCCAGCTGGAGCTTCCCTGGTATCGGCGGCAAGTGTCATTTGGAGCCTGGCGGGAGGGCACCGGCAGCGAGAGCAGGAGGGCGCCATCAGCAATGGCACCAGGTAGTAGCCGGGGGATGGTGGTGGCAAGAGCTCCAGGGCAGAGGCACCAGCAGCGCCCCGCCCAGCTGGAGCTTCCTTGGCGGGGGCGGCAACCAATGTCCTTTGGGGCCCAGCGGGAGGACACTGGCGGTGGGAGCGGGAGGGTGCTGGCTGCAGCGGGCCCCAGGCAGTCGCGGGGTGGCAGCGGCGAGAGGGAGCTCCAAGGTGGAGGCACCGACGGTGGCGGTTGGACGTGCTGCTGGACACCGTACATGCTGGTGCTGCGGGGCTGGCACTGGCTCGCTGGCTGGGCCGGAGGTGCCAGTCACATGCCCATGACCAGCGCAGCGCCAGCATAAAAGGCATCCAGCAACACGTTCAGCTGCCGCCATCAGGGCTCCCGCTCGCAGTCAACCGCTCTGCCGCCACACCTGGCTACTGCCCGATGCCGCTATTGTCGACGTGGTGTAACAAGAGAGAAAGAGAGAGAGAGAAAGAGAGAGAGAGAAAAAGAGAGATAGCAAGAGAGAGAAAAAAAGAGAGAGATAGCAAGAGAGGCAGAGAAAGAGAGAGAGAAAGAGAGAGAAAGAAATAGAGATAGCAAGAGAGAGAGAGAAAGAGAGAGATAGCAAGAGAGGCAGAGAGAGAGAGAGATAGCAAGAGAGACAGAGAAAGAGAGAGAGAAAGAGAGATAGCAAGAGAGACAGAGAGAGAGATAGTAAGAGAGAGAGAAAAAGAGAGATAGCAAGAGAGACAGAGAGAGAAAGAAAGATAGCAAGAGAGAGAGAGACATAGCAAGAGAGGCAGAGAGAAAGAGAGATAGCAAGAGAGACAGAGAGAGAGAGAAAGAGATAGCAAGAGAGACAGAGAAAGAGAGCAAGAGAGAGAAAAAAAAGCAACAGAGAGAGCAAGAGGGGGAAGGAGGGAGAAAGACATAGAGCGAGAGAAGGAGGGAGGGAGAGAGAGAGCAAAAAAGAGAGGAAGGAAGAAAGAAAGAAAGAAAGAAAGGGAAGGAGAGAAAGAAGGGAAGGAAGGAAGAGAAAGAGGGAGGACGAAATAGAGCGAAAAGGAGGAAGAGAGATTTTTTTTGTCAAAACATTTTTAACACCCCCCCCCCCCCCCACACACACACACACTCAATGTTCCCCAGGATTTTGAAAATATGAATAATGTGCCCTGGCTCAAAAAAGGTTGGGAAACACTGTTCTAGAGAATGTCAGGCTTTCTCATAGCTTCAGATCAGGCAAGTTCTATCTGTTGAGGCTCATAATATATAATACAGGTAGTCCTCAACTTATAACAGTTCATTAGTGACCATTCAAAGTTAAAATGGTACTGAGTTAAATATCCTTACAGATCTAAAAGTCATGGCTCTGCTGCTTGCACTTCAACTTGGATATAACAAGTAATCACGTGAGTTCCCATTTTTCTTTACTATTGGTTCTGTGGATGTGGCTTATTTTATGGTCTTGGCTTGAAGGTCAGATGGGTGTGATTTCAGGTGGGCATGGCCTGGTGATCAGGTGACTGTGTGAGCATGGCCAACTTGTAAAATGTGGTGAAACTCACTTAACGCTCTTGCTTAGCAACCAAAATTTTGGGCTCAATTGTAGTCATAATTTTTTCTTTCTTTCTTTCTTTCTTTCTTTCTTTCTCTTTCTTTCCCTTATTCCCCTTTTCTTTCTTTCCTTTTCCTTTCCTCTTTTCCCTTTTCTTATATATCTATCATCTATCAATATCTATATCTAATCAATATCTATCTATCTGTCTGTCTATCTATCTATCTGATAGATTGTTTAGTGAAAAATATATCCACAAAACACTACTCACATGGTGTGAGTAGTGACAGCAATGAAACTGTTCAGGCAAATAAACCAGTACAGAATATATACTGCTCAAAAAAAATAAAGGGAACACTCAAATAATACATCCTAGATCTGAATTAATGAAATATTCTCATTGAATATTTCATTTGCACAACAGCATGTGAAATTGATTGTCAATCAGTGTTGCTTCCTAGGTGGACAGTTTGAGTTCACATAAGTTTGATTTACTTGGAGTTATATTCTGTTTTATTTATTTATTTTTGTCAAACAAGTACTGTATAGTATTATAGTATGTATTAAAATAAGTAGAACATAGTAATAGAAAGGATAATAAGACTGTAGGATAGGGACAGTAGGCACAAAGGTGCACTTATGCATACCCCTTACAGACCTCTTAGAAAAGGGGAGATGTCGATTGTAGATAATGTAAGGTTGAAGATTTTGGGGTAGCGGGAAGCAACAACAGAATCAGGTAATGAATTCTAGGTGCTGATCACTCTATTGCTGAAATTGTATTTTCTGCAGTCTAGTTTGGAGCGATTTACATTCAGTTTTTATATATTACATGCTCTTGTGTTGTTAAAGGTGAAGTAGTCACTGACAGGAAGTACATTATTATGTATGATTTTATGAACAACAGTTAAATCAGTTCGGAGGTATCATAGTTGTAAATTTTGTAAACGTAGTATTTGAAGTCTGGAGAAGCAAGGTAATCTGTTAAGTGAGAAGGAGTGAAGGACTCTTCTTGTGAAGTATTTCTGGACTCCTTCGAATGTATTAATGTCTGATATGCAACATGGATTCCATACAGGTGAGCTGTATTCCAGAATAGGTCTGATGAATGTTTTGTATGCTCTGGTTAATAAATCAGTGTTTCTAGATAAGAAGCTACGTAAGATTAGGTTTACAATTCTTAATGCTTTTTTGGCAATGCTGTTACAGTGGGCTCTAGCACTTAGGTCTTTGGAAATTAGTACTCCAAGGTCTTTTACTGAGTGAGGGTTCTCTGCGAGTTCAGTTTTACCAATTATGTATTTAGTATTCAGGTTCTTTTTACCAATGTGTAGGACAGAGTATTTGTTGGTTGAGATTTGAAGTTGCCAGTTGTTAGACCATTCAGCTACATGGTCAAGGTCCTTTTGAAGCAGGATTAGATATGGCATTACCTATTTTGACTACTTGTTGTCTGTTGGGCAGGAACACTGAAATCCAATAATGCAGAGGTCCAGAGATGCCATAAGATTTTAGTTTCAGAAGAAGTTTGTCATGAACTACTGAGTAAAAGGTTTTGCAAAAGTCTATATAGATTGCATCTATTGATCTTTCCTGATCAAGTTGAATAGTCCATATGTTTTTACAGTGTAAGAGTTGCAGATTGCAGGATTTTTTTCCTGAAACTGAATTGTTTGTTGGAAAGTGTTGTGATTCCGTCTGAGGCTCCTCAGGGAACGGCTGAACCTCTGCCGGCTCCATGCTCAGAGGGGGAGGATGAGGAACAGGAGGAGGAGGAGGAGGCCCAGGCAGACGGGGAGGAGGAATATCAGGCCGAGGGAGAGTGAGAACAGCCTGAGTCCCCCGGGGTGGAGCTCTCCCCAGCAAGCAGCCTGGAGTCCTTAGATGAAAATGCACAAGCCATCATCGATCTCAGGCAGAGAAGAGCAGCCCAAAGAAGGGGACAATTAGGCAGGTATTTCCAGCCCTAAATAGGCAACAGCTGGGTTTGGGTGTGGTTCTCCCCAGAAAGGCTGAAAAGGCAGACCCACCCTTCCTGTATTGTGGAGTATTATCTTTGGGAGTCCTGGGACCTGGCTGTGATCTTTGGCGTCTCTGATTCTGGCTTGTGGCCTTGAAGGCTGAAACCTTGGGGGAAAAGGCGTGGGTCTTATTCTCTACAGTGGTGTGGGTGCCAGCAAGAAGTCTGCTGTATTGTCTGGCCGTCAGGACTCTGCTGTGAAGCCTCATAGCCTGCCTGTTGGGAAGAACAGGTTTTTATCTGTGTTTATTTTTCAAACTATAAAGTGCCTTTGCTTTTACCAGCGTGTCTGGCTGTTTTTTCCAGTTGGTGTTGAAGTCTGGGGGCACCCAGACAGAACAGAAAGTAGGTTATTGGTTTCAAGATGAAGTGTAATGGATTGGTTTATGATGGATTCCATGACTTTGCAACTGACACAAGTCAGGGAGATTGGTCTGTAATTTTCAATGTTACTTGGATCATCTTTTTTGAAGATGGAATGACTGTGGTTAGAGACCAGAGTTTAGGTAGGGAGCTAGTTGTAGAAGATATTTTGAAAATTATGCTTAGGAGTTAAGCCAGGGTTGAGAGCTTTTTAAAGAAATATGCGCATAGTCCATCCGGTCCAATAGAAAGAGAAGGTTTTAGGTTGTGTAATAATTTTTTAAACTTTTTCTCTGTAAATTCAATATATGTTATATCATTGAGGTTAGTTGAGTTGCGACTAGGAAATGCTGAGCATGAGCCATTGCTGTTAACAAAGATAGAGCTGAAGAAGGTATTAAAGAGATTGGCTTTAATTGTTTCATCGTTATACTCTATCGTTAGGTCCTTTAAGGGGTGGGATGTTGTTTAAGTTTCCCCTTTATTTTATTGAACAGTGTATATATTATATACACAGGCTGTACTTTTTTCCTCTGCAGCTTTTGCCAGTGGTGTGTGTGAAAAGTGAGCTCCAGGCAGTGGCAAGTGGCGCTGCCTGATCTCTCAGAGCACTGCCCATCATTGGCTAGAGCTCATGTTTCAAACCATCACCATCCCTGCAACCCAAACCTGTGCAGAACTCCCCAGAAGTTCTAGAATGCCCTGTACTCGTGCATGGGTTTTGGCGGCAGGGAGGAAGCAAGCTGCCTGGAGCTCGCTTTCTACACACACACACACCGCCACCCAAACCTGTGCAGGGAAACTTCCCTGGAGTTCCAGGATGTCCCACTGCCCCCCCCTGTTGTCCCAAGCACAACAGCTGTATCTCCTGTCAATGTGAGAGCTGCTAGCTCCCTTCCCCATGGCCGGGTGACTCCAACATGCTTGCTTGCCTTTTACCCTTATGGGAACTCCAGTATAGCAGTGGTGGAAGGAAAATTCCAGAGCCGCAGCAGCGGGGCTCTAGGAGGGTGGCTCTTGGGGCTCTGGGAAAGCACACAAGTAAAGAGTTGCCACTTTGGTTCCCCCCAGTCTGAAAAACACTGTAGGAGAAACTACCAAGAATGCCAGCGGGCTGCTTTGTCTATATGAGCCCAGGGAATGATAGCAAGGAAGTGTCAGAAACTCAGCTTCTGTGCATGCACAGAAAACCCCGGAGGGATTTTAAAAATTCCAAAAAAAAAAGAAGAAAGATGGTGGCACCTATGGACCAGCACCAACAGAACCAATTTTGTGACATCACTGTGAGGTCATTAGCGGGTTGCTATAGGTTTGGACAACCGATCCCAACAGAGAGGAACCCACCCTTGCAAGTGCAGTTGTTACATATGCAAATAGGACAGCTATGCAAGAGATAAATATACAAATTAAAAATTAAGGCACAGAGCTCACAACCAATGAACCTGTTGCTAAAGTTCACCTCTGGGAAAAGCTGATTGAGGGTATTCAGGCAGGCCATCCACGCCCCAATCAGCTTTTTCCTTATTTTCCTCCCCCAAACTAAGATGTGTCTTATACTTTGGTGCATCTTATAGTCCAAAAAATACAGTAATTTCCAAACAGGATCAAAAACACATGTATAGTATAAAAATGCCAACAAATCTTTTAAACAATTGTTTAAAAATTATAATCTTTATTTCTGTAGCCTCAAATATATAGCCATAGATTACTATATGTTTTGAATTAAATATTTTTAAATTATGAAAAATTCATATTGATTAAAGCTATAATACACACATAACTTCTACTCTATAAAGAAACTAATTTGTTTTAATTCAATATATCCAGATGTGTTTTACTCTTCAAAGGATGGGAAACATTACTCCATAAATTATTAACCCACAATTTCTAGCAGCTCTGACCTGCATGGTCAATGGTGCTATTGGAAATTCTAATTCAGCATCATCCAGAGGACCAGGAGTTTATTTTTCCTGTTTAATTATTCTATTCATTTTTCTAAACCATTCAGAAAATGTATTTATCTTGTTAAAAGCCATCAAGTAAACAACATACATAAATCTGAAAAGCTGTTAACAAAATATTATGTAGCATACATACTTGGGGGTTGAGTTTGAACTGCAGAAACATGTTCATTTAAATTGTTCAATGAATCAACAGTATAAAGTTTCCCTTCTTCGTGTGAATTTTTAAACACACTTTCAGAAGAACTCACCATGATACCTGAGAGATGACAACAGACTTTATTTAAAATGAAAAAAAAAGGGATTGTTCAATTTTAGGAGTTGTAGTCAAGTATGCTCAAGATAAGATATTCCCATTGATGAGAATAAGATCGTTGACCATTTCAATAGCTACTTATAGAGGAATATAGCATTGCTTCCAGCTGTACGGATTCAGCTTCAGTGATCTTAGAAGCCGATGTCTTAGAAGAACTTGAACGATTAAAGATAAATAAGGCAATGGGTCCAGATGGCATCCACCCGAGTTCTTAAAGAACTCAGATCTGTCATTGCTACCCCCCTGGACTGATCTGTTTAACCAATCCCTGTTAACAGATGTTGTGCCCATCCACAAGGGCAGTAGAGAAGAAGCTGGTAATTACAGGCCAGTTAGCTTGACATCAGTTATAGTTAAAATGATGGAGACTCTACTCAAAAAGAGGATAAATCAGCACCTAAAAACAATAACTTATTTGACCCAAATCAGCATGGCTTTACTGAAGGCAAATCATGTCAGACTAATCTCATTGATTTCTTTGACTATGTCACAAAGGTGTTGGATGAAGGAGGTGCCGTGGATATTGCCTATCTGGACTTCAGCAAAGCCTTTGATACGGTTCCACATAAAGAGCTGATAGATAAATTAGTGAAGATTGGACTTAATCCCGGGATAGTTCAGTGGATTTCAAGCTGGCTGAAGCGTAGACAACAGTTATTGTTAATGGCGAGTATTCTGAGAAGAGACAGGTTACAAGCAGTGTGCCAGAAGGGTCTGTTCTGGGTCCTATTCTTTTTAATATGTTTGTGAGTGACATAGGGGAAGGTTTGGTAGGGAAGGTTTGCCTATTTGCCGATGACTCTAAAGTGTGCAATAGGGTTGATATTCCTGAAGGGGTCTGTAATATGGTAAATGATTTAGCTTTACTAGATAAATGGTCAAAGCAATGGAAACTGCAGTTTAATGTTTCCAAATGTAAAATAATGCACTTGGGGAAAAGGAATCCTCAATCTGAGTATTGTATTGGCAGTTCTGTGTTAGCAAAAACTTCAGAAGAGAAGGATTTAGGGGTAGTGATTTCTGACAGTCTCAAAATGGGTGAGCAGTGTGGTCGGGCAGTAGGAAAAGCAAGTAGGATGCTTGGCTGCATAGCTAGAGGTATAACAAGCAGGAAGAGGGAGATTGTGATCCCCTTATATAGAGCGCTGGTGAGACCACATTTGGAATACTGTGTTCAGTTCTGGAGACCTCACCTACAAAAAGATATTGACAAAATTGAACGGGTCCAAAGATGGGCTACAAGAATGGTGGAAGGTCTTAAGCATAAAACGTATCAGGAAAGACTTAATGAACTCAATCTGAATAGTCTGGAGGACAGAAGGAAAAGGGGGGACATGATCGAAACATTTAAATATGTTAAATGGTTAAATAAGGTTTAGGAGGGAAGTGTTTTTAATAGGAAAGTGAACACAAGAACAAGGGGACACAATCTGAAGTTAGTTGGGGGAAAGATCAAAAGCAACGTGAGAAAATATTATTTTACTGAAAGAGTAGTAGATCCTTGGAACAAACTTCCAGCAGACGTGGTTGGTAAATCCACAGTAACTGAATTTAAACATGCCTGGGATAAACATATATCCATTGTAAGATAAAATACAGGAAATAGTATAAGGGCAGACTAGATGGACCATGAGGTCTTTTTCTGCCGTCAGTCTTCTATGTTTCTATAAGGGAAAGAAGCATGTTGTAGTTATACAGTGTTACGTCCCGGGGTCTGGCCAAGACATTCCCCATTGGTTGAATCTCCGGCAGGAGATTCAAACCTGGGGATTGGATACCACCTGCATTTATAGGCTCACCTGAGCTGTCCCCATTCATTCCCTTTCTGCTGGTTATCTTGCTCGTGTTATTACAGCTCAATAAACTGACAGTTTTAGCCACGTGTCTGGCCTTTGGTTTGCCTGATCTTAACATGTAACATAAGCCATATGTAAATATGCATATTTGAATGATCATCTTTAGTCTATGAATGGCCTGAGTTCCTTAAATCTATCTTTATCCTTTGTCTACACTGCTCAGTTGCAAAATTGAGTTACACTGCTTACTCCGCCTATGCTACACAAATACTACTGTACATATAAATTTTGTTTACTGCTACTTCTTCATTGAAGAAGATATTTGCTGTCAATCTTAGAACTTAAACACAGACCATTTGTAAGTTCAATTAAATTATTTAGGAAATAGGATTCTTTCAAACATCATGACATCATAAAACCAAGAAAACTTCATTCATGTAATGAGAGATTCCAATTATAAAGAATGGGACATGTTGATTAGAAAATTATATATGCAACATTGATTGAATTAAGAACAGACGGGTTACTGTTCCTCTGGGAAAATATCATGTGTTGGAAAGGAATAACATCCAATAGCTACATTGTTGTTGCTATTTTGGGATTGTCCCTTTGGAAGCCATTCAGGATAAGCTCAACATCTAGGTCAGACTGCATATGAATACATGTTCTGCAATCCTCTGAATGTATACTATCAGTATTGAGGCTATTTGATATTTTGAAGGTGAGTGCTCTATTTTTTCTTGACTCAAGAAACAAAAATTAGGAAACAGGATGCTACTTAAATTTAATTCAAATATATTTATCTAATATAAATATATGGTGATGGATTTTAAATATCATCTGAAATACCTAAAGCTTGGTATTCCATTATACATTTATGGTTCTTGAACAACTAAAAATAATGCTATATCCATTTTTTACTTTCAGACTGACTAGAGGTAGAAAATAAAAACTTTCTTTACGGAGGACTCAGGACTAATTATTTAAGTTACCACATCAAATGTCTTATGAATAACTTTAAAATGCAAAGGCTACCAATAAATACATCAATAAATATTTCAGTTCATGTAATAAATTCTTAACATATTTAAAAGCTTAGAGAACTGAATATTACTCACATCTAAACCATCCCCAATTAATCTTATATTTTCTTTCACAAAATGCTGGAAAAATGCATATATCAGCAGCGTTGTTTCTTTGTCTTCTCCAAATCCACTTGAATGTGTTAGAGCCACAAGCTCAGCCCTGAAGCAGAATGTTGTTGCCTATAGCTATATATAGTATTCGTTTCTGCAAAGTTGTCAGGTTTCAAATACTTGATTAGACATGGTAAATTAAAAGCCAACATGTAGAAAGCACTTTTAATTTTACCACATTTACAAATGTGCTGATGATATTCACTTTATATTATCCCCTTCTTTGTTACAGTCAGGTTTCTGAAAACCAGCAGAACTTTATCAGAGTGGGAAATGGCTTTCTAGGGGGAAATCTTTTCAGAAGGTAGATATGCAACAAAGAAGAAAGTCTCCTAAGTCCCAATAGACTGCATTATTTCAACCACCACACTTGAAACATGCCAACTTTTTCTGAGCTTACTAAATAGTCAGGGATTATGAGAGATAGGTGGTCCCTTTAATAACCTATGCCATAAAAAGCATCCCAAAATAATTGTTCCCCTTAAATAATTCTGTATTTTGTGTACCTGTAAGGGTCTGCCTCACCTCCTTTCCCAAATAAAACTCTTAAAGCCAGACACATTTCAAAAGGCAATTTTACTGAGATAGTGATTGCAGAAAAGTCAGCTGGAGTCTGACAATGAAAGTGTAAAACTAATTTTCCCCTTCAGCCCCCACCTCAATACCCAGCGTCCATCATTAGCCAATCATATGCTGCAAAGATATTTTTTGGCATGGTGGAGAAGATGCCATCCTTGGAGTATGGTGGCCTTGAACACCCAGTGTGAAATGGTTGGGAAAGGTCGATGGAAATGGACCGTTGAACTTACCTGAACGGTCTTCTCAATGTACTGCAAGGAGAGTCCAACATGGGTCATTCTCCAGTTTGATTGGTAGGGACTGAGTTTAATTTAAATATTAGGCAAGTACCGCCCCCTTAGCCCTCCAGTCTAATATAAAATGAAGGAGCAGTAGTAAGGAACACAATTTTATTGAACCACATAAATGCAAGAAAGCTTAAACTATAACGTCAACCCAAAACAGTGGCCCTGGTCCCGAGCCGGGAGGGTTTGGACTCTCCTTGCAGTGCATCGAGAAGACCGTTCAGGTAAGTTCAACGGTCCTTCTCCAATGCATTTGCAAGAAGAGTCCAACATTGGATATACCCAAGCTTGAATCAAAGGGAGGGAGAAGGCCGGACCAGGGGCATTGGGAATGAGCATACCCCCTCCCAAAAGCCGCTTTTGCCGAAGCGAAGGAGTCAATCCGGTAATGTCTAATAAAAGTGGACGGGGCTGCCCATGTGGCTGCCCTGCAAATGTCCTCCAGAGATGCCTGGGTCCTGAATTGTAAGGAAATTTGACGTATAGGTTCAAAGGGGGGACCTGTCAAGGCGTGCAGCACCAGGGGCAAGTCCCAAGAGGGAAAACGGTAAACCGTCGATGGCCTGATGTTAGTGGCCCCTCTTAAAAAGTCCTTAATCCATGGATGTCTTGTGAGGGGGCGGTAGTGGTCTTTTACTATGATGGTTGATAAGGCGGCCACGTGTCTACATAACGTTTGGGGACGAGGCCTTTTTCCAAGCCTGCCTGCAAGAATGTCAGAACCAGGAGAGGTGACGCTCTCTGTGGATCTACCTCCCGCTGTCCACAGAAGTTGCAGAAGGTCGACCATGTGGCCTGATAGATGCGTCTAGTGGAGGGTCTGCGAGCAGCTTGCATAGTGTCTATGACCGCATCCGGCAAGAGCTGTCTTCTCAGATGGTCCCGCTCAAGTGCCACACGGTCAGTTGCCACCACTGTGGCTCGGGGTGAGTCATTACCCCTTGACTGAGGGAGATCCAGTGGTCTGGGATCCTCCAGCAAGGCGATATCGAGAGCTCCTTCAGATCGGCAAACCAGATTTGACGCGGCCAGTAGGGGGCCAGCAGCAGAACCTCTGCTCGCTCCCTCAGAATCTTCCGAATCACCTTTGGGATGATGGAGACCGGTGGAAAGGCGTAAAGCAGACCCGGTGGCCAGTGAAGGCATAACGCGTTCACCCCTTCCGCTCCTGGAGACGGAAAGCAGGAGAGGAAGCGAGGGAGTTGAGTGTTGTGGCAGGTTGCAAACAAGTCTATCACCGGGGTTCCGAACCACAAGGCTATTTCTTGGAATATCCTGAGGTCCAGTCGCCATTCCGCTGGGTTGAGAGTCTTCCAACTCAGCCAGCCCACACAAACGTTCTCCACCCCCAAAATGTGTTCTGCTGACAGGGAGGCTAAATTGGCCTCCGCCCACCGAAGTAAAGACTCCGACTCCCTCATTAGTCTCTGTGACCATGTTCCCCCCTACCTGTTGATATGGGAACGCGTAGAGACATTGTCGGTTAGAATTAAGACATGTTGACCCTGTAACATGTGGGCAAAGCTGCGGAGGGCCATTGAGACCGCCTTTAGTTCTAAGAAATTGATATTGAAATCTTGTAAGTCCTGGGGTCCCCATAGTCCCTGAGACATCTGTGAGGAGAGATGGGCTCCCCACCCTGTCAAGCTGGCATCTGTCATCACCATGAGTGGGTTCTTTTCCAGAAATGAAGAGCCCTGTTCCAATGCTGGTGATACCCACCATTGAAGTGACCTTCTTAATCTGGTGTTGAAGATCACTCTCCTGTGTGAGTGGCTGGACTTTCTCCTCTGAAAGAGGAGCAGGAACCATTGAAGCAGGCGTAAATGATGCCTCGCCCATGGTATAATTTCGATGCATGATACCAGCATACCCAGAAGCTTTGACAGAAAAGAGAGCCGAGGATACCGCTGATTGTCTAGAGATTGCAAGAGTTTTCGGACTGAGGTCTGCCTCTCCTGGGACAGGAAGACCATGCCTAGGTTTGTATCTATGGTCGTACCCAGGTGGGCAAGACGCGTTGTGGGTGTTAGGTGGCTTTTGTCCCAATTGACAGTAAAGCCTTGATATTGAAGGGTCAATATGGTTAGATGTAGGTCTCGACCCACTTGGTCCCTTGTCATTGATTGTATGATGATGTCGTCTAGGTACGCCATAAGGCGTACCGACTGGTGCCTGAGACTGGCTGTGAGGACGTCGAACAATTTCGTGAACGTCCTTGGGGCTGAGGAGAGTCCGAAGGGCATCGCTCTGTACTGGAAGTGAGCCCCATCCAGACTGAATCTTAGGAACTGTCTGTGTAGTGGAAAGATGGGATCATGGAGATATGCCTCCTTTAGATCTATGGAGGTCAGAAAATCCCTGTGTCTTATGGAGGCGAGGATGGATTTGAGCGAATGCATTTTGAACCTCCTGTACTTGACATAGAGGTTCAATTGACGTAGCTTCAAGATTAACTGGACTCCTCCAGAAGATTTCGGGTCCAGAAAAATCACAGAGTAAAAGCCTCTGCCTTGTTGCTCTAGGGGAACCTCCTCTATGGCCCCTATCTCTAATAGGTGGGAGACTTCTCGGTAAAGTAGGGCTCTCTTTCGAGTGTCTGACGGAAGATGGTATGGGAGGAAGCAGTGAGGTGGAGGGCGAAAGAATTTGATCCGTAGCCCCTGGGACACCGTGGCAGCTGCCCAAGCGTCTGAGGACGTGGTTTCCCAATGGCCTGTGAAATGCATCAGCCTGCCACCCAAGGGGAAGCAGATCAAAGAGTCATTTGTTCTTTCTGAACCCTCTGCTTGCTCCTCTGAAGGGGCGGCGGCCCTGGTAGGACTTGTTGCGGTCTGCCAGGGAAGATCGGTCTGACCTGAAGGACCCTTGGTTGAAGGAGCCCTGGAAGTATGGTCTCGACGCCTGGGGGTTGCTCGAGGAGGGCTCTGCATGAAAGTGCTGGTGCCATTGATAAGGAGTAAAGTGCCTGTCCTGTCTTTTATTCGTCCTGGGCATCACTTTTTTCTTGTCCTTATCTTCGATCAGGACTTCATCCAGGACTTCCCCAAAGAGCTTTTTGCCCTTGAACGGAGAAGAGGCCAGGCACCATTTAGATTTGACATCCGCCTGCCAGTTGTGAAGCCAAATAAGTCTATGGGAGGATACCGAAGAGGCCATAGCCCTGGAGGTGAACTTGGCAGCATTAACCGTGGCATCAGCTGAGAATTCTGTGGCTGCCAGAAGCTTGTTGAGGTCCTGGTGGAGTCGGCCATCCTCAGGATTAACTCTTGACTGAATTTCCTGAATCCATAGGATGGTGGCCCTGTTGAAAAACAAGGCCGCAGAGGCGGCACGTAGAGCCCAGGGTGCCATCTGGTGAGTTTTACACACTACGTTCTCCGCCCTCTTGTCCTCTGCCCTCAATCCCTCCTGTGATTCGGATGGGACCAGGGCATTAGAGACCAGGCTCATCACTAGCTTGTCTACAGTTGGGAAGCCTAGAAGATCCTCCATCTGCTGGTCAAAGGTATAGAACTTGCGGTCCAGGTTTGATGGGCCCTGTGCCGCTGCTGGGTTCTCCCATGGTCATTGAATAGTTTCCAGGAATAGCTGGGACAATGGGATATGCACCGTCTCCTGTCTGAGCAATACAAATAGGCATCCAACGGGAGGGGCCAATGCAGAGGCCTCTGCTTGTTTCCCCTATCCCGCCTGGTCGATGGTCAGCTTTGCCTTATTAAGTAAGACCTTGAAGAGAGACGTTTTAAAAAGGCCTGTGAAAATTGGCTGTTCCGACGACTGCTCGTCCCCAGACAGATCGTCATCTGCGTCGCTGAAATTGTCCCTGGAAGATGTATCCTCCTCCATAGACCCGGTCAAGGAATGAGTGGCTGGTGCCGTCCAGGGATCCCTGAATCTCAACAGAGCTGGTCCCGCCGGAGCATGTTGTTGTGCCCCGGTTGCCAAACCTTGGGAATATGCATTGGCGATTAGATCTTGCAGCGCTTGGGGCATGCTCTGACAGGTATCCTGCGAATTTCGCAGGCCAGCTGCCGTTGGTGTAAAGGTGGCTGACTGCACTTGACCATACTGAGGAGGCAGGGAGGCCTGAGTGGGTGGATAAATGTTGGGCCACACGGAGGCTTGCCTACCAAAGATGTAGGTTTCAGGTATAAGCGAGGGTACTGATTGCAAGGGGCGTTCCAGAGACCAGTCCCTTTCTGTCGCCGAGCCTACTACCCCTGGGGTAATCATGGGGGAGGCTGGCGGAGATGTGGGTCCAAAGGCCAGGTTTGACAATGCAGCTGACCCCATTTGCTTCTATGTTGCCTCTAACTGCTTTTCAAGGGGCTTTATACATTTTTCAGTCTCCTTGAGTGAAGAACCCTGTGAGGCCTTTGACCTCTGGGTCTTTTCTTTGGGGGGACTAGGCCTGGTGATAGACATGGCCTCCTCCCCAGCATGTGCTGATGACTCTGCCATTATAATTTTCCCGTTAACACTCATGTCTCAGGAACAATACAGCCTCTAAATGCCAGCCGATCTATTCCTTCACCGATCGAAGGAGATAGAAGACTCTGACAAATGGTTATTTGCAGGCCCACCCACTGCGCCTGCGTGTCTCCAGGGCAGAATGGGGCCTCCGGTTTTGACGCGTGGTCTAGGAGCTATGTCCTAACGTCACGCTGTTCAAGCCCTGTAGCTGGCAAATGACATTAAAAATGGCCGCCTGATGTTGTCATGGCAACCGCCTAGGACTCCATGAGGGGAACTGCGTTTTTGGCTATCTTCGGGCCTCCAACATGGCTGCCGCATTGCTAAGGCAACGGGCAGGAACTCCGTTCTGAGTTCCCGCCCTTTGAAAGCCCCCAAAATGGCCGCTCCCCTTGCCAGCGATTCCCACCGGTTCTGAGGTGATTCATACAGGCAAGGACTCGCCGCTCCTGACTACAAGCCTGTGGGGGGGGGGGGGAAGACGGACAGTTCCAGGTCCTCTTGACATGATCCTGAACAAAATGCTGTTCCTCCGGTATATCCGCCACGGGGGGGGGGCAGGCCCCCCATGGTATAAACTGCCTCCAATTTCACCGGGCGCTACCGCGAAGGTCAGCAACCCAGGCGCTCTCTCCAAGACCCACAAAACAGCCCTTGTGTGTGGGATCTGTTAGGAGGAGCTGCAGTCTAGAGGGTTAAACCCACGGAGGGTATAAACCCTATGCTGCATGGAGGGAACGTTGTTCGATGAAGTGCCTATAGAAGGAAAAGAAAAAGGAAGGTATTAATATATTTCATGTCTCACCTATAAAGCTCAAATAAACATTAAGTTTTGAGAGAGTAAACTCAGAGTCCCTTTACTGCGACTGAGTTTTTTAGACTGGAGGGCTAAGGGGGCGGGTACTTGCCTAATATTTAAATTAAACTCGGTCCCTACCAATCAGACTGGAGAATAACCCATGTTGGACTCTCCTTGCAAGTGCATTGGAGAAGGTATGAACCTCTCCATCCTCATGCTCCCAGTTATAGCTAAGCAAAAGTATGTAAACTATTTCTTCTTCCTGCTCCCTTTCCAGTATGGCAGCGTTCTGACAGGGACCTGACATGCTGCACCCCCTAGAAAGAGATCTGCATCTGCAAGAGAAAAGGACAAGATAAACAAGGAAAATGCAATCATTTTGTTTTGTTAGGATATTGGTCATGGAAGTGTTTAAGCAATGTAGAGGCTCTGACATGTGATTTATCCACCCACCCACTCACTCTGAGAACTGGAGAAATCCTTCTATGGCATCAGATATTGAACCTTCCCGCTATGAACATGTATTCTTTCACCTATCATATATATTCTCTTCCTCTCATATATCCTCTACTCTAAGTTCACTTTTACCCTTATATATATTACCACATGTCTATTTTTCTTCCTATGTATTTGGGTATTGGACAAATGAATAAAATAAAAAAATAAATTTGTTTAATCTCAAAATGCTGTTCACTTTCAATCATAAAAGATGAGGAGGTGTTCACCATAAAGGCGAGGTTGATTAGGATTTTATCAAATTGCAATGAAAGACAGGTTGGATCTTTCTCAGCGATTTAGGCAATTCTAGTTCCACAGAAACTGGGTTGATAATGTGATGATGGGAAAGGGGCCTATGAATTTAGGGCCCAGTTTTTTTAGATTATTGTAAGGATTGAAGGAACCGTGTGGACACGATTCCCAACTTTAAATTTCTTGGGCTCAGTTCCTTTTTTGTCTGCTTGGATTTTTAAAAATGGTCCTAGTGTTGTCCAGGGTCCTGTGAGCAATTGGCCAAGCGTTTTACTACTGTGGGATCAATTCCTTTAACATAGGGACTAGTGCAGGGATGTCAAACTCCTGGTCCCCAAGCTGGATGTGTCACATGCTGGTCATGCCCATGCCCATGCCCATTTTAGCAAAGGAGTCCTAATACAGTATGTCATGTGATGTTGTCATGATAATATGGGTTTGACACTCCTGGATTAGTGGATTCTTTACTGGCAGTTCAGACAGACTTAAATTGTTGGCCAGTAGCTACTTGGAATAGAATGAAACAGTGCAGCTGTATATTACTGGGTTGTTGTACGCCACTTCAGCAAATGACAACAGGTCAGTCCAATTATCTTGCTGATAGTTGATAAAACATCGCAGGTATTCTTCTAGGACTGAGTTTGTTCTGTCTGAGCTCCCATTAGTTTCAGGATGGTGCAATGAACTCAGTCCTTGTTTAGTACCAAATAGGTCCAAAAAGGCCTTCTAAAATTTTGAAGTAAATTGAAGCCCCTTACTGAAATTATATGCTGTGGCATCATATAATCAGTAAATGGGGTACAGGAACAGTTTCACCAGCACTTTTGCTATAGGGATTTTTCTGGTAAGGAATAAAATGGACCTGCTCAGACAACTGGTCAGTGACAAAACAAACTGTGTTCTCTGAGCTTTCAGGAAGCTCTACAACAAAGTCCATAGAGATCTCTGCCCAGGGTGCTGAAGGCCTGGCTACCTTTTGGGGGAACTCTGGTATATTTCCTTTCCTGCATTTAGCCAAGGGACAGATAGGGCAGCTGGATACATAGCTTTTAATGTCCTTCTTGTGGGAAAGCAACCAGAATTGTCTCTTTATTAGATGTAGTGTCTTTACAAATCCAAAGTCTCCTGTCAAAGACTGACAAGCACATACTGCTTGGCTCCTATCTATGCTAGTCCATCCTGAATGGAACATATATTATTATGGGCACTAAACCAGACATCATCATTCAGAGCGACTTTAAATGCATCTGCTAGGACTCCATCCAAAGGTGATTTCCCCATCACTTGTGGTCTTGTGGTTACTCAAATGGCTAGCTGGCGTGAAGGGAACATTGGTTTGATCATCTCCACTTTGGAGCTATTATATTGAGGCATTCTTGACAATGCATTGGTGAGGAAATTCTTTCCTCCTGGCAAGTAGTGTAAAGTGAAGTTAAAATTGTGGAAATATTGGTTCCATTGTGCCTGTCTGGGCAAAAGCTTTCGATGTGTCTTTAAGGCTTCTAGGTTTTTGTGATCTGTACAGACCTGAAATGGGATTTTACTTCCCTTGAAAAAGTACCTCCAGGAAAGGAGTGCCTACTGCACCACATAGGCCTTCTTTTCCCAGACAGACCAGATGTTAATTCTTGGTTAATTTTTTGGACATGTATGCACAGGATTGTGACTGCCCATGTTCATTTTCTTGCAACAGTACCGCCCCCACAACCACATTGCTGGCATCCACTTGGACAAATGGCTTGTTTGTGACTGGGCATTTTAGCACTGGCTTGGCCACAAAAAGCCATTTAAGTTTTTAGAATGCATTCTAGAGTCCATTTCAACTGAGCTTAGATTTTCCTCTCCCTTTGATTTTCAGTTCGTGATGGGGATCTGAGTAAAAAAAAGGACTGAACTGTCTGTAAAAGCAAAGCTTAGGAAGCTGTAGTTTTCCTTGTTTGGGATGGTACCCACTCTAGAACAGCCTGCACTTTCTCTGGGTCCATTTCAACTTCCTCATTGGATATTCAATAGCCCAGAAAGTCAATTTTGTCTTTATGGAATTCACTTTTGGACAACCTAGCAGCCGGGAGTTCTGTAGGACAATTCTAACCCTAATTGACATGCTCAGCTTTCATTTCAGAATAGATTAAAATGTCACCCAGGTAGACCAGGACACCTTTTGTGTAGGTTCTCATGTAGAATCTCATTTATCAATTGTATGAATACCTCAGACACCCACTGCAGGCCAAACAGGAGCACTCAGAAATAAAAACAGCCAAGAGGGCATTTAAAAGCAGGCTTCTATTCATCTCCCCCCCGAATTCTGATGCATAGTATGCCTCCTGTAAGTCAAGTTTCATAAATTTTCCTTCACCAAATGAGCCAATATGTCCTTCATGAGAGGGGAATATATTTTCTATGCAAACAGCATTCAGATAATAGTAATCTATACAGAGACATAGACGCATCTTTCCTCAAACACTGGGGCAGCCACCCATTCATCAGTTTCAATTGGTGAGCCTCTCTTTTCAATGAGCATCAGTGTTGTAAAGGATCTCTCTACTGATAGAGCATATGGATATAGGATCACACAGGCAAGAAAAACAGAACTTTGCACAGATCTGGTTCTTTTGGAAATTGGCTCTGCAAGCCATTCACACTGTTTGACAACTGCAAATAGGGTTTGTTAAATATGGGTTACAAAACTTGGCTTTTAAGGCAAAACGCTCCAAAACATAGGATTAATAGTGGAATATATTGTTGGTGTATATTACCCTTCCTGGTTTAACATAAAAGTAAAACATTGCTGGATTGAAGGCCCGTGTCATGTGTTGTTCCAGCTGCAGCAAGTCTAACTGCAAAAGGCTGTACTGGATGCTGTTTTGCCAACCATTCAGCACTCAGCATGATACACTTTCAGTGAAATAATCCAGACACACTTATGTTCAGATGACATTCAAAAGATCAATTTGAGGGATGCAGACATGCTGATAGATTTTTCGGTATGTGCAAGAAAAACACTTTGCAGCCACAGCAGAGCATCCACTCTGCTGGAGCCAATTGAGTGGTGTGAAGGTGTATATGAGTCACCTTTGACATACAAATTGACTACAACAGAAATAAAGAAGCTCATTGATGAACTAATGCAAGTACCACAATAGCCCTTTCATGCCCAATCAATAGATGTGTGTGAAACAGGCCACAGAGGCAGCAAGCAGAGTGTATGCAGATGAGAAATGCAAGGGAGATGTCAGAAGCCAAGAAGCAAGTGAGCAGCTGATATTGAAGAACAAATCAAAGCAAGACTTGATGAAACTCATTTAAACATTTCTGTAACTCAAATAATTGTTTTCTGATGTTAGTTTTTGATTAAATAGATTTTTTTTGCTTAACTAGATAGATTCATGCAGAAAAAACCTGGTTAATTTTTGTAATACAAGATATAATTTTGATATCAAGATAAAGTTAACACCATTTAGGTTATGATAGGCTTTTGTGGGGTATATGATCAGATGTGGGTTTACCATACCGAGCTAAACATTGTACAATTTCAAAATAAGATTTGAATTCTTGGTGTAATAACACATATTTTTAGGACCCGACAAAAATTGCCAAAATTTCCACCCCATTAAATGACATGCCCCACGTAACATTCTCTGCTAATAGTAAACATTTTAACCAATGCTTATTTGGAAATATTAAAACATTGCAATCTAAATAAATTACATACAATGTTTACCATAAAGTTACACCATACTATTATGTTCATACTTCATATATACAATATGTATAAAGCAAAGTAAAAAAAACAAAACCATATTATTCCTCCATGGCTAGTGGTTTATAATTATGAGATACTGTACTTTCATGGAAGCCTGAGGGTTTTTAAAAATTCAAGTCAGAAACCAAGTCAAAGCCAAGCCAATTTCAATGCAATACAATCCTTTGGAATTTTATGTTCTTCCAGTACTTCGAAAATGACATCATGAGGAAGCAACTATTTCAGGAAAGTAGTTGTAAACAATAGGGTAGCAAAATGTTTACTTACTAGCTCTTAAATTTATGGATTCAAGATAGCCGTTTTTGATTGAATGAATTGCATGGTGTGTGAAGACAATGTATTGTAAGCTCCTGCATTTCAGCAGTTTAAAACTGAACAATTATTCTCAAAGTTTTATAATAATCACATCTTATACAGATAATTATCTGCAAACATTAAAATGTATGGTATGTAAATCAATCTTAGCCCATGTACAGCATTTATTTAAAAGCAGAGCAAAGCTCAGTGATGGGTGAGCCGACATTTAGGAAGCAGTTGAAACAATGTTAAGATTATTAATGTGTTTTTCTTTCTCTTGAAGCTGGTAATTGTTAATATTATTAGCAAACAGTTTACATTTAAGAGGCCATTGCCCTGTTCTATTACAAATATTTTCACTTATTTTTCTTAAACCCTATTTAAAACTTATTAAGACTGCAAACTACTTAGTATTTAATTAGGGATGCTATCAGGGCAAATTCAAAGAAAACACAGCATCTAATGGAAAGAATCTTACCATTCTAACGGTACAACTTTCTAACTTACTAGATATATCATAAGAGATTGTAGGGCGTGGCTACCCAGAACTTCCTCTTCCCTCCGCCATCCAACTCTGCACTGCAGTCTCTTAATATGAGCCTCTTTGGGAAAGATGTGTTGCCAAAACCACTATCCACTGATTTTTCCAGGTACACATTCCCTCACAATTGCACAATGAAGCAAAAATATATATTTCAACTTTTGTTCCAGGGTCAGATCAATACAAGAGTTTCTAGCACTATTGTTTGATGTATTTCTTATTCCATGATTACCTCCCCCCCCCCCATTTTTCCAATAATGTTAGGGATGCAACATTCATTTTAACTCCTGCTACTATTGACCAAAATTAAAAGAGCGTAGATGGGACTGGGGTGGGAAATCATATTAAATATAAGTTCAGAGGCAGATGCTGCTGAATATGCTGATGTGGAATATTGTATATATATTTCTGGAGAATAAAGATTGGGCAAGAAAAATATTTTGCTTTAGTACTTTTTTTCAAAGTGCCCAAGCAGCAGTTGCAAATGATTCTCTTTAAGCTACTTTCCGATTATAGATTATCCCTCCCAAATAAGACACACACACAAGGCCTTCACAAACCTAATACAAAGCACACGTGATAACATTTTATGATTTTGAAGTAAAAAAAAAACTTTTTTGCTAAAGCAACTTTTTTGTGGTTGACTATAGGCCAAACAAATGCAAACGCCCAGCCAACACCATTTAAGACACAAATGTGTCTGTTATCCAAATTATAATAAGCTTTCCTAAAACTATTATAGTTTTGTTTTAATTTTGTCCAAGGCAATTTTTTTTTGTAAATTAAGAAGATTAAACATTTGTGTGCTACTTCATTAACAATGTAACAATTGAATTTGATATTACTGCCCTACTATGCTGATGTCACAATAAATTGGATATTTTTAAAAATGTTTAACTGATTGTCAAATAGCAGGTTTTACCAAAAGACACTCATCTCCAAAGATGTACTTAAGATTTAATTAGATTAAAAAAAATTGAATCAGGAGTGTCCTCACAACTAGTTGAATATTAAGAATTTTCCAAGTAAAAAGTTAATTTTTAAACAACATATTTATCATGAAATTCTCTTCTACCATCCTACCTCATTTATACTATATAAGTCAGTTTAACATACATCAAGTGGTGTACAAAATATGTAACTGACAAAATTAAAAAGATTATTTAACTTTGTAGATTGCAATTAATTGTACCCAAACAAGAACTAGATTTAACCCACCCACCCCCCAAAAACCCCACCCCATCTTAAAAGTGCTTTGAAAACTTGTCTTAGAACACTTCATCCACATCTGTTCTTTTATCACGGCATTTGCTTCGAGCCTTAGTCCGAGCTTTGAATGCTGCAGAGTTGTACAAATGCTATGAAAACAGAACAGAAAATGCAATTATATCTCATAATAATCTTAGCCAACAAAACATTGTTCTGGCAACTTTGGGTTTTTTCGACAGATCCATTTTAACTTATTTCCATTACAGCATATTAATTAGAATTCCTTATTTTGAGCTCGAATTACATTCCACTCCCAACATTAAATTGGCTTTATTTTCTGTACTAAATTCTAACAGATGTTTTCATTCAATAATCTTAAATTAAAGCAAAATCATTGGAATGTTTATTATCAAGACATCCCAGTTTACAAAATGTCTATATACAAAAGAAGTACTTGGAAAACACACATAGGCAGAGTTGACAGAAATTTTAGGGAGTTTTTCAAGTTAACCTGCAATCTCCTTGGTAGTAATGCCATTTCTCTTATTTTTAGAATATTTTTATTTTTAAAAATCCCCATATAGTCTTTACCCTGAGTTTCCTAATTATTTCAAATCCAGGTGCTAACCAATTCCATTGCATTCAAGATGAACCTATGAGAAAGTAATATCAGACCTTGAATCATCTAAAATGTATACTGGAAATATAGCTCAATTTTTCCATTGGAATCTGAAATTTTACCAAATGTTATCCATTGTAGCAGTTAAACTGTATTAAGTTTATAGCATTAAGTGGGTTTTGACTTAATGACTCACATGAGATGGGCGGCCATGTTAAATCTTTTAAACAAACAAACATTAATACAACTACACACTTCTTTCTTCCTAGTACAGAAGTGAAAATGTAGCTGATAATGATGGTAGCCTTGAAAGTTCATATTCTGAACTTTCCCAAATGCCAGATACAACATTACCACTTCAATCATAACACAGGCAATGGAATATCTTATAAAAAGAACATAGGAAGAAAACATAAAGAAACAATGCTGGATCATTTCCTGGGTTATCTTAGCATTCTTTTAACTGAAACCAAACTTTTAAGTAAAAAATAAGTCTCTGCAGAGGACAGTGATGAGATACTGTATAAGTGCAATTCTGCAATTTAGGAGGTCTCACAAACCCTTGTCATTCCTTCTATTACCATTGTTCCCATTCCCTCTTCTCACAACTTAAATATTACCATTTTATTATGCTTTTTGAACAATTATGTGAGTGAATTGCATTTAAGACAATTTAACCCACAGAGTAAGACTCACTTACCCTTTCAAAACGGCTTATCTTCATGGTCTTAAGGGTTGCCTCATCAAGCATCAGTGGTGGACCAAGTTCAAAGATATTCCGGAGAAGCTCATTGGACTGCATAAAATGTTGTCATTACAATTGTGCAAATGTTTTATCCAGGTTTAAATAACTCCCTTTTAATATGCAAGATTTGTAATCAGAGAGCTTCCTTTCCTATTGCTAAACATTTAGTATATCTGTTGCCTATATTTTTTCTTCCCTTATTATGCATACATGTATTGTCTAATTTAAAAACGGTTTTAGGGATTTTGCATTGTGCTATTTGCAGAGTAGACTCAAAAGGGTGCCAAAATAGTTTCATTTCAATGTATACCTGTAAATGATACTGCATTCCTGATCCTAAAATTTCCTTGAAAGTATTGTATGTTTGCTTTTTAACCCAACAGTCAATGTACATGCGCTCTGGTCCAAACTTGACTGTCTCTGTGGGAAAGTCGTGTTCCTGTCCAAAAAACAACCCAAAAAAACAATCCTTTATGAAATTTACTGTTTTTAAATTCTATGTCATTCTTACTTGAACATCCTTTTAATATTTTGGGTTACAACAAGTATTTCTCCAGCAGACTTCATTACCAATACAGAAATGCACAAAACTTTCTAAATATTGCTGAAAATCTTGGAATCTTCTTGTTCATCCTAAATATCGGTCACATTTTAAACTAAAACTTGCTTCAAAAAGATTAATATGGTACTAGATATTCTAAAGTTCATTGCCTAAAATGAGAATCTAAGAGTTGAAAAGTTTTTGGTTTTGCCAACTTAACTAAATAGCTGACTGTTTTCCTTATCACCTCTCACAAAAGACACACGATATTACAACGGATGCTAGAAGCCGGATGCCGACACCGGACACCAGACACTCAGACATCATGACACCCAGACACTGTACCTGTACATTATACACCGTATGCTGGACACTATATTTATTTTATTTATTTATTATATGGTTTGAGGACTCGGGTCGGCTCACAACATATAACAATACAGTACAACGCCAAATCTAATTAAATTTAAAATTACAATCTAAAAATCCAATATTTAAAAACAATCATACAATCATGCAACATTTCACTGGCCACGGGGCTGAGACCTAATTGCTCCAAGCCTGGCAACATAGGTGAGTCTTAAGACTCTTATGGAAGGCAAGGAGGGTGGGGGCAGTGCGAATCTGCAAGGGGAGCTGATTCCAGAGGGCCCCCCCCCCCCCGAGAAGGCTTTTCCCCTAGGCCCCACCAAGTGACATTGTCTGGCTGACGGGACTTGGAGAAGGTCAACTCTGTGGGACCTAATCGGTTGCTTGGACTCATATGGCCAAAAGTGGTCCCGCAAGTAATCTGGCCCGATGCCATGTATGCCGGACACCAGATAGAGTACAGCAATCTCCAGGCTTTGGCAAGTTACACACAAGGCTCCACAGATTCAACACTTATTCCCAACAAATGCCTCTCCCACAAGCACCTCCTTACATCTCAGTCCCCAGGTGTGTTTTTGGGAGCAGGGCACTCTCCTCCCTCATAGCTGGCTCAATCTGCATTGATCTCACCATCTCTCTTCCCTCCTTGCTCTCAGATTAGGAGGAGATTGTCCCTGCTCTTCTCCTGAGCTGTCCCTGTCTGCAGACTTTACCAATTCTTGCCCTTAGCCAGCCTCTCCATCTCTGTCAATTCTTGTTCCAGCTGATCTTCCCCTTGTTGGCAAAGAGTTTATTTATCATATTTTTCAGAGTACAAGATGCACTTTCAACCCCCCCCCCCCAAAAAAAAAGAGAGTGAATATCTGGGTACATCTTATACTCTGAATGTTGCCCTGCCGAAACTCTCAAATCAAGGTTTCAGAGGCTGAAAATTACCTCTGAAATGGAGCTTCAGAAAAAAGGCCTCTGAAACAGAGCTTCAGAAAAAAACCCTCTGAAATGGAGGTTTCAGAGGCAGAAAAAAAAAGCAAGTCATAGAGTTCATAACCAACAAACCTGCTGGTAACATTAACCTCTGGGAACAGTTGATTAGGCATATTCCGGGAGGCCAATCCACCCACTAATCAGCTTTTTTCTTGTTTTCCTCCCCAAAAACTAAGGTGCATCTTATAGTCCCCAAAAATATTGTATTTCTATTTATTGGTTGGTTGTCTGTAATATACACCTATGACAATGTCACTTTTCCTCCCTTTTAGAGTGACTCATATACATTTTGGAGGATTTCTATCTTTGATCATGTGCATTTCTGTAAATATGTAATAGTCTCTCACATATAGTGCAACTCCACCACCTCTTTTTATAGATCTGTTTCATTTGAGTAATTTATATCCATCCATTAGTATTTTCCAGTCATGGGTTTCATCCCACCAGATTTCTGTAATGGCAACTATGTCATACCTGCCTGTGTGTATTATTGCTTCCAGTTCACCCTTTGTTCTTCAGGTTTTGAGCATTTGCATATAAGCATTTAAGACTTTTATGCCTGTCCGTATGTATGTTTACTGCATCTCGTTGTTGTTTTGAGTTTTTCTTTTTTCTCATCAGTTCCTATCTCATTGATTTTTCTTGGGATTTATGATTGATTTTGTTCTAGAGCAGGGATATCAAATTCAGGGCCCACGGGCCGGATGAGTCATGTGCTGGCCACGCCCACCCCTGGTTTAGCTGATACGATCCTGATACGATGTTTGACATCCCTGTTCTAGAGATTCTACAGATTGGTCACCCTCCCCCTTCAATTTTAATTTAAAGCCCTTTTGATGAGTTGGCCCAGTCTTTTTAGAGTACATTTTCCCCTGCTTTCGTAATGTGCAGCCCATCTCTTACCAAGAGTTCAAGAATAGAATAGAATAGAATAGAATGTTATTGGCCATGTATGATTGGCACACAAGGTATTTGTGTTGGTGCACATGCTCTCAGTGTACATTAAAAAAAAGATAAGGTACAATACTTAATCATAGTCTGGGAACAAATAAGCAATCAAATTATTTACGGGACCGTTTCTTGCCACATACCTACCAGAGACCAATTAGAGCACACAGAGTTGACCTCCTCCAGGTCCCGTCAGCCAAACAATGTAGGCTGGCGGGACCTCGGGAGAGAGCCTTATCTGTTGCCGCCCGGCTCTTTGGAATCAACTCCCAACCAATGCCCATACTGCTCCCACCTTGCTGGCTTTCCGTGAAGCCACGAAGAGCTGGCTATGCCGGCAGGCTTGGGGATTGTAAATTAACACCAACTTGACTGCCTGTATGAACGTGACTATGTGAATGGTATGTATGTGTCATGAGTTGTCTTGTTATGAGTTTTAATTACAGATTTAGAATTATAGTTTTTTTCTTGACTTCTTATTGTTATTTGTAATTTTATATGATAATTTTATATTGTTGTAAGCCGCCCTGAGTCCCTCAGGATTGGGCGCCATATAACTCAAAATAAATAAATAAATCATAAACAGAAAATAAAATAATGCAGTCCAAGATCCAGAAAACCAATGTTTTCTTGGTGACACCAACTCTTTAGCCAATGGCTTGTTTCTAGAATTATTTTTCCTCTCAATGGGTTTCCTTTCATTGGGAGCACTGATGAGAATACTACTTATGCTACTAGTTCCTCAATTTTGTTGTTGGGTGGGTTAGACAGGCTATAGGGAAGGGCTGCTGGGGTAGCAGAAGGCAGGGAGGGGGCTGATCTTGCTGGGGAGAGAATGTTGATCAAGTCTTCCACAAGTTCTCCAGCTGGGGCAGAGCTGCTGGGCTGGAAGGATGCAATGGGAGGGCTGTGGTAACCAGGCTGCCTCTAGTTTGTTGGGGGTGGGATCGGGATTCCTGGCTGGCCTCGAGTCAGACTGTCTAGACTGGAGTAAGGGGCTAGATAATTAATGAATATATTGTGACCCACCGGTCTGCTGCCTTCAACAACCTCCTTTCTTGTCCGCTGTTCAGCCACTGGTTTACTACTCTCAGTTGCCACTTTTCCACTGCTTAGTTGGTCTCCTGCGCTGGATCTATTGTTCTCTGTTGCCAACTACCTCCGACTGGATGTACAACCATTCTTTTGCTACGTTGCTGTTTTGCTAGTGTTTTTCTTCTTACTCCAATTTCTTTTTTTCCTTTATTCTTTCCATCTTCCTTATAGCTTTCTGCTCCTTTTTTCCCTTCTTTTTCTCCTCTCCATATACCTCCCTACTTAATTTAGTAACTTTTCTCTCCATGATTTGGTACTGCTTCTTCCACTTCTGCAATCTTGGAAAATTTTAATTTAGTACCATGTAGGCATTCTCTCTGCTTCTATTTGTTTAAAGATTAATTGAAGCATTGAAGCAGTGAGTCTAAAATCTTTGCATGAGAGCGTATAAAGAAATCAGGTCTTAAAATTACTTTCAAGAGATAAAATAAAAGTTATTCTTTGTTCAAGTTTACCTCAATAGTTCGTAAGACATCCCTGAAGACAGATCGCTGTTTCCTTTTGTCTACTTTCGCACGATGCTTATTTCCATCTGTTGCTAGAGCCTTCAATTTCTGTGTTAGAAGCTCCATATCCTCATTAAAAAATTCCTAGAGAAATAGAAGTTGTTTGTTGCATCTTAATGAAGTGCACTCAAGTTTCAAAGACCAGTGAATTTGCACATTGTCATAATGATATGATTTACTGTTTAAAATAATTAAGCTATAGCACAACAATTATCATTATTTAATATCACCTTATCACAATATTGAAAGGATTGCTACCAATCCTTTGAATTCTCTAAGCAGTATGACATTTCTGTAAATGTTTTAATTCTACCCATTTCCAAACATTGGACTTTAGTAGAGGCAGTCTAAATTTATATATTAATATAAGCTAATCATAGTCCATTGCACTAATGTTTTGAAATTAATGGCATTGCATTAGAAATCTGATTAAAGAACTCTGGTTAAACAGATAATAAGTGGATGGCTTCTGAAACAGCCATTTGTCCCACACCTTTACTTCCTGCATCATGGAAATCAATTACTCGGTGCCAAGTATTTGCTCCTTCCATTCCATTGCATCTCATTCACCTTCATTTATCCCATGTTATGCATAAATTTCCCCAATCACTATAGTTATAGGGCAAATTTAACAACTGCACACTGGCTATTATTTAAGCTACAAGTATGCATAGGAAGATCTGTTATTTGAGAAAGAACAATGACAACAGTATATTAAAATCAATTTCCATTAAAGTCAGATGCTACCATAAAGGATTAAAGCTTTGCATGTTCATTATTCTTCCTTTCAAAATTAAATTGCCATAGCTCAACCTGAAACTGCAAGTTTCAACTTCATACATCATAAAATCTGTGCAACACAATGGTTTTCGTGACTCCTTTATTCTTTTTCTCTTATGCTTTGTTCCCAAGAGTTTTTCTAGCTACTTTCCCAAGATAGGCTTTTGAATAATCTGAGACTATTCTTCAGCGCTGTTAAAGAAAACAGTAAAGGTATTAATAAAGACTTACTAAACAAATTATTAAAGTCTAAATCTATATAATTTAAGAGACTCAAAATGTTCAAAAATGTATGACTCAATTTACTGATTATACTAACTGCATGCCTTTAACACATTTAAGAGACTGTAATTAAGGACTGCAAATCATTATAATAGAATTTTAATAATTTATGTATCACTGATTACTAACAAATAAGCTATTAATATGCTAAATTTGAACTATCTATATGGGTAGAATTTAACATGCTTTTATTTAAGAGTGGAGAAACTTGTAACTCTCCAAATGTTTGAAGATTTCTCAAAATTCCTCTATATCAATATTGCAATATCATACCACCTGAGAAGTTGTAGATTTATCAACACCTTTCATTTCCCATCTGAATGAAACAATAATATTATGAAAGTACCATTCCAAATATTTACTATCTCTCCCTACTTTCTGCCTTCTATTTCTTTGGATATACCTCATCAGATTCTCTTGTAAGTTCAAATAAAACAGCCAATGTTTCCCCGGCAGCAATCCTCATGTTTACATCATCATAGGACAGCAGGTTAGGAAATGTATGCAAATGTCTAGAAAAATCAAAATACTTACAATAAATATATTGGACATGATAAAGCAGATCTGAGATATAGTGTTATGGTGCACAGAATTAAATTCCAAGCAGTCACAGATATTCTGATTTACTTCTAGGATTAAAGTGAATGTCTTTCAAACTAGAATTTCGGCTTTCATAGAAACATAGAAGTCTGACGGCAGAAAAAGACCCCATGGTCCATCTAGTCTGCCCTTATACTATTTTCTGTATTTTATCTTAGGATGGATATATGTTTATCCCAGGCATGTTTAAATTCAGTTACTGTGGATTTATCTACCACGTCTGCTGGAAGTTTGTTCCAAGGATCTACTACTCTTTCAGTAAAATAATATTTTCTCATGTTGCTTTTGATCTTTCCCCCAACTAACCTCAGATTGTGTCCCCTTTCTTTTTCTGTATAGCAAAATCTATGCATTGATGGATATCAATTTCCCCAAAATATGGGTGTTGGCATCGTAATTACAACCAAAGCAGGAAAAACATTAAAATAAAGAAAAGGGGGGGAAATGGTATCCCTTCCTTCCTTTTTTATTGTTAACGTAAACCAATAAGGTTTTAGAGAAGGTTGCTTCCTGCCCTTAATCTATAATTAGAATGATTCAGCACCTTTCATTCCAAAGATGAATGCCAAGGAACACAATACATACATTTCAAGCTTTTTCTTTACTTCATTCATTGGGCAGATGGTCAACAGAAGGTTCCATGCTAAGAGAGCACTTATATAAAGACCATGATTATGAGTGCTGGAAATACCATCTTGAGTTCTCTCTTTCTGGTAGGATTTTGTGAATATATTTTCCAAGCATTCCATTGTCAAATATAATTCCTAATTAAAAATTAATAAAACACTATTAAGCGAACATTTAACTAAGCATTAAATAGTAATACTTAACATTAAAAAATTCTTACCATGATATTATCAGTAGCAATAAAGCAACAGACTCCTAAGCAGGTAGCAGACTAGAAAAGATAAATTAAAAATCATGTTTATTTTTCTAGTACTTTCATAACGTTGATCAATATCCATGAGTTTGTCATAGCGGATCTGGTTTTATTTGATTTACAATTGGATTATGTAATCTAAAACACCTATTCCAGAACACTAACATTACACTGGGGAACAGCAATTTTGTTCTGTTAAATCTGTGACTTGTTTTCAACTAACCTTTGGCTTCTGGATCCACAGTTTTTGTCTATCACAGTTTTTGTCAAGCTACAGGATATCCTCAAAAGTCATACAAATTGTGCATAAAAAGTAAAGTAAAGTAAAAACTTAACAAATATACTGTTTGCAAAGAATAATTTTATTCATACAAAGGCTATAATAGTTACTGCAAGTTAAGTTGTGTTCATGCAAATAGTTATTTTATCGAAGGGCAATTATACATATTAAGGTAAAAAAAATTGTTTATAGCTTTTTCTGGAGTGTTTAATCTGTGGACATTCTTGCTTGATGCTCCAACAATACTCAGTCATCATATGTACATCCCATCTACCTTGATACCGTGCCTCCATGATCTTCAAATCTTGGTGGAATCACTCACCCTGCTCATCACTGGCTGCACCAAGATTTTCTGGGAAGTTAGCAAGATGGCTATGTAGAAAATGCAATTTGATGCTCATATTGCCTAATTAATTATATTATATATATATAAGGTGTAGAGAAAATATGTCATTACTATTTTCTGTTTTCAAGGGCTGTTTTGGTTACTGAATTCACTCTAATCTTTCCATGGATAATCTGTTAGAATCTTTTCTAAAATTATATTCAGCAGACTTGCAACAAAAGTGACAAAAATTCTTGCTTTTTGAATTTGACTAGGTCAGAGATCTGTAATCATAAACACTCAAAAAGCCATTTGGACCCCTTTCCCATAGAAATCATCGGGAGCCACAAAATCTTGATGGGCATGGCCAACTCAATGTCACTGACTCCCACTCAGTCACATGACCCTAGCCGGTCATTAGGGCAGAAAACTGGTTGTTAAAAAACACTGAGAGCCATAAAACCCTTTTAATATCTAAAAAGTAAAATGATGTATGTGTTCGTGTGTCCGCCCTCCCCATGTGTGTGTATGAAAGCGCACACACGCTTTTTTCTGTTGAATCACACTGGTATACCCAAATATCAGCATACACACACACACATTATACTGCTCAAAAAAAATAAAGGGAACACTCAAAGAACACATCCTAGATCTGAATGAATGAAATATTCTCATTGAATACTTTGTTCTGTACAAAGTTGAATGTGCACAAGAGCATGCAAAATTGATTGTCAATCAGTGTTGCTTCTTAAGTGGACAGTTTGATTTCACAGAAGTTTGATTTACTTGGAGTTCTATTGTGTTGTTTAAGTGTTCCCTTTATTTTTTGAGCAGTGTATATGTGTGTGGGTGTGTGTATGTAACATATTTTTGCTGTATTTGAAAATGAAGGGAGAGGGAGACTAGTATAGATCTATTTTGGCCTTGTTGTGGCCTTATCAGTTAGCCATACCTTCGCTGGGATTTGATCCTGCACCTATATTTGGGTATACCATGGTGATTCGACAGAACAGACACGCACACACGCTGTATCTCTCTCCCCCTCATCCCCCTCTCTATCTCTCTCTCCATGTATCTCCCCTCTCCCCCCTTTGCTACTCTCTGTATCTCTTCCCCTCTCTGTATCTCTTTCCCTCTCACCCTGCCACTCTCACTCCCCCCATCTTTCTCGGGTTGTCAACACACGGGCTAGGTGAAAGCATATTGACTCCTTAGAAATTTACTGAAATAGCATTAGGGAACAACAACTTGTATCTATACTTACAGCTTGCCTAGCTTTCATATTTGCTGAAACATCACAGAGTATTTTCTTTAGGAGAGGTGCAAGGGTTTTAAAGACTTCCTCACTTTCAATTCCTGCCCCCAACTGTATGCAGAGCAGACAAGCCAGTCCTACAGCTGCACACTGTTCATCACCCTTGCCTACAATAAAAACCAGTAAAAAATCATGAAAAAATACATCTGAAAAACAACAGACTTTATTAACAGAATATTACTTCTCAGAAAGACAGAATGGTATTACCTTTCTTGATACAACGTTCAATACTGTCTGTGAGTGTTATTCTCCTTTCCAGGATGAACTCATAAAGCATTTTTGATGTGAAAGCACTTTTAAGACCCTCAAGAACGGACTGCCTCGTCTTTGTACTTTTAAATAAAATGCAGGAATTCATGATAAAATATCAGTTATAAAAATTATACAATCCTCTTTTAGATTTCTTGCACACGTGTAAAGAACACGATAATAAATGACATATTATCTATCTATATACTACTAAAAACTGTTGTGTCCATAACCTTTAACTGGGAGAGACACTTAGGTACTTCAAATTAACTAATTTATGCAACCCATGATTTCCATGATATTGAAATTTGGCAAATTAGGCAAATAAAATGATCATAAAACATTTTATGATATAAAATATAAGAAAATATTTCCTAAGGTCTAAATTAAATACTTGAGATACAGATGTACCTATGAATATCTTTGAATTTTTAAAGAAAATTTTCAAAACATTAGAAGCTTTACCATTGACAAATATGGTACGGAAATAACTCTGAAATGATCACCAAAAAGATCCAGGGCTGTCTCTTAGTAATCTAAAACTAAAGTTTGTAGTGTTAAGATTTGAAAAATGCTCATCAACCAACTCCCAAATAGTACCAGTTGTGATAACTGTCTCAAATACTTAAATCTCTGTTCTATAGTGATTGTAAAGTATCAAAAGCATTCTTAAAAGACAATTTTTATAAAGCTCTCACAACACTTTTCCTTTCTTATAAGTCCAAAGGAAAATTCCATGTTTTATTAGGAAACTTCTGAGAAATAACTACAATCCATAATAAGAAAAGAGTAAACAAACTGAAGTCTAAATTTAAATTAGGTAAATTTACAACACTTCTACTAATAGTTAAAATTACTGGTAAAAATGATGGCATAAACATTATTTGTCGATAGCTGCAAAAATAATAATCTTGCACACGATTTGAGCAGTAAAGCCATCAGGGACATGTAATAAAGCTATCATAACCTCCAATCCATGAACTAGATAGAAGTTACTCAAGTTTACTTCTCAGATTTTCCCTACCTCTTGTCTAACGTCAAGTCAATAAACCCTTTCAGTTTATATTCCAAGTTCTCTTGGGTAGCTTCCTCATCAATCTCAGGCCCTGTATTACATAACAAAAAAAATTAAAAAATGGAATATCACATATATTTACATCTAAACTTATAGATAACATGCAAAAGTGATCATTAATTTCAAGTGAATGTAATTTATCTGTCATTACTCCAATTTTATCTGACCAGCTATTCTTCACATATCTTATGTTCTATTAATGACAGATTAATCATTTTATGAGACATGCCTACAGTTTTTAAAAATCAGAATGAATATAATACATGAAAATAAATTCAATGTATACTAAGCCTGATATTTATGGATGTTCTATCACTGTTTTAAAAATTGAATATCCATACACATTATCTTAGCATGACTACATCATAAAATAGGATTTAGTTCTTCAGCTTCCCTGAAAGAAAGAGAGCTGTATTCTGATAAGTCTTTATTTTAAAACTAGACAAAGAAAATATTTTGAGTTAGTACTTTTACCCCCAAGTGCCCTATTTGCATTCAGGCAGCAGTTGCAAATGATTCTCTTTCAGCTACTTTCCCATTATCTTCCCCAAATAAAAGACAGAAAGAAGGCCTTCACAAACCTAATAGAAGGTACATATGTATGATAGCATTTTATCATTTTGAAATTTTAAAATATCCCTTTCAATAAATTTTCCCAATCCAATTAACAAAATAATTTTGAAAAAGCTTTATTAATTTAAATTTATTTATTTATTTATTCTGCAAGCTTCTATCCTAACCACCTGTTATTTATCGCATTTTCTATATCCAAAATTCATTTCTACAATTCCCTATTTCTGAAATGTCTCTTTGCTCTACAATATTCCACTGCCAATATTTTCATATTTTCAGTAGCAAATTTGAAGTTTTCAATTTTGTAGTGAAGACAGATACCCTTCCTATTCTCAGTTCACCTTTGATTGGTCTGGGATGAAGGATATTCAGACAGAAAGGGAAAAGAATCATGAATAGATACCTGGAATGATATAAATGCACTAGGAGGTCTGCAAACAGCCTTTATACTTTGCAAATAATTATTTTGCTTATGACTTAAAATGGTGTATTGCATTCCACATCAAAACTATCTCCAAAGGGAGACTATATTATCAGAAGGATTTTTTTCATGTAGGCCCAAATGCTGACATACCATCTTCATTGAAGCTGGCAGGATCACTGCAGTGGCTCATAGTTTCAACTGATGCATCTTCATCACTAAAAGGTTGCATGTTTCTGTGCTGGGCACCTACAAAATAAATACATAATTCACATTAATGATGGGATAAAGCCTGCATAAAGATATTGCCATATTTTTTAATTTATTAAATTGAGAGTAGAATAAATGCTGGGAATTTTGTTGGAGACCACATACTACTTGAATTTTGAACATTTTGAACTAGTTACCTCTGTGCTTTTCCCAGCAGTATATACATTTGTTCAGATTTTAAGCATACAAACATTCCACTTCCACGTAAAAAGATCAAAATTACAAGAATACTGTACACTCCAGACTAACAACAGTTTTTGGAGCCACATATGGCTATTGCAGCTCCCTGTCACCAGTCACAATTGTTAGGGCTGTCGGATAGGACAAATAGACAAAAAATGATGCCATGCAGAAGACTATGGTGGGAAAACCAGACATCCGGTCAGCAGAGGAAAAAGATGCCGTGCTAGGAGAACTCAATGGTGGTGGGGACTAGATTTCCAGTTGACAGAGAAAGGATGCTGTGCTAGGAGACTATGGTGGGGGAACTGGATTTTTGGTTGGCTCCAGAATTGAACAGGGAGCTTCTGGTTAGGACTTTTGTAGCTCTTTGAGTGTTTAAAGTTGCTGACCTCTGAGCTAGTCTAATATGTAACTGTTGAAATTTTGAAGAGCAAGCTAGTTTATAAGAGCAGAATATCTAATTCTGTCAATTCTGTTCTACTAAAGATACCGTAACTCCAAAAGCATGCAATTTGTGTTAATGTATTTCAAGTTGAGTTTGGGGTTAGAAGAAAAAGTAAGTACTGTACAGTATACTACAGAAATAAAGGTGAGGTATGTTTTATTCTGTCTGATGGGTGATACATAATTCCTTTCTACTATAGAATTGTTTTTAGAATCTGTTGAACTGCATTGTAACAATTAGAAATTCCAGTTTCCACTTTAGGCATTATATAGATATAAGGGGGTCTAATGGGGCATGAAAACCTATGAAGAATAATACTTAACAATAATTTAACTAGGCTTATCCACAGAACCAGGATGGCATAGTGGTTAGAATGCAGCATTGCAGGCTACTTCAGCTAACTGCTAGCTGTAGTTCAGCAGTTCAAATCTGACCACCGACTCAAGGTTGACTCAGCCTTCCATCCTTCCAAGGTGGGTACACAGGGGGTAATATGCTGATTCTGTAAACCTCTTAGAGAGGGCTGTAGAAGCACTATGAAACGGTATATAAGTCTAAATGCTATTGCTATCAGGAATCCTGTTATTATAAATACAGGTCAATCAATCTCCAGGGATATAGCAATAATTAGGGTGACCAAAAAGCTTCACTTATTCAGTAGATCTGGGAATGTCCAGAGATTCTATTAGCAGAACATTAGATTTCTGGGACAGTTGGGGATTCTCTGTATTATTACTCCCTATGTTTCACATGAATTATTATCAACAACAAAATACAGGTAGTTCTTAACTTATAATTCATTTAAAATTATGATCGCTGAAAGCAGTTTATGACTGGTCTTTGTACTTACAGCTGTAGCAGCATCCTCATAATTGTGTGATCAAAATTCAGATGCCTGGCAACTGATCCATTTACAACAGTTGCAGTGTCCCAAGGGGCTTCCAACCAGCAGTCAATGGGAAACCAGGGTTCGTTTAACCACAGTCATAAAATTGGTCAAGACTTAATTACTGCAGCATTTAGTGACAGATATCCTTCCGATCAGAATAAGTTAAGGACCAACTGTGAATAGAGTAACTCCTTGGAAGAGTGGCCATTTTTTATATTATGGTATTTGTGATCCCTCTTCTGATCTGGAAAATCTGAGATGCTGCAGCTGGCAGATGCGACCAAGAAATTTCTCACCGATCCCAAATATTAAAATTGTTTGTTTGAATAAGTGGAACTTCAAGATTTCACTTGCCTGAATTTTTGTCTTTACTATTCATTAGGACTCATCTTAAAATAATTTCCAACTCTTGAACTGACAATTTTGACTTAGCTGATTTTGAGTTAAAACTGTCTCCTAGAATCTATGCTGACCATTATGTTTCTAGCTAAGCACTACTGTATGTGATGTATAAACTAGCTTTTGCAGTGAAGGCAGTCTTTGCTAGCTTATTCAAGCTCTACTTCCAGTAAAAATTGATGAGTTAGTTCCCAATACAAAGGCCCAAGCCATGTGCTACAATCTCTTTAGTCTTTTACTCTGGACTCTTCCAGATCTCACACCACTTTTACTCACTATGAGCTCTGGAAGCAGCCCTGCCATTTGTCTACTAAGGAATTCTGAAGTACAGTGAGAAAATGTAGAAGCTAAGTACCACACACACCCCTCCTCACTGCAACTACTAGAATTTAAATACCAGATGAAATTTACACATGCCTTTGCCAGAACAAAATAAAATAGGATGGGAGATCCAGCCCTCACATACTGCTTTGCAAGGCTCATTACTTTCTCCACTCCTGTTCAACATTTATATGAAGATGCTGGGTGAGATCATGGATCACAATGGACTGAGGTTTCACCAATGTGCTGATACTCAGCTACAGTGGTGGGGAAAAGTATTTAGTCAGACACCAATTGTGCAAGTTCTCCCAATTAAAAAGATGAGAGAGGCCTGTAACTGACATCATAGGTAGACCTCAACCACAAGAGACAACATGACAAAATACATCCAGAAAATCACATTGTCTGATTTTTAATGAATTTATTTCCAAATTATGGTGGAAAATAAGTATTTGGTCAATAACAAAAGTTCATCTCAATACTTTGTTATATATCCTTTTTTGGCAATGACAGAGGTCAAACATTTTCTGTAAGTTGGCACACACACTGTTGCTGGTATGTTGACCCATTCCTCCATGCAGATCTCCTCAAGAGCAGTGATGTTTTGTTGCTGGGCAACACAGACTTTCAACTCCCTCCAAAAGTTTTTTATAAGGTTGAGATCTGGAGACTGGCTAGGCCACTCCAAGACCTTAAAATGCTTCTTACGAAGCCACTCCTTTGTTGCCCTGGTGGTGTATTTGGGATCATTGTCATGCTGAAAGATCCAGCCACGTTTCATCTTCAGTGTCCTTGCTGATGGAAGGAGGTTTGCACTCAAAATCTCACAATACATGGCCCCATTTATTCTTTCATGTACATGGATCAGTCGTCCTGGTCCCTTTGCAGAGAAACCGCCCCAAAACATGATGCTGCTACCACTATGCTTCACAGTAGGTATGGGGTTCTTTGGATGCAACTCAGCATTCTTTCTCCTCCAAATACGACGAGTTGTGTTTCTACCAAACAGTTCTACTTTGGTTTCATCTGACCATATGACATTCTCCCAATACTCTTCTGGATCATCCAAATGCTCTCTAGCAAACTTCAGACGGCCCCAGACATGTACTGGCTTAAGCAAAGGGACACGTCTGGCACTGCAGAATCTTGAGTCCCTGGTGGTGTAGTGTGTTACTGATGGTAGCCTTTGTTACGTTGGTCCCAGCTGTCTGCAGGTCATTCACTAGGTTCCCCCGTGTGGGTCTGGGATTTTTGCTCACCGTTCTTGTGATCATTTTGACCCCACGGGATGAGATCTTATGTATAGTCCCAGGTCAAGGGAGATTATCGGTGGTCTTGTATGTCTTCCATTTTCTAATTATTGCTCCCAGAGTTGATTTCACACCAAGCTGCTTGCCTATTGCAGATTCAGTCTTCCCAAGCCTGGTGCAGGGCTACAATTTTGTTTCTGGTGTCCTTCGACAGCTCTTTGGTCTTCACCATAGTGAAGTTTGGAGTATGACAGTTTGAGGTTCTGTACAGGTGTCTTTTATATAATAACAAATTCAAACAGGTGCCATTACTACAGGTAATGAGTGGATGACAGAGGAACCTCTTAAAGAAGTTACAGGTCTGTGAGAGCCAGAAATCATGCTTGTTTGTAGGTGACCAAATACTTATTTTCCACCATAATTTGCAAAGAAATTTGTTAAAAATCAGACAATGTGATTTTCTGGATGTGTTTTCTCATGTTGTCTCTCATGGTTGAGGTCTACTTATGATGTCAATTACAGGCCTCTGTCATCTTTTTAAGTGGGAGAACTTGCACAATTGGTATCTTACTAAATACTTCCCCCCCAATGTATATGTCTCACCAGTGGTGGGTAGTGATGGGCGAACCAAACCTGCACATTTCGGGTCTGTACCGAATTTTATGGTGTTCGGTATCCCGGACCCGAACTCGAATTTTTCTGAAAGTCCGTGCTGAAGTTCGGGTTCGGGCAGCGTGGCCAAGCAGCGCAGCAGCGAAGTGGACCAATGGACAGCCTTCTTCTTACTTGAAGCCATGCGGTCTCCGGACATCAAGGTAAATGAAAGGCTGGGATTGGCCATGTGCCCATTGGCCAGCAGTATGCATGGCTTGCATTGGTCCACAAGGACACCTGACCTGCCTCTATAAAAGGCAGCACCTTGCTCTCCAACCCCATTGTGAGAGATACCAGCTAGGGAAAGTCTGTGTTACTTACTGAGTTGGAGAGATAGATTGGATTAGCTTTCATTTTGTTTCTGCTTAAAAGAAATAGAGACCTCAAGGAGTCTGCTACTTCATACAAGTTGAAGAGACAAGAAAACTTTGGTGTGTGAAGAAGAATAAAACGGAGGGGAGGCATGGGGACAATTGCTCTCTGCTACACTTCCACTTTTACATTTAAAAAACGTTTTTCCTTTCATTCATTTTGTGTACAAATTCATGGAGGGGCACAACAATATTAATTTGTGGGGGGGGGGTTATTTATTTCTCTATCCTACACTTTAAATTTTTTAAACCATTTTTATACATAGATCTGATTAAAACTTTAAAACAAAAAGTTAAAAATTAGCACAAAGTAATGAATTTTATTTATTTATGATCATGATTTATTAATACTTGTTCTAATGTACACTGAGAGCTTATGCACTGTGGAGAAACACAGAAACATAGGAACATAGAAGATTGTGGGCAGAAAAAGACCTCACATCTAGTCTGCCCTTATACTATTTCCTATATTTAATCTTAGGATGGATATATGTTTATCCCAGGCATGTTTAAATTCGGTTACTGTTGATTTACCATTACAACCATGTCTGCTGGAAGTTTGTTCCAAGTATCTACTACTCTTTCAGTAAAATAATATTTTCTCACCTTGCTTCTCATCTTTCCCCCAACTAACCTCAGATTGTGCCCCTTGTTCGTGGGTTGACTTGCCTATTAAAAACACTTCCCTCATGTGTGTCCAATCACACACAAAGTCCTTGTGTGTTCAATCACACTTAGCCAATAAAGAATATTCTATTCTTTCCACTCCACTCCACTATTTTTCCATTCCATTCCCATCATTTTTTTCTTCTTTCTGTACTCTGTCTAATGATCAAAACTATATATCACATTTATTTTACTCATTGTTACGCAAAAGGCCCATATGGAGCTTCCAGTCATCAATAAATATGTCTTTTCTCTGCCAAAAGCACATTGTCTAATGTTTCTACCCATTCTTTTATCTGACATTTATAACTTATATATTGTTATATTGTTAAAGATATTTGCCCACGTTGAATTTTCTAGCATTATTTTACCAGTTTCCTTAGGAATAGATATAGTTCAATAATCCTGTATCATTTTTTATATAAAAGTAAATGCTTTCTAGAATTCTCCTAGTTCCTTTGCTCATCATTAATGGTGATGCTTCTGGGAATCATGTTTGCATTAAGAAGTTATTTCTTCTGTCTGTATGCCTATGTTTGAGTTTAGATTACATAGAAACATAGAAGTCTGACGGCAGAAAAAGGCCATGCAGGTTGTGCGACAGGAGGAAACAGAACGGCAGGCGGAACAGGAGGAGCAGGCGGAGGAAGGCCTTTTCACAGAAAATCCATGTCTCGCAAGGTGGGAGGCTGTGCCGACAGCAGCCAGATACTCCGCTGTCCAAACAGCATAGAGTTTTGGGGGAGGAGGAGGAGGAGGGGGATTTGCAGCAGGGCGGCTCATGGACACCAATGGAGCGTGGCTGGAGGGAGGAGCAGGAGGATGAGGAGGAGGGGAAACATAGAAGTCTGATGGCAGAAAAAGACCTCATGGTCCATCTAGTCTGCCCTTATACTATTTTCTGTATTTTATCTTAGGATGGATATATGTTTATCCCAGGCATGTTTAAATTCAGTTACTGTGGATTTACCAACAAACTTCTGCTGGAGGTTTGTTCCAAGGATCTACTACTCTTTCAGTAAAATAATATTTTCTCACGTTGCTTTTGATCTTTCTCCCAACTAACTTCAGATTGTGTCCCCTTGTTCTTGTGTTCACTTTCCTATTAAAAACACTTCCCTCCTAAACCTTATTTAACCATTTAACATATTTAAATGTTTCGATGATGTCCCCCCTTTTCCTTCTGTCCTCCAGACTATACAGATTGAGTTCTTCCTGGCAAATTATCTGGGCATGTCGGCGCTGCTGGGTAAAGTGCATGCGGTGTGTGCGCACTTTCGACGTTCCCACCCTGCTGCTGCTCGCCTATCTTCCCTGCAGAGAAACTTTGGCCTTCCCACCCACCGCCTCATCTGCGATTTGCCAACCAGGTGGAATTCCACACTGCATATGCTTAAAAGGGTGTGTGAGCAACAGCAGGTAATAGTGGATTACCAGTTTCATAACACACGGCCAAGTCGAAGTGCAGACCCACAGCACTTTACCCCCAATGAGTGGACCTCCATGAGGGACATTTGTTCCATCTTGAACGTCTTCCAGTATGTCACCAATATGGTCAGTGCTGACAATTCTGTCGTCAGTGCTACCATCCCCATGGTTTGCCTACTGGAAAAAACCCTTCAGGCCATGCAGGTTGTGCGACAAGAGGAAACAGAACGGCAGGCGGAACAGGAGGAGCAGGCGGAGTAAGGCCTTTTCACAGAAAATCCATGTCTCGCAAGGTGGGAGGCTGTGCCGACAGCAGCCAGGTACTCCGCTGTCCAGCCAGCGTAGAGTTTTTGGGGCAGGAGGAGGAGGAGGGGGATTTGCAGCAGGGCGGCTCACGGGCACCAATGGAGCGTGGCTGGAGGGAGGAGCAGGAGGAAGAGGAGGAGGAGAGACCTATTGATGAAAACATCGCCTTGACTCCGGGCAGCCTGGCTCACATGACCCACTACATGCTCCAGTGCCTGCGGAACGACCCCCAGGGTAGCCCGCATCCTCGACTTGGCCAGTTACTGGGTGGCCGCCCTGCTGGATCCCCATTATAAGGATTGCATCACCTCCTTCATACGAGCGGCCGAGCAGGAGCACAGAATAGGCGAGTATAAGCATCTGCTCGTGGACACACTATTGGAAGAGTTCCCAGAACAATTGGAGTGCCCAGTGGTGGCACGCGGAATGGGAGCAGAAGTAGGACACAGTCGGCAACGCAGCAGGGACACTGGCAGCACCACATTGGAAGACGTTGCAAATATGCATGATACCTTAATTCGACCTCCACACAGATGCACCACCCTCGGATGTGATGCCCCATAGCAGAAGGCATCACGTGACCTGCATGGTGGACGAATACCTTTCCATGCGCATGATGGTTCTTAGCAATGCCTCCACCAACTTCAATTTTTGGGTAGGAAAATTGAACACATGGCCAGAGTGGTCTGGAAGTGCTGGCCTGCACTGCGGCAAGCATCCTGTCAGAGCGTGTGTTCAGCACCGCAGGAGGGGTCATCACTGATAGAAGGATCCGCCTATCCACAGTCAACGTGGATATACTGTCATTTCTAAAAATGAACCAGTCGTGGATCACAGGACGTTGCTGTGCCACCACCTCAGTGAGTGGTTAGAGCGTTCGCTACCACCAACACCAACAACACCCTCACAGACAGTCGTAAAATTCCTCATGTTATGTATGCATATATATAGTCAGTTATATTTTTATGGTGAAAGTTTGGGTATACAGTAGTTTGTGTTTGACTAAAGTTTGTGTTCAATAAACCTATTTTTTGCACAGATTTGTTCTGAGAACCTGTAATGTACATTTGGGTCAACCACAGGACCACCTTCTTTCTCTGCCTTTCCTTTTCTACGCAAGACAAAGCCACTAGCGCTCTCTCTAAATGTACATTTGGGTCAACCGCAGTGACACCTTCTTTCTCTGCCTTTCCTTTTTCTGTGTAAGCTGAAGCCTCAAGCTGTTACTAGTGGTCACAGCGGCCAGGGACTGATGGCGCCACAGAGCGCATGGCCTTCCATCACACAAAATTACTGTGAAAAGGGTGATGCCTGCTACTCGTTCACCCTCCTGCAAATTTAATTTGTGTGTGTGGGCAAGCACAGGGCTGCGCTGCCTTCCGCGGCTCTCTTTTTTAAAGTTCGGAGTTCGGGGTTCTGTGATGTCACCCAAATTTTTTGCAAAGTTCGCCTGAATCCACTGAACCTGAACTTGGGTTCGCCCATCACTAGTGGTGAGTTAAGTGACGCTGTGTCCTCCCTCTTGCAGTGGCTGGAAGCTGTTGGGGGCTGGATGGGGAGCAATGGACTGAAACTAAATCATGGTAAGATCGAATGACTCTGGGTTTGGGGTTCGTTGGCTGCGGGAGAATTGCTATCTTTGGTCTTGGATTGGGTGTCATTTCCCATCTTGACTATTGCAACACACTCCTTATGGGGCTGCCCTTGAAGAGCAGTTGGTGCAAAATGCAATGGCTTCTAGAGTTTTGTACAGATGCTGATATGCACATGTATCACCTCTCCTGTGAGAACTGCACTGACTGCCAATTTGTTTCCAGATGCAATTCAAGATGCTGGTTGTCACCTTTAAAGTCCTTCATGGCTTGGGACCAAGTTATCTGAGGGACTGTCTCTTGCTGGTCATATCTATCTGACCCATCAGAGCGGAGAGGCAGGGAATCCTGCAAGTCCCATTCCCAATGGAGAGATAACTGGTGGGATCCAGAAGGAGGTCCTTCTCCGTGGTGGCTCCCTCTCTCTGGAACATCATTCCTCCAGAGATTAGAATGGCACCCATGGCAGTACTCTTCTGGAAGGCACTGAAGACCTGGTTCTGCCAGCGGGTCTGGGGTAGCAGAATGCAAAGGACCCCACGAAATTGCTCATGTGATCCACTGTCACTGGAGAGTGATTTTATTATATTACACTATATTAATTAATTTATTTTTAATCATTTTATTGTTTTAAATGTGGTTTTATATTCCATAAGCCTTCTTGAGTCATCATGGGTGAACAGGCGGCTATATAAATTCAATCTCAGGAAGTGGGAGCATCCCTTCCCACAGGAAGGAGGATTAGGAAAAATCCAAGTTCTCTTCCAACTGTGTGGAAGGAGTTATCCCCCTAAGACGAGTTTCACTGAGGGGACACATCACGGGTGTATTTGATTTCAGGAGGCCGAGGTAGTGTGGCCAGGGTGAGCATGGCCAGCTCAACATCACTCACGTCAGGGGTGACTCTGTTGGCCTGAGCACTTTGCCAGTGAAAACAGGCTTCCGGGCTCCATTTTTGCCTGCACAGGTCTCCTGCAGCCCTCTTCCAGCTAAAACAGTTCTGGGGACCCTCATGCAGTCCTCCCAAGTTCCATTTTTGCTGGCAGAGGCACTACCATCGGCTTCCAGGGAAGCTCTATGGGCCAGATCTAAAACCCCTGTGGGCTGGATGCAGCCCCCTGGCCTCGAGTTTGACACCCGTCTTACGAGATGTTCTTGCTCAACTAGAAAAAAAGATTTTACCAAAAATGGAAGGCCTACACAACTTGTTTAAATAATTTTTATTCCTCTGAATGCCACTACAGTGATCCCCCGGTTATTGCGTCCCCGACCATTGCGAACGGGCTACATCGTGATTTTTCAACCCGGAAGTAAAAACACCATCTGCGCATGCGCCCTTTTTCCTATGGCCACGCGTAGATGGTGTTCCCCGCCGGGCAGATCAGCTGCTGGGCGGCTTCCCTGGGTCTTCCCCCTCTTGCTGGCGGGAGGGCGAGAATCCCCCCCCCAGCACCCGCTCGCCCGCCGTTCGCCCGCCCTTCGCCCGGCCACCCGCCATTTGCTCGCTGCTCGCCCGGCCACCCGGGTTCGTTTGGCTTTGGGACTCAGTTGGGAAGCGGCACGGGTGTTTTAAAAGGTCTCCACCGGCATGGGGGGCTTCTTAGCACCCCCCCAAACCCGGGTTGGGGGTTCGGGGGGTGGTAGGAAGCCCCCCATGCCGGCGGAGACCTTTTAAAACACCCGTGCCGCTTCCCAGCTGAGTCCTCAAGCCAAGCGCAGAAGTTAGCCTTGAATCCCTTTGAATCCCGCCGCTTCTGCTGGATACGGGCGATGGGCGGGGCGAGCTGTCACAGCCCCTGGCTTCCGCGCCGCTCGTCCCACCCACCGCCCGTATCCAGCAGAAGCTGCTGGATTCAAAGTGCTGGGGTGGGGGGCTGTCGGGACACCCCCCACCCCAGCACTTTGAATCCCGCCGCTTCTGCTGGATATGGGCGATGGGGGGGCGAGCTGCCACAGCCCCTGGCTTCCGCGCCGCTCGTCCCACCCACCGCCCGTATCCAGCAGAAGCTGCTGGATTCAAAGTGCTGGGGTGGGGGGCTGTCGGGACACCCCCCACCCCAGCACTTTGAATCCCGCCGCTTCTGCTGGATACGGGCGATGGGGGGGCGAGCTGCCACAGCCCCTGGCTTCCGCGCCGCTCGTCCCACCCACCGCCCGTATCCAGCAGAAGCTGCTGGATTCAAAGTGCTGGGGTGGGGGGCTGTCGGGACAAGCCGCGCACAAAGGCCGTGGCGAGGCTGAGCAGGAGGAGAAGCCAACCAGCGAGGCGGTGGGCTGGGAGCTGCAGGCGAAAGGAGCTCGGGCATCGGAGCGCGGCGCCAGGCATTGTTCTCCGGACCCCGCCCGCTCAGCCCCGCGGCGGCCCTTTCCCTCTCCAGGCTGCGGGCGGGGTCCGGAGAACAATGCCCGAGCTCCTTTCGCCTGCGGCTCCCAGCCCACCGCCTGTCTCCTGCTGCCCGGTTTAGCCAGGACACGAGCGGCGAAATGACTTGGAGGAATGTGAAGCTGAAACCGGCCGGTTTCAGCTTCACATTCCTCCAAGTCATTTCGCCGCTCGTGTCCTGGCTAAACCGGGCAGCAGGAGACAGGCTTTGAGTTTTGGCTGCGGGGCGAGGGAGTTAGGAAAGTCCTACTTCTCCCCCCGCAGCCAAAACTTCCTGTACTGTACGTAGTCCGGAGCAACATTCTCTGTGGCCCAAATCTCTCATTTATATTAACGGAAGTTTTGAATTTCTATCGTTTCCGCAGCTAGCAATGAACTAACCCAGCAGCCAGGAGTCCGTCCAGATTTAATACTTTAAGCAAAACACAGCTTTCTGGGAAGCAATCCTATCAGAAAGATTGCAATCTGCTTTTTGGGGGGAGGGGGAAAAATGTACCCTCTCCTGGAAGCCGCGCGACTTCCCCAACAAAGGAGAAACTTCTGCAAATTGAGTGCCGCCCGGTGAAGCAGGCTCGGAGCTTTAGCAGCTGGCTGGAGGCCACCCGAGCAGGCTCGCGGGCGCCCAATGGGAAAGTCATGGTTTCACCTCCGAAGCCTTCCTTGCCTTGCCGCTGCTGCACTTCCCCCCTCTCTTTTTACTTCTCGTCTCTCTGCCTCCGTCTGCAGCAGAGGCTACCTTCGCGTGGAAAGCCGGATCAGGAGCGGCGCCCCGCCAATCCCGGTGGAATCGGCCGCAACCTTAAACAAGCTGCCGCCCATCTGGTTTGCGCCCCATGGCCCCTGTTGACTCACAGCCATAGTGTGGCTGCTGCGGGCAAGTGGGGGCCGGGGGATGCAAGCTGGGTGGGATTAGCGCTGCACAGAGTGGCTGCCAGGCAGAAGGGGCGAAGGAGCAGGGTGCTCCTCGGCAGCCCGCAGGGGCTGAAGCTGCAGTAGCGGCTATCTTGAGCACAGAGAGCGAATCAGCACAGAGAGGGAATCAGATAGGAAAGTCCTACTTCTCCCCCCGCAGCCAAAACTCAAAGCCTGTCTCCTGCTGCCCGGTTTAGCCAGGACACGAGCGGCGAAATGTCTAAACCGGCCGGTTTCAGCTTCACATTCCTCCAAGTCATTTCGCCGCTCGTGTCCTGGCTAAACCGGGCAGCAGGAGACAGGCGGTGGGCTGCGAGCCGCAGGAGAAAGGAGCTCGGGCATTGTTCTCCGGACCCCGCCCGCAGCCTGGAGAGGGAAAGGGGCTGAGCGGGCGGGGTCCGGAGAACAATGCCTGGCGCCGCGCTCCGATGCCCGAGCTCCTTTCGCCTGCGGCTCCCAGCAGCACTTTGAATCCAGCAGCTTCTGCTGGATACGGGCGGTGGGTGGGACGAGCGGCGCGGAAGCCAGGGGCTGTGGCAGCTCGCCCCCCCATCGCCCGTATCCAGCAGAAGCGGCGGGATTCAAAGGGATTCAAGGCTAACTTCTGCGCTTGGCTTGAGGACTCAGCTCGGAAGCTGCACGGGTATTTTAAAAGGTCTCCGCCGGCATGGGGGGCTTCCTACCACCCCCCGAACCCCCAACTCGGGTTTGGGGGGGTGCTAAGAAGCCCCCCATGCCGGCAGAGACCTTTTAAAACACCCGTGCAGCTTCCGAGCTGAGTCCTCAATCTTCAGCTCCTCGCTAGCGCTGCGGAAGTAAAAACACCATCTGCACATGCGCAGATGGTGTTTTTACTTCCGCAGCGCTACTTCGCGAAAACCCGCTCGTTGCGGGGGGTCCTGGAACGGAACCCTCGCAACGAGCGGGGGATCACTGTATTAGTTATTCTTGGCAAGCTAATAATGCTGCCTTAAAAAGTTTGTTTCTGTGAGCTGGACACTGACTTTTAGATTTATATTTTTATAAAAACTTTTATATTCTATCAGTAGCAAGCACTGCTTGTAAAAATGTCTTGCTCCCAATATATTTGGAAAACACATTGGACTGCAGGTTTTCAGATTTGTAATTTTTCACTTCCCTATTTTTTAATTCTATTTTCTATTTTTTTTAAGTGCTATTTAAATCTTTTATTTAAAGATAATTTCCGTTGATCACCACTACCGAGACCATTTCTCGTGGAAGCAGCCAAATAAAAGTAACAGTTTAGTTTTACAAGCAAAACCAAAAGCTTCGTTGAAGAAATACTCTGCAATAGTATCTTGAATTCCTGTATGAATTACAGCGAACAGGAGTTCAGGCGTCACTGTTTCACATTTCTAGTTTCCCGAGACACCAGACCACACTGTGTAGTTTGGCTACGCCATGGAAAGACAGGGCAGGGCCGAATCCAAGGCGTCGCCCACATCCGCAGCCAAACACACCCTACATCTACGAAAAATTATACGCCGCGGCCTGCAAAGCCGGCTTCCCCTCCCCCATACCACTCTATAGCACAAGCTAATAGGAGTCGCCGCCAGTCATTGAGAACTACACTACCCAGAATGGCTCACGGCGGCAACCTGTAAGCGCCAATCCATTCACCTGATGTTCCGCGCGAGGTACCCCCTCCTCGCCGCTTCGATTTGGGCATGGCAGCGGCAACGGTAGTCTCTCCGCGCGGCTTCTACTGGCGATCCGGCACCGAGGCCTCCGCCTCTGGCTTTATTTCTTCCCTTCGTCGGGCGGCAATGACAATCAGCCGATGGAAGACCAGGAGCGCTTTTTACTATAGAAATGTCTTTCAGAGGCCGGCTTCCCGGACCGAGGCAGTGGATATGATTGAGGAAGGCAGGTGATGAGCAAAGCTGCAGCAACCGTAGAAATCCCCGTGGATGCCTGTGAACGGAATCGATACATCTTTCTCCTCTCAGACGCCAGAAAATAAAGACGCAGAGCTGCTGCTGACGCGACTTTTATACACAGCCTGGAAGCAACAGAGGCGGGCTTAATGATATTTAGGGTGTGGCTTTAAAAGAGCCAATAGAACCCATCGCTCTAATGACATTTCAGCGAGAGATCGTGCGTCGATGTCCGGCCTCTACAGTTTTGTATTCTGTTCGCTAATGACCGCTTTTGTTTACAGGGCGACGACTTGCGTCGATTTTCCCGGTGGACGGAAGTTTCTAGGCAGCTTTGCATGCTGGGAAATGTAGTTTGTAGCTTTGGAGCCATTACGGTGGGTAAAGTTCTCACGTCGCCAATTTGCTTCTACCCGTGTCCTGGTCTGACCTTTTGAAAGCAAGAAGGCAGAATCTCGCAGACGCTGCGGGTACGGTTCACTATTTTTCTCGGCTCCAACAACTTCCAAAAGGGTTTTTGGGGTAATTACAAGGGTATGTGTGGATGTTTGCAGTGTAGCGAAAATGTACAAAGATAGCAATATGAGAAACTAGATAGCAGCAACCATCATAAAGTAGAGATATCATAAAAGAAAAAGAAAAAATATTTATTTTACAGATTTCTTATCAGTATTTCTTTTCATTACAAAAGAACTACACTAACCAGAATGAGTGGTGGCAGCCACACCTAAAATACTGCAGCCAGTTTTGGTCACCACACTATTTTTAAAAAAAGATACTGAGACTTAGAAAAAGTGCAAAGAAGAGCAACAAGGATGATTATGGACCTGGAAGTTAAAACATGAAGAACGGTTGCAAGAACCAAACATGCTAGTCTAGTGAAAAGAAAGACCAGATGAGACTTGATAGCAATGTTCCAATATTTGAAGGCTGTCACAAAGAGGCAGATGGGCAGGGTAGATGGGGAACCTATTCGCCAAAGCACCTGAAGTCCAGACAAGGAACAATGGATGGAAACTGAACAAGAAGAGATTCAACCTAGAAATTAGACATTTTCAGCCTTCAGACGTGGGTGCTTCATCATTGGATTCTTTCAAGAAGAGACTGGACAGCCACTTGTCAGAAATGATATGGCGTTTTCAGCTTGAGCAGGGGGTTGGACCAGATGACCCTTCCAACTCTGTTATTCTGATCAGAAATTACTAAGCATATACATATAAACCTTTCAGATTTTTTTTTAAATGGTCAGGTGAAACTACAAGTTTAGGTTTGGAATCCAAATAAAATATCTGGTAATTTAAAAAAAGTTGGAACTTCCCAGCAGTATTTTTTTTATAATCTTTTTTTTTCTGAATTTTCCCATTTGTCTATGCAACATAATAAAACGTTTAAATAAAGTGGTACCTCTACTTAAGAACTTAATTCATTCCGTGACCAGGTTCTTAAGTAGAAACGTTCTTAAGTAGAAGCAATTTTTCCCATAGGAATTGAAGGAAAAATACATTGTGTATAAAATAGTTTAAATTTTGTTTTCAGAAGTTCAACGTCTGTTGTTCAGATTCTGTTTTCAAAAGATAAATGTCTGTTGTTTAAATTCTCTTTTCAGAAGATGAGTATTTCCTGTTTTTAAGTTTTGTGTCTATTGTTTAAATTCTGTTTTAAGAAGATAAGTGTTTGCTGATAAGCATCTGCTGCTCTTGCAGAAGGGACAGTTACTCAATTCATATCTGTTTAGGGCATATGATAAACCATATTAGGTACTACTGTATTCATCTTTAGGAGAAAGGAAACAGGATGTACACCATATTTAGGCAAGAAATTCTGTGTACCTCTGTCATAGGTTGAGGAATTCTGTGTATCTCTGTCATAGGTTGAGGACTTCTGTGTAATAGTATATAACCTGCTCTTCCCTTATGAAGAGTATCCGCTTTGCAAACCGTTTTTGGTATACCCAGAGAGAATAAATATTTTTGTTCTCTTTGTCCAAATGTCTCGTGTGAACTTTTTAATCAAATTTCAGTGCACAGCTTGTGGGCTCATCCTGGATTCCATCCTGTCGGCTTTCCAGGGAGGAGTGTCTTTAGGTGCACCCTGTCCCATTTTGACAGAAGACAGATCTCCATGGATTGGCGATTGGCTCTGGTAGACCCATAAAATTGGCTAAACGAGATCACTAGGACAAGGAGGCAGAAAGAGGAAGAGACAAAGAGAAATAATAGAAGGTCCTTCGAGGACTGGGCAACCCTGTGCACAGGTCTGGTAAGTACCTGTATTTTGCTATGGCATTTTACAACTAAGGGACTACTTACTCAGACGGTTATTGGGCAGGTAGGCTAGGTCGTTTGGAGACTATTGAGTGTGCGTGGTGAGACGTCCTTTTGAGGGGTCCTATTAGAGGATCTGCAGGACAACATGAGAGTTGACTCCTGATTTGTGGTTCCATCCTCCCGCGAGGGAATTGGCCAGAGAAGGAGGCACGAAAGTTGGTAAAGTGTGAATTGAAACTCTCAATAGTGGGAAACTCCAACAGAGAAAACCTAGTGGGAAACTACAATTAACATCCAAGGGCAAGAATACAGCTCATCTGTTTGGAACCCATATTGCATCTCAGACATTAACACCCTTGAAAATGTTCAAAGATACTTCACAAGAAGAGCCCTTCATTCCTCCACTCAGAACAGAATACCCTACGAAACTAGACTTACAATCCTGGGTCTTGAAAGCTTATAACTACAACGCCTTAAACATGATCTAAGTATTGCCCACAAAATCATATGTTGCAATGTCCTGCCTGTCAAAGACTACTTCAGCTTCAACCACAACAACACAAGAGCACACAACAGATTTAAGCTTAACATTAACCGCTCCAAACTTGACTGTAAAAAATATGACTTTAGTAATCGGGTTGTTGAAGCGTGGAACTCATTACCGGACTCCGCAGTATCATCCCCTAACCCCCAACATTTTACCCTTAGACTATCAACGGTTGACCTCTCCAGATTCCTAAGAGGTCAGTAAGGGGCGTACATAAGCGCACTAAAGTGCCTTCCGTCCCCTGTCCTATAGTTTCTCCTATATCTCGTATGTCTTCTCTACTATATCCTCTATAGCCTTCATTGTGTATTATTGTGTATTGGACAAAATAAATAAATAAATAAATAAGAAAAGGGGCTGAGTGATTAATAGGGGATTTAACATAATAAAGATGTGTAGAATTGGATTGATTGTGATATGTTTGGCCAGCCGGCAAATTAATTATGTGTGTGTGTTTGTGTGTAGAATGGAACTCATAAGCATATGAAAAAGCTCCCTGGAATAATTGTGGATTGATTTGTATGAAATGGAATTTTGATGTGAAAATGATCTATACAAGCAGTAAGAAAAAATTGGTGTGAATGCATTTTTGATTCTTTAAAACAGTAAGCTGGAAGGAAATGTATGTTATTTACTAAATCTGGAAGGGAATTTTTTTTTTTTGAAGGAATGATGAGTGGAGAAAAGTATTACATTTCTGTGTATATATATACAGTGATCCCTTGTTTTTCGCGGGGGATGTGTTTCAAGACTACCCGTGAGAAATGAATTTCCGTGAAGTAGAAGAAAGGTATATTTTTTATGTATTTAACGAGTATTTAAAACCCACCTTTTGCATTAAACAGACATTCTATAATGTTTCTTAGCTGGAACTACATGTGATATCCTACCAGTTTCTTTAATAGAGTACTGTACTGTAGAAGAATTTTATGAATTTTAATGGATTTAAAATTTTCAATGGATTCAATGGATTTAAGCCCCCTTTGAAAACCCCTGAAGTAGCGAATCCATTAAAGATGAACCGCGAAGTAGCGATATATATATATATATATATATATATATATATATATATATATATATACAGTAATCCCTCGCTACTTTGCGGTTATACATATATATATATAACATTTTCCTTGTCAAGGATTCTTTTGCCTTGAAGGAGTAAGAGAGAAAGGATAGCCCCCCTTTCCCCCCTTTTCAGTATAGCTGCTGGCTTTTAACAGTTTTTTTTCCTCACTCCCCCATCTCCTTGCTTGAGAAAGGAGGGGTCAATGTGCAACGTATTCATAAAGCCTTTCACTGTTTTGATTTGATTCTTTTTTTGAAGATAATTTGAGATTTAAAAAGTTTAAATATATATATATATAAAGAAAACAATTTGAAAATATTTTGTTTAGATTTGTAAATGTTTTAATCTATGAGAATTTGCTTCCATTTGAATAGAAGTTGAATCTGATTCATTTTATTAAAAGCAAAGCAATGATTCTAAAGTTTGCCCCAAATACATTTCAGAGAATTAACTTAGAATACCTATTAAGATTGTTTTCTTTAAAAAAAAAGAAAAGAAAGAAAGACAAGGGCTGTTCTTTCTTTATGTCTGTGTATGGGACACACTGATTTTGAAAATTTAGAAGACAAGGTGTTCCACTTTAGGGCTTATTTGTTAACAGCACAAGTTGTTGCTCTTTAGAAATTGTTACAGAAATTATTTAAATATTTTCAGTGTTAGTGAAAGAAAACATAAAATTAATTGGTAGAGGAGCTGTGGTAGTTAGCACCTCTCTTTTTGGTCTTGAACCAAAAAGCCAGTAGATGACGGATGGATTGAGCTCTTGCCACTGCCATCCCCCGGCTACTACCTGGTACCGCTGCTGATGGCGCCCTCCTGCTCTCGCTGCCGGTGCCCTCCTGCTGGGCCCCAAAGGACATGCTGCCGACGCCAGAGAAGCTCCAGCTGGAGGGGTCAATGATTCTCCCCACAGGGTAATGGACGGAGAGATGGAATTGTCCTTGGGAGGCAAGACCCACAGCCACGCCGTCTTGTCTGGGTTGAGTTTGAGTTTGTTGACACCCATTCAGGTCCCAAAAGCCTCCAGGCACCGGCACATCACTTCCACTGCTTCATTGACTGGACAAGGGGTGGAGATGTATAACTGGGTATCATCGGCATATTGATGATACCTCACCCCATGCCCTTGGATGATCTCATCCAGCGGTTTCATGTACATATTAAATAGCAGGGGGGAGAGGACCAACCCCTGAGGCACCCCACAAGGGAGAGACCTAGAGGTTGACCTCTGACTCCCCACTAACACCGACTGCGACCGACCGGAGAGGTAGGAGGAAAACCACTGAAGAACAGTGCCTCCCACTCTCAACCCCCCCAGCCGGCACAGAAGGATACCATGGTCGATGGTATTGAAAGCCGCTGAGAGGTCAAGAAGCACCAGGACAGAGGACAAGCCCCTGTCCCGGGCCCGCCAAAGATCATCCATCAGCACGACCAAAGCAGTTTCCGTGCTGTAGCCGGGCCTGAATCCATACTGTTGAGGACCTAGATAATTGGCTTCTTTCAACGACCGCTGGAGTTGAAGCGCCACCACCTTTATTTATTTATTTATTTATTTATTTATTACTTAGATTTGTATGCCGCCCCTCTCCGAAGACTCGGGGCGGCTCACAACACGTGGAAACAAATCATAAATAATCTGACAATTTAAAATATTAAAGATTTAAAAAAGACCCCATATACTAACAGACATACACACAAGCATACCATACATAAATTAGACATGCCCAGGGGAAGATGTTTCAGTTCCCCCATGCCTGACGGCAAACAACCTTCTCAACAACCTTCCCCATAAAAGGAAGGTTAAAGACTGGATGGTAGTTATTGAGCACGGCTGGGTCCAGGGAAGGCTTCTTGAGGAGGGGGTGCACAAGTGCCCCCTTATAAGGAGCCGGAAAGCACCCCCTCCCCAAGGAGGCGTTGACAATCTCCTGGACCCAGCTCCGTGTCACCTCTCGACTGGCCGAAACCAACCAAGAGGGACACGGATCCAGTAGACCGGTGGCGGAACTCACAGCTCCAATGGCCTTGTCCACTTAATCAGGTGTTTCCGTGTGTAGATGAAACAGAACAAGATTATTGCTAGAACAAGTTATATGAGTGTACAAGGAAAGCTTTGCGGTGTCAATTTAGAGATATAACATATCATGTATGCAAACAACAAGACAAAATGATGTTATGATCCAAAGGAAAACCCTCTTCAGTATTGGTTAGAAATAAAGGAGGGAAATGATCAAGGAAAGCTTCATTCTAAAGTGTGTGTGGAAAAAAATCCTACTAGTAAAACTTCAACTCTTGGAAGCTTGCCAGTTGGCTAAAGTACTCACTGGATGAGGGAATATGTATTGACAAAGAACATATCTATATAATGACAAATATATCTGCCCTCAAAAATGGGAGGAGACTAACAGTGTTGATGAAAAATACTGTCCTTATTTGAATTGTGTAGGACGGGCAACATGCAACACTAACCCTGGAGCCAGCAAACACCTTACCAAAGTAAATGTGCAAAGCAATTGTGAGAACAATAAGTGTAATTATGTTAATTTTACCATAAATAATCCACAAGAGTTTATAAGTAAATGGGGAAGTCAACATGGAATAAGAATATATGGATCTAGGATTGACCCTGGATGTTTATTTTATAATAAGATGATGATGATGATGATGATGATGATGATGATGATAAAATAAAAATAAAAATTAGTAAGTTAGTAAAAGAAGGAAGCCCGTTAAGTAAGATCTTCTCAGATTTTGGGAAGAGATTGAGAAACCTTTTGAGGTACCAGAGGTAGCCAGAAATTTGTTCTTAACAATTTCTGAAACTTTTGCTCAGACGTTAAATGGGTCCAATTGTTATGTGTGTGGAGGAACAAATGTAGGGGATCAATGGCCCTGGGAAGCAGCAGAATGGAATATAAGCATACCATACGATGAGGCTAATATTACACAAGGAGAAAGTTAATGGATGCTACAAAATCCAATTGTGAGTAGGTGGTGGGTAAATAGAATAGATTCCCATGCCCCTAATATTCGATATGTCCCTTGTGAAATAATGATAGTTTTAAATATTACCACTGGAACCAATAAGACTGTGCCTGAGAATATTACCATGCCCGAGAATAATCTATGAACTAATGTTACCATGTCTTGTTTCCTTAATTAGAAGTTTTGTCCAGAGTTCCATTGAAAGTATTGTATCCAGTCAATAATCAATTAAAACTATATTGGTAATGAAAGAGATTGGGGACAAGTTGAAAATACTGGAGAATGAACAGCAAACTATTCAGGAAGAGAAAATGAGTAATGAAGAAAAAAAGGCAAACTGTTGGGGGGGGGGAAATCTTAAATAGTTTTGTATTAAAGAAAACAAAGAAGAGAAATGAAGGAATTGAAGGAAGAATACATTGTGTATAAAATAGTTTAAATTTTGTTTTCAGAAGATCAATGTCTGTTGTTCAAATTCTGTTTTCAGAAGATAAATGTTGTTTAAATTCTCTTTTCAGAAGATAAGTATTTCCTGTTTTTAAGGTTTGTGTCTATTGTTTAAATTCTGTTTTAAGAAGACAAATGTTTGCTGATAAGCATCTGTTGCTCTTGCGGAAGGGAAAGTTACCCAATTCATATCTGTTTAGGGCATATGATAAACCATATAAGGTACTATTCATCTTTAGGAGAAAGGAAACAGGATATAGACCATATTTAGGCAAGGAATTATGTGTACCTTTGTCATAGGTTGAGGAATTCTGTGTATCTCTGTCATAAGTTGAGGAATTCTGTGTATCTCTGTCATAGGTGAAGGACTTCTATGTAATAGTATATAACCTGCTCTTTAGCTTCTGTAAAACTGTCTCTTCCCTTATGAAGAGTACCTGCTTTGCAAACCGTTTTTGGTATACCCACAGAGAATAAACATTACTGTTCTCTTTGTCCAAACATCTCGTGTGAACTTTTTCATCAAATTTCAGCACACAGAATCAATGTAAATGCAAACAATATTTGCAAATCCATTAGGAAAGAAATAAAAGCTCGGAATTTGGGTAGGAAGAAGAGGAGGAGAACAGTTGCTGCCGAAGGAAGAAGGTGAGGTGAGCACCCCCTTTTGCCTTTCTGTGCCCAGACGCTCCGGGAGGCAACCTCGCACCTGGTGTATGAGAGGCAGTGTGGGGGAGTCACCACAGTGAAGTGGTTTATTCCCTCTCCAAGCACCCAAGAAAGGAAAATGCTCCGCTCTGCGCTGCCAAAGCCTCCTTAAGCGCTACCAAAAGGCTCCTCTGGCAGCCCAGAAAAGCCCGAGATGGCCAGGATTAAAGGGGGAATGGCGGGAAACTGGCCAGGCCTTCATGCTGCTCTCAAATTTCCTGGGAATTTTTTCTGGGCTTGGGTTCTTAAGTAGAAAATGGTTCTTAAGTACTGTAGAGGCAAAAAAATCTTGAGTACCTGGTTCTTATCTAGAAAAGTTCTTAAGTAGAGGCATTCTTAAGTAGAGGTACCACTGTACTTTGTAAAGTTAAAAAGGAGTTAATGGTTTCTCAAACTGCTACTACAGTATGTGATAGTGGAGCATATTTTATATGAGAGAAGATAATATAAGAAATGTTCATAATGGTTTTTAAAGGCTATGATTCATAAGAGTTTATGTATCAATTTTACTAATATATTTGTCATGTTGGAAAATGTGTAAGCTAAGTAATTAAGTAATAGATTTATCTAAGTGACCTCAGTTTCTAATCAATCATTCAAACCTTTATTGTGAATGCACAATAAATGTGCATTTAATTGTATGTATTGCAAATTGTTTTTAAACTGTTTTAGATGCTTTTGTACTATTATTGATGTTTTATATTTTTACTGTGAGCCGTCTAGAGTTCCTAGGACAGTGACGGCGAACCTATGGCACGGGTGCCACAGGTGGCACACGGAGCCATATCTGCTGGCACGGGAGTTGTTCCCCTAGCTCAGCTTCAATGTGCATGTGTTTGCTGGCCAGCAAATTTTGGCTTTCAGACAGTTTTTGGCTTTCAGGTGTTTTTGGCTTTCAGAGAGCTTCCAGGGGTAGGGGGAAGGCATTTTTACTCCCTCAGCTCCAGGAAAGCCTTTGGAGCCTGGGGAAGGCAAAATATGAGCCTAATAGGCCCACCAGAAATTGGGAAACAGGCCATTTCCAGTTTCCAGAGTGCCTATGGAGGGTGGGGGAAGCTGTTTTCACCCTACCCAGGTATTGAATTATGGTTGTGGGCACTTGCGCATGCACGATAGCACGCACCCATGCTCTTTCGGCACCTGAGGGAAAAAAGGATCGCCATCATCTCTAGATTCTATAGGGAGGTGGCATATAAATCCAATTAAATAAATAATAAATTAATAAATAATAAAAGTTATCAACTAAATATAGATAAAGAGCATAATTTGCAAGCCAGTTTTCTATAGATCATTAGTAAATACCATGGGCAATGTTCCCTCTAATTTTTTTCCGGTTTGGGCGGAAAAGTATAGTGTCTGAGCGACAGTCCCTTTGGGACTGGGTGGCATAGAAAAATAAATAAATAAGAAAAAAATTCCCTTTTTTTAATTAAAAGAAATTAATAATAAAACAAAACCAAAATCTATTACTATTATTATCTTCTCTTTTTCCATCCCTGTCTCCCCCCCCTTGTGTGTGTGTGTGTGTGTGAACTCTTGAACCATTTCCAATTAGAGGTGAGCTATTGGAAATGGTTCAAGAGTTCACACACACACACACACACAAACGGCTGGGTTTTTTTTCTCTCTGTTATTATTTGGGTGCTTTTTACCATATGCTTTAAATCAAGAGTCATTTCTCTCTCTTTCTCCCCCTCTTGCTCTCTCTCTCTCTCTATTGCTTTCTTTTTCTCTCACTCTTTCTTTCTATCTCTCTTGCTTTCTTTCTCTTCTCTTGCTATCTCTCCCCCCTTTCATCTCTCTCTCTCTTTCTCTCTTGTTTTCTTTCTCTATATATATTGCTTTCTTTCTCTTCTCTCTCTTGCTATCTCTCCCCACCCTTTTTCTCTTTCTCTCAGCAGCGGTAGTAGTCGTGGGGCGGCGGGAGGGTGATCAGCTGTGAGGTGGAGCTCTGGAACAGAGGCACAGACGGCGAGGGGGCTGCGAGAGCGCTTTCTCCGAGCGCTTCGGGAACGCCTCCCCTGCCTCTACTGCAGCCCCCTTGCTGGAAGTCTGGGACGAAAGTGCTCCCAGCGAAGGGGCTACGAGAGGGGCGGGCATTCCCGAAGCCCATGGAGAAAGCCCTCTTTAGCAGCCCCCTGGCTGGCTGGCAGCGCTTTCGTCCCGCAGCTGCCACCGCCACGGCAGAAGTCGCGCCCCAAGGCAGGAGGCGGCGGAGGAGGAGAGGCGGCGGATCGGGCAGGCGGGGGGCCGAGAAGCCAGGGGCGCGTTTGGCCGGAGGCACCATGGGGAGGCAGGGGCGGCCGCGTCTCCCTTTCCTCCTGCTGCCGCACCTCCCCGCCCCCGCCCCCCCCGCGGGCTGGCAGGGGGATGGGGAGCGCGCGCCCATGGAAAAGGGCGTGCGGGGGGTATTTTGGGGTGCGCACGCAGCTTACAGGGAACGATGACCATGGGTACTATTTAATTAAATGTAGCACAATATTGTAGTGTCATTGGGGTGGGTTCCAAAATGATTTAGTACCATTCTTGAGGGAAAATTTACCTGATAAGTGAATTCTTCTTGTCCTCCCAATAGGTTTTCAGTGTTTCTTCTGGAGGGAATTTTTCATAGCTAAGCTCCACGGTGATTTCAAAGCAATCCTTCCCTCCTTCCTTCCTTCCCTCCCTCCCTCCCTCCTTTCTTTCTTATCTCTATCTCTCTTCCCCTCCCTTCCTTCTCTTTTTCTCTTCTCGGTGGCAGGAGAGGGAAAAAAGAAAGAAAGTGCTCTGGGAGGGAGGGCAACCCTTTCTGTCCTGGCAGCAGCCCATCTTCTAGCAAATGGCACCGGGTGGAGCTGGGCAGGGCAGAGATGCTGGTGTAGATCTTGGCAAAGAAGGGCAGCTGGCCAATCTTTTATTTATTTATTTATTATTTGATTTGTATGCCGCCCCTCTCCATAGACTCGGAGCAGCGCAACTCCCAGGAAGTGGGAGCAGGTAGAGTTGGGTAGGGTAGGGTCCTCCCTCCCTTTTTTCTTTCTCTCTGTCTCTTTCCTTTCTTTCCTTCTTTCTTTCAGAGGCTACCACAGGAAGACCTGTTTGGAGGGACCTGGGTGGGGTGAGTCCCACCTAATTCAAACCCCGGGAGCTGCCTCGCACACACACATCGGTTATCTGGCAAGCCTCCCTTCAGACCTTCGTGTCTCTTACCCTGGCTTCCGGTTTGCCCGTTGTGCTGTTTTTTGCACTGCAGGGCTTCAGGAAGCTTCTCTAAACCCTCCAGAGTGTAAAAAACAGCACAGTGGGCAAACCGGAAGTCTGTTTTTCCAACCTTCCAGTTTGCCCGCTTGGCTGTCTTTTCACTGTGCCAGGCTTCAGTGTTTCCTGTATGCATGCGCTGGGATGGGATTGTGCGCATGCACAGGGGCAGCATGAGGGTGCGCATGTCGGGGAGGGAAGGGACGTAGCATGTGCACACATGCTAGCACATGTACACACTGCCTTTTGGTATGCGAATCAAAAAAGGTTCGCCACCACTGACCTATAGTATACAAGTGTTTTTTCCCCACATTTACACCATAATTTTATTTCAAAATAGCTGAAATATATCAGTTTTAAACACTTATGAGAAAGATTTTTCTTCTGAAAATGCTAATATTTGATGAATAATAATGTCCATGTTGCCCAGCATATCTTGATATTTACATTTTATCCATTATAACAGTAATATATTTTCTTCAAAAGTGCAGGCCTTCTGTGATCTACCATTTACATTATTGTGAATATAGGGAAGAAAACAAATATTTGGTGAGCATCACAACTACAGCTGCTCTTTCTATCATGTTGTATTTCTCAGTGTAGTGACTAGTGAAATTGAATTTGCACGGGATCAAATCTTGCCTAGAGAGTTCCCTGAAATGGGCTCTAGCACGAGTCTAAAATCTCAGAAGAGAAACCCTCAGAACCCAGTCACCAATCCAGATTGCATCCTGCAACTTTATCCTGGGACAAATATATTCGCTTTCATTTGTTGAATGTGTTCATTTAAAGCAGGTTCAATCATAAGATGACTGAAGATAGAATTGTGCCAGGAATCAAAATAAAAATTTTCTATCTTATGAACCATCCAGCTATAGTATAAGACTGAGAATCTCTTGTGTTATTGGACACCAAAGATGAAGGTTGCCTTTGTTTTATTTTTCAAATAAATACAATGCTGCTTTGCACTTCATAGTTATTGCTCTTGATTTTTGAGGTTTAACTTTAGAATTTCATTGTAGTGATGATAGCTGAAACATATCATTACTCTTTGTAGGAAGCAAGTTGGACAAAAAAAGGAATTTTATAAAATGTATGCAATGTATTTAATGAGAGGAAGCCACAGATTTCATATTTTTTCTTGCATCTTTTAATTACTTTTGAGACAATGTTGTATCAGCTGACTGTATATTAAGTAAAGAGAATTTGAAATACAGTATTTTATACATAGGCATTATTTTCAGGCTGCTCTATGCTGTAACAAAAAACGGGAAGGTAAAAGTAATAACTTAAAAAACAAGGACGTAAATATACGAAAATTCAACGCAATTACATGAGCATCAGATAAGATTAAAGGCTTATTGAATAAAATAGATTTGTTTATCATGAAGATATCATTAGATTTTAGTAATTTATATACATGCAATTTTAATATAAGCAGATGATATACTCAGGAGTGTGAATGTGACTGACAAATTCAGATATGATTCTTCCTCCCCCTCACACTTATCTCTACATTATTTTAATTTCCTTTGTAATTCCATAGGGTTTGCCTGACCCTTAAATGAATCCATCTCAATAGAGATGGGCTTTATTGCTTCTCTTACAAATATCACATACTTATCACAGCAGATAATTTAATTTAGAAAATACGTTGCTGGTTCCTTCCTGTCAGTTATTAAGTCTTTTTTCCCCCTTTCTTACATGGACCCTTTCATTTTAAATTGTCCATTACATGAGCCAGTGTTCAGAAATTTGTGTCCTTTTTATCACATGTTTAACCTTCTATGAAATGCTGGGATATTGAAGACTTTAATTGAGCTTGAATAACTGAACAAGGTTAGAACTCATCAGTACTTGTGGGAAATATTAAGTTCATAGTTGAGACCAGAAAGTCCATAAAACCCTGAAGAAAGCAACAGCAATCCAAGACAATTAATGCCAAGATTGATGTGTTTATAAAATCACTCAGGGATTTGAAGAAGACTTATCTTAAACATTTGCCAAATTTTATTAATTTTGGTAAGAAAACCAGACTAGCCTGTATAAAAATAAAAGACAAAATGGTTGAAGCACCAATACTGGAGAGGTGTTTAAGACTGCATTTTTGTATCAAATAAATAGAGCTAATTTAAAAATAACCTACCTTCAAAGTCACAATGTCAAGTGCAACTTCAAACAAGTTATTAAATGAGTAACTCTAAATACCAAGAATGATTAATATACTTTGCTTTAATCACATTTATTTTCCATGATGTACTTGTTTAAATGACCTGGCTTAGATTGTCAGGTGAATATGGCTTTTTTTACTGCCTTGAACCAGAGAAATATTATTTTATTTTATTTATTTTATTTTATTATTTTATTTAGAAAATGTATATGTCAAGACGTAGAGTCAAGATGACTCTAGGTGGCTTACAACTAAGAAAAATACAATATACAAAATTTCCTACCCTGGCATTTTCTTCAGAGAACATTCTCTTTTGGTGCTCATAAGCCAAAAACATCCACCCAAGGCAATTTTCAGGTAAGAGATGCCAGAGTATTGCTCTGAAATTTAGACCTGACAGATTGTGAGATACAGTGACTTTTTGGTAATTCCAGCTAACCCTTTAGAGAGAATCAATTAGATTAGGGCTGTAGAAATCATGGGCCCTGGGCTGGATGCATCATGCACTGGCCATCCACATTTATTTTTTATTTATTTATTTATTGGATTTGTATGCCGCCCCTCTTGGGGCGGTTAACAACAATGATAAAAACAGCATGTGACAATCCAATAATAAAACAACTAAAAATCCTTATTATAAAACCAAACATACACACAAACATACCATGCATAACTTGTAAAGGCTAGGGGAAGGAATATCTCAACTCCCCCATGCCTGGCGGTATAAATGAGTCTTGAGTAGTTTATGAAGACAGGGAGGGTAGGGGCAATTCTAATCTCTGGGGGGAGTTGGTTCCAGAGGGCCGGGGCCGCCACAGAGAAGGTTCTTCCCCTGGGGCCCGCCAAATGACATTGTTTAGTCAATGGGACCCAGAGAAGGCCAACTCTGTGGGACCTTATCAGTCACTGGGATTCGTGCGGTAGCAGGCGGTTCCCGAGGTAATCTGGTCCAATGCCATGTAGGGGGCTTTAAAGGTCATGACCAACACTTTGAATTGTGACCGGAACTGATAGGCAACCCAATGCAAGCCACAGAGTGTTGAGGAAACGTGGCTCTCGCGGCTGTGTTCTGCACAATCTGAAGTTTCCGAACACTTTTCAGAGGTAGCCCCATGTAGAGAGCATTGCAGTAATCGAACCTCGAGGTAATGAGGGCATGACTGACTGTAAGCAATGACTCCCTGTCCAAATAGGGCCGCAACTGGTGCACCAGGCCAACCTGGGCAAACGCCCTCCTCGCCACAGCCAAAGATGATGTTCCAAAGTCAGCTGTGGATCGAGGAGGATGCCCAAGTTGCGAACCCACTCTGAGGGGGTCAGTAGTTCCCCCCCAGGGTAATGGACGGACAGATGGAATTGTCCTTGGGAGGCAAGACCCACAGCCACTCCGTCTTGTCTGGGTTGAGTTTGTTGACACCTATCCAGGCCCCAACAGCCTCCAGGCACCGGCACATCATTTTCCACTGCTTCGTTGACTAGACATGGGGTGGAGATGTATAACTGGATATCATCGGCATATTGATGATACCTCACCCCATGCCCTTGGATGATCTCACCCAGCGGTTTCATGTAGATATTAATAGCAGGGGGGAGAGGACCAACCCCTGAGGCACCCCACAAGGGAGGGACCTAGAGGTTGACCTCTGACCCCCCCACTAACACTGACTGCGACCGACCAGAGAGGTAAGAGGAGACCACTGAAGAACAGTGCCTCCCACTCCCAACCCTTCCAGCCAGCGCAAAAGGATACCATGGTTTGTAAGTCTTAATAAAGCTCTTACAAGTGTTCGGTCGGATTCAGACCTACTCTTCCTCCATCGCTTCTCTAGACGTCTCTTCTGGCGTTTCAACTCCGGAGCTCCTCGTTGAACTCATGGAGCTCTACGGGGTCTAGCGCCTCGGAGAGGTCGCAAAGGCGCAATCCGGTCAAGAGCCTCCGCTGCGGCCTTGTTCCAGGCCTCCGCAAGAGACTCTGCCGAACTGTGGAACAAGTGCCTCTGGTATAACCCCAAGCGCCGTCCTGAAAGCCCTCAGGGTCCATCAGGCGTCTGGGGCGGAACATCTTAATTGGTTCCGCCTCCCTGCGGGGAAGGATTGGAGCCAGGAAGTCAATGCCGTAGTAGGAAATGGTCTGACCATGACAAAGGCAACGCATCTAAGCCCCTTAGTCTCAGACCATTACTCAATTGCTCAGAAAAGGAATACCATGTCAGGTGCGTGTCCTCCCTCGTGAGTCGGACCCTGAACTACTTGAGTCAGGTCCATGGCTGTCATGGTGGCCATGAACTCCTGTGCCAACCCAGAGGTTTCGCCGAGTGACGGCAGATTGAAGTCCCCCAGGACAATAAGTCCGGGGAACTCCACCGCCAACCCGGCTACTTCCTCGAGTAGCACAGGCAGGGCTTTTGACACGCAGCTGGGAGGCAGGTACGTGAGAAATAAGCCCACCTGAACCCCTAAGTCCAACCTCATCAAGAGAGACTCGCAACCTGCAATTTCCGGAGCAATGAGTCTACGCAGGCAAAGGCTCTCCCTGGCAACAATAGCCACTCCTCCCCCCCTTCCCTGGGGTCGAGGTTGATGCCATATCTGAAACCCGGCTGGGCAAATTTCAGAGAGAGGAACACCTCCCTCCGGGCCCAGCCAGGTTTCAGTAATACAAGCCAGGTCGGCCTCCTCATCCAGGATCAGGTCCCGGATGAGGAGAGCTTTATTTACCACCGACCTGGCATTGAGCAGCAGCAACCTGAGTCCAGGGCCAGAGTTACACTCATCACCAGTACCCAAGATTGGGTTCACAGAGCCGGAACAAGGGACCGTTATTAAGCAACGGTCCCTCGTTCCCCTGGAACGGCTAACTCTGTGACCCCCGCCGTATCTGCCTCTCCCCAGCAACACAGAGATATTCCGACCCTCTGCCACCCCAGAGATCGGTGCCCCCTCCTCTCCTGTCTGGCGCTCAAGGCGGCAAGATGCGCGTACCATGCCGCCTTGATTGCATCAGCGGAATCCCGCCCGGCCGCTCTGTTTAGGGTGACCCGCTCCCTTCTTAATCAGGGGGGAGTTGGGGAGCCCTTACAGAGTAGTGCCGAGGACTTTAACACGTTTTTCGCTGATAAAGTCGCTCGGATCCGAGCCGACCTCGACTCCAATTGTAAAACAGAGTCGACTGACAACGAGTCAGTCGAGGTGACTGGGGCACGTACTTGTCCACCTGTCTGGGAAGAGTTTGATCTGGTGACACCTGATGAAGTGGACAAGGCCATTGGAGCTGTGAGTTCTGCCACCTGTTTACTGGATCCGTGTCCCTCCTGGTTGGTTTCGGCCAGCAGGGAGGTGACACGGAGCTGGCCCAGGAGATTACCAACGCTTCCTTGGGGAGGGGAGTTTTTCCATCACTCTATAAAGAAGCGCTTGTGCGCCCCCTCCTCAAGAAGCCCTCCCTGGGACCCAGCCGTACTTAACAACTATCGTCCAGTCTCCAACCTTCCCTTTATGGGGAAGGTTGTCGAGAAGGTGGTGGCACTCCAGCTCCAGCGTCCTTGAAGAAGCCGATTATCTAGGTCCCCGGCAGTCGGGTTTCAGGCCCGGTTACAGCACGGAAACCGCTTTGGTCGCGTTGATGGATGATCTCTGGCGGGCCCGGGACAGGGGTTTATCCTCTGTCCTGGTGCTCCTTGACCTCTCAGCGGCTTTCGCTACCATCGACCATGGTATCCTTCTGCACCGGGCCTGGAGGGGCTAGGGGTGGGAGGCACTATTCTTCAGTGGTTCTCCTCCTACCTCTCTGGCCGGTCGCAGTCGGTGTTAGTGGGGGGCCAGAGGTCGACTCCTAGGTTTCTTCTCCCTTGTGGGGTGCCTCAGGGGTCGGTCCTCTCCCCCCTGCTATTCAACATCTACATGAAACCGCTGGGCGAGATCATCCAAGGACATGGGGTGAGGTATCATCAATATGCGGATGATACCCAGCTTTACATCTCCACCCCATGCCCAGTCAACGAAGCGGTGGAAGTGATGTGCCGGTGCCTGGAGGCTGTTGGGGCCTGGATGGGTGTCAACAGACTCAAGCTCAACCCGGATAAGACGGAGTGGCTGTGGGTTCTGCCTCCAAGGACAATCCCATCTGTCCGTCCATCACCCTGGGGGGGAATTGTTGACCCCCTCAGAGAGGGTCCGCAACTGGGCGTCCTCCTCGATCCACAGCTCACATTAGAACAACATCTTTCAGCTGTGGCGAGGGGGGCGTTTGCCCAGGTTCGCCTGGTGCACCAGTTGCGGCCCTATCTGGACCGGGGACTCATTGCTCACAGTCACTCATGCCCTCATCACCTCGAGGTTCGACTACTGTAATGCTCTCTACATGGGGGCTACCTTTGAAAAGTGTTCGGAAACTTCAGATCGTGCAAAATGCAGCTGCGAGAGCAGTCATGGGCCTACCTAGGTATGCCCATGTTTCACCATCACTCCGCAGTCTGCATTGGCTGCCGATCAATTTCCGGTCACAATTCAAAGTGTTGGTTATGACCTTTAAAGCCCTTTATGGCATTGGACCAGATATCTCCGAGACCGCCTCCTGCCGCACGAATCCCAGCGACCGATTAGGTCCCACAGAGTGGGCCTTCTCCGGGTCCCGTCAACTAAACAATGTCGGTTGGCGGGCCCCAGGGGAAGAGCCTTCTCTGTGGCGGCCCCGGCCCCTCTGGAACCAACTCCCCCCCGGAGATTAGAACTGCCCCTACTCTTCCTGCCTTCCGTAAACTCCTTAAACCCACCTTTGCCGTCAGGCATGGGGGAACTGAAACATCTCCCCCTGGGCACGTTTAATTTATGCATGGTATGTCTGTGTGTATGACTGTTAGTATATGGGTTTTTTAAATATTTAAATATTTTAATTTGTCTGATTGCTTATGATTTGTTTTTACATGTTGTGAGCCGCCCCGAGTCTTCGGAGAGGGGCGGCATACAAATCTAAGTAATAAATAAATAAATAAATAAATGGTTGATGATATCGAAAGCCACTAAGAGGTCAAGAAGCACCAGGACAGGACAAGCCCCTGTCCAGGACTCGCCAGAGATCATCCATCAACGCGACCAACGCAGTTTCCGTGCTGTAGCCGGGCCTGAATCCAGACTGCTGAGGACCTAGATAATCGACTTCTTCCAAGGACCACTGGAGTTGCAGCACCACCACCTTCTCAACAACCTTATTTATTTATTTATTTTATTAGTTGGACTTGTATGCCGCCCCTCTCCGAAGACTCGGGGCGGCTCACAACAAGTAAAAACAGTCACAACAATCCAATTAATTAAAATATTTAACGATTTAAGAAAAACCCCATGTAGTAGCAAACACACACACAAGCATACCATGTATAAATTAACATGCCCAGGGGAGATGTTCAGTTTCCCCATGCCTGACGGCAAAGGTGAGTCTTAAGGAGTTTTCGGAAGGCAGGAAGAGTAGGGGCAGTTCTAATCTCCGGGGGAGTTGGTTCCAGAGGAGCCGGCGCCACCACAGAGAAGGCTCTTCCCCTGGGACCCGCCAACCGGCATTGTTTAGTTGACGGGACCCGGAGAAGGCCCACTCTGTGGGACCTAATCGGTCGCTGGGATTCGTGCGGCAGGAGGCGGTCTCGGGAGATATTCTGGTCCGATGCCATGAAGGGCTTTAAAGGTCATAACCAACACTTTGAATTGTGACCGGAAATTGATCGGCAGCCAATGCAGACTGCGGAGTGATGGTGAAACATGGCGTACCTAGGTAAGCCCATGACTGCTCCTCGCAGCTGCATTCTGCACGATCTGAAGTTTCCGAACACTTTTCAAAGGTAGCCCCATGTAGAGAGCATTACAGAAGTCGAACCTTGAGGTGATGAGGGCATGAGTGACTGTGAGCATAAAGGGAAGGTTGGAGACTGGATGGTAGTTATTAAACACGTCTGGGTCCAGAGAAGGCTTCTTGAGGAGGAGCGCACAAGTGCCTTCTATAAAGGGCCAGAAAGGACCCCTCCCCAAGGATAGGCATTGACAATCTCCTGGGCCCAGCTCCATGTCACCTCTCGGCTGGCCCAAAACCAACTCAAGAGGGACACAGATCCAGTAGACAGGTGGCAGAACTCACAGCTCCAATGGCCTTGTCCACTCATCAGGTGTCACTAAGTCAAACTCCTCCCAGACTGATGGACAAAGACATTTAGCCCCAGTCCACTCGACTGACTCAATGTCAGCCGATACTGCTATGCAATTGGAGTCGAGATCAGCCCGGATCTGAGCGACTTTATCAGCGAAAAAATGAGTTAAATTCCTCGGCACTACCCTACAAGGCTCCCCAACTCCCCCTGATTTAGAAGGGAGCGGGTCACCCTAAACAGAGCAGCCGGGCGGGATTCCGCTGATGCAATCAAGGTGCATGGTACGCGCATTTTGCTGCCTTGAGCGCCACTTTGTAGGTCTTAATAAAGCTCTTACAAGTGTTTGGTCAGATTCAGACTTACTCTTCCTCCATCGCTTCTCTAGACGTCTCTTCTTGCGTTTGAACTCCTGGAGCTCCTTGTTGAACCATGGAGCTCTACGGGTCTAGTGCCACAGAGAGGTCGCAATTGGTGCAATTCGGTTGAGAGCCTCCGCTGCAGCATTGTTGCAGGCCTCAGCAAGAGACTCTGCCAAGCTGTGGACGAATGAATCTGGTAAACCCCCAAGTGCCCTCTGAAAACCCTCAGGATCCATCAGGCCGTCTGAGGTGGAACCTCCTAATCGGTTCCGCCTCCCTGCGGGCGAGGAATTAGAGCCAGGAAATCAAGCCACAGTAGAAAATGATCTGACAATGACAAAGGCAATGCTTCTAAGCCCCTAAGTCTCAGACCATTATTCAATTGCTCCGAGAGGAATATCATGTCGGGTGTGTGTCCACCCTCGTGAGTCGGACTCTGAACTACTTGAGTCAGGTCCCTGGCTGTCATGGTGGCCATGAACTCCTGTGCTAATCCAGAGGAACCATCGAGTGATGGTAGATTGAAGTCCCCCAGGGCAATGAGTCCGGGGAACTCCACCGCCAACCTGGCCTCCTCCTCGAGCAGCACAGGCAGGTTTGTTGACATGCAGCTGGGAGGCAGGTATGTGAGTAACAAGCCCACCTGAATCGCTGAATCCAACTTCACAAGGAGTGACTAACAACCCACAATCTCAGGGGCAACGAGTCTAGGCAGGTGAAGGTTCTCCCTGGCTACAATAGCCACTCCCCCTCCCTTCCCTGGGGTCGAGGCTGATGCCATATCTGAAACCCAGCTGGGCTAATTCCAAGAGAGGAACTCCTCCCTCTGGGCCCAGCCAGGTTTCAGTCACACATGCCAGATCGCCCTCCTCATCCAGGATTAAATCCCGGATGAGGAGAGCTTTGTTTACTACCGATCTGCATTGAGCAGCAGCATCTTGAGCCCAGGGCCCGGATTACACTTGTCACCTGGACCCTGGGTTGAGCTCATGGAACCAGAACAAGGGATCGCTATTAAGCAGCTATCTCTTTTTCCTCCAGAACGGCTAGCCCCGTGACTCCCGCCATATCTACCTCTCCACATGCCTGTTCTGTCCCAGTTGCAAGCAATATGCACACACAAATGGATTTAAACCCTAATGGTTTACTTAGCAGTTGAGTCTTTGTAAAAGTTCAGGAAATCATAAAGTCTTTTCGGTGAGCCAGCTTTAAATTTCTTCTTAATAACTGGCCAGGGTCCAACACAAACCAAAACAAACACAAACAGGAATGTCATTTGAAATCACAAGCAGAACAAAACAGTCAGAGAGGGTAGAACAAAAATATCTGGAACAGAACGGCATTGTCTTCTGCACTGAAGAGTGGCATGGGGTAATCTTTAAATAGTCTAAAGGTGTGGCCAATTAGCCTGTTCACGAAGAGACCTCCTTGAATAGCCACTCGTACCTTCTAACAGCCCCATACCCTAGCATCAGGAAGAGGCTCCTCCTCTTCTCCTGAGTCACTTGTGCACCTCGGGAGGTGCAGAAGGCCCTGGTTGGCTTTCAACCTCTGACAACCAAATCCTCTGACCTATTGGACACTATTGGACTTGGATGCTAGGTGCACGGGCCAATGGTACTGTGCCTCAACTGTGTCCTCGATCCTTGGGATCCGTGACCAGCTATGTGGGATGGGCTGCAACAATGCCCAGTTTAGCAAAGGGGGAAAAGTCATGATATACCATGTGATGCCACCGTGAGGACACAAATTTGATACCCCTGATGCTGCTTTGTGACCAGTCCTAATTTGGTCCACTGTTTACTGTCAAAGGAATATGTATTTGTCCAGGACAAATCTAATTACCGCTCTTGTAATTTCTTCACTCTCTTTGATTCTTTAGAGTTCAGACTAAAAAGTGTCTGTCTTTTAAACAAATGACAATAGAAATGGGAGAGAGAAAAGAAGTTTTTAACAAGCTGGGTCCCAACCACATCACTCTGTAGGGGCAGATTCTGCTGATCTTCTCTGGGCTTGGAACCTAACAGATTGTGCCCAATTAGTAATTTATGGGGAACCATTTGGGAATTTAAAGGTTGTTGGCAAGAATGGTGAATAAAAAATATTTGCAGAAATTGACAATGGACAAATGACATATATAAGATTGCTATGAACTTTATATGAATGCAGTACAAAAGCACAGTAAGATCAGACTGTATATACGAGTGGCTCAAAGGTAAACACGTGAGGCCCTAGGCTATATGCAACCTTCAGAATGTCTTTTAAAGTTGTTACTAAACTCTAATTTTTAAAGTGACAAAAGGAGAGGGTTGTTAAATATCAAGGGGGTGTATATTTAATCTGGTATTTTTCTTCTCTGAGGCGTCTCAAGTATAAGTTTGCTAATATCTTGTGTAAACTGTGATCAAAAGCTTTTAGCATTTGAACCATAACAGTCACTTTCTGAACCTTGCTATTTTTCATTTTTTTCATGGCACTTAATACTTCCTCCATTAGTTTATCTGGCATTTTCTCTTTTGTGTATGTTGTTACTTTTGAGTAATATTGATCTTTATATAGCTCTGAATAGAATTTTCTAATTATTTCTAACATTTCCTGTTTTACACACCCAATGCATGGAAAAATGTTGAAGTGATTATTGCGGTATGCACAAGAAAGGGGCTCAAGATGATTTAAAGAATTATCCAGGGGTGGGCTACTGCCCGGATGGGGGGAACACAGTGGGGTAGCGAAAATGGAGCACTGAAAGATGTTGAAAGAAAATGCAGGATATTGAAAGAAAATGCAGTGTGGTAGCAAAAATATTGGTAGCCAATGTTCCCTCTAATTTTTTTTCAGTGTGGGCAGAAAAGTATAGTGTCTGAGCGGCAGTCCCCTTGGGACTGGGCGGCATATAAATAAATAAATAAATAAATCCCTTCTTTTTTATTAAAATAAATTAATAATTTTTAAAAAACCCAAAATCCATTACTATTAAAACTAAAACAACCATCAAAACCAAAAACAACTATTAATAAAAACAGGTGAGGGCTGGGGGTTTTTTTTCTCTGTTATTATTTAGGTGCTTTCACCATATGCTTTAAATCAAGAGTCACTTCTCTCTCTGTTTCTCTCTCTTTCCTGTCATTCTCTGCCTCAATCATTTTCTCATTTCTCTTTTTTTCTCCCCTTTTTTCTATCATTTCTCTCTTCCTTCCACTCCTCTCTCTCTTGCTTTCTCTGTCTCTCTCTCTCTTGCTTTCTTCCTCTCTTTCACTCTCTTCCTTCCTCTCTCATCTCTCTCTCTTTCTCTCTCTCTCTCTCTCCCTCCCTCTTGCTCTCTCTTTTTCTCACTTTCTCTCTCTTGTTTTCTTTCTGTCTCTCTCTTGCTTTCTCTCTCTTTCTCTCTTGTTTTCTTTCTCTCACTCTTTCTCTCTCTTGTTCTCTCTCTCTTGCTATCTCTTTCTCTCCCCTCTTTCTCTTTCTCACTTTCTCTCTTGTTTTCTTTTTCTCTCTCTCTTTTGCTTTCTCTCCATTCTCATAGCGGAGACCGGCGAAAGTGATTTTTAATGGTGGGCGGGCGCGCTCCCCATCCCCCTGCCAGCCCGCTCGGAACATTCAAAATAAGAAAAAAAACACCTACCCCGCCTCTCCTGCAGCCCCCTCGCTGAGAGCCTAGGACAAAAGCGCTCTCGTCAAAGGGATTACGAGAGCGGTGGAGCGGGCGTTCCCGCTGCAGGAGGAGCCATGGCCCAAGGCGGGAAGAGGAGGAGAAAGAGAGGCGGATCGGGCAGGCAGGCGGGAGGCAGTGGTGAGAAGCCAGGGGCGCGAGCCTTTATATTCCACTATTTTTTTAAATTAGTGTAACTCCTGTGGTTAGATGGCTGTGGCAAGTTGTCCTGCAGTGAGTTGGCCATAGTGAATTGTCATAGACCTGAGGAGAATAGGCAGACATAAATCAGAAGGATTTCCTAGAAGCCTGTTAAGACATTAGAAGGCTGAATTTTTCCCACTTAGACTGTGTTATAGTTGTCCCTTTTCTTTGAATATTCTGAACCACTAAGCAAGGCATAAAGCAGCAACAAAAGTAAAGTTAAAAACACCCCTCTGAACAGCATTAAAAAAGAAAACAAAGTCTTTCTATCTTGGCACGAAAAATTCTCCTGAGATGCATATGCAGAGATATTCACAGTGAGCCTTGGGTCCCAGGGACGATGTGAGGCATGGAAATGTGTGATCATCGAGTCAGAGTGCAAGCAACTACAATAGCCTTATCTCCTCCTTAATGGATGCAACCATGCACATACATGAGAAAAAGCAACTACAGCTAGTCTTCGAAACCAACATTTCTGTTGCTGAAACATTTGTTATGTGAATTTTGCTCCATTTTACAACATTTCATGCCACAGTTGACCATGGGAATGCTGCAAAGGTTATGAAAAATGGCCATAAGTCACCTTTTACAGTGCCTTGTACCTTTGAACAATTAAACAAACTGTTGTAAGTTGAGGACTACCTGTAATATTGCTGCTGCTCCTGCTACATTCAATTTCTTAACTCTGCAAGCTGCTCTTGACTTACAACCACACTTGAGCCCAAAATGTCTGTTGCTAAGCAAGGGAGTTAAATGAGGTTTTCCCCCCTTTTATGATCTTTTCGTGCCACAGTTGTTAAGCAAATTAGTGCAATTGTTAAGTGAATTATGCAATTGAAAAGTGTTGGAAACTAGCTGGGAAAGTTACAAATATTGTTTAATGACTCTGATATAGTGCAATTGTCATAAATACATGCCAGTTGCCAAGTGTTTGAATTTTGATCACATGAACATGGGAATGTTGCCTGGGTTGTAAGTGTGAAAACTGGTCATATCACTTTCTTCAGTGCCATTGTAACTTCAGTCATAAATGAATAGGTATGTCAAGGATGTGTTCCAAGATATCAGACCCAACAGAGCTACAGCTTAAATGACTTTCTTGTGTCTGCTACAGCAAATTAAAAAACCTTGTGTTCCCCAGAAATAATGGAAATAGAAGTCTCTATGCAGGACTTCATTGGCCTGAAATTCCAGTTATATCTAAGCAGTTAATTAAAGAGCTCAAACTCCCCCCCCCCCCCCAATGCTGGATAATAGTTATTCATTATAATATTTCAGTGACGCTGGATTGTATAGGAACAAAGAACTACAATAATCAGTAAGGAATGTGGCATGCCATAAAGACAGCAGATCACCAGAGATCATTTCACACATGGAAGGATGTTGAGAAGAGCCAAAAGTTAAAAATGATTAGATCAAGAGAAAATTGACCTTAAAATCTCTTTATCTGCAAAATGCTCTGAAATGCTTATTGCCCTTGTGAGAATGCTTCTTACTCAAAACACAGCACCCTACAACACTTTGGATCAGCTTGATATACCAAATGTTCATAAACTATGGAACTTGATTGAATTTGATGCTGTATTCTATGAATACCTAAGAGGGGAATGATGGCTCAGTGATTGAAGATGCTGAGCTTGTCAGCAAGAAAGTTAACAGCCCGGGTTCAAGAGCCAAGCGCTATGTGACAGGTTGACCTTTAATTACTTGCCCAAATTCCTGCCCACCTAGCATTTCCAAAGCATGCGAATGTGAGTAAATAAATAGGTACCACTTCAGTGGGAAGGTAACAGCATTCTGTATGCCTTGACATGCAATCATGCAGGCCACATGACCATGGAAGTGTCTTTGAACAATACGACCATGGAAGTGTCCTTTGGACAATGTTACTTTCTGAGCTAAGAAATGGAGATGGACATCACCCCTAGAAGCAGACATGGCTGGACAGGGGAAACTTTTACCTTTTTCTTTCCAGGAGTACCTATGTGTTACCAACCCACCACAGCCATAGAAAAACAATGCAAAGTTATCACATTTGCTGAGAATAAAAATCAGACTGAACATTCTGACAGATCAGAAATCAGCAAGATATGACTCTGTTATTTTACACTGCACACCTGCAGTATATGTTATTTACACTGCATACCTGCAGCCTTACAGAACAAATTGCTTTAATAGTGCATTTTGCAACAAAAACAGAATTGAAAATACTCTTTCAGTAATGACACTCAGAATATGAATAATAATAGAATATGTTGACATTGACAATACCATGGAAATGGGATGACAAATGTATTTTTTAAAATGCTGTAAGATACCACAACTATGATATTGACACAAAAAGTCAAGGCTATGATAAATTTTCAACAAAAAAAGGAAACAGAAAAATGCAAACATATATCTCAGATTTAAATACTTAAAGATTTTTTTTAACCCTGTGCTATCATCATTCAGTAAACTCTGTAATCAGTGATCTATATCAGCTTCTAGTGAGTCTAATTTTTAAAATGTCATTCTAAGCACATCTGTGTATTTTTCTTTGCTTTGTCTTATCAGTGTTATATTTTGAAGAAATGTGTAGGAACATCCTCTGACATTAGTGTTTTATGGTGGAAAATAAAATAAAGTAGACATAATAGCAAAGTAGGGAGATAGATACTGCCATGATTGCCATTATGGAGAATACTAATTTAATAGGAACTTTTATTTGAAAATTGGGAGAGAAAAAAGCCCCCGACACATACCCAATTTCAGATTTCTGAATGGCTTAGTAATGTGGCAGTGTGAAATATATTAAATGCAAGGTGATATCGTCTATTTAGAACAATAAGACATGGCAAAATTGTACTTTTAGGAATGTAAAAATGTTTTGAAAAGTGCATAAAAATGGGCAAATTTCACTTTCATGCTTTAAAATGGATTAGAAGAAGATAACTTTGATTAGAGCAACTGAATAATCACAATAGATGTCAAACAAAAGTTAAACATAAGATTATATATAATCAGTTGTTTCATGAAGCTCAGAGAACATTGCAGTATATCTGGAATTCCCCAATTTATAACAATTCCTGAAGAAGATTTAATTAACCTAATAAGGCAATAGAAACAATGTTAACACATAATAATAATAATAATAATAATAATGTTAAGATCTTTGCTTTGTCATCTTCCCCCCCTCCCCTCCCACTTCCATCTATTCCCTATTGCAGTGATTTTCAACCTTTTTTGAGCCGCGGCACATTTTTTACATTTACAAAATCCGGGGGCACACCACCAACCAAAATGACACAAAATGACACCCTAAGACCCTCTCCTCTCTTTTTCCATCCCTGTCTCCCCCCCACCCTTGTGTGTGTGTATACACACTCTTGAACCATTTCCAAAAACAGGTGAGGGCTGGGGTTTTTTTCTCTCTTATACTTTGGGTGCTTTTTATCATATGCTTTAAATCAAGAGTCACTTCTCTCTCTCTTTTGTTTCTCTCTCCTCTCATTCTCTGTCTCAATCTTTTTCTCATTTCTCTTTTTTCCTCCCCTTTTTGCTCATTGCTCTCTCTCTCTCCCTTCCTCTCCTTTTCTCTCTCTCTCTCTTGCTTTCTTTCTCACTCTTGCTTTCTCTCTTTTCTCTCTCTCTTGCTTTCTCTCTCTCCTCACTCTCTTTTTCTCTCTCTTTCTCTCTCTCTTGCTTTCTTTCTCTCTCTTTCTCTCTTGCTTTCTTTCTCTCTCTCTCACTCTCTCTCTCAGCAAAAAGTTGCGAGACCGGAACCTGAGCTTCCTTCTTCACGGCACACCTGACCATGTCTCGCGGCACACTAGTGTGCCACGGCACACTGGTTGAAAAACACTGCCCTATTGAATACCCCTAGTGGAAGATTCTATAACACAACAGACTTAAAGAAGGATTTATAGAAGACACTATTATCATCCTGAACTGGATTGACTGATGAATTTTGAACTATTGATTTAAGAACTGATTTTTATACTAACTAATCTTAATTGTATGATTGTCTCAGTTCAACTCATAATTGACTGGTTAACCTTGTTAAATTAATTTTTAATTTTTATACACATTTTAACTAATTTATTGGGGGGTAATTTTAGTGATGGATGCTTGGGATTGGATGGAGTGGGAGGGTGGTGGTGGATGGGATGGGGTGGGTGGGTGGGACTATGTTATGTATGAGGTGAATGGATATGGCATGAATGAAATTCTTGGCACACCTGACGCTGGAGAGGCAGGAGGGGAGGAGGCACCTATCTCTACAGTGGCAGAGGGTCAGAACATTCCGGTGCTGCTGGGGAGAGGCAGATATGGCGGGAGCCACGGAGCTAGCCGTTCCAGGGGAAGGAGGGATTGCTGCTTAATAGCGATTCCTTGTTCCGGCTCTGTGAGCTCAACCCAGGTTGCTGGTGACAAGTGTAATCCTGGCCCTGGGCTCAGGCTGCTGCTACTCAATGCTAGGTCGGTGGTAAATAAAGCTCTCCTCATCCGGGATTTGATCCTGGAGGAGGAGGCTGACCTGCCATGTATTACTGAAACCTGGCTGGGCCCAGAGGGAGGAGTTTCTCTCTCTGAAATCTGCCCAGCCGGGTTTCAGATTTGGCATCAGCCTCAACCCCAGGGAAGGGGGGAGAGGAGTGGCTATTATAGCCAGGGAGAGCTTTTGCCTGCGTAGACTCATTGCTCCAGAGATTGCGGGTTGTGAGTCCCTCCTGGCGAAGTTTATTTATTTATTTATTTATTATTTAGATTTGTATGCCACCCCTCTCCGCAGACAGCCATGGACCTGACTCAAGTAGTACAGGGTTCGACTCACGAGGGGGGGAATGCACCCAACATGGTATTCCTCTCTGAGCAACTGAGCAATGGTCTGAGACTAAGGAGCTTAGAAGTGTTGCCTTTGTCATTGTCAGACTATTTTCTATTGCGGCTTGACTTCCTGGCTCCTATCCTTCCCCGCAGGGAGGCGGAACCGACTAGGTGGTTCCGCCCCAGACACCTGATGGACCCAGAGGACATTCAGAGGGCGCTTGGGGTTATTCCAGATGCACTCTTGCTGAGGCCTGGAACAAGGCTGCAGCAGAGGCTCTTGACCGAATTCTGCCATTGCGACCTCTCTGCAGCACTAGACCCCGTAGAGCTCCATGGTTCAACGAGGAGCTCCAGGAGTTGAAATGCCTGAAGAGACGTCTAGAGAAGCAATGGAGGAAGAGTAAGTCCAAATCCAATTGAACACTTGTAAGAGCTCATTTTTTAAAAAAAATAATTTTTTATTGATTTTTAAAAGTTTACATAAAACAAACATATAACAGTGCACAGTGCATGTGCCCATCACCTAACAACAACACACACCCCATCACCCCCACCACCCATACAGGAGGATTCAAAAAAATTTAATTGTTTATCTATTATTCTTTGGCTCTATCTTGATCAAGTATTATTAAAAGAGTGATTGCAATTTATTTTTCATATTTACATCACAGATTCTACTTAACATATAATCTTTTACCTTGTTCCATCGCACCATCAGCTTCTCCAATTTATTCTTATCAAAATTATTTAATCTTATTTCCATAATTTCAAAATGTATGTGATCCACCATATACCAGTACCAATTTTGTAGTGTCCATTTTGTAGAATCTTTCCAACCTAATACCATCACCGCTTGAGCACTTTCCAATGCTGCGGTTTTAATTTCCTTAAATTCTCCTAGTTCTCTATATTTGATTAAAATTGCTATTTCTTTTGTAATAATCCAATTAATGTTTAACATTTTATTAATTTCATTCTGGACTACATTCCAGAATTTCTGAATTTCTGCACACTCCCAAATCATATGCATAAAAATCCCTTTTTTCTGGCATCCGTGCCAACATATACCCTTCTCTTTCCCCTGGAAGTGTGCAATTTGTACAGGTGTATAGTACCATTTATGTAAGATTTTTCTTCTCATCTCTCTAACTCTCGTATTTTTAATCTTGTATATATTTTCTATTATTTCTTTCATTTCTCTTTCATCTATTTGTAAATCATCCTGCCAACATCTTGTTAAACTTTTTGTTACTTCTCCTTCCATTTGCAGTAGCATTCTATATATACTACCGGCTTGTGCTTTACTTTCATTTGTCTTTTCACTTATTATTTTTTCTACACTATTTTCTTCCCGTAAGAAGGCTTCTTTATTCTCACTTTTGTTTAAGTATGTACATATTGCATTGATCTGCAACCATTTCTGTTTGCCAATCCACCATTCCAATCTAGTTCTACTAACTCTTCCATCTTTCTCATATAATTGCTCAATTCTCGTTATTCCTTTACTATTTAATATTTTAATAATTCCACTTAGATTAACATCATCCCCTATATTCAATACATGTAACGTTGATAGCCTGGATACCTTTATTCCACTTGTCCTCTGCCATTTAAGCCATATTTCTAAACATGCTTTAAAAGGATCACTTAAGGTACTGGTTTCAATTCTACTCCAATTTTTAAATAATAGTTCTTTATTATTTATATTATTAATTTCTTTTTCTATTCGTACCCATTTCTTTTCCCCCCATAACTGTAGCTCCATTAACCTTTCCATTTGAAATGCATTTCTATATAATACTAGACATGGGCTGCCCCACCCCCCTCTTTCTCTTGTGCATTCTGCCAATGTTTCCTTATTCTGGGTTTTTTATCTCCTTCAATCCAAAAATTTAGTCTGTTATCCCATTCTCTTAATTTTGCCTCAGGAAAACTACCAGGTAGAACCTGAAACAAATACATTATTTTTGGTATTATCATCATCTTAAGAGCCCTAATCTTAGCCATTCTTCCTAACTTTTTACCCTTCCAATTTTTAATCTGCTTCTGGATTTTTTTCCATATTAGGTTATAATTGGCCGTTGCTATTTTTATTGGATTCTTGAATAACCAAATTCCCAAGTATTTCATTTTTTTACAACCTAGTTTCAGTCCTGAAGTTTTTTGAATCTCAATTTGCTCTTTAGGACCTGTATTTAAACATATTATCTCTGATTTGTCTATATTAACCTTCAGTCCAGATTGATCTTTAAATTCCTGAAGTAGTATCATTATTCTTTTCATCATTTCAATTGGGGTTTCAGACATCACTATAGCATCATCTGCAAATAAGTTTAATTTCAATTCCAATTCCCCTATTTGATAGCCTCTCCAATCCTTATCATTTCTAATTTTGTTTGCTAGGGTCTCAATTGCTAATGCAAATAACATTGGGGATAGTGGGCAACCCTGCTTAGTTCCATTTTGAATTTTAACTATTTCTGTTCTATTGCCATTTACTCTAATTTGAGCCACATTATCCTTATATATTGTTTCTATAACTCTACAAAATATGTTTCCCATATTTAAATCTTTACATAGTTGAAATAGGTAGTCATGGTTAACTTTATCAAAAGCCTTATAGACATCTAATTTTAAAATGCATAATTTTCTTTTGGTACTGGTAGCATGGTGTAAAACATTGACCACGTTTCTTATTGGTTCATAAATTTTCCTTCCTTTCACAAATCCATATTGATCTTCTCCAATTATTTTTGGTAATATATTCTCCACCCTATTTGCCAATATTTTCATAAATATCTTATAATCTTGATTTAATAGGCTGATGGGGCGATAAGAACTCGGATCCATTAAATCACGATCTGGTTTTGGGACCGTTATAATTTCTGACATTTTCCACGTCTTTGGAGTTTCAAAAGTCTCCAATACATTATTGAACAATTTCTCCATATGCGGTAATAATTCATTCATATACACTTTATAATATTCAGCAGTAAAACCATCTGGACCAGGAGCTTTGGCCGGTTTCAATCCCTTAATAACTCTAGATATCTCCTCACTTGTAATTTTTGCATTTAACATTTGGGCATCTTCTTCTTCTAATTTCTTTTTAACCTCTGAGGTTTGCGAAACAACATACTCTTTTTTATATAATTCCCCATAGAATTCTCTCATTATTTTTTCCATTTCTACATTACTACGTTTTATTAAACCATCCTTATCTTTTAAAGCAGAGATGTAAGATTTCTCTTTTCTTTTTTTCAAATAATGTACCATTTGCTTCATTGATTTGTGACTCCACCCTCTAATTCTATGTTTCATAATCATATTCATTTTAGTCCATCTTTCTTCATCAAGTAATTGCAATTTCTTTTTCTTAAATGATAATAATAAATTCCATTCTCTATTTCTTGTAATTTTTAAAGTTTTTTGGATTAAATCTATTTCTTTTAATAAATTATTCCTCTTAACATCCCAGGATTTCCTAATAAAAGCTTCAGTACTAATGCAGTTGCCCCTCATTACTGCTTTATGTGTATCCCAAACTATTGTTTGTTTAACCTCACCTGTTGCATTAATACAAAAGAATCCATTAAGTTCCCTTTGTAATTTAATTCTGCTCTCCTCATTTGCTGAAACAATGGGGTTATACCTCCAAATTCTTTGTTTACTACAAACCTCTATCTCTATCACAGCTAACAGAGGAGCATGGTCTGATAGCCAGATAGTTTTTACTTCTGCTTTCTTAAACTTTACCTTATCTGTTTTATTAATTAACATATAGTCTATACAGCTAAATTTATTATGTCTTGCAGAATAGAACGTATCTCTATTAGCTACGTTTTCATGAAGATCCATCATATTGAGTTTATTTAGATGTAATTTTTTCTTTTCCCCCCTCCCTGCTGTTAATTCCAGATTAAAGTCTCCTGCTAAAATCACAATACCTTCTGCAAATTCATCTAGTTTCCGTTTTACATTTATTATAAATTGTTTTGCATTTACATTGGGAGCATAAATTACCGCTAAGGTTACTAGCTTGTTACTTATTTTCCCCTTAATAAATAGCATTCTGCCATCTTTGTCCCTTTTAATATTACTTAACTGAAAATGCACTCTTCGGTGCAACAAGATGGCAACTCCTTTTGCCCTATTCGTTGCTCTCGACTCATAAACTTCCTTCCATTCTGCATTTGTGACTAATCTGTCTGTTTTTTCCCTTCCCTTATGAGTTTCAGATAAAAATAAAACATTTGCCTTACTGTCCTTTGCCAGCTTCATGATTCTATAATGAGAGACCATTTACATTCAGCGATAATAATCCTATATCACCCATTTACATAATTTAAATACATTTCCCCTTCCAACAAAACAGAGCGTACCGGAAAAATATTTTTTCATTACAATGAATCCCCACCCTGGTGCCCCTATCCTGGCCTCCCCCCCCAGGGGGAGGCAACGAAAAAAACTTCCGTTACTAAGAGGCACTCCTGGATCTGCGTTCCCTCAGAAAGCCCCCCTTTCTTCCCCATTTTACAACATAATAAAAGATTCCCCCCTCCTTCCCTCCTCTCCCCCTGTTAACTAACGAGAACAACCAAACAAGAAATACAGAAAAAAGAATAATTGGTTGAAGAACTTGATACCATATTAGCAAGTCAACTCAGTTCAGTTTATTATTTTTTCTTCTGTCGAGTGAACCTTGGCTCGTCTTTCTTCTCTGCCTGGAGTGAGGCCAGTTCTCTTTGAAGTGCTGCAATCTTTTCTCCCTTACTTTGCCCTGCATCACGGGACGGTTGGAGAAACAATTCTTCTTCTGCTGCGTCTGGTCGATCTACCGATGATTGACTCTGGGTTGCTCCCTCCGGATTTAACCCCAATTGGAAAAGCAGCTTTCTTCCCTCTTCTAACGATCTCGCCTGGAAAACCTTGGAATCTTTAAACACAATTATTGTAGCAGGATAGCGCCACGAAAATCTGATCCCATTTTCATAAAGTTGGGAGGATACTTCTCTCATCTGGCTTCTCATCTTGAGGTTTCCCAATTCTTTGATCTTGTGTTTTGGATTGTTCTTTCAATTCTGTCATTCCAGTTCCCAATGCAGATAAATCTTTTTTCATTTCTTGGAGCAGTTTCCCCATGTCAGCAAAGCCTTTAAGTAGCGAATCCATCTTTCCCTCCAACTCCTCGGTAGACGCCATCTTCTCTTTGTTCTCTTTGTACTCGCTTCTTCACACAGGCATGTTAAAAACAGTCACTTGCTTCAATTTTTAACTCCTTCTAATAAAGTTTTTCCAGAGCTTGTTCAGTTCGCTCTCCTCTCAATCCACTTTCACCAAGCTAGAGAGGTTGTTAAGGGTTAACTTTTACTTTTACTTTTCCACATCTGGGAGCTTTCTTTCGGAGCGTTCAGCTATATAGCTCATATTAAGACTTACAAAGTGGCACTCAAGGCGGCAAGATGTGCGTATCATGCCACCTTGATTGCATCAGTGGAATCCTGCCCGGCTGCTCTGTTTAGGGTGACCCGCTCCCTTCTTAACCAGTGGGAAATTAGGGAGCCCTTACAGAGTAGTGCCGAGGATTTTAATACGTTTTTCGCTGATAAAATCGCTCGGATCCGGGTGGACCTCCACTCCGATTGGATAACAGAGTTGACTGACATATCTACATGAAACCGTTGGGCGAGATCATCCAAGGGCATGGGGTGAGGTATCATCAGTATGTGGATGATACCCAGTTGTACATCTCCACCCCATGTCCAGTCAACAAAACAGTGGATGTGATGTGCCAGTGCCTGGAGGCTGTTGGGGTCTGGATGGGTGTCAACAGACTCAAACTCAACCCTGATAAGATGGAGTGGCTGTGGGTTTTGCCTCCCAAAGACAATTCCATCTCTCCATCCATCACCCTGAGGGGGAAATCATTGACCCCCTCAGAGAGGGTTCACAACTTTGGCGTCCTCCTCGATCCACAGCTCACATTAGAGAAACATCTTTCAGCTGTGGTGAGGGGGGCATTTGCCCAGGTTCGCCCGATGCACCAGTTGCGGCCCTATTTGGACCAGGAGTCACTGCTCACAGTCACTCATGCCCTCATCACCTCGAGGCTCGACTACTGTAACGCTCTCTACATGGGGCTACCTTTGAAAAGTGTTCGGAAACTTCAGATTGTGCAGAATGCAGCTGCGAGAGCAATCATGGGCTTCCCTAGGTATGCCCATGTTGTCACACTGGAAATTGCCAGCCACAGAAACATTCAGTAATTAAAGAGTTAACATGTGTGCCTTTGCTATTAATCACTCCCATACTCCACGCCATATCCCACATATAACTTCCGTCCGCATGAGATCTCTGCTCCTCCGTCCTCGTTCCTGTCTAGACGCCATTATGCCTTAAGCTGCTTAGATTATTTTCTCTCTCAAGACACTGTTTGTTTTCTGTTTTAACAATGCTTGTTTTGATTAACACTGCTTGGGTCTCATAACTTCATTGACCTCCGTGGTTATCAGAAGTTCAAACAGGCTTCTGTTATCCTCGACACATGTCACACCAACACTCCGCAGTCTGCATTGGTTCCCGATCAGTTTCCAGTCACAATTCAAAGTGTTGGTTATGACCTATAAAGCCAGGCCCTTGGATGACCTCACCCAGTGGTTTCATGTAGATATTGAATAGCAAGGGGGAGAGAACTGACCCTTGAGGCACCCCACAAGGGAGTAACCTAGAGGTCAACCTCTGACCCCTCAATAACGCTAACTGCGACCAACCGGACATGTAGGAGGAGAACCACTGAAGAACAGTGCCTGACTTTAAAGTCAGTGGCGTGACTTTAAAACTGACTGCATTGGATTTCCACCGTGGGGAAGAAAGAAGATTCATGTCCCCCAAGCAATGAGTCTGGGGAACTCTACTGCCTGACCGACTAACTCCTCGAGCAGCACAGGCAGGGATGTTGACACACAGCTGGGAGGCAGGTACGTGAGCAACAAGCCCACCTGAACCCCTAGATCCAACTTCACAAGGAGGGACTCACAACCCGCAATCTCGGGAGCGGCGAGTCTGTGTAGGCTAATATTCTCCTTGGCTATAATAGCCACTCCTCCCCCCTTTCCCTGGGGTCATGGCTGATGCCATACCTGAAACCCGGCTGGGCATATTTCAAAGAGAGAAACTCCTCCCTCTGGGCCCCGCCAGGTTTCAGTCACACATACCAGATAGGCCTCCTCATCCAGGACCAAATCCTGGATAAGGAGAGTCTTGTTCACAACCGACCTGGCATTGAGCAGCAGCAGCCTGAGACCAGGGCCTGGATTACACTCATCACCAGAACCCTGGGTTGAGTCCATGGGGCTGGAACAAGGAATTGCTTTCAAATAGCGTTCCCTCGTTCCCCTGGAATGGCTTACCCCATGTCTCCCACCATATCTGCCTCTCCCCAGCAGCACCGGGATGTTCTGGCCCTCTTCCACCCCAGAGACAGGTTCTCCCATCCTGCCTCAACATTGCCAGGTGAGCTAACCAAATCATTCATTCCATGCATGTCATACATACGTTCCATTCGATCCCAGACATCCATCGCTAAAATTCCCCCACAATAAGTTAAAAAATGTATAAAAATTAAAATTGGTTAACCAGTCAACTATCAAAAATTAACTGAGACAATAATAAATGATTATCAATGAATATAAAATCAGTTCTTAATCACTAGTGCAAATTCATCAGTCAATCAATCAATCAATCAATCAATCCAGGAATAGATTTGCCTAATTCAACTCCCAAACAACAGTATATATGCACATAATCACTTGTTACATCTGACTGCTGATGCTTATGCTATAATGGCCATGGCATTGTTCCGGGGGAAACATTCATACAAAAGGAACCATACCAATATATATGTAGGAAATGTTTAGCAACTGAGTAGTTAATGCATGGAACTCACTTTCTGACTCTGTAGTATAATCACCTAACCCCCAAACCTTTACCCTTAGACTATTCACTGTTGAACTCACCTGATTCCTAAGAGGTCAGTAAAGGGTGTGCATAAGTACACCAGCATACCTACCATCCCTGTCCTAATGTTTCTCTATTATTAGTACCAACCAGAGATGTTTCTCCACTGATTTCCCACCCCCTCATTTCAGCACAGCTCACATCAACCAATGGCCCTGACAAAGAGATTATGCAACATATGCAAATATTTTATAATATATCAAGAATTATGGCTTCAACACTAAATGTATTTTTTCTATCATACCTAATTGAGTACATTTGGCAGAAGCTATTAGCTTTTATAGAATTTACTTTATTTATTTATTTGTTTATTTGTTTATTTAATTATTTATTTATTCATTCATTCATTCATTCATTCATTTATTAGATTTGTATGCTGCATCTTCTTCAAAGACTCGGGGTGGCTCACAAGACATAATATAAAACAGTGCATATAAACAAATCTAATTAATTAAAAACTACACGCTAAAAACCCAATATAATAAAATCAGTCAGCCAATTCAATCACAATCCTACATCACAATTAGTAGTCGGGGGTCTTGATCTAATTGCCCCATGCCTGGCAACATAAGTGAGTCTTGAGACTCTTGCGGAAGGCGAGGAGGGTTGAGGGCAGTGTGAATCTCTGGAGGAGCTGATTTGAGAAGGCCAGGGCCACCACAGAGAAGGCTCTTCCCCTAGGCCTCACCAGACAACATTGTCTGGTCAACGGGACCTGGAGAGCCAACTCTGTGGGACCTAATCAGCTGCTGGGATCCATGCGGCAGAAGGCGGTCCCATAAGTAATCTGGTCCAATGCCATGTAGGGCTTTGTAGGTCATCACCAACACTTTGAATTGTGTCCGGAAACCAATTGGCAACCAATGCAGTCCATGGAGTGTTGGAGAAACATGGGTGTATCTAGGAAGGCCCATGACCGCTCACACGGCTGCATTCTGCACGATTTGAAGTTTCCGAACACTCTTCAGAGGTAGCCACATGTAGAGAGCATTGCAGTAGTCAAACCTTGAGGTGATAAGGGCATGAGTGACTGTGAGCAAAGACTCCCTGTCCAGATAGGGCCGCAAGTGGTGCACCAGGCGAACCTGGGCAAATGCCTCCCTTGCCACAGCTGAAAGATGAGGTTCTAAAGTCAGCTCTGGGTTGAGGAGGATGCCCAAGTTGCAGACCCTCTCTGAGGGGGTCAATAATTCCCCCCCAGGTAATGGACAGATGGACATGTCTGTGGGAGGCAGTACCGACAGCCACTCTGTCTTGTCTAGATTGAGCTTGAGCCTGTTGGCACCCATCCAGACCCTTCAGACACCGGTACATCACATCCACTGCTTCACTGAGTGGACATGGGGTGGAGATGTACAGCTGAGTATCATCAGCGTACTGGTTGGTGGTAACTCATCTCGTGCCCACGGATGATATCACCCAGCGGTTTCATGTAGATATTAAAGAGCAGGGGGAGAGGACTGACCCCTGAGGAACTCCACAAGGGAAAGACCTAAAAGCCGACCTCTGATCACCCACTAACACCAACTGACTGACCGGAGAGGTAGGAGGAGAACTACCATAAAACGTTGCCTCTCACTCCCAACCCCTCCAGTCGGCACAGAAGGATACCATGATTGATGGTATTGAAAGCCATTGAGAGGTTAAGGAGCACCAGGACAGAGGATAAGCCTCTATTCTGAGCCTGCCAGAGATCATCCATCAGCCCGACCAAAGTAGTTTCGTGCTGCAGCTGGGTCTGAATCCTGACTGTTGAGGTAGATAATCGGCTTCTTCCAAGGATCGTTGGAGCTGGAGTGACACCACCTTCTCAGCAACCTTCCTCATAAATAGAAGGTTGGAGACAGGACAATAGTTGTTAAATACAGCTGGGTCTAGGGATGGCTTCTTGAGGAGGGGACGCACAAGTGCCTCCTTGTAGGGAGTTGGAAAGGACCCCTACCTCAAAGAAGCATTGGCAATCTGGACCCAGCTCCGTGTCACCTCCCTGCTGGCCAAAACTAGCCAGGAGGGTCATGGGTCCAACAAACAGGTGGCAGAACTCACAGCTCCAATGGCCTTTTCTACTTCATCAGGTTTCACCAGGTCAAACTCACCCCACACAAATGGACTAGGACGGGCCCCTGTCATCTTGACTGACTCGTTGTCAGCCAACACTGCATTCCAATTGGAATCAAGATCTGTCCAAATCTGAGCGATTTTATCAGTGAAAAACTTGTTAAAGTCCTTGGCATTACCCTGCAAGGGTTTCATCAACAACCCCCTGATTAAGGAGGAAGTGAGTCACCCTAAACAGGGCAGCCAGGTGGGATTCCTCTGATGCAATCAAGGTGGTATGGTACGTGCATCTTGCCACCTTGAGTGCCACTTTATAAGTCTTAATATGAGCTCTTAAAAGTGTTTGGTCAGATTCAGATTCAATAGAATTGATTTTCTATTATTTTATTTTATTTTTAATAAATTTTATTTACACATATAAACAATACAAACATACACATTTAAAACTTACAAAGAATAAAAAAGGAGAAGCTTGTCACGATTTAGATGGAAAAAAACAGATTGCTTGGAATTTTTATAATAAATTATATGGATATAATAACAATTTAGATAAGGAACAACAGGAGCAAATTTCCCAAAATATCTTTAAACTGGCCAATCTCCCAAAAGTTCCGGAAGACACCAAAGAGTTATTAAATAAAAAGATCACATTAACAGAATTAAGAGAAACTATTAAGATGAAAAAAAAACCAATAAAGCTCCATGGCCAGACTGTCTCTCGATAGAATTTTATAAAGAAATGTTGGAAGACATGGAGGAGACACTATTGGAAGTTTACAACGCAGTGTTAGAAGAAGGCAAAATACCAATATCATGGAAAGATGCAAACTTGGTCTTAATAGCAAAAAAAGATACGGATCAAACTTTAATAGCTAACTATAGACTCTACTCAAAAAAGAAGATAAATCAGCACCTAAAAACCAATATTGGATCCAAACCAGCAGGGCTTTACTAAAGGCAAATCATGTCAGATTAATTTCATTTATTTCTTTGACTATGTTACAAAGCTGTTGGATGAAGATGGTGCCGTAGATATTACCTATCTGGACTTCAGCAAATCCTTTGACACGGTTCCACATAAAGAGCTGATAGCTAAATTAGTGAAGATTGGACTTAATCCCTGGAAAGTTTATTTTAGTTTTATTTATTTATTTATTTTGTCCAATACACAATGAGGGTTTTAGTGGGTATACAGTGATCCCCCGTTCATTGCGAGGGTTCCGTTCCAGGACCCCTAGCAATGATCGGGTTTTAGCGAAGTAGCGCTGCGGAAGTAAAAACACCATCTGCGCATGCGCAGATGGTGTTTTTACTTCCGCCGCAGCAGCGAGGAGCCGAAGATTGGGGTTTCCCCGCCGCCCACGCAAACTCCTCACTGCTGCCGCGCCCGCCGCTTGTCCGCCGCCTGCCTGCCCGCGCGCCCGCCCTTCGCCCGGCCACCCGCCGTTCGCTCGCTGCTTGCCCGGCCACCCGGATTCGTTTGGCTTCGGGACATGCCGGCGGCGACGTTTTAAAACAGCCGCGTGGCTTCCCAACTGAGTCCCGAAGTCAAAGGCGAACTTCCGCGTTTGGCTTCGGGACTCAGTTGGGAAGCCGCGCGGCTGTTTTAAAACGTCGCCGCCAGCATGTCCCGAAGCCAAACGAACCCGGGTGGCCGGGCGAGCAGCGAGCGAACAGCGGGTGGCCGGGCGAACGGCGGGCGAGCGGCGAACGAGCAGCGAGTGAACGGCGGGTGGCTGGGCGAAGGGCGGGCGAGCGGCGAATGGCGGGCGAGCAGCGAGCGAATGGCGGGTGGCCAGGCGAAGGGCGGGCGAGTGGCGAAGGGCGGGCGAGCAGCGAGCGAACGGCAGGTGGCCGGGTGAAGGGCGGGCGAGCGGCGAGCGGCGGGCGAGCGGCGGGCGAGCGAACGGCGGGTGGCTGGGCGAAGGGCGGGCGAGCGGTGAAGGGCGGGCGAGTGGGTGCTGGGGGGGGCTTCTCGCCCTCCCGCCAGCAAGAGGAGACCCAGGGAAGCCGCCCAGCAGCTGATCTGCCCGGCGCCATCTACGCATGCGTGCCCATAGAAAAAAAGGGCGCGCATGCGCAGATGGTGTTTGTACTTCCGGGTTTAAAAATCGCCATATAGCCGTTTCGCAATGATCGGGATCGCAATACCCGGGGGATCACTGTATATATATATATATATACACACACACACACATAGTAAAATACATGATGAAGGTTATAGAGGAGATACTCCTAGTAAAATATATCTAAGAAAGAATAGAAAAGAAGATATAGTAATAGAGCCTATCAATGAAAGAATAGAAGAAGAGATAGGAATAGAAGAAAGGTATAGGAGATATAGGAGAGCAATAGGACAGGGGACGGAAGGCACTCTAGTGCACTTCTACTCGCCCCTTACTGACCTCTTAGGAATCTGGATAGGTCAACCGTAGATAATCTAAGGGTAAAGTGTTGGGGGTTTGGGGATGACATTATGGAGTCCGATAATTAGTTCCATGCTTCAACAACTCGGTTACTGAAGTCATATTTTTTACAGTCAAGTTTGGAGCGGTTAATATTAAGTTTAAATCTGTTGTGTGCTCTTGTGTTGTTGTGTTTGAAGCTGAAGTAGTCGCCGACAGGCAGGACGTTGCAGCATATGATCTTGTGAGCAATACTTAGATTAAGGCGTCTTAGTTCTAAGCTTTCTAGGCCCAGGATTGAAAGTCTAGTCTCGTAGGGTATTCTATTTCGAGTGGAGGAGTGAAGGGCTCTTCTGGTGAAGTATCTTTGGACATTTTCAAGGGTGTTAATGTCTGAGATGCAATATGGGTTCCAAGCAGATGAGCTGTATTCGAGGATGGGTCTGGCAAACGTTTTGTAAGCTCTGGTAAGTAGTGTGAGATTGCCAGAGCAGAAGCTACATAGGATTAGGTTTACAACTCTTGAAGTCTTCTTGGCTATGTTGTTGCAGTGGGCTTTGGCACTTAAATCTTTTGTTATTAGTATACCGAGGTCTTTAACTGAGTGGGGATTATCTGTGATAATTTGATTATTCAGTTCGTATTTGGAGTTCAGATTCTTCTTCCCAATGTGTAGGACAGAGCATTTGCTATTTGAGATTTGGAGTTGCCATGTGTTAGACCACTCAGAAACAGAGTTCAGGTCTTTTTGGAGAGTAGTTGTGTTATCAGTGGTGTTGAAGAGTTTTACATTGTCGGCGAAGAGGACACAGTTGCTTCTGATGTAATTGCAAAGGTCATTGATGTAGAGAATGAAGAGCGTTGGTCCCAGTACATTATCTTGGGGAACACCGCTTTTAACTGGGACGGGGGTGGATATGGTGCTTCCTATTTTGACCACTTGTTGTCTGTTTGACAGGAATGCTGTAATCCAACTATGGAGGGATCCTGAGATGCCATAGAATTTGAGTTTTAGGAGTAGTTTGCCACTGAATCAAAGGCTTTGCAGAAGTCGATATAAATTGTATCTAAAGATTTCCCTTGATCTAGATGAGTTGTCCATATATTTTTGTAGTGGAGGAGCTGCAGGTTGCAGGATAGTTTTTTTCTGAAACCAAATTGTTTGTTAGAGAGCAAATTATTAGTTTCTAGATGGAGAGTAATTGATTTGTTTATAATTGATTCCATGACTTTGCATGGGACGCAACATAGTGAAATTGGTCTGTAGTTATCAACAAGGGAGGGGTCTCCTTTTTGAAGATGGGGATGACCATTGCTTTCAACCATAGCTTAGGAAGTGTGCTGGTTCTGAAGGATTTTTTGAAAATTATGCAACTATGGCAGAAGAGAGCGTTTTTAGGAAGTAAGCACATAGACCATCTGATCTGACTGATAGAGAAGATTTAAGGTCATGTAATGCTTTTTCAACTCAGTCTTCAGTGAAGTCTACTTGGGTTAGGTCGTTGAGGGAGTTTGAGGTGCGATTGATGAAATTGGGGGATGAGCCATTGCTGTTGACAAAGACAGAGCCAAAGAAAGAGTTGAGGAGGTTGGCTTTGGATGAATCACCAAGGTATTCTTTGATGTTGGGTCCTTTGAGAGGTGGGAAAGGTCTAGAGTCTTTGAATTTATTGTTGGCAAAGTTGTAGAAAGCTCTATTAGATTTGGTGCGTAGGAGGTTTTCCTCTTGTTTGCTGTAGTAGTTAAGGCATTCAGCTTTTATTTGACTGCAAATACTTTTATATTGGCTTTTGAATTTGGAAACGTGTCCTATTTTGTTTTTTCTCCAGAGATATTTTTTTCTTGTTTGTAATTTTCTTATTGAGATGGGGAGGTTATTTTTTTTTGTTTATGGTACATGTTAGAGATACATGAAGTCTGATGATAATTTTCATTTCAAGTAGGAATGTGTTGTAGAGGTCATCAGTAGTGTAGCATTTAGAGAATAGAGTTTTCCAGTTTAATGTTGAGAGGTGGGCTTCAATGAGTTCGTAGTTCGCTTTTTTGAAATTGAATTTTGGTGTTGTATTATTTTGGTGGATCATAGTGTGGCTTAGATTGAGACTGAAATTTATCATGCTGTGGTCGTTGTTGGAAAATGATTCTGTTATTTGTAAGCCATATATTGCACTTTTGCTGTTGCAGAAGATGAGATCCAGATAGTTATCAAGTCTGGTGTTGTTAGTTACTAGTTGGTTGAGTCCCAGATAGGTGATGGTATTATATATAGTAGAATGGATGGGTTCTATGCTGCATTCATTTAAGGACCAGTTAATGTGTGGTAGGTTGAGGTCTCCGAGGAAGATAATGGTGTATGGGCAGTTGGTTGCCCACGTTAGTAATGTGGATAATTTGTTAGCATGTTCGATGTCGTAGTCCAGGGCTCTGTAGCAGAGTAAGAAGCGAACTGTGGTATTTAGGGATAAATCACAGACAATCCTGTGCAACTTTGAGGATTTTTAGGTTTAGCAATTTTTTGTAAAATATAGCTACTCCGCCTCCTCTGCAGGATTCACAGTCTGAGGGGAAAACATGGTACTTTTTTGATGTGATAATTGAGTCTGGGTAGGAAGCATTTAGCCATGTTTCGCATATAAAAATTATATCAAAGTTGGAGGTGTCAAGTAGAAGGAGGAATTCAGACATCTTGTTGACTAAACTTCTAGCATTTAATAGTTTACATTTGAGATTGATCTTGTGTTGGGGATTGGTTTTGGGGTGGTTAGAGGAAGTAAGGGGAGTTGCAGCTGGCTGAAGTGTAGATATCAGAGGGTTGTTGTTAATGGTGAGTATTCTGAGCAGAGACTGGTTACAAGCAGTGTGCCACAAGGGTCTGTTCTGGGTCCTATTCTTTTTAATACATTTGTGAGTGATATAGGGGAAGGTTTGGTAGGGAAGGTTTGCCTATTTGCCGATGATTCTAAAGTTTGTAATAGGGTTGTTATTCCTGGAGGCGTCTGTAATATGGAAATGATTTAGCTTTAATAGATAAGTGGTCAAAGCAATGGAAACTGCAGCTTAATGTTTCCAAATGTAAAATAATGCACTTAGGGAAAAGGAATCCTCAATCTGTGTATTGTATTGGCAGTTCTGTGTTAGCAAAAACTTCAGAAGAGAAGGATTTAGGGGTAGTGATTTCTTACAGTCTCAAAATGGGTGAACAGTGCAGTCAGGTGGTGTTGTGGCTGGCTTCAGGCCAGCTCCTTTGGCTGCTGATTTTGATGCTGGAGGAAAAATCAGACAGTGAACCAGAAGGAGAGACAGGGAGCAGGAAGAGACTGGAGAGGCAGAGAGGGGACTGGAGAGCCAGAGTTTCATCTGACTCAGAAGGGGAAGAGTTAATGAATAATCCTATTCTGAATGTTTGGGTCAGGAGAATGCTGGGAAGACAAGAGCAGCTGCACAAATATAGAAATAGATTTTAGGTCACAGGTGATAAGAATTAATGACTCTGCTGCAACCTTTAAAAAGAGGAGGGTTGGAGAGGCCTGTGTGGGAATCTATAGTTTAGTTTTGAATAAAGTTTGTTGAATTGTGATTTCATGTTTGCTGTGGATTTCTGGACATTCTGATTTAAGTGTGAGTTATTTCTGGCTGACGTAAGCCTGAAAGGCTTCTGCATTGACTGGAGTAGTTAAGTCTGACCTATTGAACTCTTAAACTAACATTGCTCTGAAACTCCATGGTTTGTAGTTTTCTGAATATAAAGAACAACCCTTGCTTTCTTTTTACAAGTCTGAGTATGTGTGTTTGATTTAATTACCTTGTTCCTGGGTGGCCCGTGGCCAGGCAGAACAGATGGTAGGGAAAGCAAGTAGAATGCTTGACTGCATAGCTAGAGTTATAACAAGCAGGAAGAGGGTGATTGTGATCCTGCTGTATAGAGTGCTAATGAGACCACATTTGGAATACTGTGTTCAGTTCTGGAGACCTCATCTACCAAAAGATATTGATAAAATTGAATGGGTCCAAAGACTTAATGAACTCAATCTGTATAGTCTGGAGGACAGAAGGGAAAGGGGGGGCATGGTCAATACATTTAAATATGTTAAAGGGTTAAATAAGGTTCGGGAGGGAAGTGTTTTTAATAGGAAAGTGAACATAAGAACAAGGGGGCACAATTTAAGGTTAGTTGGGGGGAAAATCAGAAGAAGCAATGTGAGAAAATATTATTTTACTGAAAGAGTAGTAGATGTTTGGAACAAACTTCCAGCAGACGGGGATGGTAAATCCATGGTAACTGAATTTAAACATGCCTGGGATATGTCACGCTGGAAATTGCCAGCCACAGAGACATTCAGTAGTTAAAGAGTTAATGTGTGCCTTCCCTCTTGATCACTCCCATTTTTACATCATATCCCACATATCATTTCCATCTGCTTACGTAAAAGCACATTCCTCCTTCTCTTCTCTCTCCACGCCATGTTTTTAAGCTGCTTGATAGCATGTCTCTCACGGCAGTTTATTTTCTGTTTTAAAATAAAGAATGTTTGTTTTGATTTTTGCTGCCTGAGTCTCCTTAAATCCAGATCAACTACTACTAGAGCTCCAGCGAGTCGTGGTTACCAACAAAGAAGTAACCAATCCAGAAGATCAGATTTTCAACGCTCTCAATCTGCTGATCCACAATGCTCTCAATCCGCTGATCCACAACGCTCTCAATATCCTGCCCAGCCCAGAGGAAGAGGTTCCAGAGGCGGCAGACGCAGGAGTTCCAGTAACTACAGATCAGCTCAATGAGGTTCCGGAAGCGAATCACACTCTACAATCAATACCTTGATTCTAAAAAATGTTCCTGATTTAAATTGTGAGTACAGCACAAGACATTTATGGACTTTAGATAGCGGAGCTGCTTTTCACATCATTCACCAAAAAGAACTTTTTACCGAATTACATGAAACTGACATAAAGGAGGTGTACGCAGTCTCAAATCACGTATGCCAAGTCGAAGGAGAAGGAACTACAGTGGAACCCCGACATAAGAGCTGCTCTACTTAAGAGCAACTCGAGATAAGAGCTGGGAGGGGAGAGATATTTTTGTTCTACTTACAAGCCCAAATTCGAGATACAAGTGCCAAGGAGCTGTCTCCTGAAGCCAAACGCTAACTTCCGCGTTCGGCTTCAGGAGACAGCTGCGAAGCGGCGTGCGTGTTTTAAAAGGTTGCAGCCGGCCTGGGGGGCTCGGGGGGGTGCTTGCAGCTTTCTTTCTTGCTCTTTTTCTTTCTCTCTTTTACCTTCCCTTCCTCTATTTCTTCTTTTCTTTCTCCTTCCCACCTTCTTCCCTCCCTCCCTCCCTTCACTCATTCCTCTCTTACTCTCCCCTTTCATAAGTTTCCTTGCTTCCTTCCTCTGTTCCTGTCCCTTCCCTCTTTCCTTCCTTCCTTCCCACCCTCCGTCCATTCATTCACCCATTCCTCTCTTGATCGCTTAAAGCCGGTCCCTGGTGCAAAAAGGGTTGGGGACCTCTGTCCTACAGGATTGGGTGGCAGAGAAGTTGAACATATGTAAATTTAAAAGTTTAAGAAAGTTTACAAGTTAAGTGAAAGAAACTTCATTATTCATTTATATGTACATGTACATTTCTTCATTAAAAACATGTCTTTCTGCATAATTTAGACTAACTTTGTGAGTTTTTTGAGGGCTGGAACCAATTAAAATTATTTACATTAATTCCTATGGGGAAAAGTCGTTCGAGATAAGAGCTGCTCGACTTAAGAGCCCAGGTCCGGAACGAATTAAACTCGTATCTCGAGGTACCACTGTATCTACATTGATGAATTGGATCAGATGATTCCACGCGTTCTCTACATCCCAGATGCTGGAAGCAACATACTCAGCCTTCATCGCCTAAACAAAGAGTTAGGCTACAAAGCTATGCTCCTGAACTATGACATCCACATTATTAGAAATGGAACTGTTGTCGCATATGCCGTTACGATTGGTGGTGTTTTCTACCTGAAGCCAAATTTTCGTTCACTCGTAGATGTAAGTGTGAGCATTCCAAACCATGAAAGCGCAGGCCTAGAGAGAAAACCTGCTGCTACTATAGAAACAGAGGCTCATAAAGCCAATGAATCCCAAGGTGTTCCACATAATGTTGCAAATCCTAAACCTGTACTCATTGAAAACCTGTACTAACAAATAAATCTTTTCATTCCAGATGCATTCACCGTTGGCATTGTCGTTTGGGCCATGCTTCATATGATGTCTTATCCAAGATGCCCGAATGCGTGAACGGTTTCAAAGTCGATAGTAATTGTCCTATTAACTTAGACTGTTTTGTTTGTAACAAATCCAAATCCAAAGCTGCACCCATTGCTAAGCATGCCTTACGTTTGTCTTCACGCATTTTCGATTTGGTTCATACCGACATTGTCTGTCCATTTCGGCCTACTAGGGGTAACAATAAGTATGGTTGTCCAATTTATTGGAAAGTTAGAAAGCAGAAATTTATTTCTTGTTCTTCCACTGAGTCAGAATAGGCGTGTGTCTCTGACTGTTGTAATGCTTTAACCAATATTTCTGCTCTCATTAATAGTATCTGGGCTGATCCAATGAAACCAATTGTTATTATGGAGAACAATACTTCAGTTAAATTCATTGCTGAAGCTGAATATGTGGGAGCCCGTTCACAGCACATCGACTTAAGATATAAGAATGCAAGAAAATATGTGCAACAAGGATTCGTGAAAATACAATATGTGCTTACAAATGAACAGATCGCTGATGTGCTGAATAAACCACTGCCAGCTGACCAACATGAATACCTCTCCGAGAAAATGTGCCTTATGTGAACCAATGTCCCTGATGACTGCCAAAGAAGGGGTGTCACCCTGGAAATTGCCAGCCACAGAGACATTCAGGAGTTAAAGAGTTAATGTGTGCCTTCCCTCTTGATCACTCCCATTTTTACATCATATCCCACATATCATTTCCGTCTGCTTACGTAAAAGCACATTCCTCCTTCTCTTCTCTCTCCACGCCATGTTTTTAAGCTGCTTGATAGCGTGTCTCTCAAGGCACAGTTTATTTTCTGTTTTAAAATAAAGACTGTTTGTTTTGATTTTTGCTGCCTGAGTCTCCTTAAATCCGTCGCCTCCACCTTATCAGTTAAAAAGGTGACAGGATAAACATATATCCATCCTAAAATAAAATACAGGAAATAGTATAAAGGCAGACTAGATCGACCATGAAGTCTTTTTCTGCCATCAATCTTCTATATTTCTACAGTATGTTTCTATGCTACATAGGTCCCTGTATTCCTGCTTTAATCCTAGTCTTTCTTAACTTTCAAATGCATAAAATCAATTATTCTTTCAGTAAAAGCTGCATACATTTCCTATCTTTCAGAAACGTTTTTATTTTTATTTTTTCTAATTTTTCAGCCTCTTTTAGGGGGGAAAAGTGTGTCTTATACTTCAAAAAATATAGTAATTATTTGAGTCCCAATAGGAAACATTCTGTCTTTACAATAATAATCTTTAAAATCCTTCCTATAAATTTGTTCTGTCGGGCTCTCTGGTAGACTCCTCCCAAAAATTCACAGGTACAAATTTCAGACACACACACGTTTGAAAATTCAAAACAATGTTCTTTATAATGAAAATTCACTTAAGCCAAGCCCTCTTTTGGTATAGCAAAGAACACTTGTCTCCAAACAAACTGGTAATTTGTACAAGTCCCTTATCAGTTCTGTGATACTTAGCTTGCAGCTGTGAGGCAATTCACAGTCCTTCTTCTTTCACAAAGTGAAACACACTTTGCCCTGGTTTAGTTTCAAAGCGGGGGAAAATCAGCACACAAAAGGTCAAAGTCAGTAAAGCAGGCACGAAACACAACGATCAGATAATCCTCCACAATGGCCAAACTCACAGGCTGCTCTTTATAGCAGCCTCACTAATTACCACAGCCCCACCCAACCACAGGTGGCCTCATTTTCTTTGATAATAATTTCTCAGTTGTTGTTGCCTATGCATCGCTCTCTGCATGCGTGGCTGTATCATTAACTCTTGTTCTGAATCCAAGGAGAAGCTAGATAATTGATCTCCTTCTAAGCTGTCTGCCCCACTCTCCTCTTCCCTGTCACTCATGTCTTCTTGGTCAGAGGAGCCTTCATCATTAGATTCCACCAGGGGCAAAACAGGCCTGCAGCATGTGGATGTCTCACCAACATCCACAGTCCTTGGGGCAGGAGTTGGGCCAGAGCTAACCGCAACAAAATTTATATCCAAAATTTCTTCGTTTTTGTGCAAATCCACCAGTATAATTAAATGCCCTTTATGTTCTCATATTTTCAACATTTGTACATTTTTGATAATTTAATTGGTGTCATAGACAAATGATACATTATTTTACAATTTTTCTCATAAATTGTTAATCTGAATTTAATACCAGTTGCCCACATTCTTTCTCAAATACTCATCTCTGCTTTACTTCAAATTATTAGCCCATTTTGTCATGCCCATTTTGTTCTTGTTTCAAATATTAATGTTTTTTAAAAAATTTGCCATTATACATAATTATACATCATATGTACACACTATAGTTCAATTTCAAATTATGTTTTGTAATTTTCAATAGTTGGGAGGAGATAGCAGCCAGTCGTGAATTGACTCATCTATCAGCCAATGAGCACTGAGCCTGTTTTTCAATATCTTTTCTGTCTAGTAGCCATTTCCCCGCTTTTGCCTCAGTCCTTGCTTTAGTTAGGACGTGTGAGTAAACTCTCTGGTTGTTTTCTATTACTACCTTATATACTTTCCTGATTTCCTCCTTTTCCCTTAACAGTAAGTCTCATATCCTGGTTTAAAAAGAAAACCCTGTATCAGCAGGCTCAGGGAGAGACAGGGCAGGAACGTTTCTTGCCCTAGGCCATTCCAGCCAGCTGCTACCTTTAAAAGAGCTTAGCGGCCAGGCGAGAGTGGGTGCAGCCGGAAGGATCTACCCTGACGCCTCTAGCTTCTACTCATTCCTGCGAGAGGACTCACAAAATAAAGATCTTGCCTTGGCATCTGGCTTCTTTAAATCACCCAGCCTCTAAATCTCCAGAGAGTGGCTGTCAATCATGCCCTCTCAGCTGGTCAGCGCTAGGAAAATCTAGGAAATTCTTTTTACGAGCATGGTCTTTCCCAGGAGTGTTTGCTCGCCTAGGAGGGCTCTCACCTCTGAGCTTGCTGAGTAAACGAAAGTGTGGCCTTGGCAAGAGCTTTTACATGCCATTTTATTGGTTGCTTGATAGTGGTAGCCATTTTGGCCATTTGAATAGGCTTAACCACTATTTTATTCTTTAAAAAAAAGAGAGGAGGGACCGCAAAGCAAACAAGTCCTTATAAATAATTAAGTACAGAAATAGGGAATTAAGAGGCACTTAGCTTCCTTATGGCCTTGCCTACACAAGACCAGAACCCAGGAGAAACCCCTCAGCCTAATAATGATAATGGGGGGAGCCAACTAGTAGGCCATCAAGCTCCCTTAGTTCCTCCTATGCCCACTCATGAAAAAGGACATTGAAGGCCAAATACACTAGGACTAAAGCAACTAAGGCTGCTAAAAAAGATGAATCCTGGCGCCATAAAACCTTCACCAAGATTTGCAAAAAGGCTTCTATTTTCCAGAGTACCATTGGTGAATCTATAACCACTCACCAGGTGCCTGATATGGCCGATACTATCCTATTAAGAGCCTCCATTACCCAACTCTAACATTTGGGGACCTCCTGCTCTCACCCTTCCTCAACCTCCCATTGTATTAACCTCTGCTCCTCCTATTTTTCCTTCTGTGACCCCTCAGATCCCCATGGTTCTACTAAGTCCTTCTCAGGCATTCCTGGTTGGCTTTTTCATGCAGGACCCATCTGGCATTCAAGCCATGATAGCCGCTGGAATTAAGTAAGGGGTATTGGAGTGTATGCAGTCCATGAGGGGACAAAGTTTAAATAACCAATCTGTTCTTCAGGCCTCCCCAAGTCTAGCAGCAGGGATTCAAGGTCAGTTTACCATGGCAGTCTGCACCACAACCGGCCTATAGCACATACTTCAGAGGGGATCAGCTAGAGGAGCAGGGAGGAGCAGACCTAGAATTGTCCAATAATGAAGGAATTCCTACAGAGCCCCCAGTAACGGCAGTGCTCTTCCATCCTTTGCTTTTTCTTTCTCTGTTGCATAAGGCACACAAAGCAGCCAACATAGGGGCTGCAACTCCCGCTGCCTCCACTGGAAACCCGAGTCCGCTCTTTTCACAGTTTACTCCAGAGGCCCAAGTAGTCCCCTGTCCACCTCTATTTGTGGAGGTGGTACTAGCCAGTGGCAGAACCAAGGGGAAGGTCCTTTACCTTTAACCAACCATAGGACACTGTTTAACATAGATCCAGAGTTAGCAAAGCTCCTTAACCCTCCTATGGTGGATCAATTGGTAGCAACTCTGCATACAAACCCAATAAATAAATTCCCTTACTAACCTTCCCGGGGATGCAAATGAGCTTTTACGCCCGGAGAAGCTGGAACAAATACTTCTCAAGACCCACCAAGCTGCTGCCTGGGCCTTATGAGCCGCCACCTCAGCTTCATTCTTTACCAGGGCCAATCTTGCCTGGTTAAAGGAACTCCAGGAACGTGTCCCACCAGCTGATGTTAGGCTTGCAGATGACGGAGATCCTCCCATCAGTGGGCGACTGTCTTTATTCGCTGAACGATGGGAGGAGATCACGTCTGATGCGTGGGTCAGGGAGATGGTGAAATTTGGCTTCACCCTAGAATTTCTCTCCACTCTCCTGAATTTCTTCCTCTGTTGCCTGGCCCCTAATAATCCCACAAAAAAGGTGTCTCATACGAGAAGCAATTGATCACCTGCTTGAGATTCAAGCTATCTAGCAGGGCAAGGCTTCTATTTCATTCTTTTTGTGGTGTCAAAGTCTTCAGTGGAGCGGGGGGTGGGGGTGGAGAGCGATTCTTGATCTCAAAAGGCTGAATCATCATATTTGATACCGGCAGTTCAAGATGCACTCACTTCAGTCCATCTTTGTGTGCATTCAGAGGGGTGACCTCCTGGCTTCTATTGATGTAACGGAGGCCTACTTCCACATTCCCATTCACCCTGATTACCAGCAATACCTCAGGCTTTGCTATGGGGGTGTATACCACCACTGTAGGGCTCTGCCCTTTGGTCTCTTCTCTGCCCCCAGAGTGTTCACCAAGGTGTTGGTGGCCCTGATGACCCACCTGAGAACATTCCCCGTGCGTGTCCACTGTTACCTGGACAATATCCTCCCTCTGGCTTCCTCCAGGGCTTAAACCGTTCATGATATCCAGGTAACCATCAACAACCTGAGACACCAACTGGAGAAGCTGATGGCACGATGGAATAAGGTGAAAGGTTATATGCTGGGTAGAATCTGTGACGCAAATGTGAAAAATAAACTCCAATCACTCTTTCAATAATAACAAATGCAAAGTAGAGCCAAGGAAATATATATATATAAACTAGTAAATATTTGAACCCCCCGCAATTGGTGGTGGTGGTGATGGTTATTGTCAGTTGGGTGATGGGCACACGCACTGTGCACTGTTTTATGTTTGTTTTATGTAACCATATCTACAAAATCAATAAAAATATATTTTAAAAAAACAACACCCTGAGACACCATGGATTCTCCATAAATGAGGAGACCTCTCCCTTTCCACTTGTATTTGTCATAATACAAGCTATTGTGGAGCTAGTGTAGTGTTCCTATCTCAGGAGCGTCAGGACAGCATCCTGGATTTACTTTCTGTGGTCCTATGACACTGCTCAGTCTCACTGAAAATCCTTTCCATGCTCCTGGGAAAACTGATTTCAGCTATCAATATAGTCCCTTGGACACGCCTACGCTCCAGGGACCTGCAATGATTCCCTTTACCTTTCCAGAAATGTGGCAGGGGCACTTCTCCCGCCCTGAGTCCTTGGAGGGGGGCGGCATACAAATCCAATTAAATAAATAAAGGTCCTACTTCCCAAGAAGGTCCACCAATCTCTCATGTGGTGGATTCCCTCCTTCCTGAGCCAAGAGTCCCTCTTCTCAGAGCCAGCCCCTCTTATTCTAACCACGGATGCCAGCCTTTCTGGATGGAGAGCGCATGTCAACTTGGCGGTGGCTCAGGGATTGTGGTCGGAGCAGGAGGCATTGCTTTCCATCAATCTTCTGGAACTCCAAGCTATCTGCAATGCACTCCAGGACCTGGCCCAGCTGATGGTGGGGAAGCACATCTTGGTCCTCACCGACAACACCACAGCCAAGGGCCATGTCAACAGATAGGGAGGCACCCGGTCCCAGGTACTCACGGAAGAAGCCAGAACCCTCTGTATGTGGGTTGAGCACAACCTCCTATCACTCTCAGTGGAGTACATCACAGGGGAGTCCAACGTTCAGGCAGACTAGCTGAGTCGACAATCCATCAATCAGACGGAGTAGAAGTTGGACCCAGACCTGTTCCTCCAGATCTGCGACAGATACGGCACTCCTCTAGTGGACTTATTTGCCAACAAACAGAATACACAGCTGCCCTGATTCTTTTCCAGATTCCGTTGCCAGGGACCAATGCCCTTCGCACTCCCTGGCCCACGGGGCTGCTTTATGCCTTTTCCCCTCTGGCTCTCATCCCATGGGTGATTTGCAAGTTGATCAGCAAGGGGGCAGAGATAATCCTACTGCCCCCTTAGAGCCTGGTTTGTGGACTTAATGACATTGTCTGTCTCCCCTCCATGGCGCCTTCCAATGTCAGACTCCTCTCTCTCTCAGGGGGAGATCCTCTACCCCGTCCCCAGGTGGATGAAACTGACCGCCTGGCACTTGAGCGGGTCACCCTAATCGATCACCAAGTACCCCCGGGAGCCATGGACCTCATTCTTAACAGCAGGCATCAGTCCACTCAATGCATTTTCAATTCAAATTGTCTTTTTATTCATATTGTATCTTTATTTTAACTGCATATAATCAGAAACAATGTCCTTCTACAGTTCTCTCGACTTTATCTCAATTTCTCCACTTTCTTATACTAGTAAATCTTAGTCTGTTAACCATTTATTTCTATCTGCTGTTATTCTTTTATAGAATGCTTCCAGTATGGAACTTGGTAAAAGATAATATTTGGAAACCTGGGTTTATATTTCAATATAGCACTTTTCACATAATAATTTTAAAATATACATTAATATTAACTTGAATATTACATAAAAAGCTCATGTCTGTTGTGGTTAGCTCTGGCCCAGCTTCTGCCCCAAGGAATGCTCCCGATAGAAGTCTCCTCTGACCAAGGAAGCGTGAGTGACAGGGAAGAGGGGAGTTTGATAGACAGCCCAGGAGATCAATCTTCCTTATCATCCCTAGATTCTGAACAAGAACTTATGACAGATCCACGCATGTGGAGAGTGATGCATAGAAGAGAACAACTGAAGGATTATTACAGGAGATAAGTGAGGCCACCTGTGGTTGGGTGGGGCTGCTGTAATTAGTGCTACAGATAAAAAGAGCAGCATGCTGATTTAGCCTTGTGGAGGTTTATCTGATTCATAGTTTTGTCAAGATTGTGGTTTTGCTGTTTCCCTGTTCAAGACTGTATGTGGACTTTCTGGACTTTGGAATTGGACTAAATTTCCCAGTTACTGGGTGAGAAATTGGATTGCATTTAACCTGTGCCTTGTGTGTATCAGAAATTCCCTTTGACATTTTAAAAGGGATTTTTTTTCTGCTTTTCTATTGATAAAGACTTTTGGTTTTTCTTTTATTGTGTGGTGTATGTCTTTCTGGACTAATTACCCTGTAATTATGGGCATTTGGGACACACCGGCAGAACAATGTCTGACCAATTCATTGTATTATTTCTCAGCAGATCTTATTGTTTCATCCAATCCAAACAACATACTGCAAAATACAATTTAAAATCTGGTAATCCTAATCAGTCTTTTGTATCCTGCAGAATTTATAATTAATCTTTGGTTTCTTTCTCTGCCATAGAAATCTAGGTAATAATTTAGCCATTGTTTAAAAGGCACATTATTTTTCAAAATTGGTATTGTTTGAAATAAAAACAACACTCTAGGTAACACTTTTATTTTTATCACAAAATTTCTTCAAGAGAGCATAAATGTCATCCTTTTCTATCTTAGTACATCTTTCTTAATTTCATTCCATACTGTAATATAATTATTTTGAAATAACACCATTCATGTTGGATATTGTAATACCCAAATATTCTTTTTTGAATTTGAAAACCAGTTATTAACTTTTTTTCATTGTCATCATGTTTCTATGTTATTTAACTCCTCATGAAGAAACTCATTTAATACACTGCTCTGTTTCAAAGACTCTATATTGGAAATATCTTCACTAATGACAGGTATGTTATCTGTTTGTTTTTCAGCTGTCAGTTCATCCTCATTGTCAGAAAGTAAGCAGAGAAGAGTATCATTTTCATAGGTAGGAAAATAGTACCTAAACAAAACAAAACAAAACAAAAAAGGAATATATTTAATTAATATTTTCTTTGCCCACACCTCTTACAGATTATGACCGAACCTAACATTACTGCAATGGACATGGCTACTGCAACCACATAAACAGCAATAGCCTGTCATTTAAGCAGAAATTGGCAATAGTTGTGGCTATCTCTTGCTACTGCTGTATACAGTGATCCCTCGATTTGCGCATTCTCGATTAGCGCGAAACGCTGCAACGCGGTTTTTCAAAAAATATTAATTAAAAAATAAGTCCGCGGTTTTTTTGCTATACCACGGTTTTTCCCACCCGATGACGTCATACGTCATCACCAAGAGTCACTTCTCTGTCTCTTTCTCTTTCTTTCCTGTCACTATGCTTCAATCATTTTCTCATTTCTCTTTTTTCTCCCCTTTTTTCTATCATTTCTCTCTCTCTTTCTTCCTCTCTCACACTCTCTTCCTCCCTTCTCTCTCCCCCCCTCCACTTGCCCACGAGAAGAAAAAAAGCAACCTCTGCCGGGCAGCTCCCCTTGTGCCCCCGCTTTGTGCCTGCCTCTTTTGGGGATTTTTTTTTCTTTTCTTTTTTGCGCTGGCGGCGGGAGCTGTTGGGGAGGGCTCTGCCGGGAAGGCCTCTCAGCTGCAGAGCCGAATGGGGGCGGAGGCAACAGCGGAGCCCGGCGCTGGGGCCATGCGAGGCTGTTCATCCAGGGGGGCGTGGAGTGGCAAGTCGCCCTCCTTTCTCTCTCTTTCTCAAGATCGCTTGCCGCTTGCCTATTGCAGCGAAGGAGGCGAAGCAAGGCTCCAAGCTGCAAAGCGGCAAGCGATCTTGGGGTTTCCCCTTTGCCTGGGCGGCGGGAAGACCAAGGGAAGGTTCCTTCAGCCGCCCAACACCTGATCCGCTCCGCAGCGCGGCAGCAGCGAGGAGCCGAAGATGGGGTTTCCCCTTTGCCTTTACCCCATCTTCGGCTCCTCGCTGCTTCCGCGCTGCGGAGCAGATCAGCTGTTGGGCGGCTGAAGGAATCTTCCCTTGGTCTTCCCCGTCGCCCACACGCAAACTCCACCATCTGCGCATGTGCAGCCATGAAAAAAATGGCGCACATGCGCAGATGGTGGTTTTTACTTCCGCATCCAGTATAACGCGGAAATCGGTTAGCGCGGGAGGTCTTGGAACGTAACCCCCGCGCTAACCGAGAGATCACTGTATATGATATACAGTATGGTGCACTATAGATCTATTACTATTTCAGTGCTAATGGAATAATGCAAGGCAGCAATAACTGTTACTGCATGTAAGTAAGATCAAACAAAAAAAATCATGTAATTGAATTCTATTCCTCGATTCCAATTCTTAACACACTTCCCAATTAAATGAGAAGCATTACTGGGAAACTGCTTCACAATTTATGATATGTGCACATAATGAATATGTTCACATGCATTTATCTATCTTTTTTATTTCATATAATCAATATATTCAGTCATTACAGATTCTTGAAAGTACAAACAAACAAACCAGCTTGTTTCTGAATTTTAAGTCTGTAGTTAATTAATTCTGTTTCCCTACTTTCTGGGAACTTTAAATTACCGTAGCTTGCATTCTTAAACACAATGAATAGTTTGTAATAGAAAACCTACTGTTCTATATTTGTCACTTGTTAAGTGACATGCCATGTCTAATGAAAATATTCTATAATTTCCTTTTAAATCAAGCAAAAATATCTAGCACATTGTATTAGCGCTTTTAGTTTCAAAGTGTGTTGATCAGAGAGCATTCTGAATGACTGGCTGTTTTGTAGCCTTGTACAGATTAAGAGAATACAAACCTTGGCTGTCAAAATAAGTCTTATAATACCCTGTCCACAATATTAATGGTACATGCATACATAACTTACTGTGGTTGATCCCAAACAGATCTGTCAGGCAGAATTGCTATATGTTTGCTATCTTCCAAATGACAGATTAACTCTTTTTTCAACTGGAATTTTTTCTCACACTTAAAACACTGACACTGGTGCACCTGTCTCCTGATGAAATTCATTAGTTTTACTTGTTGATAGAAATTCAGATCTAGCAAAGGAAGAAGTAGATGTAGCTAAGTAAGAGTCTTAGATCAAATAATCTTGTGTTTATAGTATTTAAACTTTACTTATTGTTTTAAATTAAAGTTCTGCACATCTTTTGATCGTTTGATGTAAAATAGAAGGGTAATTGTATATTCCTTAAGAAGAAATAAGGCAAATAATGACATGCCACTACTTGATATTTATTACTTCAGTGTTGAAACCAGAGCAGCTATTAAAAAATCATGCAGCTCATTTATACGGCAATTTCTTGAGAACCATTAAAAACAATTTATATTAACATTTAAGGAAGGAAAACTGCAGTAAAAGTCTAGTAAAAAGCTTGAATTTTTATGAGGAGCAATTTTTAAAATACAAGTGTGGATTACTTACCATGTTCAGACTTAATTTTTAGCAAGTTAAATCCATGAGCTTCCTAGGTTTGGAAAGAAAAAAAGTTTTTGAAAGATTTTGAATTAGTTATATTTTATGAATGCTAATTTTGTGAAAACTGGAAATAATATAGCAATATGTTTCATCATCATCATCATTATTATTATTATTATTACTATATTCTTTTTTACCCAACTACAGTAATACCTTGTCTTACGAACTTAACTGGTTCCGGGACGAGGTTCATAAGGTGAAAAGTTCGTAAGATGAAACAATGTTTCCCATAGGAATCAATGGAAAAGCGAATAATGCATGCAAGCCCATTAGGGAAATCCAAAACAGATGGGGGGGGGGAATCTTCCGGGGCATGGCCACGACAAGCAGGCACAGGAAAGCAAAGCTCCGCTCTCCTAGACCTAGATCCTTGTAATCGGAAGCCAGATTTTTGGCGCATCCACACTGGAGGAGTGGGTGAAAGAGAGAGGGAACCTTTGAACTTGTGGTGAAAGGTAATCACCCCATGTGAACAAAGGAGAACCTCGCAAACTCCGTTGCAGGAGAGTCGCCTGTTAACATGATGACGGTAGTACTGTGACAGCCCATTGTAACAGAGGAAGAAGAAAAAGATATAATACAATTCTGATTCTACGATTAAGAAGTGACCCTATACAGTATTTAAATGAACTATTAGAGTGGATAGATAAGTGATAATATATCAAGTGTGACAGTGTAAAAGGAACCATAAAGTTTAAATAGCAGCTACCTGGTGGTGGGGAAAAGTGAAGGAGAAAGGAACCGCAGAAAGGTAGCACCTGAACTGGAAAACATTAAACTAAAAGATCTCTGAAAGAAACCAAAAACTTAAAAGGAAGGAAAGAAAGACTGTGACCTTAATGGATTGCTGTCTACTCTGAACGACTTTATTGATCCATTTGACTTGATTGTGGTGATGGATTGATCGGAAGTGGAGATTGTGGCGACAAAGTTTGAGAGAACGCTGGCCCTTTAAGAGATCGGGAACAGAGTCCAGGAAAGCGGAAGGAGCCTGAGGGAGAGGAGAAGACTGAAAAAGGAGACAAGTTGGAGGGAAAGAGTGGCACCACTCAAATAAAACAGTGTGTGAGAGAGAAAGAGAGGCGACATTTAACTTTTTAAAAAAAGAAAAGAAAGACAGACAGAAAAAACACAGCAGCTTGGGAAGAAGCGGCAATTAGCAATTGACAGAGACTATTTTAAACCGGATCAGAGGGAGCTGTGAGTTAAATGAAGAGACGGTAACAGACAGTGACAGAGAACTTTTTTTTCCTTTCTCTTTGGTTACTAAAGGAATTTGGAACTTGTAAGACTGAGTATTTACTTTTGACTAAAAATTATGAAATGAGACTTATATAAAATTAATTCAATTTAAACATCACTGATTATTGAACATTGATTGAACACACTGAACATTGAACATTGATTGATAACTTTGCAAATGGATTTGATCCTATTTGATCCTATTTACGTATAACTGTTAAAGGGAACTGGGAAATACTTTTTTCTCTATTTTTTATATTTTATTTCTGAATTTTGATTTCTATATTTTAAGATTTATTAGGATATTTGTCTCCAAAAAATCCTTTGAACTATACTCTTTATATTCTTTGACTATAGCTAGTTATTTACTTATTTATTTATTTGATATCTAGGATTGTTGATTGTCAGTTATTCTTAGACTTTAGATATTTATATACTATATTTAGTGATCTTATTAACTTATTAAGATAATCAATAACATAGACTAATGCAGATTCTGATTTAAGCTTCTTTAATATTATAGTATTATAGTTCGCTCTATATATTAATTGATTCAATTTATATGTCAGTCTTATTAACAATTAACAATAACTAATAATAATAAAAAGTGATATAGGATTTTTTGTTTTGAAGGGGGAAAGGGGAAACTTTGAGCAAACTTGCATGGTAGAGTGGAGTGAAGTAGTTAAAGCAATCAAAATGTTAACCTACCAGAAATTTGTCAAAAAAACATCCTCTAACCCAACTTTACCAACAGGCTCACCCTCAACTCAAAGATCAATAGCTGGCATGTTAGTGACTGAGAAAACAAGCAATACTTCACTAACAACGCAATAAACTTTACTGGCAATTCAGGAAACAATGCTCAAACTTCAGGAGAAGATAGATAGAAATCATGAGATAATGAGGGAAGATATGCAAAGAATGGATAATAAAATAGAAGTAATCCATCAAATTTTAGGGAAAAATGAAAAAAGGATAGAGCAAATTGAGAAAAGAACGGAACAAAATGAAAAAAAGAGGACATAGTAGATCAGAAATTTATGGAAGTTGGAAGAATCAATAATTAATTTAGAGATAGACAGAGCAGAGTTTTATATCAGATTTCAAAATGTAGTAGAAGATAAAAATGAGAATCTAGCAGAGATAATGACGGAAATGATAGCCAACATCCTACAAAACATAAGCAAGAAACTGCAAATGGATTAGATGAAATTTACAGGGTGCATACTAATTATGCTTGGAGACACAAATTGCCTAGAGAAGTACATATAAGGTACACAAAAAAAGAGATTAGAAATTAAAAGTTACAAAAGACGAAACAATACTGTACAAAGGGAAAGAAATCAGAATCCTTAAGCAAGTACCAAAAAGATTAAGAGACAACTGTAGAGGATATCGCCCGTTGGCAGAACAACTAAATAAAAGAAGAATTCTCTTCAGATGGTTGATCCCAGAAGGAATGCTTATTACATGGAGAGGAAAAAAGATCAAAATAGTTAGTGAACTAATGGCACAGGAATTTTTTGAGGAATTTATAGGAGAAGAAAGATCTGAATTAGAAAGTAAAAACCAAGAAGAACAACAGTTAATAGACTTAGAAAGTGGAAAAGAAGGAACCTCCAATGATAAAGAACAGGAACAAGAATGAGTACTCACTAGAGCGCAGAAAGAAAACAGAATAAATAGAAGACAAATACACAACTAAGTGGGAATGGAAAGTACGGTCAATCTACTTTCAATCAATGTAAATGGTTTGAATTCATATACCAAACGAAAATGAATATTTAACAAACTACAAGAACAAAACGTGAATATTATTTGTGTACAAGTACACATTCCACAACAAAATGAAAAACAGCTAGAAAATAATAAGCTAAGAAGAGTATTTACAGCCTTATCACACAACAAAAAAAGAGGGATTGCGGTATATGTGAAAAAAGAACTAGATGCCCAAAAAATTTAGAAGAATTTTAATAATCTCAGTCCCAATTTTTAATATACAAGTTACATTAGTAGTTATATATGTGCCAAAACAAAAATCAAAAAACTTTTTTTTGTAAATTACATCAGAAATTGGTAGAACTGGAAGTTGAGGATATTTGTGTAATTGGGGATTTTAATCGTATAATTGAGGCTGTTAAAGATTATAAAAGTGTTAATAAAAATTTATATTAAAAAAAGGAAAGTGCTTCTGAAAACATTCCACCAAATGTGTGAAGAATTAAGTTTGAGAGATTGTTGGAGAATGAGAAATAAAGATAAGAGAGAATATACATTTTACTCCAATGCCCACCAGAGCTGCTCTAGAATAGACATGGCTTGGGCTAATGGTAAAGTAGAAAATTTAATTAATCAGATCAAAATAGATATTAACTGTTGTGGTTCAGCCTGAGGCTGCTCAGGGACCGGCTGCGTCTCTGCTGGCTCCATGCCCGGAGGAGGATGACAGCGTAGAGGAGGGGGCTGAACAGTCGGACGGGGGAGAGGAGAGTCAGGAATGGGATGAAGGAGAACAGCATGAGAGCCCCAGGGGGGGGGGCTCTCCCCAGCCAGTAGCTTGGAGTCATTAGGTGATGACACACAAGCTGTCATTGACATGAGACAGAGACGTTCAGAGCAACGAAAGGAGCAGTTAAAGAAATATTATCACCATTGAATTAAAAACAGCTGGGTTTGGGTGTGGTCCTCATCAGCAGAGTTTAAAAGGCAGGCAAGCCCTTGAAGCCATGTGGAGTGTTATCCAATTGGAGTTGCGGTGACATGCTTTGATTCTCAGCATCTCTGATCTTGGCTTGTGGCCTAGCAGTCTGGAAGACTCGTGGGAGGCGTATATTTGCTATCTACAGCTTCGTCTTGGCAGCAAGAATCTGGTATTGCTTCATGGACTACTGCCTTCATGTATATATTTGAAGCTCCAGCATTTTTCCTGTTTGTAAGGACATTTTCTGTTACCTGTGTTTTCCTTGAATTATATAAACTGCCTTTGCCTTTTACCGGTGTGTCTGGCTTCTCTTTTTGGGTTGGTCTTGGCTTCCGGAGTGACCCAGACAGAACAGTATAACACTCCACCAACCACCAGACACACCTGGTTCACGGTTTGGGGGTGGTTTGCTTGTTTTTTCTTCCTGCTCCCTGCTGCATTTTTGCTTTTTGGGTTCCTGTTTTTGCCTTCCACCATGGCAGTTTCTGCAGCTGACATGCAGGCTGTGTTTGATGAGTTGCGCAGGGACATTGCGCAGTTGACCCAGACGGTCCTGGTGTTACAACGCCAGGTGGAGGATTTGTCCCACCAGCCGGTGCCACCCGTGGTACCTCCTCCAGCGCCTTTGCCGAGGAGGAAATGTTTCGTGGCGATGCCAGAGAAGTTCTGGGGGGACAGGCGGCTGTTTTCTGCGTTCCTGAGCTAAGTGCAGCTGTTCGTAAACGCCCAGATTGTGCACTTTCCTGGTGATGACCACAAGGTGGCGTTTCTTTGTAGCTTGTTGGCTGGCCCTGCAGCGTCGTGGGTGGCACCTTACCTGGCTCGAGATGACCCTCTACTCCAGAACTTTGCTGCTTTCTGTGACCAGCTGCGTCACCAATTCGCGGACCCGTTGCAAGAGCAGACGGCCACGCGGGCGCTGAAGCAACTGCGCCAGGGTTCGCGCCCCCTGGCGGACTACATGGCTGACTTTCGGTCCCTGGCTGGGCAGGTCCAATGGAATGAGGCTGCCCTGCTTGAGGCCTTTCAGGATGGATTATCGGACACTATGTTGAATGAGCTGGTGCATGAGGTGATGCCCGGCACTCTGGACGCTTTGGAGCGGCATTGCCTGGCAATAGAGGCCAGGCTGTTGGCCAGAGAAGTCCATCGAGCGGGACGGTCCAACCCCCGTGCGTCAGGCGAACCCCGATTCTGGCTTCTGGGCCGCGACGTTTTCAACCAGCGCTGCCTTCACGCCTGATGGATCGTGTTTCCGCTGGGGAGCTGATGGACGTGAGTTACGCCCGACCCCGCCAGACCCCAGAGGAACGGGGGTGTTGGCGGGCGTCCGGGTTGTGTTTCTATTGCGGGCCCCGGGACATTTTGCTGTGGTTTGTCCCCACAAGAGGCGGAGCGTGGTGGCTGCCGCCGTTCCAGTACCCTCCAGCTCTCCTGTGCTTCCAGTGGCTTCCCCTGTTCAGTTCCAGGAGACAACCCCTTGTGTCACTGTCCCTGTCATGGACTCTCTGATGGTGGGGCCTTCGTCTGGATGTCCTCAGTCGCCAGAGCGGTCGGGAAATGAGGGGGGGCCCGGCTTGGTGGCAACACTAGGTCGGGCGGGGATCCCACTTTCTCCCGACTCCGCGCCTACCGACTCCGGACCGTTTCGACACCTGACGCACTCTGTGACCCTGCATATTGCTCAACGGACTCGGACTTATCCAGCGTTGGCCCTCGTGGATTCAGGGGCAACGACGAATTTCCTGGACGAAGCCTTTGCCCAACGCCATTCCTTGCCCCTTTGTCCTGTCATCCCTCCATTAACTGTTGAGACCATTGATGGGCGGGTGTTGTTGACTGGTCCCATCCGTTTCCAGACCCTGCTGGTGCGGATGTGCATCGGAACTCATGAGGAGGCCCTACAGTTCTATGTCACCACGGGGCTTCATTTTCCCCTCGTGCTGGGGTTGTCGTGGCTGCGCGTGCATGACCCGCATGTGGTGTGGTCCCAGAACCTTGTAACTTTCTCCAGTTTGCAGTGTGTGGACCACCACCGACATGTGTGCGCAGCCCATGGCCCAGTTGTTCCCGGGATCCAGTTACCCCGTTGCCTCGCGGAGTTCGCCGATGTTTTCAATGAGAAGGAGGCGGATCGGCTACCACCACATAGGTCGTACGACTGCGCCATAGACCTGATCCCTGACGCCAAGCTCCCAGCTGGTCGTTTGTACTCTATGTCAGAGCCGGAGCTTGTGGCTCTCAAGGAGTTTATTGAGAAGAATCTGGCCAAGGGTTTTATTCGGCCGTCCAAGTCCCCCTTGTCTGCCCCTGTCCTGTTCGTGAAGAAGAAAACGGGCGATCTTCGCCTCTGCTGTGACTATCGGCGCCTTAACGCCATCACGGTGCGGAATAGGTACCCCTTGCCCTTGATCCCTGAACTCATGGACCAGTTGCGGACGGCAACGGTGTTCACGAAAATTGATTTGTGCAGTGCGTACAATTTGGTCCGGATGCGGGCCGGGGATGAGTGGAAGACAGCGTTCGGCACTCGTTACGGCCACTTTGAATACACTGTGATGCCCTTTGGCCTCACCAACACCCCAGACGTATTTCAGCATCTGATGAATGATGTGTTCCGGGACATGTTGGACCATTTTGTTGTGATTTACCTTGATGACATTTTGGTATATTCCCCGACCCATGCCATGCACTTGGGCCATTTGCGCCGGGTCCTGCTCCGGTTACGGGAGCAGCATTTGTATGCCAAGCTGGAGAAGTGCCAATTCTTCCAGACCAACGTTGAATTCCTCGGGCACATTTTATCTCCAGGTGGCATTTCCATGGACCCGGGCAAAGTGGCCGCGCTTCAGTCTTGGCAACCTCCACGCCGGGTTAAAGACGTACAACGTCTCTTGGGGTTTGCGAACTACTATCGTACTTTTATTCCGGGGTATGTCCCGTTAACCACGCCCTTGACTCGGTTGTTACAAAAACAAGTCCCGTTTGGTTGGGGGGAGGCGGAACAGCGGGCTTTTGATGCCCTGAAATCAGCGTTCATGGCTGAACCGCTCCTGCGCCATCCTGATCCCGCTCAGCTGTTTGTGATGGAAACAGACGCCTCGGACGTAGCGGTTGGCGCAGTGCTCCTCCAAGCCCATCCTCCCGGTGACATTCTGTTTCCGTGTGCCTACTTCTCCCGCAAATTGTCACCCTCGGAGAGAAACTATACAATTTGGGAGAAGGAACTCTTAGCGGTGAAGGCCGCCTTTGAGTATTGGCGGGATTACCTGGAGGGGGCCCGTCATCAGATTGAAGTATGGACGGACCATCAAACCTCGAGTATCTCCAGACGGCTCGGAAATTGAACCAGAGACAGATCCGCTGGTCCTTCTTTTTTGCACGGTTCCCTTTCCGCATCAGGTACACTCCCAGTGCCCAGAACCCTCGAGCGGACGTGTTGTCTCGCAAGCCGGAGTACACTCACCCGAAGGAGCCGGCTCCTCTGCAGACGATCCTTCCCCCTGCAGCTTTGGCTGTGACCCAGGACCCCGTGGACTTGCGTCGCCGTTTACGGGAGGCACAGTGGGGGGATGGGTTCGTAGCGCAGAGGGTGCGGGAGTTAACACCCAATTCCCCATGGACGTTCCAAGACGGTCTGCTCCGGTACCGAGGGCAGCTGTATGTTCCCGCTGGACCAGTGAGGGGCCTGATTATGGTCCAGTGTCATGACTGTCCAATGGCGGGGCATTTTGGCCTTTTCAAAACATCAGAGCTGGTCACTCGGACGTTCTGGTGGCCACGCATCCAAGATGATGTGCGTTCCTATGTGGCCACCTGTGTCCGGTGTCGTACGGCCAAGGGGGTGACTGGAGCCCCGCCAGGACTACTGCAACCCTTGCCCACGCCCGAGAGACCCTGAGGTGCCGTGTCCATTGACTTTGTGACCCATTTGCCTTCCTCTGCTCGCTTCACGGCAGTCATGGTGGTGATGGATATGCTCACCAAGATGGTTCATTTTGTACCTTGCACTAGGGTTCCCCACTGCCCAACTCTTGGCCCAAATATTTATCAGCCACATTTTCAGGTTGCATGGGCTCCCAGATCGGGTGGTCTCTGACAGGGGAACCCAATTCACAGCCCAGTTCTGGCGAGAATTGATGTCAGCCCTGAATGTGTCCATGTGCCTCGCATCGACGCAGCACCCCCAGACCGATGGAGGCACAGAAAAGGTCATAGGGATACTGTAGCAATACCTGCGGTGTGTAGTGGCGGATCGCCAGTCTGATTGGTCCCGGTTCCTCCCTGTAGCGGAGTTTGCTTTTAACAACTCCTGCCACTCCTCGACCCGACTCACGCCCTTTTTTGCAAATTATGGCTTCCATCCTCGCTTCTTTCCCTTGACCCTCCTAGATTCCCCGGTGCCTGCTGCAGAGGACTTTCTCTCGGAGCTGCAGGCGGTCCACGAGATGGTGAAAAGGTACCTCAATAAGGCCAAGGAGGACCATAAGAGAGTGGCTGACCGCTCCAGACGGGAGGTGCCCTCCTTGGTGGTGGGGGATCAGGTGTGGCTGTCCACGAAATACATAGCCTCCGAATTACCTAGGCACAAGTTAGATCCCCGGTTCCTGGGCCCTTTTCCCGTCGAAAAGGTTATCAACCCAGTGGCCTACCGGCTCACCTTGCCGGCCAACTTGCGGGTCCACCCTGTGTTTCACCGTTCCCTGTTAGTCCCTGTCCCTCCCGATTATCCGCTCCGTCCCAACGTTCCCGTGTTTCCTGCCCGTGTGTTCGTGACCACCTCCCTGATGCCATGGTGCATGCCATTCTGGATTCCCGTTGGGTGGATGCTTGTTTCCAATACAAGGTGCAATGGGTGGAGGGGGACCCTGATGATTGCTCCTGGGTGGAAGCTGCGTTGCTGGACGCTCCCGACCTTATTCGGGATTTTCACGCCCCATTTCCCCAGAAACCACGTCCTCTCCGCTGGCAGGTGGGGAGGGGCCTTCCGAGGGGGGATGGTGTTGTGGTTCAGCCTGAGGCTGCTCAGGGACCAGCTGCGTCTCTGCTGGCTCCATGCCCGGAGGAGGATGACAGCGCAGAGGAGGGGGCTGAATAGTCGGACGGGGGAGAGGAGAGTTAGGAATGGGATGAAGGAGAACAACATGAGAGCCCTGGGGGGGGCTCTCCCCAGCCAGTAGCTTGGAGTCATTAGGTGATGACACACAAGCTGTCATTGACATGAGACAGAGACGTTCAGAGCAACGAAAGGAGCAGTTAAAGAAATATTATCACCATTGAATTAAAAACAGCTGGGTTTGGGTGTGGTCCTCATCAGCAGAGTTTAAAAGGCAGGCAAGCCCTTGAAGCCATGTGGAGTGTTATCCAATTGGAGTTGCGGTGACCTGCTTTGATTCTCAGCGTCTCTGATCTTGGCTTGTGGCCTAGCAGTCTGGAAGACTCGTGGGAGGTGTATATTTTCTATCTACAGCTTCGTCTTGGCAGCAAGAATCTGGTATTGCTTCATGGACTATTGCCTTCGTGTATATATTTGAAGTTCCAGCGTTTTTCCTGTTTGTAAGGACATTTTCTGTTACCTGTGTTTTCCTTGAATTATATAAACTGCCTTTGCCTTTTACCGGTGTGTCTGGATTCTCTTTTTGGGTTGGTCTTGGCTTCCGGAGTGACCCAGACAGAACAATTAACGAATGGGCAGATCATAACCCTATAAAAATCTTGTGGAAAGGTGAAGGTAGAAAAAATAAAAGATGGATGCTGAACTCGCAATTATTGAAAGATCAAGAATATATAGATTGGATTTAAAAAGAAGTGGAGTTATTTCTTAAATAAAATAATAATCAAGAAACTTCTCTGCAGAATTTATGGGACACAGCTAAGGCATACCAGAGAGGGTTAACAATCCAGAAAAAATAAAGGAAAAAAGATCAATTCAACAGTTAAGAGACAAGAATAAAATAATACGTCACCAGTTAGAAAAAAAGAAAGAGATAGCATTAGAATATTATAAAGAACTATATGATAAAGATAACAGTAGAGAAGATATATCAAAATATTTAGAAGACTCAAAAATTAAACCAATAACAATAAGTAAAGAAGATAAAGGAATGTTAAATAAAGAAATAACTGAGGAAGAGGTAGAACAAGTAATCATGAGACAGAATAATAACAAAACCCCTGGACAGGATGGATTCCCAATTGCATTTTATAAAGCAACTCTACATATAACAGGAGATTTATTATTACGAATGTACAATAACACGTTAAAAAATGCCATATAGCCCTTATCATGGCAAGAAGCCAATATAACATTGATACATAAAGAAGGTGCAGATCCAGATCAGATTAAAAACTATAGACCTATATCTTTGCTAAATGCCGATTACAAACTGTACATGTCAATTATAGCAGAGAGACTGAAAAAATACTAAATAAAACAATCCATCCAGATCAGAATGGTTTTCTGCCTGATAGACAAATAAGGTACAACACTAGAATAACTTTGAACATGTTAGAGTATTATGAAAGCCATAGCGATAAAGAATTTGCAATGTTGTTTTTAGATGTTGAAGAAGCCTTTGATAATTTAAATTGGGACTTCTTTAAAAAATTAATAAAAGGTATGGGATTTGGATCCAATTTTGAAAATATGATAAACAATATATACTCTAAACAAAAGGCAAGGATCTTAGTTAATGGGAGATTTGACGGATACATTTGATATTAGGAAGGGAGTGAGACAAGGGTGCCCGCTCTTCCCTTTAATTTTTATAATGTCAATCGAAATTTTATTAAATCAAATTAGGATGAATCCTCAAATACAAGGAACCAACGTCAAAAAACAAGCTTATAAAATACAGACATTCGCAGACGATTTAGTCTTTTTTTTAGAAGAGCCAACTAATTCAATGATACATTTATTAAAAGAATTGGAATCATATGGAAGGGTAGCTGGTCTTAAAATAAATAGGAATAAAACCAAGATACTAACTAAAAATTGCAACCAAGACCAAACCATGACATTAATAGAGAAAACTGGATTTCAAATAGAAAAAAAATTAAGTACAGTAATACCTTATCTTACAAACATAATTGGTTCCAAAACGAGATTCGTAAGATGAAACAATGTTTCCCATAGGAATCAATGGAAAAGCCAATAATGCGTGCAAGCCCATTGGGAAAATCCAAAATATGAAGGCGTAAAAAAAGAAGTGGTGGGCAGATGAAGCTGAAGGGAACGGAGTGGGGGGAGGGACAGCGAAGCAAGGCGAAAAGAGCCTCTCTTGAGCTCCATGAGTCCCTGCCTCCCGTTTTTGTGCCCCCCCCACTCTGCTCATCTCCCCCACACCTTTCTCCTCCCTTAAGCTCCATGAGTCTTTCCCTCCTGTTATTGTCCCCCCCACTCTGCTCATCTCCCCCCACCTTTCTCCTCTCTTGAGCTCCATGAGCCTTTCCCTCCTGTTTTTGTCCCCCCCACTAATTTCCCCCACACCTTTCTCATCTCTTGAGTTCCATGAGTCTTTCCCTCCCATTTTTGTCCACCTCACTCTACTCATTTTCCCCATGCAGTTTGGAAGGGGGGAGTTTGTCACTGGAATTCAAAGCAGAGCTGGCAAAAATGAAGGGAATCCCAGGGAGAGGAGCCTCAGGGAAATCCCAGCAATGCAAGAACGGGGCGCTTTGGCTGTCAAGGGAAGTTCGGAGGCGTGGATTCGCAGGGAAATTCCAGCGCTTTGGAGCATCCCAGCAGTGGCTGCTCGGGTTCTTAAGGTGAAAATAGTTCGTAAGAAGAGGCAAAAAAATCTTAAACACTGGGTTCGAATCATAACAAGTTCGTATGAAGAGGGGTTCGTAAAATGTATCACTGTACTTAGGACTTTGGCTCTCATCTAGATATTCATCTTTAAAAGAATTAAATTATATTAAACTTTTATATAGAACCAAAGAAGACTTAGAAAAATGGTCCAAATTAAATCTATCTTTAATGGGAAGGATTAACACTATAAAATCTAATATACTTCCAAGATGGTTTCAAACGGCACCAATCCAACTGAATTAAAAAAAAATCTCAAACGTAAATAGAAAAATCTCTAAATTTATTTGGCATAACAATGAACCAAGATAAGTATAAAAGCACTGCAGGATTCGAGACTGAGAGGAGGATTTGGTCTTCCAAACTTAGAATTATATTATCAGGCGACAATATTATTGTGGATTAAAGAATGGATTAAATTGGACAGCAATAGAATTTTAGGAATAGAGGGACATAATATTAGTGAGGGATGGCATGCACACCTATGGGAAAGAGAGCGTATCAAACACTCACAATTTAGACAACACCGGATATGGAATATCTTACTTGAACATTGGAGAAAAGTAAGGAAAAAACATTATAGAGAAATGCCTAGATGGCTATCTACATTGGAAACTCAAATACATCCAAATATAACTAATAAAAACAAAATTAAAACATACAAAGAACTCTTAGATTCCAAGGGATTCTTAAAATCCAGAGAAAAACTCAAAAGTGAAGGCCTGGAGTTAGATTGGTTACCATATTTTCAGGTACAAAGTAGATATGAAAAAGACCTAATTGAATTTGGAATATGTAAAAAAACCTAGTAAAATAGATAAAATCTTAATAGGATCAGATAAAAAATTGTACCAAAATGTACAATTATTTACTAAATTATGAAAATACAGAGGAAGTAGTTAAACATAATATGATAGCATGGATGACAAATTTTGGTTATTCTATTCAGTTAGACGATTGGGAAAAATTATGGAAAATTAATTATAAGATGACACTGTCGGTATCGTATAAAGAAAATTTACATAAAATGTTTTATCGGTGGCATTATGCTCTGGCACGTTTAGCCAAAATTCATTCAAACATAAGTAATAAGTGCTGGAAATGCAAATCTGCCATAGGTACATATTATCATATTTGGTGGTTAAGTCCAGAAGCAGAAAAATTTTGGTCTAGCATTCAAAACTGGTTGAAATGTTAAATTACCAATTGGAAATGAACCTGGAAATGTATATTTTGGGAATAATTAGAGGACAGCATAGTAAGGAAGATTACTACTTGATAACACATATATTAACATCAGCAAGGTTGGTGTTTGCACAAACTTGGAAAAAGAAAAATATACCAAATGAAGAAATGGTGATTAGGAAAAAAACCGTTGAACTTACCTGAACGGTCTTCTCAATGTATGGCAAGGAGAGTCCAATGTGGGTTATTCTCTAGTCTTATTGGTAGGGACTGAATTCAATTTAAATAATAGGCAGGCCCCGCCCCCTGGCCCCTCAGTCAAAAACAAAACGAAGGAGCAGTAACCATACAACCTATTTTTATTGAATTATTAAAGTAAACACAAGATAACTTGAAAAAAACCTTTTAACCCAACAGGAAAAACAAGTGGTTCTTCCCAGGCCTGGGTGGGTTTGGACTCTCCTTGCCGTACATTGAGAAGACCGTTCAGGTAAGTTCAACGGTTCTTCTCCAATGCACTGGCAAGGAGAGTCCAATGTGGGATATACCCAAGTTCAATTTATCGGGTGGGAGCAGGCTGGACCACGGGTGCTGTAGTTGAGCATACCCTCTGTAATACCCGCCTCCCAAAGGCCGCCTCTGAAGAGGCAAATGAGTCAATGCGGTAATGTTTTATAAAAGTGGACGGAGAAGCCCATGTAGCCGCTTTGCATATTTCTTCAAGAGAAGCTTGCGTAGCCCATGCTGCTGATGTGGCAGAGCTACGTGTCGAGTGTCCGGTTATCCCTTGCGGGATCTGTTGACTCTTGGCTCTATATGCTTCTGTAATACAGTCACGCATCCACCGGCTGATGGATTGGGACGACACTCTGGAACCCATGTTTTGAGTAGAAAACGATACAAACAACGACTCAGACGTTCTGAATGGTTGTGTTCTGCGAATATAAATTTTTAGAACTCTTCGCACATCTAATTTGTGCCACATCAGTTCTGACGGATGTGTGCAGTGTGTACAAAAGTCCGGGATGACTATGTCCTGTGTCCTATGGAACCATGAATTTATTTTAGGTAGAAAAGATGGGTCTAATCGTAGTGTTACTCTGTCCTGGTGAAACTGACAGAGATCCAGACGCACTGATAAGGCTGAAATTTCTGATACCCGCCTAGCTGATGTGATAGCTACTAGGAAGGCCGTTTTTATTGACAAAAAGTGTAAGGAAATTGTTCTAAGTGGTTCGAACGGGGGCCTGTTAATGACTGTAATACTAGAGTCAAGTCCCAAGATGGGAATCTATGAATTTTCGCTGGGCAGATGTTTGAGGCCCCTTTTAAGAAGTCCCTAATCCAAGGATGTCTTGATAGGGGGCGGTCGAAGTCCCGGACTAAGATGGTAGATAAAGCCGCCACATGTCTCCTCAAAGTGTTGGGTGCGAGCCCTTTGTCCAGACCTGACTGGAGGAAGCTTAAAACTATGTCAGGAGAAGCAGACTGAGGATCAACTTTTTGTATTGTGCAAAAATTACAAAAGGTCGACCATGTGGCTTGATAAATATGTCTGGTGGAAGGTCGACGTGCTGCTTGTATGGTGGCAATGACCGTGTCTGGCAATTGGTGACGTCTTAGGCGATCCCTTTCAAGTGCCACATGGTCAGTTGCCACCACTGTGGCTCTGGGTGAAGGATGTCCCCTTGACTGAGAGAAATCCGTTGATCTGGGATCCGCCAATATGGGGAGATGGACAATTCCTTCAGGTCCGCGAACCAAGCTCGTCGAGGCCAATATGGAGCTATTAGTAGAATCTCGGCCTGTTCTTCCAGGATTTTTTGAATCACTCTCTGTATGATTCTGATTGGTGGGAATGCATAAAGTAGAGCTGTCGGCCACGACTGATGAAGAGCATCCACTCCCTCCGTTCCCGGAGACGGGAAACGGGAAAAGAATCGGGGGAGTTGTGTGTTCTGGGCTGTGGCAAAGAGGTCTATAACTGGAGTACCAAACCGGTTGCATATTTCCCGAAACAGACTGGAATCGAGATGCAATTCCGCTGGATCCACCGTTCCGCAGCTCAACCAGAACACTGGGTTCGTATCACGAAAAGTTTGTATGAAGAGGGGTTCGTAAGACGAGGTATCATTGTATTTATTGCAATTATAATTGATACCAAAAAAATCAAATAAGCACAGAAAAACGTTAATTTTTCTAAATGTTTGTTGCCTTCTCAAAATTTTAGAATTAGGGACTATCACTTTTATCCAGAAAAAATGTATGCATATGATCATAAAAGCCCAGTTCAACACCACACCTTTGAAAAAGAAAAACAAGAAATCCAAGAAGAAGCCAGAATGGTTGCACAAATATCTCTCTTATAAACCGAAAGACAAAAAGGACAAGTACAAAAAATGGAAAGAGGGACTCATAACTAAGGCAGAATATCAACAGATAGTCTGAATCTGTAAAGCTTAAGTCAGGAAAGCAAACACTCAGAATAAACAATGATATGCAACAAAAGTCAAAAACAATTTCTTTCAATATATAAATACAGTGTTCCCTCGATTTTCGTGGGGGTTACGTTCCAAGACCTCCCCCGAAAGTCGATTTTCCACAAAGTAGCAGTGCGGAAGTAAAACACCATCTGCGCATGCGCACCCTTTTTCCAAGGCCGCGCAAGGGCTTGAAGTTGGGGGCGGGGAGCGACGAAAGTGCGGAGGCTGGCAAAGATTGTTTTGAATGTTGGCTGCCCCCGCCCCCCCAGCGCCTCCGCCCCCCCCGCCGCTACCGCCCGCCCGCCCGATCCACCCCTCTCACCGGCTTTCTTCGGACATGGGTCCTCCTGCAGCAGCGCTGGCGGCTACGGCTTCTCATTCTCCTCATTCGGCCGGTAGCCGCTCTGAGCACTTTGAGAATGCCTGCCTCGCCCCTCTCACAGTCCCTTAGCTGAGAGCACTTTCGTCCCAGCTATCAGCGAGGGGGCTGCAGGAGAGGTGGGGGCAGGCGTTCTCACAGAGAGGGAGAGGGAGAAAGAGAGAGAGAGTAAGAGGGGGAGAGTGGAAGGTAGAGAGAGAGAGAAAAATGATAGAAAAAGGGAGAAAAAAGAGAAATGAGAAAATGATTGAAGCAGAGAATGACAGGAAATAAAGAGAAAGAGAGAGAGAAGTGACTCTTGGTGATGACGTATGACGTCATCGGGTGGGAAAAACTGGTATAGAAAAAAAACCGCGGAGTATTTTTTAATTAATATTTTTTGAAAAACCGTGGTATAGCGTTTCGCGAAGTTTGAACCCGCGAAAATCGAGGGATCACTGTAACAAGAAAAAAGTCAAGGAAACAGTTGATCCATTAAAGAAAGAAGATAGAGGAAGGGTAAGGAAGTAACAGGCAGTAGAGAGAAAGCAGAGATGTTTAATTCATTCTTTGGACCTGATGGATTATATCTTAGAGTTCTGAAGGGGCTGGCAGATATTATCCAAGAATCATTGTACCATATCTTTAAAAAGTCATGGAGCACCAAGGTTTGGAAAACAGCTGATGTGGTTCCCATTTTTTAAAAAAGAAAGAGAAAAAAAGGGTGGGGAACCAAACCCAGGAAACTATAGACCAATCAGCCTAACATCAATACCTGGAAAAAAATAATTAAAAAAAATAGGCCCGTGAACATCTAGAAACAAATAGTAGCCAGCAAGGGTTTGTTAAAAACAGATAATCTTATTTCGTTCTTTAACAGAGTGACTCAGTTAGTAGACCAATGAAATGCTGTGGATATAATAAATTTCAGCAAGACATTCGACAAAGTAAACTACAACCTACTTTTTGGTAAACTAGAGAAATGAAGGATAGACAGTATCACCACTAAATGGATTTGTAGCTGGCTAACAAACCATACTCAATGAATAGTCCTTAATGGTAGTAGATCTGCATGGAGTAGGGGGGGTACCATAAAGTTCCATCTTAGGCCCATTTTTCTTCAATATCTTCATACATGACAAGTCATCAAATTTGCAGTTGATACTAAGCTGGGAGGAATAGCCAACACCCAGAAGACAAGTTCAGGATCCAAAAAGATCTTGACAGACTTGAATGGGCCCTATCCAACATGAAATTTAATGTGGATAAAAGCAAGGTTTTATACCTAGGCAGGAAAAACTAAGGGTACAAATACAGATTAGGCAAAATTAGTCTCAAAAACTGCAACTGTGAGAGGGATATTGGGGTTCTAGTGGATGATCACTTAAACATGAGCTAGCAGTGTGCAGCAGCAGTCAAAAATACTAATATAATCACGGTTGTATAAATAGATGCATAGAATTAAAATCACATGAAGTATTAGTATTGCTTTATAAATCCTTAAGACTTAGTAATACTGCATTCAATTTTGGACACCACATTACAAAAAAGATGTTGAGACTTTGGAAAAAGTGCAAAGAAGAACTAAGAGGATTAAAGGCACGGAGACAAAAACATATGAAGAGTAGTTGCAGGAACTTATGACTAGTCTAGAAAAAAAGAAGGACTATCAGTGGGTTCATACTGATGTGGCTCTCTGGACCACACTGGTATGAACCCACCACTGCTGATATGTGAAAAAAGTGCCCAAACAGGCAAACCGGAAGTGCGTTTTCCCAAACGTCCACTTTGTCCGTTGGGGGATATTTTTGCCTCTGGGGTTTCAGGGAAGCTTCCCAGAAGTTTCCGGTCGACAAAACTGCCTTTCCAGAGGCCAAAAATCAGCTGGCCAGCGCGCACATGCGTGCTGCACATGACACAGGATAAAGTCTCACGTGCCCTCCCATGACTCTGCATGCCACCCGTGGCACACATACCATAGGTTCACCATCATGGGTATAGGGTCTCTTTCTTGAACAGCAGGTTTGACTAGACGACCTCCAAGGTGCCTTGTATTCTGATTCTTTTGAGTCTCTCACAAACCTCCTGTGTTGATACTGGAGGATTTATGGAGATTATTTGTATTCTTTCCACCATGTATCCTGTCCACACATCTAGAATGTTAATTAAGTGGAATCCTAGACCACAAACAAAAATGCTACATTACATTCAGGGAAAACATAGCTGTCTTCAAGTGCAAGATCAATGTCTATGCATCATTCTCTATTAAAGCTGAAGCCCACCATGCATTCACCTAAATCCCTAAAGGATTTAAAATAGATTTCCTGAAACTTCTGAATCAAGGTGTTCCTCCTTTTTCCAGCATGAGTAGCTCTATATCTAATCTGCAAATCCAAGGCTATAGTTCCATTAAAATTAATGAATACTAACAAAGAAATAACAAACAAGTGATGTATTATAATGGCTGAAGTGTTAAGTTCTGGGGAGATGTAAATCTACCATTAGTCAGGGAAATTCACTGGGACAATCCATCTCTCAGTCCAACATTTTTTACAGGTTTATTGTAGATAAAATGAAGAGGAACTTCATGAAATTTTCTTTGAACTCTTGGGGAAAAATTGGATCTAAAGGGAATAAAGAAATTCATAAGAAAGAACCTGCTAAAACAAATACCTCCCTAACCCACAATCTAAAATATAATCTAAAATATACATTACTACATTCTTCTTACCTCCATGTGAACATAGAGTTTTTCTGTGGTATCAGTTTGCTTTTCACAGAAGAGGCAGACTGCACAAACAGGATGTTCTTCCCAATCAGACCAGTCCCTATACAGGAACAATGCAAAGAACCATCTGTAACTGGCATTTTGGAATTGTCTAGAAAAGCTGTTGGCATGGAAACAAAATCTATTTTAACTCATCTATTCCTCCAAAAAGCAGAAACATGGAATTCTCCACCGCATGCTCAGAGAGTCCACTGTGGGTTGTTCTGTAGCCTCATTGGCAGGGACTGAGTTAAAAATTAACATATTTATTATGTCCCACCCACTACTGTTCCATTAGGTCAGTCTTAAAAACTCAGTCATAGTGTAGGGACTATGAGTTTCTTTCTCTCTTCACAGAGGATTTTCTTAGAAGGGATTTATTTATTTTATTTTATTTTTTATTTTCACAGATTAATTAACCTGTCTCTTCTCTCCCTTTTTTACAGGAGGAAGAGAGTTTTTCATCTTGAGATACTTGGGAGCCACTGCCCTCAGGGGTATTGTTCCCCAACTCTTAATCCCTGAGAGGCCACTGCTCTCTGGAGTATTGCCTTGAGGACAGAGATCACTGGATTGGGGCCCCTGACATCTGCGATCAGACCCTTCCCACTCCCCCCACTCCCCCCTGGGGCGCATATACCCAGCGAGCTGAGAGTACCATAAAAATTCACGAAGGATTGGCTTCTAAATGAAGGCTCCTCGACATTGAAGGCAATACCCAATGCAGGGAATCAGCTGTTCGTCGGCTCCCTTCCCGCTGTCAATCTTTGGCAGCAACGCGGGCGGACAAGCCAAGAACAAGAATCAATCTGGCGGCACTGCCGGAGTGGTTTCCTGCCGCCCAAAGTTGCGCCTGCCATTTTGGGGGTGTTTCCGGACCTAACAGCAAGCGTTTGAGGTGACTGTGCACCTCTGCCATTTTGGGGACTAAATTTTCCCGCCTAATTGGCGGCCGCCATTTTGGAAAGAACATTACCATGGAGAGTGGGTAGGTACCTAGACCTCTTGCCGGGGCCTCAACCAATTACAAGACATCATTTTGATGACGCGTTTTTTAGAAGACTCAGGGGCTCACTCACTTTGCCATTTTGTTACATCTCTACATCGTGAAATAGCTTCTTCTCATAGTAGAAAGCACCGTGAGTGTTACTATTCCCCTTTTATCATGTCTCAGCAACCACAAGTAAACCCCAGCGACCCTGCTGTTTCCTTGGTTGCTAAAGAAAAGGATAGAGGCCATAGCTCCAAATCCAAAAGCAAGAGCTCTCAGGCTTCAACAGCTTTAAAGGAGGCTGAGAAGAAAATCAAGGCCCTTGAGGCCCAGCTGGAAATTGCCAGAACTAGACCTGGGCCTAGTCCATCGGCCAGCACTATCCCACCTCATCAACAGGGCCCTTTAGCTTCAGCTACTCTCCCAATAATGGCCTTTGAGGAACTCACCCTCACTAGAAAAGGGGATCTGTCGCCAGACCGCCCACTAAGCATTCCCTTACCATCTGAAGGGGTTCAAAGGCCAGAGTGGATTAGGCCAATCTCTCAGCCCTAGCCTCAGCCATCTCAACCACAACCTGCAGCAGCTACCTTCACCCCAACTGAAGCAGGCCTCTGTGGCCCCATGGATAACTGGCAAACCATGTCTCCATCATTGCAGGACATGATAGCCTCTGCATACTCGCAATGTATCACGGTTCGCGCAACAACGGCCATTTCCATTACCATCCCATAATAGCCGTCAAGACCTTTGGGCCGCGCCAGCACCAGCACCGTCCTTACATGATTCTTTTCAGGAGGAACATGGACCAAGAGAAGTGACCACAGACCCGGAGGATGAGCTTTCTGAAGATGAAGCCAACTTACCTGAACAGCCGTCTCTTTTCAGAGTTCTACTGAACAAAGGAAAACTGACAGTTACTTTAGAGACCACTGAAAAGCTGGCAGGCCAAGCTGTGGCCATATTACCAGCAGCTAGACTGTTTAATGAGCCTCAGAAGGAATCAAAACACATTCCTTCAAAAGTTCCATTTTCTCAGAGAACATAAAGAGACCCTGGCAACATCCAGCTGCAGTCCTAGGGCCCTCAGCATTGGACCGGAGATTCTATTCCTTTGATCCGGACCTGGAGGCCCTACTTCAATACCCATCGGTGGATACACTTGTGACCGCGCTGGTATCTAATGCCCTAGTGGCGTCAGACATGGCGGGTGGCTTGAGGCCTGATGACAGAAAGACAGAGAACTTAACTAGAAGACTACATCAAATTTATTTATTTATTTATTTTATTTGTATGCCGCCCCTCTCTGCCTGGTCCTTAAGGGCAACATCAGCTGCATCCTTTTTTAATAGGGTCTCAATCCTGTGGCTGCAGGATATCCTCCCTAGACTTGGTCCAGAGGATACTCACCTCTGACAGGACATCAATAAACTCATTGCTGCCACCGAATTTTCTGCTGATGCCACCTTATCTGCAGCAAAATTTTCATCCCGAGCACTCGCAACCAATCTCTCTGCTCTTCACCTATTGTGGTTACGTTAATGGCAGGCAGACACAAAATCAAAGTGGCGACTGGCCACAGCTCCATACCAGGGGTACAAACTCTTTGGAGAGTCATTGGATACCATACTAATTGACGATAGAGACAAAAAGAAGGTGCTACCGAGGACGGCCAGGCGACAGGACAGACGGGGGGGGGTGTTCCTTATTTCCGAAGACAGCCCTTTTGGGCGGACCCCTCCACGACCATGCCCCCAGTTGCCAGATCCTATGGGCTTACACTCAAGTCATCCTACAGGTCTGAAAGAACCAGCTACGGAGATAGAAACCGCCAATTCCAACAGTCCTGTAGATCCTTCAGAGGTTCCAACAGGGATGGATATCGCAGACAGAAGTGACTCCGCACATGAGATTCCCACTGGTGGCCGCCTGCAGTTCTTCACCGACTCTTGGGGAACTATATCCACCAATGCTTGGGCGCCAAACAGATTCATGCAATATCCAATATTGACAGATTTACAAAAACAGGCTCTTCTATTCCAAGAAGTCCAACATCTTTTAGACATTGGAGCAATAGAAAAGGTACCAGCTGTGCAGCGGGGACAAGGATTCTACTCCATAGTTTTTGTGGTTCCCAAAACTTCCGGCAGGTGCCGCCTGATTCTGAATCTCAGACAGCTAAACATATACACCCGCTATGAAAGGTTCAAGATGCATTCCTTGCACACAATCCTTGCATCTATCCGACAACAGGATTGGATGACCTCCATAGATCTCAAGGAAGCGTATTTACATGTACCGGTCCACCCGCAACATCGATGCTTCCTCCGTTTCTGGATTGACGACCAGCACTTCCAGGACAGGGCAATGCCTTTCGGCCTGTCCTCGGCCCCAAGAACGTTCACCAAACTCTTGGACATCCTGACAGCCGACCACAGGACCCATTCCCTGCGCCTCTTAGCTTATCTGAATGATATAATCATCCTGTCCAGAAGCCCACAACAAGCCAGAAGGGATCTTGCATAAATGATAGAGTCCCTGGAGAGGGGTGGATTCCAACCAGATGCTTACTACACCTGGGTACCATGATAGGCACGTCAACCTGCAAAGTTTACCTCTCAACAGAGAGACAACAGAAAATTGTAGCAATGGTGAACTCTATACAACATTGCAGCAAAGTTCCCTTAGCATTCCTATCCCAGTTGCTAGGAATGTTCATCTCTTGCATAAACATTGTACCATGGGCTCGTCTTCACGCCTGCCCACTACAGTGGCGGCTGCTCCCGTTTCAAAGGGCACAGCTCATCCACTCCAAACAACTAACTGCAGAGGTCCGTCGCTCCCTTCCTTGGTGGACCTCCCCGGTCCTAACCAGGGGTTCACAATTCCTCTACCATCAAGAGGTGACCATTACCACAGATGTCAGCCTCTCGGTTGGGGAGCACACTCCAGATCCCAAGTCGCCCAAGGCCTATGGACAACAGAGGACTTGATAGACTTCAACATCAATCTTCTGGAGCTTCGAGTGGTGTTCAGAGCGCTACAGAGTTTCATGGACTTAGTAGAGGGACAACACGTCCTCATCTTGACAGACAAAGTAGCAACACTTGCTCACGTGAATCATCAGGGAGGCATGAAGTCGGGTCGTCTGATGCAGGAAGCCCATGCCCTCTTTACATGGGCAGAGTTACACCTGGCCTCGATTCACATGGAACACATTTCGGGAACTTCGAACATTCAAGCGGATTGGCTAAGTCGAAAGACTATCAATCCCGGAGAGTGGTCCCTGAACCCGGAGGTGTTTCAGGACATTGTGCATCGCTACTGCAATCCAGAGGTGGACTTATTCACATCACGCCACAACAACCAGGTTCCTCGGTTCTTCTGTTTTCCATCCCCGGGAGCCAAGCGAATCAATGCACTACTCTCGCCACGGTCAAGAGGACTACTATATGCTTTCCCTCCGGTCTACTTAATCCCCAGAGTAATCTCCAAGATTATCCTAGAACAAGCAGAGGTGCTTCTAGTCGCATCATACTGGCCCAGGCGTCCATGGTTCGCGGACCTGATGGACCTATCAATCTCCCCTCCATGGACCATCCCACACCACCGCTCTCCCTGACACAAGGGTCAATAGTCCACCCAGACCCTTGGTGGTGAAGACTTGTTGTGTGGCAATTGAAGGGGACAGCATGAGAAAGAACATCTTCCTGAAAATGTCATCCATACCATTCAAGCTGCTCGCCAACCATCAACAACTTGCACATATCAAGCAACTTGGGCAGCTTACTGTAGATTTCACAAAGCCCAAGGAGTAATACCTCAACTGTCTTCTGTACTTCATCTTCTAGACTTCCTACAGAAGGGTCTCGACGAAGGGTCGGCACCCAACACTTTACGTAGTCAGGTGGTGGCCATAGCCACGGTTCTTCGACCAGACCCTCTATGCCCAATTTCCCACCATCCGTGGATAAAGGACTTCCTCTGGGGGGCATCAAATCTGTCTCTACCAGTCATGCATCGCTTTCCATCCTGGGATCTGCCCTTGGTCCTACAAGCCCTTATAGGACCTCCCTTTGAGCCATTAAGGAAAATCTCGCTCCGGATCCTATCCATTAAGGTGGCCTTTCCGGTGGCCATCACTTCAGCGCGCAGTCTCAGAGTTGTCGGCATTATCAGTCCGTCCGGACCTCTGTGTCTTCCACCCTGAAAGGGTAACCCTGCGTTTAGACCCCTGTTTCTTGACCAAAGTCAACACAAGATTCCACCGGTCTCAAAACATAGTCCTCCCCGACTTTTGTACACATGGGTCACACCCGTCGGAGCTGCGATGGCACAAGGTCTGTAGGGCACTGAAAATATATGTATGTCGTACCGAGACTTTTAGGAAATCAGAGGTATTATTTATTTAATTTCTCCCAGCATCCATGGGTAACAGAGTATCAGGCAAGACAATCAACAGATGGATCCGTTCCTGCATTATGGAAACATACAAGACAAGCTCTACACCCTTACCGGCTCATGTCATGGCACTCCACCAGGAGCGCGGCCACTCCCGCTGCTTGGACCACACAAGCTCCAATCGAAGACATTTGCTCCCACGACCTTTATAAGACACTATCGTCTAGACTCATTTGCTTCAGCGGAAGCTGTCTTCGGACATGGAGTGCTGCAAAGGGTTTGTGCTCCGGCGCCCCTGGTACAGCCTCTCCCGCCCTAATTCGGTTTGCTTGGGTATACCCCACATTGGACTCTCCAAGCAGTGCAGTGCAATAGGACCGTTGAACTTACCTGAACGGTCTTCTCGATGCACTGCGAGGAGAGTCCAACCCCCCCCCCCCCCGGCTTATTTGGCCCAGGGGCTCACTCCCCATTACCTTCGTATTAATAGTTTAAAGTTCATAAAGTTAATAAAGTTTGGTTTCTTACACTATTCCTTCCTTTTTATTGACTGACCTAATGGGGCAGTGGTGGGAGGGACATAATAAATATGTTAATTTTTAACTCAGTCCCAGCCAATGAGGCTGCAGAACAACCCACATTGGACTCTCCTCGCAGTGCATCGAGAAGACTGCTCAGGTAAGTTCAATGGTCCTTCTGATCCCATCAGTCACCTGCAATCTTAAACTACTTCCTGTTCCATACCTGTCCCCAGGGGCTTTAGTTCCTCCTTCCTGCTCCTGAAGATACTCAGTTTTCTGTTATCACTGAGCAGGTTTAATCCATTCTAAGTTTGTTTGTTTGTTTATTTATTTATTTATTGGATTTGTATGCCGCCCCTCTCCGTAGACTCGGGGCAGCTAACAACAGTAATAAAGACAATCCAATATTCAAACAGTTAAAAACCCTTATTATAAAACCAAACATACATACAGACATACCATGCATAAAATTGTAAAGGCGTAGGGGGAAAGGGTATCTCAGTCCCCCCATGCCTGGTGGCAGAGGTGGGTTTTAAGAAGTTAACAAAAGGCAAGGAGGGTGGGGGCAATTCTAATCTCTGGGGGGAGTTGGTACCAGAGGGCCGGGGCCACCACAGAGAAGGCTCTTCCTCTGGGTCCCGCCAAGCAACATTGTTTAGTTGACGGGACCCGGAGAAGACCCATTCTGTGGGACCTAACTGGTCGCTGGGATTCGTGTGGCAGAAGGCGGTCCCTGAGATAATCTGGTCCGGTGCCATGAAGGACTTTATAGGTAATAACCAACACTTTGAATTGTGACCGGAAACTGATCGGCAACCAATGCAGACTGCGGAGTGTTGGTGTAACATGGGCATATTTGGGAAAGCCCATGATTGCTCTCGCAGCTGCATTCTGCATGACCTGAAGTTTCCGAACACTTTTCAAAGGTAGCCCCATGTAGAGAGCATTACAGTAGTCGAGCCTCAAGATGATGAGGGCATGAGTGACTGTGAGCAGTGACTCCCGGTCCAAATAGGGCCACAACTGGTGCACCAGGCGAACCTGGGCAAATGCCCCCCTTGCCACAACCGAAAGATGTTTCTCTAATGTGAGCTGTGGATCAAGGACGCCCAAGTTGCGGACCCTCTCTGAGGGGGTCAATGATTCCCCCCCCAGGGCGATGGACGGACAGATGGAATTGTCTTTGGGAGGCAAAACCCACAGCCACTCCGTCTTAACCGGGTTGAGTTTGAGTCTGTTGACACCCATCCAGACCCCAACAGCCTCCAGGCACTGGCACATCACTTCCACTGCTTCACTGACTGGACAAGGGGTGGAGATGAAAAGCTGGGTATCATCTGCATACTGATGATACCTCACCCCATGCCCTTGGATGATCTCACCCAGCGGTTTCATGTAGATATTGAATAGCAGTGGGGGAGAGGACCGACCCCTGAGGTACCCCACAAGGGAGCAACCTAGAGGTCGACCTCTGACCCCCCACTAACACCGACTGCGACCGACCGGAGAGGTAGGAGGAGAACCACTGAAGAACAGTGCCTCCCACTCCCAACCCCTACAGCCGGCGTAGGATACCATGGTCAATGGTATCGAAAGCCGCTGAGAGGTCAAGAAGCACCAGGACAGAGGACAAGCCCCTGTCCGGGCCCGCCAGAGATCATCCATCAGCACGACCAAAGCAGTTTCCATGCTGTAGCCGGGCCTGAATCCTGACTGCTGAGAGCCTAGATAATCGGCTTCTTCCAAGGACCGCTGGAGCTGGAGCGCCACCACCTTCTCAACAACCTTCCCCATAAAGGGAAGGTTGGAGACTGGGCGACAGTTATTGAGAATGGCTGGGTCCAGGGAAGGCTTCTTGAGGAGGGGGCGTACAAGTGCCTCCTTGTAGGGATCCGGGAAGGACCTCCTCCCCAAAGAAGCGTTGACAATCTCCTGGACCCAGCTCCGTGTCACCTCCCTACTGGCCGAAACCAGCCAGGAGGGACACGGATCCAGTATTTGGAGGAGACAGGAGCACAGAGAGGAATCCATCTCAAATAGGGGCACATGTCCATCCAAGGACAAATCCACATCTGAAACACAGAGCATCACTGGTGAGATTTAGATTGCTTGTATTTATTAATTGTTATGTTCAGCAGTAATTCAATACTGCCTATCTTGTATTTAGTTTTCATTGTATGTATTCCTAATTTTCCAGTTTCACCATATAGAATAGAATAGAATAGAATTTTATTGGCCAAGTGTGATTGGACACACAAGGAATTTGTCTTGGTGCATATGCTCTCAACGTACATAAAATAAAATATACATTTGTCAAGAATCATGTTGTACAACACTTAATGATTGTCATAGGGGTCAAATAAGCAATGAAGAAGCAATATTAATAAAAATCTTAGGATGTACGCAACAAGTTATTGTCATACAGTCAACATGGGAGGAAATGGGTGATAGGAATGATGAGAAAAACTAGTAGAATAGAAGTGCAGATTTAGTAGAAAGTCTGACAGTGTTGAGGGAATTATTTGTTTAGTAGAGTAATGGCGTTCGGGAAAAAACTGTTCTTGTGTTTAGTTGTCTTGATGTGCAGTGCTCTGTAGCGACGTTTTGAGGGTAGGAGTTGAAACAATTTGTGTCCAGGATGTGAGGGGTCAGTAAATATTTTACCCGCCCTCTTTTTGACTCGTGCAGTATACAGGTCCTCAATGGAAGGCAGATTGGCAGCAATTGTTTTTTCTGCAATTCTGATTATCCTCTGAAGTCTGTGTCGGTCCTGTTGGGTTGCAGCACCAAACCAGACAGTTATAGAGGTGCAGATGACAGACTCAATGATTCCTCTATAGAACTGAATCAGCAGCTCCTTGGGCAGTTTGAGCTTCCTGAGCTGGCGCAGAAAGAACATTCTTTGTTGTTCTTTTAATAAAACATCCAGATCTATGCACACAATCTGTTTTATTGGATGATAGGTGGGTTTTGCTGCACAGACTAACATATAGCGAGGATATCATTAAAAAAATAAAATGAAAGATATTAAATTGTCCCTTTATAACCTGACTATCCCAATTCATTTCTATTCCCCATAATTACTGTTCATACTTGAAAATGTAAAAAATCTCACTTTTTATTTTTTTAGTGACTGCTATTTCGTCTATCATTATCATCTTATCAACCCTAAAGAATCCCAAGTTACTAGCCCATAAATATGAAACAAAAATTCCACATACTCTTCTTGACTGTGGAACAATTCTCGGTCATCTTCTGACTGAACCTGTTCCCAGGACTTCCCAAATTCCTGAAAAAAATAAAATAAAAATGCGTTAAGCCAACTAAATTTTTTAGATTTATTCAGAAAGAGCAGACATTCTAAGTTAGAAATTGAAACTCTCAGCAATCTTTCCCCTTGTTGATATCTACTGAAGAACTTGAATGCTGCAACTTAGTAACATCTTAACAGTTGCAGGTTTACCTTTATTTAATCTAAGTTTTGAGTGTACCTTATCTGATGGGGTATTTAAGATAAAGTAATTTTATAGTCTTATATGTAAAATATTAATTCATTCAGTTGGAAATGTATTCTTGTGAAAAGAACTCAAATGTAAGGAAATATGGGATTTCATCAAGAGTCAATAGCAAACATGACAATCCCTTAAAAGAACTGAATTTTGACCCATATCAGTTTTATTATGGAACCTAAATCAAGTTCATTTCTTAGGTTTACTGGATTTGTAATGACTGTATTCCTGACTCATACGAGAAATTTCCATGATTCCAAAAAAAGTCCTAATAATACTCCTAGCAAGCTAGAAAAATATGAGAATCTGCAAGAATTGAGCAGTTTCCTATATTTCCCAGTACAACTTATTTCTAAACAAAGTTTTGTTTCTCTTTTTAAAGAGAAGCACGTAAATATATAAAAAGAAAGTGTGAAGTAAAGAAGCCAGATAAATAGAAGATTTATATATATACCAGGTTGCTTCTTTTTCTTTCCATTTTTGCTATTCTTGTGTTTCTCTCTCTCTTTTTTTGTAGGAATCACGAAAGGAAACATTGTAACAATAACAATCAAAGGATACAAAACAATAAACTGGACTATATTAAAGGTTGAGGGGTTTTTTCTTTTTTGGCTGGACTGCTTTTTGTTTTTCCCTTTTGCTTCTTTTTTGTACACTTAAGTAAAGACAATATTAGAAGATAATTTTTTTTACCCTTCTCCTTTCTTTTTTTAATAGACTTGTCATGTATCCCCATTATGAGTAATTACTAATGATTTTTCTTTTTCCTCTTGGCTTTTTCTCTTTTTGATTTTTGACTACCCCATATATACATAAATTTATTCTCCTCCCTTTTTTCATATATGTGTGTGTGTGTGTGTGTGTGTGTGTGAAATGTTTTTAGCTGGAATTTTAAAATTAAGGGAGACTAGGATGGTCCCATTTCGGCCTTGTTCTGGCCTCATCAGCTAGCCACACCCTTTCCTTACTGGGATTCGATCTGGTGAACTCTGCCTTGTAAAGCAGAGAAAAAGCCAAAATGGGGCCATCCTAGTCTCCCTTAATTTTAAAATTCCAGCTAAAAACATTTAACACATACAGAATATAGTTGTCGGCTATAAATATATTAACTGCCTTGAAGTGGCCCTGGGTTGGGCCTAGAGGCAAAAAGGAGCTGTGACGTTCCTTAAAATATACCAGGGTGATCCGACATAAAAAACATATAGCCCCTCCCTGGTACAGAGCTGGAAGGGATCTGATCTGATAGCTCAAACTGCTAGTTCTCTGCTTTACAAGGCAGAGTTCACCAGATCGAATCCCAGTAAGGAAAGGGTGTGGCTAGCTGATGAGGCCAGAACAAGGCCGAAATGGGACCATCCTAGTCTCCCTTAATTTTAAAATTCCAGCTAAAAACATTTAACACATACAGAATATAGTTGTCGGCTATAAATATATTAACTGCCTTGAAGTGGCCCTGGGTTGGGCCTAGAGGCAAAAAGGAGCTGTGACGTTCCTTAAAATATACAAGGGTGATCCGACATAAAAAACATATATATATATATATACCAATATATATATACCAGGGTGATTCGACATAAAATGTAATCCTTCCCTGGTACAGAGCTGAAGGGATTGGATACTGTAGCCTAGAGGATAATTCTCTGCCTTACAAGGCAAAGGTTGCAGGTTCAAGTCCCAGTGGGTATGGCTAGCTGATGAGGCCAAAATAAGGCCGAAATAGATCTATCCTAGTCTCCCTTAATTTTCAAATTCAGCTTAAAAATGTGACATATATATATATATATATATATATATATATATATATATATATATATATATATATATATTTGTTTTCGTAAATTTTCACGGGTATATGTATGTAGATTGTTCTGAGTTCGGGTTTTGCCCTGTGTAATATTTTGCATGTTTATGCGACGTTTCGGTGAAATCACATTCAACATCATCAGGCTGAAGTTTCCAAGCTTCGTGCTGTTGTAAAATGGAATGTTTGCAACTGTCATTTCTTCCTAGTATATAGTGTGGGGGTGGAGATTTGGTTTGAATGTAGCAAATAGATTGGGTGATTATGTTTCAGTGATCTGATTGGTTGGTGTAATCATAATTATTAGAAGGATTGACATGATGATTTTTATGAAGTGTTTTTTTGTTTAAGGCTGGTTTCCAAATTTCAAAATTCCAAATTCCAGAACCAAACGCTTAGCTGACCATGAGCACTTAAAAACTGAATTGAACAAACTCAAAGATGTATTAATTTCTAATGGATTCGAAGAGAAAACAATCACAAACCTAATCAAAAAAGAGACACCCCCCAAAAAACAAGATCAAGAACAGGACAATGGTACCACCATCCTCCCTTACATCAAGGGCACCACAGACAAAATTAGTAAAATTCTGCACAAACATAACATCAAAACTTCATTTTGCACCAACCAAAAAATATCTAATATCCTAAGGAGCCCCAAAGATAAAATCCAATTGGAATACCATGGAATCTATGAAATCCCTTGCAAAACATGTGCAGCCACATACATTGGACAAACCAACCGAAGAGTGAGCCAACGCATTGCAGAACATGTGAATGCAGTTAAAAAAGAAGAAAAGACTTCCTCCCTTGTCCAGCACATTAAAAAAACAGGGCACGAAATTAACTTTGAAAAAACTAAATTATTTCACAAAACAGAGAATTTATATAGAAGAATTGCTCTAGAAGCCATAGAAATTGAGAAGAGCCCCCTTTGCATAAATAAAAGAGATGACACGTCCCGCCTACCAGAAATTTGGAAACCAGCCTTAAACAAAAAAAAACACTGCATAAAAATCACCATGTCAATCCTTCTAATAATTATGAATTTGGAATTTTGAAATTTGGAAACCAGCCTTAAACAAAAAACAGTTCATAAAAATCACCATGTCAATCCTTCTAATAATTATGATTATACCAACCAATCAGATCACTGAAACATAATCACCCAATCTATTTGCTACATTCAAACCAAATCTCCACCCCCACACTATATACTAGGAAGAAATGACAGTTGCAAACATTCCATTTTACAACAGCACGAAGCTTGGAAACTTCAGCCTGATGATGGTGAATGTGATTTCACCGAAACGTCGCATAAACATGCAAAATATTACACAGGGCAAAACCCGAACTCAGAACAATCTACACACACAGACACACACATATGTACATATATATATATGTTCTCTTCCTCCCTTCCCTTTTTGAGTGTTTATATGTACTTTACATATATATTCATTTAGTAATTTAAGATTGTTTAAGAATATTAATTAAATTAATTAAATATTTATGAAGAAATATATATTAGAAATACTTAAGCATTGATATAAGTTTAAGATTGTTAAAGAAGATTTAAACAATTAAGTATTTAAGAAAATAGACTTCTGGGGGAGGCACGAGTCGTGCCGGGAGGACGGGGATAGAGCTCCGTCCCCGTCTCTCCCTTTTTCTCATTGGGAGATCGCCGGTTGTGGTTTGATCGAGCCTGGAGGGCTCGATCTTGAACAGGGGGTCGCCTAGTCCCGAGGGGTGGATCGCCACCGCCACGGAGGGGGAGGATAACTCCGCAGCCCCAATGATGGAAAACCGTGCCTCCGTTCCAGCTGGGACGCGGCCATAGCGGCTTCCTCACGAAGGTGGGAGCATTAAAAAGCTAAAAGAAGTCAATAGGATAAAGATCATCCGAAAAGAAGAAAATAGGCACAGAATAAGGTATACTCTTTTGGATTTCATTACATTAAAAGAATAAAAGGAAAGATCTTGGAATAAAAAAGGTGAACAAGGAAAAGTTTTTTTTTCTTTAAGTACATATCCTTGGGCATAAACTTAAGTCATAAACAGATCTACTTTCTTTACTCTTCCCCCCCCCCTTTAACTATCTACCATTTTTATAATTAAACAATATTTGGAGAAAAATATACCCCTTAATATCTAACATCCCTGGAAGAAATAATGAATTGAATTTGTAATAGGGGATGAAATCTAAACAAAAGGGGAATCTAATCGATTGAAAACACCAAGTTTCTAGTGTTTCCGGTTTTTAAAAAAGGATGTATTTTTAAAGAATACTATGCACTATCTGGATTAAAAAGAAAAATAAAATTTAAAATATCCTAAGAAAATATATATTTTGATCAATTTTTCAATTCTTAACCTAATTCAACTAAATTTTCCTGTATAAAACGGATTTTACTGAACTGGAAGTATTTGCAGAGGGACTATTTTACAAACGGCAATAGTGTAAGAATCTAATAGACGAAACGGACCAATGATTTTTCTTTACTTTTAATATTTCTCTTTATTCCCTGTACCTTTTTTCTTGTGGATTGCGGACCGTGGATTTGGACAGAGGATTTTGGTACAATATTAAACCAATTTTTGGAACTTTGCTTTTTCAAAAGATTAAAAAACAATTGCGAACTTGAGAACTTAAAAACAGAACAAAGCATAGTAGTTAAGGATCCAAGAACGATCTGAGAAAGACAAATCTTGAAAATTCTATTTTTGCTTTTCTATTTTTTCCTTTTATCATCGTTGGAATTAGTTATATTGAACATTTTACTCAAGGGGGTTTTACGCATGCGTCGAGGAGAGTAGACGCTCCGCTGAACGCTCCTCAAATGAGAAAATAAACATTGGATTTTAAGCCCCATTGAAACTCTTGGAGTCTCAAATAAATTGGACTAAGCAAAAAAGTTAAAACTTTGGAACCTGAAAATACCTTGGGCTTATCGAAGGAGAGCAGAAACAACGTGAAAACAGCCTACATTCGGAACTGTGAGTAAACGATAAGTTAAGAGGAGGAGGGAAATGGCGGAAGCAGTCGGAGTAGAGCTCACAGAGAGAATGGACACTTTGATGAAAACTTTTGTCATGGTCGGTCAGCAGTTGAAAGAAATACAAGAGGTGGTGGTTAAGACCGAGACTGAGTTGCAAAAAGTAAAAATAGAACAGCAAGAAGTGAAAAAAGAACAGCAAGCCCAGGGTATTAGGGTTTTAAAGATAGAAGAAGGAAGGGAACAGGACCGCCAACGCATAAATATGCTGGAAGATAGATTAAGAAGAGCAAACTTGCGTCTGAGAGGGTTTAAAGCAGATTTTGCCGATGGCAGAAATATGATCCAAAATATTCAGCAATGGTTTAAGGAGTATAAGATTGAAATTCACGATCATCAAATAGAACGTGCACACTGGGTTTTTGGAGCGCAAAGAGACGGGAATCAACAAGACATCGTAATCAAATTCCTCTCAGAGAGAACAGCCGAAACAGTCAATAAAGAGCAAAGGAAAATTACTAACCTCAGTTTTAAAGGAGCCTTGATCCGGGTTTTGAAAGATTTGTCGGTGCAAACTTTGCAAGCAAGGAGCCAGATGCGTCCGATTGCAGAAGCTTTGTTCAAGGGAAATATTCGTTTCAGCTGGCAATATCCGGCCATTATAATGCTTTTTCAAGAGGGGAAAATGTATCCAGCAAAGTCGTTGGAGGAGATGCTGGTAAAACTTGGTTTGAATCCAGATTTAAAGCAACAGGCAGAAAAAGCAACAGAGGCGATTGAAGAGGGGGGTAAAACAGGAGGAGAGGGGGTTAAAAATATTTTTGAACTCCTGCAATCAACATTCCCCATTAAGGAATTTGAACTGAAAAGGCAAGCCCTCTTGGAGAAAGAGAAAGAACCACCAGATTCTTTCAAAATGGAGACTAGAGTCTCGAGGCAAAAAAAAGAAATGAAACGTCTGTAAAATGTTTTTGTTCTGTTTGTTTTATATAGTAAGAAAAAGGCTAAGGTTTGGTCCTGATTCAATTTAATATCTGTTTTAACTTTAATCAAATTAAGGGAGACTTGGGGAGGGGAGCGTGGGGTTTTATTTCCTTTTTTTAAAGAAAGGGTGTTGGGGGGGGAGCAACAGTTTCGGTGGAACCGTGCCCCCCAATGGTGCCTGACCAAAACAGCGGATTTCCCCCCCGCTTTTCTCGGGGGGAGGCACCTGGGTGGGAAGATTCTTTTATAAAAATGAAGAACTTAACAGAACTCTGGGTTACAGGAGGGAGAAATGTTAAATGGAAATATTAAGAGTGATCAAACAATTATGGCATTAAATATAAACGGTCTTGTATCGCCTCTAAAAAGGCACAGACTATTGAAATTAGTGAAAGAAAATCATGTGGATTTTTTATTTCTTACTGAAACCCATAAGGGACGGAAAAGAATGGATAAACTGATAGACAGCAATGAATGGGAAGGTATTTTTGAATCTAGAGGGCAAACAAATAGTAGGGGAGTAGCCATATTAATAACCATATTAATAAATCAAAGAAACTCATTTCAGGTGATACAAACAAAAGGGGACAAAGAAGGAAGGTTATTATTTGTAAAAGGAAAAATAAATCAAATGATAATAACACTAGCGGTAATATACCTCCAAATGTAAATGCCAAACAATTTATTATGAATGCAAAACGTAAATTGGATTTATTTTCAGAAGGGATGGTGATATTTGCTGGGGATTTCAATGTAGAAATAATGGCTAATAACAAAGAAAAGAAACAATTAAATTTAAATAGATTCAATATGATAGACCTACATGCTGATAATTCAAATAGAGGAACATATTATTCTGTAAGACATAATAAGTTTAGTTGTATTGACTATATACTTATGAATAAAACAGGAAATATTCAAATTAAAAAACCAGAAATTAAATGTAATTGGATATCTGACCATGCACCCATAACAGCAGTCATAAAAATAGACTCCATTAGTAGACAAAGAATTTGGAGATATAACACAATTGTTTCAGTAAGCGAAAAAAATAAGGAAAAAATTCAGAGAGATATTCAGGAATTTTATAATATAAATGAAAACGGTGAAATGAGGCAATCAGTTATTTGGGACACGAAGAAAGCAGTTATTAGGGGTAATTTAATCAGTATGGAGTCTTATATTAAAAAAAGTTGGGGAATGGAAAGGGAAAAAAGAATAAGGGAAATAGAATTAATAAGAGAAGATTTAAGAATAACAAGAAATAAATAATGGAATGATTTGTTAAAACTTAAACAAAGACAATTAAAGGATATAGAGGAAGAACAATGGAATAATATGAGAATGACAGTAAAATAGAGAATAGAAATACGGGGGAGGAAATCAGCAAAACAAGGTGAATTATCTCAAAAAGAGAAAAGAAAAATTAATAATAAATGGTTTAAGAGACAAAAATGGAGTAATGAAATATAGTAATAGAGAGCTAGAAAGTGTAATGAGATAATTTTATGCAAAATTGTATGAAAAAGAACATGTTGTTACAAGATATAGAGGTTAAAGAAAGGTTGAATGAAGAAGAAAGACAAATGTTAAATGCAAATATAACAAGGGATGAAATAATTTAAGTGGTAAAAGGGTAAAGCACCAGGCCCTGATGGATTTACAGGAGAATAGTACAAAACATATATAGAAATTTTGCTACCGCATTTGGAGAAATTGTATAATAATGTCCTCACAACATTAGATGTTCCACAAACATGGAAGAAGTCTGAAATTGTAACAATTCCTAAACCAGATCGAGATTTAAAAGAACCCGGTTCCTACCGCCCAATTAGTCTACTAAATCAAGATTATAAAATCTTTATGAAAATTTTAGCAAATAGATTGGAAAATATATTACCAAGAATAATTGGAAAGGATCAGTATGGATTTATAAAAGGAAGAAGAATATATCAACCCATTAGAAATATAGTGAATGTGCTGCACCATGTTACTGGAACTAAAAGGAAAATGGGACTATTAAAGCTAGATGTTTATAAAGCTTTTGATAAAATAAATCATGATTATTTATTCCAACTATGTAATAGTTGGAATATGGGGAAAAGGTTTTGTCAAGTAATAAAAGAAATATACAGTGATCCCTCGAGTTTCACGATCTCGATCTTCGCGAAATGCTATATCGCGATTTAAAAAAAAATAATTAAAAAAAAACCACTTCCGCGTTTGGCTTCGGGACTCAGCTCGGAAGCGGCGCGGCTGTTTTAAAAGGTCGCAGCCGGCCTGGGGGGCTTCCCAGCACCCCCCGAACCCCCAACCTGCGTCTTACCGGCCACCCACGCAAAGGGGAAATTCCGGCTCCTCGCTGATGCCCGCCGCTCGCCCGCCCGCCAGCAAGAGCGGGAAGACCCAGGGAAGGTTCCTTCGGCCGACCAACAGCTGATCTGCTCGGTAGCGCAGCAGCAGCGAGGAGCCGAATCGGGGTTTCCCCTTTGCGTGGGCGGCGGGGAACGCAAACTCCACCATCTACGCATGCGCGGCCATAGAAAAAAGGGCGCGCATGTGCAGATGGTGTTTTTACTTCCGCAACCCTACATCGCGAAAAATTGATTATCGCGAGGGGTCTTGGAATGGAACCCTCGCGATAATAGAGGGATCACTGTATAAGGAAAATATAGCCTATGTCAGAGTAAATGGAAATAGAACGGAGAAGATAGAAATAAATAATGGAACCAAACAAGGATGCCCCCTATCCCCAATGCTTTTCGCAATGGCAATTGAAACATTAGCTAATAAAATTAGAAAAGACAAACAATGGAAGGGATATCAAATAGGGAATATGGAATTAAAATTAAACATATTTGCAGATGATACTATAATAATTACAGAAACACCAGTAGATATGATTAAGAGAATGATTATAATACTTTAGGAGTTCAAAGACCAATCAGGATTAAGAGTAAATATGGAAAAATCAGAAATCATTTGTTTAAATACCGGGCCTAAAGAACAAATTGAAATACGGAAAGTATCAGGTTTAAAACTGGGGAATAAGAAAATGAAATATTTAGGAGTATGGTTATTAAAAAAACCGGGAAAAATTGTGGAATTTAATTATAATCTAATATGGAAAAAAATTCAGAAACAAATTAAGAATTGGGGAAATAAAAATTTGAGAAGATTGGCTAGAGTAAGAGCATTAAAAATGATGATTATCCCAAAAATGTTATATATATTACAGGTAATGCATGGAACCTTCCCAATAAGGAAATTAAAAGAATACTAAATTAAATGCTTGGATAGAAGGTAATAAAAGATCAAGAATTTAAAAAAATGGTTGATAGGCACAGAAGGCGAGGGAGGTTGGGGAAATCCAAGTCTGGAGTACTATAGGGATGCATATCAAATAGATTAATGGAATTACAATTATTAGAAGAGACACCATGGGTAGAATTAGAGAAATAAATTAATGATATTAAGAATCAAGAATTATTATTTAGGAAATGGAATAAGAAAGAAAGAAATAGATTAATGGACCCAACTAAAGCGATTATAGAAAGTTGGATGAAATGGCAAGATAAACTAAAAATGACAAATTCTAAATTAGCAACGCTGCATGTGATAAATATAAAGAAAGAAAGTAACCTCACAAAGATAATTTGGAAATTAAGGGGAAAAGGTATACAGAGAATAGAACAGTTATATGAAAAGGATGGAAGGATCAATAGAAATGAAATAGAGAGATGCCTTGGACAACAAAATTGGTTACAAGTTAATGCAATAAATACGTATTTAAGTAAAAAGGAAAATATAGAAATATTCCTCAAACAAGAAACAAATTTAGAGAAGATATTAAGGGAAAAGAGTAAGAATATAAAAGCGCAAGCAGGTAATATATATAAGGAATTATTACAAGCAGAGGAACAAGTAATAAAAGGACTGACGAAATATTGGCAGGATGAGTTAGAAATTGATGAATGGGATATGGAAGGCATAATTGAAAATATCAAAAGAATTAAAAATACAAGGATAAGAGAAATGAGAAGAAAAATTTTACACAAATGGTATTATACACCAGTACAATTAGCACGCTTTCAAACGATGATGAAAGGGAATTGTTGGCATGGATGTAAGGAAAAAGGAGTACAGTGATCCCTCGAGTTTCGCGATCTCGAGCTTCGCGAAACGCTATATCGCGATTTTTAAAAAAATATTAATTAAAAAAAAACCACTTCCGCATTTGGCTTCGGGACTCAGCTCGGAAGCGGCGTGGCTGTTTTAAAAGGTCGCAGCCGGCCTGGGGGGCTTCCCAGCACCCCCCCGAACCCCCAACCCGGGTTCGGGGGGGTGCTGGGAAGCCCTCCAGGCCGGCTGCGACCTTTTAAAACAGCTGCGCCGCTTCCCAGCTGAGTCCTGAAGCCAAACGTGGAAGTTTGCCTTTGGCGTTTGGCTTCAGGACTCAGCTCGGAAGCGGCGCGGCTGTTTTAAAAGGTCGCAGCCGGCCTGGGGGGCTTCCCAGCACCCCCCCAAACCCCCAACCCGGGTTCGGGGGGTTTCTGGGAAGCCCCCCAGGCCGGCTGCGACCTTTTAAAACAGCCGCGCCGCTTCCGAGCTGAGTCCTGAAGCCAAACGCCAAAGGCGAACTTCCACGTTTGGCTTCAGGACTCAGCTGGGAAGCGGCGCGGCTGTTTTAAAAGGTCGCAGCTGGCCTGGGGGGCTTCCCAGTACCCCCCCGAACCCCCAACCTGGGTCTTCCCGGCCACCCACGCAAAGGGGAAACCCCGGCTCCTCGCTGATGCCCGCCGCTCATCTGCCCGCCAGCAAGAGGGGGAAGACCCAGGGAAGGTTCCTTCGGCCGCCCAGCAGCTGATCTGCTCGGTAGCGCAGCAGCAGCGAGGAGACGAATCGGGGTTTCCCCTTTGCGTGGGCGGCGGGGAACGCAAACTCCACCATCTACGCATGCGCGGCCATAGAAAAAAGGGCGCGCATGTGCAGATGGTGTTTTTACTTCCGCAACCCTACATCGCGAAAAATTGATTATCGCGAGGGGTCTTGGAATGGAACCCTCGCGATAATAGAGGGATCACTGTATAAGGAAAATATAGCCTATGTCAGAGTAAATGGAAATAGAACGGAGAAGCAAATACAAACGGAAGTGAATAAAATTACGAATAGTGACTGGAAATTAACCAAGGAAGCAGCACTATTGATTAAAAAATAGTGAGGTAAAAGAACATGAAGAAATTAAAACTGCAGCAATAGAAAGTGCCCAAGCAACTATAGTGCTAGGGTGAAAAGATGCTAATAAATGGACGATAAAAAATTGGTGCAGGTACAGGGTGGATCACATTCACTATGAAATTATGGAAAATAGATTACATAATTATAATGAAGAGAAATTAGTAGCAACAATGAAGCGGTGGGAAAAGGTTAAAAACCATATATTAATATTAGTAAGCGATGCAAAAGTAAAAAATAAAATTCAATCACTCTATAAAGAATGAGCAATGTAACCCGGAGCTGAGGTAAACGAAAGATATAGAATTGAATCTTCCCTGGTGGAGGGATATATGATTTTGTTTGTCTGGTGATGGCACACACATTTATGTTTGAATTTATGTTTTTTTTTTTGGTTAAAATTTTAAAAAATCAATAAAATTTATTTTTTTTTAAAAAGAACATTTTACTCAAGTATTTACTGATTTTTTGCCTTTTTTTACATATTAGATTTTTATATTTACATTTCTACATTTTTAGATATTTACATCTTACCCTTTTTTTGTTATATTTTATATAAGGTTTCTACATTTTTCTCTTGTTTGTTATATTTTAAATAGATTTTCTTTTTCTTTTAATTTTTTTCTGATATAGAATAATGTGTTAGATTTTTAGTTTCCTTCCTCTTGATCTGGTATACCCCCCAAATGTACATAATTAGGTTGCTTTATATAAGTATCTCTCTTTTTTTTTCTCTCTTTCCCCTCTCTTTCTCTTCCTTTCCCTTTTTCAAAATTATTTTTAACTCATTGTTGATTGTTGTTTATATTTTATAGATTTCACATTTTATGTTTCCTTTCTCCTTTTCCTTTTCCGTTTTTAAGATTTTAATACACATATAATAATTTCATAGTTAAGATATTGCTAGATATCTGATTTAGCGTGTGTTTTAAAAATTATTGTCATAGCCCTTTTAATCAAATCTTTTTCTTTTATTTTTTCCTTTTACTTTCTTACTGCGTATTAATATTGGTATTCCTTTTTTGACTGCACTGCTGGTTTGATTGTTTGTTTATTATACTATATTACTACTTAGTTTGATTATACCTGTTTTATAGTCGTTTCAAATATATAAATTTTATTATTAACTCAAATTGAAAGTAAACTTAAGATATTACATAACAGACTGGAAATTTCTGGAGATATGAAAGGCTCTTCTAGGACCCAAACCTGACTTCCATTACAACAACAACTAGAAAACAAACATCCACACCAACTTCTACTCCAAAGATATCTCCAACATATTCCCCACTACAACAAAGATCAATAACAACAATGTTGGCCAAAGATAAAGAAAAAGAAAAGGAGAAAGCTCCGACAGAACCAAATTTTCAGACTATTCAAGATACCTTGGCCACTATTCAAGACTTCATGCAGAAAACACAAATCTCAATGGATACAAACAAATGAAAGAAGAAATGAAAAATGAGATGGGAGCTTTGAAAGTTGAAATGGGTGACCTTAAAACAGAGATGGGAGACTTCAAAACTGAAATGGGAGAATTAAAAGGAAGCATGAAGGAGATGGATGGAAACATGAAAGCTATCCAACCAAATCTACATGAGAATGAAAAAAGAATGAAAGCAATGGAAGGTAAAGTCCAGAATGTAGGACAAAAGATGGAAGAATATGAAGAACATAGTTATGCAGTTAACAAAAGCTTCGACAAAGCAATAATCAACTTGGAATTACGATCCGCTTCACATGGATTGAGATTTCAAAATATAAATGAGGAGAAAGATGAAAACTTAACAGCAAAGATGGCAGAAATTTTACAAATGGACCCCCAAACGCCTGGCCGATAAGAACGAGCAGAGCAGAGCCAGCTCCTCGCCTTCTTTTTCTGTCTTTCTTTTTTAAAAGTAATTTTATTGAATATAAATATTTTAAAAACATTTTCGATCAGCATTTCTGGGAGAGCAGAGCAGAGCAGAGAAGAGAAAGTTCCACAAGGAAACAAGGCAAGACATCAACGAGGAAACAAGGCAAGACAAAGGCAAGACATCAAATCGTAAGTGATTGATCCCTACTGCCCATTGAACACCACAAAGCCTCAATCTGCCCAGCGCACCCCAGGACCTCTAGCACCCTAGCACCATCAAACTTCTTGCCATTAGCCCGAACCCCCTGCAGAACCCAGCTTACCCTGCCATCAGCCGAGCTATCAACCAAGGCTTGGAGCCATCTGAAGCCAAGAGAGTGACCAAGAGAGTAACCCTTAGTTTGAACAAGCGCTAGGAGTCCTGTTAACAAAAGGATCTGTAAACGCTTCATTCAAGGGGAGAGTGAAAAATCTTCTAAATCACCTCCGCAAACAGCATTTGGTCTAATAAGGCAAGCTTAAACTACCAGGTGCTGGCTGTGAAGGAAGAGGGGGGTTTACTGTATATTTGAAAGCCATTGTTCTTGCCTGTTTCAACTATTTGCCTCTCTCTTAAAGTTACAAACTCTACAACCCTAATTGCCTCTCTCTCAACATACTATAAAGTCATAAAGAGGCCCAGCAAGCAGGAAACCTGAAACTCAGGCAGGATAACCGAAAGACTTTCCTGAAGCACTAACACACACACACCCCATCCTATAGACAGACGCTGGCACAGAACAGCTCAAATCAAAGCAGAAATGCCAATCAAAAAGAATATACAACAACAAGAACAAAAAAAACAACAACCAACAATTGATAATCACAGCTATCAATGCTTTAAATGCAATGACATTATTAATGATCATGATGGTTTCATAAAATGCCAGACTTGCAATCAGTCTGCTCACAAAAGCTGCTTCAATATTTCTAAACATATTGACACCTTCCTAAAAGCAAACTCTTCATTTCTTTATATGTGCTCATCCTGCACCCCCAAGCTAAATATACTTAGCAGTTTGTCTGAAGAGATTAATACCTTAAAAGAAGCCATCAAAACCCAACAAACATTAATAGAAAGTATTGAACCAAGACTTCTCAAAACACAACAAGAATTCAAAGAAAGTATTGAATCAAAACTCTCATCCATGGAGAAAAATATCCAAACACTGAATCCACCCGACAAAATACCACTCACCACCCCAACCTCAACCTCAACCACTTCCAATATTTCAAAAAACCACTAATTCTACCACTGATATCTCTACCCTAGTCAAGGATGCCATGGAACGTGAACAAAAACGCCAGAATGCTATCCTCTTTGGTCTTGATGAAAGTCATGAATCAGATATAACAAGAATAAGAAATATCATCCACCTCCATCACTCACATGCACAAACAATTGCCCAAGAAGACATTTTGGAAGTTACCAGAATTGGACCTGAGCACAAGTATAACGATGGCTCAATAGTTCCCCGCTTCTGCAAAGTAGTATGCAAAACTGAACAAATAAAACAGCAATTCATCAAGACCATTAACCACATTGCCAGAAATAACAAGTCCTTCAACAAACTCAGATCCAGACCAGATCTTTCTCTCCTCCAACGTATTCGCTCTCACGAACTACGGGCAGAACTCAAGAGACGCTATGAACTTGGTGAAACAAACCTTTACATAGATTACCGCACAGAAAGCATCAAACCCAAAACCCATAATTCTCCCCACATCTTCCGGTCTAACTTTCAACCTACCATCTCACAACATCAAACTGACACCTGCCAAACCACCATCCCACAACAACAAATGGACAACCCTACCACCTCAAACCAAGAATAGGAAAGCGTGCCCCTTACTTCCTCTAACCACCCCAAAACCAATCCCCAACACAAGACCAATCTCAAATGTAAACTATTAAATGCTAGAAGTTTAGTCAACAAGACATCTGAATTCCTCCTTCTACTTGACACCTCCAACTTTGATATAATTTTTATATGTGAAACATGGCTAAATGCTTCCTACCCAGACTCCATTATCACATCAAAAAACTACCATGTTTTCTGCTCAGACCGTGAATCCCGCAGAGGAGGCGGAGTAGCTATATTCAACAAAAAATCACTAAACCTAAAAATCCTCAAAGTTGCACAGGATTTATTGGTATCTGAAAGTATTGTCTGTGATTTATCCCTAAATACCACAATTTGCTTCTTACTCTGCTACAGAGCCCCAGACTACGACATCGAACATGCTAACAAATTATCCACATTACTAACGTGGGCAACCAACTGCCCATACCCCATTATCTTCCTTGGAGACTTCAACCTACCACACATCAACTGGTCCTTAAATGAATGCAGCACGGAACCCATCCATTCTACTATATATAATACCGTCACCTATCTGGGACTCGACCAACTAGTAACTAACAATACCAGACTTGATAACTATCTGGATCTCATCTTCTGCAACAGCAAAAGTACAATATATGGCTTACAAACAACAGAACCATTTTCCAACAGAGACCACAGCATGATAAACTTCAGTCTCAACTTAAGCCACACTATGAACCACCAAAATAATACAACACCAAAATTCAATTTCAAAAAAGCGAAGCAAGGAGCTTCGCTACTCTCCAAAAAGACCTTGACGCTGTTTCTGAGTGGTCTAACACATGGCAACTCCAAATCTCAACTAGCAAATGCTCTGTCCTACACATTGGGAAGAAAAATCTGAACTCCAAATACAAACTGAATAATCAAATTATCACAGATAATCCCCACTCGGTTAAAGACCTTGGTATACTAATAACAAAAGATTTAAGTGCCAAAGCCCACTGCAACAATGTAGCCAAGAAGGCTTCAAGAGTTGTAAACCTAATCCTACATAGCTTCTGCTCTGGAAATCTCACACTACTTACCAGAGCTTACAAAACTTGCCAGACCCATCCTCGAATACAGCTCATCTGTTTGGAACCCATATCGCATCTCAGACATTAACACCCTTGAAAATGTCCAAAGATACTTCACCAGAAGAGCCCTTCACTCCTCCACTCAAAATAGAATACCCTATGAAACTAGACTTTCAATCCTGGGCCTAGAAAGTTTAGAACTAAGACGCCTTAAACAAGATCTAAGTATTGCCCACAAGATCATATGCTGCAACATCCTGCCTGTCAGTGACTACTTCAGCTTCAACCACAACAACACAAGAGCACACAACAGATTTAAACTTAATATTAACCGCTCCAAACTTGACTGTAAAAAATATGACTTCAATAACCGAGTTGTTGAAGCATGGAACTAATTACCGGACTCCATAGTGTCATCCCCAAACCCCCAACACTTTACCCTTAGATTATCTACGGTTGACCTATCCAGATTCCTAAGAGGTCAGTAAGGGGCGAGTACAAGTGCACTAGAGTGCCTTCCGTCCTCTGTCCTATTGCTCTCCTATATCTCCTATACCTTTCTTCTATTCCTATATTTCTTCTTCAATTCTTTCATTGATATGTTCTATTACTTTATCTTCTTTTCTATTATTTCTTAGATATATTTTACTATGAGTATCTCCTCTATAACCTTCATCATGTATTTTATTATGTATATATAGATATATACCCACTAAAACCCTAATTGTGTATTGGACAAAATAAATAAATAAATTTATTTATTTATTTTATTTATTATTTAGATTTGTATGCCGCCCCTCTCCGCGAACTCGGGGCGGCTCACAACAAAGCATAAACAAATCGTACAAATCCAAATAGATTCAAATACATTTAAATACTTTTAAAAAAAGTTTTAAAAAGAACCCCAATATACTAACACGCACGCACACAAACACACCAAACATAAATTGTACATGCCCGGGGGAGATGTTTTAGCTCCCCCATGCCTGACGGCAAAGGTGGGTTTTAAGAACTTTACGGAAGGCAGGGAGAGTAGGGGCAGTTCTAATCTCCGGGGGGAGTTGGTTCCAGAGAGTCGGGGCCGCCACAGAGAAGGCTCTTCCCCTGGGGCCCGCCAACCGACATTGTTTAGTTGACGGGACCCGGAGAAGGCCCACTCTGTGGGACCTAATCGGTCGCTGGGATTCGTGCGGCAGGAGGCAGTCTCGGAGGTATTCTGGTCCAATGCCATGAAGGGCTTTAAAGGTCATAACCAACACTTTGAATTGGGACCGGAAATTGATCGGCAACCAATGCAGACTGCGGAGTGATGGCGAAACATGGGCATACCTAGGTAAGCCCATGACTGCTCTCGCAACTTCATTCTACACAATCTGAAGTTCCCGAACACTTTTCAAAGGTAGCCCCATGTAGAGAGCGTTACAGTAGTCGAACCTCGAGGTGATGAGGGCATGAGTGACTGTGAGCAATGAGTCCCGGTCCAGATAGGGCCGCAACTGGTGCACCAGGCGAACCTGGGCAAACGCCCCCCTCACCACAGCTGAAAGGTGGTTTTCTAATGTGAGCTGTGGATCGAGGAGGATGCCCAAGTTGCGGACCCTCTCCGAGGGGGTCAATAGTTCCCCCCCCAGGGTGATGGACGGACAGATGGAATTCTCCTTGGGAGGCAGGACCCACAGCCACTCCGTCTTATCCGGGTTGAGTTTGAGTCTGTTGACACCCATCCAGGCCCCAACAGCCTCCAGACACCGGCACATCACTTCCACTGCTTCGTTGACTGGACATGGGGTGGAGATGTAAAGCTGGGTATCATCAGCATACTGATGATACCTCACCCCATGCCCTCGGATGATATCACCCAGCGGTTTCATTTAGATGTTAAATAGCAGGGGGGAGAGGACCGACCCCTGAGGCACCCCACAAGGGAGAGACCTCGGAGTCGACCTCTGACCCCCCACTAACACCGACTGCGACCGGCTGGAGAGGTAGGAGGAGAACCACTGAAGAACAGTGCCCCCCACTCCCAACCCCTCCAGCCGGTGCAGAAGGATACCATGGTCGATGGTATCGAAAGCCGCTGAGAGGTCAAGGAGCACCAGGACAGAGGATAAACCCCTGTCCCGGGCCCGCCAGAGATCATCCATCAACGCGACCAAAGCAGTTTCCGTGCTGTAACCGGGTCTGAAGCCCGACTGCTGGGGACCTAGATAATCGGCTTCTTCCAAGGACCGTTGGAGCTGGATTGCCACCACCTTCTCAACAACCTTCCCCATAAAGGGAAGGTTGGAGACTGGGCGATAGTTATTAAGTACGGCTGGGTTCAGGGAGGGCTTCTTGAGGAGGGGGCGCACGAGCGCTTCTTTATAGAGAGTTGGAAAAACTCCCCTCCCCAAGGAAGCGTTGGTAATCTCCTGGACCCAGCTCCGTGTCACCTCCCTGCTGGCCGAGACCAACCAGGAGGGACACGGATCCAGTAAACAGGTGGCGGAACTCACAGATCCAATGGCCTTGTCCACTTCATCAGGTGTCATCAGATCAAACTCTTCCCAGACAGGTGGACAAGTACATGCCCCAGTCACCTTGACTGACTCGTTGTCAGTCGACTCTGTTTCCCAATTGGAGTCGAGGTCGGCCCGGATCTGAGCGATTTTATCAGCAAAAAACGTGTTAAAATCCTCGGCACTACTCTGCAAGGGCTCCCCAACTCCCCCCTGATTAAGAAGGGAGCGGGTCACCCTAAACAGAGCGGCCGGGCGGGATTCCGCTGATGCAATCAAGGTGGCATGGTGCGCGCATCTTGCCGCCTTGAGCGCCACTTTGTAAGTCTTAATAAAAGCTCTTACAAGTGTTCAATCAGATTCAGACCTACTCTTCCTCCATCGCTTCTCTAGACGTCTCTTCTGGCATTTCAACTCCCGGAGCTCCTCGGTGAACCATGCAGCTCTACGGGGTCTAGCGCCACGGAGAGGTCGCAAAGGTGCAATCCGGTCAAGAGCCTCCGCTGCAGCCTTGTTCCAGGCTTTCGCAAGAGACTCTGCCGAACTGTGGACAAGTGCCTCTGGTATAACCAGCTGGGAGGCAGGTACGTGAGAAATAAGCCCACCTGAACCCCTAAGTCCAACTTCATCAAGAGTGACTCGCAACCCGCAATTTCCGGAGCAATGAGTCCACGTAGGCAAAGGCTCTCCCTGTCTATAATAGCCACTCCTCCCCCCGTTCCCTGGGGTCGAGGTTGATGCCATATCTGAAACCCGGCTGGGCAAATTTCAGAGAGAGGAACACCTCCCTCTGAAACGCCTCCCCAGAGATTGGTGCCCCATCCCCTCCCGCCTCTTGAGCGTCAGGTGGGCCAAATCTACCATTCATACTCTTACCATTCATCTCATCCATACCGTAACCCCTCCCACCCCAGTCATCCCAATCATACCAGCCATTCAGCTCATGCACACAGCGTCCCGGGAACAGATTTATCACTGAAGGTCCAGCCTTGTTCAGTCTTGGTGCTCAGTCTTCTCGGTAATATTCCCCAACAAAAACCCCCCGAAAGACATTCCAGAGCCGCAGGGCAGCAAGGTCTTATTGAGGGTGCTCTCTTCCAGCCTCCAAATCTCCCCATCCTATCGAGCGCGGCAACAGAGGAAGGCAACATGCAGCGGGTGAGGGGCGGCTGAGTTCTAATTAGCCGCCGCTATTACCGCTTCCCAGCTGATCGGCCCGACAGTCTTCACAGCGAAGGAGACAGCGAAGAAGACAGAAGAGCCACGGGAAGCAATCGTCCCATGCAGCAAATGCTCACCCTCCGAGCCTCCGGGCTGTAAACGAGCTGCAAATGGGCTGTCCGGCGCCTCCGACTCCCTCCGACTCCCTCCCGACAGTACAACACAGCTCAGCTGCAAATAGCAGCCGCCATTCCGCCGCGTCTCCGTCGGTCCGGTTCCAGGCGTGTCCGCGGCCAAACAGCTCACCACTGCCGCGAACACCGCCGAATCAAAGGTCTCCAGAAGGAGGGACACCTCACCTCCAAAACAGGTTATAAACTCATAAAAGAGATCGATGAAATTTATAGAGTCCAGACTGGCTATGCACGAAGGCACAACCTAGCAAGAGAGGTTCACATCATGTTCTCCAGAAGAATAATCAGAGATGATATCATAAAATAGGCAAGAAACCAAACTTGGAAGTATAAAGGGAAGGATATTACAATCCTAAAACAAGTTCCAAAGAGAGTAAGAGAAACTAGAAGAGAGTACTACTTTCTTAGAAGTGTATTAATTTTTAAAAATGTAATTTTCCGATGGTTGGTACCAGAAGGCCTTTCTTTGACTTGGCAAGGAATGAGAATTAAGATAGAGAATGTAGAAGAAGCAAGAGTTTTCTTTGCACAAAGTGGACTGAACAGAACAGATCAACCACAGAAAGAACCTAAAGATAAAGAAGAAGAAAAGAGGTCTGCCATTAAAGAGAGGGAGGAAATTATTATTATTATTATTTATTAGATTTGTATGCCGCTCCTTTCCGAAGACTCGGGGTGGCTCACAACAGTAATAAAAACAATATAGTAGTGGAACAAATCTAATATTTAAAAACATATAAAACCCTATCATTATTTAAAAAACCAAACAGCACATTCATACCAAACATAAAATAAAGTATAAAAAAACCTGGGGGAAAGGTGTCTCAACTCCCCCATGCCTGGCGGTATAAGTGAGTCTTGAGTAGTTTACGAAAGACAAGAAGGGTGGAGGCAGCTCTAATCTCCGGGGGGAGTTGGTTCCAGAGGGCTGGGGCCGCCACAGAGAAGGCTCTTCCCCTGGGTCCCGCCAAACAACATTGTTTAGTCGACGGGACCCGGAGAAGGCCAACTCTGTGGGACCTTATCGGTCGCTGGGATTCGTGCGGTAGCAGGCAGTTCCGGAGATACTCTGGTCCAATGCCATGTAGGGCTTTAAAGGTCATTATCAACACTTTGAATTGTGACCGGAAAGTGAGCGGCAGCCAATGCAAGCCACGGAGTGTTGAAGAAACGTGGGCGAATCTTGGAAGCCCCACGATGGCTCTCACGGCTGCGTTCTGCATGATCTGAAGTTTCCGAACACTTTTCAAAGGTAGCCCCATGTGGAGAGCGTTGCAGTAATCGAACCTCGAGGTGATGAGGGCATGAGCGACTGTGAGCAATGACTCCCTGTCCAAATAGAGCCGCAACTGGTGCACCAGGCGAACCTAGGCAAACGCCCTCCTCGCCACAGCCGAAAGATGATGTTCCAATGTCAGCTGTGGATCGAGGAGGATGCCCAAGTTGCGAACCTTCTCTGAGGGGGTCAGTAGTTCTCCCCCCAGGGTAATGGAAGGACAGATGGAATTGTCCTTGGGAGGCAAGACCCACAGCCGTCTTGTCTGGGTTGAGTTTGAGTTTGTTGACACCCATCCTTCAGGCACCGGCACATCACTTCCACTGTTTCGTTGACTGGACATGGGGTGGAGATGTATAACTGGGTATCATCGGCGTATTGATGATACCTCACCCCATGCCCTTGGATGATCTCACCCAGCGGTTTCATGTAGATATTAAATAGCAGGGGGATAATCGGTTTCTTTCAAGGACTGCTGGAGTTGGAGCGCCACCACCTTCTCAACAACTTTCTGGACGGTAGTTATTAAACACGACTGGGTCCAGGGAAGGCTTCTTGAGGAGGGGGCGCACAAGTCCCTCCTTATAAAGGGCTGGAAAGGACCCCCTCCCCAAGGAGGCGTTGACAATCTCCTGGGCCCAGCTCCATGTCACCTCTCGGCCGGCCAAAATCAGCCAAGAGGGACACGGATCCAGTAGACAGGTGTGCGGAACTCACAGCTCCAATGGCCTTGTCCACTTCATCAGGTGTCGCCAAGTCAAACTCCTCCCAGACTGATGGACAAAGACGTTTAGCCCCAGTCACCTCGACTGACTCATTGTCAGCCAATACTGCTATGCAATTGGAGTCGAGATCAGACCGGATCCGAGCGACTTTATCAGCGAAAAATGAGTTAAATTCCTCGGCACTACCCTGCAAGGGCTTCCCGACTCCCCCCTGATTTAGAAGGGAGCGGGTCACCCTAAACAGAGGGGCCGGGTGGGATTCCGCTGATGCAATCAAGGCGGCATGATAGCGCATCTTGCCACCGTAAGCGCCACTTTGTAGGTCTTAATAAAAGCTCTTACAAGTGTTTGGTCGGATTCAGACTTATTCTTCCTCCATCGCTTCTCTAGACATCTCTTCTGGTGTTTCAACTCCCGGAGCTCCTCGTTGAACCATGGAGCTCTACGGGGTCTACGGGGGACGAGTGAAACTGGTAAAACCCCAAGCGCCCTCTGAAAGCCGTCATGGTCCATCAGGTGTCTGGGGCGGAACCTCCTAATCGGTTCCGCCTCCCTGCAGGGGAGGATTGGAGCCAGGAAATCAAGCCGCAGTAGAAAATGGTCTGACCATGGCTTCTAAGCCCCTTAGTCTCAGACCATTACTCAATTGCTCCGAGAGGAATATAATGTCGGGTGTGTGTCCACCCTCATGAGTCGGACCCTGAACTACTTGAGTCAGGTCCATGGCTGTCATGGTGGCCATGAACTCCTGTGCTAATCCATAGGAACCGCCGAGTGACGGCAGATTGAAGTCCCCCAGGACAATGAGTCCGGGGAACCCCACCGCCAACCCGGCTACCTCCTCGAGCAGCACAGGCAGGGCTGTTGACACATAGCTGGGAGGCAGGTACGTGAGTAACAAGCCCACCTGAACCCCTAAATCCAACATCACAAGGAGTGACTCACAACCCGCAATCTCAGGGGTAACGAGTCTATGTAGGCGAAGGTTCTCCTTGGCTACAATAGCCACTCCCCCCCTTCCCTGGGGTCGAGGCTGATCCCATATCTGAAACCCGGCTGGGCATATTTCCGAGAGAGGAACTTCTCCCTCTGGGCCCAGCCAGGTTTCAGTCACACATGCCAGATCGGATTAAATCCCGGATGAGGAGAGCTTTGTTTACTACCGATATGGCATTGAGCAGCAGCAGCTTGAGCCCAGGGCCCGGATTACACTCATCACCAGGACCCTGGGTTGAGCTCACGGAACCGGAACAAGGGATCGCTATTAAGCATCTCTTTTTCCTCCAGAATGGCTAGCCCCATGACTCCCACCATATCTACCTCTCCCCAGCAGGACCGGAATATTCTGGCCCTCTGTCACCCCAGAAAAAGATGCCCCCATCCCTCTTGTCCCTCTACTGCCAGGTAGGCTAAATTCTGCATTCAAGCTATCCCCATTGTACCCATACATAGCATCCCACCCACCCCGCTCATTCATATCATATAAATTACAATTACCGTATTTTCCGGCGTATAAGACGACTGGGCGTATAAGACGACCCCCTAACTTTTCCAGTTAAAATATAGAATTTGAGATATACTCGCCGTATAAGACTACCCCTCTTCTGTACATCATAGACCTGACTGAGTCTAGGTCTATGATGTACTTGCATTGAGAAAAAAATCATTTCTGAACATGATAACACAATATTTTAATTACTAATGATGAAGATCTTATTGTTAAAATTATGAATGAATTATTTAGAGAGAGAGAGCCAAGTGGGAGCACTCTTCTGTCTATCTCTCCATATGTCTCTGTCTATCTGTCTTGTCTGCCTCTCATATTTCTCCTCACCACAATTAAATTTATTATTATAACTCATCATAATTTGTCAACACAAAAAGGTGAACCTGGCTATTTTTCTTTCTCCTACCATCTATTCTGCAGGTATCTTTCAGTCTAACATGCAGCATGCTGACACCTATGTGAGAATCTATTATGGAATGAGAATCTGTATGTGATATCATGATATGGCAATCCAAACAGCCCATCCATTTTTTCCTCTTTCCGCACTTTCTGTCTTTATCCTCTTGCAATGTCACTTAAACAGATTTTAACTTGTCGGGTTTAATTAGTGACCCTGCCAATTTTCAGTACTGTGCAGTGTGCTATGATACAGAGCAGGGTGAATAATATGACCTCAGCTTTTAAAGTTATTTTAAAATGTTGCCTAAGAAATATGGAAAGAGGATTCTTTTTGGAGGAAAAGTACATTTTCAATGGTTAAACATAAGAACAAATACAAACAGGCAGAAATAAATGCATCCAGTTTAACATTCAATTTTGCAACCACTAATAATGTTGGTCAAGTAGGTACAAAAATACCTGGGGAAATGATCAAAGTCTGGGAAATGGGTCCCTTGTCAGTTAAAAGGAGTGCTGATTTACCACCTGCTAGAGCAGTGATTTTCAACCTTTTTTGAGCCGCAGCACATTTTTTACATTTACAAAATCCTGGGGCACACCACCAACCAAAATTACACAAATCTAATAAATAAATAAATACATACATACACACACACACACACACACACACACACACACACATAAATAACCCCCTCATATATACAATCCCATGTAACATCCCCTTATAAATACAGTCAATCATCAATCATCCCTCCTCAAATTTATATCACTGTCTCATTTCTGGGTACTTCTCCTGTCTTTCCCCCTTTTCTCTCTCATGTTTCTCATTTCTCTCTCTTCTTCCCTTTTTCCCTCATTCCTTCTCCCTCTCACTTCTCCTCTTTTTCCATCCCTGTCTCTCTCCCCCCCTTACGTGTGTGTGTATACACACTCGAACCATTTCCAAAACCAGTTGAGGGCTGGGTTTTTTTTCTCTTTTATTCTTTTCAAACACAGGTGTGGGCTGGGGGGGGGTGTTTCTTATTATTTGGGTGCTTTTTACCATATGCTTCAAGAATCACCTCTCTCCCTCTCTCTTGTTCTCTCTTATTTTCTTTCTGAGGCTCCTCCCACAACGGTGGCTACAGCGGCGCTGGCGATCCGGCCGCTAGCCGCTCCGAGCGCTGTGGGAACGCCCACCCCTCTCACAGTCCGGTCCCGGGATGACAGTAAAGGGGCTGCTTCCCATCCTCCTTCTCAGAAGGTTTCCTTCTGAGCAAGCTGGCAGGAGGATGGGAAGCAGCCCCTTTACTGTCAGCCCGGGACCGGACTGTGAGAGGGGTGGGCGTTCCCACACCGCTCGGAGCGGCTAGCGGCCGCATCGCCAGTGCCGTTGCAGCCACCGCTAATGTAAAGGGGCTGCTTCCCGGCGGCAGGAACTGCGGGGGGTAGCCGGCGTAACGAGCCCTTGCCACAGCTATCCGCCGCTTCTTTCTTCTCCGCCTCGCCTCCGCTATTCCCGCCGCCGCCTTTGCTCTCCCCGCCGGGCAAGAGGCAAAGGCGGCGGCGGGAGTAGCGGAGGCAAGGCGGAGAACAAAGAAGCGGCGGATAGCTGTGGCAAGGGCTCATTACGCCGGCTACCCCCCGCAGTTCCTGCCGCCGGGAGTGGCGCTCCACCCCAGCAAAGCCGGCGGCGGGAGTGACGTCGTCCAGCAATAGCAGCGCTTCGATGAAGCCGGCGAGGGAGCTCCGGAATCGGTTGGCGCTCGCCCGACGCCTTGTTTTTTTATTTCCCCCTTTGGTTTCTCTTCACAGGCGGGAGTTCGGGAGGCAAGGGAGCGCTCGAGGAGACAGCGTCTTGCGGCATCGCCTCCCGTTGGGTTTATGACGAAGGGACGCTCAGCAACTTCTTTTTCCTTTCGGCGCCATAGCAACCCGCAGTCCCCGGAGCCGGCGGGTTGAGGCAAAGGGCTGCGTTTCCCTTCCCTCCCTCCCTCCTGCCCCCATCCTGAATGGAAGCCCCGCTCGGCCAAGCAGCCCGGGATCTCCGCCGCTTGCAAACCGGGCGGGCGGAGCGGACCCGCGCTCACTTTCGGCTCCGGGGACTGCGGATGGCTATGGCGCCGAAAGGAAAAAGAAGTTGCTGAGCGATGCCGCAAGACGCTGTCTCCTCGAGCGCTCCCTTGCCTCCCGAACTCCCGCCTGTGAAGAGAAACCAAAGGGGGAAATAAAAAAACAACGCGCTGCTGTTGCTGCTGTCGCTGCCGCCTGAGGCGGCGGCACTCGAATCTGGCGTGGTGGAAAATCTTTGCCTGCCTCCAGATTTTCCACCACGCCAGATTCGAGTGCCGCCGCCTCAGGCGGCAGCGACAGCAGCAACAGCAGCGCTTTTTCCTTTCGGCGCCATAGCCACCCGCAGTCCCCGGAGCCGAAAGTGAGCGCGGGTCCGCTCCCCCCCCTCCTCCCGCCCGCGGCTGTGGAATGGGCGCAGTATCCGGCCTATAAGACGACCCCCCACTTTGGAAAAGATTTTCAGGGGTTAAAAAGTCGTCTTATACGCCGGAAAATACGGTACCATTTACCTCATCCATACCATAGTCCGACCCATCCCATCCATTCCGCAAATTAATCCAATCATTCATTCCATTCATTTCATATATGCCTTCCATCCGATCCCAAATATCCATCGCTAAAATTACCCAATAAGTTAGTTAAAAATATATAAAAGTTAAAATTAATTAATTAATTAAAATAGATTAAAATGGTCAACTGGTCAATTATAACATTAAACTGAGACAATATAAATTAGGATCAATTAATGTAAGATCAGTTCGAAAGTAAGTAGTTCAAAATTCATCAGTCAATCAATCAATCCAGGTCAGGGTAATAACGTCTTTAGTAAATCCTTCTTTAAGATTGCTGTGTTATAAAGTCATAACAAGATGTTAAAAAGAAACAACCACAGATTCAACAAGAAATGGTGTTAGATAGCAGATTGTGAGGACCCAAAGAAGTAAAAAAATACTACAAATAGAGATGTCACAAGATTTTTTTAAAAATTCAGTTAACGTAAATGGATTGAATAACCCCAGGAAAAGAAACCAAATACTGACCAAACTTAAGAAACAAAGAGCACAAATAAATATTTTACAGGAAGTTCATATTAAGAACTCAAATAGAAAATTACTTAATAAATCCATATTAGGGAAACTCTACGCGAGTTTAGCGAACCAAAAAAGAGGTGTAGCAATGTACATTGATGAAACAATAGAGTCAAAACAAATATATAACGATTGTGAAGGCAAAATTTTAATTGTACAAATAGATTTAGAACCGAAACCTCTCATTATTATATCAATATACGCACCGAATGACAATCAAAAACAATTTTACAAGGAATTACACTATAAAATAATTGAATTATCAATAGAAAATATGATAATAGTAGGTGATTTTAATGCAATCTCAGATAGTCAAATAGACTATACAGGGGAAAAGAAAGAAAAGGTAATTTTACCAACAACATTTTGGAAAATGAGTACAGAACTACTATTAAAAGATATATGGTGCGAATGCCACCTATAAAACAAACAATACACTTTTTACTCAAACCCCCATAAAATTTGGACTAGGATAGATATGGCCTGGGCACCAGCACACACAATGGAGAAGGTCAGGGACAGAGAGATAGAAACTAACAGTTGGGCAGCTCATAATCCATTAGTTATATATTGGAAAGGTAAGGAAAAATCTAATAACTTGTACATAAATAGAAATGTATTACGCGACCATGAATACAAAGAATGGATAGGAAAAGAATTAGAATTTTTCTTTAAAATAAATAAAAATAATGAGACAAACCCACAAAACCTTTGGGACACAACAAAGGCATAACAAAGGGGTTAACAATCTCGTACCTGGCAAAAAAAAAAAAAAGAGAAAAAGACCCAATATCAAAAATTAGAGGATGAATTTAAAAAATCAGAATTAGAATTGCAACACAATGAACATGATAATAAAATTAAAAACCAGAGAGAATTATTAAGACATAAAATAAAATTGATAGAAGAGGAACAAATTGCAGAAAAAATAAAAAGAGCAAAATAAGAATATTTCGAACATGCAAACAAACCAGGAAGATGGCTGGCTTAAAAATAAAGGAAAGAAAGAGAAATTAGAATTATTAAAAAATTTCACAGATAGTAAAGGTGCACCTCTGCTTTCTCCTGGAGCTGCATTAACCCAACGCAAAAGATGGAGAGAGAAAAGAGCAGATAAGCAGGAAGAGCAAATAAGTGGGAAGAGTGGACTGGAGGTACCTGGGAGCCTGCCACAGCCCATTAGTCAAATAGCTCCAAGAGAGTGGTTCATCAGAATTAGTTGCAGGGAGCAGAACCAGCATGGCAGATAGTGCAAGCTTCCGGAGCAGGATCCAGTCAACCCTCTGCAACTCTCCCACTTCCATTGCCTCAATCCCAGCTGAGGACAGGAGCAGCCATAGTCTTTGGAGCAGCCAAGCCTTATGTACTGGTGCCCATTTTGATCCTGAGGGCCACAAGCCCAGTGAAAGGACCGTTGAACTTACCTGAACGGTCTTCTCGATGCACTGCAAGGAGAGTCCAACATGGGTAATTCTACAGTCTGATTGGTAGGGACTGAGTTTAATTTAAATATTAGCCAGGCACCGCCCCCTTAGCCCTCCAGTCTAATATGAACGAAGGAGCAGTAATTTAAAAACCAAACGATTTAGTGAACAATAATTTCAAACAAACTCACAACCAGAACCTCAACCAACTGAGACCCTGGTCCCGAAGCCGGGAGGGTTTGGACTCTCCTTGCATCGAGAAGACCGTTCAGGTAAGTTCAACGGTCCTTCTCCAATGCACTTGCAAGGAGAGTCCAACATGGGATATACCCAAGATACCGTTAAAGGGAGGGAGAAGGCTGGACCAGGGGCGCTGAGAAGGAACAAACCCCTTGTAAAACCCTCCTCCCAAACGCAGCTTCCGAAGAAGCAAAGGAGTCAATTCTGTAGTGCTTAATGAATGTGGACGAGGCAGCCCATGTAGGCGCCCTGCATATGTCCTCTAACGTAGCCTGCATCCTCCAGGCCGAAGACGTGGCAGCACTACGGGTAGAATGCGCTGTTATCCCCTGTGGGATAGGTGTGCTCTTAGCCTTGTATGCCTCCGATATGCATTCTCTCAGCCATCGACTGATTGTCTGAGACGATACCTTACAACTCATGGCTCTGGTCGAGAAAGACACAAATAAGGCTTCCGAAACTCTGAACGTCTGAGTCCTGCGCACATAGATCTTCAAAGCACGTCTCACGTCAAGCTTGTGCCACCTCAGTTCTGAAGGATGAGTCCCATGAGTGCAGAAGTCAGGGACCACGATGTCTTGAGACCTATGAAAGGTGGAGTTAATCTTAGGCATGAAGGCCGGATCCAATCTCAGCATAACTCTATCAGGATAAAATTGACAGAGATCCTGTCTGGTCGACAACGCTGAGATCTCGGACACCCTCCTGGCTGATGTGATGGCCACCAAGAAGGCGGTCTTGATGGTCAAGAACTTTAAGGAAGTCTGGCGAATAGGCTCGAACAGAGGGCCTGTCAGAGCGTGAAGAACCAGAGGTAGATCCCACGATGGAAACCGATGAACAGTGGGCGGTTTAATGTTGGCTGCCCCTCGTAGGAAGTCCCTGACCCAAGGGTATCTTGCAAGTCTGGCGAATAGGCTCGAACGGAGGGCCTGTCAGAGCATGAAGAACCAGAGGTAGATCCCACGATGGAAACCGATGAACAGTGGGCGGTTTAATGTTGGCTGCCCCTCGTAGGAAGTCCCTGACCCAAGGGTGTCTTGCAAGGGGTCGGTAATGGTCTTTGTCTAAAATGGTCGACAACGCCGCTACATGGCGACGAAGTGTATTGGGAGCAAGGCCCTTCTCCAGACCTGATTGTAAGAAGGACAAGACCACTAGAATCGACGCCCTCTGTGGGTCTATCTGCCGCTGCTCACAAAAGTTACAGAAGGCCGCCCAGGTGGCTTGATAGATCCTTCTAGTAGAAGGCCTACGGGCTGCTTGCATGGTGTCTATGACTGTATCAGGCACGAGCTGGTTTTTCAGATGGAACCGCTCAAGTGCCACACAGTCAGTTGCCACCACTGGGGCTCCGGATGGACCATTGTCCCTTGGCTGAGTGATATCCGATGGTCGGGAATCCTCCAGTAGGGCGACATCGAGAGCTCTGCGAGATCGGCAAACCAGCTGCGCCGAGGCCAGAACGGAGCCAGTAGTAGCACCTCCGCCTTTCCCTCCAGAATCTTCCGGATCACCTTTGGTATTATGGTGACCGGTGGAAAGGCGTATAGTAGACCGGGTGGCCACCTCTGGCGCAATGCATTCACTCCCTCCGCCCCTAGGGATGGGAATCGTGAGAGGAAGCGAGGAAGCTGAGTGTTGGAGCAGGTGGCAAAAAGATCCATAACAGGACTCCCAAACCGCCCGACAATCTCCTGGAAGAGCGTGGGGTCCAGGCGCCACTCCCCCAGATCGAGAGTCTCCCGACTCAGCCAGTCCGCACAAACGTTTTCTACCCCTGAAATGTGCTCCGCTGACAGGGAGGCTAAATTGGCCTCGGCCCATGTTAACAAGGCCTCTGACTCCGTCATTAATCTCCATGATCGTGTCCCCCCTGTCTATTTATATATGAACGTGTCGAGACATTGTCCGTCATGATCAAAACATGACGACCTCTCACCAAGTGAGCGAAGCTCCGCAGGGCCAGCGAAACTGCCCTCAGCTCCAAAAGGTTGATGTTCCAGTCCTGCAAGTCGCTTGGCTCCCAGAGGCCCTGGGCCATTTGAGAGGACGTGTGAGCCCCCCACCCTGTTAGGCTGGCGTCCGTCGTTACCGTAAGAAAATCCTTCTGTAGGAACGAGGAGCCTGCCTCTAAGGCCGGGTAAACCCACCAATGAAGGGACCTGCGCACAATGGTGTTGAAGATCACTTTCCTGTGAAGATGACTGGACTTCTCCCTCTGAAACGGGAGCAGGAACCACTGGAGAGGACGCAAATGATGCCTTGCCCATGGTAAGATGTCTATGCATGACACCAGAGTCCCTAAGACTTTTGACAAGAAGGAAAGGTGAGGATATCGCTGCTTGTTCAGGTCTCGCGGCAGTTTCCGGGTGGAGGACCGCCTCTCTTGGGACAGAAACACCATCCCAAGGGCTGAATCTATGGTAGTTCCAAGGTGGGCTAGACGAGAGATGGCTCTTTTCCCAGTTTACTGTGAACCCGTGAGCCTGGAGAGTCTGGATGGTCAGGCGGAGATCTCGGTACGCCTGCTCCGTTGTCCTTGCCAGAATGATGATGTCGTCGAGGTACGCCATCAGCCGTACGGAACGTTGTCTTAGACAGGCCGTGAGGACATCCAACAACTTCGTGAACGTCCTCGGCGCCGAAGAAAGTCCGAAGGGCATTGCCCTGTATTGAAAGTGATTGTCCCCCAGACTGAATCGCAGAAACTGTCTGTGTGATGGAAAAATGGGGACATGGAGATAAGCTTCCTTGAGGTCGACGGAAGTCAATACATCCCTGTGCCGAACAGAAGCGAGGATAGACCTGAGCGAGTGCATCTTGAACCTCCGGTACTTGATGTAAAGGTTCAATTGCCGAAGGTTCAAGATCAGTCTGACTCCTCCGGACGACTTTGGGACAAGGAACACCACAGAATAGAACCCTTTGCCCCGTTGGTCTGGGGGAACCTCCTCTATGGCCCCTATTTCCAGAAGATGTGAGACCTCTTGGTACAAGAGGGATCTTCTCTGAGGCTCTGAAGGAACAGGGCATGGAAGAAAGCGCTGAGGTGGAGGGCGAAAGAACTCGAGTCGCAGTCCTTGAGCTACTGTTGTTGTAGCCCAAGCGTCCGATGACGTGGACTCCCAACGGCTTGCGAAATGCGCCAGCCTGCCGCCCAATGGAAGGGAATTCAGAAAGTCACTTGTTCTTTCTGAAGCCACGATTTGCTCCCCTGAATGGGCGACGGCCCTGGGAGGATCTGTTGCGCTCCTGCATGTAGGCCCTGTCGGATCTGAAAAACCCCTGGTTGGAGGAGCCCTGGAAATAAGGCCTCGACGCCTGGGTAGAGTTTGAGGCGGGCTCTGCACGAAAGGGCCGGCGCCTTTGATAAGGTGTGAAGCGCCTATCTTGCCTCCTATTTGACCGTGGCATTACTTACTTTTTGTCCTTGTCCTCTATTAGTACATCATCAAGGACCTCTCCAAAGAGTTTCTTTCCCATAAGTGGGGAAGAGGCCAAGGACCACTTTGATTTCACGTCCGCCTGCCAGTGGCGGAGCCATATGAGACGGCGAGAGGACACCGACGAGGCCATAGCCCTGGCCGCGAACTTGGCAGCGTTAGCCGTGGCGTCAGCAGAAAATTCAGTGGCCGCCAGAAGCTTGTTCAGATCTTGTCGGAGACGTCCGTCCTCCGGATTCACTCTCGACTGGATCTCCTGAATCCAGAGGAGGGTAGCCCTGTTAAAAAACGAGGCTGCAGAGGCGGCCCGAATGGCCCAAGCTGCCATCTGGTGGATTTTTCTAACAATGTTCTCAGCCCTTTTATCTTCGGCCTTCAGACCCTCCTGGGATTCAGAGGGGACCAGCGCGTTGGAAACAAGGCTTGTGATAGGCTTGTCCACTGTTGGGAAGACCAGCAGGTCCTCCATTTGCTGATCAAAAGAATAAAACTTACGGTCCAGGACAGATGGACCCTGAGCTGCCGCCGGGTTCTCCCAAGGACGTTGGATAGTCTCAAGGAACATCTGTGAAGAAGGGATGCACACAGTCTCTTGCTTTGGCAGAACGAAGAGGCCACCCATGGTAGGGGTCGCAGCTGTGGCCTCTGCTTGTCTCCCCTCACCAGCTTGATCAATAGTCAATTTAGCCTTGTTGAGCAAGACCTTGTAAAGGGAAGACTTGAACAGACCAGTGAAAAAGGGCTGCTCCGGCGGTTGCTCGTCGCCAGACAGCTCATCGCCCTGGTCACTGAAAGTGTCCCTGGGGGATCCTTCCTCCTCCATAGAATCAGCCAATGAATGCGTGGCTGGGGCTATCCACGGGTCTCTGAGCCTCAACGGTGGTGGCCCCGCTGGCTGCTGGTGTTGGTGCGCCCCCGTTGCAAGGCCCTGGGAGTACGCACTAGCAATCAAGTCCTGAAGGGCCTGAGGCATGCTCTGCCAGGTATCTTGAGAGCTGCGCAGCCCTGCCGCTGTTGGGGTAAACGTGGCTGACTGCGCTGGGCCATAGGTTGAATGAGCAGAGGCCTGAGGTGGTGGATAAATTCCAGGCCACATGGAGGGCTGTCTCGCGTAGGTGTAGGCCTCAAGAGCGGGGGCAGGAGCCAGCTGTGTAGGGCGCTCCGGGGACCAGTCTCTCTCTGAGGCCAAGCCTGCTACCCCTGGTGTAATCACGGGGGAGGCTGGCAGAGGAGTGGGCCCAAAGGGCAAGGTTGATAAGGAGGCCTGTTTTTGGGACGCCTCCAATTGCTTCTCAAGGGCCTTTATTCGTTTTTCTGCCTCCCTCAGCGAGGCATCTTGAGAAGTCTTAGCCCTCTGGCTCTTCTCCTTGGGAGTACTAGGCTTATTTAAGACCATAGCCTCCTCTCCAGTATGGGCCGGTGTTTCTGCCATTATAAATTCTTTCTTTAAACACTCACGATTACTGATAGTAAGAAGTACAGTGATCCCTCGAGTATCGCGAGGGTTCCGTTCCAAGATCCCTCGCGATAATCGATTTTTCGCGATGTAGGGTTGCGGAAGTAAAAACACCATCTGCGCATGCGCACCCTTTTTTTCATGGCCGCACATGCGCAGATGGTGGAGTTTGCGTGGGTGGCGGGCGGCACCCAGGGAAGGTTCCTTCGGCCGCCCAGCAGCTGATCTGCTCCGCAGCGCGGCAGCAGTGAGGAGCCGAAGATGGGGTTTCCCCGTTGCCCAGGCAAAGGGGAAACCCCATCTTTGGCTTCTCGCTGCTGCCGCGCTGCGGAGCAGATCAGCTGCTGGGCGGCCAAAGGAACCTTCCCTGGGTCTTCCCGCCGCCCAGGCAAAGGGGAAACCCCAAGATCGCTTGCCGCTTGCCCGTCACCCGCCCGGCCGGCTGCTCGCTTGCCGCTTGCCCGTCACCCGCCCACCCAGCCACTCGCTTGCCCGTTCACCCGCCCGCCTGGCTGCTCACTTGCCGCTCGAGAGCAAGAGGGGGAGAGATAGAGAAAGAGAGAGAAGGAAAGAAAGAGATGAGAGAGGGAGGAAGAGAGTGTGAGAGAGGAAGAAGCAAGATAGAGAAAGAGAGAGAGAAAAAAAGATGAGAAAGGAGTGACGTCATCGGGTGGAAAAATCGCGATATAGCGTTTCGCGAAGATTGAGATCGCGAAAATCGAGGGATCACTGTATAGACCTCTCAGCAAGGCACGCCAGAGGAAAAAGCCGAGATCAACGGTCTTTCCCCTTGGCACCTGCTGCGGCTGCGTGTCACCAGGCAGATTGAACCACACTCTGGCTGTTCGAGTGTGACGTCACGCTGCCTCTAGGCCTTTCAAGAGGCTGAAGCCCGGTTGCCCTGGAAACCACTAAGGCATACGCTGAGCGCCTGCGGCTCCCGGCACAATTTAATGGCCGCCGTCCGGTTGCCATAGAAACGGGCGGGAAACTTCTTTCCTTTCCTGCCCGATATCTCCTCAAATATGGCCGCCACCTCAGTCCGGCGATCTCCCACAGTCGGAGGGGGCGCTTCCAGCTCCGGAATCTTTCCCCGGCTCCTCCGCCACAGGGGGCAGGGCCCCCATAGCCTCAGCCGCTTTATAACAGTCACCGGGCGCTACCGCGGAGGTAGGCAACCCGGGGGCTCCTTCTAAACCCACATCTGAAATTGGGTAAAAGAGGATAGGAGCCGCAGCGTAAAGGGTTCGCCCCGCGGAGGGTAGGAACCCTATGCTGCCCACAGTGGAGCTGCCCCATCTTGTGCCTGCAAAAGAAAGAAAAGAGAGAGAAAAAAACCCAATTAACACAAGGTAAAAATTCAAACAATTCTTAATTTACTTTAACTTTTCAACATTAAACCTTAGTTTAACACAAGAGCGAAAAACTCTGAGTCCCATTACTGCGACTGAGTTTTTTAGACTGGAGGGCTAAGGGGGCGGTGCCTGGCTAATATTTAAATTAAACTCAGTCCCTACCAATCAGACTGTAGAATTACCCATGTTGGACTCTCCTTGCAAGTGCATTGGAGAACGAAGGAAGTCACTCAAATGGGGGAAGAAGTCATGATTAGCATGCCAAGTAGTAGAGTTCTTCCCCCCAGCAGTGAAGGTGAGAGAGCTCTGACTGAGGAGGATCCCCAGCTGAACCTCTATGAGAGTGACAGCAAGGGGAAGACGGTAAGTGAGATTGGGTCGATGGTAAGTGAGATCGGTATACCGGCTGGCCCAAGTGGAAATTGTAGTACCCCATTTGGGGGTGAAGGGGGTCATAAAAGCCCTAATAAATTCAGGGTGCACCTGATGCTTAGTCAGCCTGCAAACAGTCTGGAAATTGGGATTGCAAGTGAGAAAACTACACCTACCCATGAAAGTGGAGCAGATTGATGGCTCCATCATAGGGGGCTCACCTACCTCCTACCTAGCAGAACTGGTGCACCTAAAGTTAGGAACTCACTAAGAGACCATTCAATTTGTGGTTGCCTTGAAGATGGCAGAAGCTATGATATTAGGATTAGTCTGGCTTCCCAAATGGAAACCCATCATGCATTGGGGAAAGGGAGAGAGACGAGTAGCAATGGCAGGGAAGGGCCACACCCTCCAAAAAGGGCCAAGCAGAATTAGCAGTGGGAAGAGAAGGAAGGACTCAAGCACACAAAAATGGCATTCTAACTAGCGCCAAATGCACAAATCATTTCTGAAGAATACTGGGACTTAGAAAAAGCATTCAGTGAAAAGGAAAGTGACATAATTACTCCCCATTATTCTATGAACTGTGCAATTGAGATCCTGCTGGGGACAAAACTCCCAAAGATTATCCCAAAGGAGATGGGGGAAATTGAGAGACTACATTGATAAAAATCTGTCCGGGGCTGCAAAATCCCGAGTACTGTTCACAGCAGCCCCGTGTTGTTCACAGAGAAAAAAAGATAGATTGTTGAGATTATGTATAGAGTTTAGGGGGATAAAAGGTGTGCATGTGGAAAATATTTACCCGCTCCCCTTATGAAAGATATGCTGGGACATGTAGCCAAAGGGAAGGTGTTCTTAATGAACTCAATCTGTATAGTCTGGAGGACAGAAGGAAAAGGGGGGACATGATCGAAACATTTAAATATATTAAAGGGTTAAATAAGGTCCAGGAGGGAAGTGTTTTTAATAGGAAAGTGAACACAAGAACAAGGGGACATAATGTGAAGTTAGTTGGGGGAAAGATCAAAAGCAACATGAGAAAATATTATTTTACTGAAAGAGTAGTAGATCCTTGGAACAAACTTCCAGCAGATGTGGTAGATAAATCCACAGTAACTGAATTTAAACATGCCTGGGATAAACATATATCCATCCTAAGATAAAATACAGAAAATAGTATAAGGGCAGACTAGATGGACCATGAGGTCTTTTTCTGCCGTCAGACTTCTATGTTTCTATGTTTCTATGTTCACCAAACTGGATCTCAGGGAGTCTATGGAGAGGGGCGGCATACAAATCTAATAAATAATAATAATAATAATAATAATAATAATAATAATAATATATACTACCAAGTGAGAATCAAAGAATGCAACAAACGAAAGACCACCTTCCATTGCCTGTTAGGATGCTACCAGTTTAGGGTAATGGCCTTTGGATTACATGGAGCCCCAGCTGCGTTCATGCAACTAATAAATAAAATGCAGCACCAGCACCTATACAAAGGGTCCTGGTGTATCTGACTGACATTCTCATCTATTCTGAGATGATTGAGGAACATGTGAAATTGGTACATAAAATACTGGAAAAACTCCTGAATGCCAAGTTGTATGCCAAACTATCAAGATGAGAATTCAGTAAAACCATCCTAGACTATCTAGGATAGGGGTGTCAAACTCAAGCCCCATGGACCAGATTGGTCCTTGGGGTGCTTAGATCTTGTCCATGGAGCTGTCCTGGAAACAGTGAAGTACTGGTTGCTTCTGCCAGAGAAACAGGAGCTTGGGAGCCCATTTTTACTGGCAGAGTGCTCAAGCCACTACAGATGCCCCCAACACAAGTGATGTCAAGCTGGCCATGCCCACCTTGCCCACGTCCACCCTTACCTCCCGGGGTCAACAGCAACCCTGGGTTTTGTAACCCTGATATAGATTAAGGATATATAATGTCATGTGAGTGGTGGAGATGGACCCGGAAAAGGTGAAAGTCATTTTAGAGTAGCAAGCCCCATGGACCCACAAACAAAGTTTCCTGGGATTTGCACATTTCTATAGACAATTCATCCCCTCCTTTGTGAAGATTGCCTTACTGATCATTGAAGAGGGGAAAAATACCTGGCCCAGCCAACCACTAAACTGGACAATGGAAAGCCAAGCGGCCTTCAAGAAACTTAAGAAACTGTTTGCAGCTGAGCTGATACTAAAGCACTTCAATCCCAAGGAACCATTCGTGATCCAGGTGGATGGCAGCAATGGCACAGTGGGAGCACTGCAACCATGTGCCAAGACATCCTGAAAACTGAATGGGATAGTGGGACAATGTTTGGTATTGGGTGAAGAAGACTTTGCAATGTGGTGGGTGCTGATAATGTGGAGACAGTTCTTATGAGGGCAGTAAAATCCTTTTGAAGTATAGACTGACCACAAAAATCTAGAAGCATTGAGAACCCCCTGCAAATTTTCCCCAATACAGGTATGCTAGGCCCAGTACAGTGGAACCCCGACATAAGAGCTGCTCTACTTAAGAGCAACTCGAGATAAGAGCTGGGAGGGGAGAGATATTTTTGTTCTACTTACAAGCCCAAATTCGAGATACAAGCGCCAAGGAGCTGTCTCCTGAAGCCAAACGCTAACTTCCGCGTTCGGCTTCAGGAGACAGCTGCGAAGCGGCGCGCGTGTTTTAAAAGGTTGCAGCCGGCCTGGGGGGCTCGGGGGGGGTGCTTGCAGCTTTCTTTCTTGCTCTTTTTCTTTCTCTCTTTTACCTTCCCTTCCTCTATTTCTTCTTTTCTTTCTCCTTCCCACCTTCTTCCCTCCCTCCCTCCCTTCACTCATTCCTCTCTTACTCTCCCCTTTCATAAGTTTCCTTGCTTCCTTCCTCTGTTCCTGTCCCTTCCCCCTTTCTTTCTTTCTTTCTTTCTTTCTTTCTTTCTTGCTCTTTTTCTTTCTCTCTTTTACCTTCCCTTCCTCTATTTCTTCTTTTCTTTCTCCTTCCCACCTTCTTCCCTCCCTCCCTCCCTTCACTCATTCCTCTCTTACTCTCCCCTTTCATAAGTTTCCTTGCTTCCTTCCTCTGTTCCTGTCCCTTCCCTCTTTCCTTCCTTCCTTCCCACCCTCCGTCCATTCATTCACCCATTCCTCTCTTGATCGCTTAAAGCCGGTCCCTGGTGCAAAAAGGGTTGGGGACCTCTGTCCTACAGGATTGGGTGGCAGAGAAGTTGAACATATGTAAATTTAAAAGTTTAAGAAAGTTTACAAGTTAAGTGAAAGAAACTTCATTATTCATTTATATGTACATGTACATTTCTTCATTAAAAACATGTCTTTCTGCATAATTTAGACTAACTTTGTGAGTTTTTTGAGGGCTGGAACCAATTAAAATTATTTACATTAATTCCTATGGGGAAAAGTCGTTCGAGATAAGAGCTGCTCGACTTAAGAGCCCAGGTCCGGAACGAATTAAACTCGTATCTCGAGGTACCACTGTACTTCAATTGGTTTGAATTCACATTGAATTACATCCCGGGGAGAGGGGGAATTTCCTAGCTGAAGCACTGTCCTGCATGCCCCAATATTATTTATTTATTTATTTATTATCTATCTATTTATTTATTATTTATTTGAATTAGTATTCTTCTACTGTATTTGCTTATGTTCAAATGTGTATGGAGGATGTCAGTGTTCTTAAGACTTGTTACGCATGCAAATGAGAAACCTTGGAAGTCTCAAGATGTGCGTATGATGTTGAAGATGGAAAACACCACTTTAAAATCAGCAATATGGCAACATGTATCATAGCAAGAGTTGATATGAGACATATTATAAAAACAGCAAAGCAAACCTATAGTCAGAAAGTACAGAATTTATTTCACAATCCTATGGACCCTACATGTATGTGGAAGGGATTTGTGTTATTACCGATATAAGGCATCTTCCCTGACATGTAAGAGCGACATGGATTTTTTAAACAAGCTAAACATGTTTTTTGGACAGTTTGAGGCTGCAAACAACATTCCTGCAAGGGAGGCTGTTCCTCTTCCTGTTGAATAGGTGCTCAGTTTTGACACAACTGATGATTGGAAAGTCCTGTGCAACGTCAACACTTAAAAAGCTATGGGTCGATCATATTCCTGAGCAAGTACTTAAGGGGAGTGCTGATTAGCTGATCACTGTTCTCTCAGACATCTTCAATATCTTGTTGCATCAAGCCATGGTTCCATCATGTTTTAAGACTGCAGTCATTGTATCAGTGCCCAAAAAACCCAATACCGTCCATTTGCACTCACTTCCATTACTGTCCATTTGCACTCACTTCAAGGCCATATTGTCAGTTAGGACCAGGACATGTTGGTTGTTGATGTGTGGCTTGAATTTCTTGAGGGCTAGCAGCACTGCTCTCAGTTCTAACCAATTGATTGGTCTGGATGACTCCTCTGCCAACCACATGCCCTGGACTATTAGGCCTGGTGCATGGGCTCCCCAGCCCACCTGACTGGCATCTGTGGTGATGGTAAACTGGTATGGAATCCTGAACAGGGATCCTTTGTCCAGGGTGGAGGAGGTCCACCATGAGAGGGATCTCAGGATGGTGGAAGGAACAGAGATGGAGCGTGCAGAGTTGCTGGTTCCCGATCTCTGGAATGGCAACAGAAGCCATTGGAGCTCTCTGACGTGAAAACGAGCCCATGGGATAATGCCAATGCAAGACACCATCTTTCCCAGTAGGGAAGAAAGAGTGACAATGGTGGTCTTCTTTTGAGATCTAACCTGGGAGATAGGTTCCCTAATGCTGGTCTTCCTCTCAGTAGAAAGGAAAACTTTGGATTGAATAGAATCTATGACAGCCCCCAAGTGTTGAAGGGAGGTAGAGGGACGGAGCTGACTTTTTTTGATATTGATAGAAAAATTATGTTCCTGTAGGATAGACATGGAAAAATTAAGGTCTGAGAGGGTACCCTCTTTGGAGGGACCATGAATTAATATGTCATCCAAATAGCATAAAATATGGATGGGGGTAGCCCGGATATGGACCGCTAGCGCACCCAGGAGCTTGGTAAAGACTCGAGGGGCCGGGGACAGACAAAAGGGCATAGCCCTATATTGATAATACTTGCCCTGGAAGGCGAATCAGAGGAATTGTCTCTGGCCCTTGATGATAGGGATGTGGAGATGAGCCTTCGTGAGGTCCAAGGAAGACATGAAGACCCTTGGATGGATGGATGCTAAGTTGGTTGATAGGGAATGCATCTTGAATTTCCTGTACTTTATGTATTGGTTTAATCTCTTAAGATCCAAAATGGCTCTCTATCCTCTAGAGGTCTTAGGGACCATGAAGAGGATGGAATAGAAGCCTAGGCCTCTTTGAAAGGATGGAACTGGCTGGATAGCTTTAATGGAGAGGACGTGCTGGATAGCTGCCTCCATGCGGAGGTGGGATGCAAGAGATCTGGGAGATGGGCATGAGATGAAATGCTTAGGGGGCATGGAAATAAATTCCAATTGGAGCCTCCATTCGACAGTGGAGATAACCCAAGGGTCCTTACAGGAACAGCGCCAGCTGGAGGAGAACCAGGCCAGGCACCCCCCAATGGGAATAGAATGCCAATTACCATCTGATTCTTTTAGAGGCTCTCGGGGAGGAGGAGCCCCTGTGGTAATGAGAGCTTCTGCCCCTGGGATTTCTATCTAATTGGGAATGAAAACAGGAGTTATAATAACCTGTGTTCCTCTGAAATGTGAAAACTTGTTCCTGTTGGCAGCCGGGGCACCAAAAGGACTGTTGCGTTTGGGGAGCCTTCATAGTAGTGGGAACCAGGACTTTCTTTTTGTCAGTGGTTTCTGTAAGCAGCAGGTCAAGCAAGTCGCCAAATAGTTGATAGTGTTTTAGGGGACCCACTGTTGCCTCACTCCCACTTGTCAGGGACAGAGCCAGAGGAGTCTTCTGGCCACTGTTAAGGCTGCCACTGCTATTGCTGCAAATCTTGAAGATTGCAGAGTGGCATCCGCCATATACTGGGCCTCAACACTTTGTTGAGGTCCTGTTAGCCCCATAGATTGTTGGGAGGAATATGCTGCTGGAGCTGTTGTAGCCATAGCAGCAGGCTCTGGTGAAAAAGAAAGCTGCCGCTGCACACTTAATAGCCCAGCTGTCAGCGAAGAAACATTTCTTGAGCATTTGCTTCAGACGTTTGTCCTCAGGCTTTAAAACTTCTTCTGCCTCGCAAGGCATGGCTGCTGCAGAATGAAGAGTCTTCACTGGTTCATCTGCTCTGGGAAAGAGAAGAAGATCCTCATAAGATGGAGAAACATAGTATAATTTCTTAACTTTGGAAGTGGGATTAAAACCCAAGGATAGGTGTCCCACTGTTTCAACAGAGCATATTTAAATAATTTAGGCATGGGGATGACCTCAGTGTCTTCCTGCTACTCCATGAAAAATTGAAGATTTCCCTCTTGGGGATCTGCAGAAGAGAATGCAGGTTTGTCCTGACCAGCAAGGTCTGTGGCTGCTCTGGCCTTGAGTAGAAGGGACTTGAACAGTTGAAAGGGAAAAATGGTAGCAGATGAGGGAGTCTTGATTTGGGCTTCCTCATCCTCTGACAGGCCTTGGAATGGATCATCCCTGTCCTCTGCATCCTTATCTTCCTCGTTCTCATCCTGTGAAGAGTCAGAGTCTGGTTCCTGAACTGGTACTTTATAGGTTGAGAAAGAGCTTATGGGCCTGGAGGCACATGGTTGAGCATGAGGTTGAGGAGGCACATTGATAGCCGAGAGTTTGGCATCAATGGCTTGGGACAAACATAGATTGTAGTTCTGGAGAGAGGTTAGTAATAGATGCAGGCAGATGAGGGGTCCCCCTGTGGGCCTGGGCTGGACCTGGCTCTGGGGGATCCTCCATAAAAATTTCTGGTTCACCTGGACCTAAAACCCAGAGGTTAGGTTGGGGCCTGTTTAGGTTTGGCTCATCCAGGGAAAGCATAGAGACACCTGAAGAAGGCAGGTCAGAAGCCTCTGGAGGGTCAGGAGGACTAATATGTACTCGGCCCTGCACTCTTAAGCATTTAGCTGATTGCTCATGAATTTTTTGGAGAATTTTGTCCCGCCTCTTCTCAGCTCTAGTGGGCCTAGCCACAAGGGGAACTGCTAGACAGGAGGAGGCCTGAGGGATGGGTTCAATTTCATCTCCAGTAGGCCTGGGCTCCTGGGGACCCTTAGAAGAAGTGCCTCTACAGGAACAAGGTCTGAGCCAAGAGAAGCTACCATGAATAAGCAAAAATTCCCAAGAGGAAAAAGGCCCAAGCTCCCAGGAGCGTCTGCCACTCAAACACAATGTGGACAAATCCAAAGTTCGTGCCAATGAGTATAGATAGGCTAGGCCTTACCAAGGCACACTGATTAAGAGGCCTAGCGGTGGAGTAATAGCTGAGTGTCTCACAGCCTTCTCTGGACCACATGGTGGACTTTATGGCACCAAGCGGCTTGCATGTGGGTGAGCTGTTAGTGCCGGTATTACTGGGCACCGAGGGCCTTCGTGCCAAAGGAAAACTCCTCTGGAGAATTAACTAAGTCCAGGAGACAGAACAAGAGCTCTTGTTTCACGTCCCACACCGCAGGAGGAAGAAAAAAAGCCACAATCAGAATAAACCTCCCAGCCGAGTACTGGTAAATGCAATCCGGCATTGGCGCAAGCAAGGCGATTGCGCAATTCGCTTTTAGAGCCGCACCCGGCTTCTCCTTTTGGAGCCGAGCCCTGGAGTGCTGGCTCTAAGTCTAAGGCTTCTAGGACTAGGCAATAATGACAAATCAATTTACTTATCTTTGGTTTGCAGAGAGAGTGAACGAAGAAGGGAAGGTGTTTTAAGAGGAGATGAGCCACCACGCATCCTGCCAGTAGGAGGACTGAGCAGATTCTGGGAAGGGGCAGATCCAGCAATCTTTTAAAAGACAAGGCTCAGTCCTATGCAGATTGGACAGCGAGCAAATCACGTGACTGCTGGACTCGTTCTTTCAGTAAGGAGAACAGACGGGCAACTAGATTATGAAAGATGCAAGATTAGGATGTTTGTTCATTGTATATTGTATAGTAATGTATAATTATGTTAATATTTGATATATTATGATATATGTTCATGTGGTGTGTGTTAAAAAATTAACAACTTTTACCAAAAAAAGTACCACTTTTACCAAAAAAAATGCACTTTCTTGTGTGCTTCATCTTAGCTTGGCACCCCTGGAAGAGGAGAATACTCATTTGCAAATGAGTTGATTTTAGTTCAGCATTCAACACAATCATTCCTCAACATTTGGTGAACAAACTGGGCCTATTTAATATTCCTTTATGTAACTGGATATTTGATTTCCTTATTGATAGGCCCCAGTTTCTGCAAGTTGGAAGAAAACTTTACAACTCCATCTTGAGTACCAGTTCCCCACAGAGATGTGTCTTGAGTCTGCTATTGTTCACCTTAATGTGACAACTGATGTGACCACTGCCTTGCTAAAGAAACTGAGGGTAAATGTGATGGACTGGCCAAGAATTTCTCCAGACCTAAATCCTATTGACCATCTGTGGGGCATCCTGAAACAGAAGGTGTAGGTGTACAAGATCTCCAACACCCACCAGTTCCATGATATCATCATGGAGGAGTGGAAGAGGATTCCAGTGGCAACCAGTCAAGCTCTGGTGACCTCTATGCCCAAGAGGGTTAAGATAGTCCTGGAAAATAATGGTGAGCACACAAAATATTGACATTTTGGGCTCCATTTGGATATTATCAGTTAGGATTGTACTCACTTTTGTTGCCACCAAGTTTAGACATTACTAGCTGTGTATTGTGTTATTTTAAGGGGACAGCACATTTACAGAGTTATACAAGCTATATACACAAGCTATATACTTTACATTGTAGCCAAGTGTCATTTCTTCAGTGTTGTCACATGAAAAGTTATACTTAAATATTTACAAAATGTGAGGGGTATACTCATTTCTGTGACACACTGTACATAATTTTTATTTATTTATTTGTTCATTTGTCATGTTTATGTAGCACATTTATTATTTATTAATTGGGTTTTTATGACGCCCCTCTCCGTGGACTTGGGGCGGCTCACAACAAAAAAGGAATACACAATAAAACAATTTGATCCAATTAATAATAATTTTAAAAACCTTAAAAACATCCTAAAAATTAAAAGATTCAGTTAACATTCATTCAATCAACAATTTATTCTAATCACATTTGTTGGTCGGGGGGGGGGAATCTAATGGCCCCAGGCCTGGCGGCAAAGATGAGTCTAAACTTTTTTGGAAAGCAAGGAGGGTGGGGGGCAGTACAAATCTCTGGGGGGAGCTGGTTCTAGAGGGGCAGGGCCCTCACAGAGAAGGCTCTTCCCCTAGGCCCCGCCAGCAGACATTGTCTGGTTGACGGGACCCTGAGAAGGCCAACTCTATGGGACCTCACCGGGTACTCAGATTTGTGCGGCAGAAGGCGGTCTTGGAGATAACCTGGTCCTATGCCATAACCAACACTTTGAATTGTGTCCGGAAACCAATCGGCAGCCAATGCAGTCTGTGGGCATGCCTCAGAAGGTCCAAACCGCTCACGCGGCTGCATTTTGGACTATTTGAAATTTCCGAACACTTTTCAAAGGCAGCCCCCATGTAGAGAGCATTGCAGTAGTCGAACCTCGAGGTGACTGTGAGCAGAGACTCCCTGTCCAGATAGGGTTGCAACTGGTGCACCAGGCGAACTTGGACAAACGCCCTCCTCGCCACAGCTGAAAGATGATATTTTTTTATTTTATTAATAGAGTTGAAAGGGACCGTTAGGTCATCGAGTCCAACCCCCTGCCTGAGCAGGAAACCCTACAGCACCCCAGCCAAATGGAAGTCCAATCTCCTCTTGAAGCTGTCCAGAGTTGGGGAGTTCACCACCTCCCCTGGCAGGTAGTTCCATTGGTTGATCGCTCTGACCGTCAGGAAGTTCTTCATTATTTCCAGGTTGAATCTCTCCTTGGTCAGCTTCCAACCATTGTTCCTCGTCCGGCCCTCTGGTGCCCTGGGGAATAAAGAGACCCCCTCCTCACCGTGGCAACCCCTCAAGTATCTGTAAACTGCTATCATGTCCCCTCTAGACCTTCTTTTTTCTAGGCTGTCCATGCCCAGTTCTCTCAATCTCTCTTCGTAAGTCTTGGTTTCGAGTCCCCTAATCATTTTGGTTGCTCTTTTTTGCACCTTCTCCAGAGTTTCGATGTCTTTTTTGTAGTGAGGTGACCAAAATTGGATGCAGTACTCCAGGTGGGGTCTGACCAGGGCATAGTAGAGTGGTATTAGTACTTCCCTGGTCTTGGAGCATATTCCTCTATTGATGCAGCTTAGGATTGAGTTGGATTTTTTGGCTGCTGCTGCACATTGCTGACTCATGTTTAGTTGATTGTCCACCAAGACTCCAAGATCTCTTTCGCAGTCACTACTGCTGAGTGGGGTATCTCCCAGGCTGTATGTATGTCTAGGGTTCTTTTTGCCGAGGTGGAGGACTCTGCATTTGTCGGTGTTGAACCTCATTTTGTTGGTATGGGCCCACTGTGATAGTCTGTCTAGGTCTTCTTGTACTCTGAGCCTGTCCTCAAGGGTGTTGGCTACCCCCGCCAGCTTGGTGTCATCTGCAAATTTTATTAGTTCCCCTTTTATTCCCTCGTCCAGGTCGTTGATGAAGATGTTAAAGAGTACAGGACCCAGGACAGAGCCCTGTGGTACTCCACTGTCTACTTTTTTCCATGTGGATTTGGTGCCGTTGAGGACAACTCGTTGGGTGCGGTTGGTCAGCCAACTGTTTATCCGTCTACATGTGTAGTAATCTACTCCATTTTTTTCTAGTTTGTGGATTAGGAGATTGTGGTCGACTTTATCGAAAGCCTTACTGAAGTCCAAGTATATGAGGTCCACTGAGTTGCGTTGGTCAATTGACTTGGTTATGGTGTTGAAAAATGATATGAGATTGGTTTGGCATGATTTGTTTCTGATGAATCCGTGCTGGCTATTGGATATGATCTTGTTTGTTTCTAGGAAGTGGATAAGTTGTTTTTTGATTATTTTCTCCAGTATTTTTCCAGGTATAGAGGTCAGACTGATTGGTCTGTAGTTACCTGGGTCGGTCTTTTTGCCTTTTTTGTGGATGGGGACTACGTCAGCTCGCTTCCAGTCTTCCGGTAGGTCTCCAGTGATCCAAGATATTTGGTAGATGAGGAGGAGTGGTTCCGCTATGGTGTCTGCCAATTCTTTTAGGACTTTGGGGTGAAGTCCGTCTGGCCCTGGTGATTTGTATTCGTTGAGTTCCCTCAGGTAGTCCCTCACTGTGCTTTTGTCTATGTTGAGTTCGGTTCTGGGGCAGTTTGTTGCAGTTAAATTGCAGATTGGTTGGAGGGAGGTTCCCTTTTGTGTGAAGACTGATGCAAAGTAGGCGTTGAGTAGCTGTGCTTGGTCATTGCTGTCTGTGATTTCTCTACCCTCTTCGTTTTTTAGTGTGACGATTGTTTCTTTGATTTTCTTCTTATTGTTGATGTGTTGGAAGAATCTTTTTTTGTTGTCTTTGACTTCCGCTGCAAGGTGTTGTTCATATTGTGCCTTTGCTGTTTTTATTTTTTGTTTGCAGGAACTGGCTGTTTGCTGATATTCCGCTTTGGTTATGAGTCCTTCTTTCCATTGTTTGTACTTAGCTTTTTTTCCTTTTATGTCATCTGCGAGGGCTTTGTTTAGCCATGCAGGTTTAGTTTTGGTTTTCCTGTTTTTCCTTTTCATGGGGATTGCGTTGTTTTGGGCGTCTATGATACTGTTTTTTAGGATCACCCAGGCTTCCTGAGTGGTTTTTCCTTCTAAGAGTTCGTTCCAGGGGCATTGTTCAAGGTTCGCTCTGAGCTTGTTAAAGTCCGCTTTTCTGAAGTCTGGGACTGTAGTGGTGTTGGATATAGTAGCTAGTGATTGCACTATGTTGAATTTGAGGATGACGTGGTCGCTCTCTCCCAGTTTCCCTTCTTCTTCTGTTCCCTCTATTGTTTCTTCCCTGTTTGTTAGTATTAGGTCTAATATAGCATTCCCTCTGGTTCCTGTTTCAACTTTTTGGGTTAGAAAGTTGTCAGCTAGACTGGAAAGAAATTTGGCAGACTTTCCGCTTGGTGCTGAGTTAGTTTTCCAGTTGATGTCTGGGTAGTTGAAGTCCCCCATTATTGTTGTGCTGTGTTTGTTGCATATGTCTGTTAGTTGGCATGTGAAGAGGTCGTCCATTGTGTCTGTTTGATTGGGTGGTCTGTAGTATACTCCAATTGTGGTGTTGCTCTTTTTTTCTTTTATGTTGACCCATATGATTTCTAGGGGGTTATCATCTTTGGTTGGATGTAGTTCTGTGGCAGTGTAGTGGTCTTTGATGTATAGTGCAACACCTCCTCCTTTCTTGTTTGACCTGTTCTTCTTGAAGAGGTTGTAACCCATTATCTGTGTGTTCCAGGCGTGTGTTTCGTCCCACCAGGTTTCTGTGATTCCAATTAGATCGTATTGGCCCTCGTGTATTAATAATTCCAGTTCATCCTGTTTGTTTCCCAAGCTTTGTGCGTTCGTGTACAGGCATTTTAGATGTTTGTGTTTGTTTGCAGGTAGAAATTTTTTATTCTCAGGTTTGTTTGTAGGCTTGTCCCATTCCCCTTCCTTGTTTTGTTCAGTGTTTTGTCGTATAGTTTGGTCACCCTCCCCTCTCAGAGCTAGTTTAAAGCCCTCCTGATGAGTTGGGCTAGTCGGTTGCCTAGGAGGTTCTTCCCCGCTCTAGTGAGGTGTAGCCCGTCGCTTGCTAGAAGCCCTTCTTGGAGATAGTGCAGGCCATGGTCGAGGAAGCCGAAGTTCTTATGGCAACACCATCCTTTAAGCCAGTGATTTATCTGTGGGATTTTGCGTTCTCTGGCGGGGTGTCGTCCTCTAGTGGGGAGGATGGAAGAAAAAACAACCTGAGCACCTGTTTTTCTGATTGTGTTGCCCAAGTGGTCATAGTCTTTCATAATTTGGTTCATGTCTTTCCCTGTGTCGTTGGTTCCCGCATGAATCACCAATAGTGGATAGTAGTCCGTGGGTTTGAGTATTTTGGTGAGGTTTTCAGTTATGTCAGAGATTTTAGCTCCAGGGAGGCAGCACACCTCTCTAGATTGGTTGTCTGGTCTGCAGATGGGAGGCTCAGTTCCCCTGAGGATTGAGTCTCCAATTACCAGTACTCTCCTTTTCTTTTTGGCTGGCTTGGGGTGAGGGAGGTTAGCTTCTGTTGTTGAGGCTTTTGGTGGAGTTGTGCTGTGCTTGGTTCTTGGTGGTTCTTTGTCAGATGTTTGCAGGTTTTCTTGTTCCGAGAGTACTGAATATTTGTTGCTTGTAAGGCAGTGGGGTTGGGAGGAGGAGGGTTGGAGTTGGTGGAGGCTTGTTTTTTCGTCTTAGGGTGATGTGTGTCCAGCTATTTACTGCTTCTGGGGCGTGGATTCGGCTTAGCTCCTCTGGGGTGTTGGTTTTGTTGGGAGTCTGATGGATGAACCGTTGTACCTACCTGAACGGTCTTCTCGATGCTCTGGAAGGAGAGTCCAGGATGGGGTTAACCCTCAATCTTATTGGTTGAGACTGAGTTATAAATTAACATGTTAATTAGGCACCGCCCCTTGCCTGCCCCCAAGGGTTCAGTTTTAAAAAACGAAGTCATTAATATCCAACACAATTTTATTGAACCCTTATGAACATAACCATTAGACAAAACACAACCCAAATCCCTTGAATCAAACGATTACTTGGGTGGGTCTGGACTCTCCTTCCAGAGCATCGAGAAGACCGTTCAGGTAGGTACAACGGTTCTTCTCCACTGCTTCTGGAAGGAGAGTCCAGGATGGGATATGCCCCAGTTCTAGTCCAAGGGTGGGAGAGTGCAGATTCAGGGATTAACAGTAGAACAAACCGTCTGCAAAACTCTTCTCCCAAAGGAAGCCTCAGCTGAGGCATACGTGTCCAGTTTGTAATGCCGGATGAATGTAGAAGGCGCAGACCACGTTGCTGCCCGGCAAATATCCTCAGCCGAAGCCTGGGTCCTCCAGGCTGCTGAAGTGGCTGCACTGCGAGTGGAATGAGCAGTGATCCCCTGAGGCAGAGTCTGAGTGGTGGTTTCGTAGGCTTCAGCAATACACTCACGAATCCAGCGACTGATTGACTTGGGGGAAACCCCAAGCCCTGATTTAGTCTGTGAAAAGGAAATAAACATCCTTTCGGACCGCCTAAATGGCTCTGTCCGTCGAATATAAATTTTAACGGCTCTCCTGACATCCAGTTTGTGCCACCTGAGTTCTAACGGATGATTCCCACCAGCACAAAAATCAGGCAACACTATCTCCTGCTTCCTGTGGAATAAAGTGTTAATCTTGGGCAGGAACGCGGGATCTAACCGTAGGACTAGCCTGTCAGGATAAAATATACAAAGATCAGAACGTACAGAGAGCGCAGAGATGTCTGAAACCCTCCTAGCCGATGTCACAGCCACCAGGAAGGCTGTCTTAATCGTTAAGAACCTAAGTGGTATGGACCTCAATGGCTCGAACGGTGGACCAGTCAATGCTTTTAACACTAACGACAGGTCCCACGATGGAAAACGATGGATTGTGGGAGGATGAATGTTTGCAGCGCCTTTAAGGAAGTCCTTGACCCAAGGATGGAAAGATAAGGATCTCTGCTCCCCCGTTCTAATGATTGTGGACAAAGCTGCAACTTGCCTCCGGAGGGTATTGGGGGCTAATCCCCGATCCAGACCCGCCTGGAGGAACCCCAATACCTGCAACACCGAAGCCGCCTCCGTGTCAGTACTGTTCTCCCGGCAGAACTTACAGAAGGCTGACCAGGTGGCTTGGTATATTCTCGAGGTGGATGGTCGTCGAGCCGCCTGTATCGTTGAGATGATGTCATCAGGTAAATGATGTCCCCTCAACCTGTTCCGCTCAATCTCCAGACGGTCAGTTGAAACCACTGGGGTTCCGGATGATTGACCGATCCCTGGCTGAGGGATATCTCTCTGTCCGGGATCCTCCACGGTGGGGATGTTGAAAGAGACACTAGATCCGAAAACCACGGTCTGCGTGGCCAGTACGGAGCGACCAGAATCACCTCTGCCCTCTCCCGCAAAATCTTGTCCACCACCTTCGGTAGAATCTTCGTCGGCGGGTAGGCGTAGAGGAGACCCTGCGGCCAGCGGGAAGTGAGAGCATCTACTCCCTCCGCCCTGGGCGAAGGGAAACGGGTGTAAAATCTGGGGAGCTGCGCATTGGTGTGAGTCGCGAACATGTCCACCAGAGGCGTACCGAAAATCTCCGTGATTCTTTGGAACAATCGCGAATCCAGTTTCCATTCTGTCGGGTCGAGAGTGGTCCTGCTCAGCCAATCGGCCTGAGTATTGTCGACCCCCGCGATGTGCTCCGCTGATAATGATGCCAGATTCCTCTCGGCCCAGGTGAAAAGGGCCGAGGCTTCCTGCATGAGACGTCGCGACCTCGTACCCCCCTGATGGTTGAGGTAGGCCTTGGTCGCGATGTTGTCCGTCAAGACCAGAACATGTTTGTTTTGAAGAAAAGGAGCAAAGTGCAGGAGAGCCAGGAAGACTGCCCTGAGCTCCAGAAAGTTTATGTTTACCGGGTTGAGGTCCTCCTTGGACCAGAGGCCCTGTGCGCACTGTTGGCCAATATGCGCTCCCCAACCCGAGAGACTGGCGTCTGTAGTTAAGGTGACTAGATCGTGCGTGCTGAACGATAGTCCACGGCACAAGGCTGGGGAGACCCACCACGCTAGAGAGACCTTCACCTCCTTTGGAAGACGAACCCGCATGGTGGAATGGCTGGTCCGAACCTTCTGGGCTGGCAGTAGAAACCATTGAAGGCTCCGAATGTGGTGTCTGGCCCACGGAATTATCCCGATGCAAGAGACCAAGGTCCCCAGCACCTTGGACAAAAAGGCCAGAGATGACCGTTTGTCTCTCCGGACGGATGAGATGAGAGACCTTATGTTCCTCCTTCTCTCCGGGGAGAGGTACACCATGCACGAAGTCGTGTCGATGATGGAGCCCAGATGTAGGAGCGTGGTAGATGGAATCAGCTGACTCTTGGGCACATTGATGGTAAAGCCGTGCTCCGTCAAGGTCCTCATCGTCAGTGCGAGATCTTGTTGAGCCTGGGCACGTGATTTGGACAATACCACGATGTCGTCCAAATAGGCCATTAGACGCACCGATTGTGCGCGCAGGCTCGCCGTGAGGACGTCCAGTAGCTTGGTGAATGTGCGGGGCGCTGAAGAAAGGCCGAATGGCATGGCCTTGTATTGGTAGTGTACGCCCTCGACACAGAAACGTAGGAACCGTCGATGAGGAGGATAAATCGGTACATGCAGGTACGCCTCCTTCAGGTCCAGTGATGTTAAAAAGTCCTGGAGGCGTATTGCCGACAGGATGGTCTGCAACGAATGCATCCTGAATTTCCTGTACAGAATGTACAGGTTTAGTTGCTTCAAATTCAGGATCAAACGGCAACCTCCCGATGATTTTGGTACAGTAAAGATCATTGAGTAGAAACCGGTTCTCCAGTCGTTCTGCGGTACCGGCTCTATGGCCTGTATACGCAAAAGGTGTGTTATCTCTTGAAACAACTCCTGTCTCTTGGCAGGGTCCCGAGGTGTTGGGCACTGGATGAAGCGGTTGGGTGGGGGCTGAAGAAACTCTAATCTGAGGCCTCGCGACACCGTGGCTATAGCCCATTTGTCCGAGGAGGTGGCTCGCCAGAATGAGCTGTAAAGGCGGAGCTTCCCTCCTAATGGTTGGCCGTCTTGGAAGTCATTTGGGGCGTTTGAAGCCCCTCTGGCTAGTGCCTCTAAATGGGCGTCTAGCCTGCTGATATCCTCTGGTTCTGTCTTGGAACCCTGAGCGGTCATTTCGAAAGGAGGAGGGCTGGTTGAATCGGCCCTGCGAGTATGGCCGCTGGTTGTTGCCTGATCCAGAGGAGTTGTCCCAACGAAAGGACTGGCGTCTGTTGTACGGTGTAGTTCGCCTGTCCTGCCGCCTGTTGGACCTGGGGAGGACTTTCCTCTTATCCTTATCTTCAATAAGGACTTTATCCAGCACCTCCCCGAAGAGGTCAGCGCCGCGGAAAGGGGAGGAGGCCAGGCGCCACTTGGATTTGGTGTCAGCCTGCCAGTTCCTTAGCCACAACAGGCGTCTGGATGAAAGCGTTGTGGCCATCCCTCTCGCTGAAAACTTGGCAGCGTGGAGAGTAGCATCAGCCGAAAACTCCGCTGCGGCTAGCAGTTTACTCAAGTCCTGCCGCAGCCTACCATCTTCCGGTCCCAGTTTTGACATCATTTCTTCAATCCATGCTATGGAAGCCCTATTGAAGAAAGAAGCAGCGGCCGCTGCTCTAAAGCCCCATCCAGACATGGCATGCGATTTCCGGAGCAGGATCTCCGCTTTCCTGTCCTCGGGTTTCAAATTATCCCCGGACTCAGCAGGAACTATGGCATTAGACACCAGGTTTACCACTGGGTGGTCAATTGGTGGAAATTGGAGTAGATTCTCCAGCTCTTCATCACAGGTATAGAATTTGCGTTCCAACGCTGAAGGGCCTTGAGCTGCCGCTGGCTGCTGCCATGGTCTTTTGGCGTTCTGTATGAATATATCTGGTGCCGGGATATGGTCTGTTTCAGGTTTGGGTTCTGTCAGTAGGATAGTTGACCTTGGTGTTTCAGCGGCTTTTGCAGGACCGGGGAGATCCACCGCTAGCTTTGCCTTGTGTAATAAAGTCCTGAACAAGGCAGGCTTAAAGAGACCAGCCACTGAAGGTGGCTCAGGAGTTGTCTCATCATCTGACAAGTCGTAATCCTTGTCGCTGTCCTCCTGTAATGTTCCCTCTGAGAACTCCAAACCTGAAAGGGGCGGTGCAGACCACAAATTCCGGCTTGGTTGATGGGGCTGTTGGCTGCATTGTTGCACCCCCGATGCCACTCCTTGTGAGTATACATTGGTAATCATCTCCTGCAGGGCAGGAGATAAATTCTGCCAGGTGTCACTTTGATTTCTAAGTCCAGCAGCTGTGGGGGTGAATGAGGCAGATGGGCCTACAGTTGCTTGGGGTGAAAAGCCCCATAAAGGCCTTGTGGAGGTGGCAGACCCCGGTCTGCTTACAGGCAGTTGGGCCTGCTGATTGGGCTGGCGATCTGGAGACCAATCCCTTCCTGCTAATAATTCTCCTTGGGCCATGGAACGTGGGGACAAGACCCCTGGTATTAGTTGGCCCGAGGATGGCCCTGCAGGTAGGGAGGGGGCCTGGAACACAGTCTCCAACCTCTGCTCCAGTGCTTGGATCCTTCTTTCAGCCTCTCTGAGAGCTGAGGAGGAAGTTCCCTGTGACTTGGGCTTGGATTTCCCCTTATCCTTGGCCTTGGGAACGGTTGCCGAGCAGGCCACCTTCTCAGCCCCTGTATCAGATTGCTCCATGATACTCACAGATCTTTAATGTCACAGATCTTTAATGGCAACAGATTTCGCTGACTCGTGCGACAGAGCTTTGTATGCAAGTCACTACCGAGGCTTGAACAAACCACAAAATGGCTCCCTCGATCTCTGCCAGGAGCTCCGCCCACTCGGGTGACTCCTTCGCGCCTATACAGGCGATTAGTAGGAGGAAGTGGGGGTTTTTCCCGCCGAAAAGCCATCCAAAATGGCGGGCGCGACCGACCTGACGCTCAAAATGGCGATCCAAGATGGCGGCCGCAAGTGCCGAGGGCGGTAATCTGCCATCGCCCCTCGGCTTAGTGTGGCTGTCAGGACACCTGAGGCTCCCGAGCCCGCATCCTGTCAGCCACCGCGGCAGTAGGAATTCCCCTAATGCACGGGGAGCCGCTTCTCAACTTGGGGCTTATTGACAGGATGCCCCGCGCGCTTGCGCCTGTGCGAGCTGCCTCTGAAAAAACCGCCGTCCATATGGCTCCCTTAGCGCTCTCGCGCGTCTCGTTGAAGGGCAGCCTCGGCATTCAAAAGGCGGTCGCCGCGGCAGCATTCCGAGCCGCCAAACAGATGATCGGCGCGTTCCGCTCTCCTGAGCGGCGCGCTGCAGCGGCAAGCTTTTTACGGGTCCATCCGGCTCCTTATCAGGCAGCCTTGCTTCCGTCAGCCTCCCAGTGGGGGGGGCGGACCCCCCCACCTTCGGCTGCAGCCAGGTCTGACCGCTGAGGTCAGTGACCTAGGGCTGAATCCCCCTTCCGAAACGGTACCCTCTGAGGGAAGAGGTTCCATAGGGGCCAATGATGGGGGTGGTGCCCGCGGAGGGCAGCGACCCCGTCCTTGTAAACAGCATCTGAAAAACAGTAAGAAAAACAGAAAAAAACATGTTATATCAAACATTTATTAAATATTAAACATTTATACTATAAAAAACCTTAGCAAGTTAAACTCATATGTCTCATTCCAATGACTGAGTTTTAAAAACTGAACCCTTGGGGGCAGGCAAGGGGCGGTGCCTAATTAACATGTTAATTTATAACTCAGTCTCAACCAATAAGATTGAGGGTTAACCCCATCCTGGACTCTCCTTCCAGAAGCAGTGGAGAATTTCTCATTGTGATGTTGGTGCTTCAGGGTTGTTAGGTTTTTCTCTAGGTTTTCGATTTTTTCCTCAAGTAGCTGGATGAGTTTGCATTTGTTGCAGGTAAGGTTTTGGAGGTTTGAGGGGAGGAGTGAGTACATGGAGCACAAACTGCAGCACACCATGGATTCAGTTCCGTCTTCATCTATGCTTGTTCGGGGAGTGACTTCTGTGTGCATGGTTGGTGTATCTTCTCTCTCTCTCTCTGTGTTGTTCTTTATGTGTGTGGTAGGTTGCAGGGTGGGTGCGGGAGAGTGCAGAGGTGACATGTCTGCTCTTGTTGCTGGGTTGGTGATTTCCTCTGCTTCCCTGGTCAGCAAACCCGGTGTTCTTTTGCCTCGCGATGAGCTTTTAGCTTCTTCCCAGCATGCACCAGGAGTATGCAAATTACCCCCTGAAGCTCAGATTCCTCATTCCTCATATTCTAAGGTCAGCTGTGGATTGAGGAGGATGCCCAAGTTGCGGACCCTCTCTGTCTTTTCCGGATTGAGCTTGAGCCTGTTGGCACCCATGCAGACCCTGACAGCCTCCAGACACCGGCACATCACTTCCATTGCTTCACTGAGTGGACACGGGGTGGAAATGTACAGCTGAGTATCATCAGCATACTGATGGTAACTCACCCCATGCTCTTAGTTGATCTCGCGCAGTGGTTTCATTTAGATATTTATTTATTTATTTATTTATTGTTAGAGCTGAAAGGGACCATGAAGGCCATCGAGTTCAACCCCCTGCCCAAGCAGGAACCCTATAGTACACCAGTCAAGTGGCAGTTCAATCTTCTCTTAAAAATGTCCAGTGTTGGAATTCACAACGTCCGCTGGTAGGTTGTTCCATTGGTTGATCGCTCTGACCGTCAGGAAGTTCCTCCTTATCTCCATGTTGAATCTCTCCTTGGTCAGCTTCCAGCCATTGTTCCTCGTCCGGCCCTCTGGTGCCCTGAAGAATAAAGTGATGTCCTCCTCTCTGTGACATCCCCTCATATACTTGTAGACTGCTATCATGTCCGCTCTGGCTCTCCTTTTCTCTAGGCTATCCATGCCCAGTTCCCTCAGTCTCTCTTCGCAAGTCTTGGTTTCCAATCCCTTAATCATCTTGGTTGCTCTTTTTTGCACCTTCTCCAAAGTTTCAACGTCTCTTTTGAAGTGTGTTGACCAGAACTGAATACAGTACTCCAGGTGTGGTCGGACCAGGGCATAGTAGAGTGGTATTAAGACTTCCCTGGTCTTGGAGTGTATTCCCCTGTTTATGCATCTTAGGATTGTGTTGGTTTTTTTAGCTGCTGCTGCACATTGTTGCCTCATGTTTAGTTCATTGTCCACCAAGACTCCGAGGTCTCTTTCGCAGTCGCTACTGCTAAGAGGGGGACAGGAACATCCCGCGGCTTTGGAGTGCGGAAACCGAACCTCTATCCAGGAGGTATCGGCCATAGCAGCCTGACCTCACCAGTGGGAAGCGAAGAAAACAAAAGAAGGAGAAATAAAACTAATTTCATCATTGCAGGAAAAGGAGACATCAGGAAAGAAGAATTCAAGGTATAAATTTACTTACATGATAAATCTTTTGTGGAAGGAAAGAATAAGATAAACTTTAAAATAGAAGGCGAAAAGAAAAGTTTGTAAGGAAAAGAAATCATATCCTTACGCCGACAAGGTTTTGCGGCCGGATCTAGTTTTCTACACTTTCGCTTCTTTGAATATCAGAGTGAAAATTAAGATCTAAAGATTTAAAGATCGGAAAGAACAGAATCCCACCCCTGAAGATGCTTTGAGGGGGTGAGTGTGTAAGGCTTTAAGATTTTGGAACTTTTAAATTAGCTGCGAGAAGAAAACGAAACTGGAAATCTAGGCTCTCTTTTTCTGATTCTGCAGCGGAAGGATCACGATCTACATCTTTACTTTTGGAGAGAATTAAGGGGGGGGGGAAATCGATCGAAATTGGTGATTTACAACAGTAAAGGGAACAAATGAATTTTACACTGATTGATTTCTTCGTTTTCTGCACCTCTTCTCTTAATTAATTGGAGTATTTGTGATATTACCAGCATCTTCAGCAAAAAGAAGAGGGGAAAAAAAGGGGGGGAAGGCTTCTTCTCCTTGCCATTTATGTCAGTCAGGGGTTTTTATTTTAAAACGGACTAATTGGATTACAATCTGGAACTGGATCATAAGTAATTATTTCATCACAGATTAATTATTGGATTATAAATATTTTAATTATAAGCATTAACTGCCTTTATTTTTTTTGCTTCGGAATTTGGAATATTTTTTCTGGAATATTTGTACTTTTTTTCCGGGACTAATTTGCAGTATCACAGACCGGAGAATTGATTTCATATTTAACCTGCAACTAATAAGAGGCTCGCTTCATTTTGGAACTCATAAGTATAATTTACAGGTATAATATTGATATATTGGTTTCCTTTTTTTTAAGCTTCTTTTAATATACTGATTGGAGGATTTTATTACTGTATTATTATTAATATAATGAATTGCTAATTTTTTCTTTCTTCCCCCCTCCCCTTGGTGTGGTGTTTTTACGGTTCTTAACTATATTTTGAATATATCCCTTTTCGCATAAATTTTGATATTCCTTTTTGTATAAATTTAGATAAGGTATTTTAAAGAAATTAATTAAGGGTGTGATAGAGTGAATGATCTCTTTCTCCTTTCCTAAATTTTATTTTGCGCCTAAGACATATTGGCTCTTCTTTTCCTTTTCCTTTTTTTTTCTTTTCTTTTTTCTCCTCTCCTTTCATAATTACTATTACAAATATAATCTAATGAGTATTTAGCATTAAGTTTAAAAATCCTTTCAAAGTACATATTACATTATACACCTAAAGTATATTGACTGATAATTATAAAATAAGCTGTTTTTTAAAAATTATTTTACTAGTATATAGTTTAAATACCATATTTATAGATTTTAAAATTAGAAGTTAAGATTTTACCTTGGATGAATTATTGTTGATGAATTTTTTAAAGAATTAATGTGATTAAATAATTAATTTAGTATTAATCACGAAATTTTCAATTGAGTTTATTGGGTTTTAGTAAAAAAAAATTAAAAAACCCAAGATCTATAATATTGGTGAATTTTTGAGAAAAGAATACACATATTTGATTCCTATACACAATTAAAATAACATCAAACAGATATCAACCACCTTCAAAATAGGATGTCGAATACTTCTACATATACAAAGACAATTAAAAAACAAACTTTAACCTCATCAACATCTCCAAAAGTTTCTCCTTTGCCATCACCTGTACATCTAGGTGTAACTGCAAGCATGTCTGCTAAAGAAAAAAAAAGAGAGAAGGCACAAGCACAACCATCGCTTCAGACGATACAAGAAACATTAAATGCAATGGATTTTATGTTAAAGTCTCAAAATGATGCCAATCAACAGCGTGAAGAACTAAAGGCTGAAATTGCAGAATTAAAAGTAGATACTGGAGAGACGAAAGCAGATACAGGTGAGATGAAAGCGAAGATGAAAGAAGTTGATGAGAAAATGGCTGAAATACAACAGACTTTGAAAGAAAATGAACAAAGAATTAAGACTGCTGAAGCGAAAATCGACAAAGTTGAACAAAGAATGGACGACTATGAAGACAGATCAGACTCTTTTAACAAAAGATATGGTGAATCCATCACACATCTAGAAATACAACGGGCTTCCTATGGTTTGAGATTCCAGAATATAACAGAAGAAAAAGAAGATTTACAAACAAAGATGGCGGAAATAATTGGAGGTATTCTACAGATGGATCCTACAGAACTAGCAAAAGAGATAGATGAAGTCTTCAGAGTGCAAACGAGCTATGTCCGAAGGAATAATCTACCGAGAGAAGTTCATATTAAATTTGTAAGGAAGACCATAAGAGATGACATCCTGAGATGGACATGAAATGAAAAATTACAAGACAAAGGAAAAGAAATTACAATATTGAAGCAAGTCCCAAGGCGAGTGAGAGAAAGCAGGAGGGATTACTACTTCTTAACCAAAATTTTAATTAAAGAAAATATTACCTTCCGTTGGCTTATACCAGAGGGACTTTCTCTGTACTGGCAGGCACAAAGAGTAAAAATAGAAAACATTGAACAAGCCAGAAAATTTTATGAAACAAGTGGAATTCGCAATTTTGAGCAACCAATGAAGGAAATAACTATAAGGAGAGAAGAAGAGGCGAGTAGAACCGCCCACGGGAGGGAGGAGGAACAAGGAGCAAGAAGAAAACAACCGCAGCGCGAATCCAAGGATCCCAATAAATATTATAAATGATAGTACCAGGAGATTTGAAAATCTTCTCAGTAAATGTAAATGGACTTAATGAACCGAGGAAAAGAAATCAAATATTTTCTAAACTTAAAAAACAAAAAGCACAAATTGTGATCTTACAAGAAGTACATATTAAGAAGACAAATTGAAAACTATTATTAAATTCTAAAATTGGGAATACGTATACAAGTTTGGCAAACCAAAAAAAAAGAGGTATCGCAATATACATTGAAAATTCAATAAACTCCAAACAATTATATGCAGATCAGGAGGGAAGAATATTAATTGTACAGGTGAATACGGATACAAAACCTCTTGTTATTGTTTCTATTTATGCTCCGAATGAAAACCAAATGAAATTTTATAAACAATTACACCAAAAAATAAATGAATTAAATATTGAAAATATGATCATAATTGGGGACTTTAATGCCATCTCAGATAGGTTATTAGACCATTCCGGGAAGAAAAAAGATAAGAAAAAGGAAAATATTTTACCAACTACTTTTCAGAAAATGAGATCAGAGTTATTATTAAATGATATTTGGAGGGAAAGACATCCTTTAACTAGGCAATATACGTTCTATTCTAGTCCCCATAAAATTTGGACTAGAATGGATATGGCCTGGGCCTCTAAAACAACTGCTGAACAAATTAGAGAAATTGAGATCGATATCAATACTTGGGCTGACCACAGTCCTATAGTGATATATTGGAAGAATAAAAAGAGACAGATGAATTGGCAGATGAACAGGAATATTATAAGAGATAAACAATATAAAGAATGGATAGAAAAAGAACTAGAATTTTTTTTTAAATGTAATAAAAATTCAGAGACTTCTTTTCAAAATTTGTGGGATACTGCTAAAGCATATATTAGAGGATTAACGATCTCCTATACAGCAAAGAAAAATAAAGAACAAAGGATAGAATATGAACAATTGATTAGTGAGTTGAAACAACTTGAGCTAGTATCGCAACATAATTCTAAAGACTATGAGATTAAGAGAAAAATGGAGTTAACTAAGCATAAAATAAAACTTATTGAACAAAAGCGAATAGCAGAAAAGAATAAAAGGGCCAAACAGCAGTATTTTGAACATGCTAATAAACCAGAAAGATGGCTCGCATATAAACTAAGAAAGTATAGACAATCAAAAATAATTAAAGAACTAGTAGATGATAAAGGCATTAAAAATATAGAAGTGATGAAAAAGCAAGAATAGTTCAAGACTTTTACAAAGAACTATATAAGAAAGAAATTATAGACCTATATCACTATTAAATGTCGATTATAAAATATTTACTTCAATCTATGCAGAAAGACTAAAAAAGATTTTAGAAGAGATAATACATCAGGATCAAAATGGATTTTTACCGGGTAGGCAAATTAAAAACAACCTTAGAATGATTATTAACTCATTGGAATATTATGAACAACACCCAGAGAAACAAATGTCCTTGATGTTTTTGGACGCTAAAAAAGCATTTGATAATGTAGACTGGACATTTATTAAAATGCAATTGAATCAAATGAGATTTGGTACCAAATTTGTGAACTTGATTGACGCCATATATTCTAAACAGATAACGAAAATTATATTAAATAATGAACAAATGGAAAAAATTTAAATTTTCAAAGGAGTGAGACAAGGATGCCCGATCTCACCTTTATTGTTTATCTTATCCCTCGAAGCATTATTAATTAAAATTAAGTAAAATACAAGGAATAACTATTGGGAAAGAATCATATACAATACAAGCATATGCTGATGATATGACTTTTATAACAGAAACTCCATTGACAACATTACCAATCTTGATCACTACGATAGAAGAATATGGTAAGGTAGCTGTTTAAAAATTAATAAAAATAAGACACAACTTATAGTTAAAAATATGACAGAAATGCAGGAAAGAAGACTAGAAACTATTACAGATATGAAGATAGTTTAAAAAGTAAAGTATTTAGGAATCTGGATTACAGCCAAAACTATATCGTTAAAAAATGATAATTACATTAAAGTAATTGAAGAAATTAAAAAAGATTTAGAAATATGGAATAACTTAAAAATATCCTTTATGGGAAGAATAGCAACTATTAAGATGAATGTCTTACCAACGATATTGTTTTTGTTTCAAGTATTACCTATAAACCGAGGGGGGAAATTTTTTAAAGATTTAACAATAATTGTCAAAAAATTTCTGTGGCAGGGTAAGAAGGCGAGAATAAAGTTAAGTATTCTAGAAGATATAAAGGAAAGAGGTGGGTTTGCTCTACCTAATTGGAAATTGTATTATAAAGCAGCCGTGGATTAAGGAGTGGGTCACCTTAGAAAATAGAAGAATATTAATTCTGGAAGGGCATGACCTGATGCTTGGATGGCATGCCTTCCTCTGGTATGATAAAGAAAAAACACATTCTTATTTCAAAAGACATACAATAAGAAAGTATTTACTAGAGGTTTGGAAAGACATCAAGAAAGATCACTTCTTAAATGTGCCAGACTGGATATCCCCATTAGAGGCGATTTCCCACCCTAATTCAATATCGGAAGATACCAAAGTATAAACAATTATTAGATGAACAAATGAATTTAAAAACAAGAGATAAATTGCAAGAAGAAGGGTTCAAAATAGATTGGTGGCAATATATACAGATACAGTCGAGATTTCAAAAAGATAGCAAAATATATATATTTAATAAGAGCAAAAAAATTTGACTAGTTTATTGACCATAAATTCAAAGAAATTAATAGGGAAAGCATATAAATATATGATTGAAAATAAAAAAATAGACTTGACTCTCAAAGATAATATGATAACTTGGTGTAAAAATTTTGGCAAAGAGTTTGATGTAGAGACATGGGAGAAAGTTTGGATAACAAATTGGAAGATGACAAAATCAGTCTCTTTAAAAGAAAACCAAATTAAGATGTTTTACAGATGGCACCTTCCTCCGAATAAAATTGCTAAGATGTTCCCAAATATTTCCCCAAATTGCTGGAAATGCAAAAATGAAATAGGTTCCTATTATCATCAATGGTGGACCTGTAATAAAGTTAGGACATATTGGAGAATGATAGAAAAAATGATAAAAGAGATTACATTACATGATACAGAAAAATCCCCAGAATTTTATCTTTTAGGTATAGCCAAACAGAAATATAAAAAAGATATTTTTATCTGGTTGTACGTATTTTAACAGCGGCCAGAATAGTTTATGCACAAAATTGGAAAGGGGAAGATGTTCCCAAAAAAGAAGATGTAGTTAAAAAAAATTTGGATTGTGCAGAGATGGATATGATGGCAAAAAGGCTGAATGATCAAGAAGAATCTGACTTTTATACTATTTGGAATAAAGTTTATACATGGATAGAGAAGAATAAAGTTAAAATTAAGGTTACGAAAACTGCATGAATATAACCAAATGTTATTGATATTTTTTGTTGTTATTGTTGTTGGTTTTTTTATTAATTTAGAATATGTAAACAAAATTCTTCTTTTCACTTAGAACACTATGTTGACTTAAAGATTTAAGAATTTATCCTTTTTTCTGTATTAAAAATTGACTTCAAGAAAAGAGGAGCAATTGTAACCCCTACTATGTGTTTAAATATTTGTGAGTTTGTATGTCCTTTTATTGAAAAAATTAATAAAGTATATTTTTTTAAAAAAAGAAATCCTAGAGCATTGTCTAACTTCAGACTTTGGCGAAAATAAATTTGTAGATAACTTAGGAGGATCTGTAGTGACTGTGCCTGATTGGTATGACTGCTCCGGATTTTGAGTAACGAAAGAGACCAGGGACGCCAAAAAAGAGAAGGGCTAATTAGAGTCTGAAAGAGTGGGTGAGCTTTTGAACAGTTTAGAAATGATTTGAACTTTGGATTGATTTGGTTTGGAGTCATGAGAGGCATGGGGAACTGTAATCTTCAACAATAAATAAATAATTCAAAGATTAAAGGGAAAAAAGAAATATGGATTTAACCACTGGAAGTGACGCCAAGCCTTGCTCGGCAGAAGAAGGCAGAGCAACTAACAGCAACTGAGAAGATGAACGTAGAGCAACTAAAGACAGAGACCAGAAGCCCCAGATAACTAATCAACTCTGAGTTCCCCTTGGCTACTTTTTCTCTTTTTTTCATCCCTTCTGATTAGATAACTAGGTCTGTGAGCTGTATATAGCTGGAGAACTCTAATGAAAATTGCCTTTTTATGAAAGTGGAATAATTTACTCCTTATCTTATTTTATCCAATTCCGTTTATATATCTCTCTCTCTTTAACTAGTATCTTTTAATATTTTCTTTTTTCCCTTGTACTTACTAATTTAATTAATTAATTAATTATCTAACTATAACCAAATATAAGAATTGGTAATTATACTTTGGTAATTTATTTTATTGTGCTTTATAGAACTAACACTTAATTAATAACTATTATTTAATAATCAATATTAAGTAAATATATAGATAAATTAGTTTAAAATTTAGAGAAAGGAAAATTTTAGTACAATTATATATAGATAGATACAGTGGTCCCTCGATCATCGCGAGGGTTCCGTTCCAGGACCCCAAGCGATGATCGATTCTTCGCGAAGTAGCGGTGCGGAAGTAAAAACACCATCTGCGCGTGGGCAGATGGTGTTTTTACTTCCACTGCCGCCCGCCCTTCGCCCGCCCACCCCGTTGCTCGCGCCTGGGGTACGCGCGCGCTTGGGGACACCCCAGCTCCGCTTCCCAGCTGGGAAGCGGAGGTGGGGTGTCCCCAAGCGCGCGCGCTTTCCCCAGCAACGCGTGCGCGGTGGGGACACCCCAGCTCCGCTTCCCAGTTGGGAAGCGGAGGTGGGGTGTCCCCAAGCGTGCGCGCTTTCCCTAGCAACGCGCGCGCGCGTGGGGACACCCTAGCTCCGCTTCCCAGCTGGGAAGCGGAGGTGGGGTGTCCCCAATCGCGCGCGCTTTCCCCAGCAACGCGCGCGCGCGTGGGGACACCCTAGCTCCGCTTCCCAGCTGGGAAGCGGAGGTGGGGTGTCCCCAAGCGCGCGCGCTTTCCCCAGCAACGCGCGCGCGGTGGGGACACCCTAGCTCCGCTTCCCAGCTGGGAAGCGGAGGTGGGGTGTCCCCAAGCGCGCGCGCTTTCCCCAGCAACGCGCGCGCGCGTGGGGACACCCTAGCTCCGCTTCTCAGCTGGGAAGCGGAGGTGGGGTGTCCCCAAGCTCGCGCGCACCGCCCGCCCTGTTGCCGGCTCCGCTTCCCAGCTGGGAAGCGGAGCTGGGGTTTCCGCGCGCGTGCCGCCCGCCAGCCCACGCCGTTGCTCGCGCCGCCGCTGGGGTCTTACCGGGGCAAGAGGGGGAAGACCCAGGGAAGCCTCTGCCCGGCGGGGAAACTCCACCATCTACGCATGCGTGGAAGGGCACGCATGCGCAGATGGTGGAGTTTACCTCCGGGTTGAAAACTAGCGATATAGCCCTTTCGCGATGCTCGAGGACGCGAAACTCGAGGGTTCACTGTATTTGTATTTAATATATTATTAAGGAACATATTGCGAAATTATATATGCTATATATACCTTAGATATTATATTGAGTTTATATTGAGTTTACACACTTATTTACAATAACACCACTGTCTTTCTTTCTGTAAAATTTAAAAATTACAATAACTGTACTGCTTTTGATATATTAAGGATCATTGACATACAGCCCTATTTTCCATGCAAAAAACTAATTTAAACAACAAACTGTGAATACTGCGAATAGTATTCAGTATCTACCTCTCTATATGGTTATTTGGGATAGAATTTATAAAATTCTAGAGAAACAAGATAAAGTACTAAAAGAGATGGCAGGGAATCAACCCAGAGGAGGTAAAAAAACAACAGTTGCATCTTTGACCAGTTCTGCCCCTCCCGCCCACCAGAGGCAGATAGATGAGATGCTGACATCAGAGAAAGACAAAGATAACACATCATTGATGCAGAACATTAACAGTACTTTAAATATCATGCAAGAAACAATGCTCAAGCTACAAGAACTTATTACTAATAACCACATGGAGCTAAAGACAGACATATCTAGACTGAAGAATAGATTGGAATCAATTCAAGAAGACACACGAAGGAACGAGTTAAAAATAACGACAGTAGAAAAGAAGATAGAACAGAATGAAAAGAGCATTGAGCAAGTAGACCAGAGACTAATGGAAACACACAAAGATTTGGAAAACTCCCTCATCCAGTTGGAAATGGAGCAATCTTCTTATTTCCTCAGATTTCAAAATATAGTTGAAACAGAAAATGAAAACTTAGGGGAGGTCATGATAACGATTGCTGGAGGAATCCTCCAACTTAGCTGAGAAGAATCGTTAACAGAGATCGATGAAACCTATAGAACACAAACCAGCTATGCCCGCAGACACCAATTGCCGCGAGAAGTTCATTTGAGATTTTCCAGGAAAAGCACCAGAGATAAAGTGTATGTGGCCTCTAGGGAGGGTAAGCTTACCTACAAAGGCAGAGAGTTAAATATCTTGAAACAAATCCCCCGAAGGGTACGGGAAAGGAGAAGAGACTATAAGACACTAGCAACCCTTCTAAACAAGAAAGACATCACGTTCAGATGGTCCATACCGGAAGGCATGGTTATAAACCTGGAAGGAAGGAAGATCAAAGTTGACACCCCGGAAAGTGCACAAGAGATCTACGAAAAAATTACTGGCTTAGAGTTGGAATCTGTAAACGGAGAAAGACTGGAACCAAGTAAAGAGGAAGAAACAAAATCAGACACACAACACGAAAAAGGAAGAAAAGAAACAAAACCAGTAAAGGAGGGGAGAGACAAGAGAAAAGAAGAGAGAACTAAGACCAGAACACAAACAGCAGCAGCTGCAAACAATTGAATAAGAAAAAGAAAGCAGAGTAGAGGAAAAGATGGCATCTGAACCCAAATTAATATCAATAAATATTAAAGGTCTAAACAACAAATAAAAACGGAAAAAAATATTTGCGAAATTACTAAGACAAAAGGCACAAATAATCTGCTTACAGGAAGCCCACATTAAACAACCACATATAAAATACTTGGAATGTCATAAGCTAGGGGAACTGTTTGTGTCACTAGATGGAAAAAAGAAAAGAGGGGTAGCTACCTATGTGAAAAAAGAACTCAAACCCAAAGCAATAGAGATGGATACAAGAGGCATATGTAATAGTAGAAATAGAACTTAATGGAGAGAAATTAATCATAGTGAACATTTATGCCCCAAACCAAAATCAGAAACAATTTTACAAAACATTACATGAAACTCTTCTCAAAATAGATTCAAAAAATATTTCCATAACTGGGGATTTTAATGGCATAGTAGATCCAAAAATAGATTTTATGACGGGAGGTACTAAAAAGACAAAGAGAACAACTTTACCTGTTTAATTTATTAACATGGTGGACGAATTAGACTTAATGGATGTGTGGAGAACTAAACACCCCAAAGAAAAGCAATTTACATTCTATTCCAATACTCATAACTCATTCTCTAGAATTTACATGATATGGACAAGCAAAACAATGTACAAAAAATTAAAATCAGCCGATATAGAACCCAATACGTGGGCCAACCACAATCCCCTCAAGATTACATGGCAGGGAGAAAGGAAGGAATTTAGGAGATGGACAATAAATACAGATTTATTACAGGATGAAAAATATATAAAGATGATTAATACGGAAACAGAACTCTTCCTCGCAGAAAATTAAAAAAAACCCAACAACAGGCCAAAATCTCTGGGACAAATTAAAGTCATACATTAGAGGCTTAACAATAGCCTACATGGTTAATAAGAAAAAAGATAAAGAAGTTTATTTATTATTTTATTTATTTATTTATATATTACATTTGTATGCCACCCCTCTCCGTAGACTCGGGGCGGCTAACAACAGTAAAAAGACAATATGTAAAAATCTAATATTAAAAATAATGTAAAAAAACAAACAAACCCCAATTTAAGAAACCAATCATACATACAGACATACCATGCATAAATTTTATAAGCCTAGGGGGAAGGGAATATCTCAATTCCCCCATGCCTGACGATAGAGGTGGGTTTTAAGCAGCTTACAAAAGGCAAGGAGGGTGGGGGCAATTCTGATATCTGGGGGGAGTTGGTTCCATAGGGTCGTGGCCGCCACAGAGAAGGCTCTTCCCCTGGGTCCTGCCAAACGACATTGTTTAGTCGACGGGACCCAGAGAAGGCCAACTCTGTGGGACCTAACTGGTCGCTGGGATTCGTGCGGCAGAAGACAGTCCCGGAGATATTCTGGTCTGATGCCATGAAGGGCTTTATAGGTCATAACCAAAACTTTGAATTGTGACCGGAAACCGATCGGCCAACAGTGCAGACTGCGGAATGTTGGTGTGACATGGGCATATTTAGGAAGGCCCATGATAGCTCTCACAGCTGCATTCTGCACGATCTGAAGTTTCCGAACACTTTTCAAAGGTAGCCCCATATATAATTCATATATAAAGGATACCATGAGATTAGAAAGGAATCTTCAACACAATCCATCAGATTCTATGATACTTAACCAGTTGAGGGAAACAAGACATAAAGTGAATGTCATAGAACAAAAAGAAAGCATCAGAAACATAAAACAAACAAAACAGACATATTTCGAGACAGCTAACAAACCAGGGAGGTGGCTGGCCCAAAAGATTAAAAATGGCAGATTAATTTATCAATTAGTAGACAAAAATAGAGTAACACAATCCTTGGAACAACAGAAAAAAGAAATATTAGATTTCTATAAAAACCTATATATGCAGGACCCAATAGAAAAATCAAATATGATAAAATACCTACAGGAAAAGAACATCTTACAGATTAAAGACTCAGACAAAGATATGTTAAACAATATTACTATTCCAGAACTTCAGCAAGCCCTTAAAAAACAAAAAACTGGAAAATCCTCTGGCCCAGACGGTTTCCCAGGGGAATTTTAAAAAAATAATAATGAAACCCTCGAAGCCATTTTACTAGAAACTTTCAATAAAATCTTAGAAGAAGCTAAAATCCCTGAGACTTGGAGGGAATCATAAATAACTGTTATTCCAAAAGAAGGGCAAGAAAAAGATAAAATCGAAAACTATAGGCCAATCTCGCTCTTAAATGCGGACTACAAAATCTTTATGTCAATATTAGCGGAAAGACTTAAAAAATATTAAATAAAATTATCAATATAGATCAATGCGGCTTCCTACCATACAGACAAATTAAGCACTGCACCAGATTGACGTTCGACATTTTGGAATTTTGCAAGGCCCACCCAGGTACGCAAGTTGCCCTAGCCTTCTTAGATGCCCAGAAGGCTTTTGATAACGTAACCTGGCAATATTTATTGGAACTGACCAGCGAACTTAAATTTGGAAACAAATTTGAGAATTTAATGCAAAACATATACAGTACCCAAGCAGCCAGGGTGATAATTAAAATGATTTGATGGAAGCATTTAAGATCGAGAAAGGGGTATGTTAGGGTTGTCCGATGTCCCCCCTCTTGTTTATTCTTACACAGGAAATATTACTTAACGAAATACGAAATAATAATGAAATAAAAGGAATCAAAGTTAAAAAGGAAGAATTCAAATTACAGGCCTATGCAGACGATGTAAATATTATTTATTTAATTCTATACAAAATTTCAATCCGGGGTTTATTGGAATAACTTGGAAAAGAAACAAAATTTTGGGGAGGAAATTCATCTTAATTGTAGATATTCTTCCCATCAATGTTAATTGCAAATTGTTCCAAACTTCTAAGTCTTTTTAAATCTGACCTAATAATTTTAAATAATTATCATTTTTTAAAGATATGGCTTTAGAGGTCATCCATATCTCTAAATATTTCACCTTTTTTGTAATTTTCATATTTGATAGATCTTCTAAATGTTTTCTTTGTGTCTCTGTCATATTTTTTGTTAGTATCTGTGTCTTTTCTTTATTTATTTTTAGTCTTGCGACTTTCCCATATTCTTCAATTAAATTTATTAACCTTGAAATAGATTTTATGGGATCTCCTAAAATTAAGACCACATCATCTGCAAATGCTTGTACTTTATAAGTCTCTTTTTTTATCTTCAGTCCTTTTATCTCCCTGTCTGCTCTTATTTTTATCAACAATGCTTCCAGGGTTAAGATAAATACCAATGGTAATATTGGGCAACCTTGTCTTACTTCTCGTTGTATTGCCACTTTTTCAGTCAACTCACTGTTTATTATGATTTTAGCTGTTTGTTCAGAATATATTGCATCTATTATATTGAAAAACTTAGTTCCAACCTCCATCTTATTTAATTGTATTTTCATAAAATTCCAGTCTACGTTGTCAAATGCTTTTTTCGCATCTAAGAATATAAACGACATTTGTTTTTCTGGATGTTGTTCATGATATTCTAATGTGTTTATTATTGTTCTTAAATTATTTTTAATTTGTCTTCCTGGTAAGAAACCATTTTGGTCACTATGTATCATGTCGTTTATAATATTTTTAAACCTGTTAGCGAAGATTGATATAAAAATTTTATAATCTATGTTTAACAATGAAATTGGTCTATAGTTCTCAATTTTTTCTTTTTCTGTATCTACTTTATGTATTAAGGTTATTAACGTTTCTGACCATGTTTTAGGTAATACAGTGATCCCTCGATTATCGCGAGGGTTCCGTTCCAAGACCCTTCGCGATAATTGATTTTTCGCGATATAGCGGTGCAGAAGTAAAAACACCATCTGCGCATGCACACCCTTTTTTCCATGGCCGCGCGTGCGCAGATGGTGGAGCGACGACAGTTTGGAAGCTGGCAATGGTTGTTTTTCATGCCGGCCACCCCCCGCAGCGCCTCCGGGCTCCTCGCCACTACCCCCCGCCCGCCCGATTCGCCCCTCTCACCGGCTTTCTTGGGGCACGAGTCCTCCTTCAGCAGCGCTTGTGGCAACGGCTTCTCGGCTTTTACAATGCCCGCCTCCTTCCTTCCATCCCTCCCTCCTTCCCTCCTTCCTTCACTTCTCTCCTTCCCTCCCTCCCTCCCTCCTTCCTTCCATCCCTCCCTCCCTCCTTCCATCCCTCCTTCCTTCCATCCCTCCCTCCTTCCATCCCTCCTTCCTTCCATCCATCCTTCCCTTCTCTCCCTCCCTCCTTCCCTCCCTCCTTCCTTCCTTTCGTAAAAAGCACTTAAACAATGACAGAATAAAACCCCCCAGCCCTCACCTGTGTTTGAATTTCATTCACTCAGTCATTCATTCATTCTTCTGTATGCCACTCAGTCCCAACACTTTCAACCCACAAATTACCATTTCCCATCCCCTTAATGTACTGTACTGTACCTCTACCTGTACCTGTACTGTACACATTGAATAACACACTTAGTCATCCTGATAGAAATAATAACAATATTTATTTACATTTTTACATTTTTGGGGGGGGGGGGGTTAGCATAACTAGGATAAATCGGGATCTTCTTCTATCACCATGTCTACAATGGATGCTGCAGGTGATGGTGTGACAGACCTCGTGGTTTTTGTGACAAACATAGTTATGGGCAGTTGTTGGCGCATTTTCTTTTTCTTGGCTAACATGGCTCTGTATGGTGCAAAGGTGTTGTCAAGGGAGGCCTTAAATTGTATAGAGTGAGTCATGTTGGGATCCCAAAGTTCCACCATGCATTGTACATTTGCAGCAGCTCTGTTCAGTTCTGCAAGCCGCTCAAGCGTTAGGCCAACATCTTCTTCTTCCTCAGCTTCTTCAGCTTCCTCTTCCTCATCTTCTTCACTCGCTGACCTGGTCAGCTCCTCCAGATCTCTGTCTGTCAGCGGTAGGCCATGCTCATCAAGCAAACCATTGACTTCCTCTGGTGTCATGTCAACGAAGCCTTTTCCACCCAGTGCCTGTGCCAGCTTCACAGAGTTCTGGACTGCAGCATCTTGAATTTCTTCGGGAGCAAATCCCCTGTAATCATGCACCACTTCTGGCCACAATTTCCTCCAGCAGGCATTCATTGTCTGTGACTTCATATCCATTAAGGCATTCTGAATGTTCTTCAGACAAGATGCAATTTTGTAATGACGCCAGTAGGCCTTCAATGTGAAGTTTTCATCAGCATCCATTGCTTCCACGATGCTTCCAAGAGAATTGCGCGTGTACAGTGCCTTAAATGCGCGGATAACACCTTGATCCATCGGCTGGATAAGCGATGTGGTGTTTGGTGGCAAGAATTCAACTTGCACCCCATCATGTTCATGTGCCAGGTCATCATGGCCTCCAGCATTGTCCATTAGGAGAAGCACTTTGAAATTGAGTCCTTTGGCAGCCAAATAATCCTTCACCTGTGGGATGAAGCACTGATGAAACCAGTCCCGCGTGAGGGGTTTTGTAATCCATGCTTTAGGATTATGCATCCAGTACACTGGCAATGCATTCTTATTTCTGTTCTTGAGGGCTCTTGGATTTCGTGACTTATAAATTAGCCCTGGCTTCATCAAAAAGCCTGCTGCATTCCCACACATGATCAAAGTCACTCGATCTTTCATGGCCTTAAAGCCAGGGGCTTTGGCTTCATCTTGCATCAAGAAAGTCCGTGAAGGCATCCTCTTCCAGAACAGGCCTGTTTCGTCCAAGTTGAACACCTGTTCTGGAAGGTAGCCCCCTTCTGCAATTAGGTCTTTAAACGTGCGCTGGACAAAGTTTTCGGCTGCACCTGTATCTGCTGAGGCAGCTTCTCCATGCAATGACACACTCTTCAGGCCATAGCGCCGTTGAAATTTCTCGAACCACCCTTTGCTTGCTGTGAATGTGGCTGGGGCTGAAGAAGCAGAAGATGTTGATGGCTGGGGGTCTTCAGAGTCACCAGCACCTTCATCTACAGAGAATGACAGGAAAGGGAGAGAGAAGTGACTTGAATGAAAGCATACAGTCCTTCCATCCCTCCCTCCTTCCATCCCTCCTTCCTTCCCTCCTTGCTTCCTTCCCTCCTTCCTTCCCTCCCTCCCTCCTTCCATCCCTCCCTCCCTTCTCTCCCTCCCTCCTTCCATCCCTCTTTCCTTCCATCCCTCCCTCCCTCCTTCCTTCCTTCCATCCCTCCCTCCTTCCATCCCTCCCTCCTTCCTTCCTTCCATCCCTCCCTCCTTCCATCCCTCCCTCCTTCCTTCCTTAAAAAACACTTAAATACAGTAATGACAGAATAAAAAACCCCAGCCCTCACCTGGGTTTCCCTCATCTGCATCGCCTCCTTCTGTGTCTGCAAGACGGTTGTACAATTGCTGTGCCTTTGTCCTTATGTGTTTGTATCCAAAGCAATGCTCTTTTTGCGGCAGTCTTGTACCCACATGGACAAAGCAGCTTCCATCTTCATAAGGCATTTGTTTCTAGGCGTCACCATTCTTTTTGCAGCCTTGTTGAATGTTATCAGAGAAGTTTGCCTTATCTTCTTTTCGTCTTTCCGAATGTATCGCACAGTCGATTCGTTGATCCCATAATGCCGACCAACATCTACATTAGAACGTCCCGCTTTCAGCATGTCCAAAAGTTCAATCTTCTCCTTAATTGTCAGCATCTTCCTGCTCTTTTTAGCGTCGCCGCCTCCACTCCGCATGCAACGTTTAGGAGCCATCTTCCAAGAAGTCTTCACAAGTTCCAATAGCTCCAAGAAACAGCTCCAAGAAACAGCTCCAACAAACAGCTCCAACAAACAGCTCCAAAAGTCCCAAAAGTTTCAAAGCAAAGCACGCTGAGCAAACAACACTGATTGGCTGAGATTTCTGTCCATCAGCATTGTCGGGCGAAATGTTTTTTTTTTTAAAAATAATTTTATTTATTGATTTTTAACAATTTAAAATCACACAACATAAAACAGTGCGTAGTGCAATGTGAATTGTGCCCACCACCCCGACATACACACATTCCCCACCACCAAATTGGGGGTATTTCTTTTTTAATCCACTTAACCCAAGAGCAATATATCTGTCTACATATTATAGAGTGATTCTAGTTTATTTCTTGTAGCTTGGTCTCGGATTCTGCTCGTCATATATCGTCTTACCTTGTCCCACCGTCCCATCAGCCGTCCCAAATCAGTTTCATTATCCAAATTTATCCTTTTTTCCATAATTTCAAATTGAATATGATCCACCATGTACCTATACCAATTTTGCATTGTCCATTTTGTCGCATCCTTCCAACCCAAAACTATTACTGCCTGAGCACTTTCTATTGCTGCTTTTTTTATTTCTCTAAATTCTCCCATCGCATTGCTTTTTACTAGTACTGCCATTTCCTTAGTGATTGTCCATTGTATATTTAACATTCCATTGATATCCTCTTTCACTTTTTGCCAAAATTCCTGCACTATCGGGCATTCCCAAAACATATGCATAAACACTCCTTTATCTTGACAACCATGCCAACAATTCCCCCTGACATTCTGCTGAAAATGTGCAAATTGAACGGGAGTAAAATACCACTTATGTAATATTTTCCTTCTCATTTCCCTAATTCTTGTATTTTTAATTTTCCTTATATCTTCTACTATATTTTCCATTTCTTGTACCTCTACTAATATCTCATTTTGCCACCATTTAGTCAATCCATCAATCGTGTCCCCATCTGACTGCACTAGCAGTTTGTATATATTAGTTGCTTGCGCCTTTATCCCCTCACTTTTTTCTCTTATTATTTTCTCTAACCCTGTCTCCTCCCGCCATAATACTTCTTTATTCTCCCTTTCATTTAGATATTTACATATTGCATTTATTTGTAGCCACCTTCCCTTACCTAACCACCATTCTATACGATTTCTACTTGGCCTGCCATCCTTCTCGTATAACTGTTCTATCTTAGTTATCCCTCTTCCCTTCAACTCTCCTATAACCCTATTTAAGTTAATTTCGTTTTCTCTATTTATTACATAAAGCGATGACAGTTTAGATTTATATAATCCTATTTTCCCTTGCCATTTTTTCCAAATTTCCATAGTCCCTTTCATTGGGCCTATTAATTTACCTATATCTCTCCTATTCCACTTCCTAAAAATTAATTCTCTATTATTCATCCCGTTTATCTGTTTTTCCAATTTCGCCCATTTATTTTCACTTAATTGCAACTCCATTAACCTTTCCATTTCAAAAGCTTCCTTATACAGCTCCAAACATGGAACACCCCATCCCCCCTCTTTTTCATTCGCCATTAACCACTTTTTTCTTATTCTTGGTCTCTTATCTTCTTCAATCCAATAATTTAATTTTTTGTCCCACTCTTTAACCTTACATACCGATAACCCCCCCGACAGCACCTGAAATAGGTACATCATCTTGGGAGCTATCATCATTTTTAAAGCTCTTATTTTAGAGTCTCCTTAGCTTTTTATCTTTCCAGCTCCTCATCTGTTTCAACATTTTCCTCCATGTTATTCTATAATTAATCTCTTCCATTTTCACTGGGTTTTTTAATAACCAAATTCCCAAATATTTTATTTTTTTAAGTCCTAATTTCAACCCTGATTCTTTCCTAATTTCTATCTGTTCTCTCGGATCTGTATTTAAACACATAATCTCTGATTTTTCCATATTAACCGACAGTCCTGATTCCTGCTTAAACTCTTGTAAAATATTTATTATACCTTTAATCATCTCCATCGGGGTCTGGGTCAATATAATTGCATCATCTGCAAATAAATTTATTTTCATTTCTAATTCCCCTATTCTATATCCTGCCCAAGTGTCATCTTGTCTTATCTTATTAGCTAAGATCTCTATTGCTATTACGAATAATTTTGGAGACAGAGGGCATCCCTGCTTGGTGCCGTTTAATATTTTAATACTCTGCGTTCTTTGTCCATTCACTCTTATATATGCTTCATTTCCTTTATAAATCTCTTTTATAGTTTCACAAAATTTTTCCCCCATATTTAATTTGTTACATAATTTATATAAGTAACTATGGTTAACTTTATCGAACGCTTTATAAACATCTAATTTCAAAATTCCCAATTTCCTTTTAGTAGCGGTAGCATGGTGCATCACATTCATTACATTTCTAATTGGTTCACTTATTTTCCTTCCCTTCACGAATCCATATTGATCCTCTTCAATTATTTTTGGTAAAATATTTTCTAATCTATTTGCCAGTATTTTCATAAATATTTTATAATCCTGATTTGCCAAACTGATCGGACGGTAAGACCCAGGCTCTCTTAAATCTCGACCCATCTTCGGAATGGTAACAATTTCTGAAAGCTTCCATGTCTGCGGGATATCACGATTTGACAATATATTATTAAACAATTTCCCCAAATGCGGCAGCAAAACATTCACATAAGTTTTATAGAATTCCCCTGTAAACCCATCTGGGCCCGGTGCTTTGGCTTGTTTTAACCCTTTAATTACTCTAGCAATTTCATCTTGTGTAATTTCTGCATTCAAAATTTGTTTGTCTTCTTCACTTACTATTTTCCCAACCTTGAGGACTTCTATCTTCACTTGCTCCTCTTTATACAAATCTTCATAATATTTCCTCATTATCTCCTCTAACTGGTCATTACCATATCTAACCACTCCACTGGTGTCCCTCAATGCTAAAATACATGATTTTTCTTTCCTCTTCTTCAGATATCTCACCATTTGCTGCATTGATCTTGTCCCCCAACTCTGTATTTTTTGTCGCATCGCCATTCTCATCTTATTCCATTTAATCTCATCATACACCATCAACTGTTTCTTTTTCAATTTCAATAAACTATTCCAATCTCTACTTTTTGTTATTCTTAACTGCTCTTGTATCAAATCTATTTCCCTTATCTTCCTTTCCCTCTCTCTACCCCACCTCTTCCTAATATCTGCTTCCATACATATACATTGTCCCCTCATGAAGGCCTTACATGCATCCCATACAATTGATTGTTTAATACCACCCACATCATTAATTCTAAAATATTCTGATAACTCTGTTTGCAATTTCTCTTTATCTTGTTCCCTAGCAGTTACAACTGCATTATATCTCCAAATTTTTTGATTTCGTTCCTGACCTATTTCCAATTCTGCCAATAGTGGGGCATGATCTGATATCCATATACTTTTAATGTCTACTTTTTTAACTTGTATATTACCTCCCCTATTCATTAATATGTAGTCTATGCAGCTAAATGTGTGATATCTTGCTGAATAATATGTAGCTCTGTTTAAAATATCTGCATGTAGATCCACCATATTAAGTCTATTTAAATATAACATCCTGCTATTTGCATTCCCATTTGTTAATTGCATATTAAAATCTCCTGCCAAAAAAGTTGAGCCCTCCTTAAAATTGTCTAACTTCTTCTTAGTATTTATTATAAATTGTTTTGTTTTCCCATTCGGGGCATAAATTGCTGCTAATGTCAACTTCTTTTGATTTATTTTCCCTTTAACAAATATCCACCTTCCTTCTCTGTCTTTCTGAATTCCGACCTCTTCAAAATTAACCCTCTGATGAATCAGAATCGCTGTGCCTCGACTATTTTGCGTTCCTCTTGACTCAAACACCCATTTCCAATTTCTATCATTAATCAAGTTATCCCTTCCTCCCCTTCTTTTATGTGTTTCTATCAAAATCATAATATCCACCTTATATTGTTTAGCCATCCTTAATATCCTAAAACGTTTCAAATCCGATCCCAAACCATTCACATTTAAAACCATTATCTTACACTCCGTCATAATATACCAAAAACACCCTTTTCCCCTCTTGTTTTGCCCTTGGTTTATATTTTTCCCTTTTCTTTACCCCTATTCCCCCCCCGAACGTGCCTCCCCCTGTGCTCCCCCCACTGAGAGGGGAGAAGACAAGAAAAAACCTTGCCCATACCTGAGGCACATTATCTGGATTGCGTTCCCACTCAAACTAGCTCCTCTTTCAACCCTTTTTAATTTTATAAAAGAGAAAATTTCCACCCCCCTCCTTTCTCCTTTAAATAATTCCTTCTTTAATTTCTTCTTTAATTTTAAATTCTTAAACCCCCTTTTTCTCCCCCTTAGACTTCTCCCACTGAATGACAGATATACAGGAATCCCAAGGCATCTCCAAGAAAAATAATAATAATAACAACAATAATAGTAATAGTAATAATTCTTTTCCTTTTCCTTCCCCCCCCCCCCCCCCCAACAAGACAAGGGACCAAACACCATCACTTTCTGGCTCTCTTCTCACGCTGAGCCCGTGTTCTTCTCTGCTCCTTTCTGATGGCCTCCACCTGCCCGCTTAACTCCTTCAGCTGCTCTTCCCTTCGTCTTTCCTCCTCATCTGGGGTACTCCGACCGTCAAAAGCCTCTTCTTCTTCATATGCTAGTGCTCCAGTTTCATCAAACTTAATCCCCAGTTGATCCAGTAAAGCCTTTCCCTCCTCCAATGAACGTGCTCTGTACATTTTATTGTCCTGGAACACCAAGATGGCCACTGGGTAGCCCCAGCTAAATCTGGTTCCACTTTGATATAGCTGGCTTGCAATTGGTTTCAACACAGCTCTCGCTCTCAGGGTTTCCCAGGAAAGATCCCTCAGAACCCTTATCTCATTTCCGTCTTGTTTAAGGCTCGTAGAAGTCTTCAAAGTTTTATAAATCATCTCTGCTTTTTTTTCACTAAGGAAAGCGATGATCACATCTCCCTGTCTGCCGTCTCTCCTGGGGGCTGCCCAATGAACACGCAACAGCTCCTCCACGCTGACCTGCACGCCTGTCTGTTTATTTAACCAAGCACAGACAGCTTCTGTTAACTTAAAACCAGAGGGCAAATCCATTCTGAACCCTCGTAAACGCAAATTCCTCCTTCTCTGTCTGTCCTCCAAATTTGCGATTCTGTCATTTATTTGTCTTATTTTTCCATCGTAATCCATCACTTGTTTCTCAACTTTCAGTATCTTTCCAGCAGAAGAATCCCCTTCCTTTTTAATTTGTTTAACTTCTAAATCCATCTGTTCCATTTTAGTCTCAACTTTGTTGAATCTCTGTTCAAACCCACTGCAAATATCCAGCAGTTTATCTAGCTTTTTCTCAATATTAGCCAGGCTAGAGAGGTCTTCTTTTTTCCCTCCCTCCGCCATTTTAAGATTTATTGTACTCACTTATCACTTCCTTGTTACAGCGAAAGCGCCTCCGTCTTTGCTTGAAATCATAAATCTTCAAATTCACTTTGATGCCGACAGATTCTTGTTTCTTCCTATATTTTTCTAAGGAAGATTTATAGTCTTTTTAAGGGGGAGAAAACTCTTTACATTTTATATTTGTTCGGAGCCAGAGGTGAAATGCCTAGAAAGCAATTCGGCACATGCGCAATCCCCGGGCGAAATGTTTGCAATGACAACGCTGATTGACTGAAATTTTGCTGTATCACCGTTGCCGGGCAAACTTATTGCAATGGCAAAGCTGATTGGCCGAGATTTCGGCCAACCAGCAATGGTAGACGTCAGTTTGGTGATGACGCGTGATGTCATCGGGCGGGAAAAACCGCGCACGCGCATGTATTTTTAATTTATTATTTTTTGAAAAATCGTGATATAGCGTTTCGTGAAGATCGAGATCGCGAAACTCGAGGGATCACTGTATACCTTCTGCCATTATTTGATTATATATCTCAAGCATATTTTTAAAAAGTATTTTTATATCTAACTTATAAAATTCTACTGGTATTGCATCTGGACCCGTCGCTTTATTATTTTTCTGGTTCTTTATAGATTGTTTTAATTCCATTTCTGTAATAGGTTTATTTAGTCTTTGTTGTTGTGTTTCGGTTAATACAGGTAAATCTATATTTTTCAAATATTCAAAAATTAAGTCCTCATTTATTTCTTCTCTCGTATATAATTTTCTATAAAATTCTAATACTATTTCCTTGTTTTCTTCTGTTCTATGTTTCATTTTACCTATGAGTCTATCAAATTTTTATAATTTTATTTTCCCTCTCTTTTCTTAATTTATACGACAACCACCTTCCTGGTTTATTTGCATGTTCAAAATATTCTTGCTTTGCTCTCTTTATCTTTTCTACTATTGGTTCTTGTTCTATCAATCTCAATTTATGCTTTATTAATTCTCTCTGATTTTTGGCTTTATCATTATTATCAACTTTTTGCATTAACGTTTCTACTTCTTTGAGATCTTCTACTAATTTTTCATAACGTGTTTTCTTTTCTTTCTTTATTTTTGCTATATAAGAGATTGTTAGCCCACGTATATATGCCTTTGTTCTATCCCATAAATTTTGAGAGGTAATGTCACTATTTTTATTTATTTTAAAGAAAATCTCTAATTCTCTCTCAATCCATTTTTTGTACTCTGGGTCTTTTATTATGTTTCTATTAATTGACCAGTTATTTATTTTATTTTTACCTTTCCAATATATCGCTAAAGGATTGTGGTCTGCCCAGGTACAGTAATACCTTGTCTTACGAACTTAATTGGTGCCGGGAGGAGGTTCGTAAGGTGAAAAGTTCGTAAGACGAAACATTGTTTCCCATAGGAATCAATGGAAAAGCGATTAATGCGTGCAAGGCCAAAACTCAGAAACCCGGAAGCCGGGCACCAACACCAAAGGAGGCTTGAGCCTCCCGATCCTCCCCGCCCCTTTGCCATGCATGTCATCCTGGGTGAAGCGCTGGGGGAAGGGAGTCAGGAAGGTCCTCCTGCTGCCCCCCCAGCCAAAAACACAAAGATGGTCTGCCGCCGCCTGCTTGAGCCAGGATGACAGGCAGGGCGGAGCAGCGTGGAGCAAAGGGAGGCTGAAACCGCCAGCGGGTGGCAGCAGATCGCCGTTGTATTTTTGGCTGGGGGGAAGCAGGAGGCGCAGGATTGGGCTGGCAGCGGGCGCGGGGTGAGGCAGGTCAGAATCTTGAGTGGGTGGGCGGCGGGCAAGGAGGCGCGGCCGAGCAAGCCCGGCTCAGGCTCCGGCTAGACCTCCGGTGAGGATGGGGCGGGCGGCGGCTGGACGCGGCAGCGGCGAGGGTGCATCCGACTCGGGGCTGTCGGTGCCCGACGAAGCGGGGAACATCTTAGTGGCTCCAGCGCGGGAGGCAGGAGAGGACCGGGCAACCGGAGCAGTAGCGCCGCCGCCGTCACGCCTGGCTCGGCTTCCCTGGCCGCCGCAGGCACTGCATGCCGTGATCTTCCGGGCAGGCGAGGCTCAGCGGCGGAAGGCGACCGCCTGGTGGGGGAGGCTCGGCCGAAAGGGGCCGAGGCTGGAGCCGCAGAGCCGGGCACGCCTTCCGCCCGGGAAGTCCTGCCCCTTCATCCCCGAAGGCCGGACTTTTTGGCTGGGAGAGAAGGTGAAGTGCCGGCGGCTGTAGCAGCTGCTGCAAGAGGCTTCCCCGCCCCTCGCCCGTGGCCGGCAGAAGGCCGGCCTTCGGGGATGAAGGGGCAGGACTTCCCGGGTGGAAGGCGTGCCCGGCTCTGCGGCTCCAGCCCCGGCCCCTTTCGGCCGAGCGTCCCTCGCCAAGCGGCCGCCTTCCGCCGCTGAGCCTCGCCGGCCTGGAAGATCGCAGCGCGGTGCCTGCGGCGGCCAGGTAACCCAAGCCGGGCGTGGCGGCGATGGCGGCGGTGCTGCTGCTCTGCCTCCCGCGCCGGAGCCACTAAGATGGTCCCCGCTGCATCAGGCGCCGCCAGCCCCGAGTCGGACGCGCCCTTGCCGCCGCTGCTGTGCCCAGCTGCCGCCCGCCCCATCCTCACTGGAGGTCTAGCCGGAGCCTGATCCGGGCCCTCTCGGCCGCGCCTCCTTGCCCGCTGCCCGCCCGCCCAGGATGCTGACATGCTGCCTCGCCCCGCACCCGCCGCTAGCCCGATCCTGCGCCTCCTGCTTCCCCCCCAACCCAAATGTCTCCACCGCAGGAGGCTCCCTTGCCCCCTCCCCTCGCATGTGGCCGGCAGAAGAGCGCTCTTGCCCGGCAGGAGGCAAAGCACTGGGGTGGGAGTTGTCGGGACACCCCCACCCCAGCGCTTCGCTTCCCATTGGGCAAAAGCACTCGGAAGGCCATGGGTGAGGGGCGGGGAGGATCGGGAGGCTAAGTCTCCTGCAGCGGGTGCTGTGGTGGGGACCTTTGGGTTTGTGGCTGGGGGGGAAGGTGAAGCGCTGGGGTGGGGGGTGTCAGGCCGGACCTCCTGCCTCCCCCCCCAGCCAAAAACCCAAAGTGGCCTCTTGAACCCGAACTTTCGCTGAGAAGCACCGCCGGCCAGCTGTCACCTTTTAAAACAGCCGGGGGGCTTCTCGGCGGCCTCCCGAACGCCGAACCCAGAAATTCGGGTTTGGCGTTCAGGTTCAGGAGGATGCTGAGAAGCCCCCCGGCTGTTTCAAAAAGCAACAGCTGGGCGGTGGGGCTTCTCGGCGGCGGTGGGGGGTTCGTAAGACGGAAAACATTCCTAAGAAGAGGCAAAAAAATTCTGAACCCCGGGTTCGTATCTCGGGTTGTTCGTATGGTGGGACGTTCTTATCATGAGGTACCACTGTATTTGTTTCTATTTCTATTTTACTAATTTGTTCCATTATATGTGCTGAGGCCCAAGCCATATCAATCCTGGACCAGGTCTTATGTGGGTTAGAATAGAAAGTATATTTATCTTTTAAGTGGTATTCTCTCCATATATCCTTCAATAATAGTTCTGTACTCATTTTCCAAAATGTCACAGGTAAAATTACCTTTTTTTCCTTTTCTTTCCTTTTTCCAGTATAATCCATTTGGTCATCTGAGATTGCATTAAAATCTCCTATTATTATCATATTTTCAATTGCCAATTCACTTATTTTTTCATGTAAATCTTTATAGAATTGCTTTTGGTTGTCATTTGGTGCATAAATTGAGACAATTACAAAAGGTTTTGTTTCTACATCCAATTGTACCATCAGAATCCTTCCATCAGTATCATTGTATATTTCTTTAGATTCAATTGATTCATCTATATACATTGCTACGCCCTTTTTCTTTTGGTTTGCAGACTAGTGTATAATTTTCCCAATTATGAGTTATTCAGAAGACTCTGTTTTGTTTTTTTAATATGAACTTCTTGTAAAATATTTATCTGCGCTTTTTGTTTTTTAAGTTTAGTAAATATTTGGTTTCTTTCCTTTGAATTGTTCAAGCCATTTACGTTGACTGAGAAAATTTTCAAGTCATATGTCATCTCTATTTGTAGTATTTTTTTGCTTCCTTTGGTTCTCGGAGTCTAGTTTCTAAAATTAATTCTTGTGATGCCTGTGGTTGTTTCTTCTTTACTTCTGGTATTTCTTCCCCGCCTCCGCCTGTAGCCTCCATCATGTCATCACTACTCTTTGGTTCTATCTGAGGCTGGTCAATCCTGTCCAATCTGGCACGTGCTAAAAAAGATCTTGCAAGTTCCACACTGTCTATTATTACTTTTGTTGATTGCCAAGTTAGGGTAAGGCCCTCTAGTACCAACCATCTAAACACAATATTTTTCTTAATTAAAATACTTGTAAGGAAGTAATATTCTCTTCTGCTTTCTCTCACCCTTTTCGGAACCTGTTTCAAAATTGTAATTCCTTTTCCATTAAATTGAAATTTCTGGTTTCTTGTCAATCTCATGATCTCATCTTTAATTACTCTTCTTGAAAACTTAATACAGTGGTACCTCAAGATACGAACCCCTCGTCTTACGAACAACTCGAGATACGAACCCGGGGTTCAGAAAAAATTTGCCTCTTCTTACGAACTTTTTTCGTGTTACGAACGCCAAACCCGAACTTCCGGGTTCGGCGTTCGGGAGGCTGCTGGGAAGCCACGCGGCTGTTTTAAAAGGTGACAGCCGGGCTGGGGGGGCTTCCCAGCAGCCTCCGAACGCCGAACGCGGAAGTTCGGGTTTGGCGTTCGGCTTCGGGAGACGGCTGGGAAGCCGCCCGGCTGTTTTAAAAGGTCACAGCCGGGCTGGGGGGCTTCCCAGCAGCCTCCTGAACCCCAAACTTTTGCCAAACTTCCGGGTTCGGGAGGCTGCTGGGAAGTCCCCTAGCCCGGCTGTCACCTTTTAAAACAGCCGGGCGGCTTCCCAGCCGTCTCCCGAAGCCGAACGCCAAACCCGAACTTCCGCGTTCGGCGTTCGGCGGCTGCTGGGAAGCCCCCCAGCCCGGCTGTCACCTTTTAAAACAGCCTGGGGGCTTCTTGGTGGCCTCCCAAATGTCGAACCCGGAAGTTCGGGTTTGGCGTTCGGCATTCGGGAGGTCGCTGAGAAGCCCCCAGGCTGTTTTAAAAGGTGACAGCCGGGCGGCAGCGGGGTTTTTTTGGTAGCACAGATTAATTGACTTTACATTGTTTCCTATGAGAAACAATGTTTCGTCTTATGAACCTTTCGTCTTACGAACCTCCCCCTGGAACCAATTAGGTTCGTAAGACGAGGTATGACTATGTACTTTTCTTGGTAGATTGTGACGTCTTGTATATACAGTTTGGACTTGGTAAACTTCATCTATTTCTCTTTTCAATTCTGCTGGGTCTTCTTGCATAATTCCTCCTATCACTTCCGCCATTTTTGTAGGTAAATCTTCATCTCTTTCTTCAATGTTTTGAAATCTCAGGCCATGCGATGCAGATTGGAGTTCAAGGTTAGTTATTGCAATATAAAAGCCTCTACGGGCATTGTAGTTATGATCTTCATATTCTTCCACTTTCTGCCCCATAGCTTGGATTTTTTCCTCTGTAACTTTTATTCTTTTTTCACTCTCTTGTAGATTTTGTTGTATGACATTTATGTTCCCATCCATTTCCGCCATATTTCCTTTTACTTCTGTTAGTTCTTTTTTAATCTCATCTTTCATCTCTTTCATCTCTTGTCTCATCTCTTCCAGGTACTTCTTCATTTCTTCTTTGTTAATCTCAAGTTGAATTTGTGTCTGAGTTTGTGTCTTCTGCATAATATCTTGAATGCCTACTAATGCATCCTGAATAGACTGGAAATTTGGATCTGCAGGTGACTTTTCTTTCTCTTTTTCTTTCTCCTTGGCCAGCATTGTAGTTATGGTCCTTTGCTGTAGCAGAGATGATGTTGGAGAGACTTTAGGTGTAGGGGTTGAAGTTGGAGTTGTAGTAATTGCTTGTTTTCGGGTTGTTGTTGTTGTCACCGAAGTCACACTTTGTGTCCTGTAAGAACCTTTCATGTTCCAAAATTTCTACTTTGTTTAGCAATTACTTAAATCAATCTCTTATTTATTCTCAATTACAGAAGGAAAAAGTTTTAAATCTATAATACTGGTAATAGAAAATGATATTTTAAAAAGGGAAAAAATATTAATTCAATTCTATTAATACAGTAATTAATTAAAGAAAAAGGAGAAAAAAATAGTTCAATCTTTTAAAAACCAGAGCTCGGGTGGGGGGGGACCAGGTGGAGAAAGGAAAGAAACAGAGCTTCTAACACATAATTAACTAATAATAACAAAAGAAAGGAAGACTATAATTCTAGTGGAGAAGGGTAAGAAGAAAATAGGAAAACTTTTAAGAATTATTTAAGAAAAAATATTTGAGAATTATTTATATTGTTGTAAAAAAGTAAAAAAGTAAGGAAATAATAATAACAATAAAAATTTAAAAAAGAAATTAGAAAATAAAGAAAAAGAATATCAAAGTCCAAAAAATGGGATCCAAAAAAACCCTAATAAGTCCAAATAGGCCAGATATGAATTATGCTTTAATGCAAATGTCCAAAAAGAAAAACTCCAAAGCCAATATCCAATGTAATATCTATAATGTCCAAATTAAAATAAAAATAATAATAAAATCCACGTCTTCTTATTATATAAAAAGAAAAAAATACTGGAAAAAGAAAAAAAAAGATCCTTACGCCTCCGATGTCTGGTTAGAAAAAAATAGTCCCACAAATTCCAAAAAAATTAGACTATATTAAAGGTTGAGGGGTTTTTTCTTTTTTGGCTGGACTGCTTTTTGTTTTTCCCTTTTGCTTCTTTTTTGTACACTTAAGTAAAGACAATATTAGAAGATAATTTTTTTTACCCTTCTCCTTTCTTTTTTTAATAGACTTGTCATGTATCCCCATTATGAGTAATTACTAATAATTTTTCTTTTTCCTCTTGGCTTTTTCTCTTTTTGATTTTTGACTACCCCATATATACATAAATTTATTCTCCTCCCTTTTTTTCATATATGTGTGTGTGTGTGTGTGTGTGTGTGTGTGTGTGTGTGAAATGTTTTTAGCTGGAATTTTAAAATTAAGGGAGACTAGGATGGTCCCATTTCGGCCTTGTTCTGGCCTCATCAGCTAGCCACACCCTTTCCTTACTGGGATTCGATCTGGTGAACTCTGCCTTGTAAAGCAGAGAAAAAGCCAAAATGGGACCATCCTAGTCTCCCTTAATTTTAAAATTCCAGCTAAAAACATTTAACACATACAGAATATAGTTGTCGGCTATAAATATATTAACTGCCTTGAAGTGGCCCTGGGTTGGGCCTAGAGGCAAAAAGGAGCTGTGACGTTCCTTAAAATATACCAGGGTGATCCGACATAAAAAACATATAGCCCCTCCCTGGTACAGAGCTGGAAGGGATCTGATCTGATAGCTCAAACTGCTAGTTCTCTGCTTTACAAGGCAGAGTTCACCAGATCGAATCCCAGTAAGGAAAGGGTGTGGCTAGCTGATGAGGCCAGAACAAGGCCGAAATGGGACCATCCTAGTCTCCCTTAATTTTAAAATTCCAGCTAAAAACATTTAACACATACAGAATATAGTTGTCGGCTATAAATATATTAACTGCCTTGAAGTGGCCCTGGGTTGGGCCTAGAGGCAAAAAGGAGCTGTGACGTTCCTTAAAATATACAAGGGTGATCCGACATAAAAAACATATATATATATATACCAATATATATATACCAGGGTGATTCGACATAAAATGTAATCCTTCCCTGGTACAGAGCTGAAGGGATTGGATACTGTAGCCTAGAGGATAATTCTCTGCCTTACAAGGCAAAGGTTGCAGGTTCAAGTCCCAGTGGGTATGGCTAGCTGATGAGGCCAAAATAAGGCCGAAATAGATCTATCCTAGTCTCCCTTAATTGTCAAATTCAGCTTAAACATGTGACATATATATATATATATATATATATATATATATATATATATATATATATATATGTAGATTGTTCTGAGTTCGGGTTTTGCCCTGTGTAATGTTTTGCATGTCTATGCGACGTTTCGGCGAAATCACATTCACCATCATCAGGCTGGAGTTCCAATCAAAAAAGATTGGAACTCCAGCCTGATGATGGTGAATGTGATTTCGCCGAAACGTCGCATAGACATGCAAAACATTACACAGGGCAAAACCCGAACTCAGAACAATCTACATACATATACCCGTGAAAATTTACGAAAACAAATATATATATATATATATATTTGTTTTCGTAAATTTTCACGGGTATATGTATGTAGATTGTTCTGAGTTCGGGTTTTGCCCTGTGTAATATTTTGCATGTTTATGCGACGTTTCGGTGAAATCACATTCAACATCATCAGGCTGAAGTTTCCAAGCTTCGTGCTGTTGTAAAATGGAATGTTTGCAACTGTCATTTCTTCCTAGTATATAGTGTGGGGGTGGAGATTTGGTTTGAATGTAGCAAATAGATTGGGTGATTATGTTTCAGTGATCTGATTGGTTGGTGTAATCATAATTATTAGAAGGATTGACATGATGATTTTTATGAAGTGTTTTTTTGTTTAAGGCTGGTTTCCAAATTTCAAAATTCCAAATTCCAGAACCAAACGCTTAGCTGACCATGAGCACTTAAAAACTGAATTGAACAAACTCAAAGATGTATTAATTTCTAATGGATTCGAAGAGAAAACAATCACAAACCTAATCAAAAAAGAGACACCCCCCAAAAAACAAGATCAAGAACAGGACAATGGTACCACCATCCTCCCTTACATCAAGGGCACCACAGACAAAATTAGTAAAATTCTGCACAAACATAACATCAAAACTTCATTTTGCACCAACCAAAAAATATCTAATATCCTAAGGAGCCCCAAAGATAAAATCCAATTGGAATACCAAGGAATCTATGAAATCCCTTGCAAAACATGTGCAGCCATATACATTGGACAAACCAACCGAAGAGTAAGTGCACGCCTTGCAGAACATGTGAATGCAGTTAAAAAAGAAGAAAAGACTTCCTCCCTTGTCCAGCACATTAAAAAAACAGGGCACGAAATTGACTTTGAAAAAACTAAATTACTTCACATAACAGAGAATTTATATAGAAGAATTGCTCTAGAAGCCATAGAAATTGAGAGGAGCCCCCTTTGCATGAATAAAAGAGATGACACCAGAAATTTGGAAACCAGCCTTAAACAAAAAAAACACCTCATAAAAATCACCATGTCAATCCTTCTAATAATTATGAATTTGGAATTTTAAAATTTGGAAACCAGCCTTAAACAAAAACACTTCATAAAAATCACCATGTCAATCCTTCTAATAATTATGATTACACCAACCAATCAGATCACTGAAACATAATCACCCAATCTATTTGCTACATTCAAACCAAATCTCCACCCCCACACTATATACTAGGAAGAAATGACAGTTGCAAACATTCCATTTTACAACAGCACGAAGCTTGGAAACTTCAGCCTGATGATGGTGAATGTGATTTCGGCGAAACGTCGCATAAACATGCAAAATATTACACAGGGCAAAACCCGAACTCAGAACAATCTACATACATATACCAGTGAAAATTTACGAAAACAAATATATATATATTCAGATCTGATGGGTCTAATTGCTAGCTCTCTGCTTTACAATGCAGAAGCTTCCCAGATCGAATCCCAGTAAAGAAAGGGTGTGGCTAGCTGATGAGGCCTAATAAGGCCGAAATGGATCTATCCTAGTCTCCCTTAATTTTAAAAAATTCCAGCTAAAAACATTTAACACATACAAAATATAGTTTGTCGGCTATAAATATATTACTGCCTTGCAGTGGCCCTGGGTTGGGCCTAGAGGCAAAAAAAAAAAGGAGCTGTGACGTTCCTTAAAAATATACCAGGGTGATCCGACATAAGAAAAACATATACCCCCTCCCTGGTACAGAGCTGGGAGGATTCAGATCTGATGGGTCTAATTGCTAGCTCTCTGCTTTACAATGCAGAAGCTTCCCAGATCGAATCCCAGTAAAGAAAGGGTGTGGCTAGCTGATGAGGCCTAATAAGGCCGAAATGGATCTATCCTAGTCTCCCTTAATTTTAAAAAATTCCAGCTAAAAACATTTAAAACATAACATATATATATATATATATATATATATATATATATATATATATATATATATATATAATTATAAAAATATGGATAATAAGAGAAAAAAGAACCAACCACACTATAGTCTTAAAATTCAAAAGAGAAAAATATACTATTAGAGTTAACAAAGACAAGTAGTTCCGGTCGTTTTTCTTCTGAGCGTATGGATATCACTTACAGTTTTTTTCTTTGTTTATGTTCGCCTTTCAATCTGGGATCTTCTCTTTTCAAGCTTAATCGTTAAAATACCGAAGGATTGTCTTGTAGTGCTGTCGATCTTCTTTATCTGTTGATCTGCTTTTTGGTAGATTTCTTTATTCTATTTTTTGACTTCCTTCTTTTGGGAACTGCTATGGCTGCGCCCAGGCAGCCCCCTGGACGTAGCTCTCAATTGATGCAGCTGCGGGGCTTTCCCTAGCCCCCTGGGGCCGCGGCGATCCGTCCCAGGGGCTCCAGGAGACCCCCTGTCCTGGGCCGACCCCTCCAGGTGTCGGCACAGCACAAATTGCGCCCTGCAATCCTGGAAAGGTAGGATGCGGAGACGGAGCTATGTCTCCGCACCCCCGACGTGGTCGTGTTCCAGCCGGAAGTCTGGAAATATAGGGATTTACTGGACAATCAATTAAAACTCAGAACAAAACAAGAGTTACAAGAATTAGGTATTGATTTAGATTGGTGGCAATACATACAGATTAGTTCCACATATCAATGGATATAAAAACTTATATCTTTAGAAAAGAAAACAATGTATTAAGTAAATTATTACTCCAAAATCAAGTAAAGGTAATTGGAAATGTATATAAATACTTAATAAATCATAGAATGATAGGGTGGATATTGAAAGATAATATGATCAGCTGGTGCAAAAATTTTGCCAAAGAGATAGACTTAGAAACATGGGAAAAGATTTGGGTGTATAATTGGAAAATAACAAAATCAACTTCCTTCAAAGAAAATCAAATTAAGATGTTTTATAGATGGCACCTTCCACCATATAGAATCTCCAAAATGTTTCCAACTGACCTGTATGTTGGAAATGTAAAAAAGAAATTGGTACGTATTACCACGTATGGTGGACATGTTCAGAGGCAAAAGAATATTGGAATAAAGTAGAGAAATGGATAAATGAAATAACAAATGAGAAGATTAAAAAATCTCCTAAATTTTTCTTATTGGGTATTTCAAACGTTAAGTATAAAAAAGAAATTTATTACTTAATAATACATATACTGGTTGCGGCAAGAATTGCATTTGCGCAGAAATGGAAAGAAAAGGAAATGCCAAAAGGATGCAGAAGTTTATAAAAGAATTATGGAATGTGCAGAATTAGACATGATGACAAAACGCTTGAATAATCAAGTAGAAACAGAATTTTATAAAATATGGGATAAAGTATACGAATGGTGGAACTTTAAAAATAGTATTAAAAGTTAAAGTAACAAGAATTTAGAACTCTTTGAACTTATTGTTTTGAAATTTTATAAGATAGAGTAAAACAGTTTAAAAATGTTTATAGTATGATAAAGTTAGATGTGCTGTTCATTATATTATATTTTTTGAATAAGTATTTTATAGATAAAGAAATTTAATTAACATAAGAATATAGAGTTAAATTCAACAAGTATCTAATATAAATGTGTGCTATTTCTGTATTGATCTGATTACAGTTAGGTTTTTACTTTTTGTAGTAGTTAGACTTCTAAGATAAGCGGAGCAATGGCAGCTCCTTGAGTGTTTAATGTTGTACGTCTTTGTTTGTCTTTTTAAAAAATACAATAAAAAATTTTTTTTTTAAAAAAAGGACTCCCAGACCTAAAACTGTACTAAGAAATTGATTAATCTTAAAAATAAAAGGATCCTAACATTAGAGGGCCATGATCTATTGCAGGTGTGGCATGCGTACATATGTAAAGAAGAAAATACTAAAGGACCATCCACCTTTAGTAATCACCTGATTAGAAAATCATTATTAAAAACCTGAGCTGATATAAGAAGGAGATACTATACTCAAATTCCCAGATGGTTGTCCACCATGGAAGCAATTGTTTACCCTAACTTAATCGACCCCACTAAAACCCTAAGTCAGTGATTTTCAACCTTTTTTGAGCCGCGGCACATTTTTTACATTTATGAAACGCTGGGGCACATTGAGGGGGGGGGCACTAAAAAAAGTTTGGACAAAAAAATTCTCTCTCTCTCTCTTCCTCCCTTTCACTATTTCTTTCTCCCTCCCTCTTTCTCTCCCTCCCTCTTTCTTTCTCTCTCCTTCCTCTTTCTTTCTCTCTCCTTCCTCTTTCTTTCTCTCTCTCTCCATCCCTCTTTCTTTTTCTTCCTTCTTTCCTCTCTTTTTTGCTCTCTTTCTCTCTCCCTCCCTACCTCCCTCTATGTCTTTCTCTCTCTCTCTTGCTTTCTTTCTCTCTCTTGCTCTCTCTCTCTTTCTCTCTTTCTTTCTCTTGTTCTCTCTCTCTCTCTCTTTCTTTCTCTCTCGTTCTCTTTCTCTCTCTCTCGCTCTTTCTTTCTCTCTTTCTTTCTCTCTCTCTTGCTTTCTTTCTCTCTGAGCTTCGCGGCACACCTGACCATGTCTCGCGGCACACTAGTGTGCCACGGCACATTGGTTGAAAAACACTGCCCTAAGTTATAATGATATTCTGCACCCTAATGGAGAATTGAAAACTAGACAAGAGTTAGAACTACAGAATATAAAATTTGATTGGTGGATATATTTATAAATCAAAACCAGATATAATAAAGATCAAGAAACCCCTGGAATTAGTATAACGACCCATACATTGGATAAGATACTCATAGGAGAAGATGATAAATTAATCAGGAAATTATATGTATACAATGGTACCTCGTAATACGAACCCCTCGTCATACGAACTTTTTGAGATAAGGACCCAGGGTTGGGAATTTTTTTGCCTCTTCTTACAAACTTTTTTCACCTTACGAACCTGCCGCCGCCACTAGGATGCCTCGCCTCCAGACTTTCCTTGCAAGCCAAGGGCCAGTTTTTGCAATCCTGGGATCCCCTGAGGCTCCCCTCCGTGGGAAACCCCACCTCCTGACTTCCACGTTTTTGAAATGCTGTAGGGAAATCCCAGGAGGGGAATTCCAGGATCGCAAAAACGGGCATAGTAGGGGGGACAAAAACAGGAAGAAAAGACTCATGGAGCTCAAGGGAGGAGAAAGGTGTGTGGGAGATGAGCAGAGTGGGGTGGGAAAAAACAGGAAGAAAAGACTCATGGAGCTCAAGGGAGTAGAAAGGTTTGGGGGAGATGAGGAGAGTGGGGTGGGAAAAACGGGAAGAAAAGACTCATGGAGCTCAAGGGAGGAGAAAGGTGTGGGGGAGATGAGCAGAGTGGGGCGGGAAAAAACGGGAAGAAAAGACTCATGGAACTCAAGGGAGGAGAAAGGTGTGGGGGAGATGAGGAGAGGGGTGGGAAAGAACGGGAAGAAAAGACTCATGGAGCTCAAGGGAGGAGAAAGGTGAGGAGAAGATGAGCAGAGTGGGGTGGGAAAAAACAGGAAGAAAAGACTCATGGAGCTCAAGGGAGGAGAAAGGTGTGGGGGAGATGAGCAGAGTGGGGTGGGAAAAAACGGGAAGAAAAGACTCATGGAGCTCAAGGGAGGAGAAAGGTGTGGGGGAGATGAACAGAGTGGGGCGGGGAAAAACGGGAAGAAAAGACTCATGGAACTCAAGGGAGGAGAAAGGTGTGGGGGAGATGAGCAGAGTGGGGTGGGAAAAAATGGGAGGCAGGGACTCATGGAGCTCAAGAGAGGCTCTTTTCACCTTGCTTCGTTGGGACTCCCTCTCCCCACTCTGTTCCCCTCAGCTTTGCCTGACCACCGCTTTTTTTTTTTAAGCCTTAATATTTTGGATTCTCCTAACGGGCTTGCACGCATTATTGGCTTTTCCATTGATTCCTATGGGAAACATTGTTTCACCTTACGAACTTTTCACCTTACGAACCTTGTCCTGGAACCAATTAAGTTCGTAAGACAAGGTATTACTGTATATGTTAGAAACAGATAAGATAGAAGACACTGTCAAAGAACCTATGATTGCATGGGCCAAAAATGTCCAACACAACATACACTTAATTGACTGGGAGAGAGCTTGGAACAACATCTGCAAAATCACACTGTCAGCAACTTACAAAGAAAACTTTTATAAACTTCTTTATAGATGGTATTTGCCTCCGCAAAGACTAGCTAAAATCTACCCCAACCTCAAAGACACATGTTAGAAATGCAAGAAACACCCAGGAACTTTTTTTCACATATGGTGGTCGTGCCCCAAAATCCAAATTATATGGAAAACCACACATAGGTGGCTTATAGAAATATTGGAAGAGGAAATTGAATACTCCCCAGAAGGCATGCTCCTGGGCATTTGGAAAAGACGTTATCCCAGACAAAAGCTCTATCTAATGACGCACATAGTTACTGCAGTCAGAATCTCAATAGCACAAGTATGGAAGAAAGAATATACCCCATCTGAAAACTTAAATTATTGAAAAAAAATTCAGTTCTGCCAAAATGGACATAATGACAAACAAAATAAAAGGAGTAAAAAATAAAGAAAATAAAGAAATATGGGGAAAATGGTATAGATGGATCCACAATAAAAAACAAAACTGACAATATAGAGTATAGGTGTAAATGCAAAAGACTAAGAAATATCAACATTTCGTTATATATTGATATAAGGATTTTATTTGTACTGTATTTGGTTTGATCATGACACAATGAAAGGAATTGTAATAATTATGTGATAACAGAAATGGTATTGGATCTGTAAGAACAATGATTTGACTTTCTGTTTTAAATAATAAAAGTTTAAAAACACTTTAAAAAAAAGAAGCGTTGGTAATCTCCTGGACCCAGCTCTGTGTCACCTCCCTGCTGGCCGAGACCAGCCTGGAGGGACACGGGTCCAACAAACAGGTGGCAGAACTCACAACTCCAATGGCCTTCTCCACTTAATCAGGTGTCACCAGGTCAAACTCGCTCCAAACAGGTGGACCAAGACGAGACCCTGTCACCTCAACTGACTCGTTGTTAGCCGACTCTGCATTCCAATTGGAGTCAAGACCAGTCCGGATCTGAGCAATTTTATCTGTGAAAAACGTGTTAAATGCCTCAGCACTACCCTGCAAGGGCTCACCAACTCCCCCCTGATTAAGGAGGGAGCGAGTCACCCTAAACAGGGCGGCTGGGCGGGATTCCGCAGATGCAATCAGGTCGACATTGTAGGCACGCCTTGTCGACCTGATCGCCACTTTGTAAATCTTAATATGAGCTTTTACAAGTGTTCGGTCAGATTCGGATCTAGTTTTCCTCCAATGCTTCTCTAGACTTCTCTTCTGGCGTTTCATTCCCCGGAGCTCCTCGGTGAACCAAGGAGAACTCCAGGGTCTGTTGCCAGAGACAGGTCGCAAAGGCGCAATTTGGTCTAGAGCCTCGGTCGCAGCCGTATTCCAGGCTGCAGCAAGAGACTCTGCCGAACTGTGTACAAGTGAATCCAGCAGAACCCCAAGCACCCTTTGAAAACTTTCTGGATCAATCAGGCGTCTCTGGGGCGGAATCTCCTAATCAGTTCCGCCTCCCTGTGGGGGAGGACTGGAGTCTTAAAATCAAGCCGCAATAGAAAACGATCTGACCATGACAAAGGCAACATCTCTAAGCCCCTTAATATCAGATCATTACTCAACTGCCCCAAGAGGATTACCATGTCGAGAGTGTGCCCCCTCTCATGGCTTGGGTCAGGTCCATGGTTGCCATGGTGGCCATGAACTTCTGCGCCAACCCAGAGGATTCACAGAGCGACGGGCAGATTAAAATCCCCCAAGACAATAAGTCTGGGGGACTCCACCGGCAGCCTGGCTACCTCCTTGGGTAGCGCAGGCAGTACTATTGACACGCAGCTGGGAGACTGGGCCCAGCCAGGTCTCAGTTACACATGCCAGATCCTGGATGAGGGGAGCTTTATTTATAGCAGATCTGGCATTAAGCAGCAACAGGCTGCGCCCAGGGTCCAGATTTCGCTTGTCACCAGTTCCCCGGGTTGAGTCCATGGGGCTGGAACAAGGGACCGCTTTCAAGCAGTGGTCCCTTTTCCCCCGGGAGTGGCCTACCCCACGTCTCCCGCCATATCTGCCTCTCCCCTGCAAGATCGGAATATTTCAGCTCTCATCCACTCCAGATATAGCCCCCCCCTCCTCCTGCTCTCAGGTCGCCAGGCAAACTGTATATTGGAGATGGTGACCCTTTGAAAGCTATATGCAACAAAATTTCATTTTAAAGTATGCCAAGTAGTGTACATTTAATGTGACAATAAAGTTTTTTTTTAATAAGGTGGGACGGAAATTGTGAGATTGCTGTACAGTTTTATGATGGGAAATTGGGAGGGGAATTGACAATTGAAGAAGAGAGCAGTCCAGAATCCAATTTGTGCTGGTGCCCTGGCATCCTCAAGACTGTTGGCTGAGTGGGCTATGCTATGGACTATGGGGGGGAGCCCTAGGGAAATTGGAATTTTGGTTCTGTATTGCTGCATGGGAATTTCAGATTACACTTGACTCTACTACAATCAGTATTCCTTAGTAAAAGTGTCTTTCCCTTTAAATGGAGTCGAGAGTTTTACTTCCTTAAGGGATCAAACTGGAGCAGGTCTGACATTAAGCGGAATCTGCAATTTTGGTCAACCTGGAGAAGACATCACCTCTAACATGGGGACTGTGCACACAATGTCAGCTCAAGGGTGTGATCAGGAGATTGAATGCTGTGGGGAGGCTTCATCTAAGCTCCTTCTTGGGCTGGATCTCTCCAAATGGTGATCCCTGGGTATCAGAAGGTAGGAAGGACTGGAAGAGAAGCCCTTGGGAGTGACTTTCACCTGCAGGAGCTGTTGCAGTCCCCAGCAGAACAGAGGATGGAGATGGAAAAACTAGAGAAGGAGGAAGACAGGCAGAAAACAGGGTCAAGCTGATCAGATGATGGAATAAGCCAACAATTGACATGGGGAGCTTTCAAAAACCTCAAGGCAAAGAAACCACGGTTGAGAGGAGATAGTTCATTGCAAGGTGAGTCTGGCACAATAGGATGGGAGAGGTGAAGCAGCTTTGGCAAGCAGGAGGGAATAGGGTGAATGTTGCAGTGCCTTTGCAGTTGTTTGTAAGGCCAAATTAATAATTGATAAACTTAGTTTTTTTAAATCTAAAAATTATAATCTGATATGATTTTACAGCATTATAATAGAGTTCTGAGTTCCATAATTGCTTCATGGTAGCTTTTATAGTCTATGTCAGTGATGGCAAACCTTTTTTTCTTCGGTTGCCGAAATAGTGCACGCACATGCTATCGCTTGTACATGAATGCCCAGACCCATAATTCAAAGCTCCCCCACTTGTCCCACACCCTGCATATGTGTGTGCGCCCCTGTCCCCCTCACTCTCCCATTTCCTGATTTCCAGTGAGCCTGGTAGGCCCATTTTCGCCAATCCCAGGCTCCAAGGGCTTTCTTTGGAGCCTGCCATCAGGAGGGAGCCTCCTTCCTGCCATCCCGGAGGCCCTCTGGAGGCTGAAATCACCCTCCAAGAGCCTCTGTGCGAGCCAAATATCAGGTGGCAGGCATGCGCATGCTTGTTGGAGCTGAACTAGGGCAACAGCTTGCATGCCGGCAGATATGCTCCACATGCCACCTGTGGCACGCATGCCATAGGTTCACCACACGGGTCTATGTTATTACTACAGTATTGTAGCTATTGCCTTTACAATTTAAAGACACAGATTGTTCTTAAATTATAGCTGTTAATTCCATAGTTGATTTTGTAACCTACAATTGATTCTGTAGCCCCAAATTAACAAACAATAATAGCCACTTTTAGTTGGTCAAAAACTGAAAGAGTCATTTCATTAAACCAAGTTAAATGATGCCTGGTCTGTGCATGAAGCACATTAATAGTTAGTATTTTATAAAATGCAACTTGGTACTAATTCAATATAATTAAAAGGAAATATAAATTACACACAGACACACATACACACACTTACCAAATAATTAATAACATAAAATCTGTCATATTCTTGGTTTTTAGCATTGATCTTACGATGTTGCTTTTTCCTCATGTGGTCCTTGAGTTTGTTCTTGTCCCCAAATGTTTTTTCACAGTATAAACATTGGAAACTAAGAGTTAGCAAAAGAAAAACGAAATTATTATAGTACTATCAATTAGCAAAATTACTTGTGATGCTAACCAAACTGGTTCATTTTTAAATACTGTATGTAAGACACTCTTTATAAGCATCAGAAAGACATTTAAAAAAAACTTTTGTTATCATTCAAGCAACCTCTGCAGCATAAAAAATCAACTCAGTTCAATTGTGAAACTGGACAGGCAGCTTAATGTAATAGTTAAGGTGTTAGCCTATAAACCAGGAGATTGAATCCTAATCCCACTTTAGGTATGAAAAAACAGCTGTGTGACTTTGAGACAATAACTCTCTCTCTCTTAGCCCAACTCACAGGCTGTTATAGGGGAAAATCAGAAGGAAACAATATTGGTATTTTTATGCCATGAGCTGCATATGAAAAAAAGACGGAATTTTTTAAAAATCTAAAAACAAAAATTAAAGTGCCCAGAATCTAGGTTCAAATATCATTTATTCATAACTAAATCACAACAACATGACTTATTTTATAATTAAGCCACAGCAATGTTAAAAGCTTCCCAAATCCTTCCATGATTAAATAGATGTCAGGTAAATCAGTAATAGACAGTTCCAGAAAAGATACAACATTCAGAACAGCAGTAATTAATTTTTTTTATTTATTAAAAAAGGGAAGAAAAAATATAAAGTAAATATATAAATTTAAAACATTTTTTTTTGTTTTAGGAATCAAATGTAAATATTGATCTATGTGTAGGGGTTGTTTTTGTAAACTTCAATATTAAGGCTTCTGTCTTCCTTGATGTGTAATGCACAGTTCAGAAAGGCTAACTGGTTTCCTTAACACCTTCCCATGTAAATTTGATGTATTTTTCCACAGAGTTTATATGTTTGGTGAATGCTTCCTATGCCATGGGCCATTTATGTTAAAACTGAACAGCGCTCTCTCAACAGAGGGGGAGGGATATAACATTATCTCTCGTCTACAACAGTCCTTTCAATAGTTCCCAGAATACTGACAATAGATAAACCTCCAGGTGGCCTTGACAACTCACTAAAAGAATGCAAATGACCAACTTTCTGCCAGTACAAATGCTATTTCCCACTATGCAATCAGAGCTGAAGAAGCTTCTTGGGCGAGAAGTAAAATATCTTTAAACAAAAACCAGAAAGTCCAATTGCCTCTTGAAAAAGCACCTTTGGGACAATCATGACAGAATGACTGAGAATCTCCCTAGACAAAACTACTGTAATATTACATACCCGTTATGTAGCAGATACTTTAATTCAGTGGTTCCCAGATTTTTTCCTTCATTCTCAAACTTTTCTATCAGAAGATCTTTTTTACCCAATATTAACAAATAATTTTTAATTAATTGAAATGTCCTGGGTGTCAGGGTTCCAAGTAACATACCAATAGTAAGCAAAACTCCAAGGCAGATAAATTCCTCAAATAATAACTTTATGGATACATCATATTGGCACAGGCTGGTGAAAACTGACTCTAGCTATTCCTGTGGTTTTCACTTAATGAAAAGTTTTTCATATTCTCAAAACAATCATTCACATGGTACAATCAGGATACTGTCCAATTGCTGGGTGACTCCAGTCCCCTCCTTCCAAGCAACTGCAGGAACTTTATTTATTTATTTGCTTACTTACTTACTTACTTACTTACTTACTTACTTACTGTTCTGTCTGGGTCACTCCGGAAGCCAATACCAACCCAAAAAGAGAAGCCAGACACACCGGTAAAAGGCAAAGGCAGTTTATAAAATTCAAGAAAAACACAGGAAAATGCTGTATCTTCAAATGTATCCACGAAAGCAAAAGTCCATGCAGCAATACAGGATTCTTGCTGCCAAGCCGAGGCTGTAGATAGCAGACCTACACCTCCCACGGGTCTTCCAAACTGCTGGGCCACAAACCAGGAACAGAGACGCCGAGAACAAAGCAGGACACCATAACTCCAAACTGATAACACTCCACATGGCTTCAAGGGCTTGCCTGCCTTTTAAACCCTGCTGATGAGGACCGCACCCAAACCCAGCTGTTTCTAATTCAATGGTGATAATATTTCTTTAACTGCTCCTTTCTTTGCTCTGAACGTCTCTGTCGCATGTCAATGACAGCTTGTGCGTCATCCCCTAATGATTCCAAGCTACTGGCTGGGGAGAGCCCCCCCCCCCCCCCTGAGGCTCTCATGCTGTTCATCCTCATCCCATTCCTGGCTGTCCCCTCCCCCGTCCGACTGCTCAGCCCCCTCCTCTTCGCTGTCATCCTCCTCCGGGCATGGAGCCAGCAGAGACACAGTTGGTCCCTGAGCAGCCTCAGGCTGAACCACAACACTTACTTACTTACTTGATTTGATTTTTATGCTGCCCTTCTCCTTAGACTCAGGGCGGCTTACAACATGTTAGCAATAGCACTTTTTAACACAGCCAGCATATTGTCACCACAATCCAGGTCCTCATTTGACCCATCTCGGAAGGATGGAAGGCTGAGTCAACCTTGAGTCGGTGATGAGAGTCCCAAGAGAAAATATTTGGTTTGACTACAAACCCCAACTATCTCTATTCCCCTCTCCCTCTCCTCCAGTGTCTCAGTGCTGAAGTCTCAAAATGGCCTCAGTCAGGCCAGCTTCACGGTTGACACTGGATGTTCTTGGGCTATCCTTTCCTATGTCACTTTTTCCTAATTTTGGACAATTTACCCAGATTTCCGAAGCACTGTTTTAATTCTTGGCCACATACAAATAGGTACCTGTCAATTTTTTTCTGAAGAACATCCAAAAACTCCTTAAAGTTCACAATGTTATCTGGCAATCCAATGTTGAATGCATGATCTTTTGCCATGTGATTTACAAGGATGGACCTACAAAATAAAAGAAACAAAATACAGGTGTTTCTTTTTTTCCTTCAACCTATATTTTAGGGCACTATTAAATATACTCAAATGAAAACCAAAATGCTTGGAATTAAGCTAGAATGAAGGTAGTTTATTTTTTTACTTAGATTTCCAATTTCACAGTAAATAGCCATGCAGAGATCAGTAATATCCAAAGCAACTCTTAATATCCAGAAATTCACAAATGCTACTTGAAATACTTTCAATGAGTGACTAGATAACTGCAGTGATTATTTTACTGATAAAATTTATGCTTAACCAAAGAAAAATGTGTATTTCAAACCAATAAAGCTATTACTGAATAACTTCATGGAAATCTTTTTCTTTTTCTAGCAGCAAAGAATTATGACACATGTATTTCCAAATTATTTCCTTCTCATAGCAACATATCACAACATCATCTGCATCTTTAAAACCAAAACCAATTATTGATTTTGATCAATATTGTAATTATGCATCATGGATACCATTTCAGACTGCAGCAGAGGAGGGTGGGCAATATATTTCATACTTCATTAGAATGGGAACACTGGTGGCAAACAAACACAAGCACATATATTTATTTAAAGCGTGGGAGGGGTGTGGTCAATCGCCACGGCAACATGGCATTCCTGGAGCTCCTGCGGGAGAATGCCAAATCCCCGCTGTTTGGGGGTGCTGATTTGGATTTGAATCAGCCCAGAATCTCCCTGAAGGAGACGTGAAGGGGACTTGGCCGGGGCCCATTTTAAGGTCGGCATAACCCACAGAGAACTAGTCTGGAGCCTCCACCAGCAGTGATGTGATGGCAGCTAGCCGCCATTAACCACATCGACTATGGAACGGAATGATTGGATCGAAGAGATGGAAGTCATCCATGAAGAAAGGGAATGTTAAATGTTGTGCTGGAGGACGAGGAGACAGAGAATTGACGGTCATGATGAGCATTTTCATATAAAGGAAGGAAATCTTTTTCTAAACTGTTTTTTGGATTAATGAAAAAATATACAGAGAAGCTGGGGTAAGTGGCTAATTAGATACCGGAACTGTTTAATTTGCACTGAATTGAAGTAAAAAGCTTGTGAGTAAAACCCATGTCAGAAGAGCATTTTTGGACTATAAGGCGGTGATTAAAAAAACCTTTTAAAAATTGAAACTTTTAATTTTAACCTTATTTAATCTTATTTGAACTTAAAAGTGAAATATCGGGGGAAGTAAAATAAATCTGAGGATTGTGTGGTGCTGCCATCTGTTGGTAGAGGCTATATTTGTGAGTAAGTGTCTGAGTTGAAATGTTATGTTTATCCAGATGTGACTTTCAAGAAATAAGTTATTTGGACTAGGTAGACCTGTTGTAGCCTTTTGTACTAAAAAAAGGTGATAAAGAAGAATTATATTTTAACATTAGAAAAAAATGGGGACTATTATTATTATTATTATTATTATTAATTAGATTTGTATGCCATCCCTCTCCAAAGATTTGGGGTGGCTCACAACAATAAAAACAGTACAAATCCAATAATTAAAAACAGTTTAAAACCCCTTAATGTAAAAACAATCATACGTCTCACACAACCCATACATAAAATGGAAACAGCCCAGGGGAATCAATTTCCCTATGCCTGACGACAGAGGTGGGTTTTAAGGAGTTTACAAAAGGCAAGGAGGCTGGGGGCAATCCTAATCTTTGGGGGGAGTTGATTCCAGAGGGTCAGGGCCGCAACAGAGAAGGCTCTTCCCCTGGGTCCTGCCAGACGATATTGTTTCGTCAACGGGACCTAGAGAAGGCCAACTCTGTGGGACCTAACCAGTCGCTGGGATTCGTGCAGCAGAAGGCGGTCGCGGAGATATTCCATATTGATACATGGAATACTTGAATAAGATTTCTCTAGGCTTTCAGGCTGTTTGAAGATTTAAAGCACCATACAGTCCTCAAATTCGGACAATAAAAGCCGTTCAGCATACAGAAGAGATGGAGGAAATAAGTGATTTTTTTAATGAGCTCTATAGATACATTAAGAAATTTTATGAAGCAATAAGATTTACAATAAGATTATGAAGCAATAAAATTACAGGAAGCTTTGGAGGGCAAGAGGTCATTGACAATTAATGTAACAAAATAGTTAAATACAGAGATCGCAAAGAAGACACAGCAGAACAAGATGAACAAGAGGCACAGAAGGAGATTTTTGGCTTTGGAAACAAAAACAATGATAAAATTAAGAATGGATAAACTAAGGGACATACTACATATTTTTGATGGTATATGGTTAAATAGTGATGTGGAGCAAGAGGAATTAAGGGATAAGCTTCTGAAAAGGGTTTGGTTAATGAAGATATTAATGCTCATGTCTCACACGAGGATTACATTAACATAAGCAGTAATAAAAGATGGAAAAGAGGTGAGCAGAGGCAGTGGATTTGGCTGACTCCAAAAAGAAAGGAAACCAAAGGGATGAGATTTGCAAAGATTGGGTATCTAAAGAGGAGAAGGGGGAGGAAGAAGAAAGAGGAAACAAAAAAGCTGTATAAAAAAAGGAGAAAGAAAGTTATTGGGTTAGATAAGAGAAAGGGGGATTTGAAAAAGGCTCATTGGATGTTGAATATTTTATAATAGTTCCTTTATAGTTATTGTTATTTTTGCATTTATATTTTAGTAGGAGTAGCAGATATAATAATTTTATAGGTAAACATAATGAAATGTATTAGATTTGATTTGTTCTTTACCGTCATGGTTTAGTTTATTAAGAGGGGTTAAAATATGCTTTATATTAAGATTAAAAGCAATAAAATATATTAATGGGATGGTAATAAGTGGTATAAATTTTCCAGGTTACATTTGTTTGTTTTCTATACTTATTAATAGACAAAATAAGGTTATATAAGGATTTTTAGTCATTTTTAAAACATGTATAAAGAGGGAAAGAGGCACTACAGCTTAATTTTTAAGATGTTAAATATATTGTTTTAAAATAATATTAATGATGAGTCTAATTAGAGGATAATTGGGCTTATCTGGATGACAAAATTAGAAAGAATAGAGTAACGGAGTGTGATTGATACCAAAATTAAATAGCTGAAATTTAAGAATTTGTATTTTGAATTTCTATAACTTACTAATTCAATACTATTGTTATTTTTGCATTTATATTTTAGTAGGAGTAGCAGATATAATAATTTTATAGGTAAACATAATGAAATGTATTAGATTTGATTTGTTCTTTACTGTCATGGTTTAGTTTATTAAGAGGGGTTAAAATATGCTTTATATTAAGATTAAAAGCAATAAAATATATTAATAGGATGGTAATAAGTGGTATAAATTTTCCAGGTTACATTTGTTTGTTTTCTATACTTATTAATAGACAAAATAAGGTTATATAAGGATTTTTAGTCATTTTTAAAACATGTATAAAGAGGGAAAGAGGCACTACAGCTTAATTTTTAAGATGTTAAATATATTGTTTTAAAATAATATTAATGATGAGTCTAATTAGAGGATAATTGGGCTTATCTGGATGACAAAATTAGAAAGAATAGAGTAACGGAGTGTGATTGATACCAAAATTAAATAGCTGAAATTTAAGAATTTGTATTTTGAATTTCTATAACTTACTAATTCAATACTATTTTATTCTAACAAAAATAGAAGATATATTGTTGTTGTATGTTGTTATGTGGAGAGAAAAAAATAAGATAATTTTCCCCCCAAAATATATTTATTTAAAGCAAAGACCTTACAAAAATAATACAGAAATCTATTTATTACTTGGAGCAATAATCACTCACTATGTAGATTCCACTCACAAAGTAGTACTACTATAATTCATTGCTTATTCAGATACAGCAAACCAAACATATCACCTCCCTTTTCCTTTCAGATCTCAGTTCAATAATTCCTATCTTGATAAAGTGCTGTTTGAAGTTCAGAGAATGGAAATAAAGATAACGACAGTGACTGTGTAAAAGAAACGGAGGCAGACAACTTGGATTGGAGAGGACTGATTTCGGATCTTAAACACAGAACTCATAGAGACACAGGCGAGAAACAGGAATGAAGAATATAAATGGAACTGAAGAAAAATCTTGGAGTGAAGAAACTTGTGAAGAGCTAAGGAATGTGTATGATTTGGCGAACAAAATTGGATAAGGTCTGGTGTGAGGAAGATTAATAGAAAGTAAAGTAGTGAAAAAACCAAGTGAAGGTGGGAGAAAGTAAGAGAAAGGTAAAGAAAAGGACCTGAGTGATTAAATTACTGTATTTTTCAGAATATAAGACACATCTTTTTCCTCCCTAAAAGAGGCTTAAAATTCAGGTGCGTCTTATGCTCTGAAGCTCCCCCCCAGCCTTAACTCTTACCTTGCAAGTTCTTTCATTGTTACTCTCTGCAAAGAATGTTTTCCAAGCCCTAAATCTTTGCAGGGGGGGTTTCATTACTCTAACTTGCTTCGAATAAGTTTCTTTCCAGCCCAAACCAGGTGCTAACAATGTTCCCAGCTCTTACCCACTTGCAAGCTCTTTCATTGTTACTCTCTGTGAAGAATGTTTTCCAAACCGTGTCTTTGTAGGGTTTTTTTCATTGCTCTAATTTGCTCCAAGTGTTTCTTTCCAGCCTTAACCAGGTGCTAACAGTTGTGAGTGATCCTTGTCCACCTCAGGTCATGCCTGATTCTGAAATAGATGAGCTAGGCCCCTCAGAGTACCCTGGGCTAGGGGGGCTGTCAAAGGAAGGTGAGAACGAGGGTGAGTCAGACAGTAACTGGGGAGAGGCTGAGGGGGCTGATGTGACAATGGGAAATTGATCTCTGTCAGACAGTGGGGAAGACATATTAGTGGAAAGTACTTGGGTTAACCTATGCTATAGAAGAATGGCTAGAAGGCGAGAGGAGATCCAAATTCACAGCCTTAGCTCTTTGAGGTGTGATGTCACTTCCAGGCAATATAAAGGAAGGTTTGTGGGAAATGGGGGCATGGACTTTCAACGTTTATTACATGGAAGAGACAAGAAACAGTGGTGTGCCTGAAAAGAAATCGTAAAAATCATGATGTCTGTCTCCAAATACATTCTGTGCTGGGTTCCTGTGTTAGCAAAAGTATTCGGTGAGCCTCTATGTTTTGATTCATGAGAAGGGAGTTATCTAGGAATGTGATAAGGATTGAGCTTGGCGTGCTTCCCAGACTCAGAGCCGAAGCTGGTTTCTTAATGAGAATTCTGCTTCATATGCTGCTTAAAACTCCGCATTGCGTTTCCGGTTTTGGCGTCAAGGCTGACACCAGGCAGCCTTCCGTTTCTCCGGGGTTGTCCTGGCATTTTGTGTGTCGCCGGCTTAACGGCGATCACTGACCTGGAGAGATGGTGATTTAATAGAGGAACTCCTTGTGTACCTGAGGGGGGTCGGCAGACCCATCGGGAAGCAGGGAAACCCTTTTTGCCAGCGCACGAAGAACCGATTAGCAGATCGGCCTGAAGCTGTGACGCTCCGACTCCATTAAGGAAGCTGTGAGAGGACGGCGGTGAAAGCTTTTGGAGTGAAATAAGTGAAGAGATTCCAATTGATCGATCATTGTTTGTGGATAATAGCAGATGAAAGACCCCATGTTGTGTGCTTTGTATTGTTAAGAAAGAGTGCCAAAACCCTTGAGACCAGCAGCGACTGCGATTCTGTTTAATTGGCTGATGGCGGCAGAGAACAAACAAGACTAGGCAGACCAAGCAGAGGTGTGAGTGAAAACCATATACCAACTGAACCTTTCTGCTGGATTCTGTTTGTGATTTTGCAGTGACAGATTGGAAACAACGTGTGATACACAACAGTTGGGAGAGAGAAAGTTTTTGGATGTCTTGATGGTAAGAGGAAGTTTTGGACAGATTTAAATGGATTAGAACGAACTGAGTCGGTGACAAGCTACAAAATCGGAGGTTTTTATATACAGTGATCCCCCGAGTTTCGCGATCTCGATTATTGCGAATCGCTATATCGCGATTTTTAAAGCAAATGTTACCATCTCGATCTTCGCGAAACGCTATATCGCGAATTTTTTAAAAAATTACTTAAAAATACGTGCGCGGTTTTTCCTGCCCGAACTGACCAAACTGACGTGTACCATTGCTGGTTGGCCGAAATCTCGGCCAATCAGCTTTGCCATTGTAATAAGTTTGCCCGGCAATGGTGATACAGCAAGATTTCAGCCAATCAGCGTTGTCGTTGCAAACATTTCGCCCGACAATGCTGATTGACAGAAATCTCGGCCAATCAGTGTTGTTTGCTCAGCGTGCTTTGCTTTGCAACTTTTGGAACTTTTTGAGCTGTTGGTCGGAGCTGTTGGTCGGAGCTGTTTCTTGCATCTGTTACTTGGATCTCTTTCTTCGATCTCTTGCTTGGAGCTGTTTGTGAAGACTTCTTGTAAGATGGCACCTAAACGTGGCATGCGGAGTGGAGTCGGGGACGCTAAAAAGAGCAGGAAGATGCTCACAATCAAGGAGAAAATTGAACTTTTGGACATGCTGAAAGCGGGACGTTCTAATGTAGATGTTGGTCGGCATTATGGGATCAACGAATCGACTGTGCGATACATCCGGAAAGACGAAAAGAAGATAAGGCAAACTTCTCAGATAACATTCAACAATGCTGCAAAAAGAATGGTGACGCCTAGAAACAAACGCCTTATGAAGATGGAAGCTGCTTTGTCTGTGTGGGTACAAGACTGCCGCAAAAAGAGCATTGCTTTGGATACGAACACTATACGAACCAAGGCGCAGCAATTGTACAACCGTCTTGAAGACACAGAAGGAGGCGATGCAGATGAGGGAAACCCAGGTGAGGGCTGGGGTTTTTTATTCTGTCATTATTTAAGTGCTTTTTAAGGAAGGAGGGAAGGAAGGAGGGAGGGAAGGAAGGAAGGAAGGAGGGAGGGATGGATGGAAGGAGTGATGGAAGGAAGGAGTGATGGAAGGAAGGAGGGAGGAATGGAAGGAGGGATGGAAGGAAGGAAGGAGGGATGGAAGGAGTGATGGAAGGAAGGAGTGATGGAAGGAAGGAAGGAGGGAGGAATGGAAGGAGGGAGGGATGGAGGGATGGAAGGAGTGATGGAAGGAGGGGAGGAGTGATGGAAGGAAGGAAGGAAGGAGGGAGGAATGGAAGGAGGGAGGGATGGAAGGAGGGATGGAAGGAGGGAGGGAGGGATGGAAGGAGTGATGGAAGGAGTGATGGAGGGATGGAAGGAGGGAGGGATGGAAGGAGGGAGGGAGGGATGGAAGGAGGGAGGAAGGGATGGAAGGAGGGAGGGATGGAAGGACTGTATGCTTTCATTCAAGTCACTTCTCTCTCCCTTTCCTGTCATTCTCTGTAGATGAAGGAGCTGGTGACTCTGAAGACCCCCAGCCATCAACATCTTCTGCTTCTTCAGCCCCAGCCACATTCACATCAAGCAAAGGGTGGTTTTACAAATTTCAATGGCGCTATGGCCTGAAGAGTGTGTCATTGCATGGAGAAGCTGCCTCAGCAGATACAGGTGCAGCCGAAAACTTTGTCCAGCGCACGTTTAAAGATCTAATTGCAGAAGGGGACTACCTTCCAGAACAGGTGTTCAACATGGACGAAACAGGCCTGTTCTGGAAGAGGATGCCTTCACGGACTTTCTTGATGCAAGATGAAGCCAAAGCCCCTGGCTTTAAGGCCATGAAAGATCGGGTGACTTTGATCATGTGTGGGAATGCAGCAGGCTTTTTGCTGAAGCCAGGGCTAATTTATAAGTCACGAAATCCAAGAGCCCTCAAGAACAGAAATAAGAATGCATTGCCAGTGTACTGGATGCATAATCCTAAAGCATGGATTACAAAACCCCTCACGCGGGACTGGTTTCATCAGTGCTTCATCCCACAGGTGCAGGTTTATTTGGCTGCCAAAGGACTCAATTTCAAAGTGCTTCTCCTAATGGACAATGCTGGAGGCCATGATGACCTGGCACATGAACATGATGGGGTGGAAGTCGAATTCTTGCCACCAAACACCACATCGCTTATCCAGCTTCAAATGTTTCTTTCCAGCCCTAACCAGCTGCTAATTATTTTCCCAGCTCTTACTGGCTTGCAAACTCTTTCATTGTTACTCTCTCCAAATAAGGTTTTTTAAAGCCCTAACTAGGGGATAAAATAATGTGCTGAAGCTGACCAGGCTAAGGATGCTAGCCAGATGAATATCTGGTAAGCAGATTCTTTTCCCTTTTTTTCCTCCCCCAAAACTAAGGTGCATCTTATACTCCGAAAAATATGGTAACTTAAATTAATAATTTTAAAATGTTACATATAGACTTATTTATTTATTTATTAGATTTGTATTCCGCCCCTCTCCAAGGACTCAGAGCGTCTTCCAACAAACAATACAGTCTACAAATCCAATATTAAAAACCAGAGCACATTAATTATTTATATTAACTGAATCATCTTATTTATCTATACCACTACCATCATATTGACAGTGCTATAGAATACCATATTAATTAATTATTTATATTTATATGAATCAACTTACTTAATTATTTAATTACTCAATAAGAATTAATTACAATTTGTACAGTGGTACCCCTACTTACAAACTTAATTCATTCCGTGACCAGGTTCTTAAATAGAAAAGTTTGTAAGAAGAAGCAATTTTCCCCATAGGAATCAATGTAAAAGCAAATAATGTGTGTGATTGGGGAAACCACAGGAAGGGTGGAGGCCCTGTTTGATCCCAGGAAATTCCTAGAGACCCCATGGAGGTTTCTCCCTGCCTTTTCTGGCCCTGTTCCCTCCCAAGAGATTCCTAGAGAGGCCCCATGGGCACTTCTCCCTGCTTTTTCCAGTTACAGTTTCGGCGGCTCGGGTTTGTAAGTGAAAAATGGTTCTTGAGAAGAGGCAAAAGTCTTGAACACCCGGTTCCTATCTAGAAAAGTAGAGGCGTTCTTAGGTAGAGGTACCACTAAAATGGGGGGGGGGGGAATCCCACAACTCCTTCCTTGGCTGGTCACTGTCCTGTAGATAACATTGTAGAAGAGAAAGTGAGCGCTAGTATGAACGCGCAAAATATGCAGGCCACATTAACATGGATACAAGAAACCATGCTCAAACTGCAGGAATCTATTGATAAACATTACACAGATATGAGAGGAAATATGGGAGAAATGAAAGGGGATATAAAAAAAGGTAGAAAACAGAATGGAATAATTAGATGACAGAATGGGAACAATCCAGAAAGCATTAACAACTAATGAAAAGAGAATGAAGACTATAGACTATGAAGGGGGGAAAAAAACCCAGACCAGAGGTTGGAAGGAGATGAGAATAGAGTAGAGATGGTGAACAGGAACCTTGAGGAAGCTATCTCTCATCTGGAGATTGATAAAGTGGCATTTGTTAAGGTTCCAGAATATACGGATGAGAACCTCCCAGGAAAAATGGCAGAAATAATATCTGGAGTAAGAAACAGGACCAAACAAGAACTATTAAATAAATGAGGTCTACAGGCTATACACCAATTATGCTTGTAGACACAAACTGCCCGGGAGGTACATAAAAGGTTATAAAACGAGAGATGAAATATACAATACCTCAAGGGATAATGCACCTTCCTACAAAAGAATAGAAATGATCATTCATAAGACAGATCTCTCAGAGAATAAGGGATAAAAGCATACAACATTCTGTTCTCACAATTGATATGACAAAAGGTAACATTTAGATGGTTAATACCCGAGGGCTTATTGATTTCATTGCCAGGGAAAAGAATTAGAATATCCTCCGTTAATGAAGCAAGGGACTTCTACAAAAATTACATTAGAGGGGAGGAAGGACAAGATGATAAAGATGAGGGAGAAAAAGGTAGTCAGGAGGAACAAAACTCAGAACACAAAATGACAGTACAGGAGAGGAGGGAGAAAGATAGTAGATAAATATGAAAGGGAAGGTGCAAGAATGAGAGCAAAAAGGGGAAAGGAAGTTCAAAGGATTGTGTACAAAAGGGATGAAGGATAAATAAACTTGATTTCAATTAACATAAATCCCCTATAAAAAGAAAGAAAATACTATTTAGACTTTTTAAAATCCACACATTACTTGTCTCCAGGAAGTCCATATTCAAAGAGAACAAAACACTATCTTGGAATACTTAAAATTAGATACACTATATTCATCCCTTGCAACAATTAAAAAAAGAGGGGTGGCAGTGTACATAAAAAAACGGTTAAGCCCAAAACTTATATACACTGATGAAGATGGTAGTGAATTAATAGTTGAAATAAATTTGGGTTATAGAAAAATATTACTTGTGGTAATTTATGCTCCTAACTTTAACCAGAAAACCTTTCATTCCAAACTATTCAAAAAACAGACCGAATTGCAATGGGAAAATATTTGTATAATTGAAGATTACAACAGTAGTAGACAAAATAAAAGATTACAAAATAAGAAAAAGATAAGGTGAAAAATACCAGGATTATTTGATGAAATTGTTCTATTCTGGGCTTATTCAGATTGAAACAAGAGGCGAAAACCCACATTTTAAGCTTTGAATTACAATTAGTCAATTTCTGTATGTTCATTGAAATAGATTTACAAAACTGCAGAATTATCAGATAGGCTTCTGGGCAAGATGCCAGAGTCAGAGTCAGAGCTAATTGCATTGCAGCAAGATAAACCAGGCGTGAGTCATAAGTAATACAATCAGCTCACCACATTCTAGCAAGACAGGCAGCTTCTAGAATATGAGTTTTGCAGAGCAGAAATCAGGTATTTCGGGGAACATTTCTGGAACCCTAGATCTCTTGCAGCATCCATGAAAGCAACATTAAAACTCCACCCAGAATTACCCAGAAGGCCTGGCTTGTATACCTACTGGGACTGGTCAGCAAACCCCTAGAGTTAAAACTACAAACTACTTCCTTTTGCCATATGTGTTGTTAACTTCTTTGTAATTTCCTGAATCAAGCATCTAAGAGTTGCTCATTATCACTAATGTCCCCTATGGTGGTCCCTCAGGTTCATCCAGGTCTATTTCTCCTTCACTCTCACTCTCTGCATCAGCTGGGAACACCACTGGCCCAGCGTACCCAGATGGGCCTGGCTCATCCTCCTCAGAATCTATCATTATCAGAGGTGGACGAGGAACACTCACAACAGAAATTAGGAAAGAATTCAATTTGGTGGATGGATGGCAACATTTAAATCCAGGGGACAGGCAATATACATTTTTTTCCACCCACACAAAACTGGTCTAGGCAGGGCCGCCATCAGGAATTTTGGGGCCCCATACAGCCTAAGTGCCTCCCCCCGCCATTTTAAAACTACTGCCCCCCCAAATCCCGTGCCATGCCCACCATGGCCACACACCCTGGGCAAGCCCTCCCCCGGCCCTCTGAGGTCAAACACAGCCCTGATGTGGCCCTCAATGAAATTGAGTTTGACACCCCTGGCCTAAAGGCTAAATCCTATGAACAAGGGCTAAGAGAACGAGTATGTTTAGCTCAACAAATAGAAAACTGAGGGGGAATATAATAGTAGTTTCCCAATCCTTAAAGGGCTGCCACAGAGCAGATGGCATCTATTTATTCTCCATGCCACCTGAAGGTAGTACAAGAAGCAATGGGCGGAACCTCACCAAGAGGAAATGCAATCTGGAAATAAGGAAAAACTTGGGACTGGGCGGCATAGAAATAAATAAATAAATAAATAAATAAATCCCTTCTTTTTTATTAAAAGAAATTAATTTTAAAAAACCAAAATCCATTAATATTAAAACTAAAACAACCAGCAAAACTATTAATAAAAACAGGTGAGGGCTGGGTTTTTTTCTGTTATTATTTAAGTGCTTTTACCATATGCTTTAAATCAAGTCACTTCTCTCTCTGTTTCTCTCTTTCCTGTCATTCTCTGCCTCAATCATTTTCTCATTTCTTTTTTCTCCCCTTTTTTCTATCATTTCTCTTTTTCTTTCTTCCACTCTTCTCTCTCTCTTTCTTCCTCTCTCTCTCTCTTCCTTCCTCTCTTATCTCTATCTTTTTCTCTTTCTCTATCTTGCTTTCTTCCTCTCACTCTCTTCCTTCCTCTCATCTTTCTTTCTTTCTCTCTCTTTCTCTATCTTGCTTTCTTCCTCTCTCTTCCTTCCTCTCTCATCTCTTTCTTTCTTTCTCTCTTTCTCTATCTCTCCCCCTCTTGCTCTCTCTCCCCCACTCTTGCTCTCTCTCTTTTTCTCACTTTCCCTCTCTTTTTCTTTCTCTCTCTTTTGCTTTCTCTCTCTTACTCTATCTCTCGTTTTCTTTCTCTCACTTTCTCTCTCGTTCTCTCTCTTGCTATCTCTTTCTCTCCCTCTTTCTCTCTCCCTCTTTCTCACTTTCTCTCTATCTTGCTCTGTCGCTCTCACTCTCTCTCATTCTCCAGAGGCTGGCAAAAGTGATTTTCAATGTTGGGCGTGCGGGCCGGCACGCGCTCTCTCCCCATCCCCCTGCCAGCCCGCCCGAAACATTCAAAGTAAGAAAAACCTTCGTCGGCAAGAGTGAGAAAGAGAGCCGGCGAAGGTTTTTCTTACTTTGAATTTTCCAGGCGGGCTGGCGGGGGATGGGAAGAGCGTGCGCCGGCCCGCGCGCCCGACTTTGAAAATCGCCTTTGCCGGCCCCCACTGTGAGAACGCCTGCCCCGCCTCTGCTGCAGCTCCTTCACTGAGAGCCCGGGACAAAAGTACTCTCGGCGAAGGGACTGCAACAGCAGCTGGGCGGGTGTTCCCGCTGCGGGAGGAGCCGTGCTCCAAGGTGGGAAGCGGAGGAGAAAGAGAGGTGGATTGGGCAGGCGGGCGGGAGGCAGCGGCGAGTAGCCAGGGGCGCAAGGGGGCTAGAGGCACGGGGGGGCGCAGCTCCGTGCGCGCCCTTGGAAAAGGGTGCATGGGGGGCATTTTGGGGTGCGCTGGCGCAGGTGTGCGCAGCCTACAGGGAACGGTGGATGACTTTTGCAGGCGCCAGGGGGCCGGCACATGGTGGCGGGCCAAAACCGCCCCCCCATTTTTCAATTTGGCCGGGCCCCTGACGCCAGTAGCAGTAATACTGGCCTATCGGCGGCCCTGGGTCTAGTATCGACATGGCCTGTATGAATCTGGAGTTGATGAAAAAGTACAATTAGAAATACTTCCAAATGTGTGGGCAGACCATCATCCATTGATAATAAAATGGAAAGGGCAAAATAAGAGAAAGAAAGTGAGATGGTCAATACAGTAAAACTCAAAAAGTCAGAATATTGTGCAAACGTTCATTTATTTCAGTAATGTAATTTAAAAGGTGGAAACTTAATATGTGAGATATATTCATAACATGCAAGGCAAGATGGTTCAAGCCATGATTTGTCATAATTGTGATGATTATGGGCTACAGCTAATGAAAACCCTAAGTCCCCCATCTCAGAAAATTAGAATATTACATGTGATCAATAAAAAAAAGGATTGTACAGAGAACAATATCGGACTTATAAAAAGTATAAGCATGCATATGTACTCAGTACTGCATTTGGGCCACTTTTGCAGCAATTATTGCCTCAATGGCAGCGTGGCATGGATGCTATTAGCCTGTGGCACTGCTGAGGTGTTATGGAAGACCAGGATGCTTCAATAGCGGCTTTCAGCTCTTCTGCATTGTTCGGTGTCATTTTCTCTCATCTTCCTTTTGGCAATGCACCACAAGATTCTCAATGGGGTTCAGGTCAGGCGAGTTTGCTGGCCAATCAAGGACAGTAATCCCATGGTCATTGAAGCATGTTTTGGTACTTTGGGCAGTGTGGGCAGGTGACAAGTCTTGCTGGAAAATTTAAGTCACCATCCCCATAAAGCTCGTAAGTGGATGGAAGCATGGAGCGCTCCAAAATCTCCCGGTAGACGGCTGCATTGACCCTGGACTTAATGAAGCACAGTGGACGAATACCAACAGATGACATGGCTCCCTTAATCAACACAAACTGTGGAAAATTTTGCATCTCATTTGGAAACCAAGGGACCCATGCTATGGAGGAAGAATGGAGAGGCACACACTGCAAGACGCTTGAGGTCCAGTGAAACGTTTCCAATGAGATACCACCAAGGCCTATATCAGAGGGGTTAACAATAGCTTATGTAGCAAATTATAATAAAGAAGAGAAATATACAGACTCCATTACATACAAAACTTAAAGAATTACAAAAGGATTTACAGAAAGATCCAAAAGACAGTAAAACCAGAGGATTTGATTATGACCAAACACAAAATTAAACTAACAAATTAAGAGGAAATGGCACGAAAAATTAAGAAGTCTACACAAAACTATTTTGAATTTGTGAGTAAGGCAGGGAGGTGGCTGGCCTGTAAACTTAGAGAAGAGAGGGCAGAGAAATCAATTGACCAATTATTTGATGGAAAAGGGAAATTGCATAGTAGGTCTGAAAAGAAAAAAAAAACATCGTCAAAAACTTTTTCATGGAATTATATAAGAAAAAGGAGGTTAAGGGAGAAGACATTAGGGATTACTTGGAGGAAAAGGTTTTGACAATTGTGTAGGAGGACAAAACTATGCTAAACAACAAAATAACAATAACAGAAATTAGGAATTATTGTTGTTGTTGTTGTTGTTATTATTATTATTATTATTATTATTAATTAGATTTGTATGCTGCCCCTGTTCCGAAGACTCGGAGCGGCCATCAATAAACAAAACAGCAACAAAACCCCAGGACTGGTTGGAATTCCCTCAAAAATTGTCTATACAATTTTCTACTGCGGCTTGACTTCCTGGCTCCAATCCTCCCCTGCAGGGAGGCGGAAACGATTAAGTTGTTCCGCCCCAGGCGCCTGATGGATCCAGAAGGCTTTCAGAAGGCACTTGGGGTTATTCCAGATACACTCATCCACAGTTCGGCAGAGTCTCTGGCTGAGGCCTCTCCGCGGCACTAGACCCTGTAGAGCTCCATGGTTCAACGAGGAGCTCCGGGAGTTGAAACGCCAGAAGAGATGCCTATAGAGAAGCGATGGAGGAAGAGTAAGTCCGAATCCGATCGAACACTTGTAAGTGGCGCTCAAGGCGGAAAGATGCGCGTATCATGCCGCCTTGATTGCATCAGCGGAATCCTGCCCGGCCGCTCTGTTTAGGGTAACCCGCTCACTTCTTATCCAGGGGGGAGTTGGGGAGCCCTTGCAGAGTAGTGCCGAGGATTTTAACACATTTTTTCCTGATAAAATCGCTCGGATCCGAGCGGACCTCGACTCCAATTGTAAAACAGAGTTGACTGACAACGAGTCAGTCGAAGTGACTGGGGCTAAACGTCTTTGTCCATCTGTCTGGGGGGGAATTTGACTTGGTGACACCTGATGAAGTGGACAAGGCCATTGGAGCTGTGAGTTCCGCCACCTGTCTACTTGATCCGTTGTCTCTCTTGGTTGGTTTCGGCCAGTCGAGAGGTGACACGGAGCTAGGTCCAGGATATTGTCAACGCCTCCTTGAGGAGGGGGTCCTTTCTGGCTCCTTATAAGGAGGCACTTGTGCGCCCCCCTCCTCAAGAAGCCTTCCCTGGACCCAGCCATGCTTAATAACTACTGTCCAGTCTCCATCCTTCCCTTTATGGGGAAAGTTGTTGAGAAGGTGGTGGCGTCCTCCTCGATCCACAGCTCTCATTAGAGAAACATCTTTCAGCTGTGGCAAGGGGGGCGTTTTCCCAGGTTCACTTGGTGCACTAGTTGCGGCCCTATTTGGACTGGGAGTCACTGCTCACAGTCATTCATGCCCTCATCACCTCGAGGCTCGACTACTGTAACGCTCTCTACATGGGGCTACCTTTGAAAAGTGTTCGGAAACTTCAGATCGTGCAGAATGCAGCTGCGAGAGCAATCGTGGGCTTTCCCAAATATGCCCATGTTACACGAACACTCAGCAGTCTGCATTGGTTGCCGATCAGTTTCCGGTCACAATTCAAAGTGTTGGTTATGACCTATAAAGCCCTTCATGTCACTGGACCAGATTATCTCAGGGACCGCCTTCTGCTGCACGAATTCCAGCGACCAGTTAGGTCCCACAGAGTGGGTCTTCTCTGGGTCCCGTCAACTAAACAATGTCGCTTGGCGGGACCCAGGGGAAGAGCCTTCTCTGTGGTGGCCCCGGCCCTCTGGAACCTACTCCCCCCAGATATTAGAATTGCCCCCACCCTCCTTGCCTTTTGTAAGCTGCTTAAAACCCACCTCTGCCGCCAGGCATGGGGGAATTGAGATAGTCTTTCCCCTAGGCCTCTACAGTTTTATGCATGGTATATCTGTATGTATGGTTGGTTTTTATAATAATGGGTTTTTAATTGTTTTTAGTATTGGATTATTATTATATGCTGTTTTATTACTGTTGTTAGCCGCCCCGAGTCTGCAGAGAGGGGCGGCATATAAATCCAATACATAAATAAATAAATAAATAAATAAAATCCATTTAAAAAATCCTTGAGTCATTGGAAATGGTAATATTGGATATATATAAAATGCAATGGAGACAGTAAGAACACTGGACTCTTGGAAAGAGGTCTATATAACATTAATACCCAAAGAAGATACAGACAAACAATTAATTAAGAACTACTGACCAATATCATTATTAAATACTGTTTATAAAATATTTGTAGCAGTTGTTGCTGATATGTTAAAATATATATTTTTAATATTAAAAAATATAAAAATATTTAAAATGTTTAAAAAAAATTATAAAAATTTGTTAAAAATTTTACATATATAAAAACAATTGGCAATAATATTTATTGATGCTGAAAAAGCATTGAATAACCTGGATTGGCAATTTTGGGTGATGCAATTCGAAAAAATGGGATTTGGAGATAGATTTCGTCAGATTAATCAAAGCAATATACACTTAATAATTGGCAGAAATTTTAATAAATAATGATCTAATAGAAAATGTAAAGATTAGGAAGGGAATACGTTAAGGCTGTATCCCCACTACTATTCATATTAGCACTAAAAACATGTTAAGATCAGTAAGAAATAACCAAGAAATAAAAGGATTAAAAATAAAAATGGAGGAATACAAAGTACAGTGCTATCTCTGCTTAAGAACTTAATTTGTTCCATGAACAGGTTCTTAAGTAGAAGGACCGTTGAACTTACCTGAACAGTCTTCTCGATGCACTGCAAGGAGAGTCCAATGTGGGTAGTACTTCAGCCTGATTGGCTAGGAACTGAGTTAAATTAGAATAATTATAATTAGCTCCACCCCATCGCTACCCCCAATAGCTCAGTCAATAAAAACGAAGAGTAGTGCTAACAGCACAACTTTATTAACTCAAACAACAGTAAAATTCAACTGAGCCCCTGGGCCAACTGGCCGGGTTGGGTTTGGACTCTCCTTGTAGTGCATTGAGAAGACTCGTTCAGGTAAGTTCAACGGTTCCTTCCTCCAATGCACTGCTGCGGAGAGTCCAACGTGGGATATACCCAAGATTATGATGATAGGGCGGGTAAAGGCTGGACCAGGGCGGATGTGTTTCACACACCCGTTGTAGTACTCTTCGGCCGAAGGCCACCTCAGCAGACCCAAACGAGTCCAGTCTATAGTGTTTGATAAATGTACCTGGAGTGGTCCAAGTGACCACTCAACAAATGTTCTCTAGAGGAGCCTGAGTAGACCACGCCCACCGATGTTGCAGCGCTCCTCGTAGAGTGGGCAGTAATGTTTTCCAGGAACTGGTAAGGACTGTGATTCATAAGCAATCATAATACAGGATTTCACCCCAATGGCTAATAGTCTTAGGAGACACTTTAGTGCCCATAGAGGGATGGTATAAAGGACACGAACAGGGCCTCCATTCTACAGTGCGAAGCAGTTCGCCGGATGTATATCTTCAAGGCACGGTGCACATCAAGTTTGTGCCAGCGCAGTTCCAGAGAGTGCGAGCCGTGAGAACAAAAGTCCAGTAGGATAAGTTCCTTCACTCTATGGAATAGCATGTTAACCTTTGGCAAAAAGGTCGGGTCCAGGCACAACACTACCCTATTTGGGTGAAATACGCATAGGTCTGGCCTGACGGAGAGGGGCTGCCAGTTCTGATACCCTCCTAGGCCAATGTGATGGCCACCAAGAAGGCCATCTTAAACGATAAGAGCCTTAAGGAGATGTGGCGTAAAGGTTCAAATGGTGGTGCAGACAACGCATTTAAGAATGACGGAAGATCCCACGTTGAGAATCTGTGTACTACCAGTGGCCGCAGATTAGAAGCTCCTTTAAGAAATCTCTAACCATGGATGATGGGTCATGGACCTCCAGTTATCGATCTTCAGAATGGTGGAGATGGCAGCCACCTTTCTGTGCAGAGTGTTAGGAGCTAGACCCTTGTCGAGTCTAAACTGCAGAAATTGTCTCTACTGATGAGGATTCTGACATTCTGGAGGAAGAAGAGATCACTGTCTAAAAGCGATCCCCTATTCCGGTCCCGTGAGCTCAACCTGGGGTACTGGTGACGAGTGTAATCTGGGGCCTGGGCTCAAAGCTGCTGCTCCTCAATGCCAGATCGGTCATAAACAAAGCTCTCCTCATCCGGGATTTGATCCTGATGAGGAGGCTGATCTGGCATGTGTGACTGAAACCTGGCTGGGCCCAGAGGGAGGAGTTCCTCTCTCGGAAATATGCCCAGCTAGGTTTCAGGTATGGCATCAGCCTCGAGTCCAGGGAAGGGGGGAGGAGTGGCTATTGTAGCCAAGGAGAACCTTCGCCTGCGTAGACTTGTTGCTCCTGAGATTGCAGGTTGTGAGTCCCTCCTGGCGGTACCTCTGGACTGGCACAGGAGTTCATGGTGACCATGACAGCCATGGACCTGACTCAAGTAGTTCAGGGTCCAACGCACAAGGGGGGACACACAGCCGACATGGTATTCCTCTCAGAGCAATTGAGTAATGGTCTGAGACTAAGGGGCTTAGAAACATTGCCTTTAATGATAATTATAATGATTTATTAGATTTGTATGCCGCCCCTCTCCGAAGACTCTGTCCTGAGTCTCCAAAGACTCTGTCCCCTCTCCGAAGACTCTGTCCAAGACCAAGACTTTGTCATGGTCAGACCATTTTCTACTGCAGCTCGATTTCCTGGCTGCAATCCTCCCCCCAGGGAGGCGGAACCGATTAGGAGGTTCCGCCCCAGACGCCTGATGGACCCAGAGGGCTTTCTGAGGGCGCCTGGGGTTCTACCAGACTCACTCATCCACAGCTCAGCGGAGTCTCTTGCTGAGGCCTGAAACAAGGCTGCAGCGGAGGCTCTTGACCAAATTGCGCCACTGCCACCTCTCTGTGGCATTAGATCCCGTAGAGCTCTATGGTTCAACGAGGAGCTCCGGCAGTTGAAACACCAGAAGAGACATCTAGAGAAGCGATGAAGAAAGAGTAAGTCCGAATCCGATCGAACACTTGTAAGAGCTTTTATTAAGACCTACAAAGTAGCGCTCAAGGCGGCAAGATAGTTAACGCCTCCTTTGGAAGGAGGTTCTTTCCGGCTCCTTATAAGGAGGCACTTGTGCACCCCCTCCTCAAGAAGCCTTCCCTGGTCCCAACCGTGCTCAATAACTACCATCCAGTCTCCAACCTTTCCTTTACGGGGAAGGTTGTTGCGAAGGTGGTGGCGCTCCAACTCCAGTGGTCCTTGGAAGAAGCTGATTATCTAGGCCCTCAGCAGTCTGGTTTCAGGCCCGGCTACAGCATGGAAACTGCTTTGGTCGCGCTGATGGATGATCTCTGGCGGGCCCGGGACAGGGGTTTATCCTCTGTCCTGGTGCTTCTTGACCTCTCAGCAGCTTTCGATACCATTGACCATGGTATCCTTCTGTGCCAGCTGGAGGGGTTGGGAGTGGGAGGCACTGTCCTTCAGTGGTTCTCCTTCTACCTCTCCAGTCGGTCGCAGTCGGTGTTAGTGGGGGGTCAGAGGTCAACCTCGAGGTCTCTCTCTTGTGGAGAGCCTCAGGGGTTGGTCCTCTCCCCCCTGCTATTTAATATCTACATGAAACTGCTGGATGAGATCATTCAAGGGCATGGAGTGAGGTATCTCCACCCCATGTCCAGTTAACGAAGCAGTGGAAGTGATGTGCCGGTGCCTGGAGGCTGTTGGGGTCTGGATGGGTGTCAACAAGTTCAAACTCAATCCAGACAAGATGGAGTGGCTGTAGGTTTTGCCTCCCAAGGACAATTCCATCTGTCCGTCCATTACCCACGCTAACATTGGAACATCATCTTTCGGCTGTGGCAACAAGGGTGTTTGCCCAGGTTCGCTTGGTGCACCAGTTGTGACCCTATTTGGACAGGGAGTCATTGCTCACAGTCACTCATACCCTTATTCCCTCGAGGTTCGATTACTGCAACACTCTCTACATGGGGCTACCTTTGAAAAGTGTTTGGAAACTTCAGATCATGCAGAACGTGGCCGCGAGAGCTATTGTGGGGCTTCCCAGATTCGGTCACGTTTCTACAACACTCCATGGCCTGCACTGGCTGCCGATCAGTTTCCGGTCACAATTCAAAGTGTTGGTAATGACCTTTAAAGACCTACATGGCATTGGACCAGAATACCTCCAGAACCGCCTTCTACCGCACGAATCCCAGGGGCTGATAAGGTCCCACAGAGTTGGCCTTCTCCGGGTCCCGTCGACCAAATCTCCTATTGGAGATTAGAACGGCCCCCACCCTCCTTGTCTTTCGCAAGTTACTCAAGACCCACCTTTATCGCCAGGTATGAGGGAACTAAGACATTTCCCCCAGGCTTTTTTATATTTTATGTTTGGTATGTATATGCTGTATGGTTTTAATTGTTGGGGTTTTTTATATATTTTTTATTATTAGATTTGTCCCATTGCTATACTGTTTTTATTACTATTGTCAGCCGCCCCGAGTCTTTGGAGAGGGGCGGCATACAAATCTAATAAATTATTATTATTATTATTATTATTATTATTATTATTATTATTATTATTATTGTGGTTCCACATGAATACTTGCACAAAATTGGCAAAAAGCCACCCAAGTGGCCTGATATATTCGCGTAGTTGATGGTCTACGAGCAGCTTGTATGGTTGAAATTGCTTTGTCTGGCAATGATGCTTGTCTCATTTGGTCCCCCTCAAGCACCACGCAGCAAGTTTCCACCACTGAGAGTTCGGGTGGAACCACCCTGGCTGAGGGAGACTCGATGGCTTGGGAGGCGCCATGATGGTGAGAGTGCTAAGTCCATAAGATGTGCAAACCATGGTCGACGAGGCCAATATGGAGCAATGAAGATGACTTCGGCTCATTGTCATATGAGCTTGGCAATAACCTTGGGAATGAGGAATACTGGCGGGAAGGCCTGCCGGCCACAATGCTCTCAGGGCATTGACCCCCTCGGCTCCTGGTGAGGGGAAGTGGGAGAAAAAGCGAGGCAGTTGTGTATTTTGTGGTGTGGCGAACAAGTCCACCAGTGGCATACCGTATCTGTTGACAATGTCCTGAAAGGCATCCGTACCCAGGTGCCATTCCGCTGGATGCATGGTTGATCTGCTGAGCCAGTCCGCCTGCACGTTGTCCACTCCGGAAATGTGCTCGGTTCGCAGTGAGAGAAGGTTTCTCTCTGCCCAGGTCATCAGGGCTTCTGCCTGTTGCATCAGCCTGTCCAATCTCGTCCCACCCTGATGATTGATGTGGGATCAAGTGGCCACATTGTCTGTGAGTATCAAAATGTGCCTGCCCTGGCTCTGTGATCGAAAGGCTTGTAGGGCCAAGAACACAGCCCGCAACTCCAGGGAATTGATGTTTATCTCTGCCAGATCCTTGTATGTCCATAATCCCTGGGCCACGTGTGTTTCGACATGTGCCCCCCAACCTATAAGGCTCACATCTGTGGTGATGACGACTTCCTTCTGATTCAGGGGTAGCCCGAAGAAGTGCTGCTGATTGCCACCAGGGAAGGGAGAGCTTGACCCTCCTGGTTATACTCATTAAGTATGTGGAGTGGCTGGTTCGATTCCGCTGAAAAGGTAGGAGGAACCATTGGAGTGGCCTGGTATGCAGGCGGGCCCAAGGTACAATATCGATACAGGAAACAAATGTCCCTAACACTTGAGACAGAAAAGCTAGGGACACTCGTTTCCGGCGATGGAGAAGTTCTACCATGCCACTGACCTTCTGTTTGCGATTGTCTGACAGGTACTATTATCGTGCCCAAGTGTGGTAGACATGTGGTCGGTGTTAAATGGCTCTTGGGTAGTTTATTGTAAACCCATGATACTGCAATACTTGGATGGTCAGTTTGAGATATTCCCATGCCCGCTTGGGTTTTTTTGAGAGAATAACGATGTCATCCAAATAAGCCATACGGCAAATTGAATGAGCTCTAAGAGATGCTGTCAGAATGTCCAATAATTTGGTGAATGTCCTCGGGGCGAACGAGAGGCCGAAGGGCATCGCCCGGTACTGGTAGTGCTGGTTGTTGATACAAAACCTGAGGTACTTCCGATGGTCAGGATGCACCGGAACATGGAGATATACCTCCTTCAGGTCGATGGAGGTCAACCAGTTGCCCCGTCTTATTGCTGAGAGAATGCTGCATAGGGAGTGCATCTTGAATCTCAAGTACCTCAGGTAGAGATTGAGTTGTTTTAAGTTGAGAATCAATCTGCATCCCCCTGAGGCTTTGTGTACAGCAAAAACTATCGAATAGTACCCTAGCCCTCCTTGTCCTGGGGGAACCGTCTCTATGGCCCCAATATTGAGCAGATAGTTCACCTCCTGAAGTAGAAGTGCTCTCTTTTGAGGGCAACGGGTCTTTGGGCAAGAGAGGAATCATTGAGGGAGGGTGCTGAGAAAGTTTATTTGTAGCCCTTGGGATACCATGGTAAGCGCCCATGTATCGCTTGTGATGGCCTCCCAAGTCCTGGAAAAGGACTGGAGCCATCCTCAGATAGGAATGTCCCTCACCGAGTCACTTCTCTGAACCCTTTCTGGTTGTTGAACTTGAAGGGCTTCCTGGACTGCTGATATTGCTTGGCTTGGTTGCCGTATCCTCTGTCAGCTCTGAAGGTTCCTTGGTTGTATCCCTCTTGTGCATACGACCTTGGAAACTGGGGGTTTGCCAAGAGTCCTGTTGAAAGGGCTGCCTGCGGGAAAAGGGTATCTGAAGCCTGGCGGAGCGCCTGGCGGATTTTGGCAGTACCTTTCGCTTGTCTTTGTCCTCCAAGAGGACCTTATCAAGTGAGTCCCCAAATAGCTGAGTTCCTTGGAAGGGTGCGGAAGCTAGGAGCCACTTTAACTTCGCATTGGCTTGCCAAGTCCACAAACAGAGCAGTCATCTAGAAGCGAGAGTTGTGGCCATGGCTCTGGAAATGAATTTTGCTGCATTCAGCGTGGCGTCAGCTGAAAATTCGGAGGCAACGATCAGCTTATTTAGGTCTTGTCGGAGACGGACGTCCTCAGGTCCCACCTTAGCTTGCATGTCTTGGAGTCAAAGTATACAGGCTCTATTGAAAAAGGATGCTGCAGAAGCCGCTCTCAGCGACCAGGAGGCTGTCTGATGCGTTTTGCGGATCAGGTTCTGTGCCCTCCGATCATCAGGCTTCAGTCCCTTTGCAAGCTCTGATGGTACTACTGCATTCGAGACCAAACTGGCCACCGGTTGGTCGATGGTGGGAGATTGGAGCAATTCCTCTATCTCTGGATCAAAGATATAGAACCAACGGTCCATTGCAGAGGGTCCCTATGCCGCTGCTGGGTTCTGCCAAGGCCGCTTCATGTTTTCAACAAAGATCTGAGAGGATGAATGTGGCTCAATTCTTTTTGAGGTTCTGACAATAAGCGAGCCGCTGGCTAGAGACCTGCTGCGGTATAAGATGGTTTAGAAGAGCTGCTGATGTCGGTGATTTGTTTGGCCTTCCTTAGGAGGACGTCAGACAGGGCCGCTTTGAAAAGTGATGTGGATACTGGCTGCTCTGAGGGACGGTTCTCGTCCTCTGACAGTTCACAGTCTGGATCACTGTCCAGTTCTTCCTCCTCCATCACAGATTCTTGCAGCAATGATGGTGTGGGTGCTGACCAGAGGTCTCTCCTGGGTGGTTTTGCAGGGATGGGCCTCTGATGTGTTCCTACCACCAAACCATGAAATATGCATTCATTAGCATATCCTGCAGCATAGGGGGCATGTTTTGCCAAACCTCATTAGAGCGTAATCCATCTGCTGACAGTGTAAACGTGGCAGAAGGGTATTGAGGCTCTGGTTGGTACCATGGTTGAGCAGAAGGTACAGCTAGATCTGGTCCAGATGTCATCTCAGCAGACAGGTACTGTGTTGTCTGACGGTCTGGAGACAGATCAAAACTGTGGGCCGATGCCACCGATCCCGTGTATGCTCCTGGGGAGCTAGAGGGGAACCATGAAGGTAAGGCCGGGCATGTTAAGGCCTGTGGCTGAGGTATGGGAGGGGGATGCAGCAAGGCCTGTTTCTGAGCAGCCTCTAGCTGTGCCTCCAGTGACTTTATCTTCCTCTCTGCTTCCTTTAGGCTAGAGGAGGAGGTATTGGCCTTAGCCTTGGAGGAATGACTTGGGCTTTGAGGCCTCCTCCCTCACACTTCCGATCTCTGAGGCAATATTATCAGACGAAGGATCAGCCATTATTTATATCTGTATATAGAATATGCTGAACACCCTGGATAAACACACTGGATGTGGAATGTGTCACGGACGATCGGAGTTGCTCACTGTGAGGCTCGGAAGACACACTCAAAATGGCACTGTTCGGTCCGGGAAGTGGAGTACCTAACCTTTCAGAGGTCTAAGATGGTGGGCGGAACTAATTCCTTTATCAAAATGGCAGGCACAATTGGTTTGGCGCCCAAAGATGCCTTTTACATATTTACAGCCTCCAAAATGGCTTGCTGTCGGGGGAAGTCTCCCGACTCTCCCCGCACTCCGTGGGCCCTCAGTTGTGATGGGTGTATGCCGTTGCTGCCTGCAACTCTTGAAAGTCATGCCTATCAGCTGTGAGGTGGCTCGACTCCCTGCCAAGTTCGCCGCCATCTCCGCCGCCGAATCTCGGCACGTCCTTCCTTTCAGGCATTTTTTAGCCTTTTACGTGGAGGCTCTGTTCCTCTCAGCGCTCCCGTCTTGTTGCCAATGGGTAAGGCTTGCTGGGGAAGCCGTGGAAGGGGGGGTGCCTCTGAGGCCACTAGCCTCCGCCCGTGGTGCCGAGGATAGGTATGGCCGCGGAGGCCAGGGACCCGGCGCAGCAGGGGCCCGAACCTCTGGGCAGTGCTCACTGAGAGCAAAGGCCCTGAGGAGGTAGACTGGATGTAGGCTGTACCCTTGGAGGACAGAAGCCTGAGAAGTTCTGTCTTCTCTTGAAACCTGCAGATAGATAAAGAGAAAAAAAACCAAGGCATTCATTTAGGACCCGGATTGTGGGGGCAATAGCCTAGCTCTGTTAAAAAAGTGCTATTGCTAACATGTTGTAAGCTGCCCTGAGTCTAAGGAGAAGGACGGCATAAAAATCAAATAAATAAATAAATAAATAAATTTATTACATGAAAACATGCAATCATGAAGAAGAAAAAACTCTAGTCCCTACACTATGACTGAGTTTTTAAAACTGAGCTATTGGGGGTAGAAATGGGGTGAAGCTACGTATAATTATTCTAATTTAACTCAGTCTCTAGCCAATCAGGCTGAAGTACTGCCCACGTTGGAGTCTCCGCAGCAGTGCATTGGAGAAAGGTCGATGTCTTAGAAGAACTTGAACGATTAAAGATAAATAAGGCAATGGGTCCAGATGGCATCCACCCCAGAGTTCTTAAAGAACTCAGATCTGTCCTTGCTACCCCCCTGACTGATTTGTTTAACCAATCCCTGTTAACAGGAGGTGTTCCTGAGGATTGGAAAATGGCCAGTGTTGTGCCTATCCACAAGAAGGGCAGTAGAGAAGAAGCTGGTAACTACAGGCCAATTAGCTTCACATCAGTTATAGTTAAAATGATGGAGACTCTACTCAAAAAGAGGATAAATCAGTACCTAAAAAACAATAACTTATTGGACCCAAATCAGCATGGCTTTACTGAAGGCAAATCATGTCAGACTAATCTCATTGATTTCTTTGACTATGTCACAAAGGTGTTGGATCAAGGTGGTGCCGTGGATATTGCCTATCTGGACTTCAGCAAAACCTTTGGTACGGTTCCACATAAAGAGCTGATAGATAAATTAGTGAAGATTGGACTTAATCCATGGATAGTTCAGTGGATTTCAAGCTGGCAGAAGCATAGACATCAGAGAGTTATTGTTAATGGTGAGTATTCTGAGCAGAGACAGGTTACAAGCGGTGTGCCACAAGGGTCTGTTCTGGGTCCTATTCTTTTTAATATGTTTGTGAGTGACATAGGGGAAGGTTTGGTAGGGAAGGTTTGCCTATTTGCCGATGACTCTAAAGTGTGCAATAGGGTTGATATTCCTGGAGGGGTCTGTAATATGGTAAATGATTTAGCTTTACTAGATAAATGGTCAAAGCAATGGAAACTGCAGTTTAATGTTTCCAAATGTAAAATAATGCACTTGGGGAAAAGGAATCCTCAATCTGAGTATTGCATTGGCAGTTCTGTGTTAGCAAAAACTTCAGAAGAGAAGGATTTAGGGGTAGTGATTTCTGACAGCCTCAAAATGGGTGAGCAGTGTGGTTGGACAGTAGGAAAAGCAAATAGGATGCTTGGCTGCATAGCTAGAGGTATAACAAGCAGGAAGAGGGAGATTGTGATCCGCTTATATAGAGCGCTGGTGAGACCACATTTGGAATACTGTGTTCAGTTCTGGAGACCTCACTTACAAAAAGATATTGACAAAATTGAACGGGTCCAAAGACGGGCTACAAGAATGGTGGAAGGTCTTAAGCATAAAATGTATCAGGAAAGACTTAATGAACTCAATCTGTATAGTCTGGAGGACAGAAGGAAAAGGGGGGACATGATCGAAACATTTAAATATGTTAAAGGATTAAACAAGGTTCAGGAGGGAAGTGTTTTTAATAGGAAAGTGAACACAAGAACAAGGGAACACAATCTGAAGTTAGTTGGGGGAAAGATCAAAAGCAACGTGAGAAAATATTATTTCACTGAAAGAGTAGTAGATCCTTAAAACAAACTTCCAGCAGACATGGTTGGTAAATCCACAGTAACTGAATTTAAACATGCCTGGGATAAACATATATCCATCCTAAGATAAAACACAGGAAATAGTATAAGGGCAGACTAGATGGACCATGAGGTCTTTTTCTGCCGTCAGTCTTCTATGTTTCTATGTTTGTAAGTAGAAGCAATTTTTCCCATAGGAATCAATGTAAAAGCAAATATTGTGTGCAAACCCATTAGGAAAGAAATATAAGCTTGGAATTTGGGTGGGAGGAAGAGGAGGAAGAAGAGGAAGAGGACAGTCACTGCCGAAGGAAGGTGAGGTGAATCAAAAAAACCCAAAACTTTAAGGCTTAAAAAAAAAAAGAGGGACTCTGAGGCGACAAGGAGGAGCACGCGCCTCCCATACACTGTGCCAGAGAGAGAAACACAGGCGGGCGAGAGGGGGGAACCTCCTGCTCCTTTGACCGAAAGATGGCTGCTGCTGCTACCTGCTTCCTCTTCCTTCCCATGCTGAAGGGCTCCCCTCTCCTCTTGTTTTCCTGCTTTGTAGCCGGCGCCTTTCCTTTGCTGTGGTGACTCCTCTGTTTGGCTGAAGCTGAGTTGATCCTGCTGGGGTGAAGCCCCTCCTTTTGCCTTTCCGCGCTCAGATGCTTCGGGAGGCAACCTTGCGCTGGGCAGCACAAGGGAATCACCACAGCAAAGTGGTTTATTCCCTCTCCAAGTGCCCAGAAAAGGGAAAACGCTCCATTTGCTCTGGACTGCCCAGAGCAAAGAGAGCATTTCTTTTCTCTGGGTGCTAGCAGAGAACATTTTTCTGGAGAAGGCGAGTGAGGGGAGCAGTCAAGGTGGTGAAGTTAGGGATGAAGGTTCAGTAGTTGTTGACAAAACTGAGAAATCGTTGGACATCTTTGGCTCGAGCTGGTGGTTGCCATGTTTGCAGGTTTATTCCCTCTCCAAGCGCTCAGAGAAAGGAAAATGCTTCATTTGCTCTGGACTGCCAAAGCCTCCTTAAAGAACCGTTGTACCTACCTGAACGGTCTTCTCAGTGCACTGGAAGGAGAGTCCAACATGGGTATTACTCCAATCCTATTGGTAGAGACTGAGTTAATTTATACATATTAATTGAGCACCGCCCCCTCTGCTCTCCCCATGAGCCAGTTTTAAAAACGAAGCATAAAAAGAGGATAACCAATTTTATTATCAACAACTAATAACTGATTCAACTGCCCACTCCGGCGTCCCTGCACCCTTCATCACACTGGGTGGGTTTGGACTCTCCTTCCAGTGCACTGAGAAGACCGTTCAGGTAGGTACAACGGTTCTTCTCCATTGCATCTGGAAGGAGAGTCCAACATGGGATATACCAGAGATTTACGGCCCATGGGAGGGAGAAGGTCTTGTCAGGGACGTTGGAGAAACACAAATTCGTTGTAAAACACGTCTCCCAAATGCTGCCTCAGCCGAAGCGAAGGAGTCCAACTTGTAATGCCGTATGAAGGTCGAGGGGGCTGCCCACGTGGCAGCTCTGCAGATACCATCTATGGACGCCTGTGTGGCCCAGGCAGCTGAAGCGGCCGCACTCCTAGTAGAGTGAGCAGTCACCCCCGTTGGTATGGGTTGGTCTCGAGCCTTGTATGCCTCTGCGATACAGTCCCTGATCCAACGACTGACTGAAGTAGATGAAAGTCCAAGTCCCTTCTTCCCTTGAGAGAATGCGACAAACAGCCTCTCCGTTCGCCGAAACGACCTCGTCCATCTAATGTAAATCTTGACCGCACGGCGGACATCTACCTTATGCCATCTTAACTCTGACGGATGGCTACCGTGGGTGCAAAAATCAGGAAGACACAGCTCTTGTTTCCTGTGAAATTCTGAGTTCACCTTCGGAATAAAGGAAGGGTCCAGTCTCAGTATCACCCTGTCTGGGTAGAAGATGCAGAGATCTGGCCGAACTGACAAGGCGGCCAGTTCCGACACCCTCCTTGCCGACGTGATGGCGACTAAAAAGGCTGTTTTTATAGAGAGTAAGCGAATTGATATGGATCTTAAAGGTTCAAATGGTGGCTTTGTTAAGGCCCTCAGCACTAACGTGAGATCCCACGAAGGAAATCTTCTAACCGGCGGGGCATGTTGGTTCGACGCTCCCCGTAAAAAGTCTTTCACCAGAGGGTGATAAGCTAATGATCGTATGCCTTCCACTTGTATCATGGTGGAAAGAGCAGCCACCTGTCGTTTAAGCGTATTAGGCGCCAACCCATGCTCTAGTCCTGCTTGTAGAAATTCGAGGACTGAGATCACCGACGCTGTCCTAGGATTCACTCGGCTTTTTCCGCAAAACCTACAAAAGGCGGCCCACGTTGCTTGGTAAATGCGAGACGTGGAGGGGCGCCTTGCTGCCTGTATGGTATCAATGACTTTGTCAGGTATATTCAGTTGTTGTAGTCTGAGCCGCTCAAGTGCCAGACGGTTAGTTGAAGCCACTGGGGGTCTGGATGTTGTAGATTCCCCTGGCTGAGAGCAATCATCTGATCCGGAATCCTCCAAGGGGGTGACACCGACAGTGCCACCAAGTCGGAGAACCACGGTCGGCGAGGCCAGTGTGGGGCTACCAACAGTACTTCCGCTCTCTCCTTCAAGATCTTTTCCACTACCCTCTGTACCAGGTTCGTTGGTGGAAAGGCGTACAGTAATCCCGGGGGCCAGGGTGTCAACAGGGCGTTGACCTTCTCCGCCCTCGGGTCTGGAAACCTTGTGTAGAACCTTGGCAACTGGGCATTCAGGGAACTCGCAAACAGATCCACTGATGGGGTTCCAAATCTGACGCTCATCTGTTGGAAGATGCTCGGTTCCAGCCTCCATTCTGATGGGTCTAAGGTAGACCGACTTAGCCAATCTGCCTGCGTATTGCTGACTCCCGCAATGTGCTCCGCCGACAGGGACTGTAGATGACGTTCGGCCCAGTTGAAGAGATTGTTCGTCTCCTCCATGAGGCGCTGTGACCGCGTACCCCCTTGATGATTCAAGTGGGCCCTGGTCGCGACATTGTCCGTGAGCACCAACACGTGCCATCCCTGAACCAACGGTGTAAATGTCTGTAGAGCAAGAAAAACTGCTCTTAGCTCTAAGAAGTTGATGTTGATGGGCGATAGATCTTCCGCCCTCCACAGGCCTTGAGCCATCTGGGACCCAACATGGGCCCCCCACCCTGTAAGACTGGCGTCTGTGGTCAGGATGATCTGGTCTTGTATTCGGAATGGAGATCCGACGGTTATTGCGGCCGATGTCCACCATCCCAGGGAGTCCTTTACCTTCTGAGGTAGGTGTACTAGCCGGTGTGAGTGGCTCACCTTTGTCCTCTGGGCTGGCAGCAGGAACCATTGCAATGTCCTGATGTGGTATCTGGCCCAAGGGACAATACCAATGGCCGACACTAGGGTGCCTAGTATCTTTGACAGTTGAGATAAGGGGATTGGTCCCCGTCGCGTGTTGGCCACCAGGCGCCGTATGTTGTCCTGTCGTTCTGCTGACAGCGCCGCCGTGCTTGTCTGGGTGTCTATGACTGCACCAAGGTGTAGCAAACTGGTGGTGGGCGTGAGCTGGCTTTTCTCCACATTGATGGTGAAGCCGTGCCGTTGCAGTGTGTGAATGGTCTCTGTAAGGTCTCTCCTGGCCGCTGCCGGGGACCTGAACAAAATGATGATATCATCCAGGTAGGCCATCAGTCTGATGGACCGCGCCCGTAGGCTGGCTGTGAGCACGTCGAGGAGCTTGGTGAAGGTCCGCGGTGCCGATGAAAGGCCGAATGGCATGGCCCTGTACTGGAAATGTCTTCCTTCCGTGCAGAAGCGAAGAAACCTGCGGTGTTCTGGATGAATGGGAACGTGCAGGTAGGCTTCCTTGAGATCGATGGATGTTAAAAGATCCAGTGGTCGGATAGAAGCCAGAATAGTTTGCAAGGAATGCATCCTGAACCTCCGGTATCTTATGTAGAGGTTCAGTTGCTTCAGGTTTAATATCAACCTGCAGCCCCCGGAAGCCTTGGGAACGATGAATATCATGGAATAGAATCCCTGGCCTTCCTCCTGATGGGGGACCTGTTCTATGGCTTGGATGTCCAACAGGTGCGCGATTTCCTTGCGTAATTGTAATTTCTTTTGAAAGTCCTTTATCTGTGGGCAGTTTAAGAAACGACTGGGAGGTAACTGAATAAACTCCAACTTGAGTCCGTGCGTCACGGTAGCCACAGCCCATTTGTCGGAGGAGGTCGCTTGCCAGGCCGTGCTGAATCCCTGGAGCCTGCCTCCCAAGGGCTGTAAAGTGGCTGAGTCACTTTGAGTTGCGTTTGAACCCTCGTTGGTTGTTGCCATCAGGCCTCCTGGACTGATGGTAGCCCCATGGCCTGTCCTGAAAGGAGCCGCGATCGCTTTTGTAGGATTGTGAAGTGTATGGACCCTGTGAGAAGGGTCGCTGGTTCTGGTTGGAGCTGGTCGAAGTGTCCCAACGAAAGGACTGTCGTCTAGAGTATGGCGTGGATCTACGGTCCTGCCTTCGGTTGGACCTGAGGAGGACCTTCCTCTTGTCCTTGTCTTCCACGAGGACTTTTTCTAGCAGGTCACCGAACAGGGTTGATACTTGGAATGGACCGGATGCCAGCCGCCATTTAGATTTAAGATCCGCTTGCCAGTTCTTCAACCACAGGAGGCGGCGAGATGACAGTGTGGCTGCCATGCTCCTGGCGGAGAACTTGGCCGCGTGTAAGGTAGCGTCCGCGGAGAATTCTGTCACTGCTCGCAGCTTACTTAGATCTTGGTGGAGACGCCCATCCTCCGGGCCGAGGCGTGACTGCATCTCCTGTATCCAGAGCAGTGAGGCTCGGTTAATGAATGAAGCTGCTGCCGCAGCTCGGAAACTCCAGCTTGACATCTGGTGCGTCTTGCGCAGCATTGTTTCTGTCCTCCTCTCTTCAGGTCTCAGGCTGTCGCCTGTCTCTGAAGGCACCAAGGCGCTTGACACAAGTGTCACGACGGGTTGGTCGATTGGAGGGAATTCCAAGAGCTTCTCCACCTCCTCATCGAAGGTGTAGAACTTCCTTTCGATGTTGGTAGGACCTTGGGCTGCTGCAGGATACTGCCAGGGTCTTTTGAGCCCTTTCACAAAAATGTCCGAGGCAGGAAAGTGGTCGGACTCGGGTTGAGGCTCCTGAAGGAGGGTGGTCGAGGTGTTTCCAGTCTCTGTGGTCTCTGTTGTCTTGGCTGAGCCGGGAAGGTTCATCACATGCTTGGCCTTACATAATAAGGGCCTAAAAAGCGTTGGTTTAAATAAACCCACCGTGGGTGGTTGTTCCGGCGCTGTCTCATCCTCTGAGAAGCCATATTCTGGGTCACTGCCTTCCAACTGATCCGGCTCTTCCAACAAGGACCCCAAGCCCGAGGGGGGCGGTGCCGACCATGAATCCTTTGCCAGTTGGGAATGCCTGCCATGCTGCTGTGCTCCCATGGCCATGTTTTGCGAATACGCATTGGCTATAATGTCCTGCAAATCTGGGGGCAAATTCTGCCATGCCCCAGGCTGTGATCTCCATCCAGCTGCTGTGGGGGTAAAGGTGGCAGATGGTCCCTGGGAGCTCCTCTCCAAAGGCCCCGCTGACCCTGGTCTGGCCCAGGAAGTGCTGGGGGAAGGCATGACCTGAGGCATGGGCAAAAACTGCCGGTCTGGGGACCAGTCCCCTTCATGATGGACCCCCATAGGCCCAAAGGTAGCTGGGGGTGACACAGGGTCTGATCCCTGTCGCTGTACTGGAGGGAGCCCTGCTGGAGATGATTGTAAGGCAGCTTCCAGCTTCTTTTCAAGCGCTTTGATGCGCTTTTCGGCCTCCTTGATAGAAGAGGTGGAAGCAGGAGAATGAGGGGCTTTTGCCTTCTCCTTTCCCTTCTCCTTGGGCTTGTATTTTGGTGGCCTAGGGGAAGCGGGCTTATCGCTGACTTGGCGATCCTCCATAGTACTCACAGTGCCTGGTACCTCGCAAGCTCGTGGAGCCCAGTAATTAGATTTATTTGCCTCCGGTTGCCTTGTTTGCTGCCTCCGTCGAGTTACGCAAAATGGCGCCTCGTCAGTCCCGAGCCTGCACCTGCGCCCTGGGCTTCCTGGCCCTTCGCGCTCTTTCCGCCGTCGGGGGGGGGGGGGAGGAGTGGTTTTTCGCGCCTAATGACGCGTTCTCCTCATTTTCAGCCCCAACATGGCGGCGCCTGCGCCTCTGCGGCATCCGGGATGTTTTCCGGGTCGCTCCGGTCTCCGGAGCCGGGACCCGCTTCTCTCCGGCCTCCGCGGCTCTGTGAGAGGGGCCGCGGCTTTTCCAGCTGCTCGCCGCTCTCGGCGGCTGTTCCGGCGGCTCCTGTGGCCTCAGCGGCAGCCGCCGCACTGATCTCCTGATCAGCTGTGAGGCGGCTCCATGCCGGCCGATCCGGGACGTCTCCGAGCCTCCCAGTGGAGGGGCATTCCCCTCCACCTTCGGCTCGCAGCCCTGGTGTGACCTCGAAGGTCAGGGACCCCAGGCTGACTGCTCCTCTGCGGGGTGTTCCCTCGGGGGGAATGCAAAACCCCTGAGGAGGATCGTTGGGGGTGCTGCCCACGGAGGGCAGAGACCCCATCCTCCTGTTCCTCTTCTGACTTCCAATCTGAAAGAGAAAGAAAACAGATTAAACAGGTTTATACATTTTATTCACTATTATTAATCAATTTAACCCATTAAGGGTCTCTCAACAAACTCAGCATGTCTCTACACTTAGACTGAGTTTTTAAAACTGGCTCATGGGGAGAGCAGAGGGGGCAGTGCTCAATTAATATGTATAAATTAACTCAGTCTCTACCAATAGGATTGGAGTAATACCCATGTTGGACTCTCCTTCCAGATGCAATGGAGAATGCCACCAAAAGTCTCCTCTGGCAGCCACGAAAAGCCTGAGATGGCCAGGATTAAAGGGGGAATGGCAGGAAAATGGTTGGGTCTTTGTGCCGCTCTCAAATTTCCTGGGAAATTTTTCCGGGCTCGGGTTCTTAAGTAGAAAATGGTTCTTAAGAAGAGGCAAAAAAATCTTGAACACCTGGTACTTATCTAGAAAAGTTCTTAAGTAGAGACGTTCTTAGGTAGAGAGTACAGGTTTTTGCTGATGATATGGCATACATTTTGGAAGACCCATTTGTTCTGGTTTCTGGTAGAAATTTAGCAATTACAAATAACTCTTGTTAAATGCATCATTTCATGAATAAAGAAACTCCATCTATTTCTCTGCTCTCCTGTAATTCAAACACATTCCATACAGGCACTCAGTCCGTTATCTCTCTTAGCTGCATTCCTCACATTTCTTCATCTGCTCCACTTAACAAGATTTATTTTCCTAACAGCATGACTTTGAAAAACAGCAGAACTGACTGTTAACAACACAGAATTCTTCTGCATACTTGAGAGCGGCAAGAAACACATCCATCTTCCCTTCGGCAACGTTGAAACTCCACCCTTCTTCTCCACTGACCCCCTGACGTGCCAAATACAGTATTTAACCCATTCCTCTCCTTAACCCATTCCTCTCCTTAATATCTTCTTCCAGACCTCTGTTCTCTACGTTTTTGGGCCCTTCTGAATTTAGGGTTAACCCAGCGAGCGTCTGATTCTCCCTCACTAGATCCTGAACTCATAGCCCCATCCACTGGTTGGCCTCCCACCTGTTCTACTACCTGTAACCCCGCGCCCCCCCCCCACTAATTCATAAACACTATCTGAATCCGAGTCCTCAATATCTTCATCATCCTCCAACTGATCAGGATTATGTACAACACCATTGGAGACAGGGATAATTCTAATTAGGGAGTGAGAAATTTGGAAAGGTGTGGCAGGAGTTAAAATAGATAAAGAAAAAATAATAATAGTGAAAAATTTAATAGAACAGCAAAATAGAAATTTGGAGATTATACTAGGTATTAAATCCATAAAAAAGTGAAATATTTAGGCCTATGGCTATCAGCAACTTATTAAAAGAAGATAACTACACTAAACTAATTTAGAATATCCATAAAGACCTGGGCAAAATTACAAATATCATCACTTGGTAAAATAGAGGTAATTAAAATGAACATTTTTTTACCCAAAATATTTTTTTTATTCCAAATTCTCCAATAAGATTAAGTAATTTTTTTAAATTGAACTGAACAAAATGATAATAAAATTTATATAGTCCCAAAAAAAAGGCATGAATCAAAACTTTAAATAATAAACATAATATATCAACAGTAGTAACAATGAGAGAGATCTTAGAGTCCTAGTGGACAACCATTTAAATTTGAGCCAGCAGCAGGCAACAGCTGCCAAAAAAGCCAACACAGTTCTAGGTTGCATTAACAGAGGGATAGAATCAAGGTCACGCGAAATGTTAATACCATTTGGTAAGGTATTGTTCATACCATAATGGTAAGGCCCCACTTGGAATACTGCATTCAGCTTTGGTCGCCACAATGCAAAAAGGATGTTGAGACTCTAGAAAGAGTACAGAGAAAAGCAACAAACATGATTAGGGGACTGGAGTATAAAACATATGAAGAACAGTTGCAGGAACAGGGTATGTCCAGTTTAGTGAAAAGAAGGACCAGGGGAGACATGATAGCAGTGTTCCAGTACCTCAGGGGTTGCCACAAAGAAGATAGAGTCAACCTATTCTCCAAAGCACCTGAAGGTAGAACAAGAAGCAAGGGTGGAAACTAAACAAAGAGAGAAGTAACTTAGAATTAAGGAAAAATTTCCTGACAGAACAATTAACCAGTGGAAGTTGTGAATACTCCAACCCCAGAAGTTTTTAAGATGTAGTGTAGGGTTTCCTGCCTAAGCAGGGGATTGGACTAGAAAACCTCCGAGGTCGCTTCCAACTCTGTTATTATTATAATACATTTTTATTATAATTATTTTATTATAATTATTATTATAAATATGTTTAAAATACTATTAAACATATTTTATGCAACCTCATAAAAATGACTCTTAGTGGCGTGCATGCAAAGAAAAAAAACAATATCAAAAATCTTGTACCTAAATAAAAACACAATAACATTGAAAGAATAGAAATAAAATAAAAGATCACACTATGAAATCCAATTTGAATAAGGCTGTTTGAAAAATCTTGGCTTTCAGGAACTTGCTGAGAACAGCACAGAGGAGCCAGTCTGATCTCCAGTGGGGGAGGGGGAATCAGTAGCATCAGAAAAGTAATGCCTCCTTATCCCAGCTACCTGTTACTTACCCATCTATCTAATTCATTGTAATATTGTGCTATTTACTATCACTTATCACAATTCATACAGCATTAGAATGTTCACGAACATAAAAACATATTGTAAAATGTTCGGTACTAACCTGTTACCCCCAAAAAGCTGGTCACAAAACATGCATGTGCCATGAAAATCTGTGTCATATCTTTCTTGCTGCTGTTGATCCAGAATATTTTTCTATTGATTAAAAAACAAAATATTCCATCAAATTTTTAATAAGAACCTGTTGCAAATTATTCATAGAAAACAATATTTCTTCCATTATTATATCGTTGCACTGTGCTCAACTATATACAACATATAGAGTAGTACCTCGTGATACGAACCCCTCGTCATACGAACTTTCCGAGATACGAACCCGGGGTTTGGAAATTTTTTGCCTCTTCTTATTAACTTTTTCCGCTTTACAATGCGGAAGTTTGGCAAAAGTTCGGGTTCGGGTGGCCACCAAGAAGCCCCACCGCCTGGCTGTCACCTTTTAAAACAGCGGGGGGCTTCTTGGCGTCCTCCCGAACCCAAACACCAAACCTGAACTTTTGCCAAACTTCCGGGTTTGGTGTTCGGGAGGACGCCAAGAAGCCCCCCGGCTGTTTCAAAAGGCAACAGTCGGGTGGCAGCGCCCAGTGGAGCGCCATTTTTGCGGGGTGGGGTGGGGTTTCTTGCATGCATTAATTTATTTTACATTGTTTCCTATGGAAAATTGTTTCGTCTTACGAACTTTTCGCCTTATGAACCTCCTCCGGGAACCAATTAAGTTCGTAAGATGAGGTATTACTATACTTGTAATATATTATATAATATGTGGTGCAATATCATTTGACCATTGGAAAAAACATTTTTGCTGTTATTTATTAAATTAATGTAATATATTGATGGATGATCTCTGGCGGGCCCGGGACAGGGGTTTATCCTCTGTCCTGGTGCTTCTCGACCTCTCAGCGGTTTTCGATACCATTGACCATGGTATCCTTCTGCACCAGCTGGAGGGGTTGGAAGTGGAAGGCACTGTTCTTCAATGGTTCTCCTACCTCTCCGGTCGGTCGCAGTCGATGTTAGTGGGGGGTCAGAGGTCGACCTCTAGGCTTCTCCCTTGTGGGGTGCCTCAGGGGTCGGTCCTCTCCCCCTGCTATTTAATATCTACATGAAACCGCTGGCGAGATCATACAGGGGCATGGGGTGAGGTATCATCAGTACGCTGATTATTATTATTATTATTATTATTATTATTATTATTATTATTATTTAGATTTGTATGCCGCCCCTCTCCGCAGACTCGGTATGATGATACCCAGTTGTACATCTCCACCCCATGTCCAGTCAACGAAGCAGTAGAAGTGATGTACCAGCGCCTGGAGGCTGTTAGGGTCTGGATGAGTGTCAACAGGCTCAAACTCAACCCTGATAAGACGGAGTGGCTGTGGGTTTTGCCTCCCAAGAACAATTCCATTTGTCCGTCCATTACCCTGGGGGGGGGGGATTTTATTTATTTATTTAATTTTTATGCCGCCCTTCTCCTTAGACTCAGGGCGGCTTACAACATGTTAGCAATAGCACTTTTTAACAGAGCAGGTATATTGCCCCCACAATTCGGGTCTTCATTTTACCCACCTCGGAAGGAAGGCTGAGTCAACCTTGAGCCGGTGATGAGATTTGAACCGCTGACCTTCAGATCTACAGTCAGCTTCAGTGGTCTGCAGTACAGCAATCTACCTGCTGCGCCACCCCGGCTTATAGAGGGTCCACAACTTGTGTGTCCTCCTCGAACCACAGCTTACGTTAGAGAACCATATTTTAGCTCTGGCAAGGGGTGCAACAGTTGCGGCCCTACCTGGACCGGGAGTCACTGCTCACAGTCACTCATGCCCTCATCACCTTGAGGTTCAACTACTGTAACGCTCACTACATGGCAGTGTTCCCCGTAAGCTGTGCGCATGAGCAAGCGTGTGCCCCAAAATACCCCCCGCGCACCCTTTTTCATGGGCGCGCGCTCCCCTCCCCCTGCCAGCCCATGGGGGTGGCGGGGGGGAGGTGCCGACAGTAGAAGGGAAGGGAGCCGCGGCTGCCCCTGCCTCCCCACGGTGCCTCCAGCCCCCTCCGCCTTTCGGCGCTGCCCCCTGCCCGCCCGATCCGCCCCCTCTGCTCCTCAGCCGCCTCCTGCCTTTGGGCGCGGCTCCTCCCGCACCAGGAACGCACGCCCTGCCCGTCTCACAGTCCCTTTGCCGAGAGCACTTTCGTCCCGGGCTCTCAGCAAGGGGGTTGCAGGAGAGGCGGGGCAGGCGTTCTCACAGCGGAGGCCGGCAAAGGTGATATTCAATGTCGGGGGCACGCGGGCGGTTGCGCGCACTCCCTATCCCCCTGCCAGCCCGCTCAGAACATTCAAAATAAGAAAAACCTTTGCTGGCAACCGCCCGCGCGCCCCCGACATTGAATATCACCTTCGCCGGCCTCCGCTGTGAGAAGAACGGAGAGAGAACGAGAGAGAGTGAGAGCAAAAGACAGCAAGATAGAGAGAAAGTGAGAAAGAGAGAGAGAGAGAAGGGAGGAGAGAAAGAGATAGCAAGACAGAGAGAACAAGAGAGAGAAAAAGTGAGAAAGAAAACAAGAGAGAAAGGGTGAGAGAGAAAGCAAGAGAGAGAGAAAGAAAACAAGAGAGAAAGTGAGAAAAAGAGAGTGAGCAAGAGGGGGAGAGAGAGAGAAAGAGAGAGAAGAGAGTGAGAGAGAGGAAGAAAGCAAGAGAGAGAGAGACAGAGAAAGCAAGAGAGAGAGAAGAGTGGAAGGAAGAGATAGAGAGAAATGATAGAAAAAAGATTTTTGGTTTTGCTGGTTGATTTAGTTTTAATAGTAATGGATTTTGGTTTTTTTAAATTATTAATTTCTTTTAATAAAAATGAAGGGATTTTTTTCTTTCTTTCTTTCTTTCTTTCTTACTTACTTACTTACTTACTTATATGCCGCCCAGTCCCAAGGGGACTGCCGCTCAGACACTATACTTTTCCGCCCACACTGAAAAAAAAAATTAGAGGGAACATTGCTACATGGGGCTACCTTTGAAGAGTGTCTGGAACCAGCTTCCCCTGGAGATTAGGGTTGCCCCCACCCTCCTTGCCTTTTGTAAACATCTTAAAACTCACCTCTGCCATCAGGCATGGGGGAATTGAGACATCTTCCCCAGGCCTATATAATTTATGTCTGGCATGTTTGTGTGTATGTCTTGTTTTTAAATAAGGGACTTCAGATATTTTTTAAATATATTAGATTTGTCATTATACATTGTTTTTATTATTGCTGTGAGCCGCCCCGAGTCTACAGAGAGGGGCGGCATACAAATCTGATAAATAATAATAATAATAATAATAATAATAATAATAATAATAATAGCGTAAAGTTGCAATGACAGAAACAAATGAAGACTGATCAAACTAGGTATTTTGAATGCAAATTGATGAAATTGTAGCCATCCCAACTCTCCAACTCCATGAAATCTTAAAAAATTGTTAGACAAATTTGTTAGACCTATTTGTTAGATAAATATGACTTGATGGACTTAGTCTACGAAACAAGTTAGTTAATATGACTGGCAATGGCAGCTTGAGAAGCAGGCGGATTGTATGGAGAAAAAGTATGTGTTGTATTGTGTTAGAGATCACTGCATGTCAACGCGAAGTGAAAAAACCACATGTACTAACATAAATCAGTTTTATACATTTAAAAATATGTTTAAAAGTAAAAAAAGGCATCCCACTTTTTTTTAGTACTTTCTATTTCTGCTTTTCCTTTTTACTGCTTTTACCGGATTTTACTGCTCAGTACTCTGAGTGCTTAACTGCATGTTGTTTTGGACAACAAACTAAGTGTGAGAAAATCAAGGTATATTTTTGCCATGTAAAACCAAAGAAATAAATTATTTATATTTCAGTACTGTAATAGGAAATTATCAAGAGATAGGGAACTGGGAGTGTTGAAAATATTTAGGTAATATAAAGATTGTAGGGCACTTGAGATTAACATGCTTTACAAATTAGACGTCTATATCAAATAAAAAACTCAAAGCCATCAAACTGTCCATAATATATCTGCAAGACTCCTATTTATTCATCTACACATTGCCTTTGACCACTTTCATAGTGGGAATAGAAATAATTCAAGCTTATTCATGTTGTTTGCAAAGATCTGATCTGCTTCCATGTAGCAAAGTTTCTCTCATCTAATGTCCTACTCGCCTTGACCTTTCATTCTTGCAGCTTCTGTTTATTTACAAAGGAAGAGAATGACTACGTAGAACACCATTGAAGATTAGTTTTACATATGCATGCCCAGTTTTCAATAGCTGCACAAATAGAGAATCACTAATGTGAAAATTCCACAGCATTTGTTCTTTCACACAAACAACTCCACTGCTATTTCATCAGGAACAAATCATGCAATGAGCTGAAAAGCACCATTCTGAGAATGGGGTGTTGTTGTTGTTTTTGAAAGATTCACAATGTTGAGGTCTGTTCTTTTACTCTGCTTGAATGGCAGCCTTTCCATTCAACGAATCATTAAATGGTAAAACAAACACATGCACAAATCAATTAAAAGAAGACAAAGGGATGAGAAATCTGTCTAAAGCTTCATCTAGTTTGGGTCTCCCACTTCCTGGAGTCCTTACTCCTGAATCAGGGTAAGAAACTTAAACTCAAAGAGCCATTTGGACCCATTTCCCACAGAAAAAAAACCCCTGGGAGCTACAAAACCTGAGTGGGCATGATCAATTCAACATCACTTAGCTCCCATCCAGGCACATGACTCCCTAGCCATACCTACCCAACTGGTCATTAGGGTAGAGAACCATGAACTACATAACTCTTTTCTGTCTCTCTCACTCTCTATCTATCATCTCCCCCTCCCTGTATCTCTGTGTATTTCTCTCTCCTCCTCTCCCTCTTCCCCCTCTATATCTGTCTCGCCCCCTCTCTCTTCCCCTCACCCTCTGTATCCCCTGTATCCCCTCTCTCCTCCCTCTGTTTCTATGTCTCTTTCTCTCTCCCCCCCTCCATCTCTCCCCTCTCTCTCTGTATCTCTCTGTGTGTGTCTCTCCCTATGTCTCTGTATATGTGTATCTCTCTGTGTGTTTGTGTCTCTTTTCACTCTCTCATAAAGCCCAGTGAGCTCTCTTTGGGGCTCTTCGCTACTCCTTTTCTTTCTTCTTTTTGGAAATCTGGGCTGGCTGAGGAATGAGTGTAAACTGCACCGGAGACTTCCTCTTGGGTGATCCTCCTCCTCCTCTTGTGATTCCCTTGGCCGACTGTGGCAAGGCTGCGAGTGTGCATACGAACAGGGAGACCCTCCTCAAGCGAGCGGTCACCCACTATGTGTGTGGGTTTCTTGCGCTTTGGCCGAGCCTGCTCGTTTGAGGATCTTCCACACATGAACACATTCCTGGCTCCGCCACAGCTGGCCAGAGGGTCACGAAAGGATGAGAAGGGAAGTCTCTGCTGTGGTTTACCTCGTTCCTCAGCTAGTCCAAATTTCCAAAAGGAAGAAAGAAAAGGAATAGCTAAGAGCCCCAAGGAGAGTTCACCAGCTGGGCCCAGCCTCCGATTTCCTGATCCCGGGATGAGTGTATGAGGTTTGGCGGGACCAGCCTCCTTTTCCTGTTGCTCTGAGATTCTTAAAGCTGTGGATGTGTGCTGCAGGCCTGTCCCTCTTTCTGTCATCCTCCCCTCCCGGTTCCCATTCCCACCCTGCCAGCCCTTGTGTTAGTGAGGCCAGCATTGATCGCATTTATTTATTTATTTTATTTTATTTGACTTCTATGCCACCCTATCCCAAAGGATTCAGGGTGGCTTACAACAATATTCTTCATATTCCGGTTCTGGTGGTAGCAAGAGGACAAAAAAAAAGGAGTTCTACTGAGGACTACGATTTTAACATTAAAATTAGGTATTAATTACCATATTTTTCAGAGTATAAGACACACCTTTTTCCTCCCTAAATTAGGCTGATAATTAGGGTGTCATACAGTGAATGTAGCTTTTTTCCCCAGCCCTAACTAGCTGCTAACGATCTTCCCAGCTCTTACCTTGCAGGCTCTTTCATTGTTTCTCTCTGTGAAGAATGTTTTCCCAGCCCTAAGTCTTTGCAGGATTTGTTTAATTACTCTAACTTGCTCTGAGTAAGTTTCCTTCTAGCCCTAACCAGGTGCTAGCAATGTTCCCAGCTCTTACCACTTGCAAGCTCTTTCATTGTTAATCTCTGCCAATAATATATTCCAAACCGTGTCTTTGATTTTTTTCATTCTCTATTTGCTTCAAATGTTTTTTTCTAGCCCTAACCAGGTGCTAATGATGTTCCCAGCTCTTACCACTTGCAAGCTCTTTCATTGTTAATCTTTGCCAATAATTTATTCCAAATCTTAGGGGTTTGTAGGGGTTTTTTTCATTCTTTTACTTGCTCCAGGTATTTCTTTCCAGCCCCAACCAAGCTCTTTCATTGTTACTCTCTGTGAAGAATGTTTTCAAGCCCTAAGTCTTTGCAGGGTTTGTTTCATTACTCTAAATTGCTCTGAGTAAGTTTCTTTCATCTCTTTCACTGTTACTCTCTGCAAAGAAGAATGTTTTCCAAGCCCTAAGTCTTTGCAGGGTTATTTCCATTGCTCTACTTGCAATGTAAGGAAGATCTGAGGAAGATTACGCACCTGGGATCAGTTGGGGTGTGAGTTCAAATGGGGGGGGGGTAGTTTTCCACCAGGTTCTTTTCTTTTAAAGAGACAGAGAGAAAAAAGGGGGTGGGTGAATAATAAGCTTCTCTAGAGAAAGAAATGTGTATCTTCCATCAATTGCGGAAGCGAGGCTGGTGAAAATTGAGCGGAATGTCGTCAGAAGCTGTGATTAGAGATTGATCGGGTGGGTCTGGAAACTGGCCGATGAGACCGGGCGGATCTGGGGCGGTGGCCAGGAAGAGCAGCCAGCGCCGGAAGATCTGCTGACTGACGAGCCCCAAACCGACCACCAAACGGAGAGCTATTGAGGAGCTGATGGTAGGACATGCTGCGAAAGTGTGGGGCACCAGGAGGCATCAGGAGGCCGAATGGCGCCCAGCATGTGTGGGCGGCATCGGAGAGGGCCCTTGGGAAATCAAGATCCAGCCAGTGACGACAGACACCCCCCCTCCCCTATGGCATCAGTGGACAGAAAAGTGGATGAATCTGGCACCAGGAGATGGAGGTGGCAAAGATGGGGGGGAGAAGAGACTGCTGAGGGTGTAGGTTGAAGTGATACCCCTCCCCCCCATGGACTGTTACCTTCGGAAGGACAGTCCTGTTCCCTCATTCCCCTCTGTAAAGACAGTAAAGACTGTAAAGACTTCTTACTTGTGCAAAAAGCTATGATTTAACTGTCTCTAGGACAGTGCTGCAAACTGACCCAACCTGTCTCTTTTATTGCACTTTATTGTTACATTAATTAAGTGAACATATTGCTATATTAATTTAATTGATTTTAGTGGGATTGGATTTTAATATAATTATTCTGTCTATATTCCATTAGCTAATTAATTAGTGTTTTAATTAATCTATATTTTTAATTAATTACTGGGGGGTTCTTTTAAGGATGGATGCTTATGATTACTGGAATGAATGGAGTGGATGGAATGGGGGTGGGTGGGTGGGACTATGGTGTGGATGAAGGGAATGGATATGGTAGGAATTATATACTTGGCACACCTGACGTTGGAGAGGCAGGAGGGGAGGAGGCACCTATCTCTGAGGTGGCAGAGGGTCAGAATATTGTGGTCTGGCTGGGGACAGGCAGATATGGCAGGAACCAGGAAGCTAGCCGTTACCGGGGAAGGAAAGATCACTGCTTAATAGCGATCCCTTTTTCCGGCTCTGTGAGCTCAACCCAGAGTACTGGTGACGACTGTAATTCTGGCCCTGGACTCAGGCTGCTGCTACTCAATGCCAGATCGGTGGTAAATAAAGCTCTCCTCATCCGGGATTTGATCCTGGATGAGGAGGCCGACTTGGCATGTGTGACTGAAACCTGGCTGGGCCCAGAGGGAGGAGTTCCACTCTGAAATCTGCCCAGCCGGGTTTCAGATATGGCATCAGCCTCGACCCCAGGAAAGGGGGGGGAGTGGCTATTATAGCCAGGGAGAGCCGTTGCCTGCGTAGACTTGTTGCTCCAGAGATTGCAGGTTGTGAGTCCCTCCTGGTGAAGTTGGACTTAGGGGTTCAGGTGGGCTTGTTGCTCATGTACCTGCCTCCTAGCTGCGTATCAACAGCCCTGCCTGTGCTACTCGAGGAGGTAGCCGGGCTGGCAGTAGGATTCCCCAGACTCATTGTCTTGGGGGACTTTAAACTACCGTCGCTCGGATCCAGGCGGACCTCGACTCCGATTGGATAACAGAGTCAACTGACAATGAGTCAGTCGAGGTGACTGGGGCCCTTACCTGTCTATATGTCTGGGAAGAGTTTGATCTGGTGACACCTGATGAAGTGGACAAGGCCATTGGAGCTGTGAGTTCCGCCACCTGTTTACTGGATCCGTGTCCCTCCTGGCTGGTTTGGCCAGCAGGGAGGTGACATGGAGCTGGGTCCAGGAGATTGTGAACACTTCTTTGGGGAGGGGTTCCTTCCCGGCTCCCTACAAGGAGGCACTTGTGTGCCCCCTCCTCAAAAAGCCTTCCCTGGACCCAGCCATTCTTAACTATCGTCCAGTCTTGAGAGGGTGGTGGCGCTCCAGCTCCAACGGTCCTTGGAAGAAGCCGATTATCTAGGCCCTCAACAGTCAGGATTCAGGCCCGGGAACAGCACAGAAACTGCTTTGATCGCGTTGATGGATGATCTCTGGCGGGCCCGGGACAGGGGTTTATCCTCTGTCCTGGTGCTTCTTGACCTCTCAGCAGCTTTCAATACCATCGACCATGGTATCCTTCTGTGCCGGCTGGAGGGGTTGGGAGTGGGAGGCACTGTCCTTCAGTGGTTCTCCTTCTACCTCTCTGGTCGGTCGCAGTCGGTGTTAGTAGGGGGGTCAGACGTCGACCTCTAGGCCTCTCCCTTGTGGGGTGCCTCAGGGGTCGGTCCTCTCCTCCCTGCTATTTAATATCTACATGAAACCACTGGGCGAGGTCATCCAAGGGCATGGGATAAGATATTATCAGTATGCTGATGATACCCAGCTGTACATCTCCACCCCATGTCCAGTCAACGAAGCAGTGGAAGTGATGTGCCACTGCCTGGAGTCTATTAAGGTCTGGATGGGTGTCAAGACTCAATCTCAACCCTGATAAAACGGAGTGGCTTTGCGTTTTGCCTCTCAAGGACAATTCCATCTGTTTGTCCCTTACTCTGGGGGGGGGAATTATTGACTCCCTCAGAGAGGGTCCACAACTTGGGCGTCCTCCTCGATCCACAGCTTCCATTAGAGAACCACCTATCACCTGTGGCGAGGGGGGGGCGTTTGCCCAGGTTCACCTGATGCACCAGTTACAGCCCTATCTGGACCTGGAGACACTGCTCACAGTCACTCATGCCTTCATCACCTCGAGGTTCGACTACTGTAATGCTCTTTTTTTTTTTTTTTGAAAAATACTTTATTTATTTACAAGAATAATTAAAAACAGGGAAGGGGATTGGGAGAAGGGGGAACAGAATGAAAAATTGGGGGTAGGATAGGGTGGGGGGGAGGGAGAGTTCAAAAACAAAACATGTTATAATAGAATTGTAGTACAAGTGAGTTATAGTACACGAGTGTTTTAGAAGAAATGTAATAACTCTTACTTTCTTAATCTTAATATTTATATTTGGAAGCAACTCAAATGTAGTATTTCTTAGTATACATATATTGACATTAAAGTTCTAGTTGTAAAGAGGTGGAGTAAAGAAAAAAAAAGAAAGGGAGAAGAGAAAAGAAAGAAAAAATATAAAAAAAGAAAAGAGAGAGAGAGAGAAGAGTCTGCATTTAATGCAGACATTTTTATGGACGGCTTTTGTTTAATTGTAAGGTGGGGAGTATATAGGTGATATGATGGGTGTGTATAAAGATTAATTATTCTGAAAGTAGTCAGTATGTTTGTAATGTGTGTTAAGTTAGTTAGAAAACAAATAAAAAGAGATTTGATATATTTTCTTGTTGCAAATTTGATTAGTTTTTGGTGCTTCTTTTCTAATTTATTTTAATATTAATTTAAGTGTTGAAGGTACTTTTGGGTGTGGTAACGTATGAACTTTACAATAAGAATTTTTTGTATTTTTTCTGAGAAACCCATTTATGCCAACTTTCCCATGCTTCGTAATATTCTGAGTCTTTTTTGTTTTGTGCTTCCATTGCTATTTTGGACATTTCAGCACATTCGTTAATTTTCGTAATTATTGTAAAGAAAGAGGGTACTTGATCGGCTTTCCAAAGAGAGGCATATGATATTCTGGCTGCAGTTATAATTTGTAGTATAAGGTATTTTTGTGTCTTAGTAAGATTTTGTCTGAATATCCCCAAAAGATAGAGCTCAGGTTTGAGTGGTAATTTGATTGACATGACTTGGTCAATTAGGGATTGAATTGTTGTCCAATATTTTTGTGCAATTGGGCATGTCCACCATGTGTGGTAGTAGGTTCCAGGTTTGATCTTGCACTTCCAGCAGGTCGGTGAGAAGTTGGGAAACATTTTGGATATTCTTGCTGGGGGCAAATGCCAACGATAAAACATTTTAATTTGGTTCTCCTTATAAGACATTGCAGTTGTCATTTTATAATTTGATGTCCATGTTTTCTCCCACTCAATTAAGTTAATCGTATATCCAAAATTCTGAGCCCAAGCTATCATACAACATTTCACTTGCTCTTCGGGATTTTCTTGAATTAGTAAGTAGTTGTACAGTTTTGAAATCATTTTTGTAGAAGGGCCGAAAAGAATCGTGTCTAATACATTATTATTTTGAAATCCAAATTGCTTTTTGTGTTGTTCGTATTTTAGTTTAATTTGTAAATATGTTAACCAATCTATATTAATTCCTTGATTGTTCAATTGTTGTTTAGAAATAAGAGCGTCTGATTCATCGAGTAGTTGTTGGTATCTCAGAGTTTTAGAGTACGAGAAAAGGTTGGGAAAAGTTAGTATTTCATTGGGGGATATCCATTTTGGTATTGAGGTGTAGTAATTTTGTTTTATAGTAAACCAAATTGTTATTAGTGTTTTGCGTAAGTAATGATTTTTGAAGTATTTGGGTATTTTGTGGTAGTCTGCTGTCAAAAAAGTATGCCACCCAGCAAGAAGATCAAATCCTTCCAGAGTTAAGAGTCTTGTGTTTTGGAGTGTGATCCAATTTTTAATCATGGTTAAAATGGTAGCTTGATAATACATGTAAAAATCTGGAAGTCCAAGTCCGCCCCTGGATCTAAGGTCTTGAAGGTTTTTCAATTTTATTCTGGCCTTCTTCTTGGTCCAAATAAACTTCTTAACTTGTTTGTGAAGAATATTAAAAAAAGTTTTATTCAAATTTATTGGAGCAACCTGAAATAGGTAAAGAAACCTTGGAAGGATGTTTGATTTTATGGCAGCTATTTTTCCCATAATAGATAAGTTTAATTTTGACCATCTGTTAAGATCTTGTATTTCTTTAACTAATCGTTCATAATTGTCTTTTTTGATCGTAGCATAATTCGAAGTCATCCAAATTCCTAAATATTTAATTTTTTTTGTGGTCTTTATTTTAATTAATTCTTCCAAGGTAAGTATCTCTTTTGGTATCATATTTTTTATCAAAATTTGTGTTTTATTTTTATTGATTTGTAGGCCAGATATTTCACCAAATTTATAAATTTCGTCAAATAAAATGGGTGCTGTTCGAATTGGATCTTGTAGGATGAATACAATGTCATCCGCAAAGGCCTGCAATTTGTAATGTTCTTTTTTAATCATAATACCGTGAATTTGTGAGTTGTTTCTTATAGTCTTGAGAAAGGTCTCGATGGCCAGAATAAAAATAAGTGGGGACAGAGGACATCCTTGACGTACACCCTTAGTTATAGTGATTGTGTTAGTAATATCATTGTTAAAAAGAATTTTGACCGATTGAGTAGAATAAATAGTTTTGATTAGATTGAAAAATTTGGAGCCGAAATTCATGAATTTAATTTGATTTATAAGATAATGCCATTGAAGACTATCAAAAGCTTTTTTGAGATCCATGAATATTAATGCAGCTGCTTTATCATAGTTTTTGTCATAGTATTCCAAGGCATTTAATATAATTCTTGTGTTTGTGGAAATGTTTCTTCCCGGCAGGAATCCGTTTTGGTCAGAATGAATAATTTTATTTAATATATTTTTTAGTCTGTCCGCAATTATTGATGCAAATATTTTATAGTCAGTATTAAGTAATGCAATCGGTCTGTAATTCTCCAAATGATGTCTGTTTTCAATGTCTTTAGGGATAAGGGTTATATAAGATTCAAACCAGGACGCGGGCAGTTTTGCATGTGAGAGCGCATTGTTATAGATGTCTAAGAGTATGGGTGCCATTATATCCATATGAGATTTATAAAATTCAGATGGGATTCCGTCTGGTCCTGGGGTTTTATTGTTTTTTTGTTTGTTTATTGCAGCCTCAATATCCGAAATAGAAATTGGTTTGTTTAGAAGAGTTCTTTGGTCATCTGTTATCATAGTTGTTTGTTCATTTGTTTGTAAATATTTTGATATTAAATCGGCATCCAAATTTGAGACTTGGTAGAGTTGTTGATAGAAGTTTTGGATAATTTGTTTTTTTTTCAGGATTAGTCGTTTTCAGTTGTCCAGAAGGATCAACTAAAGTATCTATGTTTCTATCGGATTTTTGATGGGCTAATTTGAGAGAAAGCCAACGTCCTGGTTTGTTGGCCGCTTCAAAATATGTTTGTTTCGCATTTTTAACCTTTTGGGCAATATGTTGTTGTGTTATTAAATTTATTTGATGTTTGATCGTATTTATTTCTAATAGAGTTATGTTATTTTTAGGATCATTGCAGAGTAACTTTTCTGCTTCTTGAAGAGAAATGTTTAGTTTTTGAAGTTGTGCATATTTTTCTTTGTTTTTGTTTGCTGTATATGAGATGTAAACACCGCGTATATATGCTTTAGTGGCGTCCCACGCTATTTCGTTGGGTATCTCGCCATTAAAGTTAATTTGGATGAAAGGGGGGATATCATTCTGTATTTTATGTTGAAATTGTTTTTGGTTTATCACTGTTGAGTACATTGACCATCTGTGCGGAATATTGTAAGTGTTGTCTTTTATTGTAAGTAGGAGGGGATTGTGGTCTGCCCAAGTTGCATTGAGTATTTGAACATCAATTATTTGATTTATTATTTCTATATTAGACCAAGCCATGTCAATACGTGAGCAGGTTCGATGGGGGGGAGAGAAAAAGGTATATTGTGTAGATTTAGGGTAAAAGTATCTCCAAATGTCTTTTAAGGCATATTCATAAATTATTTGTTGAAAAGTAGAGGGAATGATGTTACGAGTACGGCACTTGGAGTTACCTTTATAATCCTTATTTACATCAACTATTGCGTTGAAGTCTCCAATTATCACAAAATTGTTTAAATCTAATTCTAATATTTTTTTGTGTAAATTTTTAAAATAGGAAGATTGTCTAACAGATGGTGCATATATTGATATTATATTTATTGTTCTTTTATTTTGTAAGGTTATTTGCACAATTAGTAATTGACCATTTTCATCGGTGTATATTAATGTTGGAGAATAAATTTTTTTAACATATAGAACTATGCCTCTCTTTTTTTCGGAAGCGGAAGCACAAAAGAATTCAAACTCAGATTTAATTTTAGGGTTGGGAATAGCTAAAAGAGTAGTATCTTCAATTTTAATGTGGGTTTCCTGTAGTGAGATTACATCATAATTGTTTTCAAATAGTTTATGGAATATTTTTTGTCTCTTTTTATATGAGTTCAGACCATTTATGTTTGTTGAAAATAGTGTGATTTGAGGTTGTTTATTGTTGTGGTGTTGGTTCCTTAAATTTCTCCTTTCTTGCCTCAGCTCTTGCCCGGTTGACTGGTCCATGTTTGCTTGACTCATCATTCTGACTTTGTAGTTCCTGATCATTATTTATCTGATTGTCATCAAGGGTAGCTTCTTCATTTCGGGGAGTGTCTCTAGTGTCGAATTCTTTAAGGGCAGATTGATCCATCTTCAAGATATGGGCGTAGAAGTCTCTTGCATCTTCAGGAGTGGAAATTTTATATTTTTTATCCAGAAGTGTAATCGTCATTCCTTCCGGGATCATCCACCTAAACTGTATAGATTCTTTATTTAATTTGGTGGCTAGCGTTTGATAGGGTTTGCGTTTCTCCCTTACTCGCTTCGGAATTTGGCGTAAAATTACTATATCTCGACCTTGATGAGTAGCTGGATTATCCTTAGAGGCATTATAAATTTCGTCTCTGAGTTTCCTTTTGAGAAAACGTACGTGGACCTCTCGTGGGAGTCTGTTTCGTCTAGCGTATGAAGTTGTAAGCCGGTATACCTCATCCATTTGTGCTAAAATTTTGTCCGTTGGTTTATCAATGATTTTAGATATTATTGTCGCCACCGTGTAAGGAAGGTCTTGTTGATCGGTTTCTGTAATATTTTGGAAACGCAAGAAAAAGGCTGATTTCTCAAGCTCCAGGTTCATAAGGGACTCTTCCAGGGATTTATTGGTGTATTCTGCCTTTGCTTCTGAAAACTGAAATTTGGTATCCATCCTGTTGGTTAATTCTTCGATATTGTTTATTTTTTCTGTGTTCTTGGTAATTGTTTCACAGACAACTTCCATTTGGTCTTCCAATTTAGTTGTTCGCTCCTCAAGACAACCCGCATGTTCTTGAATTTTCTTGATGTCTTGCTTCATTTCTCCCATCGTTCCCTTTATGGATTCGAAATTAATATCTAGTGTGTCTTGCATTTTGTTCATCTTCTCCAATAAGGCATTTAGTGATATATTAGGAATTTCTTGTGTTTGTTGTTGGAGAGATGTTTTGTCTGACAAATCCGCTGAGCGTTGCTGGGTTGAATTTGGTGTTGCAGGCTGATTGGGGTTTTTCTTCCAAGATTTCATAAGGGTTGGTTGATTTGAGGCAGACATTTTTGTATTAAGGAGAAGTCGTTAGAACAGTATATAAATAGTGTGTATATTGTAGTAAGAGGATGTATGTGGTGTAAAGAAGTATATGTAATGTTATCGGAAATAATGAGGTTAGAGTAATTAAGATGGTATAGAAAGTTGCAGTATATGTAGTAAAGATTTTTTGTTTTTGTTTTTGTTTTTAAAGATACAATTAGTAGAGAGCTGTTAAAAGAATATCAGAATTTGTTACACTTAAGAAGTAACAAGAGAAAGACAGTTTATATTTAGGGTTCAAATTATCAATAAAATAGCATTTAGATCAATATGACTCCAGTAATAATATCTCAATGTATGGAAAAGAAAAGAAAAGGAAGGGAAGAAAAAATGGGAGAAAATAATGGTTCAGTAGTACAATTATTCAATATTCAATATGAGGAGAAAAACAGTCAATCAATCGGGGGGTTACTCTATTAAGGGATTGAATCAGTTGAATCACTTAAGTTGATTAGATCAGATAAATCTTAAACATTAATTTACTATAAGTTATAAAATAAAAAAAAAAAGGTCCTATTACTATTTGCTATTTAAAGTTAATTAAGGATAAATAATAATAAGGTCTAAGATTTAATATTAATCAAGGTAATCTATCAGTATATTCTAGCTAAATATAGTACAATCTATCTTAATATAATATAATACAATATAATTTATGTAAATAGTTCAGCAGGTAAAGTAAATATTGTATTACACAATTGGATAAAGAGGTTTTGTCGGTATATATAGTCCAAAGATAGTCCAAAGATATCAAAATAAGATTTAAGTAAGTTAAGTAAATTAAGAAGAATTCAATCCAAATCAATCCAAGTCAAAGGGTTCGTGGTTCAACAACAGTATGGTGCTATTGAGTTAATCCAATTCAGTACAGTTCAGTTCAGTTATATTGAGAGTTTGATAAAAGGATATTGCTGGAGTATAAATTCAAAGAGTAAAGTCAATGGTTTCAACTTTTGTTTGTAGTTAATGAAATAAATTTTAATGACAAAGTTCCAGGGAGGATAAGAAATAAAAGAGACAGTCGAGGGTTGACAAGTTGTCCAAAGGTCCGGATCTATGAACGTCCAATATTCAAGTGTCCTAATATCAAATTGTCCAAGTTGTTTAATTTCCAAGTATCCAAAAGTAATCCAATATATGTAAAGATGTCCAAAAAGAAAGGGAGTAGTACTAGTGAGAATTAAGAGGGAAAAAAAAAACCAAAAATATCTATCTATGCAAAGTTTATTTGTTTAATATTAAAGGAGGGAGGTGAAAAGTAATAAAAATTAAGGCAAAATTAAGGCAAAAAGGGTATGGAAAGTAAGGTAAATGGTAGGTAAAAAAAAAATAGGGTCGGGGTTTTCCGGTTGCTGTTTTAACTCTAATCTGCATTATTTATTTTTTTTTTCCAACTAATCAAGATGTTATTTCAAAGACAAATAGCAAAAATATCCTTGTTGGGGGGGGGTTTGAACTTTCTCCTACCTTCAAAACACGTTACTTAAACCTTCTCTCCCTGCGAGGATTTAAAGTGTAGCTGATAGTTCTAGGGCAAGTCAAGTAATGCTCTTTAAAAGGGGCTACATTTGAAAAATGTTCGGAAACTTCAGATCATGCAGAATGCAGCTGTGAGAGCAATCATTGGCTCCCATAGGTATGCCCATGTTAAACCAACACTCCACAGTCTGCTTTGGTTGCCGATCAGTTTCCTGTGACAATTCAAAGTGTTGGTTATGACCTATAAAGCCCTTCATGGCATCAGACCAGAATACCTCAAGGACTGCCTTCCGCCGCATAAATCCCAGCGACCAGTTAGGTCCCACAGAGTTGGCCTTCTCCAGGTCCCGTCGACTAAACAATGTCGTCTGGCGGGACCCAGGGGAAGAGCCTTCTCTGTGGCGGCCCCAACCCTCTGGAACCAACTCCCCCCAGAGATTAGAATTGCCCCCACCCTCCTTGCCTTTCGTAAACTCCTCAAAACCCACCTCTGCCGTCAGGCATGGGGGAATTGAGATATCTCCCCCAGGCCTATACAGTTTATGCATGGTATGTTTGTGTGTATGTTTTGTTTTTAAATAAGTGTTTTTTAGAGACTTTAAATATTAAATTTGTTATACATTGTTTTTATAATTGCTATAAGCCGCCCCAAGTCTACGGAGAAGGGCGGCATACAAATCTAAATAATAATAATAATAATAATAATAATAATAATAATAATAATAATAATAATAATAATAATTGCCACACAGCTTGATTGTAAAATGCCTGGAAGTCATTGGAGTCAATTAAAACATCAGGAAATTCATAGAAAGGCGATGAAATATTGGAAGACTGATCTTTTTGTTGGGAATGAAAGTTATGGACTGATCAACATCAGAAGGGGCATCTTCCAGAGGGACTCTTTGTCCCCATTGCTATTCATCATCGCTATAATCCCGCTGTCACTCATCCTATAGAAAACAAACCTAGGCTACCAAACTGCTAGGAATTCACCAAAAATTTCACACCTGCTGTATATGGATGACCTGAAGTTGTACGGAAAATCAGAAAATGAGATACAGTCATTAACTAACACTGTGCGAATCTTCAGCAATGACATCAGCACGGAGTTTGGCCTGGATAAACGTGCCACAGTGGCACTGAAAAAGGGGGAAATCACTGAAAGTGAAGGCATTGAAATGCCAAATGGTCAAACCATCAAGTGCCACCAGCCAGAAGCCTACAGATACTTGGGCATCTTGCAACTGGATAATATCAAGCATGGCGATGTGAAAACTGTGATCAGCAAAGAGTACATCCAGAGGAGCAGAAAAATTTTGAAGAGCAAACTGAATGGTGGCAACACTATCAAAGCTATAAATACGTGGGGCATACCTATCATTAGATATACAGCTGGCATCACTGTTCCCTGTAGGCTGCGCGCGTGAGCGTGCGCGCACCCCAAAATACCGCCCAGCGCACCCTTTTCCATGGGCGCGCAGTCCCCATCCCCCTGCCCCCCCCCCAAGGGGGGTGGGGGCGGGGAGGCGCCGGGAGCAGAAGGGAAGGGAACCACAGCCACCCCTGCCTCCCCACGGTGCCTCCGGCCCCCTCGGCCTTTCGTCACTGCCCCCCGCCCGATCCGCCCCCTCTGCTCCTCCGCCGCCTCCTGCCTTTGGGCGCGGCTCCTCCCGCACCCGGAACGCACGCCCTGCCTGTCTCACAGTCCCTTTGCCGAGAGCACTTTCATCCCGGGCTCTCAGCAAGGGGGTTGCAGGAGAGACGGGGCAGGCGTTCTTTCTGCGGAGGCCGGCAAAGGTGATATTCAATGTCGGGGGCACGTGCGCGGTTGCGCAAGCTCCCTATCTCCATACCAGCCCACTTGGAACATTCAAAATAAGAAAAACTTCCGGTTCCGGTTGAGCAGTGGGGAGAATGGTGGGTCCGCTGCTCCTCTAAAACGACGGTAAATCGTCAGGAAATGGATCAGTCCAGGTCCAAGACGGTCAAAGATAGGTCAGAGTCCAGTGCCTACTTTGTCCCTCTATTTTAAGAACTTGAGGGTTGGGAATATTTCCGCCTGTTGGAGGGACGCCGAGAAAGACCGCGGCGAGGAGAAGTGGCCGATGGAAATGGCGGCGGCGGCGGCTGGCGGAGTCTCGCGGAAGCTGCAGTCTGTGTGAGAGAGGAGAGGACGGAGGAATGCAGCCTTTGTGGGAGAAGATGGAGGAATGTCTAGCTGCTGCTGCAGGGGTGCCGAGGGGAGCCGAGAGAGAGCGTGGCGCCGGAAAAAACATCTAGCCGGTGCGGAGGATGGCAACGGGACCGGACAGAGGATGGAGGGTCGCGGCACCGAAGGAAGTGTTGAGAGGAGTTGAGGGGAGTGAGAGGAGTCGAGCCCCCGTTCAGATAGACTCCCAGCCTGACTCCGGAGGTGAGAGGTCCGGTGTGGACTGGGAATGACGGACACGACGGGAGGACGAGAAACAGTGGAGGGGATGAAGCCCCTTGGCGGGGAACGACTGCAGACGCGAGGGGCAATGTTTCTTGCCCCCCCCGTATGGCACCAGTGGGTGGGAGCTACTGGGGGCCAGGGGGAGACTATGGTGAGGATTATGCTATCAACCTCCCTCCCCCCCCTTTTTTCCCCTCTTAACTTTAATTCCTGATCTGTTTATACCATCCTGATCTGTTTGTACCATCACCGAAGAACTATGCCCCCTTGTGGATTATGGATTAATTGAAGAACTATGCCCCCTTGTGGACTGACCTAAAAAGACAACTATGAGGACAGGAGATTAAGACCAAGACTCTTTAAGCTAAACTAAATTAAATTTAAGACCTAGACCCAAAGACTAAAAGAACATCATACCTGGACTGATGGATTCCTGAGGATTAAAGAATGTTTTAAGATCTGATTTTATAACATCAAAATCAATTTATATATTTATATGATTTTTATCTACATTTTATATATTTATAGATATTTTTAATGTTATTGTTTTTTATTGCTATTACGGCTATTTTATATTGTTATTAATTTAATTGATTTTTTAATATAACGGGGTTCTAAATTAATGGATGATTGGGATAAATATGCTTGTGGTTATGAGTGGAATGACTGGCATAATGATTGGGTTGGCGGGGGTGGGTGGGGTTATGGTATGGATGAGATGATTGATAGTAGTATGAATGATAGATTTGGCCCACCTGACGCCCGGGAGACAGGAGAGGAGGGGGCACCGATCTCTGGGGTGGCAGAGGGTCGGAATATCTCTGTGTTGCTGGGGAGAGGCAGATACGGCGGGGGTCACAGAGTTAGCCGTTCCAGGGGAACGAGGGACCGTTGCTTAATAACGGTCCCTTGTTCCGGCTCTGTGAACCCAATCTTGGGTACTGGTGATGAGTGTAACTCTGGCCCTGGGCTCAGGTTGCTGCTGCTCAACGCCAGGTCGGTGGTAAATAAAGCTCTCCTCATCCGGGACCTGATCCTGGATGAGGAGGCCGACCTGGCTTGTATTACTGAAACCTGGCTGGGCCCGGAGGGAGGTGTTCCCCTCTCTGAAATTTGCCCAGCCGGGTTTCAGATATGGCATCAACCTCGACCCCAGGGAAGGGGGGGAGGAGTGGCTATTGTTGCCAGGGAGAGCCTTTGCCTGCGTAGACTCATTGCTCCGGAAATTGCGGGTTGCGAGTCTCTCTTGATGAGGTTGGACTTAGGGGTTCAGGTGGGCTTATTTCTCACGTACCTGCCTCCCAGCTGCGTGTCAAAAGCCCTGCCTGTGCTACTCGAGGAAGTAGCCGGGTTGGCGGTGGAGTTCCCCGGACTTATTGTCCTGGGGGACTTCAATCTGCCGTCACTCGGCGAAACCTCTGGGTTGGCACAGGAGTTCATGGCCACCATGACAGCCATGGACCTGACTCAAGTAGTTCAGGGTCCGACTCACGAGGGAGGACACGCACCTGACATGGTATTCCTTTCTGAGCAACTGAGTAATGGTCTGAGACTAAGGGGCTTAGATGCGTTGCCTTTGTCATGGTCAGACCATTTCCTACTACGGCTTGACTTCCTGGCTCCAATCCTTCCCCGCAGGGAGGCGGAACCAATTAAGATGTTCCGCCCCAGACGCCTGATGGACCCTGAGGGCTTTCAGACGGCGCTTGGGGTTATACCAGAGGCACTTGTCCACAGTTCGGCAGAGTCTCTTGCGGAGGCCTGGAACAAGGCCGCAGCGGAGGCTCTTGACCGGATTGCGCCTTTGCGACCTCTCCGAGGCGCTAGACCCCGTAGAGCTCCATGGTTCAACGAGGAGCTCCGGGAGTTGAAACGCCAGAAGAGACGTCTAGAGAAGCGATGGAGGAAGAGTAGGTCTGAATCCGACCGAACACTTGTAAGAGCTTTTATTAAGACTTACAAAGTGGCGCTCAAGGCGGCAAGATGCGCGTACCATGCCGCCTTGATTGCATCAGCGGAATCCCGCCCGGCCGCTCTGTTTAGGGTGACCCGCTCCCTTCTTAATCAGGGGGGAGTTGGGGAGCCCTTACAGAGTAGTGCCGAGGACTTTAACACGTTTTTCGCTGATAAAGACGCTCGGATCCGAGCCGACCTCGACTCCAATTGTAAAACAGAGTCGACTGACAACGAGTCAGTCGAGGTGACTGGGGCACGTACTTGCCCACCTGTCTGGGAAGAGTTTGATCTGGTGACACCTGATGAAGTGGACAAGGCCATTGGAGCTGTGAGTTCTGCCACCTGTTTACTGGATCCGTGTCCCTCCTGGTTGGTTTCGGCCAGCAGGGAGGTGACACGGAGCTGGGCCCAGGAGATTACCAACGCTTCCTTGGGGAGGGGAGTTTTTCCATCACTCTATAAAGAAGCGCTTGTGCGCCCCCTCCTCAAGAAGCCCTCCCTGGACCCAGCCGTACTTAACAACTATCGTCCAGTCTCCAACCTTCCCTTTATGGGGAAGGTTGTCGAGAAGGTGGTGGCACTCCAGCTCCAGCGGTCCTTGGAAGAAGCCGATTATCTAGGTCCCCAGCAGTCGGGTTTCAGGCCCGGTTACAGCACGGAAACCGCTTTGGTCGCGTTGATGGATGATCTCTGGCGGGCCCGGGACAGGGGTTTATCCTCTGTCCTGGTGCTCCTTGACCTCTCAGTGGCTTTCGATACCATCGACCATGGTATCCTTCTGCACCGGCTGGAGGGGCTGGGGGTGGGAGGCACTGTTCTTCAGTGGTTCTCCTCCTACCTCTCTGGCCGGTCGCAGTCGGTGTTAGTGGGGGGCCAGAGGTCGACTCCTAGGTTTCTCCCTTGTGGGGTGCCTCAGGGGTCGGTCCTCTCCCCCCTGCTATTCAACATCTACATGAAACCGCTGGGCGAGATCATCCAAGGACATGGGGTGAGGTATCATCAATATGCGGATGATACCCAGCTTTACATCTCCACCCCATGCCCAGTCAACGAAGCGGTGGAAGTGATGTGCCGGTGCCTGGAGGCTGTTGGGGCCTGGATGGGTGTCAACAGACTCAAGCTCAACCCGGATAAGACGGAGTGGCTGTGGGTTCTGCCTCCCAAGGACAATCCCATCTGTCCGTCCATCACCCTGGGGGGGGAATTGTTGACCCCCTCAGAGAGGGTCCGCAACTTGGGCGTCCTCCTCGATCCACAGCTCACATTAGAACAACATCTTTCAGCTGTGGCGAGGGGGGCGTTTGCCCAGGTTCGCCTGGTGCACCAGTTGCGGCCCTATCTGGACCGGGACTCATTGCTCACAGTCACTCATGCCCTCATCACCTCGAGGTTCGACTACTGTAATGCTCTCTACATGGGGCTACCTTTGAAAAGTGTTCGGAAACTTCAGATCGTGCAAAATGCAGCTGCGAGAGCAGTCATGGGCCTACCTAGGTATGCCCATGTTTCACCATCACTCCGCAGTCTGCATTGGCTGCCGATCAATTTCCGGTCACAATTCAAAGTGTTGGTTATGACCTTTAAAGCCCTTCATGGCATTGGACCAGAATATCTCCGAGACCGCCTCCTGCCGCACGAATCCCAGCGACCGATTAGGTCCCACAGAGTGGGCCTTCTCCGGGTCCCGTCAACTAAACAATGTCGGTTGGCGGGCCCCAGGGGAAGAGCCTTCTCTGTGGCGGCCCCGGCCCTCTGGAACCAACTCCCCCCGGAGATTAGAACTGCCCCTACTCTTCCTGCCTTCCGTAAACTCCTTAAAACCCACCTTTGCCGTCAGGCATGGGGGAACTGAAACATCTCCCCCTGGGCACGTTTAATTTATGCATGGTATGTCTGTGTGTATGACTGTTAGTATATGGGTTTTTTAAATATTTAAATATTTTAAATTTGTCTGATTGCTTATGATTTGTTTCTACATGTTGTGAGCCGCCCCGAGTCTTCGGAGAGGGGCGGCATACAAATCTAAGTAATAAATAATAAAATAAATAAAAACTTTCGCCAGCGAAGGCTTTTCTTATTTTGAATGTTCCGAGTGGGCTGGTATGGAGATAGGGAGCGTGCCCAACTGCGCGCGCGCCCCCGACATTGAATATCACCTTCGCCAGCCTCTGCTGAAAGAACGCCTGCTGGCGAAGGCTTTTCTTATTTTGAATGTTCCGAGTGGGCTGGTATGGAGATAGGGAGCGCGCGCAACCGCCTGCGCGCCCCCGACATTGAATATCACCTTCGCCAGCCTCTGCTGAGAAGAACGGAGAGAGAACGAGAGTGAGTGAGAGCAACAGACAGCAAGATAGAGAGAAAGTGAGAAAGAGAGAGAGAGAGAAAGGGGGGAGAGAAAGAGATAGCAAAAGAGAATGAGAGAGAAAGAGTGTGAGAAAGAAAACAAGAAAGAGTGAGAGAGAGAGAGAAAGCAAGAGAGAGAGAAAGAAAACAAGAGAGAAAGTGAGAAAAAGAGAGAGAGCAAGAGGGGGAAAGAGAGAGAAAGAGAGAGAGAGAAAGAAAGAGATGAGAGAGGAAGGAAGAGAGTGTGAGAGAGGAAGAAAGCAAGAGAGAGAGAGAAGAGTGGAAGGAAGAGATAGAGAGAAATGATAAAAAGGGGAGAAAACAGAAATGAGAAAATGATTGAGGCAGAGAATGATAGGAAAGAGAGAAACAGAGAGAGAAGTGACTTGATTTAAAGCATATGGTAAAAGCACTTAAATAATAACAGAGAAAAAAAACCCAGCCCTCACCTGTTTTTATTAATAGTTATGTTTTTGGTTTTGCTGGTTGATTTAGTTTTAATAGTAATGGATTTTGGTTTTTTAAATTATTAATTTCTTTTAATAAAAAAGGGATTTTTTTTCTTATTTATTTATTTATTTATTTATTCTATTCCGCCCAGTCCCAAAGGGACTGTCGCTCAGACACTATACTTTTCCGCCCACACCGGAAAAAAATTAGAGGGTACATTGGCTGGCATAGTGAACTGGACTCAAGCAGAGCTGGACAACCTGGACAGGAAAACCAGAAAATTAATGACGATACACCCCCACAGTAACGTTGACAGGCTGTATTTACCAAGGAAAATAGGTGGCAGAGGACTTTTGCAAGTGAAGCAGACAGTGGAAGAAGAGAAGCGTTGATGGAGGTCAACAATAGGAAGCTTCTCAAGGTGAAGCAAACTAAGGACCAGTACAGAAAAACTGTAACTCAATGTCGTATGGACAGTTGGAGGAACAAAGCATTACATGGCCAGTTCTTGGAGAAGATTGAAGGCAAAGTGGATAAAGAAAAGACCTGGTCATGGCTTACAAGTGGAACACGCAAAAAGGAGACAGAAGGACTAATACTGGCGGCACAAGAACAGGCCATTAGAACAAATGCTGTCAAAGCAGAATTGAAAAACCAACAGACGATCCAAAATGCAAACTCTGTAAAGAAACAGATGAAACAATCGATCACATACTCAGCTGCTGCAAAAAGATCGCACAGACTGACTACAAGCATAGACATGATGCTGTGGCACAGATGATCCACTGGAACTTGTGCAGGAACTACCATTTACCAGTGGCAAAGAACTGGTGGGATCATAAGCCCGAAAAAGTGGTCGAAAATGAGCAAGCAAAACTACTGTGGGACTTCCGACTTCAGACTGACCGAATTCTGAAGCATAAAACACCAGACATCCTGATTGTGGAGAAAAAGAAAGTATGGATCATTGACATCCCAATCCCAGGGGACAGCAGAATTGAGGAGAAGCAGCTAGAGAAATTAGTGAAATACAAAGATCTAAAAAACCAAGCTGCAACAACTCTGGCATAAGCCAGTGAAAGTGATCCCAGTGGTACTTGGCACGCTGGGCACAGTGCCAAAGGATCTCAGCGGACATTTGAAAACCATCGGAATTGACAAAATCTCCATCTGTCAATTGCAAAAGGCCGCTTTACTGGGATCGGCAAACATAATTCGCCGCTACATCACGCAGTCCTAGGTGCTTGGGAAGTGCTCGACTTGTGATGAAATACAAAATCCAGCATAGTGATCTTGTTTGCTGTGTTGTATTGACATAATAATATAATAATAATAATAATAATAATAATAATAGCAATTTAAAGTGTTCGCCCACGTTCGCCTGGTGCACCAGTTGCGACCCTATTTGGACCGGGAGTCACTGCTCACAGTCACTCATGCCCTCATCACCTCGAGGCTCGACTACTGTAACGCTCTCTACATGGGGCTACCTTTGAAAAGTGTTCGGAAACTTCAGATCGTGCAGAATGCAGCTGCGAGAGCAATCATGGGCTTTCCCAAATATGCCCATGTTACACCAACACTCCGCAGTCTGCATTGGTTGCCGATCAGTTTCCGGTCACAATTCAAAGTGTTAGTTATGACCTATAAAACCCTTCATGGCACCGGACCAGATTATCTCAGGGACCGCCTTCTGCTGCACGAATCCCAGCGACCAGTTAGGTCCCACAGAGTGGGTCTTCTCCGGGTCCCGTCGACTAAACAATGCCGCTTGGCGGGACCCAGGGGAAGAGCCTTCTCTCTGGCGGCCCCGGCCCTCTGGAACCAATTCCCCCCAGAGATTAGAATTGCCCCCACCCTCCTTGCCTTTCGTAAGCTACTTAAAACCCACCTCTGCCACCAGGCGTGGGGGAATTGAGATACTCTTTCCCCCTAGGCCTTTACAATTTTATGCATGGTATGTCTGTATGTATGTTTGGTTTTTATAATAATGGGTTTTTAATTATTTTTAGTATTGGATTATTATTATATGCTGTCTTATTATTGCTGTTAGCTGCCCCGAGTCTCCGGAGAGGGGCGGCGTACAAATCCAATAAATAAATAAATAAATAAATAAAATAAAGACAGAAAGACAAAGACAGAATTACACTGCAATCGATGGGAGATACATATTTCTTTCTTTAGAGAAGCTGGTTATTCACTCGCCCCCTTTTCTCTCTCTCTCTTTTTAAAAGAAAAGAACCTGATTGAAAGCTAGCCGCCCCCAGCCGAACTCACACTCCAGCCAATCCCAGGTGCGTAGCCTTCATCAGACTTTCCTCAGCTGGGCTTGGCTTCCCACTCGTGGCTGCTATGTCTTCAGAGCCTGGAGCTGTCATGCAGTTGCAGAGTGATGTCAGCTCTAAATCCAGCTAGAGCAGAAGGGGGGGTGAATCTAAACCGTGAAGTGGGTGGGTATGGGAGGGGGTGTGAACCAGGAGGAGAGTTGAGTCTGGTATGACTGATGGAGGAATCATAACAGTTGACATTGGAATCTATTACATTACAATATGTCTGAATATATAAATTATAGCATTCAATAAACATATAGACTTACAAAAAAGAAAGAGAAAGAAAATTAAAAGAAAAAAATATAGAGAAAGTAGAGAGAAAAAGAAGAGAAGGAAAAAAAGAGGTGAAGCAATGAAAAGGAGAGAAAAAGAAAAAGAGAGAAGGGTGGGCGAGTGTACAGTGGAGTTGTGTTGAGAATGTGAACTAATTTTAAATTTGTTAGCTCATTACCTTAGATCAAGATTAGTCATATAGATAGGGAGAAGCCAGCGTTGAATTAATCACGGTATAGAGATTTGGAACTAAAAGTAAAATTTTATCTTTATACATCCAATATCTCTTGCAGCAATTGGAAAAGAAAAGAAGGGGTTTTAGCTTAGATTTGTGTCTAATCTAATATATACAGATCATTCCATTGTTTAAGCAAATTGTTCTCTTTTTTTTAACCACCTATAAAACGGATCCCAACAATTGTTGAATGAAGACTCGGTTTCATTTCTAACTGCCATCATCTCTGCACAGTATTTAATTTTTCTTACTATAGCATCTTCTGGGGATATATCTTCATTTTTCCGCCACTGCGCGAATGTTAGTCTGGCTGCAGTGGTTAGATGAATAATTAGGTGTATTTGGGTTTTAGGAAGATTTTGTCTAAGGATACCCAAAAGGAAACATTCCGGAGTTTTATCTATTTTCAAATTTAGTATTTCCTCTATCCAGAGTCCAATTATATTCCAATAAATCTGTGATTTTTGGCATTGCCACCAAAGATGGAAGTAAGTACCTAGTTCTTGATGGCATTTCCAGCAGTAGGGCGATAGTTGGTTATTTAATTTAGCTAATTTTATCGGAGTGATGTGCCACCTATAGAACATTTTAATTAAATTTTCTTTATAGGATGTAGCTATAGTTAATTTATAGTTTCTATTCCATAACAGTTGCCATTCTTCGTCTTTAATTTCTATTTTAAGGTCAAGATTCCATTGTTTAATATTTATTTTTATGTTGGTGTTATCAAATTCATTAGAAGTTAAATAGCAGTAAAAAAATTTAATCAATTGATCCCGTGGTCCTATACATATTTTATCTAGGAGATCATTTTTGGCAATTCCTGGCGTAATTTTATCTTTATTAAATTTTGACTTTATTTGTAAATACTCCCACCATTCTGTTTTTTGGCCCAGGGTTTCTAATTCTGCTCTAGTTCTAATTTCTCCATTGGTATTTATTATATCCTTATACATTATTATATTATTTTTTTTGTGGAAGTCTTAAAGCTGCAAGTTGGAAGACCCTCAAGTTAGAGGTTAGGAGTGCAAGGGTTTTCAAATTTGGCAAGTTTAAGGCTTGTGGACTTCAACTCCCATTTCTGAGCTAGCATGACTAGGAGGAATTCTGGGAGTTGAAGTCCACAAGTCTTAAAGCTGTCAAGTTTGAAGACCCCTGATTTAGAGGTTAGGAGTGCAAGGGTCTTCAAGCCTGGCAAGTTTAAGGCTTGTGAACTTCAACTCCCATTCATAAGGTAGCATGACCGGTGGAGGAATTCTGGGAGTTGAAGTCCACAAGTATTAAAACTGCCAAGTTTGAAGTTTGTAAAAGGTGTACATGGTTTTAAAAAGTGCAGTGATACCTTGGCTTACGAACTTAATTGGTTCCGGGACGAGGTTCGTAAGGTGAAAAGTTCATAAGACGAAACATTGTTTCCCATAGGAATCAATGTACAGTAAAAGCAAATAATCTGTGCAAACCCATTAGGAAAATCCAAACTTTAAGGCTTAAAAAAAAAGCAGTGAGGGGACAAAGTGAAGGCTAACGGAATGGAGACGGCCAGCAAGGAGAAGCGAGGAATGGAGGTCCTAACGAAGGCTAATGCCACCCCCAATCCCTCCCAAAATCGCCAGTCCAAAAGCTTCCTATCTTGCTCCAAATTCCTCCAAAAATCGCCAGTCCAAAGGCTTCCTATCTTGCCCCCAATTCCTCCAAAAATCGCCAGTCCAAATTGCTTCTAAAATCGCCCCTCCAGCCGCTTCCTATGCCACTCAAATCGAGGTCCTAAGGAAGGCAAATGGAGTGAAGAAAGGCAGCAAGGAGAAATGAGGCATTTAGAAAGGAGAGGTGAGTTTGGAAGACTTTGGAAGTGATTTGAGGTGGCTTAGGAAGCTTTTGGGGGAGCAATTTTTGGAGGAATTGGGGGCAAGATAGGAAGCTTTTGGAGTGGCGATTTTTGGAGGAATTGGGGTAGAGCAGTGTTTCCCAACCTTTTTTGAGCCGCGGCACATTATTAATATTTTCAAAATCCTGGGGAACACTGAACGGGGGGACGGGGGGGCGCGGGGGGGGGGCTAAAGAAAAGTTTGGACAAAAAATATCTCTTCCTCCATTTCACTCTAATTCTCCCTCCCTCTTTCTCTCTCTTCCTTCCCTTCTTTCTCTCTCTCCATCCCTCTTTCTTTCTTCCTCTCTTTTTTGCTCTCTTTCTCTCTCCCTCCTTCCCTACCTCTATGTCTTTCTCTCTCCCTTGCTCTCTCTGCCTCTCTTGCTATCTCTCTTTTATTCTCTCTCTTTCTCTTTCTCTGTCTCTCTTGCTATGTCTCTTTCTTTCTCTCTCTATCTCTTTCTCTCTCTCTTTCTGTCTCTCTCTCTCTCTCTTGTTATCTCTTTCTCTCTCTCTCTTTCTCTGTCTCTCTTCCTATCTCTTTCTTTCTCTCTCTCTGTCTCTCTCTCTCTTGCTATCTCTTTCTCTCTCTTTCTGTGTCTCTTGCTATCTCTCTTTCTCACTCACTCTCTATCTTTCTCTCTTTCTCTGTCTCTCTCTGTCTCTCTTACTATCTCTTTCTCTCTCTCTCTCTTGCTATCTCTTTCTTTCTTTTTCTCTCTCTCTCTTGCTATGTCTCTCTCTCTCTCTCGGGCGGGGGGTGGGGGCTAAAGAAAAGTTTGGACAAAAAAATATCTCTTCCTCCATTTCACTCTATTTCTCCCTCCCTCTTTCCTCCCTCCCTCTTTCCATTGTATCTCTCCCTCCCTCTTTCCTTTCTATCTCTCCCTCCCTCTTTCCTCCCTCCCTCTTACCTTTCTATCTATTTTCTTTCTATCTCTCCCTCCCTTTCCATTGTATCTCTCCCTCCCTCTTTCCTCCCTCCCTCTTTCCTTTCTATCTCTCCCTCCCTCTTTCCTCCCTCCCTCTTTCCTTTCTATCTCTTTCCTTTCTATCTCTCCCTCCCTCTTTCCTTTCTATCTCTCCCTCCCTCTTTCCTCCCTCCCTTTCCTTTCTATCTCTCCCTCCCTCTTTCCTTTCTATCTCTCCCTCCCTCTTTCCTCCCTCCCTCTCTCTTTCCTTTCTATCTATTTTCTTTCTATCTCTCCCTCCCTCTTTCCATTGTATCTCTCCCTCCCTCTTTCCTCCCTCCCTCTTTCCTTTCTATCTCTCCCTCCCTCTTTCCTCCCTCCCTCTTTCCTTTCTATCTCTCCCTCCCTCTTTCCTTTCTATCCTTCTCTCCGTCCCTCAGCGGCGGCAAAGAAGAAGGAAGGCAGGCTGCAGAGGGCACCAAGGACAAGAGCACTTGCTCGCTCCCTCGCCCTCTGACTTTCCTCCCTCGCTGCTGAAGGGACGAGCGCGGGCACGAGCACGGGCCCGTTGCAAGAAGTTTTTGTTTGTTTGTTTTTTCCTTCCCCCGGCTCACGGGAGAGAGAGAGAGAGAAAGAAAGAGCGCAGCCAGAGAAAGCGGCCTCGAGCCGAGTGCAAACTGCAGGATGCGGCAAAGGACTCCTGGCCAACCAAAACGGGGGTGGGGGTGGTGAAGGCAAAGCCTGGGAGGCGGGGAAGGGAAGAGCGGGAGACCCCCCAGACAGAACGGCTGAGGGGAAGGAAAGACGGAAGGAGGGAGGGATTGAGAAGTGAAGCCAGGGAGGGCTGAGAGAAAAGGGGAGCAGCGCGCGCGAGAGAGGGGAGGGCAGGCATTCCCGAAACGGACGGAGAAAGCCCTCTCTCGCAGCGAAAGCACTCCCAGCCAGGGGGCTGCGAGAGAGGGCATTCTCCGTCCGTTTCGGGAAAGCCCGCCCCGGCACCCGCAGCGCCCCGCCCAGCTGGAGCTTCCCTAGGAGCTCCGCGGCACACCTGGCTGTGTCTCGCGGCACACCGGCTGGGAAACGCTGGGGTAGAGAAAGGGAAATGAAGATAAGGGAAATAGATTTGATACAAGAGCAGCTGAGATTAACTAAGAGTAGGGATTGGAATAGTTTATTGAAATTGAAAAGGAAACAATTGATGGTGTACGACGAGATCCAATGGAACAAGATGAAAATGACGATGCGTTCTTTAAATTGCTTCCTTATCTCGCAGCACTATAATGGGGTGTTCTTTTATTTAACCAAATGTAAAATTCTTCCCATATTTGGTAGCATTTCGTTTTTTCTTTTTCTTTTACTTCCATTGTTAATTTATCTGCTTCAGCACAATCTAACTTTTTTTTATTAAATTCCGTTCACTTGGCATGTTTTCATTCTTCCAAAATTGTGCGATAGCTATTCTCGTTGAAGTTATTAGATGTTGTATTAAGTAATAATGTTCCTTATTCATCTGATTTTCAATAATGCCAAGCAAAAATATTTCAGGTTTCATTTCTAGTTCAATCTTGGTTATTTCCTTTATCCATTTCTGAAGTTTGTGCCAGATTTCTTTAACTTGTCTGCAGGTCCACCACATGTGGAAGTATGAACCTTGTTTCTCACCACACTTCCAACAGTTAGGCTTGAGGTTAGTGTACATTTTTGCTAGCCTTTCAGGGGGCATATGCCACCTATAAAACATTTTTATTGCATTTTCTTTGTATGCGGTGGATTTTGTGATTTTATAATTGGTATGCCATATTTTTTCCCATTGGTCCAATTGTATTGTGTGACCTATATTCTTTGCCCAAGCGATCATATTCCCTTTTACTATTTCTTCCACGTTTTGGTGTTCTTGGAGTATTTTGTAAATGTTTGCAATTGATTTTTTGTGGGGGCCCAATAAGATTTTATCTAATGGAGTGTAGTTTTTCTGTATTCCATATTTCTTTATATCTACATGGAATCTAGATGATATTTGGTGATAGCACCACCAATCCGCTTTTATTCCTTCTTCATTTAACTATGTTCGTGTTTTTAATTTTGAGTCTTTATCTAATAACTGTGAATAGTTTAACAGTTTTTGTCGGCTTATGATATTTGGGTAAATTATTGCTTCTATGCTTGAGAACCATAGTGGTATTTTAAAATAATGTTGCTTCCTAATTAAGTTCCAGTTGTCTATTAATGACTTCCTTATCAGATGATGTTTAAAGTATGAGTGTATAGTAGACTTGTTATCCCAAATGAAACTGCCATCCGGACTGGATATCATGTCCCTCTAAAGCTAGTAGTCTGGTATTTTGAAGTTGTATCCACTCTTTAACCCATGTTAGGGCTGCTGCTCGGTAATAGAGTTTGAAATCGGGTAGGCCAAGTCCACCTTGCTTAGGGTTATCTTGTGTCAATTTGAGTCTAATTCTTGGTCTTTTCTTTTGCCATATAAATTTGGATATTAATTTGTCTAATTTTTAAAAAAAGGTTCCTTCTAATTTAATTGGAATTGTTTGGAAGTAATATAGAAATTTGGGTAGTATAGTCATTTTTATTGTGGCGATTCTTCCTAGTAATGAGATTGGTAATTTAGTCCATGTATCTAATTGTGATTCTGTTTTTTTAGTAGTGTATCATAGTTATCTTTTTTTAATGTTATACATCTCGCTGATAGATTTATTCCTAGGTATTTAATTCTTTCAGTAATTTCCAATTTTAATTTACTAGTCAAAGTTTGTTTGTCCTTTGCGGTCATATTTTTAACTATAATTTTAGTTTTGGTTTTATTGATTTTTAGTCCTGCTACTTGTCCGTAATTGTTTATTTCTCCCATTAATTTTTTGCCTGTTTGTATCGGATTTTCAATAATAAAAGCTATATCGTCCGCAAATGCTTGTAACTTAAACTCATGACCTTTAGTTTTTAAGCCTGTTATATCTTCATTTTTTCGTATTTGGTTTAACAAAATTTCAGTGCATAGTATAAAAAGGAATGGGGATAGTGGGCATCCTTGTCATACTCCTTTATTTATTTGAAGTGTATCAGTTGTCTCTCCATTGATTATGATTCTAGCTGACTGCTTTGAGTATATGGTTTGAATTATTTTAGTAAATTTTTGTCCAAAGTTCGTTTTTTTCAATACCTCGAATAGGAATTCCCAATTTAAATTATCGAACGCTTTTTGGGCGTCCATAAATATTATTGCAGCTGTTTTTTCTGAATGGGATTTGTAATATTCTAGAGTGTCTAGCATTATTCTGATGTTATTTTGAATGTGCCTATTGGGTAGGAACCCATTTTGATCTGAGTGTATCCATTTGTTTAGTATTATTTTGAGTCTATCGGCTATTATTGCAGTAAAAATTTTATAATCCGCATTTAATAATGCTATGGGTCTGTAGCTCATTATTTTTTCTTTTTCCTTTTTATCTTTGGGGATTAAGGTTATTAAGGAGTCTGTCCATGAATTTGGCATTTTCCCTAAATTTAGAACTTCATTAAATACTTCTAGCATCAGGCCTTTTAGAGTGTCTCCTAGTTCTTTATAATATTCTGCCTGGATTCCATCTGGTCCGGGAGATTTGTTATTTTTTTGTTTACGTATGGCTGTATCTAATTCTTCCCTAGTTACATCCTTCCCTAAAAATTCTCTGTCTAAATCCGTTAACTCCTCTATTTCACATTTTATCAAATAGTTATGTCTTTTTCATTTATTTCTTCCTTTTGATATAGAGTTTGATAATATTCCCTGATGATCTTCTTTTTTTCCTTTAGTGCAAATTGTAATATTCCTTTATTATCTTCTAATTGGTGTATATATCTATTTTTTCTCTTTTTTTAATTTGTATGCCAGCCATTTACCTGTTTTGTTGGCATGTTCAAAGTGGTTTTGTTTTGATCTTTTTATTTGTATAGCTATGTCCTCTTGTATAATTAAATTTATTTTATGTTTGATTTTGTCCTTTTCTTGGTTTAGATTGCTATTCTGGGGGTCATCTTATAGCCGTATTTCCAATTTTTTTATTTGTTCTTGTAGATCTCTTAATTTTTGTTTTTTCCCCCTTATTTTCTCTGCTTGTATATGCGATTGTTAGACCCCTTGTGTATGCCTTAGCAGTGTCCCAGATATTTTGGGTTGAGGTGTCGTTATTCCAATTGTATTTCAAAAAATATTTTAATTCTCTGGTCATATATTTTATATATTCTTTTCCTTTTATTATATTTGGATATATAGCCCAATGTTTATTCCCCTTTCCTTCTGTTTTAAGTTTTACTACTATGGGGTGGTGGTCCGCCCATGTGTTTATGCCAATATTGATTTCTTCTACTATATTTTCGATTTCATTTGTGGTCCAGAACATATCTAGTCTGGACCATGATGGGTGTGGGGAAGAGTAGTATGTAAATTTGGTCTTATGTTTATTTCTTTCTCTCCATATATTTTTTAATCTGTGTTCTTCCACCATATCAAAAAAGACGGAGGGCAAACTTTTCCTGTTACTACATTTATTATTTTTGTTTCCTGTTTTATAGTCAATTCGTAGGTCTACTATCGCGTTGTAATCACCCAATATACACATGTTGGGGTTTTGCATTCTATTTATTTGGTCGTATAATTTCTTGTAAAAATCTTTTTGATTCGTATTAGGTGCATAAATAACGATCATTAATATCTCTTTTTGGTCTATGGTAATTTCTAGCATTAGGATTCTCCCTTCTTCGTCTAGGTATTTTTGTTTAGGGTTTAACCATTCTTTAACGTAAACTGCTATGCCCCTCTTTTTATTCTCTGATGAAGCTGCAAACATTTCCCCAAGTTTCGGATTTTCTAATAATTTTTCCTCACATTTTTTAATATGGGTTTCCTGCAGAAAAGTTATATCCGCGTTTTCATTTAGTAATTTTTTGTAAATTTGTTTTCTTTTGATCGCTGAGTTCAATACATTGATGTTTACCGAAAATATTTTTGCTTGTTTAGCCATGTTATTGTTTCCTAGCCGTGGCTCTTGTAACTATTCTTTCTGTTTCCTCTCTTGGGTCTTGGTTCCTGTCCTTTGTTTCTGGATTTGTATTTCTTGCTTCCTGATTGGTGGGTTCGCTCTCCATATTGCTGTTCCTGGTTCCTTTTAGGTTTTCCTCTATAAATCTGTCGGCTTTTTCATATGTGTCGATTTTAATCTTTCTATCTTTCCATGTGATTAGTAGGCCCTCCGGGATTAGCCATCGGAAAGGGATCCCTTGACTTCCGGGGCGGGGTCATGGTGAAGCAGAGTTAAGGGAGACACTGCTCCACTTGATTCTAAGATTTTTCATTTGGGGGGCTCCTTTAGAGCCATCGCAAATTCCGGAGAGGTGAGCGATAAAGGTGGGAATATTCCAGGAAGGTGTTGGTGTGCGCAAACCCCACTTTCCGTGGTTAGATCTCAACGGGAAAGAAGCCGGTGTGGCAGCACTACGGCCCGAAGACATGGTGACCCCTTAAGACATCAGGAAGGAGACAACGCAAGAGAGTCGGCGTAGACCAGTGGATCAGAGGGTGACAGCCAAAATAATAATAAGAAACAAGATCAATCTCAATATCAAGAAGTTCCAAAATAAGACATAACAAGAAAGCCTCCTACAAGATTAAGACGTCAGCGCTTTAAAAAAAAAAAAAGATCGGAGCTTAAGTGTGAGACCGGAAAGATTACAATCTTAAACTTCTGCGTGAGTCCACCAATAACAGGAAAACCTAGCTATTATTTTTCCGCTCTCTTCTTTGACTTTTTTTGGATCCTTTTCTCCTCCTTTTTATAACTTTTTGAGACAATTGATATTTAGACTATAGGTAAACTCAAAAATTATATTCTATTACATGGGTCTTGATTCCTCCCCCCTCCTGGCTTTTGCTGGTTTTTTTTTCTCCCGCCCTACGCTGATTGCGGCCCCTTTAAGGAGAGCACTTTGTAAAACTCTGGTAAATCTAAGAAATTGCCGTAAGCAACTTAAGAACTTGCCGTAAGTAATGAGAGTGAACGAGAGCAAATATGATGCAACGAGAACAATAGGTGACTAAAGTAAATAGATCCACATTACTAAACATGAGCTTTGGACAATCTTTTTCTCCCTTTTTTTTACAATTCACCAAACTCTATAACTTCGCTATTTTTGTTCCTTTTTTTCTTTTTTCTTTTGGTATCCTAAAAATAGATGTCAACGTAAACGCCAAATAGCTTCCTGTCGGGAAAGCTCTCCGAACTGTGATACTGCCATTAGCGGTCATTTTCTTTCTTTCTTTTTTCTTTTTACATATATATTTTTCTTCTTCCCCCTCTCCATTTTTTTTCTTTTTCTCAATATCGTTCTTTTTCGGATCCTTTTTCCCCCCCTACTAAATCTTTTTTTTTATAACAGACCTGGTTTAAATCCCCTTTGAATTTTTTTTCCCAACAGAACTTTCAAACAGAACTCCCCAGCACTCTTTTCTTTCTCTTTTTCTTTCATCTTTCCCCCCATTTTCAATACCCCTTTATTACAACCCCCTCCCTCTAATAAATTTCACTTCCCTTTACTTCCCCTTCTCAATTTGTAATTTAATATAGTACAATTTATTAATTCTCCTGATATAGATATAAGTTATAGGCAACTAGATATACTTATGTATTTTTCATAATTAAAGTTATATGTCTCTAATTTAAATATTTAAATACTTTTATGAATTGTATTAATTAAATAATTGATTGTGATGTAAAAAACCTAATTAATAATTAGTCATCTGTCTGAATTAATTATCTCTCTGAATTTGTAAAATAATAGAACATAACCTTTTGTAGTGATTACTATTAACAAATAGTTAAAAGATAAGCTGAATTGAACTGAATTGAATTGATTATATTGGTTAAGGTTTTTTTTTCTTCTCTTGTTTTTCTCTTTTTTTCTTTTATATAATCTTGCTATAAGTGTACATAAATAAATGTGTGATTAATGTATAAGTAATAATAAATCAATAAATGAATAATATAAGACACTGTTAGCATTGTATAAGTTTAATTTTTCCCCCCCATACCAACTCTATTCTTTTTTTCTTTTGCTATCTCTTCTTTTTTACTTTTGGGACATCTCGATAGGATAAGTATAAATATATTATATAATTATAAATATAAAGATTAGAATTATTATAGCATTATAGCAGTTAAAAACAGTGAATTTAATGTGTTTTAAATACTGTTTTTTTAAAAAAAGGTATAAACTGATTGAGTTCAAAAACTGACAAGACAAATAGATCATAGATAGCAATATAATTGTGATTACAAAACTTTCTGTATTTTGAACATTGAATGAAAGTGTGGAGTAATTTTTTTAAAACGATAAAAATGACACAAACTTATACTAAATCACTCAAGAAGCAAACACCAATAACACCGCTCGCAATCGGACCAAAAACATCGACGGAGATGACTACAATAGAAAAGCAAGAGCAAGGGCCAACTCTTCAAACTATCCAAAGTTCACTGGATCTAATCCACGACTTCATGACACAAACACAAGAAACTATGTTCAAGACGCAAGAAACCATGGTACAAAACCAAATCCAAACAAACAAGAATTTTGAATTTATGAATGAAAACATGGAAGAAATTAAAACCCAAATAAAGAATATACAAGACACCATTGAAAACCATGATCAAAAAATCAAACTGTTAGAAGAAAATTCAGTGAAGACAGACCGTAAAATAGAAGAAACAGAAGCGAGATTAAGAGCGGAAAACCATGAGCTAGAGGGCGCTGTTGCTTTACTAGAAATGGAAAAAGCAAATTTCTATCTGAGAGTCCAAAATGTACCCGAAACTAACGATGAAGATCTTTTCAAAAAAATTACGGAAATATTTACTACACTCCTGGAAGTAGACGAAGAAGGGCTCAGGAACCATATTGACGAATTATACAGGGTCCAAACAAACTATGCGAGACGTTTTAAATTACCCAGAGAGGTACACATCAGATTCACAAAGAAGACCGTCAGAGATGTAATCTATAAAAGTACAAGAGGTGAACCATTAATATTTGAAGGAAAAGAAATAGTAATTTTGAAGCAAATTCCAAAGAGAATAAGAGATAGAAGAAGAGACTTTCAATTCATATCGAACAGACTGATCAGAAATTATGTGTTTAAATACAGGTCCGAGAGAGCAGACAGAAATTAGGAAAGAATCAGGGTTGAAGTTAGGATGAAAGAAAATTAAATATCTGGGAATTTCGTTATTGAGAAACCGAGAGAAAATCGAGGAGGTGAATTATAGATTAATATGGAGGAAAATGCTGAAACAGACGAGGAGCTGGAAAGAGAAAAGGCTAAGGAGAATCTGTAAAATAAGAGCCTTGAAAATGATGATTGTTCCCAAAATGATATACCTGCTTCAGGTACTGGCAGGGGGGCTATCAGCATCCAAGTTTAGAGAGTGGGATAAAAAGCTTAATTATTGGATTGAAGAAGATAAGAGACCAAGAATAAGGAAAAAGTGGTTAATAATGAATTAATAGCGAATAATCTCTCCCGAGATTAAAACTGCCCCTACCCTCCTTGCCTTTCGCAAATTACTTAAGACCCACCTGTATCGCCAGGCATGGGGGAACTGAGACACCTCCCCCAGGCTTTTATGTTTCATGTTTGGCATGTGTGTGCTGCATGGTTTTAAATGATGGGGTTTTATTTGTTTTAATATTAGATTTCTTTCATTGTAATATTGTTTTATTATTGTTGTGAGCTGCCCTGAGTCTTCGGAGAGGGGCGGCATACAAATCTAATAATTTATTATTATTATTATTACTATTATTATTATTATTAATCCCTTGTTTGGAGTTGTATAGGGAAGCATTTCAAATTGAAAGATTAATGGAGCTGCAATTATTCGAAAATAAATGGGTGAAATTGGAAAAACAGATAAACGGGATGAAGAATAGAGAATTAATTTTTATAAAGTGGAATAGGAACGACTTAGATAAATTAATAGTTACCACGAAAGGGACTATGGAATTTTGGAAAAAATGGCAGGGGAAAATAGGATTATATAACTCAAAACTGTCATCGCTTTATGTAATAAATAGAGATAATGAAACAAATTTAAATAGGGTTATAGGAGAGTTGAAGGGAAGAGGGATAACTAAGATAGAATAGTTATATGAGAAGGATGGGAGGCCAAGTAGAAATCATATAGAATGGTGGTTGGGTAGGGGAAGATGGCTACAAACAAATGCAATATGTAAATATCTGAAAGAGAGAATAAAGAAGCACTATTTAGGGAAGAGATAGAGTTAGAGAAAATAATAAGAGAAAAAAGTGAGGGTACCAAGGCACAAGCAAGCAATATATTTAAGATGTTAGTGTAGTCAGACGGGGATGTGATCCAAGGATTGACTAAATGGTGGCAAAATGAGATACAAATAGAGGCGCAAGAGATGAAAAATATAGTAGAGAATATAATGAAAACTAAGAATACAAGAGTTAGGGAAATGAAAAGGGAAATATTACATAAGTGGTATGACACACCCGTTCAACTCACATACTTTCAGCAGAACGCTAAAGGTATTTGTTGGCATGGGTGTCAAGATAAAGGAGTGTTTATGCATATGTTTTGGGAATGCCCAGTAGTGCAGAATTTTTGGCAAAAAATGCAAGAGGATATTAATAGGATATTAAATATAAGATGGATAATTACTAAGAAAATGGCAGTATTAGTTAAAAGTAATGAGATGGGAGAATTCAGAGAAATAAAACAAGCAGCGATAGTAAGAGCTCAGGCGGTAATAGTCTTGGGTTGGAAGGACGCGACAAAATGGACAATGCAAAATTGGTATAGGTACATGGTGGACCACATTCAATTTGAGATTATGGATAAAAGGATGAATTTGATTAATGAAACTGATTTGCAACAACTGATGGGATGATGGGACAAGGTAAGACGATATATGGCGAGTAGGATCCAAGACCAAGCCATAAGAAACAAGTTGGAATCACTTTATAATATGTAAATAAATATTTCGCTCTTGTGTTCAAATAGTCTGTACAAGAAACACCCCCGATTGGTGGTGGGGTACGAATGTTTGTCTGGTGGTGGGCACAATCATGAGCACTTGTTATATGTTGTGTGTGTGTTTTCTTTGATATTATAAAATTAATAAAAATATTTATTAAGAAAAAAAAGAACGCAGCTGCGCGAATAGTCATTTGCTTGCCCAGACATGTACATATCTCTCCAACACTCTGCGGACTGCATTGGCTGCCAATTGGTTTCTGGATGCAATTCAAAGTGTTGGTTATGACCTATAAAGCCCTACATTGCATCGGGCCAGAATACCTATGGGACCGCCTTCTGACGCATGAATTCCAGCGACCGGTTAAGTCCCACAGAGTTGGCCTTCTCCAGGTCCCATCAACTAAACAATGTCGGTTGGCGGAGCCTAGGGGGCCTAGCCCTCTGGAACCAACTCCCCCCAGAGATTTGTACTGCTCCCACCCTCCTTGCCTTGCGCAAGAGTCTTAATACTTATTTATGTCGCCAGGCTTGGGGCCATTATATTCTTGCCCCCTGGCCGATGAATGGGCTGAGAGAAATCTGATTGAATGGGAATGACTGGTTTTTAATTTTAGGTTTTATATTTAATTAACTGGACCCAAAATGTTATATATTGTTTTATATGTTGTGAGCCATCCCAAGTCCTCGGAGAGGGGCGGCATAGAAGTCCAATTAATAATAATAATAATAATAATAATAATAAAAACAACAACAATAAAACAACAACAATAATAATAATATACAAATACAAAAAAAAGAAGTCAAATATAAATATCTAAAACTATAAATGTTATGTCTCTGCCCAGTGACTAGTAAAGGAACTGCCATTGGGCATTCCTGTCACTGGGTAGAGACAAATCTTGGAGGGAACTTTGTAGTGTGTTCATTGGTTATGTTATTATGGGCTGGAGTATAAATGAGCTGTCTTGTAGCTCAGGCTCCTCAGTTCTGTGTATTGATTGTACTAGTTGTTTTCCATGTCCGACTTCGATAAACCCGCAGTTAATTACCTTGCCGTGTCTCCGACTTAATACTGGCGACGAAGGATTGGTTTCTCCACGCTATTCAGAGTTCCTCCTGCCGGTCACTTGATGAGTTGCAATGTCCACTCAGTTGACCTTTCCGCCTTTTGACCCCCTCGGCGAGACATGGGACTCTTATGTGGCCCGTTTCGAATTCTTCCTCATATCAAATGGCTACACGGAAATTTTGGGCGCCAGAAAAAGATCATACTTTCTGGGGTTTTGTGGCCCTGAAATGTTCGAGACAGCGAGAGCCCTCTTTGCCCCGACTTCTATTCATGATGTCCCATGGCCCGACTTCCTCTCCACTTTCCAGGACCACTATGCCCCTGCTCCCTCCCATTGTGCTCGTCGTCATAAATTCTTCCATAGGAATCAACTTGAGGGGGAGTCGATTAATGAGTTCGTTGCTGCCCTCCGTCGTGCGGCGTTGTATTGTGAATTCGAGAATTTGGATGACTATCTTCTCGATTGCTTGGTGTTTGGCGTTAAGGACGGCCGCCTTTAGCGCCGGTTGTTGGCTACACAAGAATTAACTTTTTTAAAACCGCCTTGCGTGAAGCCCGAGCTTTTGAACTGTCAAACCAGACTCTGGCAGTCATGGACGCCGCAGTTAACTCCACCTCTGCAGCTCCAAGCCAAGACGCCGCCTGCCTTCCACAGGATCTTGAGAAGGCTTTATCTTTGGAGGAGGAAGTCTGCCGCCTGGCGGCCACTCGTCCCAAAGAAACTCCACCAGAGCGCTCACGGCCCCCCTCGCCCTGCTGAGGGTGTGGCAGCGATCACTTCCGGGCTGCTTGCCCTTTTAAATCAGCTGTTTGTCGCCGATGCGGAGCAATGCGTCACATTGCTCGGGTCTGCAGGCTCTGTCGTCCGCCTCTGCCTCCTTCTGCCTCATCCTGGGACCAGGGCTCCGTTTCTTCTTGCTGGTCCTCGAAGCCTTCGGGCTCCCGCCGTTATGAGTGCAACACTGTTTACGCTGTCGCCAAGGGACCGACGTCCATCATCCAGAAGTCTTCTCAGCGTGTTGACAAGATCAGCGTGTGGTCCGCCTCGGTCATTCAGCCTGCACCATGCTTGTTGACACCGGCTCCGCCCACTCCCTGGTTCTGTGGGCTACTCTCAGGCGTTGTTTCCCTCGCCTCTCCAAGCAAAAGTTGCAGCCATGTTTTCTCTCCTTGCGGGACTATCAGGGTGCAGTTATTCCGGTGCTAGGTCAAGGCCATTTCGCAGTACGCTACAAGAACTTTTCTGGGCGTCTGCCATTGATAGTTGTGGATGGACCTTTTGCTAACTTACTAGGGCCTGATTGGTTTAATTCATTGGGTCTTTAATTGTTGGGAGTTAACTTGGTTCTGCAAGGGGGAGGTTTCTCCGATTTGGCTGCCCAATATCCTGATGTTTTTGGGGGTGATCTGGGTCGTTATAAGGGTTCACCTGTCACTTTCAGCCTGGACCCCTCGGTCCCTCCTATCCAACTTAAACCTCGCCGGGTTCCCCTGGCGCTTCGCCCATGGGTGGATGCAGAATTAGATCGCCTTATTGCCCAGGGTGTTTTGGAGCCTACCGATCAGGCCACCTGGGAGACGCCTATTGTGGTGGCGATCAAAGCTGATAGGGGTATCAGGATTTGTGGGGATTATAAATGTTCGATCAATAAAGCCCTCGCCCACCACTCCTACCCAGTGCCAGTGGTGCAACACCTGCTGCACTCTCTGGGAGATGGCACTGTGTTCGCAAAGTTTGACCTCTCCCAGGCGTACCAGCAACTTCCGGTTTATCTTGCTACTGCTGATGCACAGGCTATTATTACTCATAGGGGAGTACAGTGAACCCTCGAGTTTCGCGTCCTCAAGCATCGCGAAAGGGCTATATCGCTAGTTTTCAACCCGGAAGTAAACTCCACCATCTGCGCATGCGTGCCCTTCCACGCATGCGTAGATGGTGGAGTTTCCCCGCCGGGCAGAGGCTTCCCTGGGTCTTCCCCCTCTTGCCCCGGTAAGACCCCAGCGGCGGCGCGCTTGGGGACACCCCAACTCCGCTTCCCAGCTGGGAAGCGGAGCCGGCAACAGCGTGGGCAGGCGGGCGGCGCGCGCGAGCTTCGGGACACCCTACCTCCGCTTCCCAGCTGGGAAGCGGAACCGGCAACAGCGTGGGTGGGCGGGCGGCGCGCGCGAGCTTCGGGACACCCCAACTCCGCTTCCCAGCTGGGAAGCGGAGCCGGCAACAGCGTGGGCGGGCGGCGCGCGCGAGCTTCGGGACACCCCAACTCCGCTTCCCAGCTGGGAAGCAGAGCTAGGGTGTCCCCAAGCGCGCGCGCACCCCAGGCGCGAGCAACGGGGTGGGCAGGCGAAGGGCGGGCGGCAGTGGAAGTAAAAACACCATCTGCGCACGCACAGATGGTGTTTTTACTTCCGCACCGCTACTTCGCGAAAAATCGATCATCGCTTGGGGTCCTGGAACGGAACCCTCGCGATGATCGAGGGTTCACTGTATTTAAATGTCATCGCCTGCAATTCAGGGTCTCCACGGCCCCTGGTATTTTCCAAGGTCTAATGGAGCGGTTGCTCTATGGAATTCCGGGCATTGTACCCTATTTTGATGATGTGTTGGTGTCCGCACGCTCCGATTCGGAGCTCCTCACGAGAGTCCGCATGGTCCTATCCAAGTTTCAGGAAGTAGGCCTTAGGATTACACCACACAAGTGTGTGTTTGGGGTACCCAGGGTGGAGTTCTTGGGGTTTGTCGTGGATGCAGCTGGCATCCACCCTATGCCAGAGAAGACTGCGGCTATCAGGAATGCCCCAATTCCACGCTCTAAGGCGGAGCTCCAAGCTTTCTTGGGGTTGCTTAACTTTTATACTGTTTTCATTCCACATAAGGCTTTTATGGCAGAGCCCCTGCACCGGTTGTTGGATAAAAATAGGAAATAGGAGTGGGGTCCTCGGGAGGCCAGTGCATTTAGAGCCGTGAAGGAAATACTTACCTCTAACACGGTTTTAGCCCAATACTCTCCAAACTTACCCTTAGTCCTCACGTGTGATGCTTCTCCATACGGGGTGGGGGCAGTGCTTAGCCATAGGCTGCCCAATGGTTCAGAGGTGTCTTTAGCATTTTTTCCCCAAAACCTGGCCAAGGCTGAATGGAACTTTGGCCACATCGACTGGGAGGCCCTGGCCCTCATTGCGGGAGTCCAGCATTTCTATGACTACCTATTTGGTCAATCTTTTGATCTCATAACTGACCACAAGCCACTGTTAGGCCTCCTCTCTGGGGACCGACAGAGTCCAAATGTCCTTTCCCCTAGAATGTCCCGCTGGATTATCTTCCTGGCCAACTATTTGCATTGTCTAATCTATCGGCCGGGGCAACATATCGCTCACGCTGATGCCCTCAGTAGGTGCCCACTTCCTGAGCTGTTAAGACGACCCGGCCCCGGCTTGCACTGTTCTGGCCATCACAGGAAGCCCCTTGGCATTATCTGCACCGGATGTGGCCTGGCATTCTCGCCGTGATCGTGTGCTGACCATGGTATTCTCTTGGGTTCTACGAGGGTGGCCTTCCTCCTCACCCTCACCGGAGTTTTTTCCGCTGTAGGGAAGAACTTTCAGTAGTTCAAGGATGTCTCCTTCGGGGTCCCCGAGTGTTTATTCCAAAGCCTCTTAGGGCGCATGTGCTATCACTGCTGCATCGAGGTCACCCGGGGGTGGTCCGCATGAAGTCTTTGGCTAGGGGGTATGTCTGGTGGCCTGGCCTTGACCAAGATGTAGAGAAGAAAGTGGCCCACTGTTTGCCTTGTCAGGAACACCATTCTTCACCTCCTAGGGCTGTCCCTCTCTCATGGGAACCCCATCGGGCCCCTGGGTCCGATTACATATTGATTTAGCGGGACCATTTGTAGGCCAGATGTTCTTGGTACTGGTGGACGCTTATTTGCGGTGGCTGGAAGTGCGCCACCTGCATTCCACAGGGTCACACGCCATTATTACTGTCCTTAATTCCATTTTCGCCACCCACGGTTATCCGGACCTAATTGTCTCCGATAACGGTCCGCAGTTCACATCCTCTATGTTTGAGACATTTTTGGCCGCGGCAGGAATCCGCCATGCGCTAATCGCACCCTGGCATCCAGCGTCCAATGGCATGGCGGAGCGCATGGTTAGAACTGCAAAGGATACCCTAAAGAAGCTACCACATGGGTCCTGGCAAGAGAAGCTCTCAGAGCTCCTAGCCACTCAACACACCACTCCGACTGCCCCCACTAAGAAAACCCCAGCTGAACTTCTCATGGGCCGTAAGTTGCGCACCGTCCTTGATAGGTTACACCCGTTATATGCCCAGGTGGCCACTTGGCCGGAGTCCGCTGGTCGAGCCTTTCCACCTGGAGCCCTGGTTTTTGTACGTTCCTATGGGGAAGGTCTGACTTGGATTCCAGGAACAGTGACAAGGGAGAGAGGCCCCCGTTCTTATGACGTCTCTGTTCAGGACGGTCGTAGTTGGCACCGTCATTTAGACCAACTAAGATCTAGGATTCCGTTTCTGTCCTTAGAAGGCCAGGACCAAGCCACTGCTAGGGGCACCGCCACCGACGCTTATTCCCCGGAGGTTAACACAGGCATCCTAGATCCGGCAACTGAAGGACTGATTAGCAGAGCCACCTCACCCGGATCTCCAGAAAGAGCTCCAGTTTTGGATAACTGGCCCCCTACTCCTACCCAGGGCAGTACCTGGGAAGAAGTTCTTTCCCGCCGTTCAGAAAGGGTTTGCCGGAAACCAGCTTATTTGAGGGATTATATTTGTAGCAACATAAGGAGGGAGGAGTGTTATGTCTCTGCCCAGTGACTAGTAAAGGAACTGCCATTGGGCATTCCTGTCACTGGGTAGAGACAAATCTTGGAGGGAACTTTGTAGCGTGTTCATTGGTTATGTTATTATGGGCTGGAGTATAAATGAGCTGTCTTGTAGCTCAGGTTCCTCAGTTCTGTGTATTGATTGTACTAGTTGTTTTCCATGTCCGACTTCAATAAACCCGCAGTTAATTACCTTGCCGTGTCTTTGACTTAATAATAAATCCCAGTTAAAAACCCACAACTCAAACATCCGGGTTGGGCCACTGTCTTGGGGCAGAGAGAAGGTTGCACATCTCCCCAAATGACCAGGGCACACCCAGCACCAACAAGAGCTGGAAGAAGATCCAGCAAGAGTGATGTGCTGGAGCATCAGCCTTGGCTGCTTCTCTGTCCTCTGCCATCGCCCGCACCTTTTCAGCCAGGTGAGCAGTGACTGGGAGGAGAGTGGGCCAGCCAGTGATGGGATAGGGAGCCACAGCAGAGGGCCCTAGGAGCTGCAAGCTCCTGAGCCACGGGTTTCCGACACCCATCCTATATCATCAGAACCTAACCCATGGCATCTTCCTCTAAAAGTGCAACCCTTAACTCCATGAATTTAACCACAGTGTCCAATCGTGAAGTTGACCCACAGAAGATTCAAGGATAAAGTTCAGATAAGTTACTTTATTGTAGATACAAAATGGATTTCTTGATATTTATTTTTTACTTTCCATTGTTGAGGGCACTTCACAGTGCTTGGCACTCATCTTGTCTGATTTCAGCTTTTTCTTGCCCTGAATATATGGCTATGATATTTTGGTGTAAGAATACACACACACATAATATTTTTTGAAGTATAAGATGCACCTCCACCCTGCCCCAAAAGAGGGTGGAAATGTCAGTGTGTCTTTTACACCAAATGCAGCCACTTAAGCCCCCCCCCCCCCCCTGCAGAGCTCTTGGATGCTGAGGAATAGGAAAAACAGCCCAATTTTGGCAAAAAATTGGCCATTTTTTGCCCTTTATTTGCAAAACTGAGGTGGGAAAAAGGTCTGGGAAGCCTACAATGAGCTCCTAGGGACTGGGGGAAGGCAAAAATGCACCCATTTTTGTGAAAAACGGGCCATTCTAATTACCCCATCTAGCATGGTTGTAAAAAGTATACTTATTTGTAAAAAGTATTCTGTTACACTGGTATTTTATTAAATAATATATTACTACATCATTTGGTTCAGAATACTTTTCCCCTTGTTTTCCACCTCTAAAATCTAGGTGCGTCTTATACTCTGAAAAATAGAGTATATTATATAAACATTAGAAAAAGTGACACCAAAAAGCTTCTCCAATCCTATCCTTAAGTCATAAAGTAAATTCTTCAGATGAGGGCTTCTTCTTCTTTTAATTAATGAAAATCTTGACATATATATACAGTGGTACCTCTACTTATGAACTTAATTCGTTCCATGACCAGGTTTGTAAGTAGAAACGTTCATAAGTAGAAGATTTCGGATGGGAGATTGGGGAAAGAAAAGGAGCAGGCAAGGGGGAATTTTGGATGGGAGAACGGGCAACGAAAAGCAGCAGGCAAGAGGGGATTTCGGATGGGAGATCGGGCAAAGTAAGTGGCCTCCCATCCAAAATCCCCCCTCACCTGCCCCTTTTCTTTGTCCCATCTCCCATCCAAAATCCCCCCTCGCCTGCCCTTTTTCTTTGCCTGTCTCCCATCCCAAATCCTCCTTGCCTATCCCTTTTCTTTGCCCGATCTCCCATCCAAAATCCCCACCACAGATTTCAGGCGCCCACGGAGAGCTCGTCAGATGCGTTGTTTTCTAGCAGAGGGGATGGGGGGTTAGAGACCTGCACAGCAAAGCCTGGCTCTAGTTCCTTTGCGATCATCAGAGCCTGCAAACATAAAAGCACTTGTTTTGGCCACTGCTCACAGCAGCAGCAATCGAGAGAGAAGCGAGGGTTTGTAACTTGAAAATGGTTCATGAGTATAGGCAAAAAAATCTTGAACACCCGGTTCGTATCTCAAAAAGTTTGTAAGTAGAGGCGTTCATAAGTAGAGATACCACTGTGTGTGTGTGTGTGTGTATCCTATAAGACATTTCGTACCTGAATTTGTCCAATAATCCTCAATATGTTAGGGTTTAAGTAGCACCCCCTAATGAAAGACGATTCCAAGGCTTGAAGTTCCTCAAAGTTCCATTTCATTAGAGATGTCATATTGGCACCTCTGGAAAAACCTGAATCTGAGAGTTCTGGATTTTCCCCACCCAAAAGAAAGTCAAAGATCCATATCCTGCACCCACAAGTCCATCATATTCACCGTCCCAACTGAAGACCTACCCCAGTCATTCCCATCCTAATGCAGGCTGAATGCCCTTGATTCCCAGAGAAAAGAATATTGTTATGGCTAATCCCCCACCTATCGTGCCAAGGTTCGACTTATTATTATTATTATTATTATTTATTAGATTTATATGCCTTGGTGGGAGATAGAGACACTGATAAAGGGGATCGATGGTTGCCAACACAACTAACTATTCACACCAGTTGAAAGCCTATTGTCATGTTACATAAGACTCAGAGAACCCAAGCAAAATGAAACTAAAACTACAAGCTCTGCAAGGCCAATGACCAACTGAAAGGGGAGAGCTTACAGTACTGTATGATGGCTTGAGGGGGGGGAGAGATGATGAAGAGGTGCATAAATAGCACTGAGAGTATTTCCCTCTCTAACTGAATTGTTGTGGCGTAGTCTGAGCTCTGTAGCGTAATTAAAGCTGAAGTCATTAACACACGGGTTTGGCTTAGCCGCTCCGAGATCACTACTCTCTGTAAACCCGCCTCCTGTTTTTCCAGGCACTAAATGTGGCAGCTCTGAAGCTCCAACGAAAAAGATGTTTTCCAGGGCTGACATAATATACTTATAAAACAGCAGTTTCTACTGCTAGTTTTTCCTTATTAAATTGTTATGGTCAGTCTTTAACATATTATTGAAAGAGATGATCTTGGAGTTGTTGACTTCCATTCTCTATAAATCATTTCACAATCTCAATATATTTAAACAAAATAATATCTTACCAGTCTTTGTTGTTGAAGTTTCTCCCTTAGTGCTCTGTCTTCAGGCAAGGCATCACTTAAAAGAAAATAATTATCCTGCTCCTCTGTGACAAAGTAAACATAAGTGTCAAAGCAAATTGTGTAACTTTTGTTAGTATACTAAAATACTTCTTAAATGGCACATTGCACTGAGATCTCAAATTATGCAAAGATGAAAAGATAAAATTCTAATGTCCTATATAAAAACTCCCTCCAGAGGTACGTACTGCCCACTCCCTCCTGGCCTTTTGCAAAGTCTTGAAGACTCATCTCTGCCAGCGAGCATGGGAGGCTGTGAGTATTGAGAGCTAATTCCTGCCGATGTTATAAATGGCTAGACTCTATTGGAATGAATGTGGATGACTGTATTAGATAAATTGGATTTTAGAATTTTTTTAGCTTTTTAATATTTTAATATTAGATTTCTATACATGGAGAGGAGCAGCAAATAAACAAACAAACAAACAAACAATAATAATAATTTATTATGTTGTATGCCACCCTGAGTCGTTTGAGAAGGGCGGCATAAAACAACAAACAAACAAATAGAGCAGAAGAGGAAGCTGCAACCGAAAATATATTTAAATCCTGGGAAATTAGAAAGCAAAACTAAGGAATGTAAAACAACTGTTCCTAGATGGGCTAGGTGTAACTTAAATAGAGAAGAGCTTGTCATGCTTTCAAGATTGAGTTGCAATGCCCTAACCACAAACTACGCAGAGGCTGAGTGGCCTCTGAAGCAGGCCCCAATTTCGGATTCATTTTGTCCATTCCGAAATAGCTCCTGCTTCCAGGACATCATCAGATGGTCTTGCACTGTATAAAAGGCTGAAGGATGGATCAGTTCGTTGTTCTTCACAAAGTAATCTCTTCATGGAGATGAACTCAAAAGCGCTCAAAAGGACTCAAAAAACAATCCATGATTCTGTGCTGTCAGGACCTCAGTTCACTTTCAAAGAGTTGCCACTAGAATGATTTGTGTGTTGGATGTGTTTTAAATCTGATTGATGCAGCGTTTTGGGATGCAATTTATGGACAACAGTGTTATTCTTGACAAATGTATCTTTTTCTTTTATGTACGCTGAGAGCATATGCACCAAGACAAATTCCTTGTGTGTCCAATCACACTTGGCCAATAAAATTCTATTCTATTTGTTCTGTTTGGGAATGCTGAGAAACGAAACGTCTCCTACGTCTTACTTTCATGGGATGCCTTATATTAGGCAATTCTACGAAATCTCTCCTACGTCTTACTTTCAGGGGTGACTTATTTTCGGGGAAACAGGGTATGTAGTGTTTTAAGTTTTTAACCATGTACAAGAATATGATTACCCTATGATATTTTAGTTTTGTTTTTATCCAAGATTTTGTCAGGCCCAAGTCTCAGAAATCCACTTAAGTTCTGATCTCTATTTGCTTACACTTAATGGAATCTTGCCAAATTAAAGCTATTAAAGATTAATCTTACAGATTAAAGCTACAACTTTCTAACCTAACAAATATCTTGGGAAATTCTAGGTTATGACTACACTGAAACCTTTTTCTCCTTACCATCCAGGTCAGGATTGTGCGGTCTCTTGTCTTAGCCCCTTTCTGGAGTATCTTCCCTGGGCAGGGTTTGGTGTAAGCCCCATCGCCTGCCTCAGGGTAGAGCAAGAAACCTTTTGCAATCTTGGGAGATGGAACTGCGGCTGCCCCCTCCTTCTCCTTCTGCAGCAGCCTACCGACAGTAACTGAAAAAACTCAGCCTCGGGAGGTCAAGGTGGGCCGGCGATGGAGAAGGCTAAGTGCGCAGATGGTTGCCAGACAAGTGGGCTGAGGCTGGCTGCTCTGCCAGTGGGCTGGTCCTGTCTTGCCGGTCCGTTGGATGCCTAGACGGCAGGGGAGCCTGCAGGGCCATTTCCCTGGCAGCAGCCCGGAACCTGGACACGTGAAAAGTCCCCGGGACAAGGCAAGTGCTGCATTCTTTCCTTTGGGATAAGAATGATGATCTCTGAGCGCTGAGAAAAGCTGTTTCCCATAGTTCGGTGAATTCAGCAGCGATTCCTCCTGGTGAGCTGTGGGCTAGTTAGGGCTGCAGACGAGGATAGGCAGCATCTTCCATTCCCCCCTCAAAGACCCTTGATGGTGTGTTTTTACAGGTGCTGAGCTTCTCAGCTTTCTAGTGTTGGCTATACTAGGGACGAAGCTGCAGCCGATCCTCCAGTAACCCCGTGGCTGGTGGGAGGTCCTGGGAGACGTGCTCATCCAGGCTCCAAAGCACAGTCGCCGCTTTGCTGCTGGTGTAGGGCCGAGCCGCTCACCTGAGCCAATTTTCCGTCTGCAGGGAGGGCTCCTTGGCCAAGGGGAAAAGTCTGGCAGGTCCTGGAGGACCGTTCTTTCCCTTAGCGACCCTAGCAATGGATCCGGCAAAGGGGCATCCCGAATGAGAAAGTGCGCAGCGAGCTTTCTCCTTGCCTCCTGAACTCCTTCTGACTCCGTGTGGTAACAAGCAGCAGCAGCCCAGAACCTTTATCTGGGGTGGAGCCTTCTTTCGGTCTTTGGATGTGGGAGAGCTGAAATCCCCCCCGGAGTAATAAAAATTTCTAAAGCTGGGAAGGGAGAGGAGAGCTGGGGGGAGATTGAGGTGGGGCGGCGGCTTGGCTCTCTTCGCTCCTATCGGGGACACAGGACAGTTTACATGCACGCGCAGAGGGGGGCGTGAGAGCGCGGACACCCCCCCATACACCGACAGACAGACACAGACACACAGTCACAGAAAGAGTTGGAAGAGACTCTTTACTGTAGGTCATCTGGTCCAGGGGTCTATAACGTTGGCCACTTTATGATTTGTGAACTTCAACTCCCAGAGTTCCTCAGCCAGCAAAGGTGGCTGAGGAACTTTGGGAGTTGTAGTCCACAAGTCTTAAAAGTTGCCAAGGTTGGAGACCCCTGCTCTAAAAACACCCCTTTTAAGGAATATTTCAGGTTTATCATCATCACCATATATTTCCATGCACTTCAATTCTGAAAATTGAAGTAGTCAAGAAAACCTCATGTTATAGTAGTAATATTAAGGCAACCTCAGCAGGGAACTGCAATTGTAAATTATTCTATCACTAGCCATTTCTGTGACTAAAAGGAACAACTAACAAAATGAATTGTTCTCGTTTGTTTGAGTTAGGGGTTAGGAGTGCAAGGGTCTTCAAACCTGGCAAGTTTAAGGCTTGTGGATTTCAATTCCTATTTCTGAGTTAGCATAATTGGGGGAGGAGTTCTGGGAGTTTAAGTCCACAAGTCGTGAAGCTATCAAGTTTGAAGTTTGTAAAAAGTATACATTATTTTTAAAAGTGTACATGGTTTTAAACAGTATACATGGTTGTAAAAAGTATTCTGCTACACTGGTATTTTATTAAACAATATAATACTACACCACTTAGTTCAGAATACTTTTTCCTTGTTTTCCTCCTCTAAAATCTAGGTGTGTCTTATACACCAGTGTGTCTTATACACCGAAAAATACGATAATTAAATTTCTGAAAAACGGAATGCCAATTTAAATAGCTTATTCTAGAAGAAGGTATCTTTTGGGTCATGACCCTCTTTTCATTTCAATTGCTTTTCAAGACATCTGGATTTTCTGGAACTTTGTTTAGAATAAGAACAGATGTTAAAGATGCTATATCTACCTTTGGGTCAGAGCTGTAATACTAAATTGGCCAATTTGCTCCAGACCATGTTTTTCAGCAGAAAGGTTTAGTCAAATACTGTATTTGTACAAGACACACCTTTTTCCTCCCTAAAAGAGGCTGATAATTAGGGTGTATCTTACACTCTGAATGTAGCTTCCCCCCCCCCCAGCCCTAACTAGCTACTAACGATCTTCCCAGCTCTTACCTTGCAGGCTCTTTGTTTCTCTCTGCAAACAATGTTTTCCAAGCCCTAAGTCTTTGCAGGGTTTTTTTCATTACTCTAACTTGCTCTGAGTAAGTTTCTTTCCAGCCCGAAACAGGTGCTAACAATGTTCCCAGCTCTTACCGGCTTGCAAGCTCTTTCACTGTTACTCTCTGCCAAGAATACATTCCAAACCCTGTCTGATTTTTTTTCATTCTCTATTTGCTCCAAATGTTTCTTTCCAGCCCTAACCAGATGCTAACGATGTTCCCAGCTCTTACCGCATGAAAGCTCTTTCATTGTTACTCTCTGCCAAGAATGGATTCCAAGCCCTATCTTTGTAGGGGGGGGGGGTTCATTGCTTTACTTGCTCCAGGTATTTCTTTCCAGCTCTAACCAGGTGCTATTAATGTACCCTAGCTCTTTCATTGTTACTCTCTGCAAAGAATCTTTTCCAAGCCCTAAGTCTTTGCAGATTTTTTCCATTGCTCTACTTGCTCAGATTGTTTCTTTCCAGGTGCTATTGATGTTCCTAGCTCTTTCATTGTTACTCTCTCCGAATAATTTTTTTAAGCCCTTAACCAGGGGATAAAATAATGTGCTGAAGCTGACCAGACTAAGGACACTAGCCAGATGAGTACTTGGTAAGCAGATTCTTTTCCCTATTTTCCTCCCCAAAAACTAAGTTGCGTCTTCTATTCCGGTGCGTCTTATACTCCAAAAATACGGTACATAATCCTGAATTAGGGTTGTTAATTTGCAGCCAGATTTTGGAAAGTCCTTTGTCACATATTTGTTATTTACATTCATTTGTCACTATTTCATCTCCCAGTCAAACAGGAAATTAGAGAAGATTAAATGTTGAAACCATTTTTGCATTGTTAGTTTCTATGGTTGGAGATAATCGAAAAAAACAAGCTACAGGCCTCTCTGATCATTGCATGATTCACCTTGTACCTGCTTACAGACAAAGATTTATGTCTTTGATAGCAGATAGCAGTCTTTCAATACTTGAGGTGCTGCCACAGAGGGGGGTGGGGATCAAGCTGTTTTCCAAAGCACCAGAAGGGCAGACAAGGAATAACAGATGGAAGCTGACCAAAGAGATTCAACCTGGAAATAAGGAGGAACTTTCTGCCAGTGGAACAGTTTGCCTTCTGAGATTGTGAATGCTCCAACACTTGAGATTTTCGAGGGGAGATTGGACTGCCATTTGTCTAAGGTGGTATAGGGTCTCCTGCTCTAGCAGGGGGTTGGACTAGATGACCTACAAGGTTCCTTCCAACTCTAATAATTATGAGTCGCCTAGAAATTAATGCACCACATTTTTTCCTCCGCTATATTAATGGTATGAATGCAAAACTTTAGATATACATTATTTGAATTGTCAGGAGTACGTGTGTAAATTTTGCAGTTCTTCACACAGATAACATAACTGCAGAAGTGTTTTGAAATGGCCTCTATAAGTGATGTATGTTACAAGCATCATGTCATCATTGAATTTCTCACTGCGGAGAAAGAAACTGTTGGGAAAATTCACAAATGTTTGTGTATGGTTTATGGAGAATCTGCAATCGACAGAAGTATGGTTAGTCGCTGGGCACAGAGGGCGAGGCAATTAGAAGAACAGAACAGACTAACAGAGGATGAGGCCATTAGAACAAGGAGTGGTACTGACAGTGCATACACGCCCTTGTGTCTCACTGGAGGAAGGCCATAGACAGGATGGAAATTATGTGGAAAAATAGGGAGTGTAGAAGAAACATCATTTTTTCTTGTGTGTAAGAAAAGGAGCCCTGCCAACCTGCCTTCCATTCAGAACCTGTATACTGCATGTGTCAAAAAGAGGGTCATGAAAATATTTACTGACCCTCACATCCTAAACATAAATTGTTTCAACTCCTATCCTCAAAATGACGCTATAGAATGCTGCACGCCAAGACAACTATGATACAAGTACAGTTTTTCCCCAAACACCATCTCTCTGCTAAACAAATAATTCCTCACTACTGTCAAATTATTCACTAAGGCTGTATTACTATTACTCTTTTCATCGTTTCTATTACCCATCTCCTCCCTCTTATGACTGTAACTTTTTGCTTGTATCCTTACAATTTATATAAATATTGGTTGATTCCTGATTGCTTATTTGTACACTACAACGATCATTAATTGTTGTCCCTTATGATTCTTGACGAATGTATCTTGTCTTTTTATGTACAATGAGAGCATATGCACCAAAGACAAATTCCTGTGTGTCCAATCACACTCAGACAATAAAGAATTTAATTCAATTCAATTCAATTCTAATCTTGATGAAGGGATGTATCACTCATTAAGAAAAATGACAATTCAGTTCTGGGGAAATTAAAATCTAAGAACCCCAAATAATCCCACAATAATTCTGTTTGGTATAAAAGAAGATATAGGGAAATTCTGGCAGGCCTTCAAAGCTTTATTATTAGAGCTACAACAATGAAGTAGCATTCCTATATTCCTGGCAATTTCGGTTTCCTGACTTGGTCTATCTTGAACTTCTGAGTTTCTTATCACAATTGCACAATTTCCATATGAGAATTCACTGCACTCCTTAATGTTTTCCTCTCACACAGTTAATGAACTATCAAGCAGTTTATGGAAAAAATCTTCTCTACTTGCCTTAAAAATCTTGTCTATATGGTTACATAACTCCCTGATTTTCTCCAAGATATAGCTGGCATAGTTCCTTTTAAAAGAATAGTCCTATTTGGCTAAAGTTGTGTAGTTGTAAAGCAGGTGTCAGTGGTGGCATTCAATTTTTGATGGGTTTGATGGGTGTGGCTGGCAGTCATGTAATTGGGTGGGCATAGCATGTGACTATGTGGGCATAGCCAACTGTCACGTCAAGGGGTACCTTGCCTGACCCCTCTTTTCCCAGGTCTCTAACCTCTCTGTGTGGGAAGGCAGCAGGGGGGGGGCTACTAAGCAGCATGATCCCCCTCACATCAGCCACCTCCACCTGACCTGTTACCTAAGTCTCGTCATTCTCCTCACCTCCCTCCTGAAGCAGCAGAAGGCTCTGTGGGAGAACAGGGCCTCTCATTTTTCCCATGGCATGGCATAAACTTGCTAGCTCTGGTTGTTTACTTGCAAGTGGCAATCTTCCCTGCTCTCATTTGTTGGGGCTGAACAAGGAAGCCACTATCATGCCACTCCCCCTTGGTTCCCCGAGTACAGAGCCAAAGCCGGGCGCTTACTCATCTACCTAGCCTCAGCTGCAGTGCTGCTCCATCCTGCCAACTCAAGCCCAAGTTGGGGTGGCTGCTCCGTCCCCACCAGCAGCTGGGCGATGCTGAGCAGGGCATTGTGCAGCTGTTGGCCACGTGGCTTTGCCTTTGGCCAGCCAGGCGAGGAAGTACATGGCTTCAGCCAGGCACATAGGAAGACAGGAAGGGGCCTTGCCTATCTAGGATTGACTCCGACTGCAGCTTCTAGCTCCAACATGAAGTGGTGAAAATTGAGGGCTGCCTCGGGTGCCACCAATATACCAGAATGGACAGCACAAAGGCAGGTTGTGCTTTGCCTTCGGCCATCACTATTACAGCTTCAGCCTGCCTGTACCACCCTCCCTTGCCGCAAAGCACCATTACCTTTAGGGAGCTGCAGTGTGCTGCTGCCACTGCCATTCCAGAAGGCTGCTTCGGGAGCGAGGGGGAAATAAAGATGGAAGGCAAAAGGTTCACTTGCTTGCTTTGCTCTCCTGTCTCTGCTGCCTTTTCTCTTCCTGGCTCCCTTCATCCTCATTTAGGGAGCTGCGGCTACAGTTTTGAAGATTGGGAGGGACATGTAGCAAGAGAAAAGGCAGTCAAATTTGCAAAAAGTGGAGGAGAGCAAAGCAAACAATGCTTTGGCCTGCCAACTGACATCTTTATTCCCCCTTGCTCACAAGGCAGCCTGATAGCATAACACGAGGCCGTGGAGGCTTTAGTGTTTCTAGGATGAGGGGAATGTGATTCTGTTGCCATTTCATAGGGTGGCGGTGGCATGGCATTTGTACAAACTGATTAGCTGGGTGGCCTTGGCCTGGCTGGAAGAGGGCGATCATTCTTTTGCTTGCGGTCCCCGGGGGACTCGCCAGGAACGCATCATGGGCTCAGGCTAGGCAGGCTGGCTCGCACAGTGGCAAGGATTGCCGCTCAGGATTGTGTGTCGCTGGACCTAGATGCAGCAGGCTACCCTCAACTGGTCAGCTCCAAAATTAAGTGGAGAAACCAGCATACCATGGGAGGGAGACCCGCTGCAGACCTGCCTGGTTGACTGAAGGGCTACCTCAGGGACAACATGGCAAAGCTTGGCCTCCTCTCATCTGCTGCTCGCTCACCCTCCTCTCCACATCGTGTCTTCACATCCAGAGTGACTTGCCACTTCCAGGCGGCGAATGAGCAACCCTTGGGGTAGATTATCATGCTGCGGTGCTTTGTGCCTAGGCAGGCACTTTCTGTTGGGCCTCCTTCCTGGAGTTGGGCCTGAAACACAGCTGTACCTCGCTGTGTCCCCCCCCCCCCCCAGCCCTTTGGCTTAGCACAGGAGGCCCCCTCCCCCGCCATTGGCTTTATCTTCTCAGGCCAGGTGGAGAGTGGCCGAATGGGACTTGGGAGGCAGCGGGGCAAGTGAGTGAAGGAAGGCTCAGCAGGCAGAAATCAGCTGGGCCACATGGCGAAGGCAAGGGGAGGGGCGAGGCCAGTCAGTGATGTGCTTTGCCAATTCTCTGAACCGTGCATAATCGTTACTGCCGGTTCAGGAGAACAGGTCCAAATGGGTTGAATATCACCTCTGGCAGGTAAATATACATAGGCAAGAACACATTAAGATTGCTGTAGGAGATTGAGTTTAGCTATCCATAAAGTTTTTTAATTTTCTCCAATCTATCTAAGAAATAAGTTTCAAAGTTTATTGGGTTATTCTCTATCATAGATCAGTACAGCCCGGTGGTTATCCATTTGTAACTGCCTACCTCAGGCAACATATATTTTACAATTCTGCTTGTCTATGGCGATTCTCAGTTTCCAGATCATGGTTGTCCCAAAGGTGCTTTTTAAATAGACAGCTGGTCTTTCTTTGTTTTTCCTTGAAAACTTTTCACTTCTCATCCAAAAAGATTCTTCAGTTCTGAACATTTTGATTTTTTTTCTCCATGGGTCCTTCTTTTCAACTTAAAATGCAAAACCTGATCAAATACTTACCGTATATACTCGAGTATAAGCCGAGTTTTTCAACCCAAAAAATGGGCTGAAAAACACAGCCTCGGCTTATACTCGGGTCATTGACAAAGTCACCACACGAGGGCGCTATTGCTTGAGCCAGAGCGAGGAGGCACCAGCTTTTGTCCCCTCTCGCATGCCGTAGTTCCTCTCCCTAGCTCAAGCAGAGGCAGCCATTTGCTCCAACCGAGAGGGGAAAAAAGCAATGGTGAGTAACTATTCTTTGCTCTCTCTGCATTGCCCTTAGTCGGATTAAAAAGGCCCCCTGCTGTCAGATTCTCCTCCCCCTCCTTTGAAAGGATTTAAACTGTTTAAAAAATGGTATTTTGTGGTAGTTGCTGTCCTTGCTTGGATAGGATCTAATAATGTGTTATGAGGCAGAGCTAGACAGGAATTCTTTTTCTATCTGTCTATCTTTCTATCTATCTATTTTTCTATCTATCTATTTTTCTATCTATCTATCTATCTATCTATCTATTTTTCTATCTGTCTGTCTGTCTGTCTATCTATCTTTCTATCTATATCTATCTGTATCTATCTATCTATCTATCATCTATCTATCTATCTGTATCTATTTCTATCTATCTATTTTTCTATCTTTCTATCTATCTATTTTTCTATCTATTTTTCTTTCTATCTATCTATCTATCTATCTATTTTTCTGTCTGTCTGTCTGTCTATCTATCTATCTTTCTATCTATATCTATCTATCTATCTATCTATCTATTTTTCTGTCTGTCTGTCTGTCTATCTATCTTTCTATCTATATCTATCTATCTATCTATCTATCTATCTATCTATCTATCTATCTATCTATTTGGTTTTCTATGCTGATAACCTCACAGCAGCTAATGCTGAAGCTCTTCTTTGGATACACTTATTTGTTTGTTTGTTTGTTTGTTTATTTAATTGGATTTGTATGCAATCCCTCTCCAAGGACTCAGGGTGGCTCACAGCATATATAAAAACAGAACAATAATGTAAATCCAATTAATGATGAGAAGGAATCCAGTTTTGAAGGATTTTAACTCTTAGGTTTTAGCTTTGTTCCTGATCGAGCTACTTTTTTTACTTTTTAATTTATTGTTAATATTGTTAATTTGTTTACCCTCTTTTAAATTTACAGAGCTAGTTTACTGGTTTTCTTTAAAATAAATATTCTAAAACATGTCTCAATTAATGTAATTTTATTGTTTTCCATTTTTATAAGTTACCAGTAGCCACTGCATTTTCTAACCTCGGCTTATACTCGGGTCAATACGTTTTCCCAGTTTTTGTGGCAAAAATTGGTGCCTCGGCTTATACTCGGGTCGGCTTATACTCGAGTATATACGGTAACTCATTTTAATTATTTGATTTTCAAATAGAAAGTGGTGAGAAGATATGCTCCCAAATTTGACTATTTCCTGCTGCCTCAAATGTAAGGTAATTAAGTACAAAGTAAAAATGTGTCATTTAATGATTAGTAAAAATAGAAATCTTTCACATCAGGCCTACAAAACCTGTATTACAAAACTCACTTACCTAAAGCTGCTTCAGAGTTTGTCTTTATCATACAACAGAAATCAGCAATAGGTTGTTCTGTGAATCTTTTCTTCCAATACAATATGTACCTTCAGGGAAGAAAAATAAAAAAAAATATAGACAATTTTTAATTGTCTTACCATACATGCAATCAATCAATCAATTCTATTAACATTTAAATAAATAATTCTCCTTGCACTATTTGGAAACTTCATAGTACTACTAGTCTTCCATGAAGGCATTTCTTCAAACTAAATACTTAGGTTTAGCCATAATAATATAGCCAACATATGGATAAGCTACAAATTGAGAATCCTTTGCTAAACATTTTTCAAACAAACAGCTTATACACAGAACCCAGACATTATGACTGGAATTTGTTTTTAAACATGGGGAGCTTATTGTATTGAATAACCCAACTATTTAAGGATTTTGTTTGCTCTACATTTTTTCTTTCTATTACTGTATTTTGCTTTAAGTCTTGATATTGCCTAAAAACTAAATGGAAAGTTCTGCAGGAACCAGCTATATGTCACAATATCATGCGCTACCATATGGCCATTTTATCTAAGAAGTCAACTTCTGGATGTATGTACTGTATATTAGAAATACAATATGACAAGAAAAAATGAATCAAATATTCCTAGTAGATCTTTATAAAATATATACAAAAATCTTTGTTAGAAAACTTGAAAACTATAATATGTATTTTAATTGTACAAAAGAAGTGAAAGAAGGCAATTCTATTTGCTCATGCCAACTTACAATGCACAAAACATACTGTATGTGTTGAATTTTATCTTTTGTATAAATGAACATTTCCCCCATCTTCTTCAATCTTTCCACAGTAGAATAATGTTTTCTTCTAAAAAATTATTTAAAGTTTTGTATATTCTTAATATTTTAAGTTTGAAGAATATTCACTAGTTTCCACAAAATCCCAGGTAAATTTATGACCATTCAGTAATTCTAATTTCTCATAATTAACACATAAAGTTGATACCAGTGCAAAACTGAAAAAAATTATTTATTTACTGGGCTTACAGGTCACTCTGACTACAAATGATTACAAAAAAATTTGTATGGAATTAACACTGTATGTCCGAGATCATATCATCAACAAAAACATTTAGGAAGTATTTTTTATTAACTTTCATATTTTGATATATGTAACAGTGCATAGAACTGAGACTAACTTTAACCATTTACAATGATAATGAAACTGAATTGAATGTGTTTATATATATATATGTTAATATATATATGTCTTCCCTATCTCCTAGTAATATATTGTCAGAGGAAGTACTTGGGATTTTATAAAATTATATTTAATGATCTGAAATTTGGAATAAGATCTCCTTTAGAAACAATAGCAATAGCATTTAGCCTTATATACTGCTTCACAGTGCTTTGCAGCCCTCTCTAAGCGGTTTACAGAGAGTAAGCATATTTCCCCCAACAATTTGGGTCCTCAGTTTATCAACCTTGGAAGGATGGAAAGCTGAGTCAATCTTGAGCCTACCAAGATTCAATCTACCAAACTGCTGGCAGCTGGTGATCAGCAGAAGTAGTTTGCAGTACTGCAACTAGGCACCACCCAGACTCTGTGTCTAGATTATTTTTAAAATATTATTTTAATTGGCTATCAATTTGTATAAATTTTGTATCTGTGTTTAGTAACTGAATTGGTTTATAAAACTGAATAGATGTGAATGCATATTTTCCTTGTTTAAAGCATAATTGTCTTGGATTTTCTCTACACTTTGGAAACTGAAAGTCCCTCTCTAAATTGCTTGCACATGGTAAAGAAATCTGAAATGAGAAACTCTTTAAATGTTTGGTAAATACCCCCTTGCCCCCCCCCCCGAATTGCTTATTTCTATTTTCCTACAATTCTTGTTTTCAATAAAATGCACTACATAACCCCAAAATTCTTTTTCTTTCCTAGATGTAAATTTCAATTGTTCCTCTTTTTTTTAGTTTTCTGTGCTGTATATACCTTTCAAATGGACACAAGGAAATCTGATAAAGAGCATTTATATTACTTGGGAATAAAAGCCGTTCTGAGTCCTATTTAAATGAGGGGCATATAAATATATAAATATATAAATATATAAAAATTTATAAATAAATAAATAAAGCAAGCCCTGGTGAAGGAGATGGGCATGGCCAGCACAAGAAATGGCGAGCGTGGGTTTTTGCACGGCCCTCAGAATGAACCCTCCGACTGAAAAAGTCCCTTATTGCATGGTAAAATCACACTCTTTATTGATAAAAGCACACATAGTGACAAGCAGATTTAAAATGGCAAGGTAAGACTTCCGGTTTGGTCTGGGATCGCAGCGGAGGCTCCGGGGCAGGGCTCTGTCCGCAAGACTCCTTCTACCCATCCAGAGGTTGCGGTTTGCAGTCGGATCGGGTCCGGATAACCCGTTCCTAGAACAGGGGGCTTCCCTTTACCCGAGGAGCTACTGCCGAAGCTCTGGAGGCAAGGGATCGCCCGCAGCTCTGGACAAGGGAGAACCGATTCTCGGAATCCTAGAGGACTCGGCCTTTGCGATCCGTCCATACCAGTGGGAAGCTAGAAAGTGAGAAGAAGAACTTAAAGATTTGAAAAAACAGCAAAAAGCAGAAAGAGAATACAAAGAGAAAAGAAGAATCAAGGTAAAATTCTATTACTTCATGATAAGCTTGGAAGATTGGATTAAAGTGAACTTTTAAAACAATAAGGCGAGAAAAGAAAGTTTTAAGGGAAAATTCATACCCTGGGGCTAAAGAACTACTTTTTCCCTCTTTTTATATCGAACTGAATTTTTAAAATTGGATTAGAGTTGACTGAGATTGGATATAAAAGTTATAGCTTGGATGAGAATATTAGGAGATATGATTTGGTAAAGTTTTAATAAAGATTGGAATTCCTACGAGTTCAGAATAACGTCAGATCCCGGGCACTATTTTCTATCTGCGGAGGGATTACGTTTCCTTGTTTTCGATCTTCAATTTCAAAATGGAATAAATTAATAAATAAATTAACAAGTAAATCAACAATTTAATGAAATATGGGATGTTTTGCGACTGTTGAATTATAATAAGAAGATTTATATTGTTGGAGCAATTTCGATTGGATTTGCTGTCTTTGGATTTTCAGCCTCGTTTTCTGGATTTGCTGCAAAGAAGAAATTTCTTTTTCTGTCCTTTCCTTTGTTGTCTCTGAGGGATTATTTCAAGATACACGTTTGGAACTGAACTAAAATTATTATTTCTGACTTCTTTGGATTAAAATACTGGATTTTGGTTTAGTGTTTGAATAAGACTTGGATTTATGATCGGAGTACTGAACTGCATAAATTTGGATTAATTTTACTTTTGGAACTATTTGGTACTTTGGAACTTAGAGAATAATCATAAAAGAACTGGTAAAATTTTTATAGAACTTCAATCAACAAAGGACCCTTACATTTGAAAGAAAATTATAAGTATATTATTGGTGTTTTCTCTTTACTTTGTCTCTATTTTTTTCTTATTTCCCTTCTTTCCTCTTTCCTCCTTAAACTATCTAGTAATAGATATCACTAGATAGTTTAAAATAGAATTATTTGAAATAATGAATCGCTAAACTTTTCCTGGTCCCCCTTCCCTCCCCTGGTGTGGTGCCTTTTTTTCCTTTAAGAGTATACATTTTTTTTCCCAGTAGTAGGTTGTTGTTGTATGGATTAAAATCTTTTCTTTCTATTTTCTACTGTATTTCTGGTTAATTTTTCTCTCCTTTTTTTGTTTTTATTTGGACATTTAGTAATTATATTATTGTAAATTTTATATTGACAAATAAGACTATTCAATTAGCTAATTGATATTGATTCAAAATTATATATTATATATTGTCTTTTTAAAATAGATTGAAATTTTTAAAATAAGAATAAGGATTATCTTTTTTAGGTATTGATAAAGTATTGATAAAGTATAAAGTATAAAGATTTTTAGATCCTTTTATTATTATTTTTGATATATTGCTGTATTATTGTTCTGTGGAATTTAGAAATTTGGTTACTTTTTATATCAAATATTAGTAGAAAATATATCTAGCAAAGTTTGATAGGATTGAAGTTTATTGGAGTTTTCCCTTTTTTAAACAAAAAATATATATAGATAAAAAAAATACAAATTAACATAAATTTAACCATCGGAAAGAACACAGAACACCATCCAAGAACTAATTAGGATGTCGAGCACATTCACACATACAAAGACTATCAAAAAACAAACTTTAACTTCTGCTTCATCACCCCAAGTATCACCTCAGCCATCTCCTGTACATCAAAGCACTACTGCAACTATGCTAGCCAAAGAGAAAGAGAAAGCACAATCACAGCCTACCCTTTTAACAATACAGGAGACACTGAATGCAATGAAAGATTTTATGCTAAAATCCCAAGATGACGCAAATCAACAACGTGAAGGTTTAAAGGCCGAAATAGGTGAACTGAAAGCAGATATAGGAGAGATGAAGGAGAAGATGAAAGAAATACAACAGACTGAAAAAAAGTGAACAAAGAATAAAGGCAGTAGAAGAAAAAACTGAAAAAGTAGAACAAAGAATGGATTACTTTGAAGATAGATCTGACTCTAAATAAAAGATATGACGAATCAATTACACATCTCGAAATACAATGAGCATCCTACGGTTTAAGATTTCAGAATATAACAGAAGAAAAAGATGAAGATTTACAAGCAAAAATGGCAGAAATAATAGGAGGAATCCTTCAGGTAGATCCTATGGAGCTAATAAAAGAAAGTTTTCAGAGTACAAACTAGCTATGTCCGCAGACATAATCTACCAAGAGAAGTCCACATCAAATTTGTCAGGAGAACCATAAGAGACGATATTTTGAAATGGACAAAAAATGAAAAGCTACAAGATAAAGGAAAAGAAATTATAATATTGAAAAAAGTTCCAAGAAGAGTAAGAGAAAGCAGAAGGGATTACTACTTTTTAACTAAAATTTTGATCAAAGAAAATATAACCTTTCGCTGGCTTATTCCAGAAGGACTCTCACTATATTGGCAATCACAAAGAGTTAAAATAGAAAATCTTGAAGATGCAAGACAGTTTTATGAAACTAGTGGAATACGCAAATTTGAACAACCTATCAAAGAATTGCCAGAAAGAAAAGATGAGTCGGAGGACACCACTGAGGGGAGGGAGGAGGATTTGGGTGCAAGAAGAAAACAACCACAGCGTGAATCCAAAGACACCAAGAAATATTATAAATAACTATATCAAAAGACTTAAAAATTTTCTCTGTGAATGTAAATGGTTTAAATGAACCGAGAAAAAGGAAACAAATACTTGCTAAACTTAAAAAACAAAAAGCACAGATAGTAATATTACAAGAAGTTCAAATTAAAAAGACAAATAGGAAATTATTATTAAATTCAAAAATTAGAAATATGTATGCTGCCTTGGAAAACCAAAGAAAAAGAGGGATAGCCATATATATTGAAAACTCCATAAACTCCAAACAATTGTATGCCGATAAAGAGGGTAGAATATTAATTATACAGGTGAATATTGAGCCTAAACCGCTTGTCATCGTCTCTATTTATGCTCCAAATGACAACCAAATGACATTTTATAAGCAACTGCATCAAAATAGATTATTAGATTATTCGGGGGGGGGGGGAACAGAATAAAAAGAAAAATATATTACCAACTACTTTTCAAAAAATGAAACCTGAGTTAAGGTTAAATGATATTTGGAGGGGAAGACATCCCTTAACTAGGCAGTATACTTTTTATTCAAATCCCCATAAAGTCTGGACAAGAATAGATATGGTTTGGGCTCCAAAAACAACTTCAGAACAAATAAAAGAAATTGAGATAGACACTAATACATGGGCTGACCACAATCCTTTAGTGGTATATTTGAAAAGTAATAAGAAAAATTCGAATTGGCAGATGAATAGAAATATTATAAAAGATCAACAATAATAAGGAATGGATAGAAAAAGAACTAAAGATTTTTTTGAAATAAATAAAAGCTCAGAAACTTCTCCCCAAAATCTATGGGACACTGCCAAGGCGTATATTACAGGATTAATGATTTCCTATACATCAAAAAGAAAAAGAAAAGAAAAAAGAAAAAAAGATACAATCTGAACAATTAATTATAGAATTAAATCAATTAGAGCTTTTATCACAACAAAATGTTAAGAATAATGAGATCAAGGGAAAGATGGAATTAGTTAGGCACAAAATCAAACTCATAAAGCAAAATCAAATAGCGGAAGAGACTAAAAGAGCTAAACAACACTATTTTGAACATGCAAATAAGCCAGGAAGATGGCTCGCATATAAATTAAGAAAACATAGACAATCAAAAATAATTAAAGAGTTGGTAGATGAAAATGAAATATTAAAATATAATATAGATGAGAAAGCAAAAATAGTACAAGATTTCTACAAAGAATTATATAAGAAAGAGGACGTTAAAGAGGACGAGATTTTTAATTATTTAGAATTTTCAGATTTGCCACAATTAACGGAAGAACAACAGGAAAATTTGGATAGCTCAATAACAATTGAGGAATTACAAATAACTATTAAAAAGCAAAAAAATAATAAAGCAACAGGGCCTGATGCTATACCGGCAGAATGGTATAAAATAGATAGTGAAGTAATGAATAATATGTTGGAAATTTTCAATGAAAGCAGAATGGATGGCAAAATTCCTAAATCCTGGTCAGAATCCTTAATAACTTTAATTCACAAATCAGGATCCCACAAAGAAAAGAAAAAAAATTATAGACCTATATCACTATTAAATGTTGATTATAAAATATTTACCTCTATTTATGCAGCTAGACTTAAAAAGATTTTAAATGAGAAAATACATCAAGATCAAAATGGGTTCCTACCAGGTAGACAAATTAAAAATAATATTAGAACAATTATTAACACATTAGAGTATTATGAACAACATTTTGGAAAATCAGTATCATTAATGTTCCTTGACGCTAAAAAAGCTTTTGATAATGTAAATTGGACTTTTATAAAAATGCAATTAAATAAAATGAGATTTGGTACAAAATTTGTAAATTTGATTGCCGCAATATATTCAAAACAGACGACAAGAATTATATTAACCCTGCTGTTCTGTTCGAAAAAAGTTCCTAATGTTATGTTCCCGGGTCACCCTGACCCGGACCGAAAACTCTTCATTTGCAGTGCTTATGTTTGGTCTTTTTGAAAGCTTTTTTCACCTGGAAACATGTTTGAACATTTCTGCACACAATGGAATGAAAATTGAACTGAAAAAATTAATCCTTATTGGTTTATTTTGCACATAAATGTGCCTCCCCCCCCCGTTTTTGTGAAAGTTTTTTCAATTTATGGATAGTTTTGCTTGCAAAATCCATTCTATTTTACTAAAGTTGGTGTGGGATTGGTAGCTTGAACATTTCTGCACACAATGATATGAAAATTGAACTGAGAAAATTAATCCTTATTGGTTTATTTTGCTCATAAATGGGCCCCCATGCTTATACTCAAATAGGCTTATACTCGAGTAGGCTTATACTCGAGTATAAAATGATATGGTCTTATATTCAAAAATAAACCAATAAGAATCATTTTTTTTCAGTTCATTTCTATTTTTCTTATGTTTAGGATTGTTCAATTTAGTATATCAAAACTTTTGAGTTTATTGATAATTTTGCCTGCAAAATGCATTCTATTTTACTATTCTATTTTGGTGTGGGATTGGTAGCTTGAACCTTTCTGAACATAATGATATGAAAATTAAACTGAAAAAATGATCCTTATTGGTTTATTTTGCTCATAAATGGGCCCCCATGCTTATACTCAAATAGGCTTATACTCGAGTAGGCTTATACTCGAGTATAAAACAATAAACCAATAAGAGTCATTTTTTTCAGTTCATTTATATTTTTCTTATGTTCAGGATTGTTCAATTTAGTATATCAAACCTTTTGGGGGAAAATTCCTTAGGGATTTGTAGCCTTAAAAAATATAAATTGACACGAAATTCAAAAAGGATGGGGGGAGGGGCTTTTTGATCAAAATAAAAATATAAGTCTCAATTTTTCCAGTTCAATTTTCATATCATTATGTTCATAAATGTTCAAACTAGTTTTCCAGTGGAAAAAGTTTTCAAAAAGACCAAATTCAAGTACCTAAAAAAAATCATTTTGATCCGGGTCTATATGACCCGAACAGAGTAAATGTGACTTTTTTTTTGCCAAGAAAAAATTTTTTCCCCCACCCCCACAAATATTTTTTTGATGATCAGCATTGTTAAATTGAGTAAATGAATGCGTAAGATTTTAAAGAATATTTCGGATTTGGAGCATAAAAAAATAAAAAGTGAAAATTGTTGCAAGCAGCCAGGGGGGGGGAGGCCTTATTTCTGATGTTAAAAAAACAGTAAGAATCATTTTTTTCAGTTCCTTTATATTTTTCTTATATTCAGAAATGTTCAAGGTACCATTCCCACACCAACTCCAGTAAAATAGACTGCATTTTGCAAGCAAAACTATCCATAAATTGAAAAAACTTTCACAAAAACGGGGGGGGGAGGCACATTTATGGGCAAAATAAACCAATAAGGATTAATTTTTTCAGTTCAATTTTCATTCCATTGTGTGAAGAAATGTTCAGACTACTTTCCAAGTGAAAAAAGCTTTCAAAAAGACCAAACATAAGCACTGCAAATGAAGAGTTTTCGGTCCGGGTCAGGGTGACCCGGGAACATAACATTAGGGAGTTTTTTTTTTTCAGCAAGAAAGAAACCTCCCACCCCCCAAAAAAAATTCTCATAGAGAGAACCCCTGAAATGATGAAAAGTCATGAAATTTCAAGTTTCAGATATGCAGGGAAAATTTTTTACAGGGTCTCAAACCTTGATTTCGGGTCTCACAGACCCGAACAGAACAGCAGGGTTAAACAATGAACAATTAGAAAAATTTGAAATATTTAAAGGAGTTTGACAAGGCTGTCCGATTTCACCTTTATTGTTTATTTTATCATTGGAAATTTTATTGATAAAAATAAGAGCAGATCAAAAAATTAAGGGTCTGACTATTGGTAAAGAAATATATAAAGTTCAAGCCTTTGCAGACGACTTGACTTTCATTACAGAAGATCCGATTACAGCGGTCCCAGTGCTGATACAAATGATAGAACAATATGGTAAAGTCGCAGGGTTAAAAATAAATAGGAGTAAAACACAATTTATAGTTAAAAATATGACAAAATCTCAAGAAAGAAAACTAGAAAGTATTACAGATATGAAAATAGTTAAGAAAGTAAAGTATTTGGGAATATGGATAACGTCAAAAACTATATCTTTAAAAACCGATAATTATATGAAAATAATTGAAGAAATAGAAAAAGACTTAGAAATATGGAACAATTTAAAAATATCTTTTATGGGGAGAATTGCCACAATTAAGATGAATGTTTTACCCAAGATTTTATTTTTGTTTCAGGTTATATCAATAAATCCAGGGGGGAAATTCTTCAAAAATTTAACAATAGTTAGAAAATTTTTATGGCAAGGGAAGAAAACAAGAATAAATATAAATATTTTAGAAGATATTAAGGAAAGAGGAGGATTTACACTACCAAATTGGAAGTTATATTATCAGGCAGCCACCTTAACATGGATTAGAGACTGGATAACGTTAGAGGACAAAAGAACATTAAATTTGGAAGGTCGTGACCTTATGCTCGGATGGCATGCCTTTATATGGTACGATAAAGATAAAATACATACATAATTTAAAAGACATACAATAAGAAAGTATTTATTGGAAGTTTGGAAAGATGTTAAGAAAAATAATTTTTTAACTATTCCAGATTGGGTTTCTCCAATTCGACACAGGAAAAGAAAATTATAAGATATAAAAAATTACTAGACGATCAAATGAAATTAAAATCGAGACATAAATTACAGGAAGAAGGGATCAAAATAGATTGGTGGCAATATATTCAGTCTAGATTCCAAAGAGATGGTGTTGTGATTCCGTCTGAGGCCCCTCAGGGAACGGCTGATCCTCTGCCGGCTTCCTGCTCAGAGGGGGAGGATAAGGAACAGGAGGTTCAGGCAGACGGGGAGGAGGAATCTCAGGCTGAGGGAGAGGGAGGACAGCCAGAGTCCCCCGAGGGGGAGCTCTCCCCAGCAAGCAGCCTGGATTCCTTAGATGAAAATGCACAAGCAATAATCGATCTCCGGCAGAGAAGAGCAACACAACGAAGGGGACAATTAGCCAGGTACTTTCAGCACTAAAGAGGCAACAGCTGGGTTTGGGTGTGGTGCTCTCTGGAAAGGCTGAAAAGGCGGACCCACCCTTCCTGGCTTGTGGAGTATTATCTTTGGGAGTCCTGGGACCTGGCTGTGATCTTTGGCGTCTTGGAATTCTGGTTTGTGACTTTGAATACTGAAACCTTGGGGGGAAAAGGTGTGGGTCTTATTCTCTACAGTGGTGGGTGTGCCAGCAAGAAGTCTGCTGTATTGTCTGGCCGTCAGGACTCTGCTGTGAAGTCTCATAGCCTGCCTGTTGGGAAGAACAGGTTTTTCTCTGTGTTTATTTTTCAAACTATAAAGTGCTTTTGCTTTTACCAGCGTGTCTGGCTGCTTTTTCCAGTTGGTGTTGAAGTCTGGGGGCACCCAGACAGAACAGATAGTAAGATATGTTTTTAATAAGAGTAAAAAAAAAAGGTAATTTATTAACTACAAACCAGACTAAATTAATAGGGAAAGCATATAAATATATGATTGGAGACAAAAATATAGATTTGACTTTAAAGGATAACATGATAAGTTGGTGTAAAAATATAGGTAGAGAAATTGATATAGATACATGGGAAAATGTATGGATTTCAAACTGGAAAATGACAAAGTCAGTCTCATTAAAAGAAAATCAAATTAAGATGTTTTATAGGTGGCATCTCCCACCAAGCAGAATAGCAAAAATGTTCCCAAATATCTCCCCATTATGTTGGAAATGTAAGAAAGAAATAGGTTCATATTATCATCAATGGTGGACTTGTAGCAAGGCTAAATTATATTGGAAAATGATAGAAAGAATAATAAAAGAAATAGTAATGCAAGAGATAGAAAAAACCCGGAATTTTATTTGTTGGGCATAACTAAACAGAAATATAAGAAAGACATTCTCCATTTAGTTATACATATTTTGACAGCGGCCAGGATAGTATATGCGCAAAATTGGAAAGGGGAAAATATCCCCAAAGAGGAAGAGATAATTAAGAAAATATTAGATTGCGCTGAAATGGATATGATGACAAGACGGTTAAATAACCAAGAGGAATCAGATTTTTATGTGATCTGGAATAAAGTGTATATATGGATAAATAAGAAGAAGAATTAAAAGTCAAATTTATGTGAGAATTGTAGTAGTAGTATTATGTATTAAATTTTTTTTGGTGTTATCTTGTTTATATATGAAGGGTTTTTTTATATAAGGTTAAACAAAATTTCTTTTCATTTAAATTAATATGTTGATTTAAGGTATTAACACCGTATTTTTCTTTCTGTATGGAAATTTGACTTCTATGATAAGAGGGGGAATTGCAACTCCAATTCTATGTTAAATGTGTGTTTATTTGTATGTTAGTTTTTTATGAAAATTAATAAAGTTTATTTTTTTAAAATGGCAAGGTAAAAAAGAACATTTTCTCTAGGCATCAACAGATTCTGGGAAAGGCGCCAAATTCAAAACCATGATTACTGTCTCAATAAAAGACATATTCTGCTGGAGGATATTTGATCGGGATCTCGGTGAGCTGATTCATATGCTTAAATGATAAATGGACTGAGAATCTAAGCATATGAATCAGCTCACCGAGATCCCGATCAAATATCCTCCAGCAGAATATGTCTTTTATTGAGACAGTAATCATGGTTTTGAAGCCTTGTTCAAGCACCCCCGCACTCTACAAACTCTTCCACTGAATGGCGTTGACACCCCACATCCAATTACCCCAAATCCTTTTCCTAGAAGTGACATCACACCCCAGGGGCTAAGGCTGTAAACTAATATCTTTAACTATGCAACTCCTCTTGCCTTCTCAGCAATCTCCTATGGTGAGACTCTATCCACTGACTATCCACTCTAATCCTCTTCTACCGACTGGGACCACCCCCGCATTGTCACCACAGCCCCCTATAGTGATTCCTTGGGTTCACTCAGATCATTTTCTCCCTCACTCTCACTCTCTGCATCAGCTGGCAACCACCTTGTCCCAGGATGTGGTGGTTGGGTGTGATGGGCGCAAGAACTTTGGATATTGAACGTTTTATTTTATTTGTTATTAGAGTTGGAAGGGACCTCGCAGGTCATCTATTCCAACACCCTGCTGGTGTAAGAGATCCTACATCACGCTAGTCCAATAGCAGTCCAGTCTTTTCTTGAAGGTCACTAGTGTTGGAGTGTTCAGGGTCTAGGACATTTTGCCTCTGTCAGTTGGGCGAAGCTCTTTCTTCCGCAGCCTTTGATCTCTGATGATAGGTCGCTGCCTTTTTTCCCTCACCAAAAGGCCCCTAGCTGTTCATCCCAGCCTTTTCGTCACAAAAAAATACTTTCAGCCTCAGCCTTTTGGCCGCATGGGACATTTCGCCGCCATCCAATAAGAATGGGCCTAACAAAATGCTACTTTGGGAAGAAAAGAATGGGACAGTTTGCCTCCTCTTGAGTGATGCTAATTCCTTAAAAAGCTAATTTGGAAACGGAGGAAGTCTGATTCCAAGAGAGATCCAGAGACCCTATGGGACATCTAGATGAGCCTCATTCACACCCACCCCTCTCCACACGCACCAGTTTGTCTTGAGGGTCCCTAGAAGTGGGGTGGGGGCTTTGGGGAAGAAAGAGGAGGAGGTCTAATGATCCTGCCCCATTCCCACAGAGAGAGAGGTCCGGACACACTCTGGGCATCTAGATGATGATAATGATGATAATGATAATAATAATAATAATAATAATAATAATAATAATAATAATAATAATAAAAAATTAGATTTGTATGCCGCCCCTCCCTGTCGACTCAGAGCGGCTCACAACTAAACAATGTAACAAATCCAATACTTAAAAAATACATTAAAAAACCCATGATCCCATGCCTCTTTTCACCCCCTCCTTCATTCATCTTGAGAGTCCCCAGAAGTGTGGTGGGGAGAGGGCTTTGGGAACTCTTTCATACACACATACACACACACCAGTTCTACTCAGAACCCTTCCTCAAGCAGGAAACTGATACAGAATCATAGAGATGGATGGGACCTCAGAGACTATCTAGTCCAACCCCCTTCTCAAGCAGGAAGCTGATACAGAATCATAGAGATGGATGGGACCTGAGACCATCCATTCCAATTCACTGCTCAAGCATGAGAATGATACAGAATCATAGAGATGGAAGAGACCTCAGAGACCATGTAGTCCAACTCCCCTCTCCGAGGACTCAGGGCAACTCACAACATATAAAAAGACACAACGGCATAGTAATACAATTAATATCCATAAAAATAATCTTAAAAATAATCTTTAAAAATTCCAACTTTAAAAACTTTCATTAACATTCATTCAATAAAATCATACTAAAAACATTCATTGGTCAGGGGGGAAGATCTAGTTTAACCCAGGCCTGGCGACAAAGATGAGTTTTTCAACTCTTTCGAAAGGCAAGGAGTAGTTCTGCTTTGTCTGTATTGTCTGTTATTTCTTTGCCATCTTCTCTTTTTAGTGGACTGTTTCTTTGGGGTTTTTTTAACTGTTTGTATGTTGGAAGAAACTTTTTTTTATTGTCTTTGACTTTTGTTGCTAGGCTTAGTTCACACTGGGCCTCTGCTCTCCTGATTTTTTGTTTGCAGATTCTGGCTGTCTGTTGGTATTTGATTATGTCTCCTTTCCATTTTTTGTATTTGTTTTTTTTTTCATTCAGTTTGTCTGTGATGTTTTTGTGTAACCATGCTGGTTTCTTTTTGGATTTTGTGTATTTCTTTTTCATCGGGATGGTGTTGTACTGGGATTCAATAATCATGGTTTTTAAAGTCTGCCAAGCTCCTTGTGTAGTTTTGCCTTTTAGGTCTTTTGCCCAAGGGACCACTCTCAGGTTTTCTCTAAGTTTGTTGAAGTCCGCTTTTCTATAATCTGGGACTTTAGTATTGTTGGGTCCTCTTGTTTGTGTTAGCATTATGTTGAACTTTATAATGGTATGGTTGCTCTCACCCGGTGCCCCCTTCAGTTTCGACTCCTTCTATCATTTCTTCTCTGTTTGTGAGTATTAGGTCTAATGTGGCTGCCCCTCTAGTTCCATCCATAGTTCCCTCTAAGCTGAGCAGTGAGCAATGGCTCACTTAAAAATCATCATCAACTCAGAGTTTTTCAAACCTGCCCAGAAGCCGAGAGGGAAAGAGTGAGAGGGAAAGAGTGCCGCCCAGTCCCGAAGGGACTGCCGCTCAGACACTATACTTTTCCGCCCACCCACCCCCCAAAATTAAAGGGAACACTGACTTCCATCCACCACTTTTTGGACAATGAAGTTGTCTGCAAGGCTGGTTAGGAATTTGTTTGATTTTTCAATTGGTGCAGAGTTGGTTTTCCAATTGATGTCTGGGTAATTGAAGTCTCCCATTATTATTACTGTGTTATTTTTCTTACATATGTGTGCTAGCTGGTTGGTAAAGAGGCTGTCCATTGTTTCTGTTTGGTTTGGTACGCTCCTATTGTTGTGTCACACTTTTTTTTTAATGTTGACCCATATGCTTTCTAGAGGGTTTTCTTCTCATTACTTGTATCTCTGTGGCATTGTAATGGTCCTTTATATACAGTGCAACTCTACCTCCTTTTTTCTGTGATCTATTTCTTTTTGAAAAATTTGTATCCTTTAATCTGTGTTCCAATCATGTGTTTTGTCCCCAAGTTTCAGTTATTCCAACTATATCAGGTTCGTCTTCGTGGATTAGTATTTCTAGTTCGCCCTGTTTGTTCTCCACAGTTTGTGCATTTGTATAGAGGCATTTGAGTTCTTTGTGCCTGATTTTGGGTGGACCCTTTGTGTCTACTGATTGGTGTTTGGGTCTGTCTCCCTTCCCTTCCCTCTTTGATTCGTTGTTAATCTTGTTTGCTGAGGGACCTTGTTTGGTGATAGGTCCTGAAGGTTCTGGAATATGGTCACACATAGTACTAGTTTAAAGCCTTTCTAACGAGTTGGGTCAGTTGTTTTCCAAGGACATTCTTCCCAGTTTTGGTGAGGTGTAACCTGTCTCTTGCTAAAACTAGAATAAAGTAAAGTCCGTGATCAAAGAATCCAAAGTTTCTTAGGCAACACCAAACTTTTAGCCAGTGGTTCAATGGCAGAATTTTTTGTTCTTTTGTGGAGTGCTGTCCTCTCGTAGGTAGTATGGATGAAAAAACTACCTGTGAACCTATGTCTTTGATTTTGTTGAACTGTGTAGGGAAAACCTGGGGGACTTCAGATGACATGCCTAGTAAATCTATTGAGGAACCCTGCCTTGGAGTTTTGATTTCATATTGGAACTCTGACAGCCGCAGCCCATGCAAGTGAGTTGATTACCTGTCCAAGCAGCAGGTGAAGGCAGAGTGGGGGAAGATAGGCAATCAGGATGTACCGCATGAGCCACGAGAAAGCCGAGTCAGTGGGATGTTTTCCTCTGTCCTGTGTGATACAATAAGATCGCCTGTTTTTCGTCCTGCGCTTCTGACTCCATCTGCTGCTGGTGCCTTCGCACAAAAATGAGCCTCCCAAAGCCAACTGCTCTCGGCTTTCTGGTGGCACACCCAGTTTGCCCAACTCTCCCATGTATCTCTGCCTCCATCTGCTGGCTGGACAAGTAATCAACTCACCTCTGCTGCATGGGCTGCATAGCCCTAGAGCAGTGATGGCAAGCCTTTTTTTTCCTCAGGTGCCGAATGAGCGTCTGTGCATGCTATTGTACATGTATGAGTGCCCACACCCATAATTCAATGCCTTGGGAGTGTGAAAATATCTTCCCCCACCTCCCGAAGGCCCTCTGAGAGCCAGAAATGGCCTGTTTCCCAACTTCTGATGAGACTAGTAGGCTCATGTTTCGCCCTCCCCAGGCTCCAAAGGATTCCCCGGAGCTGGGGGAGGATAAAAACACCCTTCCTTTCTCTGGAAGCCAAAAATGCCCACCCAGAGCCTTTGTGTGAGGCAAAAATCAGCTGGCTGGCACACACATTGAAGCTGAGCTAGGGCACCCCTGCCATAGGTTCGCCATCACTGCCCTGGAGTGTGCCGACTAAGATACTGGCAGGCTGCAGCTGCTGCTAGAAACCGTCAGTTCCCCTGCACTTGCCGCCTCTTGTGGGTACACCAGGGTGTGGGATGCCCCGCTGGACTGATCACCCTGAAATATTTTCACCAAAATAAGCCCTAGTACTTATTTTGAAGCCACAAAAAAAATATAAGGCTGGGTCTTATTTTTGGGGAAACATGGTATGTGTAACAAATTTCAGACAGAATTTGGTAAACAAACAGATGCAAGCTTCTGTGTCATCAGTAAAGAGACCTACCACTTTGTAGTTCACCTAAAAACAGTAATATGTTAAAGAAAGTCCTGCTATAGTGTACAGAAAGTCCTTTACTTACAACTTTCATTTAGTAACTGTTCAAAGTTACAATAATATTCAAAAATGTGACTTATGACTGTTTTACACACAACCGTTAAATCACCATGGTCATGTGATCAAAATTCAGATATTTGGCAACTGACTCATATTTCTGATGGTTGCAGTGTCGCGGGATCATGTGATCATTTTTGTAACCTTTTGACAAGCAAAATCAATGGGGAAGCCAGATTCACTTAACTTATTATTAACTTAAGTTATTCACTTAACTACTGTAGCAAGAAAGGTCATAAAATGTGGCAATACTCACTTAACAAATGTCTCACTTAGCCACAGAAATTTTGGGCTCAATTGTGGCAACAAGTTAAGGACTACCTGTATTTAGGTATACAGTGATCCCCCGCTCGTTGCGAGGGTTCCGTTCCAGGAACCCCCGCAACGAGCGGGTTTTCGCGAAGTAGCGCTGCGGAAGTACAAACACCATCTGCGCATGTGCAGATGGTATTTTTACTTCCGCAGCGCTAGCGAGGAGCCGAAGATTGAGGACTCAGCTCGGAAGCTGCACGGGTGTTTTAAAAGGTCTCCGCCGGCATGGGGGGCTTCTTAGCACCCCCCCAAACCCGAGTTGGGGGTTCGGGAGGTGGTAGGAAGCCCCCCATGCCCGCGGAGACCTTTTAAAACACCCGTGCAGCTTCCGAGCTGAGTCCTCAAGCCAAGCGCAGAAGTTAGCCTTGAATCCCTTTGAATCCCGCCGCTTCTGCTGGATACGGGCGATGGGGGGGGCGAGCTGCCACAGCCCCTGGCTTCCGCGCCGCTCGTCCCACCCACCGCCCGTATCCAGCAGAAGCTGCTGGATTCAAAGTGCTGCTGGGAGCCGCAGGCGAAAGGAGCTCGGGCATCGGAGCGCGGTGCCAGGCATTGTTCTCCGGACCCCGCCCGCTCAGCCCCGCGGCGGCCCTTTCCCTCTCCAGGCTGCGGGCGGGGTCCGGAGAACAATGCCCGAGCTCCTTTCGCCTGCGGCTCCCAGCCCACCGCCTGTCTCCTGCTGCCCGGTTTAGCCAGGACACGAGCGGCGAAATGACTTGGAGGAATGTGAAGCTGAAACCGGCCGGTTTCAGCTTCACATTCCTCCAAGTCATTTCGCCGCTCGTGTCCTGGCTAAACCGGGCAGCAGGAGACAGGCTTTGAGTTTTGGCTGCGGGGGGAGAAGTAGGACTTTCCTAACTCCCTCGCCCTGCAGCCAAAACTCAAAGCCTGTCTCCAACGCGCGCTACGATCTTCCGGGCGAGCCAGGCTCAGCGGATCAAGGCAGCCGCTTGGGCCGAGAGGAGCCGGCCTTGATCCGCTGAGCCTGGCTGGCCCGGAAGATCGTAGCGCGCGTTGACTGCACCGGTGGCGAAATCGCTCGCCGCTGCAGCCAACGCACGCTACGATCTTCCGGGTGAGCCAGGCTCAGTGATGGAAGGCAGCCGCTTGGGCCGAGAGGAGCCGGCCTTGATCCGCTGAGCCTGGCTGGCCCGGAAGATCGTAGCGCGCGTTGGCGGATCAAGGCCAGCTCCTCTCGGCCCAAGCGGCTGCCTTCCGTCACTGAGCCTGGCTCGCCCGGAAGATCGTAGCGCGCGTTGGCTGCACCGGCGGCGAAATCGCTCGCCGCTGCAGCCAACGCGCGCTACGATCTTCCGGGCGAGCCAGGCTCAGCGGATCAAGGCAGCCGCTTGGGCCGAGAGGAGCCGGCCTTGATCCGCTGAGCCTGGCTGGCCCGGAAGATCGTAGCGCGCGTTGGCTGCACCGGCGGCGAAATCGCTCGCCGCTGCAGCCAACGCGCGCTACGATCTTCCGGGCGAGCCAGGCTCAGTGACGGAAGGCAGCCGCTTGGGCCGAGAGGAGCTGGCCTTGATCCGCCAACGCGCGCTACGATCTTCCGGGCCAGCCAGGCTCAGCGGATCAAGGCCGGCTCCTCTCGGCCCAAGCGGCTGCCTTCCATCACTGAGCCTGGCTCACCCGGAAGATCGTAGCGTGCGTTGGCTGCAGCGGCGAGCGATTTCGCCACCGGTGCAGTCAACGCGCGCTACGATCTTCCGGGCCAGCCAGGCTCAGCAGATCAAGGCAGCCGCTTGGGCCGAGAGGAGCCGGCCTTGATCCGCTGATCCTGGCTGGCCCGGAAGATCGTAGCGCGCGTTGGCGGATCAAGGCCGGCTCCTCTCGGCCCAAGCGGCTGCCTTCCGTCACTGAGCCTGGCTCGCCCGGAAGATCGTAGCGCGCGTTGGCTGCACCGGCGGCGACATTGCTGCCGGCTTGGCTTCGCTCGCCGCTGCAGCCAACGCGCGCTACGATCTTCCGGGCCAGCCAGGCTCAGTCACGGAAGGCAGCCGCTTGGGCCGAGAGGAGCCGGCCTTGATCCGCTGAGCCTGGCTGGCCCGGAAGATCGTAGCGCGCGTTGGCGGATCAAGGCCGGCTCCTCTCGGCCCAAGCGGCTGCCTTCCGTCACTGAGCCTGGCTCGCCCGGAAGATCGTAGCGCGCGTTGGCTGCACCGGCGGCGAAATCGCTCGCCGCTGCAGCCAACGCGCGCTACGATCTTCCGGGCGAGCCAGGCTCAGCGGATCAAGGCAGCCGCTTGGGCCGAGAGGAGCCGGCCTTGATCCGCTGAGCCTGGCTGGCCCGGAAGATCGTAGCGCGCGTTGGCTGCACCGGCGGCGAAATCGCTCGCCGCTGCAGCCAACGCGCGCTACGATCTTCCGGGCGAGCCAGGCTCAGTGACGGAAGGCAGCCGCTTGGGCCGAGAGGAGCCGGCCTTGATCCGCTGAGCCTGGCTGGCCCGGAAGATCGTAGCGCGCGTTGGCTGCACCGGCGGCGAAATCGCTCGCCGCTGCAGCCAACGTGCGCTACGATCTTCCGGGCCAGCCAGGCTCAGCGGATCAAGGCAGCCGCTTGGGCCGAGAGGAGCCGGCCTTGATCCGCTGAGCCTGGCTGGCCCGGAAGATCGTAGCGCGCGTTGGCGGATCAAGGCCGGCTCCTCTCGGCCCAAGCGGCTGCCTTCCGTCACTGAGCCTGGCTCGCCCGGAAGATCGTAGCGCGCGTTGGCTGCACCGGCGGCGACATTGCTGCCGGCTTGGCTTCGCTCGCCGCTGCAGCCAACGCGCGCTACGATCTTCCGGGCCAGCCAGGCTCAGTCACGGAAGGCAGCTGCTTGGCCCGGGATGCTGGGCCGAAAGGAGCCGGGCTTGAAGATCGCAGCGCGCGTTGGCTGCGGTGGCGAGGGCTTGCAATAGAGGGTGGAGGAAGCGGCCATGGGAGGGCGAGCTGCCTCAGGGAGGAGGATCGGGCGGGACCAGGTGGGGGCTGGAATTTTTCCGCCAGGGCGAAGGGCGGGCGAGCGGGTGCTGGGGAGGGCTTCTCGCCCTCCCGACAGCAAGAGGGGGGAGCGAACGGCGTGGGCAGGCGAAGGGCGGGCGAGCGGCAGCGAGGAGTTTGCGTGGGCGGTGGGGAAACTCCTCGCTGACGCCAGCAAGAGGGGGAAGACCCAGGGAAGCCGCTGCCATCTACGCATGCGTGCCCGGCACGCATGCGTAGATGGTATTTTGACTTCCGGGTTGAAAAATCGCGAAGTACCCTGTTCGCAATGGTTGGGGACGCAATAAACGGGGGATCACTGTATCCTGCTTATTAGATAAGGAATAATTTAGTTGATGGAATTCCTCAAATATTCTCTTGTGCCTTTCAATAAATCTTGCTAAAGAGATTCTGAGAATGGTACTTGAAAAAGAGCTACTGGTATAGGCAGTAACTGACAATTAGGAAGGTTTTTTAGGTTTTCTTATTAAATTATTCCTCTTTGTGTTTAAAATCATCTCCAGAATACTTATGTTGGAATACCATCTTTTAACAGGATGAAATTTAAATATAAAATGGCAGAAAGTCAGAAAGAAATCAGAACCATACATGTTTTTTCCCACTATGTAGAGTTGGTGCTAATTCATAGAATAATTTTAAAGATCTGTTTTTTTCCGGGTGTTCAGTTTTAAGTTTGGAAATTTTATGTTTAAAATTCCAAAATGAGGTCTACATTTGTACAATGATCTAACTTTCTACTTTTTCAAAACTAGAACTATTTGGCACATATATTCACCACCATGGGTAATTCTAGTCACCTTTCACATCTATAGTCCTAAAATTATGAAAAAATGTAAATTTGTTGTTTGCATATCTATTATTAATTAACAGTTATCTGTTATTATTAAATTGTTTAAACCAATCATTGAACTCTAAACTGATCTTCATTACCGTATTTTTCAGCGTATAAGACGCACCTTTTTACAGCAAAAAGTGCTTTAAAAATTGGGTGCGTCTTATACATCAAATGCTCCCAAGGTGGGACGGGAGGCAGCAGTGGCGGAAACTGCTATGGCGGCTCCAGCGGCTTCCCTTCAAAGAGCAGCAGCACCGGGAATGTCATGTCCACGTCCCAGGCTGCCGGCACCGCCGAATCTGAGGTAGAGCCATTGTCCACACTAGCTCTATGTTGTTGGGTGGCAGGCTCGGCTCGGCTGAGGTGGCTTTGCTCTGAGCGCCCTCGAACCTGGCCACCCCTGCCTCAGCTGAGCTGGGCAGCAAAGCCCTGACTTTCTTCTGTAGTGAAACAGCAGCAGCAGCAGGCAAGGCCAGGGGTGGAAGTCCTTTGTTGGTGCAGCAGAGGAGGCAAAACAGCCCAGGAGGCCCTTCTCCTCTGCTGCAGTGGGCGCTCCAAGACCCTCCCCACAGCGCTTGGGCCACGCAAGGCAGAGACTCGGCTGAGGCAGAGGCGGGCAGGACTGAGGGCACTTGGAGCGAAGTTCCCTCAGCCGGGGGGACAGGCAACACCTGACCATCCCCTGCCACAGCCGCTCGACTGGCTTGGCTGAGACAGTTTCATTCCAAGTGCCCTTGGACCTGGCCGCCTCTGATTCAAGACCAGCACGATCTTCGGAGTGCCCCCGCCACCAGTCATGGTATAAAAACTCTCCCGTGGCTGTGTGAGCAGAGCCATGAAGGGAGCCAGGTGGCTGAAGCCGCCAGCCCAGGGACACTGTGGAGAGCAGCAGGATTAATCTTGCCCTTTACTGCAATGGTTGCCTGGCAGAAGGCCCCGCTGCTGATTCCCCACCACCACACACATACAAACCATTCCTGCCCTGGCGTTCTGAGGTGCAGGGCCTCTGCCAGATTGGGGATGGGGGGCGTGGTGATCGCCAAGCTCTACAGCTGATGCGTAGGCCGAAAGGCCCTGTGGCTGGTAAGCAAGGCCCCGCAGTTGCCCCCGACCCCCCAAGAGCCGTGGAAAAAATGGGTGGTTAACAGGGCTTAAGTGACGGGCCTGGACCCTCCCGCTGTAGCCCGCCATCGGACCCATGCTTGCCACCAGGCAAACTAGCCATCCAGGCCACCCTCCCTCCCTCCCTGTCAAATTTTCCAATGGCTCCTGGTGATTGCTGTGATCCCAGGAGCTCGGTGTTGTGAGGGGGGTGTCGTCTCTGGCTTAGGCAGCTTCTCCGCCATCACCGGGGATGAACCACATGCATAACCCTTGCTGCCTGGCTTGTCAGCTTGTGATCACGCTAACGAGCCAAAGGAAAAAGCGCCTTTTCAAGTCACACGTCCACACGCCAGAATAGCCATGGAAATGGAGGCAAATCAGAGAAGGAATAGAGAAATGAGAGAAAGATTGAGAGAGAAAGAGAGAGAATGAGAGAGGGAGAATAGGGAAACAAATGAGAGAGAGAAGGGGAGAAAAAGAAAAAGGGAGAGGGAGAGGAAAGAGAGAAAAACAAATGAAAGTGAGAGAAATGAGAGCAAAAAGGGGAGAGAAACAAATGAGAGAGAGAAATGGAAGAGAGAGAGAGGGACACAAAAATGAGAGGAACTTGGAGGGAGAGAATGAGGGAGAAGGAAAAGAGAGAGAAGTGGAGAGAAAGAAAGAAAAGGGAAAGAGAGAAGGAGGGAAAGAGAGAAGTGGAGAAGAAGGGAGGGAGGGAGGAAGGGAGGGAGGGAAGGAAAGAAGGGAGACATTTCCCACAGAAAACACCGGGAGCCACAAAACATAGAAACATAGAAACATAGAAGTCTGACGGCAGAAAAAGACCTCATGGTCCATCTAGTCTGCCCTTATACTATTTTCTGTATTTTATCTTAGGATGGATATATGTTTATCCCAGGCATGTTTAAATTCAGTTACTGTGGATTTATCTACCACATCTGCTGGAAGTTTGTTCCAAGGATCTACTACTCTTTCAGTAAAATAATATTTTCTCATGTTGCTTTTGATCTTTCCCCCAACTAACTTCAAATTGTGTCCCCTTGTTCTTGTGTTCACTTTCCTATTAAAAACACTTCCCTCCTGGACCTTATTTAACCCTTTAATATATTTAAATGTTTCGATCATGTCCCCCCTTTTCCTTCTGTCCTCCAGACTATACAGATTGAGTTCATTAAGTCTTTCCTGATACGTTTTATGCTTAAGACCTTCCAACATTCTTGTAGCCCGTCTTTGGACCCGTTCAATTTTGTCAATATCTTTTTGTAGGTGAGGTCCCCAGAACTGAACACAGTATTCCAAATGTGGTCTCACCAGCATTCTATATAGTGGGATCATAATCTCCCTCTTCCTGCTTGTTATACCTCTAGCTATGCAGCCAAGCATCCTCCTTGCTTTCCCTACCGCCTGACTGCACTGTTCACCCATTTTGAGACTGTCAGAAATCACTACCCCTAAATCCTTTTCTTTTGAAGTATTTGCCAACACTGAACTGCCAATACAATACTCAGATTGAGGATTCCTTTTCCCCAAGTGCATTATTTTACATTTGGAAACATTAAACTGCAGTTTCCATTGCTTAGACCATTTATCTAGTAAAGCTAAATCATTTACCATATTACAGACGCCTCCAGGAATATCAACCCTATTGCACACTTTACAGTCATCGGCAAATAGGAAAACCTTCCCTACCAAACCTTCCCCTATGTCACTCACAAATATATTAAAAAGAATAGGACCCAGAACAGATCCTTGTGGCACACCGCTTGTAACCTGACTCTGCTCAGAATACTCGCCATTAACAAAACCCACCCACTCGTGGCTGGAGAGGTTACTATTACTATTTAATATTACAGTGTTCCCTCGATTTTCGCGGGGGTTACGTTCCAAGACCTCCCGCGAAAATCGATTTTCCACGAAGTAGAGGCGCGGAAGTAAAAACACCATCTGCGCATGCGCACCCTTTTTCCATGGCCGCGCAAGGGCTTGAAGTTGGAGGCGGGGAGGCGGGGAGCGACGAAAGGCTGGCAATGATTGCTTTTAATGTCGGCCACCCACCCAGCGCCTCCGGCCTCCTCGCCACTACCCCCCGCCCGCCCGATTCGCCCCTCTCACCGGCTTTCTTGGGGCACGAGTCCTCCTGCAGCAGCGCTGGCGGCTACGGCCGCTCTGAGTGCTTTTAGAATGCCCACCCCACCCCTCTTGTAGTCCCTTGGCTGAGAGCGCTTTCGTCCCAGCTGTCAGCGAGGGGGGCTGCAGGAGGTGGGACAGGCGTTCTCACAGAGAGCAACAGAGAGAGCGAGATGGAAAGGAGAGAGGGAGAAAGAGAGAAATGTGAAAATGATTGAAGCAGAGAATGACAGGAAAGAGAATGAAAGCATACAGTATGGTAAAAGCACTTAAACAATGACAGAATAAAAAAACCCAGCCCTCACCTGTGTTTGAATTTACAATATTCATTCATTCACTCACTCATTCATTCATTCTTCTATGTCACTCAGTCCCAACACTTTTAACCCATAAATTACCATTTCCCATCCCCTTAATTACCATTTCCCCTTCCCATTACCTCTACCTGTACCTGTACAGTACTGTACTGTACACATTGAATAAGACACTTAGTCACCCTGATAGTTATAAATGATAACAATATTTATTTACATTTTTTGGGGGGGGTGTTAGCATAACTAGGATAACTCGGGATCTTCTTCTATCACCATTTCATCGGGCACTTCTACAATGGACGCTGCAGGTGATGGTGTGACAGACCTCTTGATTTCGTGACAAACATAGTTATGGGCAGTTGTTGGTGCAGTTTCTTTTTCTGGGCTAACATGGCTCTGTATGGTGCAAAGGTGTTGTCAAGGGAGGCCTTAAAGTGTATAGAGCGAGTCATGTTGGGATCCCAAAGTTTCACCATGTGTTGGAGATGTGCAGCAGCTCTGTTCAGTTCTGCAAGCCGCTCAAGCGTTAGGCCAACATCTTCTTCTTCCTCAGCTTGTTCAGCTTCCTCTTCCTCCTCTTCTTCACTCGCTGACCTGGTCAGCTCCTCCAGATCATTGTCTGTCAGCGGTAGGCCATGCTCATCAAGCAAACCATTGACTTCATCTGGTGTCATGTCAATGAAGCCTTCTCCACCCAGTGCCTATGCCAGCTTCACAGATTTCTGGACTACAGCATGTTGAATTTCTTCGGGAGCAAATCCCTTGTAATCATGCACCACTTCTGGCCACAATTTCTTCCAGCAGGCATTCATTGTCTGTGACTTCATATCCATTAAGGCATTCTGAATGTTCTTCAGACACGATGCAATCGTGTACTGACGCCAGTAGCCCTTCAATGTGAAGTTTTCATCAGCGTCCATTGCTTCCACGAGGCTTCCAAGGGAATTGCGCGTGTACAGTGCCTTAAATGCGCAGATAACACCTTGATCCATCGGCTGGATAAGAGATGTGGTGTTTGGTGGCAAGAATTCGACTTGCACCCCAGCATGTTCATGTGCCAGGTCATCATGGCCTCCAGCATTGTCCATTAGGAGAAGCACTTTGAAATTGAGTCCTTTGGCAGCCAAATAATCCTTCACCTGTGGGATGAAGCACTGATGAAACCAGTCCCGCGTGAGGGGTTTTGTAATCCATGCTTTAGGATTATGCATCCTGTACACTGGCAATGCATCCTTATTTCTGTTCTTGAGGGCTCTTGGATTTCGTGATTTATAAATTAGCCCTGGCTTCATCAAGAAGCCTGCTGCATTCCCACACATGATCAAAGTTACCCGATCTTTCTGGGCCTTAAAACCAGGGGCTTTGGCTTCATCCTGCATCAAGAAAGTCCGTGAAGGCATCCTCTTCCAGAACAGGCCTGTTTCGTCCATGTTGAACACCTGTTCTGGAAGGTAGCCCCCTTCTTCAATTAGGTCTTTAAACGTGCCATGGACATACTGCTCGGCTGCACCTGTATCTCCTGAGGCAGCTTCTCCATGCAGTGACACACTCTTCAGGCCATAGGGCCGTTGAAATTTATCGAACCACCCTTTGCTTGCTGTGAATGTGGATGGGGCCGAAGAAGCAGAAGATGTTGATGGCTGGGGGTCTTCAGGGTCATCAGCACCTTCACCAGCACCTTCATCTGCAGAGAATGACAGGAAAGGGAGAGAGAAGTGACTCTTGAATGAAAGCATACAGTACTGTATGGTAAAAGCACTAAAATAATGACAGAATAAAAAACCCCAGCCCTCACCTGCGTTTCCCTCATCTGCATCGCCTCCTTCTGTGTTTGCAAGACGGGTGTAGAGTTGCTGTGCCTTTGTCCGTATGGTGTTGGTATCCAAAGCAATGCTCTTTTTACGGCAGTCTTGTACCCACACGGACAAAGCAGCTTCCATCTTCATAAGGCGTTTGTTTCTAGGCGTCACCATTCTTTTTGCAGCCTTGTTGAATGTTATCAGAGAAGTTTGCCTTATCTTCTTTTCGTCTTTCCGAATGTATCGCACACTCGATTCGTTGATCCCATAATGCCGACCAACATCTGCATAAGAGCGTCCCTCTTTTAGCATGTCCAAAAGTTACATTTTCTCCTTAATTGTCAGCATCTTCCTGCTCTTTTTAGTGTCGCCGCCTCCGCTCCGCGTGCAACGTTTAGGAGCCATCTTCCAACAAGTTTTAACAAGTTGCAAAAGTTCCAAAGCACGCTGGGCTAACACCACTGATTGGCCGAGATTTCTGTCCATCAGCATTGTCGGGCGAAATTTTTGCAATGACAACGCTGATTGGCTGAGATTTCGGTGCATCAGCGTTGCCGGGCAAACTTTTGCGATGGCAAAGCTGATTGGCCGAGATTTCGGCCAATCAGCAATGGCAGACGTAAGTTTGGTGATGATGTATGACGTCATCGGGCGGGAAAAACCGTGGTATAGAAAAAAAACTGCGGACTATTTTTAATTATTTTTTGAAAAACCGTGGTATAGCCGTTTCGCGAAGATCGAGACCGCGAAAATCGAGGGATCACTGTACACCGTTTGGTTCAGAATACTTTTTTCCTTGTTTTCCTCCTCTAAAATCTAGGTGCGTTTTATACATCGGTGCGCCTTATACACCGAAAACTATGGTAATCCTATTCTTCCATATCCAGAATCTACCAGTAGAAACAATGGTTGATGTATTAGAATTAGATCATGGTATCTCTGTACTAAGATCAATTACCTAATTTTAAGGAAGCATACCTTCTAAAATCTGCAATCAGCTTGACATCAGCTATGATAAGTTTGTGTTTTATGATCATGTGTTTCAGAATTTGATTTTGTTCTGATGTTAGATAATATCCTTCACAGAATAGACAAGGCACAGAGGGAGATTCTTCTTCAGCTGAAATGCCACCTGGAGTTTCTGGCAGGGAAAGTGGTTCCAAAATATAGTCTCGGTGGTCTAAAAGGAATAATATAAGGATCAGGATTAATACATACACACAAACATACTTTTTTGTACTTACATTCTATATGCATTGTCCTGAAGTATAATCAATAATTCATATATACATTTTTGCACACACTCATATATGCAGGAATCTATTTTAAACAATCAAGCAGTGGTTTTCATTCTAGTCCCCAAGTACTGGCATGAATGGGACTCTGTATGTGTGTGTGTGTCCCTGCCCGTGTCTCTGCCCACCACCATGTCTGCTTTCTTTCAGCATTTTTGTCAGCTTTTCCTCCCCTTCCTTTTGGAAAGCCAGGTTGCTGGAGCAGTAAGCGTAACCTCCCCCTCCCTCTCATGTCCACCACAGCTGGTTGGGGGGGGGGGAAGCCTGCACCGCAGGTAGCACAGACAGGGTGGCAGGGCTGACAGTGAGAAGAGGCAGGGAGCAAGAGAGAGTAACACATACACACTCACAGATATAGAGACACACAGAAAATGAGGGGGGAGAAAGAGTGAAAGAAAGAGACAGACAGACAGAGGGAAAGAGGAAAGTTTGGGAGTGGGCACGTCTCTTGACTTCCAAAGCTGTTTTGAGTTCCATTTCATTGATTGCTCTTGTGACAACTCCACTGCTGCCAAGGCTGCTTGTGAGATGGAAGGGTTTATCCTGACACATGTGGTGCAAGGCATGGAATAAACCTTGCTTTTGGAAGGTTGCTTCAGCTCCTGTCACCCAGTGTGGGATTTGAAATTAGAGGTGTTCTTCCCCTCTACTCTTCACATTACATTCCTGGCCGGAGGACCAGATTGTTCTCCTGGCAGCTGCCCTGCAAAGACTGCTTGATCAGGATTGGGGAGCATAGACCCCCCATTCCATGCTCTATTCCCCCCTCCCCCAGATCCCTTCCTAGATTTTCCTCACCACATGTAGAGAAAGATGAAATAGCTGATGTGGGAGAGGGGAGGAAAGGCATGGAGTAGGGCGTTCTTCCATGGCACAGCAGGTTCCGCTCAACTTGCTGGTCCCCATGCTGCCATAAGCCTCTCATGCAGTGCCCTCTTCACAAAATGAGTACCGACCTCCCGCTCCAGGAATCAGACTCCAACCAAAGCAACAAAGGGGCAGGGGTTTGTTAGAAAGCCTGGCAATGTATTTATGACATGGCATCAGAAGGAATGGATCTCTCTTCTTCCCTCATGAAAATCATCCTCTACCCTGCCCACTCCAGTTAAATGCCCATTGGGTGTGTTGTGAGTGGTCCTCGACCAACTCTGGTAATGAGAGATTCTCAAGATGATAAGCCAGGCCCATCTTGGTACATTAGGCCAGTGTTTTTGCCAGCTGATATAGAGCGTTAAGAGTGAGGGAGAAATACAGTGGTATCTTTTCTTACGAACTTAATTTGTTCCATGACCAGCTTCGTAAGTAGAAAAGTTCATAAGAAGAAACAATGTTTCCCATAGGAATCAATGTAAAAGCAAATAATGTGTGCAATCCTAACTTGCCTTATTACCGCCAGCATGGAGGAGGGGGGAAGATAGCGAAGGCTGCCAGGAAGGAGCCTCGTAGGTGGATTAAAATGTGCAGGAAGTTGCCTGGAGGCTTCCATCCTCCTTGAAAGTGTTTCCAGTGGCAGCAACAGGCAGAGGGGAATCCTGGCTGTGGCAAGGACTGGCACTTCGGCCTCAGACAAGGCTCCCTAGCTCACACTCCGTGCCTGGGACCTGCTTCCTCTGAGGGAGTCTCTTCAAGGCGCCCAACTTTAACTCCCCACTCTCCCTGCAGGCTCGAGAACTGCCTTAATTGGAAGGAGAAGCAGAAGTGAGGAGGAGAGTGCCCTCCTCCTCCTTCTCCTATTGATTCCGCTCCCCACGGAAAAAAAAAAGAGGCCAAAAAAAGTGAAAAGGCTTCTTGATCGGCGAGCGCAGCTGGTGGGGTGAGAGTGCGCGTGAGCGGGCAGGGAGAAGAAGGAGACACAATGAACGCCAGCAGCCGGGACCACGGCGCTATCTCCCAGACCCAATTCTCCAAACCCTTCCTAACTGCATGGCCGAGAGCGGAAATGAGAGCCGAGGAGAGAGCTTCCTCCATTTCTCTCCTCCCCCCAGCATGGCAGCAGCATTCGGCAGGCTACCTGGTGTTTTTACCGGCCAGGAAACAGGCAAGGCGAGTTAGCAGATGGGTCCTTCCTTTCCAAGGACTCGGCAGCGAAACCCTTTAGCTTCACCAAGGCTTCCTCCCTCTGCCCGCTTGTTCCCAAGTAATGGCCCTGGGCTCTTTCTCCTTCCCCAAAAATGCGAGGTGGCCTCATTATCTCCTTTTTCTTTCTTGTGAATGACTTTAAGTGACAGCTGCCAGTAGTTTCTTTCACGGAGAGAGAGAGCGCGATTCACTTCACCCCTCCCCATGGTGTGCTTACAGGGCGGTGGCATCGCGTGGGCGGTGGGGATTCCCCGCCAAAGGTATGAGCGTCCGGAGCCTCCCTGGGCTTCCTGACTGCTTCCTTGTAGTCAGGGACAATACTTCAGGACAATGCAGATAGAATGTAAGTACAAAAAAGTATGTTTGTGTGTATGTATTAATCCTGATCCTTATATTATTCCTTATTGCAGCAACCCTGACTACGAGGAAGCAGGAAGGAAGCTGGGGGAGGCACCGGATGCTCATACATTTGGCGGAGAATCCCTGCCGCCCAAGAAAAGTCGCCGACCTGTAAGCGACAGCAGGAGGGTGGGGGGTGAATTGTGCTCTCTCTCCCTGAAAGGAAACTACTGGCAGCTGTGTGAGCGGGCAGCCCAGGATCGAGGCCTGTTCTGGGAGGGCTCTGGCACAGGAGACGCTGCAATGGGACGCTCCACACCACACCGACTGCGAGTGACTCCCATCCCTACCCATTGATCATCAGAACCTGCAAACTTAAAATCACTTGCTTTGGCCGCTGCTCACAGCAGCAGCAACCGAGAGAGAAGCGAGGGTTCGTAACTTGAAAATGGTTTGTGAGAAGAGGCAAAAAAATCCTGAACGCCCAGTTTGTATCTCGAACAGTTCGTATGAAGAGGTGTTCGTAAGAAGAGGTACCACTGTAGACCTGGATGAACCTGAACGACCATCAGAGGTGGCAGATATGCCAATGACAGTAGGGTCTTAGCTTTACTATATAAGTGGTCAAAGCAATGGAAACTGCAGTTTAATGTTTCCAAATGTAAAATAATGCACTTGGGGAAAAGGAATGCTCAATCTGAGTACTGTATTGGCAGTTCTGTGTTAGCAAAAACTTCAGGATTTAGGGGTAGTGATTTCTGACAGTCTCAAAATGGGTTATCAGTGTGTTCAGGAGGTAGGAAAAGCAAGTAGAATGCTTGGCTGCATAGCTAGAGGTATAATAAGTAGGAAGAGGGAGATTGTGATCCCGCTGTATAGAGCGCTGGTGAGACCACATTGGAATGCTGTATTCAGTTCTGGAGACCTTACCTACAAAAAGATATTGATAAAATTGAACGGGTCCAAAGACGGGCGACAAAAATGGTGGAAGGTCTTAAGCATAAAACCTATCAGGAAAGACTTCATGAACTCAATCTGTATAGTCTGGAGGACAGAAGGGAAAGGGGAGACATGATTGAAACATTTAAATATGTTAAATGGTTAAATAAGGTTCAGGAGGGCAGTATTTTTAATAGCAAAAGTGAACACAAGAACAAGTGGGCACAATCTGAAGTTAGTTGGGGGAAAGATCAGGAGCAATGTGAGAAAATATTATTTTACTGAAAGAGTAGTAGATGCTTGGAACAAACTGCCAGCAGACATAGTGGATAAATCCACAGTAACTGAAATTAAACATGCCTGGGATAAACATATATCCATCCTAAGATAAAATATAGGAAATAGTATAAGGGCAGACTAGATGGGCCATGAGGTCTTTTTTTGCCGTCAGTCTTCTATGTTTCTATTAGAGGAGGAGGAAGAGGAGACCAAGAGCCTTTGTTAGATGCCCACTTTAGAAGACTAAGAAAAAGACAAATATACTTGTACGGGAAAAAGTAGTCTGTAGTTTGTTAACTCTAGGAAATTGTTGACAAGGGGGCGCATTAATCCCCCTATTCTTGGCGACATAAATGGGTCTTCAGAGTCTTGTGGAAGGCGAGGAGGGTGGGGGCAGTTTGAATCTCTGTGGGGAGTTGATTCCAGAGGGCCGGGGCCACCACAGAGAAGGCTCTTCCCCTAGGTCATGCTAGACAACATTGTTTAGTCGACGGGACCCGGAGAAAGCCAACTCTGTGGGACATAATTGGCCACTGGGATTCATGTGGCAGAAGGCGGTCCCATAGGTATTCTGGTTTGATGCCATGTAGGGCTTTACAGGTCATTACAAATGCTTTGAATTGTGTCCAGAAACTCATTGGCAACCAGTGCAGGCCGTGGAGTGTTGATGAAACATGGGCATATCTGGGAAGGCCCATGATTGCTCTCGCGGCCACATTCTGCCTGATCTGAAGTTTCCGAACACTTTTCAGAGGTAGTGTCAACCTTCACTTTGATTCTGCATTTCTTCTACGCTTGGTTGCCAATAGAAACGGAGAGGTTTGGTATTGGGGCGGTGCAGGAGGCCTTGTGAAGTGGGATAAGTTTTGTTTTCCTAGAAACCAGGTGACCAGGAGGAGACCGTTAGAAGTTGCATTCCAGAAATGTGATGTGAGTCTGAAGATGCGTCCACCTGACAATCATGGACAGTAGGGATTGGCCAATCTCCAAGAGGAGGGGGTCAAAAAAGGGGTCTTGATATACACATGTATCATGCCTTTTTCTTCAGTCTTTGCTTTCACCTTGATTGCTTTCAGTTCTGATTTTTGATAAATTCACTTTTGAATCTGAAATGGACTCTGAGTTTTATTTTTCTTAAATACAGACTATAGCAGCTGACAGGTAGCCCCATGTAGAGAGCATTGCAGTAGTCAAACCTCGAGGTGATAATGGCATGAGTGACTGTGAGGAGGGACTCCCTGTCCAAATAGGGCCACAACTGGTGCACCAGGCGAACCTGGGCAAACGCCCTCCTCGCCACAGCCAAAAGATGATCTATCTATCTATCTATCTATCTATCTATCTATCTATCTATCCAGCTATCTATCTATCTATCTATCTATCTATCTATCTATCTATCTATCTATCTATCTATCTAGTGGAACAAGTATAGGATTGTAGTTTGTATAAGCATAACATAAGTAGTAAGTGATGATAAAAGAAGACAATACGACAGTAGGACAGGAATGGTAGGCACAATGGTGCGCTTATGCACACCCCTTACAAACCTCTTAGAAAAGGGGAGAGGTCAACTGTAGACAATCTGAGGTTAAATATTTTGTGGTTTGGGGAAGAAACCACAAAGTCAGGTAATGCAATTCAGGCGTTATTGCTGAAGTCATATTTTCTGCAATCTAGATTGTAGCAGTTTACATTAAGTTTGAATCTATTACGTGCTTGTGTATTGTTGCGGTCTAGATTGTAGCAGTTTACATTAAGTTTGAATCTATTACGTGCTTGTGTATTGAATCTATTACGGCTTGTGTATTGTTGCGGTCTAGATTGTAGCAGTTTACATTAAGTTTGAATCTATTACGTGCTTGTGTATTGTTGCGGTTCAAGATGAAGTAGTCACTAACAGGAAGGACATTTTGGTGTATTATTTTATGAACTACTGTTAGATCAGATCGGGTTGCAACGTAATTGTAAATTGTCTAATCGCAGTATTTCAAGTGTGGTATAGTAAGGTGTTTTGTTGGGGGAGGAGGAGTGAAGGACTCTTGTGAAATATTTTTGGACTCTCTTGATTGTATTTATATCTGATATGCAATGCAGGTTCTATATAGGTGAATTGTATTCTAGAATTGGTCTGACAAAAGTTTTGCAAGCTCTGGTTAGCAGTTCAATTTTTTTGGAGAAGAAGCCATGTAAAATTAGATTAACAACTCTTAATGTTTTTTTTGGCAATGTTGTTACAGTGGGCTCTGGCACTTAGGTCATTAGGTCACTTAGGCCCACTCCAAGGTCTTTGACAGAGTGAGGGTCGTCTACAAGTTCATTTCCACCAAGTTTGTATTTTGTGTTCTGATTCTTTTTGCTAATGGGTAAGACAGAGCATTTCTTGGCTGAGATTTGAAGTTGCCAGTTGTTAGAACATCTAGCTATGGTGAAGATCCTTTTGAAGAGTAGCAGTGTAGTTGGTGTATCATCGGCAAAGAGAACACAGTTGCTGTTAATAAAGTTGCTGCTTTATCTCCTAAAGGAATGCATCAATTAGCTTTGATCTTCGCCAGCCTAGCCACTGGACTGATATCTTTTTACTCTTCTCACTGTGAAGATGTCAAGATGAACTCACATGCATGAATTTGGCTTGTATGAATGATACTTTCTAAATAAAAAGGTTGATTTAAACAAACATGTGGAAAACTCACAAAAACATCACCTGTTACAGCAAACCACCTTCCCAAGCTGAAGGAGATCAGCAATTGGCAGATGACCTGAATGTGTTCTACTGCAGGTTTGAAAAGAAACCTCAACCACTTATGTGCACAACCTCCATCCCAGACACACCAACAACAGCTAAATCTTCTACAACTGAACCCATCCCATTGTGTTTACAACCCCTAGTGATCACAGAAAAGGAAGTGAAAGATCTATTTCTCAGACAGAAGCCTGGAAAAGCACCAGGCCCAGACAAGATAACTCCTTCTTGCTTAAAAGTCTGTGCTGACCAATTGGCCCCCATCTTCACCCAAATCTTCAACAAATCACTAGAGTTGTGCTATGTTCCTTCCTGCTTCAAACGCTCGACTATCATCCCAGTGCCAAAGAAGCCCTCCATCAAGAAACTGAATGATTACAGACCAGTTGCTCTAACATCTGTAGTTATGAAAACCTTTGAAAGGCTAGTGATGTTCCATTTGAAAGCCATCACGGATCCACTGTTAGACCCCCTGCAATTTGCATACCAAGCAAATAGATCAACAGATGATGTTGTTAATATGGCTCTACACTACATCCTTCAACATCTTGAATCTCCAATGACCTACGCCAGGGTCCTCTTTGTGGACTTCAGTTCAGCATTCAATACCATCGTACCGGACATTCTCTTAACCAAACTAAATCAGCTAGCGGTACCTGAACACACTTGTAAGTGGATCACAAGCTTCCTAACAGACAGGAAGCAGCAGGTGAAGCTAGGAAAAATCACATCAGATATATGTACAATTAGCACAGGTGCCCCCCAAGGCTGTGTACTCTCACCACTTCTCTTCTCTCTATACACTAATGACTGCATCTCATACGATCCATCTGTTAAACTACTGAAGTTTGCAGATGATACAACAGTGATCGGACTCATTCAAAACAATGATGAATCCGCATACAGACGGGAAGTTGAACAACTATCCTTGTGGTGTTACCAGAACAATCTAGAACTGAACACACTCAAAACCGTAGAAATGGTGGTAGACTTTAAGAGAAACCCTTCCACCCTTCCACCTCTCACAATAGTATCAACAGTAGAGACCTTCAAATTTCTAGGTTCTATCATATCTCAAGACCTAAAATGGTCACCTAACATCAAAAACATCATCAAAAAAGCACAACAAAGAATGTTCTTTCTGCGCCAGCTCAGGAAGCTCAAACTGCCCAAGGAGCTGCTGATTCAGTTCTAGAGAGGAATCATTGAGTCTGTCATCTGCACCTCTATAACTGTCTGGTTTGGTGCTGCAACCCAACAGGACCGACAGAGACTTCAGAGGATAATCAGAATTGCAGAAAAAACAATTGCTGCCAAGCTGCCTTCCATTGAGGACCTGTATACTGCACGAGTCAAAAAGAGGGCGGGTAAAATATTTACTGACCCCTCACATCCTGGACACAAATTGTTTCAACTCCTACCCTCAAAACGTCGCTACAGAGCACTGCACACCAAGACAACTAGACACAAGAACAGCTTTTTCCCGAACGCCATCACTCTACTAAACAAATAATTCCCTCAACACTGTCAGACTTTCTATTAAATCTGCACTTCTATTCTACTAGTTTTTCTCATCTTTCCTATGACCCATTTCCTCCCATGTTGACTGTATGACTGTCACTTGTTGCGTATATCCTAAGATTTTTATTAATATTGCTTCTTCATTGCTTATTTGACCCCTATGACAATCATTAAATGTTGTACCACATGATTCTTGACAAATGTATATTTTACTTTATGTACGTTGAGAGCATATGCACCAAGACAAATTCCTTGTGTGTCCAATCACACTTGGCCAATAAAAATTCTATTCTATTCTATTCTATCAGTGTGTGGATTCCTCCTTTGTTTTCAATCTGAGTAAGCCTGGGTTAGAGCAGAGTGATAGGGTTTGTTTTAAATGGATAAAAAGATCTGTATTGCTCATTATCAAAATTCGAGTGGAACTGAGGACACTGCTGATCTTGATGCTGGTAGGCAAGGGCAGAATTTTTTTCCTTGTTTTGCTCCCCCCAAATTAAGGTGCATCTTATACTCTGGTGTGTTTTATTCTTGGAAAATTAGATAATCTGGATGCATCCATATGACTTTAATAGCCATTACATTAGATTAAGTGCAGCAAGAAAAATTACTTAGACCACCTTGGATATTATCTTTACTCTTTTGTAGAAAACCAAAACCAAAAGTTAAAAAATCAAACTGAAACCTAGATTTTATTGTTCACAAACATTGGAGATATAGATGAAGATTATAATGGTATCTTGTAGACTTTGTGTTATAAAAAAAATTGGTCGATCTTTTAAGTACATGATATATAAATATGGGCATTGATGTGTTAATCAGTTCACTGTGTTGAAGTAATTGTACCAAAACAAAATAAGTACATCTACTGCATTATTGTTTTTCTAATTAAAGCCAGCAGTTGAATCTCATTAGTACAGCTAGCTAATACAAGAGATTTGTTGAAGAACTTGACAACAATCCCCAAAACAAGGAACAAAAAGGAACGTATTAAGAAGAAATAAACATCCAAGAAAACAAATCATTATTAGATGTTTTCCAGTAATTCTGAAACTCATATATTAAAAAGATGTGTATAACAAAAAAGGGGGAATAGTTTATTTAGTATTTATCTACCAAAAAAATCCTTTATTATATCAAATATATTAGAAAAGAAGAAATCATGTCAGTCAGGAAAATTTGCTAGCAAGAGTTGAGGGAATGGAAGAAAGATCAGACAAATTCTGATAATTTTTTATGAGGGGCTTTATTATTTATTTATTTTATTTGTCATACAAATATAGTATTGTATTGTAGTATGTTTAACATAATATGTCTAAAGTAGAGATAGAAAAGATAAAAAAGACATTAAGACAGGAATGGTAGGCAAAAAGGTGCACTTATGCATGCCCCTTACAGACCTCTTAGAAAAGGGGAGAGGTCTATTGTAGACAACCTAAGGTTGAAGATTTTGGGATTGGGGAAAGAAACAACAGAGTTCGGTAGTGAATTCCAGGTGTTGAACACTCTATTGCTGAAATTGTATTTTCTGCAGTCTAGTTTGAAGCGATTTACATTTAGTTTGCATCTATTGCATGCTCTTGTGGTGGTATTGTTAAAGGTGAAGTTGCCGTTACCAGGGAGTACATTGTGATGTATAATTTTGTGAACAACAGTTAAATCAGTTCAGAGGCAGCATAGTTGTAAACTTTCTAAACATAGTAATTGAAGTCTGGAGGAGTAAGGTAATTTGTTGTACGAGGAGTGGAGGACTCTTCTTGTGAAGTATTTCTGGACTCCTTCAATTGTATTAATGTCTGTTATGCAGTGTGGATTCCATACAGGTGAGCTGTATTCAAGAATTGATCTCACAAATATTTTGTATGCTCTGGTTAGTAGATCAGTGCTTCTAGAGAAGAAGCTGAGTAGAATTAAGTTTGTGACTGTTAGAGCTTTTTTGGCAATGCTGTTGCAGTGGGCTCTGGCACTTAGGTCATTAGAAATGAGTACTCCAAGACCTTTGACTGAGTGAGGGTCGTCTGCGAGTTCAGTTTGTCCAAGTGTGTATTTGGATTCTTTTTACCAATGTGTAGGACAGAGGGTTTTTTTGGATGAGATCTGCAGTTGCCAGTTGTTAGACCATTCAGCTACATGGTCAAGGTCCGTTTGAAGGGTAAAAGTATTATCAGAGCTATTAAATAGCTTAACATCATCAGCAAAGAGAACACAATTGCTTGTAATATTGTCTCAGAGATCGTTTATGCAGAGTATAAAGAGAATAGGTCCTAGGACACTGCCTTGGAGAACACCACTGTTGACTGGAGCAGGATTAGATATGGCATTACCTATTTTCACCACCTGCTGTCTGTTTGACAGGAACGCTGATATCCAATTGTGCAGTGGTCCTGAGACACCATAAGATTTTAGTTTCATAAGAAGTTTGTCATGACCTACTGAATCAAAGGCTTTGCAAAAGTCTATGTAGATTGCATCAATTGATTTACCCTGGTCAATTTGGGTAGTCCATATGTTTTTGCAGTGTAAAAGTTGCAGGTTGCAGGATTTTTTTCTGAAACTGAATTGTTCGTTTCCATGATCCTGAAAAGACCACCATTATGAAATTAGAATCCTTTCTGTTAGTCTTCATCTGCAAAATGCTAAGTACATATTCTACAAACCAAATATTTTAAAGATCTGATTATCTTTACATTATAATGATATCACATAATACTTATAACTTAACCTAAGAGAATTAGAACCGGAGAATACAAAAATATGGATAAGCAAATATGTGCAGGGTTTATTGGAGAAATATAGTAACAATGCACTTTGGGACCACACTTGCCTCATCTTTGCCCCTGGAAATATGTAAATTCTAAGTATCAGGACTTTTTTGTGGCTCTAGAACTTCTTCCTACCATAAATGTCAAACATTAGTGGCAGTTTCTCTATTTTTTAAGAAGAAAAATATCCCCTCCCCACAAACACACCACACACACACCACGTATAGGCTGAACAGATGTAAGTTTAAAAAAACAACTCCATATTTATTTATTTATTTATTTGTTTGTTTGTTTGTTTTGTCAAACAATTATAGGGTGGTGATTTGTACAAATAAAACGTTAGATAAGTAATGATAAAGAGTAACAAAGAAGACAATAGGACAAGGACAGTAGGCACAATGGTGCGCTTATGCACTCTCCTTATAGACCTCTTAGAAAGGGGGAGAAGTCAATTGTAGATACTCTAAGATTAAATGTTTTGGGGTTAGGAGTAGAAACCACAGAGTTAGGTAGTGCATTCCAGGTGTTGATTATTCTGTTGCTGAAGTCGTATTTTTTGCAGTCAAGTTTGGAGCGGTTGACATTTATTTATTTATTCATTTGTCCAATACAGTGAACCCTCGAGTTTCGCGTCCTCAATGATCGCGAAAGGGCTATTTCGCTATTTTAAACCAATTGTTACCATCTCGATTCTCGCGAGGGCTACATCGCGATTTTCCGGGGAAAAAAATTTAAAAAAAAAAAACTGCTTGGTTTTTCCCGCCCGATGACGTCACGCGTCATTGCTGATTGGCCGAAATCTCGGCCAATCAGCTTTGCAATTGCAATCAGCTTTGCAATTGCAATCAGTTTTGCAACTTTTGCAAAAGTTTTTGCAGCCGTTCCTTCGAGCCTTCGAGCCGTTCCTTCCAGACGTTTCTTCGAGCAGTTCCTTCGAGCAGTTCCTTCGAGCAGTTCCTTCGAGCCGTTCCTTCGAGCTGTGTCTTCCATCTGTGCCTTGGAGTTGCTGTGCTTTGCATCTGTGTCTTCCATCTGCCTTGGAGTTGCTGTGCTTTGCATCTGTGTCTTCCATCTGCCTTGGAGTTGCTGTGCTTTGCATCTGTGTCTTCCATCTGTGCCTTGGATCTGTTTGGATCTTCTTTGAAGATGGCACCTAAACGTTCAATGCGGAGTGGAGGCGATGCTAAAAAGACCCGGAAGATGTTGACAATCAAGGAAAAGATTGAACTGTTGGACATGCTGAAAGCGGGACATTCTAATGTAGAGGTTGGTCGCCATTATGGGCTCAACGAATCGACTGTGCGATACATTAAGAAAGATGAGAAGAAGATAAGGCAAACTTCTCTGATATCATTCAACAAGGCTGCCAAAAGAGTAGTGACGCCTAGAAACAAAAGGCTTATGAAGATGGAAGCTGGTTTGTCTGTGTGGCTAGAAGACTGCCGAAAAAAGAGCATTGCTTTGGATACGAACACTATCCGAACCAAGGCACAGCAATTGTACAACCGTCTTGAACACACAGATGCAGATGGGGTAGACCGAGGTAAGGAATGGTGTTTTTTATAAGTGTATTTAAGTGTTTTTTAAGGAAGGAGGGAAGGAGAGAAGGGAAGGAGGGAGGGAGGGAGAGAAGGGAGGGAGGAGGGAAGGAAGGAGAGAAGGAAGGAAGGAGGGAAGGAGAGAAGGGAGGGAGGAGGGAAGGAAGGAGGGAAGGAGAGAAGGGAGGGAGGAGGGAAGGAAGGAGAGAAGGAAGGAAGGAGGGAAGGAGAGAAGGGAGGGAGGAGGGAAGGAAGGAGGGGAGGAGGGAAGGAGAGAAGGGAGGGAGGAGGGAAGGAAGGAGAGAAGGAAGGAAGGAGGGAAGGAGAGAAGGGAGGGAGGAGGGAAGGAAGGAGGGAAGGAGGGAAGGAGAGAAGGGAGGGAGGAGGGAAGGAAGGAGAGAAGGAAGGAAGGAGGGAAGGAGAGAAGGGAGGGAGGAGGGAAGGAAGGAGGGAAGGAGAGAAGGGAGGGAGGAGGGAAGGAAGGAGGGAAGGAGGGAAGGAGAGAAGGGAGGGAGGAGGGAAGGAAGGAGAGAAGGAAGGAAGGAGGGAAGGAGAGAAGGGAGGGAGGAGGGAAGGAAGGAGGGAAGGAGAGAAGGGAGGGAGGAGGGAAGGAGGGAGGGAAGGAAGGAGAGAAGGGAGGGAGGAGGGAAGGAAGGAGGGAGGGAAGGAGAGAAGGGAGGGAGGAGGGAAGGAGAGAAGGGAAGGAAGGACTGTATGCTTTCATTCAAGTCACTTCTCTCTCCCTTTCCTGTCATTCTCTGTAGATGAAGGCGCTGATGACCCTGGAGACCCCCAGCCGTCAACATCTGCTTCTTCAGCCTCAGCCCCAGCCACATTCACAGCAAGCAAAGGGTGGTTTGAGAAATTTCAACGGCGCTATGGCCTGAAGAGTGTGTCATTGCACGGAGAAGCTGCCTCAGCAGATACAGGTGCAGCCGAAAACTTTGTCCAGGGCACGTTTAAAGAGCTAATTGCAGAAGGGGGCTACCTTCCAGAACAGGTGTTCAACATGGACGAAACAGGCCTGTTCTGGAAGAGGATGCCTTCAAGGACTTTCTTGATGCAAGATGAAGCCAAAGCCCCTGGCTTTAAGGCCATGAAAGATCGGGTGACTTTGATCATGTGTGGGAATGCAGCAGGCTTTTTGCTGAAGCCAGGGCTAATCTATAGGTCACGAAATCCAAGAGCCCTCAAGAACAGAAATAAGAATTCATTGCCAGTGTACTGGATGCATAATCCTAAAGCATGGATTACAAAACCCCTCACGCGGGACTGGTTTAATCAGTGCTTCATCCCACAGGTGCAGGTTTATTTGGCTGGCAAAGGACTCAATTTCAAAGTGCTTCTCCTAATGGACAATGCGGGAGGCCATGATGACCTGGAACATGAACATGATGGGGTGCAAGTCGAATTCTTGCCACCAAACACCACATCGCTTATCCAGCCAATGGATCAAGGTGTTATCCGCGCATTTAAGGCACTGTACATGCGCAATTCTCTTGCAAGCATCGTGGCAGCAATGGATGCTGATGCAAACTTCACATTGAAGGCCTACTGGCGTCAGTACACAATTGCATCTTGTCTGACGAACATTCAGAGTGCCTTAGTGGATATGAAGTCGCAGACAATGAATGCCTGCTGGAAGAAATTGTGGCCAGAAGTGGTGCATGCTCACAGGGGGTTTGCTCCCGAAGAAATTCAAGATGCTGCAGTCCAGAACTCTGTGAAGCTGGCACAGGCACTGGGTGGAGAAGGCTTCGTTGACATGACACCAGAGGAAGTCAATGGTTTGCTTGATGAGCATGGCCTACCGCTGACAGACAAAGATCTGGACGAGCTGACCAGGTCAGCGAGTGAAGAAGAGGAGGAAGAGGGAGCTGAACAAGGTGAGGAACAAGAAGATGTTGGCCTAACGCTGGAGCGGCTTGCAGAAATGAACAAAGCTGCTGCAAATCTCCAACGCATGGCGGAACTTTGGGATCCCCACATGACTCGCTATTTTCAATTTAAGGCCTCCCTTGACAACACCATTGCACCATACAGAGCCTTGTTAGCCAAGGAAAAGAAAAAGCGCCAACAACTGCCCATAACTATGTTTGTCACGAGAACCAAGAGGTCTGCCACAACATCACCTGCAGCGTCCATTGTAGACATGGTGATAGAAGAAGATCCCGATTTATCCTAGTTATGCTAACCCCCCCCAAAAAATGTAAAAATGTAAATAAATATTTTTGTTATTTCTATCAGGATGACTAAGTGTGTTATTCAATGTGTACAGTACAGGTACAGGTAGAGGTACACTACATAAGGGGATGGGAAATGGTAATTTGTGGGTTGACAGTGTTGGGACTGAGTGGCATAGAGAAGAATGAATGAATGACTGAGTGAGTGAATGAAATTCAAACACAGGTGAGGGCTGGGGGGTTTTATTCTAGCAACTTGGTTGGGCAGTGCAAGAAACCAGGTTTAAAATGAAGTCTGGGATCAAAAATTTAAATTTCCTCACTGAGGACTAGCAACTTGGTTGGGCAGTGCAAGAAACCAGGTTTAAAATGAAGTCTGGGATCAAAAAGGTAAATTTCCTCACTGAGGACTAGCAACTTGGTTGGGCAGTGCAAGAAACCAGGTTTAAAATGAAGTCTGGGATCAAAAAGGTAAATTTCCTCACTGAGGACTAGCAACTTGGTTGGGCAGTGCAAGAAACCAGGTTAAAAATGAAGTCTGGGATCAAAAAGGTAAATTTCCTCACTGAGGACTAGCAACTTGGTTGGGCAGTGCAAGAAACCAGGTTTAAAATGAAGTCTGGGATCAAAAAGGTAAATTTCCTCACTGAGGACTAGCAACTTGGTTGGGCAGTGCAAGAAACCAGGTTTAAAATGAAGTCTGGGATCAAAAAGGTAAATTTCCTCACTGAGGACTAGCAACTTGGTTGGGCAGTGCAAGAAACCAGGTTTAAAATGAAGTCTGGGATCAAAAAGTAAATTTCCTCACTGAGGACTAGCAACTTGGTTGGGCAGTGCAAGAAACCAGGTTTAAAATGAAGTCTGGGATCAAAAAGGTAAATTTCCTCACTGAGGACTAGCAACTTGGTTGGGCAGTGCAAGAAACCAGGTTTAAAATGAAGTCTGGGATCAAAAAGGTAAATTTCCTCACTGAGGACTAGCAACTTGGTTGGGCAGTGCAAGAAACCAGGTTTAAAATGAAGTCTGGGATCAAAAAGGTAAATTTCCTCACTGAGGACTAGCAACTTGGTTGGGCAGTGCAAGAAACCAGGTTTAAAATGAAGTCTGGGATCAAAAAGGTAAATTTCCTCACTGAGGACTAGCAACTTGGTTGGGCAGTGCAAGAAACCAGGTTTAAAATGAAGTCTGGGATCAAAAAGGTAAATTTCCTCACTGAGGACTAGCAACTTGGTTGGGCAGTGCAAGAAACCAGGTTTAAAATGAAGTCTGGGATCAAAAAGGTAAATTTCCTCACTGAGGACTAGCAACTTGGTTGGGCAGTGCAAGAAACCAGGTTTAAAATGAAGTCTGGGATCAAAAAGTAAATTTCCTCACTGAGGACTAGCAACTTGGTTGGGCAGTGCAAGAAACCAGGTTTAAAATGAAGTCTGGGATCAAAAAGTAAATTTCCTCACTGAGGACTAGCAACTTGGTTGGGCAGTGCAAGAAACCAGGTTTAAAATGAAGTCTGGGATCAAAAAGGTAAATTTCCTCACTGAGGACTAGCAACTTGGTTGGGCAGTGCAAGAAACCAGGTTTAAAATGAAGTCTGGGATCAAAAAGGTAAATTTCCTCACTGAGGACTAGCAACTTGGTTGGGCAGTGCAAGAAACCAGGTTAAAAATGAAGTCTGGGATCAAAAAGTAAATTTCCTCACTGAGGACTAGCAACTGAGGACTAGCAACTTGGGCAGGGCAAAAAAACGGGGCGAATAGGGGAGAGGGGCGAATCGGGCGGGCGGGGTGTAGCGGCGAGGAGCTCGGAGGCGCTGGTGGGGGGTGGCCGGCATGGAAAGTAAACATTGCCAGCCTCCGAACTGCCGTCGCCCCACCATCTGCGCATGCGCGGCCATTTTTTTAAATTTTTTTTTTAAAAAAGAGATCACGCATGCGCAGATGATGCTTTTACTTCCGCGCCGCTACTTCGCGAATAATCGACTGTCGCGAGGGGTCCTGGAACGGAACCCTCGCGAAACTCGAGGGTTCACTGTACACAAATACATAGGAAGAAAAATAGACATGTGGTAATATAGATAAGGGTAAAAGTGAACTTAGAGGAGAGGATATATGAAAGGAAGAGAATATATATGATAGGTAAAAGAAAGGAAAGACAATTGGACAGTTTAAATCGATTTTAATTTAATTTTAGTTTAAATCGATTTCATGCTTGTGTGTTGGTGTGGTGGAAGGTGAAGTAGTTGTTAACAGGTAGGACATTTTGGTATATGATTTTATGAACTATAGTTAAGTCGGAACGGAGATGAGGGAGTTGTAAATTATCTAATCCAAGAATTTCAAGTCTGGCAGAGTAAGGTATTTTGTTGTGAGGAGTGCAGGACTCTTCTTGTGAAAAATTTCTGGACTCTCTCAATTGTGTTGATGTCAGATATGCAATGTGGGTTCCATACAGGTGAGCTGTATTCTAGGATTGGCCTGACAAATGTTTTGTAAGCTCTTGTTGGCTGTTCAAAATTACCAGAGAAGAAGCTGTGAAGGATTAGGTTAACAACTCTTTAAGACTTTTTGGCAGTGTTGTTGCAGTGGGCTCTAGGACTTAGGTCATTGGATATGAGTACTCCAAGGTCTTTGACAGATTGAGGGTTATCAATAAGTTCAATTCCTCCAAGTTTATATTTAGTCTTCTGATTCTTTTTACCAATGTGTAAGACAGAGTATTTAGTGGTGGAGATTTGAAGTTGCCAGGTTTTAGACCATTCTGCTACGTGGTCAAGGTCTTTTTGAAGGGTAGCAGTATTGTTGGTGGTATTAAATAGTTTAACATCATCTACAAAGAGAACGCAATTGCTAGGGATGCAATCACAAAAATTGTTTATGTATAGTATGAATAGTGTTGGTCCCAAAATACTGCCTTGAGGGACACCACTGTTAACAGGAGCAGGAAGAGAAATGGCACTTTCTGTTTTGGCCACTTGTTGTCTGTTAGACCAATTGTGTAGTAGTCCAGAAATGCCGTAGGATTTGAGTTTCAGGAGAAGTTTGTGGTGGACAAATGAGTCAAAGGCTTTGCAAAAGTTGATATAGATTGCATCAATTGAACTACCTCGGTCAAGTTGAGTGGTCCAAATGTTTTTACAGTGTAAGAGTTGTAGATTACAGGATAATTTTTTTCTGAAACCAAATTGTTTATTGGAAAGTAGGTTATTAGCTTCAAGGTGGAGTGTAATGGATTGGTTTATGATTGATTCACAAGAAATCCCAAAAGATACTTTATCAATCTAATATGTGCCAAGACTCACAAAGTCTGTGCACATCATTCTATCCACTGCTATCCAGACTACCTAAATCTGTGTTAGATTTGATTATAAGACAAGAAGAAAACAACTACGCTGTTTATTGTTATTTATTAAAAAAGACAACTAAGTTCATGTTAAATCTAATTGTGTTGACTCCTGATAAGTACAGCCTGTTTCCTGTGTCTATTTATAAGGTAATGGAGAGGGACCGGAGAGAAAGTGCAGACAGGTATTGCAATTGTACTTCAATTCTAGGGATTTTCCTAAATATTTGTATGCCACCCCAAGTCTTCAGAGAAGGATGGCATACAAATATAATAAATTGAATTTATGTTCAGAACAAGCATGATTCTATTAACCTGTTAGCATTTTGAGTAGCAGACAAAGGGCCTAACTACAGTTCTAATTACACTGGTCAACACAAAAAAACCCATCATAAATAAAAACTGTTTTGTAAGGTCAAGCATTTTTTTCTGATATGTAGATTACTGTTTTCTCAATGTCGGCAGTATATTTCCTATACCTTATAATAATGATGTTGCTCCGTGAAAAGTATATACCTATATACATTTTTGAAATCAGAACAAAAAATGATTCAGAAAAGTACAAGGTCAACTGTGATGATTACAAAAATTATTTTTTGTAAACCTGTGTTATTTATCAGCTTAAAATAACTTTTCCTGCAACACCTTTAACTTGTTTGTGTTGTATATGTGTTAGTATGTATGTATGTATGAATGAATGAAACATACATATTAATCTTGGCAACATGGATGGCTTTGAGCTGAAGTAGTCCACACCATCATTTCCCCCGCAAAACAAGCCATATAAGTTACCACCTGAGGCCAAGACAGACAAACCCCTTCCCCTGCATAAAATAAGCTGTCAGCAGTGCTCAATACAGCACTTCCAGCTGACTACGAGGGATGGGCTAGTATGGAAGGGATCGAAGCTGTATGTCCCAGCTAGCTTGAGACTGGAAAGTGCTGCAGTGCAGCCATGACTCAAAGCTATCCGGTCACTTCGAATTTACAGCCTTGTGATTTTCCAATTACATATCTTCCCAATTGTCCAAATTTTAAAGTCTTATTTAACTTTCCCCTTTCCTTCTATCTTCGTGATGGTGAACCTATGGCACACTTGCCTCAACTGTGCACCATATTTGCTGTTCTTCATTGGCTTTGGTACCAAGCTCAGACCGAACTGGGGACAACACTAGAATTCCTCAGCAGCCATGCATTATTCCTCAACAGCCGCCCCGAGTCTTTGGAGAGCGACGGCATACAAGTCTAATAAATAATAATAATAATAATAATAATAATAATAATAATAAACGAGATTACTATGCTGGATTTCGTATTTAATCACCAGTCGGGTGCTTCCCAAGCACCTAGGACTGCGTGATGATAATAATAATAATATAATCATCATCATCATCACCACTTTCATAAGTAGATATCTTTTAAATGTTACTTTCTAGATTTTCCAAAATGTCCTAAATTCTAAGAGAGAATCATTTCCTCAAAACACACACACACAGACTGAAGCTGTACAGTGATCCCTCTTTTTTTGTGGGGGATGCGTTCCAAGACTGTTGTGTTTGGGCTTGGGCCAGCCGTTGCTCCCACAGATGGGAGAGATGCGGCACAAAGTGAGTGCGAAAACCTGGCTGACAGCCAGGAAGACGTGGCAGACAGCCATGAGGATAAGGCCACTGGTTCAGAGGAGTTGGCAGACAGCACGCAGGACTCAGTAGACAGCCCAGGGGATTTGGCATGCAGTCACTCAGACAGTCTATCTTGGATTCCTCTGCAGACCAATTCATAGACATCCGTAGCCAAAGAGCTATGCAAAGGAGGGCTCAATTAAAGGACTATTATCAGTGATCAGAGTAGTACCTGGGCTGGGTGTGGTTCTTATACTGAGGGCTGGGTGTGGTTCCCTTAATGAGGGCTAAAGGTATAAAAGGGAACAGAGGCACAAGGCAAACTGTGGCTGTTTATCTGTGTTACTTTGTGGTTCCTGCTCTGAGGTTTCTGTTCCGTGCCTTTGGATTTCAACCCAGCCTTTTCAGGCACGTGGGAGGGGAAACCCCTGGGACTTGCTGTTTGCTCTAAGATTCAAAGGACTCCTGAAACGTTTCTGCTCCATGCAGGTTGTCTTTGTTTGCTTTTTCCTGAGTTTTGTATTTGGCTGAATTACACCTTGCACTATTGTTTATTCCTGATACCTAAGACTGTTTTTGTTAACTTTTTTTTGTTTGCTTAATACAAGTTTGCTGACTAGAAAAGCACGTGTGTTTGATTTCTTTTCCTTGGACTGTTACTAATCGCCTGAGCCCAGTCAGGCAGAACAGAATAAACAGCCACCGTTCAAACACACTGCATTCCAGTTTGGGGTGAGTTGTTTTGGCTTGTTCCTTCAACTGCTCTGCTGCTATATTTTTGTTCTCTTTCTGCCTTTTGGACTTACCATGGCTGAGGGGATGGCAGAAATACAGGCTGTTTTTGAAGCTTTGCGGTTGGAGATACACACTCTGAATCAAAAGGTGGGGGCGTTGCAGGACCAGGTGAATGTCTTGACCCAGCAGGCGGCCCCACCCCAGGGGCACCCTGTGGCTCCTCCTCCAGTGCCTCAACCGAGAAGGAAATGTTTTGCAGCCATGCCCAAAAGGTTTTGGGGCGATCGAAGACTGTTCCCGGCTTTCCTCAGCCAGGTACAATTGTTCATCAACGCCCAGAGGGTTCATTTTCCTGGCGATGCAGACAAAGTGGCGTTTCTGTGCAGCCTCTTGGGCGGTCCCACTGCTTCGTGGGTGTCTCCTTTGCTGGACCGAGACGATATGACGTGTTCTGCGCACACCTGATACGGCAATTTTCGGATCCAGTGCGGAAACAGACGGCCACGAGAGCGCTCAAGCAGCTGAGACAAGGCTCGCCCCCCCTGGTGGAGTACCTCAGTGACTTTCGTACGCTAAGCAGACAGGTGTTGTGGAACGAGGCTGCTTTGCTGGAGGTGTTCCAGGATGGCCTTTCCGAGACCATGCTCGACAAATTGGCGCACGAGGCCTTGCCAGATACCCTGGAGGAGTTGGAGCAGCACTGCTTGGCTATTGAGACCAGGTTGTTGGCGCGGGAGGTTCGTCGGACAGGACGGTCCTCTCCCCGTGTTTCTGGCGCCACGCCAACGCCTGCTCCATGGCGGGGGGGGTTGACTGTGCCTGTCTCAACTCTGGTCCCTGCACCTCGTCGCTTCCTGCCAGCCCTGCCTCCTCGCATGACAGAGCGTGTTTCAGCTGGAGAGCCCATGGAGGTCAATATCGTGAGACCCCGTCAGACTCCGGAGGAGAGGGCTCGCCGTCATGCCACTGGACTGTACGTCTACTGTGGGGGGTCGGGGCATTTTGCCAAAGTTTGCCCGAAAAACCGGCGGAGAACGGTTGCTGCTGCTGTCCCGGTTCCTCCCAGCTCTCCTGCGGTCACCCCGGGTACCTTTGACCGGCGGCCGGAGACGGCTACCTGTGTTCCTGTCCCCGTTGTGGATACGTCGATGGAGGATACCACACCCTTGGTTTCTCAGCTGACAGTGCCATTGGGAAACGAGGGCAGCCCGGCTTGGTGGCAACATTAGGTTGGGCTGGGATGCAACTATCACAAGATTCTACGGCTCATGACTCCGGACTGTTTCGTCACCTTACGATTTCAGCTCACCTGATTGTTCAACGCCCTGGGATTAGTCCTGCTATCGTCCTCGTGGATTCGGGGGCAACCACAAATTTCATGGATGAGGTGTTCAGACGGCGACATTCCCTGCCCCTCTGTCCTGTGGACCCTCCGTTGACCGTGGAAACTATTGATGGGAGGGTTTTGTTGTCCGGCCCCATTCGTTTCCGGACTCTGCCGGTGCGGATGTGCATTGGAACACACAAAGAGACCCTCCAGTTGTACGTTACGAGGGGTCTCCATTTCCCCGTTGTTTTGGGCTTGTCCTGGCTATGGGCTCATGATCCACATGTGGTGTGGTCCCAGAACCTTGTCACCTTTTGCAGTTTGCCGTACGTGGAGCATCAAAGACATGTGTGTGCAGCTCAAGGACCTGTAGTTTCCATGGCCCTGTTACCCAAGTGCCTTGCTGAGTTTATGGACGTTTTCAACTTAAAGGAGGCAGATCGGATGCTGCCGCATAGACCCTATGACTGTGCCATAGATTTGTTTCCAGACGCCAAGCTCCCGGCTGGATGGTTGTACTCGATGTCCGAACCGGAGCTCGTGGCCCTCAAGGAGTTCATTGGGAAAAACCTCGACAAGGGCTTCATCCGGCCGTCAACCTCGCCCTTGTCAGCCTGTCCTTTTTGTAAAAAAGAAAACGGGAGATCTTCGTCTTTGTTGTGATTACCGGCGCCTGAATGCCATTACGGTGTGCAACCGGTATCCCTTGCTGCTGATCCTGGAACTGATGGACAGGTTGCGAACAGCCACCGTGTTTTCCAAAATAGACTTGCGCAGTGCCTATAATCTGATGCGGATACGGCCGGGAATGAATGGAAAACAGCATTTGGCACTCGTTATGGACATTTCGAGTATACGGTGATGCCCTTTGGTCTAACGAATGCTCCAGCCGTTTTCCAACATCTCATGAACGATGTGTTCCGGGACATGTTGGATCATTTTGTTGTTATCTACTTGGACGATATCCTTCTGTATTCCCCGACCTAGGCCAGCCACTTGAACCATTTGCGTCGGGTTCTGTACCGCTTGAGAGAGCAGAGCTGCCAAACTGGAGAAGTTCCAGTTCTTTGAGACAACGATAGAGTTCCTGGGACATATCCTCTCTCCAGGTGGCATCTCCATGGACCCGGGCAAAGTGACCACACTCAAGACCTGGCAACCCCCACGAAAAGTAAACGATGTACAGCGTTTGTTGGGGTTTGCCAACTATTACCATACCTTTATACCCAGTTTTGCCATGTTGACTGCGCCCCTCACTCACTTAATGCAAAAGCATGTCCCGTTTTGTTGGGGTGAGGAGGAGCAGCGGGCTTTTGACTTGCTCAAGGACGCATTCATGCAGGAGCCCTTGTTACAGCATCCTGATCCCGCTCGACCGTTTGTCATTGAGACAGATGCCTCGGATGTCGCGGTTGGCGCCGTGCTTTTGCAAGCCCGCCCGCCAGAGGACACCTTATTTCCATGCACATATTTTTCCTGAAAGCTCACGTCTTCTGAGCGCAACTATATCATATGGGAGAATGAGCTGCTAGCGGTTAAGGCGGCTTTTGAAACGTGGCGACATCACCTTGAAGGTGCCCGACATCAAGTCGAAGTTCAGACGCATCACCGCAATTTGGAATATTTACAAACAGCCCGCAAATTAAACCAGCAGCAGATACACTGGTCTTTCTTTTTTGCTCGGTTTCATTTCTGGATTCGATACACCCCCAATGCCCCGAGCGGATGCGTTGTCCCGGAAACCCGAATTCACGTACCCAAAGGACCCGACCCCGCTACAGACGATTCTGCCGTCGGCTGCCTTTGCTGCGACCCAAGTCCCCGTGGATTTGCGCCAATGTCTGCATAAAGTGCAACGGGAGGATGGGTATGTGGCGCAGCGGGTGCGGGACGTAGGGCCGGGGTCCACCTGGACTGTTGAGGATGGCCTCCTGCGGTATAGGGGGCAGTGCTATGTTTCAGCCAGTCCGCTTTGTGGGGTCATTATGAATCAGTGCCATGACTATCCGGCGGCGGGTCACTTTGGTCTGTTTAAAACGTTGGATTTGGTATCCCGGACCTTTTGGTGGCCGCGCCTCCAGGATGATGTGCAGTCGTATGTTGGCACCTGTGCACAGTGTCAAAGTAGCCAAAGCCGCTACTGGGGCCCCGTCAGGTCTACTACAGCCCATGCCAATGCCCACGAGGCCGTGGGGCGTGGTCACCCATTTGCCTTCCTCCTCTTGGTTCACCACGGTGATGGTGGTGGTGGACATGTTAACCAAAATGGTGCATTTTATACCCTGTCGCCAGGTGCCCACAGCGCAGCTCACAGCCCAATTATTTGTGCAACACATTTTCCGGCTCCATGGGCTCCCCGATCGAGTTGTGTCAGATCGGGGACCGCAATTCACGGCTCGGTTTTGGAAGGAGCTGATGGGGGCATTACAAGTACAAGTGTATCTTGCCTCAACCCAACACCCGCAGACGGATGGAGGCACAGAGAAAACCATAGGTATTTTAGAACAGTACCTCCATTGTTTTGTTTCTGATCGACAGTCTGATTGGTCTCAGTTCCTCCCAGTGGCGGAGTTCACCTTTAATAATTCCTGGAATTCGTCTATCTGAATTACGCCTTTTTATGCGAACTATGGTTTTCACCCCCGGTTTTTTCCTTTGACCCACCTTGATTCCCCAGTGCCTGCAGCAGAGGATTTCCTTAGTGAGCTGCATGCAGTGCACGAAATAATGAAGCGCTACCTGATTAAGGCCAAGGACGATTACAAGAGAGTGGCTGACCGATCTCGGAGAGACGTACCCCCCCTGGCTGTGGGGGATCGTGTATGGCTCTCCACCAAGCACATCACCTCGGAACTGCCGTGCCGGAAATTGGACCCTCGTTTCTTGGGCCCATTTTTGATCGAGTGTGTGATCAATCCGGTGGCCTACCGTCTCAATTCCTACAGAAGCCACAGCCGTTGTTGGGGAGCCCGGGGAAGGATCTTCCGGGGGGGGATGGTGTTGTGTTTGGGCTTGGGCCAGCCGTTGCTCCCACAGATGGTTCAGAGGAGTTGGCAGACAGCACGCAGGACTCAGCAGACAGCCCAGGGGATTTGGCATGTAGTCACTCAGACAGTCTATCTTCCTTGGATTCCTCTGCAACCAATTCATAGACACACGTAGCCGAAGAGCTATGCAAAGGAGGGCTCAATTAAAGGACTATTATTAGTGATCAGAGTAGCACCTGGGCTGGGTGTGGTTCTTATACTGAGGGCTGGGTGTGGTTCCCTTAATGAGGGCTAAAGGTATAAAAGGGAACAGAGGCACAAGGTAAACTGTGGCTGTTTATCTGTGTTACTTTGTGGTTCCTGCTCTGAAGTTTCTGTTCCGTGCCTTTGGATTTCAACCCAGCCTTTTCAGGCACGTGGGAGGGGAAACCTCTGGGACTTCCTGTTTGCTCTAAGATTCAAAGGACTCCTGAAACGTTTCTGCTCCATGCAGGTTGTCTTTGTTTGCTTTTTCCTGTGTTTTGTATTTGGCTGAATTACGCCTTGCACTATCGTTTATTCCAGACACTAAGGACTGTTTTTGTTAACCCTTTTTTGTTTGTTTAATACAAGTTTGCTTATTAGAAAAGCCCGTGTGTGTTTGATTTCTTTTCCTTGGACTGTTACTAATCGCCTGAGCCCAGTCAGGCAGAACAAAACCACCTGTGAAAAACGAATTTCCGTGAAGTAGAGGAAAGATTTGTTTTATGTATTTAACAAGTATTTGGACTTTTAAAACCCACCCTTTGCATTAAACAGTCATTCTATAATGTTTCTCTGCTGGAACTACATGTGATATCCTACCAGTTGCTTTAATAGAGTACAGTAGTATTGTAGAAGAATTTTATGAATTTTATGATTTAAAATTTTTAAAGGATTTAATAGATTTAAGCCCCCTTTGAAAACCCGTAAAATAGTGAATCCATGAAAGATGAACCGTGAAGTAGCGAGGGATTACTGTATCACTCTTCTGGCGCCTTGGTCCTGCTCTTCTATCTGAGCGGTGGCCCCCATAGCTTGTTCCTGTTGTGGTGCTAATTCTTTCACTGGTTACTGTTGTACTGTTGTTGTTGTACAGTTTGTTCCTTTGCTGGTTGATCCAGTTGGCTTATACCACTGTTTTCAAAGAAATCCCTTGCTTGATCCATGTTTTCAAACTTGTATCTTCTAGAACGCCAAGTCAATGATAGTCCTTGTGGGATGAGCCAACGGGTGGTTATATTTTCTTTGATCAAAATTCTAGTTAGAAAGTGATAGTCTCTTCTGCTTTCTCTGACACTTCTTGGGACTTGTTTTAGTATTTTTATTTCAAATCCTTTATGTTGCAGTTTTGAGGTTCTTGCCCAGTGCAGTATGTCATCTTGCAGAGTCTTTCTTGCAAACTTGATATGAATCTCTCTCGGAAGGTTGTGGCGACGAATGTAGCTATTTGAATTTCTAAAAACTTCATCAATTTCTCTCAATATTTCCATGGGGTCCACCTGGAGGATTCCTCCAATAGTTTCAGCCATAGTCATCTTTAAATCTTCATCTTTTTCTTCTATTATATTCTGAAATCGTAGCCCATACGAAGCACGTTGCATCTCCCAGTGAGTAATTGATTCATCATATCTTCTATATTGTGAGTCAGCTCTGCCTTCCAGGTAATCCATTCTCTTCTCGATTTTGTCAGTCTTTTCTTCAACTGTTTTAACGCGATCTTCGCTTTCTTGTAAAGTTTCTTGAATCTCCTTCATCTGTGCCTTCATTTCTCCCGTGTCTGCTTTTAGTTCAGCCATCTCTGTTTTGAATTCAGCCAGCTCTGATTTTATGGCTTCCCTTTGTTGAGTTGCATCGTCTTTTCTAGCTTCTCGTTGTTGAGTTGCATCCTCTTGAGATTTAAGCATAAAGTCCTTCATTGCGTTTAAAGTTTCTTGTATTGTTGTCAAAGTAGGCTGAAGGGATTTGTCTTTGTCTTTCTCTTTAGTGGACATGGTTACAGATAAAACCTGGTGTGTCGGGGAAGGATGGGGTGATCCTTGTGGTGATGAAGTTGCGGCAGCTGCTTGTTTTTTATTTATTATTTATTTATTAATCAGATTTGTATGCCGCCCCTCTCCGCAGACTCGGGGCGGCTCACTGTTTAACTGTTTTAACATAGGTTGAAGTGCTTGACATTTTCAAATTTAAAATTGCTGTTAATTTATATGTAGTGAAAGGGAGAGAATTGCTATAAATTCCAAACTTGTTCAATTTGCTTTACTACAGATTTCCCTTAAAATATAACAATGAGTTATTGCCCAATAAGAACAACAAGTATGTCAGTCAAATTACTAGCAAAATTCACAATAAATTGTCTTTTGACTTTAAATTAGCAAGACCAGAAGAAAAGAGGGAAAATAAAGCACTTTTAGATGAAAAGAAACAAAAAAAGAAAGGGAGGAAAAATCCAATACAAAAAGGGAAAGTACCTGTTGGAAAAGAAGAGAGAAGGTGGCAATATGTCTAAAAATAAGTAAGAGAAGAAAAGTGTAAGAGAAAAGAGAGAGAAAAAAAGGAAAGAGAAGAAAAGGACTGTCTTAAGAGGAAAAAGCAAAAGGGGTTTTGATTTCACTAAGATAGAACAGGCAACCAAGGTTTGTTAACAGTGCATATGTTCTAAGTCAATTTACTTTTAAGAACAACAAAAAAGGAAGAAAAAAAAAGATTAATTTAAAACACAAAATACAGATATTGTATACTTATAGTCTTCTTGTAAATCAGGTAGTCTTTGTTAATGGAGAATGTTGTAAATCCAATAATATCAGGAGACAGGTTTCTATATCGTTATATTCTGTGTAATCCCAATTTTCCAATTAAAAGCAAAGTCAAATTTGAGGTTTTATTTTATTTTAAAATGGAGTCAGTTGATACTTCACAGCCCAGGACAAATGCAGGCAAAGTCTCCGCTATTTTAAGACTTTAAAATGGAGTCAGTTTATGCTTCACAGTCCAAGACAGATGCAGGGAGAATCTCTGCAAATAATCCAAAAGAGAACAGCCAATAATCCAATAGTAATCCAAGAACGAACAGTCCAAAAAGAATAGCTAAATGAGTCCTTTTAGCTTTAATATATCAGTTCATTTTATTTTCCATTTATTTTCAGGTTGTTAGTTTATTTCATTTTATTGTTGGAAGAAAAAGACAGAGAAAAAAATTGTAACAAAGGTGTTCTTTATCCCTCCGCTGCCAAAATTAGAGCCCAGGATACAGTGTTTGCTGAGAATTTAAAAGTTCCAAATTCTATTCAACTTTGCGAATTAAATCTTTTCTAAAGTCATATCAAATTTGAATTATATTGTTAGTTCTTCAATATTTTTAATTGTTCTAAAATTCAAAAATCTGAGATCAAGTTCAAAGTGAGAAACGAAAGTGAAAAAAAATTAGATCCGGCTGTTATTTTGCGGTTGGATACAATTTTTCAATAACTTTCACCTTCGCCTTGCTAAAGAAAAAACTTTCACTTATAACTTTCACAATGATCCGATCTTCTGTCTTTACACATGGAACAATAAATTTTTACCTTGAATTTTCTTGTCTTTTGTATTCTTTTTCGGTCCAATAGGCTGCAGAAATCTTTACTTTCTTTTAACTTTTCCTTGCTTCCCGCTAGGTTTGGAGAGATCGCACTGGCCGTATCCTCTTATGGAAGAGGATCGTTTCTCCCTTCTCCGAAGCTGCAGGGCAAACTGCTGTCTCTGGAGCTTCGGCGGCGGCTCCTCGGACAGAGGGGAGCCCCCTGTTCTAGGATCGGGCCATCCGGACCCGATCCAATCGCAAACCGCGACCTTCGGAGGGGTAGAAGGAGCCTCGGGGCAGAGCCCTGCCCGGGAGACTCCGCTGCGGTCTCAATCCAGACCGGAAGTCTGCAGTTTAATGTTTCCAAATGTAAAATAATGCACTTGGGGAAAAGAAATCCACAATCTGAGTATTGTATTGGCAGTTCTGTGTTAGCAAAAACTTCAGAAGAAAAGGATTTAGGGGTAGTGATTTCTGACAGTCTCAAAATGGGTGAACAGTGCAGTCAGGCGGTAGGGAAAGCAAGTAGGATGTTTGGCTGCATAGCTAGAGGTATAACAAGCAGGGAGAGGGAGATTATGATCCCGCTATATAGAATGCTGGTGAGACCACATTTGGAATACTGTGTTCAGTTCTGGAGACCTCACCTATAAAAAGATATTGACAAAATTGGGTCCAAAGACGGGCTACAAGAATGGTGGAAGGTCTTAAGCATAAAACGTATCAGGAAAGACTTAATGAACTCAATCTGTATAGTCTGGAGGACAGAAGGAAAAGGGGGGACATGATCGAAACATTTAAATATATTAAAGGGTTAAATAAGGTCCAGGAGGGAAGTGTTTTTAATAGGAAAGTGAACACAAGAACAAGGGGACACAATCTGAAGTTAGTTGGGGGAAAGATCAAAAGCAACGTGAGAAAATATTATTTTACTGAAAGAGTAGCAGATCCTTGGAACAAACTTCCAGCAGACGTGGTAGATAAATCCACAGTAACTGAATTTAAACATGCCTGGGATAAACATATATCCATCCTAAGATAAAATACAGAAAATAGTATAAGGGCAGACTAGATGGACCATGAGGTCTTTTTCTGCCATCAGACATCTATGTTTCTATACTGTTTTATTGTTGTTGTGAGCCGTCCCGAGTCTACGGAGAGGGGGGGCATACAAATCTAATAAATAAAATAAATAAATAAATAAATTTCATGCACTTTGTTTATTAAGTTTAATACTGTTGGAATTTTATCTGTTTTCCATAATTGTGCATATGCTAACTGTAGGCTGTTGCTATATGTATAATCAGGTATCTATCTTTTTTTGTTATTTTTGATTTTAAAACCCTGTCCGTTTTTATCCTCATTGTATCTTGACTTAATCTAAAAGTATTGCATCCAGTCTACTATGATTCCTTTCTTTGATAAATTTGATTTTGATATAAGTTGGTTTTGTTCATTCAATAGTTGATTATATGTAATTATTTTACTGGGGTTAAGTACATAGGGATAAATTAAATTCTCAAGTTCTGTATTTTGGTTCATGGATATATTTTTGGTTAGTATCTTGGTTTTTTCCTTGTTGATCTTAAGACCTGCAAACTTTCCAATTTTTTCAATTTATTCTAGTAGGAAAGGTCCTGTGTTTAATGGGTCCTCTGCTAGGAAAGCCATATTATCAGCATATGCCTGGAGTTTCTATTCCTTCTTTCTTATTTTTAAACTTCTGATCTCATTTTTATTTCTGATGTTTCTTAATGAACTTTTCTGAGTCAAAATGAATATTAATGGGGCAACCTTGCCTCACCCCCTTTTTAATGAAAGTTTGATTAGTTGTGTCTTTATTAGTACTCTTTCATCATTTGTAATTGTATTTTGAAGTATTGCCAATTAATTTTGTCAAATGCTTTCTTGGCATCCAGAAATATAAACGCTAATTGTTTTTCTATATGAGTGCCATAGGAGGAGTCTAGAATTACTCTGGTGTTGTTTTTAATTTGGCGATGGGGTAAGAAACCATATTGGTCAGGATAAATATATTTGCTATGAATTCTTTTTAATCTTTCTGCCATGATAGCCACTAAAATTTTATAATCAGTATTTTTTTAAAAATTGCCCTATAATTTTTTATCAAGCATTTATTTGATTCATTTTTTGGTATTAGAGATATATAAGCTTCTCTCCAGGTTTCCGATAACATTCCTTTCCCCAGTATCATATTAAAAAGTTCTAGCATGAGGCATTCTAATTGGTTCTGTATAGTCTTATAAATTTAAAAAGAGATACCACCCGGGGTGGGGTGGGTATTATTTTTCTGTTTCTCTATGCCTGCTCTTAATTCAGTTAAAGTAATCTTATCATTTAACATTATTCTTTATTCCTATATAATTGTAGGTAAATTACCTTGAAACAAATATTCTTTAATTTCTTTTTCCTCTGTTTTCTTGATTGTATAAATTGGAGTAAATTTTTTCTATGACGTCTTTTTTATTTGTATCTTTTGTTCGTTCCACGCCATCAGCATCTATTAGTATATCAATATTTCTCTCGGGTTTTTGTTTCGTGATTTTGTGCACTAGCCATCTACCTGGCATTCACAAAAAAAAATGTTTATTTTTCTTGAATGAGTAGATTGATCTTGTGCTTTGTCCTATGTATAGCCTCTAATATTTTCTGATTATTGGGATCCTTCAGTAAATCATATTCAAGTTTTTTCTAGTATTTTGTTAAAATATCTATCTTGATTTGTCGAGGTTTTTTTACAGTTAGCTAGATAAGCAATAGAAGCCCCCTAATGTAAGCCTTGGTGGTATGTTTGAAAATCAGAAAAGGAATAGTGGTAAAATATTCATCTTAATTAGTGCAATCCTGCCCATCAATGACAACTGCAAATTTTTCCATTTTTGCAAATCAGTTTCAATTTGTTTCTTCAATTTAATATAGTTTTCTTCCATTAATGTCAAACATCTTGCTGTTAACTGAATTCCCAAGTATTTTACCCCTCTTCACTCCCTGTATGCTTAAAAATGTCTTTAAATCATTTTTTTTTGTTTTCTGTCATATTTTTTACAATCATATTTGTCTTCTCTTTATTAATTTTAAGTCCTGCTACTTCTCCATAATTCGCAATTTGAGTTAGGAGTTTTGGGCCTGAAGTAAGTGGTTCTTCCAAAATGAAAACTAAATCATCCGCAAATGCTTGCAGCTTCGAATCTCTTTATCTGCTCTTATGGCTCTAGTCAGTACTTCTAACGTCAAAATAATGGACAGCATTGTCTTGTACCTTTGGTGATTTTTACTTTGTCTGTCATAACTCCATTCAAAATTATTCTCACCGACTGTTTATTATAAATTGCTTCTATAACATAATAATAATAATAATAATAATAATAATAATTTATTAGATTTGTATGCCGCCCCTCTCTGGAGACTGGGAGTAAGTAACATGTAAGAGCCTAGCTCCAAAATTCATATATTATAATTGCCTGTTTAGAAGCTGCCAGTTTAAATTGTCAAAAGCCTTTTGTGCATCCAAAAACATAATGCCATCTGTTTTTCGGGGTGCTGTTCATAATATTCTAAAGTATTTAAAATTATATGCATATTGTCCTTAATTTGTCTTTTAGGTAGAAATCCATTCTGATCTGAATGTATCAATTCATTTAAGTATATTTTAAGTCTATTTTGCAAAAATCTTATAGTCAATATTTAACAAAGATAAGTTCTTTACTTTTTGTGTATCAGTCCCTTCTTTCGGTATCAGAGATATATACATTTCTGTCCAAGTATCCGGAATTTTAGCTTGTATAAATATTTCATTTATCAAATCTAAAAAGATAAATCCAAATACCTCTTCAAATACCTTATAAACCTCAGCTAGTAACCCATCAGGTCCTAGAGCTTTACCATTCTTTTGTTTCTTAATAGCTTCCGACAATTCCATCATTGCTATCTTAGCATCCTATGTCTCCCTAATAGTTTCTGAAATTTTAGGTAAATTTGCCTTTTCTAAGTATTGACATATTTTCTCATCCTTGATAACATGAATGTGATTTATTTCTCAAATGATATTTGGTTCGCTGACAGCAAATTCCAACACTGACACCCTGAAGAGAATGGAAGGGAGAGAGTTAACCAAGAATCTAGAGCTGGAAGGGCTTAGAGTTTTCAACCTCCCCCTCCTGAAAGATCCAGCCAGAATTCTTCAATACAATGGTATGAATGGAAGTTCCCAGCAAGGGAGATGGGAGCATGGGGCTGAGATGAAAAAAACAGAGGCAATTTATTTCCAGGAATTGGGATGGGTGAGATGCCATTGGGTTCCTGAAAATCCCCACCCCATGGGCCCCCGAAGTTACCTCTCTACACAGTGTTCTGCAGAATTCTATGGTATGAGTCTCCGGAAAATTCAAGGGTACAAATTTCAGACACACACACACACACACTTGAAAGTTCAAAAACAATGTTCTTTATCACAAAATTTAAAACAAATAAAGCACCCTTTTTGTATTGCAAAGAGCACTAGTCCCAAAACAACCTTGTAGGCTGTACAATCCCCTTAATCAGTCCTTAAGTACTTAGCTAGCAGCTGTGAAGAAACATCACAGCCCTCCTTCTTCACGAAGTGAGACACACACACTTTGCTCTGCTTTGGTTTGCAAGTCATGAAAAATCAACAAAGTTCAGAAACAGCCAGGCACGGTCCTGAAGAAACAACGATCAGATAATCTTCCACAACGGCCAAGCCAGCACGCTGCTATTTATATCAGCAGCTCTAATTACTGGAACGCCACCCAAACACAGGTGGCCTCTCTTATCTCCTGTAATATTTCTTCAATTGGTCTCTTCTATGCATAATTCTGCGCATGCGTGGGTCTAACACCTCCTCCTCATCCGAATCGACCGAAGATAATGGAGATTGGCTTCCTGGGCTGTGTGCCAAGCCCCCCTCTTCCAAGTCACCCCCACCTCCTTTTTCGTCCAAGGAAATTGCACTACCTGACTCTGTTGGCAATAAAACAGGCCTATGACATGTTGATGATTCTCCTGCATCCACCTCCATATTCCTTGGGGCAGAAGCTGGGCCAGAGCCAACCACAACACACAGCAACAATGAATAATGTTGTTTTCCCTTCCGCACAAGCGCCTCGCCCTTTAAGCGAATTGAGACATAGACAAAGACCTCTGTTACATCAAAGGAATTTCCCTGTGGAGGAATTTCAACCCCCGCTCGCCCCCCTCCTTTCTGCTTCTCTGATTGCAACTGGAGGCCACTTTTCCAAGCTGAGACTGGGCTAGGAGAGTGGGAGAAACTCAGACTGCTTTCAAAATTACATAGAGAGGGGCCCCCTGAGCTGAATTATGTAGCAAGATAGACAGGCAGAGATCTGGATTTTTCAGTTGAGACCATCAGGGTGGCTTGTGAAGAAATTTGTAGAGGAATTCCGAAAAGTTGCCTGCAATCTGAGAGAATGGCCAGAAAAACACTTGATCCATATTTTCAAAAGTGCCCTTGACCCAGAATTGAGAGAGGCTTGTGAATTGTATGGGAAAGGCAGCTGGGCCATTCAAGACTGGTATGCCACGGTGGTCACTTTGGGTGATGTAATTCCTGCTGAGAAGGAACCTCCCCTCTCCATGCACCAAATGATTCTTTAAGATGCCGCCTTTTCCCTTGCCAGCTGGGCCCGTCTTGCTCGGGGGCCGTGAGAGGAATAAATTGCTATCGATGTAACCAGACTGGCCATAAGGGGACCAACTGCTTGACGTCCCTCTCCCCCAAAATCCAAGTCATGCCCAGTAGCAGAAAGAGGATCTGAAGAAGCCCCTCTTTCAGACAACAGAGATGTGCACTCCTGAGGATTTTACTGAGGGTGAAGAGCCTATTCCTTCAAGAACCAACCCCGATTGGAATGAGGAGCCCGGTGGAGAAGATGACCCAATGGTGAGTGAGCCTATCCATCTGTTCCTCATTAAAGCAAGGATTAAAGTAATGACCATGGGGGAGGAGGAAGTAATACGGGCTCTGATACAGGGTGCTTGAGATGCCTTATCAGCAAAACCATAGTGGAGAAGTTAAAAATCCAGACCAGGCCTTTAGTGAAGCCCATTCGATTCCAGCAGGTGGACGGCTCTCTAGTGGGCGGAGTTCCCACCACCCTCCTGACTGAGTTAGTGGAGCTGCGGATAGGCCAACACCATGAATTCCTGAGATTCATAGTCGCCCCCAAGATCTCATATTGGGTCTGGCCTGGATGGACAAATGGACCCCCACCATTCATTGGGAGAGTGGATATTGCAAGCTTTTCCTCCCCCTGGGCTCCAATCCTATTCCAGAGACTGACAGGAGAAAAACCCCTCCCCGGGAAGAGCCAGATGGGTCCTTAGCAGTGGCTGCGATGAAGGAACACTTCCAGATCTCCAGAGGGTGCCCTTGAAATACAGACTTGGGTAAAGTTTTCAGTGAGGAAGTTTGCAAAGAACTGCCTCCTCACAGACCCAGAGTGTGCAATAGAATTTGAACCAGGGGCAACTCTCCCAAAACCTAGCATGTATGCAATGTCACCGAAGGAATTGGGAGAGCTGAGAAAATACATAGACACCAACCTGAGATGGGGATTCATCCAGCCTGCCAATTCCAGGACAGCAGCCCCCGTTCTCTCTAAGGAGAAGAACGGAGGGGTTCGTCTGGTGGTCAATTACCGAAACTTAAATGTGGTGTGTGTGCAGAACACTTATCCCCTCCCCCTTATGAAGGACTTACTTAATCATCTAGCCAAGGGGAAATATTTTACCAAGCTAGATTTAAGGGAGGCTTATTACGGCATCAGAATAAAGTAAGGGGATGAGTGGAAAAGAGCTTTCAACTGCCCATTAGGGACTTTCCAATTCCGAGTGATGCCATTTGGTCTGAAGAGAGCACCTGTCGTGTTCATGCAGTACATAAATGAAGTTATGCACGCCCACCTCTACAACAGGGTTTTTGTGTATTAAGGTGGGGTTAGTTGGGGGAAAGATTAGAAGTAATGTGGGAAAATATTATTTTACTGAAATAGTAGTAGATGCTTGGACAAACTTCCAGCAGACGTGGTCGGTAAACGAACAATAACTGAATTTAAACATGCCTGGGATATATCTATCCTAAGATAAAATACAAGAAATAGTATAAGGGCAGACTAGATGGACCATGAGGTCTTTTTCTGCTGTCAATCTTCTATGTTTCTATGATTCTATGACATCCTTATCTACAGGCAGAATCTCCCTGACCACGTCAAATTGGTGAGGCAAGTCTTGAAGAAAGTTTTGGCTGCTAAGCTCTATGTAAAACTATCCAAATGCGAATTTCAACAGACATCAGTAGACTATTTGGGATACCGCATATCAAACGAAGGCATAGAGATGGACCCAGCCAAGGTGAAGGCTGTGCTCGATTGGCAAGCTCCCCGCACACAATTACAGAGTTTCTTAGGATTTGCAAATTTCTACAAGCAGTACATTCCAGCTTTTGCTGAAGTTGCCTTGCCCCTAACCAAATTTCTAAAGACCAGGTCAGCCCCTACTAAGCCCAAACCGTCTCAGCCAATCAGGTGGACGATAGAATACCAAAAGGCTTTCAAAAGGCTCAAAAAACTTTTTACAAAGGAGCCAATCCTGCAACATCCTGACCCCAAGCAGAAGTTTGTGATCCAGTCAGACGCCAGCGATGTGGCAATAGCTGCGGTGTTATTACAAGACAATGAAAAGGGACAGTTGCTGCCTTGTGCATATCTTTCCAAGAAGCTAACCCCCACCAAGAGGAGCTGGGCTATTTGGGAGAAGGAAGCATTTGCTGTACGTGTAGCACTGGGGACTTGGAGGCAATATCTGGAAGGCAGAGCAATTCCTTTCAAGGCGTGGATTGACTATAAAAACCTTGAAGCATTAAAGACTCCTCTGAGGCTTTCTCCTAAGCAAGTATGATGGGCCCAATACTTCAGATGTTTCAATTTTACACTGAAACATATCCCAGTGAAGGAAAGGCGCCGGCTACAAAGCGAGTGAGCGAGGATAGGGAAGCCCTTCAGCATGTAGCAGCAGCAGGAGCAGCCACCTTTCGGTCAAAGGAGCGGGAGGTTCTTCCCTCTCGCATGCATGGGTTTCTCTTTCTGGGGCAGTGTATCGGAGGCACATGCTGGGTGTATGGGAGGCACATGCTCCTCCTCGCTGCCTCAGAGTCCCTCTTTTTTAAAAAAAAGCCTTAAAGTTTTGGATTTCCCCCCCCCTCATCTCACCTTTTTTAAAAAAAATTGTTTTATTAATTTTTAAAATACAGTAATACCTCGTCTTATGAACTTAATTGGTTCCTGGAGGAGGTTCGTAAGGCGAAAGGTTTGTAAGATGAAACATTGTTTCTCATAGGAAGCAATGTAAAATGAATTAATGCGTGCAAGAAAAAAAAACACAAAAAACCGCCGCCGCCCGGCTGTCACCTTTTGAAACAGCCGGGCGCTTCTCAGCGTTCTCCCAATGCCGAACCCAGAAGTTCGGCAAAAGTTTGGGTTCAGGTGGCCGCAGAGAAGCCCCGCCGCCTGGCTGTTGCTTTTTGAAACAGCCGGGGGGCTTCTCAGCTTTTCAAAAGAGCCGCGGAGCTGTTGGGCCGTTCGGGAGGTTGGAAAGGAGGTGGGGAATCCCAATAGGGAATTCCATGGGCAGAGCTTTGACGTCACAAAGACGTCCTTCCTGGCCGGCCAAAATGTGGAGAATGCCGAGAAGCCCCCCGGCTGTTTCAAAAGGCGACAGCCAGGCGGCGGGGCTTCTCGGCGGCCTCCCAAACGCTGAACCCGGAAGTTTGGCAAAAGTTCGGGTTTGGCGTTCGGGTTCGGGAGGACGCCAAGAAGCCCCCTGGCTGTTTCAAAAAGCGACAGCTGGGTGGCCACCTGAACCCAAACTTTTGCCGAACTTCCGGTTTTGGCGTTCGGGCAGCAGGTTCGTAAGACGGAAAAAGTTCGGAAAATGCAAAAAAATTCCGAACCCCAGATTCGTATCTCGGATTGTTCGTATGGTGAGGGGTTTGTATCACGAGGTACCACTGTATAAGACAGGACAAGTCATACAACATTTAACACAGAAAGGAGCTACAATTGCTCCGCTCAGTGTAGAAGTCTTCTTAATACAGAAAGAAAAATTAATAATAATTTAGATCAATACAGAAAAGTAAACGTATCAATAAAATATCTCTATTTAATATATGCTGATAGAAAAATCTTAACTTTTCAATACTTTCCAGCAGTTATATAATTATAATTAAAACCAACTTGAAGAAAAATAAACTTATCTATTAAATATCGCTATGTAATATATTCAATCTAGTAAATTTAACTATTCAATATTTTGTTTTGATACCTTTAAAAATCTTTTTTTGTGTTCCACCAGTTGTAAACCTTCTGCCAAGTTTTATAAAATTCTGTTTCAGCTTGGTTATTTAACCGTCTCGTCATCATATCTAATTCTGCACATTCTATAATCTTCCTAAAAACCTCTTCGTCTTTTGGAATTTCCTTTTCTTTCCATTTTTGTGCAAAAGCAATCCTTGCAGCTACTAAAATATGAATTATTAAATAATGTTTCTTTTTTATACCTGGTATCTGTAATACCTAATAAGAAAAATTCTGGGGTCTTCCTAATTTCTTTGTTTGTAATTTCCTTTAACCACTTTTCTACCTTATTCCAATAAATCTTTGTTTTTGGACATGTCCACCATGTATGAAAGTATGTGCTAATTTCTTTTTTACATTTCCAACAAATAGGTGAGGTACTTGGAAACATCTTTAAAATCCTATTGGGTGGCAAGTGCCATGTATAAAACATCTTGATTTGGTTTTCTTTAAAAGAAACTGATTTAGTTATTTTCCAGTTATATACCCAAACTTTTTCCCATGCATCTAGGTCTATTTCTTTTCCTAAGTTTTTACATCAACTGATCATATTATCTTTTAATATCCAACCTATTGTCTTGGAGTTTATTAAATATTTATACACCTTCCCAATCAGTTTTCCTTGATTTTGGATTAATAATTTCCCTAATATATTATGATCTTTCTTAAATATACATATTCTTACATCTTTTTGACATCTGGAATTGATCTGGGCGTATTGCCACCAATCCATTTCTACACTCACCCCGTAATTGTTGTTTTGTTTTCAGTTTTAGTTGATTATCAGGTAAATCTCTGTGTTTCCATATTTTACCTTCTTTTAATAAATTAGGGGGAGATATAGCTTCTATTGGTGAAATCCATTCTGGCATTATCAGGAAATGATTTTTTTAAATCTCATTTCAGACATCTAATAATGACTTTCTGATTGTGTGTCTTTTAAAATATGAGTGGGTTTTAAAGTATTCATACCAGACAAAGGAGTGCCAACCTAGCATTAAATCATGGCCCTCTAAATTTAATAATCTTCTATTATCCAAAGTTAACCATTCTTTTATCCAAGATAATGTTGCCGCTTGGTAACATAACTTCCAGTTTGGGAGGGCGAGCCCACCCCTCTCTTTCCGATCTTTTAGTGAATTTTGTTTTATTCTTGGTTTTTTACCTTGCCATATAATTTTTTTGGTAATCTTAGTTAATTCTTTAATTAAGGGTTTATTGGAATTACCTGAAATCAAAATAATACTTTAGGGAGAATGTTCATTTTAATTGTAGAAATTCTTCCTAATAAGGATAACTGTAGATTATTCCATATTTCCAAGTCTTTTTTAAGTTGACCTAAGAGTTTTATATAGTTATAATTTTTTAAAGGTATAGCTTTGGCAGAGATCCAAATACCCAAGTATTTTACTTTTTTTGTTATCTTCATATTTGTTAAGTTTTCTAATTATTTTATCTGTAAATCCATCATGTTTTTTGTGAGTTATTGTGTCTTTTCCTTATTAATTTTCAAACCTGCCATTTTCCCATATTCTTCTATTAAGTCTATTAATTTTAATATTGATGTCAGGGGATCTTCTATTATAAAGACCACATCATCAGCAAATGCTTGGACTTTGTATGTTTCTTTTTTTATCTCTAATCCTTTTATGTCATTTTTGTTCTTATCTTTATTAATAATGTTTCTAGTGTTAAAATAAATAATAATGGTGATATAGGGCAACCTTGTCTGACTCCTCTTTGTATTTCTAATTTTTCTGTTTGTTCATTATTTAATATAATCTTAGCTGATTGGTTTGAATAAATAGCATCTATTATGTTTAAAAAATTGGTTCCCACATTCATCTTATTTAATTGCATTTTCATGAAAACCCAATCTACGTTATCGAATGCTTTTTTGGCATCTAGAAATATTAGTGCCATTTGTTTTTCTGGGTGTTGTTCGTAATATTCCAAAGTATTTACGATTGTCCTCAGATTATTTTTAACTTGCCTACCTGACAAAAATCCATTCTGATCCTCATGTATTATTTCATTAATAATATTTTTAAACCTAAATGCGTATATTGATACAAAAATTTTATAGTCTACATTTAATAACGAAATCGGTGTATAATTTTCAATTTTTTCCTTTTCTGTTCCCGCTTTATGTATTAATGTTATTAAAGTTACTGACCATGATCTGGGTAATTTACCATCCGCTATTATGTTATTAAATATCTCTAACATATTCAAAGAGAGTATATGCTGCCGAAGAAAGTGAGGTGACTTCCGGATGGGGATCGAGCCGCGCCAAGGGGACGGGAATAATGCTCCGTCCTCGTCTCTTCTTTTTTCACGCTGTAGGGCGCTAATTGCGTTTTGGCCAAAGCTCGAAGGGCTCGACCTAGAACAGGGGGACTCCTGGATCCCAAGGGGCAGAATGCCACTGCCCCGGAGGGAAGGAATACCCCGCAGCTACAGCGATGAAGAAAGGGACCTTGCAGGTCATCAAGTCCAACCCCCTGCTTAAGCAGGAAATCCTACAGCACCCCAGCCAAATGACAGTCCAATCTCCTCTTGAAAATATCCAAAGTTGGGGAGTTCAAAACCAGCTGGCAGGCTGTTCCACTGGTTGATCGCTCTGACCATCAGGAAGTTCTTCCTTATTTCTAGGTTGAATCTCTCCTTCGTTAGCTTCCAACCGTTTTTCCTCGTCTGGCCCTCTGGTGGCCTGGAAAACAACGTGACCCCCTCCTCTCTGTGGCAACCCCTCAAGTACCTGTAGACTGCTATCATGTCCCCCCTGGCCCTTCTTTTCTCTAGGCTATCCATGCCCAGTTCTAGCAATCTCTCTTCATAAGTCTTGGTTTCTAATCCCCTAATCATTTTGGTTGCTCTTTTCTGCACCTTCTCCAGAGTTTCTATGTCTCTTTTGAAGTGTGGCAACCAGAACTGAATGCAGTACTCCAGATGTGGTCTGACCAGGGCGTTAAAGAGTGGTATTAATACCTCTCTGGTCTTGGAGTGTATCCCCCTGTTGATACAGCTTAGGATTGTGTTGGCCTGTTTAGCTAAATGTGCATTAGCTAAATGTGCAGCATTTAGCTAATGCTGCACATTGCTGGCTCTTGTTTAGTTGATTATCCACCAAGACTCCGAGATCCCCTTCACAGTCACTTTACTCTTCTCAATGTTGAACATCATTTTGTTAATTTGGGCCCACAGCGTTAATCTATCTAGGTCTTTCTGTATTTTGAGCCTATCCTCTAGGGCAGGGATGGGCAATCAATTTTACCATGGGGCCACATGATAAATTGGGATGGTTTTAGAGGGCCGGACTAATATAATTATCTCAGTTCGTATATAGTATGTATGTATGTATGTATATATGTATGTATGTATGTATGTGTGTGTGTGTGTATGTGTGTGTGTATATATATATATATATATATCACATGTTTTTGCTGAATTTGAAAATTAAGGGAGAGTAGGATAGATAGATAGATAGATAGATAGATAGATAGATAGATAGATAGATATACATACACATACAGTAATACCTCCTCTTACAAACTGAATTGGTTCCGGGAGGGGAGTCGTAAGGTGAAAAGTTCGTAAGATGAAACAATGTTTCCCATAGGAATCAATGGAAAAGCCAATAATGCGTGCAAGCCCATTAGGAAAATCCAAAACATTAAGGCTTTAAAAAAAAGCGGTGGGCAGACGAAGCTGAGGCAAATGGAGTGGGGGGAGGGACAGTGAGAGGTGGCAAGAGGTGGCAGTCCCAATGACGCAAGACGAAAAGAGCCTCTCTTGAGCTCCATGAATCTTTTCCTCCCGTTTTTGCCCACCCCACGCTGCTCATCTCCCCCACACCTTTCTCCTCTCTTGAGTTCCTTGAGTCTTTTCCTCCCGTTTTTGCCCACCCCACTCTGCTCATTTCCCCCACACCTTTCTCCTCTGTTGAGTTCCATGAGTCTTTCCCTCCCGTTTTTGCCCACCCCACTCTGCTCATTTCCCCCACACTTTTCTCCTCCTAATTTTTTAAAAATAAACTTTAATAAATAAACATGGTGAGTAATAGTCTAAATGGTTGCTAAGAGAATGTGAAATTGCAATTTAGGGGTTTAAAGTGTTACAGGAAGGCGGAAATTTGATTTTCGTGGGCTGTATCGGAATGCATCCCCTGTGAAAATCGAGGGAACACTGAATATATAAGGTAAATTATATTTAAATTATATTTACAAGGCAAAGGTTGCAGGTTCAAGTTCCAGTGGGTATGGCTAGCTGATGAGGCCAAAATAAGGCCGAAATAGATCTATCCCAGTCTCCCTTAATTTTCAAATTCAGGAAAAAAACATGTGACATATATATATATATATATATATATATATATATATATATATATATATATGTAGATTGTTCTGAGTTCGGTATATATATATATATATATATATATATATATATATATGAATATTTTAAAATTAAGGGAGACTAGGATAGTGCTATTTCGGCCTTGTTGTGGCCTTATCAGCTAGCCATACCCTCACTGGGACTTGAACCTTCAACCTGTTTCCACTTTTTGGGCTAGAAAGTTATCTGCGAGACTGGTGAGAAATCTATTAGACCTTCCGCTTTATGCTAAGTTGGTTTTCCAGTTGATGTCCGGGTAGTTAAAGTCCCCCATTAATGTTCTGTTGTGCTTATTGCATATTTCTGTTAGTTGGCTTGTAAAGAGGTTGTCCATTGTATCAGTTTGGTTTGGTTGCCTGTAGTATACTCCTATTGTAGTGTTGCACTTTTTTTCTTTTATGTTAACCCATATGTTTTCTAGAGGATTATCTTCTTTGGTTGGATACAGCTCTGTGACAGTGTAGTGGTCTTTTATGTACAGTAATACCTCTTCTTACGAACTTAATTGGTGCCGGGAGGAGGTTCGTAAGGTGAAAAGTTCGTAAGACGAAACATTGTTTCCCATAGGAATCAATGGAAAAGCGATTAATGCGTGCAAGCACAAAAATCAGAAACCCAGAAGCCGGCCGCCACCAACGAAGGAGGCTTGAGCCTCCCTTTGCCTCACGCTGCTTCGCCCTGCCTGTTGTCCTGGGCGAAGTGCTGGGGGAAGGGAGTCAGGAAGGTCCTCCTGCTCCCCCCCCAGCGAAAAACACAAAGACGGTCTGCCGCCGCCCGCTTGAGCCAGGATGACAGGCAGGGCGGAGCAGCGTGGAGCAAAGGGAGGCTTCAGCTTCCCATTGCTCCGCGGGCGGCAGCAGACTGCCTTTGTATTTTTGGATGGGGGGGAGAAGCAGGAGGCGCAGGATAGGTCCGGCGACGGGCGCGGGGCGAAGCAGCAGGTCAGCATCCTGGGCGGGCAAGGAGGTGCGGCCGAGCGGGCCCGGCTCCGGCTAGACCTCCAGCGAGATGGGGCGGGCAGCGACTGGGGGCGGCGGCGGGGGCGGCGAGGGTGTGTCCGACTTGGGGCTGGCGGCGCCCGACGCAGCGGGGAACATTGGTGCGGGAGGCAGGAGAGGACCGGGCGACCGGAACAGCAGCAGCGCCGCCGCCATGCCCGGCTTGGTTTCCCTGGCTGCCGCGGGCACCGCGCGCCGCAGCGGCGGAAGGCGGCCGCTTGGCCGGGGAGGCTCGGCTGAAAGGGGCTGGAGCGGCAGAGCCGAGCACGCCTTCCGCCCAGGGAGTCCTGCCCCTTCATCCCCGAAGGCCGGCTTTTTTGACTGGGAGGGAAGGTGATGCGGCCGGCTCCTGGGTTTCTGAAACTTTGCCTCCCGCCGGCCACAGGGGCAAGGGACGGGGATGAAGGGGCAGGACTCCCCGGGCGGAAGGCATGCTCGGCTCTGCCACTCCAGCCCCTTTCGGCCGAGCCTCCCCGGCCAAGCAGCCAGGGAAGCCGAGCCGGGCGTGGCGGCAGAGCCGAGCACGCCTTCTGCCCGGGGAGTCCTGCCCCTTCATCCCTGAAAGCCGGCCTTTTTGACTAGGAGGGAAGGTGACGCGCCGGCGGCTGGCTTCTGGGTTTCTGAAGCTTTGCCTCATGCCGGCGACAGGGGCGAGGGGTGGGGATGAAGGGGCAGGACTCCCCGGGCAGAAGGCGTGCTCGGCTCTGCCGCTCCAGCCCCTTTCGGCCGAGACTCCCCGGCCAAGCGGCCGCCTTCCGCCGCTGCGGCGCCCGACGCAGCGGGGAACATCGGTGCGGGAGGCAGGAGAGGACCGGGTGACCGGAACAGCAGCGCCGCCACCGCCACGCCCGGCTCGGCTTCCATGGCTGCTTGGCCGGGGAGGCTCGGCCGAAAGGGGCTGGAGCCGCAGAGCCGAGCACGCCTTCCACCCGTGGAGTCCTGCCCCTTCATCCCCGCCCCTTGCCCCTGTGGCCAGCGGGAGGCAAAGCTTCAGAAACCCGGAAGCCGGCCGCCAGTGCGTCACCTTCCCTCCCAGTCAAAAAAGCCGGCCTTCGGGGATGAAGGGGCAGGACTCCCTGGGCGGAAGGCGTGCTCGGCTCTGCCACTCCAGCCCCTTTCGGCCGAGCCACCCCAGCCAAGCGGCTGCCTTCCACCGCTGCGGCACACGGTGCCTGCGGCAGCCAGGAAACCCAAGTCGGGTGTGGCGGCGACGGTGGCGGTGCTGCTGCTCCGATCGCCCGGTCCTCTCCTGCCTCCCGCGCCAATGTTCCCCGCTGCGTCGGGCGCCGCCAACCTCGAGTCGGACACACCCTCGCCGCCACCGCCGCCCCCAGTCGCTGCCCACCCCGTCTCGCTGGAGGTCTAGCCGGAGCCTGAGCTGGGCCTGCTCGGCCGTGCCTCCTCGCCCGCCCAGGATGCTGACCTGCTGCCTCGCCCCGCACCCGTCGTCGGCCTGATCCTGCGCCTCCTGCTTCCCCCCCAGCCAAAAATACAAAGGCGGTCTGCCACCGCCCGCGGAGCAATGGGAAGCTGAAACTGCCAGCGGTTTCAGCCTCCCTTTGCTGAGCCTTGCCTGTCATCCTGGCTCAAGCGGACAGTGGCAGACCGTCTTTGTGTTTTTGGCTGGGGGGAGGGAGTCAGGAAGGTCTTCCTGCTCCCCCCCCAGCGAAAAACACAAAGACGGTCTGCCGCCGCCCGCTTGAGCCAGGATGACAGGCAGGGCAGAGCAGCATGGAGCAAAGGGAGCCTGAAACCGCCGGCGGTATCAGCCTCCCTTTGCCCCATGCTGCTTCGCCCTGCCTGTTGTCCTGGGAGAAGTGCTGGGGGGAGATGACAGCTGGGCAGTGGGGCTTCTCAGAGGCCTCCCGAACCCGAACCTCCGGGTTCAGCGTTTGGGAGGCCGCCGAGAAGCCCCGCCGCCCAGCTGTCACCTTTTAAAACAGCCGGGCGGCTTCCCAGCAGCCTCCCTAACGCTAAACCCGGAAGTTCGGGTTTGGCGTTCGTAAGACAAAAAAAGTTCGTAAGAAGAGGCAAAAATTTTCTGAACCCCGGGTTCGTATCTCGGGTTGTTCGTAAGATGAGGGGTTCGTATCTTGAGGTACCACTGTATAATGCAACTCCACCTCCTTTCTTGTTTGACCTATTTTTCTCGAAGAGATTGTAACTCTTTATCTGCGTATTGCAGTTGTGTGTTGCATCCCCCAAGTTTCTGTTATTCCAATTAGATCGTATTCATCTTGTTTGTTCCCCAGGCTTTGAGTTTGTGTACAGGCATTTTAGTTGTTTGTGTCTGATTCTGGATGGACATTTTTTATCCTCTGATTGATTTGTAGGCTTGACTTGTCCCCCTTCCTTATTTTGTTAGTTGTTCATTCTCTTAGTTTGGACACACACACCCCTCGGATATAGTTTACAGCCCTCCTGATAAGATGGGCTAGTCGATTTCTTAGGAGGTTCTTCCCAGCTTTAGTGAGATGTAGCACGTCTCCTGCTAGAAGCCCTTCTTGGAGATATTGTAGGCCATGTTCGAGGAAACCAAAGTTCTTTTGGCGACACCATCTCCCTAGCCAGTAGTTTATTTGTGGGATTTTGTGTTCTCTGGCTGGATGTCATCCTCTTGTGGGTAGAATGGGAGAAAAAACAACCTGTGCACCTATCTTTTTGACTGTGCTGCCCAAGTAGTCATAGTCTTTCCTTATTTGATTCATGTCTTTTCCTGTGTCATTTGTTCCCCATGGATCACCAGTAGGGGGTAATAGTCAGTGGGCTTTAATATTTTGGTAAGGTTTTGTGTTATGTAAGAGATTTTGGCTCCAGGGAGGCAGCACACCTCTCTGGTTTGATTGTCTGGTCTGCAGATGGTAGGTTCAGTTCCCCTGAGAATTGAGACACCAATCACCAGCACTCTCCTTTTCCTTTTGATTGAGTTGGTGTAGGGACTCTTTTTCTTTGTTGCGGTGGTGTCAGTTGGTGCTGTTTTATTGTGCTTTCTTTCTGGCGATTCTTTGTCAATTATCTGTGCGTTCTCTTTGTTAGGAGTTCTAGATATTTGCTGCTTGTATGCAGTGGGGTTGGGAGGGAGTGGGTTGGAATTGGTAGCGGTTTTGTTTGTATTTCCTTCTTTGGGTGACGTGTCCAGCCGTTGTGATCCTCTTGGAGGTTGATTCTATTTTGTTCCTCTGAGGTGTTGGTACTGCTAGGAGTTTGTTGGTCTTTCTCGTTTTGATGTTTGAGTTTCAGAGTTTTTAGGTTTTTCTCTAGGTTTTCTATTTTTTCCTCAAGTAGTTAGATTAATTTACATTTGTTGCATGTAAAGTTTAGGTTTGAGGGCAAAAGTGTGTACATGGAACAAAATCTGCAAATCATCATGGAGTCATTTCCTTCCTCAGTCTTCTGTGTGGTGGGTCTGTCTTCTATGTGTGTGGTTGGTACTTCTGTGTGTTTGGTTAGTTTGTCTTCCATGTGTGTGGTTGGTTGCATGGTGGGTGGGGGAGAGTAGAATGAGGGAAGTTTTGCTTGTAGTCTGTTAGCTTCTTTTGTAGGGTGTTTGTAGGTATTTTGCAAGATAAGTCCGTGAGTGTGGTAGGAGAGCTGTATCCTGGTTGGGTGGGGTTGAGTGTCCAGTTATACAATAGCGTGGGTTGCTACCTTTTTCCTCCTCTTCTTATTCAAACTCACAGTCCTCTGGCAGTTGCTCTTTCCCCAGCCTCTGTAAATTCAAACTGATTGATGATGAATAGGATCCCAGATGTCACCAGGGATTCTAAAAAGTTGCTGTTGTTCCTGGTAGGGGCCATTCAAAGGAGGACACCAAGTATGCTAAGGAAATGGGGCAAAGGAATACAAAGGGATCAGCTTTGAAGGCCCCTATTAACCTACGGCAATAGTCTCATTCCTTTTGCAGTTAGACCAACAGACTCCACATTACAGTACAGGATAATTGCAAATGGCTATTAAGTTTCAGGCTGTTCAAAGGACAGCCTTTGATTGGTTGTTTATACAAAACAAGCCTTTGTTATTTTTTATTAGCAGGTCAAGGAGTAGTCTGTGGACTCATTAATTCTACTTGTTGTACCTATGTTGATCAAGACAGCCAGGTTATTTATTTATTATTTATTTATTCGATTTTTATGGCAGATGCTCAGCTTATTTTAGATCAACCTGCCTTCCATTGAGGACCTGTATACTGCACGAGTCATAGAGGGCAGTGAAAATATTTACTGACCCCTCACATCCTGGACACAAATTGTTTCAACTCCTACCCTCAAAACATCGCAATTAGACACAAGACCAGTTTCCCCCCGAATGCCATCACTCTACTAAGCAAATAATTCCCTCAACACTGTCAAACTTTTTACTAAGTCTGCACTTCTATTTCTACTAGTTTTTTCTCATCATTCCTATCACCCATTTCCTCCCACTTAGGACTGTATGACTGTAACTTGTTGCTTGCATCCTAAGATTTTTATTAATATTGTTTCTTCACTGCTTATTTGACCTATGACCAATGTTCCCTCTAATTTTTTTTCAGTGTGGGCAGAAGAGTATAGTGTCTGAGCGGCACATTTTCATGCCTGAGCAGATGTCACCCAAGACAACTTGTTGCGTAATTATTTGGGGCTCGGTGCTGGGGCAGAATAAGGTCCCTTCCCACTATGTTATTCTGTCATTTTATATTTCAATTAATATCATTATCCTCTTACAAATCCAGATAGGCAGTCATGCCTACTCCTCCTTCTTATACATTCTTCTTAAAAGAAACTAAAAACCCTTATACAACCTTTTCCTAATTAATAGGAATTTTTCCCCTTTTTTATTAAAAGAAATTAATAATAAAACAAAACCAAAATCTATTACTATTAAAACTAAAAAAACCAGCAAAACCAAAAACACAACTATTAATAAATCCATGCTTTAAAATCTTCATTTCTTAGTATTATAGTATTATAGTAATCTAATAATACTATGAAAATCTATCTGAACACCAATGCATCAATTAATATCTTTCCATATTTACTTTTCTATAATTTCATTCAATATCTCCAAGCTCAATTAATTTTCAGGCACTTAGCATTTACTATTATTAACTTTCATCAATCTTCTACATTTCCAAGTATATTTTAAATTCATAATGCAAAGTCATAAAATCAAACAGTACATATCATGGACCCCTTATTTATCATATGTATCTTCCATTAATTTTACCTATGTGATTCTATATAGTTCTAAAATTCTAATCCAATTTTACGAATTAATACATTCTAAATATATCTTTTACCATCATCCCATAGTCAATCTATACAGTGATCCCCCGCTCGTTGCGAGGGTTCCGTTCCAGGACCCCCCGCAACGAGCGGGTTTTCGCGAAGTAGCGCTGCGGAAGTAAAAACACCATCTGCGCATGTGCAGATGGTGTTTTTACTCCCACAGCGCTAGCGAGGAGCCGAAGATTGGGGGCGGGGCGGCTGTTTGCCGCCGGCATGGGGGGCTTCCTAGCAGCCCCCCAAACCCGGTTTGGGGGGTCCGGGGGCGCTGGCTCTCGGCGCTTTCGAGCTGAGTCCGGGAGCGAATTCGCTTCCGGACTCAGCTCAAAAGCGCCGATAGCCAGCGCCAACGAACGGCTTGTCCACGCTGGCTCTCGGCGCTTTCGAGCTGAGTCCGGGAGCGAATTCGCTTCCGGACTCAGCTCAAAAGCGCCGATAGCCAGCGCCAACGAACGGCTTGTCCACGCTGGCTCTCGGCGCTTTCGAGCTGAGTCCGGGAGCGAATTCGCTTCCGGACTCAGCTCAAAAGCGCCGCTAGCCAGCGCCAGCGAACGGCTTGTCCACGCTTGCTCTCGGCGCTTTCGAGCTGAGTCCTGGAGCGAATTCGCTTCAGGACTCAGCTCGAAAGCGGCGAGAATGAACGGCGTGGGCGGGCGAAGGGCGGGCGGCAGTGAGGAGTTTGCGTGGGCGGTGGGGAAACTCCTTGCTGATGCCCGCTGCTTGCCCTCCCGCCAGCAAGAGGGGGAAGACCCAGGGAAGCCGCCCAGCAGCTGATCTGCCGGGCCCCATCTACGCATGCGTGCCTATGGGCACGCATGCGTAGATGGTGTTTTGACTTCCGGGTTCAAAAATCGCAAATTACCCTGTTCGCAATGGTTGGGGACGCAATAACCGGGGGATCACTGTATTTAATAATCAATCATCCCTCCTCAAATTTCTACCACTCTTGCCAAAGTGAAGAAACCATGGTTAAGCTTGTTTATATTTTCTTTGTTAACCAAACTAATTTATGAGTGGAAATAACAGATTTAAAAGGTATATTTGCTCCCAACTACTATATCATGTTCTCTCTCATTTGTTTCTCTTTTCTTCCTCTTCCTCCCTTTCTCTCATTCCTTCCCCCTCTCACTTCCCCTTTTTCAATCCCTGTCCCCCCCCCCCCCGTGTGTATACTCTCTTGAACCATTTCCAAAAACAGGTTTGAGGGTTTTATTGTTCCTTATTCTTTGGGTGCTTTTTACTTCTCTCTCTCTTTTGTTTCTCTATTTCCTCTCATTCTCTGCCCCAATCATTTTCTCATTTCTCTTTTTTTTCTCCCCTTTTTGCTCTAATTTCTCTCTCTCTCTTTCGTTTTCCTCTTTCCTCTCCTTTCCTTCTCTCCCCTTCTCTCTCTCATTTGTTCTTACCCTCCCTTGTTCTTTCCATCATTTTCTGTCCACCCCCTTTTCCCCTCTCGTCTCTCTGCCTCCATCTCTGTCTCTCTGGGGACCAGCCAGCAGCCTACCCCACTTTTTCTTAGCTTATCTTCCGGTTTCACACAGAACTTACCAGTTTTACAGCCAGCCGAGCACGATCGACTCCTCTCCTGCGCTCAGGGTTTCGCCTTCACATTTGGGGGTTGGGGAAGAAGCTGCTGAGCCCGCTCTCCCAGCCTGGGCTTTGCTGGGGGCTGGCTTGAAAAGGGAGTCCAAGGCACAGGAAAAAAACACGGGGTTGGGGCCAGGGATCCTGGGGGCCGGGTGTCCCCTCAGCGCATCTTGGGAGTCCCATGGGACAGAGTCCATCCAGAGAGAGATTTCACAGAAGTAAAAGACAGAAATACGCCCAGGAGATGCCTTGCCCTGTTCTTCGCAGCAGCAAAGTGTCACAATTCAGGCAGCTGCACGGGGCCTCCGGGTGGCAGGAACAAGGGGGGCATGCTGCCTAAGTTAGCCAGTCCCGGCTGAGACAGTGGCGGTGGGGTCTTGGCCTGGGGCGTGGACGTGATATTCCCGGTGCTGATGCTCTTCAAAGGGAAGCTGCCAGAGCCGCCTCAGCAGTTGCAACCTTTTTACTTCTCTGCTGGGACCGGCTAATTCAGCAATGCACCCACCTTGTCCCTGCCACCCGGAAGCCCCGTGCACCGCCTGGAATGCAACACTTTGTTGCTGGGTCCAGAGCAGACCCAGGAAGGAGAAAGGTTTGCCATCTTCAAAAGCCCAACCAACTTCCATGGACCATCTTTGCAGCCCCGTTTGGGTTTCGCCTTTTCTGATAAAAAGCCTCCTTGCTGCAAAGCCGCCTCTGTTCAGTTCCCCCCCAAACACACATGCACAAAACAACTTTCCTGGGGAAGGCGAGTGTTTCCTTTTCAAGTGAAAGAGGAACTGAGCTTTTTTCCCCCACCTTCAGGTTAAGGGCAAACGAACAAAGGGCTGCCAGTTCTCATTGCTTGGCGAGCTAGGGCCAGTTCTCGACTGCCCTGCGCACCCCCTGACAAGGACCCTCTGAGGGAGAAGGGCCAAAGCCATGGGGGGGGGGGAGTGAATCCCACGCACCTTTTTAGCCCTCGGGAGTTTTTTTCCCTCGGAGGTCAAAAACTTTTTCACGGTGGTGTCCACAGTCGTGAGGTATATCACATTGCACGCAGGGGAAAGAGGTGTGTTTAAAAGGTTTGCCCAGAGAGCAGGAAGCGTTGCCTCTGACGGGTGGGGGAAAATGGGCCCACCTGCAGTTCTCTTCGCTGGCTCTTGACTACATGGCTTCCAACAATCCTGCACAGCCGGTTCCTGATGGCTGCACGGGCACGCAGCTTAGAGGGAACAGTGCCTATGACCTATGACAATCATTGTGTTGTACCTCATGATTCTTGACAAATATGTATTTTCTTTTATGTACGCTGAGAGCACACGTACCAAGACAAATTCCTTGTGTGTCCAATCACACGGCCAATAAAGAATTCTATTCTATTCTATAATGTTGCCACTGTAGATTTCCATTTTCCTTCATTTTTTGGTATCTGGGGTGCTATTACTTCAGGGTTACTTAGCACAATTGAAATTGTTTTTTGATCTTTTTATTTTGCTTATATTAGGACTCTTTATTTGTTGTTGTATTCAATGTGATCCTTTATAACTTTTTGGACTACTTGTATTTCCTTCTGTATTCCACCATCTTGTGCCAAGGATCAGAGATGTGAGGAACTTAGGTTGCAAATGATGCCTTCTCATTTTCCTGTCTCTCAAAGCCTTTCTCAACAAGATCTAAGATAATCTATGATACATATCGATCTGCTAGGCAGTTCTACTAGTATCAGAAGGGAGGTAATCAAGGCAAATGACATGGCTTTTGTAATTTGTTAACTGACATAGTTACTTTGTATTTTAATCTGATTTATTTTCTCTCTTTTAAAGTGAAGTTCAGATTAGCTTTTAACATTCCTAAACTGATGAACAAGCTGGAGACTTGCTCCAGAAAGGACAGGTTTGTCAATTCAACTTGGGATCTGGCTTATCTTTTATGAACTCTAAACAACTTTTTTCCTTACAATGTATACCCCTTTCAGAGCAGTGATGGGATTAAAAAAAATTACTACCAGTTCTGTGTGTGTGGCAGAAGAATACTGTAAAATCTCCATTCCCTCCTCACTCCAGTTGAAGGATACTGCAAAATCTCCATTCCCTTCCCACTACAGGGGAAAGTTACTGCAAAATCTCAATTTCTTCCCAATCAGCTAAGATTTGGGAGGCAGAGAATGGATGGGGCAGGACCAGTCAGAGATGGTATTTACTGGTTCTCCTCAAAATTTCCGCTACTGATACTCCAGAACTAGTCAGAACCTGATGAAACCCACCTCTGCTTCAAACCCCATTTTAATGAGCATACATGCTACTATCCTGCCCAATCAACTTTCCTCTTCCAGATTTCTTTCTTGTTAATTATAAAAGAGGATATAAGCCAGTGATGGCGAACATATGGCATGGGTGCCACAGGTGGCACACAGAGCCATATCTGCTGGGACCCAAGCCATTGCCCCAGCTCAGTTCCAACATGCATGTGTGCACCAGCCAGCTTATTTTTGGCTCACACAGAGGCTCTGGGAGAGGTTTTTGGCTTCCAGAGAGCCTGGGGAGGGAGAGCTCCAGGGAAGCCTTTGGAGACTAGGGTGAAAAACGAGCCTACTGGGCCCACCAGAAGTTGGGAAAGTCCATTGCTGATATTGCAGAGGGCCTATGGTGGGTGAGAGCTGTTTTTGCCCTCCTCAGACATTGAATTATGGGTGTGGACACTCGTGCACGCCCTTTCGGCACCCAAGAAAAAAAAGGTTCACCATCGCTAATATAAGCTAAAGATCGGGGTTCCTTTTTTAAATGAGAGGAATCCCTTTTGTCTGAATATTGTGACAAATTGTAATAAAAAGATCTTCCTGTCCCGGTTGTCATTGAAAATATGCATGCCGAGGCACGAGCCTGAAAAAGCCATCACTGGCTTTCAGTATTCGTGATCTACGGGAACAGTTACGGATGGGAATTTTCTAAAGAACTCATTTCAAGCCATTTTATTAGCTATTCTTCCTCCCAAAAATGGCACGTTGCCTTTTAATAACATTTTTTAAAAATTGAAACCCGATTTCTTCATCGCTGCCACGCGGAAAAGAAACCAGATTCTCTTTTAAGACTTTAACCCCATCCTCCAAATTTGCCCAGCGTTTCATTTTTGAGCTTCTAAACGCGTCACAGCTTCTTCTCCAGAACAGGGGAAAGCCTCGGGAAGAAGATATCCAACTCACCCTTCCTCCCCTCCGCCGCCCAATTCTGCAAACAAGCCATCCCGTCAGGCCGTAACGTAGGTACAGCAATTTCTCGCCAAAGCGCCGCCTTCCGACCTTAGCTTGGCGCCTATACCAATAGGAAGTGTTAAGGTGTATCTCTTCCCCCCCCCAACTCCTCCTTCTTCCCTGGCCCAAAGCATGTCGGGAGCGGGCGTCTTTTGGTTCACCAGCGGGCTCCGCGAAGAGCTAGAAGAAAGATAGGCGTGTCTTTCGGGGTGGCTGGTGAAGAAAATACTCCATTTCCCAGCATGCAAAGGGGCCTTGAAAGGTTCGGTGGGGCGGAGACGGAGCTCTCTGTGACTGTCCCAGAGCTCGAGCTGGTTTAGTCAATTAGAACAATGACTTCGCCGCTGAAGGCTGCGGGGCAAAGCTGAGCCGCGCGCAAAAGTAATCGCGGCTGTATTAGCGCTGGACGCTGGGCGAGGGGGAGGGAGTTGTTGGCAACGGCAGCTGCTGCTGCTGTTTGTTGAGCTGCTGGAGAGAATCTACAGCTGTTTCGGGTATTATTTGCAAAAAGAGGACCAAAAGGCGCACTCATGTGGATTCCTACAGAGCACGAGAAATACGGAGTCGGTGAGTGACACCTCCCTTTGGCATTTGATGCCTCTCTGTCCTCTCTCTGCCATCCCCGAGGCTGTTCTTTGGGGTTCGGGAAATAGATGAGAGAAGAATCTTCGTTCGTACACTTTTTACTCTTTGTCCCCACACCGGTTCTGAGCTTCGGCCAGGGCAATTCTGTATATTTCTACCGTGCTGTCCAGAAAGGCGTTTAAAGGTTTTGAGAGAAAGAAAGTGTATTACGTATACTGGTTTCGTCGTCGCGCTCTCGCAGTTTCCCCTTTTGCTTTTGCGTCCCTGTCCCCGAAGTGTCGTTTGGACAGCTTTTGGTTTTTAAAACGTAGTATAAAGAAAAAGGAGGAGGGATAATTTATTCAATTGCAGTAGAGGTTACTATTTGTCGTGGGGAAAAACTAATGGCTTTTTGGAATACTGTACTTCTATTGGAAGATGCTTTTAACCGGGTGTCCGATTGAACCGCATCTTTCAAAGGTTCATTCAGTCCGCGTCTAAAAAAAGGAGTCTAAGCAATATCGTGATGTTGTTAAAAATCTGTAGCTTTGGTTGTCGAGTGTCATTTGCAACTTAAAACTGCCTCCTCCTTTTAAAATCGTGAACAGCACCAACATACGGTTGAGTGTGGTGTGTGTTTAGTTTGAAATCGGATAGTAATCTACTTCTAATGCTGATGATGTTTTTGTTCTGCTTTTTTAACACAAAAGTGTTTGTGTTGCACAAGCAAATAGACTGGGCATTGTTAAGGAAGTTACAGGGAAGAGCAGAAAAAAAGCTGTTTCTATTGTCCTATCTACAAAAGATGAACAACAAAGAACATTAGATGTTGACTGATGGATGTAGAATTTCGCATCCTTCTCTGTTCACATATCTGCTGAATACTTAAAACCACTCACTCCTTTTATTCTTTTTCTGTTCTGATACTTATCTGACACTGATTCCAAAACTATCAAAAAATAAGAATACAATCATGTAACTAAGTTTTTTAAAAAAGCTGGGAACCTGTGATAACGCTTTCTACCATGTACTTTTTGTTCAGATAAAAAAAATTGAAAGACCAAGAGCATCAGCATTGGTATTAGTTCATAAATTGAGGATATTTTTTTTTCTAGATTCATTTTCTATTTCTGGCTTCGAGCTGGAATGCAGATTTTTGGGCTAATAAGCAAAATAATGAATCCCAGACTATTTGCATGGAAGTAAGCTCTACCAGCAAAATTACTTCTTGGTAAATAGGATTGAATTAGAGTAATTCAGTAAGTCTTCTGAAGAACAAAGATTTGCACAAAATAGCTAGTGATAGGCATGACGAAAATGTTAGAAATTGGAGATATGCCACACTGTTGAATATTGAACAAAACAATTCAAACAAGAAATGCAAATACCTTCCTATATCAGTCTGCGGAGAGGGGCGACATACAAATCCAATAAATAAATAAAATAAATAAATATCACTATATCATAATAAATAGTGGAAGACAGGTTCCATACAACTAGCATTCTTAAAATTGATACCAGATGATGTTTCATCAGAAGAAGCCCTCCATTAAGGAACTGAATGACTACAGACCAGTTACTCTAACATCTGTAGTTATGAAAACCTTTGAAAGGCTAGTGATGTTGCACTTGAAAACCATTACGGATCCACTGTTAGACTCCTGCAATTTGCATACGGAGCAAATAGATTGACAGATGATGCTGTTAATATGGCTCTACAATACATCCTTCAACATCTTGAATTTCCAATAACTTAGGCTAGGGTCCTCTTTGTAGACTTCAGTTCAGCATTCAATACCATCATACCAGACATTCTCTTAACCCAGTGGTTTTCAACCTAGGGGTCGGGACCCCTTTGGGGGGTCGAACGACCATTTCACATGGGTCACCTAAGACCATGGGAAAAGACAAATTTCCAATGGTGTTAGCAACTAAAGCTTCTATTCTGGCATCTCAGAACATATTTTTACAATCCAACCAATCAGGCGTTTACAGGGAGGGTGTCCCTCTGACTTCTTGCCAATCAGCTTAAAGATCTATTGGAAGAATTGGCGCTAAACTTATAGTTGGGGGTCACCACAAGATGAGGAACTGTATTAAGGGGTCGCAGCATTAGAAAGGTTGAGAACCACTGTCTTAACCAGACTAAATCAGCTAGTGGTACCTGAACACACTTGTAAGTGGATCACAAGCTTCCTAACAGACAGGAAGCAGCAGGTGAAGCTAGGAAAAATCACATCAGATACATGTACAATTAGCACAGGTGCCCCCCAAAGCTGTGTACTCTCACCACTTCTCTTCTCTCTATACACTAATGACTGCATCTCAAACGATCCACCTGTTAAACTACTGAAGTTTGCAGACGATACAACAGTGATGGGACTCATTCGAGACAATGGTGAATCCGCATACAGACGGAAGGTTGAACAACTATCCTTGTGGTGTGACCAGAACAATCTAGAACTGAACACATCAAAACCGTAGAAATGGTGGTAGACTTTAGGAGAACCCCTTCCACCCCTCCACCTCTCACAATACTAAACAACATAGTATCAACAGTAGAGACCTTCAAATTTCTAGGTTTTATCATATCTCAAGACCTAAAATGGTCACCTAACATCAAAAACATCATCAAAAAAGCACAACAAAGAATGTTCTTTCTGTGCCAGCTCAGGAAACTCAAACTGCCCAAGGAGCTGCTGATACAGTTTTACAGAGGAATCATTGGGTCTATGATCTGCACCTCTATAACTGTCTGGTTTGGTGCCGCAACCCAACAGGATCGACACAGACTTCAGAGGATAATCAGAACTGCAGGAAAAACAATTGCCGCCAAGCTGCCTTCCATTGAGGACCTGTATACTGCACGAGTCAAAAAGAGGGCGGGGAAAATATTTACTGACCCCTCGCATCCTGGACACAAACTGTTTCAACTGCTACCCTCAAAACGTCGCTACAGAGCACTGCACACCAAAACAACTAGACACAAGAACAGTTTTTCCCCGAATGCCATCACTCTACTAAACAAATAATTCTTCAACACTGTCAGACTTTTTACTAAATCTGCACTTCTATTTATACTAGTTTTTCTCATCATTCCTATCATCCTTTTCCTCCCACTTAGGACTGTATGACTGTAACTTATTCCTATCCTTGCTTATTGTATCCTAGGATTTTTATTAATATTGACTGTTTCTTCATTGCTTATTTGACCCCTATGACAATCATTAAGACAACACTTAAGACCACATGATTCTTGACAAATGTATTTTTTCTTTTATGTACGCTGAGAGCATATGCACCAAGACAAATTCCTTGTGTGTCCAATCACACTTGGCCAACAAAATTCTATTCTATTCTATTCTCCACCAATACGGGCTTTTTGGCAGAGTGGCTAGACTTTCCTCAGTGCAAACTATATGAAAGCCCACTTGGCATTTGCAAAAAAGCACCTGAAGGACTCTCAGACAAGATTCTTTGGTCTGATGAACCAAGATTGAATTGTTTGGTCTCAATTGTAAACATCATGTGTGGAGGAAACTAGGCACAGCTTATCACCTGCCCAGTATCCTCCCAACAATGAAGCCTGGTGGGGGCATCATCATGCTGTGGGGGGTATTGTTCAGCTACAGAGACTGAGAGGCTGGTCAGGGTTGAGAGAAAGCTGAATGGAGAAAATGCAGTGATATCCTCAATGAAAACCTGTTCTAAAATGTTCAAGATCTCAGATGCCAAAGATTCACTTTCCAACATGACAATGAGCGAAGCACACAGCCAAGACAACAAAGTAATGTTAGGGACAATTCTGTGAATGTCCTGGAGTGGCCCAGACAGATTCCTGACTTGAAGCCAATTGAACATCTCTGGAGGGACCTGAAAATGGCTGTCCACTGATGTTCACCGTCCAAGCTGACTGAGTTTGAGAGGATTTGCAAGGAAGTATGGCAGAAATTCCTCAGTCCAGGTCTCCAAAGCTTATCACATCATATCCCAAAAGAATTGAGGCTGTAATTGCTGCCAAAGGTGCTTCAACAAAGTACTGAGTGAGGGGCCTGAATAGTTATGTTAATGTAATATTTCATTTTTTTTCTTTTTAATAAACTTATGGACATTTATAAAATTCTGTTTTCACTTTGTCACAGGATATTGAGTGTAGATTAATGAGGGGGAAAAAGAATTATAATTGTAGAATCAGGTTGCATCATAGCAAAATTGACAAAAGTGAAAGTCTGAATACTTTCTGAACATATACATACATATAGGGATGGGCTACGGCCCAGAGGTGGGGGGTGGGGAATGCAGTGTGGTAGCGAAATGGCGTTCCACCCTAGAGCACCCAATTTGCACTGAAAATGTTGAAAGAAAATGCAGGGCGTCCTGCACAAGCCACACCCACAATGTGGTAATAAAAGGTTTGGTGGCCCTTCACTGCATACATACATATATACAAACAGTAGTACCTCTGTTCTGCCTGACTGGCTCGGCAATGCGTAATAGTCCAGTGAAAAGAAATCAAACACACACGTGCTCTGCTAATCAGCAAACTTGTATTAGATAAACAAAAATAGCTTACTCTAAAAACAGTTCTTAATGTCCGAAAACAATGCAAGGCTTACTTCAGCCGCATACAAAAAACACAGGGAAAAACAAACAAAGACAACCTGGAATGAGCAAAGACGTTTCAGGAGTCCTTTTGAATCTTTGAAGCACACAGCAAGTCCCAGAGTTTTCACCTCCCACTTGTCTGCAAAGCTGGGTTGAAAACTCCAACGGCACAGAAACTTTGAAGCAGGAACCACAAAACAACACAGATAAACAGCCACAGTTTGCCTTGGCCCTTGTTCCCTTTTTATCCCTTTAGCCCTCATTAAGGGAACCACAACCAACCCAGGTGCTCCTATAATGATTTGTAATACTACTTAAAGCGATCCTCTGCATAGGTCTTCGGCTACATAAATCAATGTATTGATCTGCAGATGAACTGAGCGAGGACAGACTGTCTGAGGGACTGCAGGCCAAATCCCCTGGGCTGCCTGCTGAATCCTCCTGGCTGTCTGCCACATCTTCCTGGCTGTCTGCTACATCTTCCTGGCTGTCAGCCAGGCTTTCACATTCACTTTGTGCCACGTCTCTCCCATCTGTGGGAGCAACGGCTGGCCCAGGCCCAAACACAACAACCTCTACCTAAGAACGCCTCTACTTATGAACTTTTCTAGATAAGAACCGGGCGTTCAAGAGTTTTTTGCCTCTTCTCAAGAACCATTTCCCACTTACAAACCCGAGCCTCGAAAACTGTAACTGGAAAAGGCAGGGAGAAGCCTCTGCGGGGCCTCTCTAGAAATCTCCTGAGAGGAAACAGGGCCGGAAAAGGTAGGGAGAAGCCTCTGTGGGGCCTCTCAAGGAATCTCCTGGGAGGAAATAGGGCCTCTACCATCCCTGTGATTTCTCCAAGCACACACATTATTTGCTTTTACATTGATTCCTATGGGAAAAATTGCTTCTCCTTACAAATTTTTCTACTTAAGAAACTGGTCGTGGAACGAATTAAGTAAGTAGAGGTACCACTGTATTTGTTTTTGGACTTGCCTTTACACATTTAATTATGGGTCTTTTCCTTGTTTGTTCTAATCCTGAGCCACTGTGCACTGTGCACTGAAAATTAAAAGCCTATTGTCATTGAATGATTAATGTAAATGTGGAAGAATATGAATAGTTTTAGTGTTGACTCAATGTTATTCTGGGGAGATTGCTGGTAAACTTGTTAAAATCATTCAATAACGTAGTCAATCACTAGATTTCATCTTAAAATTGGTCGTGGAAACTAAGTAGAATCCCTGGGATGCCACTGGCTTACTAGTCTGGATAACAAAATATCTGCAAGGGAATATTGTTCAGGCTTTCCGCATTTAAACTTGTGATTGTTGGGTAAGCTTTATTGCTTCAAATGTAATTGTTTCAGTATACTGTAGATTGCCAATAGCTTTCTTCTTGGGATGCAATCTGGTTTTATGTGTATTTATCGAGAGCTAATTCCTGCTAATGTTGGGAAGGTTTGCTTTCAAATAATTATATGTTAGAGAGCAGCACTACCACACAGCTTTAGCAAATTTGCTGAAAAATTCTTTGGTACTTGGTATCTTTGGTATTTCTGATAAGTGAAAAGGGAGACATACACGCGCACACAGATATATACACACACACACACACTTACTCACACTAAAACAGAGGTCCCTAATGCCCAAGCTATGGGCCACCACTGGGCTGTGAGCTGTTCAAAGCAGGTAAGTATGTGTGCATGCTCCCTTAAGTGAGCAGCAGATGAGCACATGCATGCATATTCCATATATATATATATATGTCACATGTTTTTTTGCTGAATTTGAAAATTAAGGGAGACTAGGATAGATCTATTTCGGCCTTATTGTGTCAAATCACCCTGGTGTATTGAAGGAACATCACAGCTCCTTATTTGCCTCTCGGCCCAACCCAGGGCCATTATTTCCAAGGCAGTTAATGTTTTTATTGATAGCCGACAATTCTATCTGTATGTGTCACATGTTTTTTTGCTGAATTTGAAAATTAAAGGAGACTAGGATACATCTATTTCGGCCTTATTTTGGCCTCATCAGCTAGCCATGCCCACTGGGACTTGAACCTGCAACCTTTGCCTTGTAAGGCAGAGAATTATCCTCTAGGCTACAGTATCTAATCCCTTCAGCTCTGCACCAGGGAAGGGTTACATATTTTTGTGTCGAATCACCCTGGTGTACTGAAGGAACATCACAGCTCCTTATTTGCCTCTTGGCCCATATATGTCACATGTTTTTTTGCTGAATTTGAAAATTAAGGGAGACTAGGATAGATCTATTTCGGCCTTATTTTGGCCTCATCAGCTAGCCATACCCACTGGGACTTGAACCTGCAACCTTTGCCTTGTAAGGCAGAGAATTATCCTCTAGGCTACAGTATCCAATCCCTTCAGCTCTGCACCAGGGAAAGGTTACATATTTTTGTGTCGAATCATCCTGGTGTATTGAAGAAATATGTATGTATGTATGTATGTATACATGTATGTACACACACACACACACATATATATATATATATATACATATACATATATACATACACATACTGGATTAAATTAAATAAACTGTTAATTTGTTGTTTACAGTGCTGCAAAAGGACAGCTTCATTAATCTTTGGAATTAGGTTAGCATTAAATACTGGGCTGTGCATATAGTGAACCAATTTCAAGCCTTGTGTTAACCACTGGTGTTTGGATTTAACAATGAAATGGATTAAAATTATGCTATTTTAGTATTTGCAGTATGATACATGATGCTTTAGTCCTCCCTGCCTTAATAACATATTTAACAGGAAGCCATTACAGGAGTAAGCTGTCTCTAGAATCCACCAGTACTTTCAGGAAATTTAAAACCAACCTATATTCATTCCTTTAATATGTAATTTCAATAGGGACCTTGGAGATCTTCTAGTCCACCCCTTGCTCAAACAGGGGGACCTATGTAATTTCAGACAAGTAACTTTCCAGTCTCTCCTTAAAAACCTTCAGTGATGGAATGCCCATGATTTCTGAAGGCAAGCTTTTCAATGTTTAATTGTCTTCACTGTTCCTCTTTGATTAGTTTCCAAGCATTGCTCTTCGTCCTTCCCTCTAGTGCTTTGGAAAATAATTTAACCACTTCTTCTTGTAATGGTCCCTCAAATATTGAAATATAGTGGTACCTCTACTTAAGGACTTAATTCATTCTGTGACCAGGTTCTTAAGTAGAAACATTTATAAGTAGAAGCAATTTTTCCCACAGGAATCAATGTAAAAGCAAATAATCCATGCAAACCCATTAGGAAAGAAAGAAAAGCTTGGAATTTGGGTGGGGGGAGGAGGAGGAAGAAGAGGAGGAGGACAATCACTGCCGAAGAAAGAAGGTGAGATGAGGGAATCAAAAAAATCCAAAACTTTAAGGCTTAAAAAAAAAAGAGGGACTCTGAGGCGGCGAGGAGGAGCACACGCCTCCCATACACTGCGCTATAGGGGGAATAGCAGGAAACTGGACGAGTCTTCATGCCGCTCTTAAATTTCCTGGGAAATTTTTCCGGGCTCGGGTTCTTTAGTAGAAAATGATTCTTAAGAAGAGGCAAAAAAAAATCTTGAACACCCGGTTCTTATCTAGAAAAGTTCTTAAGTAGAGGCGTTCTTCTCTTTTTTAGACTAGCCAAATCCAAAATCTGTAGCCATTCGTGATATGCTTTAGTCTCCAGGGCTCTTCTCTGATCTTTTTTCATAGTGTCAACATTGTTTTTATAGAATGGTGACTAAAATTGGTTGCAGTATTCCAGCAACCTTCATGTGATTTTGATTCAATGCCTCTATTTATACAACCTTTATCATTCCCTTCCATCCCAGCTCCTTCGTTACAGCCCATTTGCCAAGTGGACCCAAAACCTCATTCACTCCAGGCCATTGGGCATATGGGACATGGGGTTGCTAGTTCAGCAGGAGCCTCATTCCTTCCACACACCTCCACTCTTTGTGTGTGTGTGTGTGTGTTTGCATGAGAATCCATGATAGCAACGGGAGAATTCCACTCCTTTCTCCATGGGGATGCTAGTCCATATTTGTGTGCCATTGCACACAATTACCAAATAGATTCATAAAGGCTTGTTTTAAGTGGCCGTGTTTTTGGTGTGTGTTTAACATAGTGTGAATCTTAGGAATGAGTCTCCCTCTATCCTTTCTCGCTTTTTATTCTGCCAGTCTTTGGTCTGGGAGGTGATCTGCAGGTACGAGGTTGCTCTGTTCTCTCCCATTCCCACCACACTCCCCCCTCTTCCCTTCCAACAGAAAGAAGGGTGGCTGCTGGCACACTTTCAATCTGACCTGAGATGGCAAGCCAGTGCTGGCTTTAACTTAGATCTGCAGAAGTGTGGTAAAGTCTGGTAGCAGCCGCCCTTCTTTCCTCGCCCCAGTCTCCCCATGCCCCTTTCAGAACAAGGAAATGGCCAAGATCTGCAGCGCCCCTCATCTGAGCGGTGGGGGGGGGGAATTCCAGGAGCAACAGCTGCTTCGAGGCCGTTTCCTTTGCATCAGCAGTGACTAGCAGAATGAAGCTGCTCTGCACTTCCAGACTTCATGCACCCCTTCCCATTCCTAGCTCTTTCTCTCCTATTCTCTTAGGGCAGGAGTCCCCAAACCTTTTACACAGGAGGCCAGTTCACAGTCCCTCAGACTGTTGGAGGGCCGGACTATAAAAAAATCTGCGAACAAATCCCTATGCACACTGCACATATCTTATTTTAAAGTAAAAAACAAAATTGTACTATTTAGAGGGGGCAAAAGAAGTCTGAAATTCATATATGTTTATGTTTTGTTTTTAATTTTCTTTTGTTAACATCTGATTGGCTATAAAATATTTTCTTGGTTTATAGAAAAATGTAGAAAGAAAGAAGGAAACACTTTGGGATAATGGTTAATAAGTTAGAAATATAATTGGTGTACTTTTTGAAGGAACATTAAGGAGGGAATTTAATTAAAAGAAAAGTATATACCTAGATGACAACATTAGAAAAAAAACTTGTAACTTTTTTGATGATTGATATTAGAATTGAATGTATGTTGAGAGAAATTTTTTAAAAAATTTACACACACACACCCAAAAAAAGTCCTTCCTTCCTCCGCCCCTCCATTCATTTCATTCTTCCTTCCTTCCTTCCTTGTTCCCTCCATTTCTTCTTCCTTCCTTCTTTCCTTCCTTCCTTCCTTCCTTTACCCTCCATTTCTCCTTCTTTCCCTCCCTCCCTCCCTCCCTCCTTTCCACTTCTCTCTTCCCTCTCCCTTTTTTCCTTCTCTCTCATTTGTTTCGTTTCCCTCTCCCTCGTTCTCTCCCTCCATCATTTTCTAATTTTTCTCTTTTTCTCTCTCACATTCCCTCCCCCTCTCACTTCTTTTTTCTCTCCCTCTCTCTCTTGCTTTCTTTCTCTCTCTCCTTTTCTTCTCTCTTCCTTCCTCTCTTTTTTCTCTCTTTTTTTCTGCCCTGCAACACCACTCACACACACAAATGCGTTTAGTGCGCCGCGGGGCAGTCGGCTGCAAGCAGGAGCTCCAAGACGGTGGTACCAACATCAGGTTGCAGTACATTGCTGGCACTGCGCTGGGCATGGGCATGGGGCTGGCACTGGCTCGCTGGCTGGGCCGGGATGGAGGTGCCAGCCCCATGCCCAGCGCAGCGCCAGCATGTTCGGTGTCCTGCAACACATCCAGCCACCGCCGCCACTGCCTTGCAGCCAACCATCCCGCCGCTACCCTGCGGCTACTGCTCAGTGCCGCTGCTGCCAGTGCCCTCCCGCTCGACCCACGCTTGGTGGCGCCACATTCGCTGCTTGCCCTGCTGCCCCACACCCGCCAGAGCTGCCCTGTGCGGCTGAAGCGCAGGGCGGAGTAGGCGCCATCATGACCGTGGGGGTGCTCGCCCGCTGCCCAGGCCCTGCGCTTGGAGCTGGGGGCGACGGGCCTAGCCTCGGCTTACTTGGCCCCGGTGTGGCCGAAGCGCAGGGCAGAGTAGGTGGCGGCGGCTGCTGCTGCTGCTGCTCCAGGCCCGCCCCCGAGCTGAGCTTTCTTTGGCTTCCTTCGAGGCGGCAAATCAGCTTTGCAGCTTTGCCTCCAAGAAAGCCGAAGGAAGCTCAGCTCGGGGGCGGGCCTGGAGCAACAGCAGCCGCCACCGCCTACTCCACCCCGCGCTTCCGCCGCACCGGGGCCAAGTAAGCTAGGCCCGTCGCCCCTGGCTCCAAGCACAGGGCCTGGGCAGTGAGCAAGCATTGGGACGGCCTCGCCATCACCTGGCCGGGGAAGAGCTCCCCTCTCCGCGATCCGGGATGGCGTGGCCGTCAACAAGTTAGTGTGCAGGGGGGGGCCTGATGGCTTCCTTACGGCTCCAGAGGTACTGGCCCTGCAGTGCCTTCAGCACCTCCAGCCGCTCTTTTGCAGGGCTTCCAGGCTGAGGGCAGAGGCCAGGGTCCTCCCCGCAGGGCGGCGAAGAAGCAAAAAAGCAGCACTCTCCCAATCTCTCTCCCCCTCTTTTTCTTGCTTTATTTCTCTCTCTCTCTCTTACTCACTCCCTTTCTATATATCCCCCTCTCTCTCTCTCTCTCCCTCTCCGCAGCAGACCCCCCCAATGCCAAAAGTGCCCAAATGCGCACAAACCTCACTGGTGCAAAATCCCTGAAGAAAAAAAAAAAAGCAAAAAAGCGGCACTGGAGGGACCAAGACGGTCTGAGGCTGAGCGTCTGGAGGAGGAGGAGGAGGAAAGTCAGGGGGCGGGGAGGAAAGCGGGCCTGCAATTGGCCCCTTTCTTTCTCGCCTTTAGGGAGTGGAACTGTTGCTGCTCTACCATAGGGCAGCAACAGTTTCTCTCCCTAAAAGCGGAAAAGAAAGGGGCCAATGCAGGCCCACTTTCCTCCCCGCCCCCTGGCTTTCCTCCTCCTTGCCACCGCCAGACGCTCAGCAGCAGAGTGGACGGGAGATTCGGGAGCTTATTGTATAGATCGGTAAAATCTCATACGCTGCCGCGGGCCGGATAAATGGCCTCAGTGGGCCGCATCCGTCCCGCGGGCCATAGTTTGGGGACCGCTGTCTTAGGGAAACTGAGGCTCCCTCAGTATCCCTCCTTCTCTGAACCTCTTTCACTTTTCAGACAATGCCAGGGAAGGGATGCCCCCTTCTTCCCCCACAACCTGGAGAGGGAGGGCAGTGGTACAGGGGATTTTCCGCTCTGGCAGGACTGAGCAGGTGGGATCCAGAGAACAATGCATGGTGTGGCACTCCAATGCCCAAGCTATTTTTGCCCACAGCTCCCCAACTCATCTCCTTGCTTGCTCTTTTATTCACTTCTCCTCCTCTTCTGCTTTCCGCCCACATCTCTTTGCAGCCCCCTCACTACTGTAGCTGCCCTCTGGATTTGGGGAGGGGGCAGATCTGGGTTCTCTCTTTGTCCGTGGTGCGGCTCCCGCTGGACTAGTGTCCCCACGGAGAAGGGAGTGGAATTTTTCCCCATTGCTATCATGGATCCTTATGCAAAAACACACACACAGTGAAAGTGGGTAGGAATATAAAGGAAGGAATGAAGCTCCCACTGGAGTAGCAATCCTCACAGAGAAGGGTGGAATTCTTCTCCCGTTGCTCCTTAGATTGGCTGGCAGAAAAGTGTCCTGTGCATGCAAAAGCCAGGGATGAACAGACTTTGGACCCATTTCGTGAAGGGGTTGTGATGGGAGGGGCTGTAATTGAGGGGCTGGGGTGAAGAGCTAGGGCCATCTCAGTCAAGGAGAAAAGACAGCTGCAAATGGTTGGGGATGGAACCTTGGGGGTAAACCAGAGGCAGCAAAGTAGATGAGAACAGTTCCATTCTGCTCTCACAGTTACTGTTTTTGAGCCAGGTTTTGCCTAATCTGCACTTATAGTTTTAATTTTTCCTGCCTAAATGTAATACTTTGCTTTTCTCCGCATTAAAAATTATTTTGTTGGATAGGACCCATTGTTCAAGTTTGTCAAGATCTTTTGGGATATTGAGCTTGTCTTCTGTTTATTACCAGCTGCAAATTTGATAAGTTCCCCTTCTATTCTCTCATCTAAGTAATTTATAAAGATTTTGAATAGTACTGGGCCTAAGATGGAGCCTTGTAGTATCTCACTGCTTACTTCTCTCCATATGGATATAATACCATTAAGGACTACTCGTTGAGTACGGTTTGCCAGCCAGCTACAAATCCATCTGATGATATGTTGTCTATCCCACTTTTTTCTAGCTTAGCAGAAATAGATTGCGGATTACTTTATCAAATACCTTATTAAAATCTAAGTATACTATGTTCACAACATTTCTCTAGTCTACTAATTTGGGGAGTTTATCAAAGACTGAAATAAAATTGGCTTCGCATGATCTGTTTTTAACAAACCTGTCCTGGCTGTTAGTTGTAACTTTATTTGCTTCTATTTATCCGCAGATCTGGGTTGTTTTATTATCTTTCCAGGATCTTCCCAGGTATTGATTTCCTGGGTCTGTTTTTTTCCCTTTCTTTAAGATGGGAACCACATCAGCCTTTTTCCAATCCTCAGGTACTTCCCCTGTGCTGATGAATCTTTGAAAGATTTGGTACAGCAATTCTGAGATAACATCTGCCGGATCCTTCAGAACTCTGGGATGTAATCTATAAAGTCCTGGTGATTTATATTCATCAATGTCAGATAGGTGTTCTCTTACCATTTTCCTACTTATTTTAATTTTAATTTTTGGATTTATTTGTTTGTTTGACTTCTATGCCACCCTACTCTCAATGGAACTCAGGGAGGCTTACAACAATATGAAAAAAATACAGGACAATACAGGTGAAACTCAAAAAAATAGAATATAGTGCAAACATTCTTTTATTTCAGTAATGTAACTTAAAAGGTGAAACTTAATATATGAGAGATATTCATAATATGGAAGGCAAGATAGTTCAAGCCGTGATTTGTCATAATTGTGATGACTATGGGGTACAGCTCATGAAATCCCAAATCCCCCATCTCAGAAAATTAGAATATTACATGCAATCAATTAAAAAATTATTGTACATAGAATAATATTGGACTTCTGACAAGTATAAGCATTCATATGTACTCAGTACTTCATTTGGGCCCCTTTTGCAGTAATTACTGCCTCAATGTGGCGTGGCATGGATGCTATTAGCCTGTGGCACTGCTGAGGTGTTATGGAAGACGAGGATGCTTCAATAGCGGCCTTCAGCTCTTCTGCATTGTTCTGTGTCATGTCTCCCATCTTTCTCTTGGCAATGCCCCATAGATTCTCTATGAGGTTCAGGTCAGGTGAGTTTGCTGGCCAATCAATGACACTAATCCCATGGTCATTAAAGCAGGTTTTGGTGCTTTGAGCAGTGTGGACAGATGACAAGTCCTGATGAAAAATTTAAGTCTTAATTAAACATAGTGTACGAATACCAGTAGATGACATTGCTCCCCAAATCAACACAGACTGTGGAAACCTTTGCATTTCATTTGGAAACCAAGGACCCAGAGTATAGAGATAAAATGAAGAGGCACACACTGCAAGATGTTTGAGGTCCAGTGAAACATTTTCATTCCAGCAATATCATCTGCTGGTATTTGTCCACTATGATTCATTAAGTCTAGGGTCAATGCAGCCGTCTATCAGGAAATTTTGGAGCACTCCATGCTTCCATCCGCATACGAGCTTTATGGGGATGGGGATTTTTATGGTGATTGTTTCAACTTCTACCTCAAAATGACGCTTTAGAGCTCTGCACACCAGAACAAGACACAAGGGCAGTTTTTCCCCGAATGCCATCACTCTGCTAAAAAACTAAATCCCACAACACTGTCAAATTATCTTTATTTTTTAATATAATTTTTAATTGATTTTCCTAATAACAATAAATATTCACACAACACATAACGGTGTGCTCAGTGTTAAGTGCCCACCACCAAACAACATTCATACCCCTCCACCAAATTGGGGGCATAATTTCTATCTACCATTTTAATTCAAGAGCAATATATCTATTTACATATTATAAAGTAATTCTAATATATACTTTATACCTTGGTCTCGAATTCTACTAACCATATATCCTCTTACCTTGTCCCATCAGTTCCCGCAGATTAGTTTCATGTCAAATTATCTACTAAGACTGTACTACAATTATTCTTCTCATCCTTACTAGTTCCTATCTCTTACCACTTATGGCTATATCTATGTTGCTTGTATCTTTACAACTTAGATTGTTTTTATTGTTTCCTAATATGATTTGATGGTTTATTAGTTAGTATCTTATGACTATCACTAAGTGATGTATCTTATGATTCTTGATGAATATATTTTTTCTTTATATATTTTCTTTATATTTTTTCCTTTATATTTTTTTTCATTATGTACACTGAGAGCATATGCACCAAAGACAAATTCCTCGTGTGTCCAATTACACTTGGCCAATAAAGAATTCTATCTAAATTCTATTTATTCTATCTTCCACCTTCCACCATTTTTTTTCACCAAAGTGGGAGGTGCTTCTTATTTTTAAAAGTTTTCATGATAGAAACGTAAATCTATTTCAGGATGTGAGAGGTCTATAGATATTTCCACAGCCCTCTTTTTGAGTTGTGTAGTATACGAGTCCTCAATGGAAGGCAGATTGGTAGCAGGGTTTTTTTTTTGCAGTTCTAATTATCTGTTGAAGTCTGTGTTTGTCTTGTTTGGTTGCAGAGCCAAACCAGACAATTATAGAGATGTAGATGATAGACTCAATAATTTCTTTGTAGAACTGAATCAACAGCTCTTTGGGCAGTTTAAGCTTTAACTTACTACCTTACTACCGACAGACTGGCAAAGATAGCCCTGGAGTGTTCACACACAAATTGAACAATCTGGCAGCCACTACTGGAGCTCCAGGGCATACCGATAGCAACCCATCACTGGTATCCATTTTAAGTTTTGAAATATGATAGCACCTAGAAACGGATACCAGTGATGGGTTGCTATCGGTATGCCCTGGAGCTCCAGTAGTGGCTGCCAGATTGTTCAATTTGTGTGTGAACACTCCAGGGCTATCTTTGCCGGTCTGTCGGTAGTAAGGTAGTAAGTTAGAAAGGTAATGTAAGCATTAAGAGATACAGTAATACCTCATGATACGAACTTAATTGGTGCAAGGAGGAGGTTCGTAAGACGAAAGGTTCGTAAGACGAAACATTGTTTCCCATAGGAAACAATGTAAAGTCAATTAATCCGTGCAACCAAAAAAACCCCCGCAAAAAAACAGCTTTTGGCGACTGCTGGGAAGCCGTGCGGCTGTTTTAAAAGGTGACAGCCGGCCTGGGGGGCTTCCCAGCTCCCCCCCGAACCCGGGTTCGGGGGGTGCTGGGAAGCCCCCCAGGCCGGCTGCGACCTTTTAAAAGAGCCGCGCCACTTCCCAGCTGTCTCCTGAAGCCGAACGCCGAAGCCGAACTTCCGCGTTCGGCTTCGGGAGACAGCTGGGAAGCGGCGCGGCTGTTTTAAAAGGTGACAGCCGGGCTGGGGGGCTTCCCAGCAACCTCCCGAACCGAACCCAGGGTTCAGAAAAATTTTGCCTCTTCTTACGAACTTTGTTCGAGTTACGAACCGGCGTTCGGGAGGCTTCTGGGAAGCCCCGCCGCCCGGCTGTCACCTTTTAAAACAGCCGCACGGCTTCCCAGCAGTCTCCAAACGACGGTTCGTAACTCGAAAAAAGTTCGTAAGAAGAGGCAAAATTTTTCTGAACCCCGGGCTCGTATCACGAGTTGTTCGTAAGACGAGGGGTTCGTATCTTGAGGTACCACTGTATGTGGAAAAGTAGAGTGGATTTGGATGGGGGGGAAAGGGGGGGTAATACCTGCAGTGTAGCAGGAGTTGGAATTTTGACGACTTGTTAGTTTGTGGTGTGTGGTAGGTGTATATGTTAGAGATGAATGAGGGTTAAGTTGTTAGTGTTTATAGTAGGTATCAAAGGGAGTAAATTCAGACAGTATATGCAACTCTAATGTTTTCAATTATGTGTTGGTGTTATTGATTTTCTTCTTTTAAGTTTGTTTAGGGTTTTGTTCTCTAAAGTGAGGTGGAAAGTTGTGTTTGGGTAATTTGACCGTTATTTTCTATTATATTGTTGTTTATTTTGGTTAACCATCGGTACCACTTCTCCCAGGCCTTGTAGAACTCTGAGTCATTTTTGTTTTGTAATTCCATCGTCATTTTGGACAGTTCTGCGCATTCCATGATTTTGGTGATGATAGTTAAGGTTGTCGGGATATTTTCCTGTTTCCACTGTTGGATGTAGGTTATTCTAGCTGCGGCCAGTATCTGTATAATAAGATATCTATCTTCTTTTGTGATTTTCTGACGGAAAATGCCTAAGAGGAATAGTTCAGGTTTAACTTTAATCTTTATCGATATGGCTTGATCTATTATTCTTTTAATATCTGCCCAAATTTTTTTGGCATATTTACATGTCCACCATAAATGATAATAGGTTCCTTGTTTCTTTTTACACTTCCAGCATAGAGGAGATATATTAGGGTACATATTTGAAAGTCTGGCCGGTGGAACATGCCATCTATATATCATTTTAACTCCCTGATTCTTTAATTTAAGCAGTAAATTCAAATGAGCTTTTGTGATGATAGCAAACTCAGGATCAAGTCTTGGGAATAGTTGCGTGATGTTAACCTATTCAATTGATTCTAATTGCCATTTATGTCTCTGATTATGTTTTCCAAACACCATAATTGGTTATTTGAATTTACTAATAGCTAGATAATTATGTTGACAGTAAAATACTTATGCAATCCTACTTATGAATATGATAATAATTCATACTGTGAGGGTCCAGCAGGATGTTACAATATATATTTAGCATCATTAGCATTTGTACAATGGGATCCTTCATTGATCCTAGCGTCATTGATGTATACATTAAATACCATGTTTCCCCGAAAATAAGACACTGTCTTATATTAATTTTTGCTCCAAAAGTTGTGCTTCGTCTTATTTTCGGGGGGTGCCTCAAATAAGACAAATTCACAGGCAGAAAAGCTGACACCCCCAAAGAAAGTGTACCATACGGTACACTGATTACGGTACGGTACATGTCAGTATGGCACTCACACACACAAACGACGGCACTTATATGGTACAACAGTATACTCCCGCTATTGCAGCTTCCGGCCACCAGAGGAACTACAGTCTATGCACTGTAGTGGAGACTGTAATGGTGGTGAGACAGCAGCAGACTATGTCTGCTGTACTGGACGGTACAAAGCGATGGAAGGGGCCAGCATGGGACACCACATTATTACGGTACTGCTATGAACAGCTTTGAATGATACCGTATGTTTTTCCACCGTACCGTATGTAAACTTGACTACGCCTTATTTTCGGGGGATGCCTTATATTAGCAAATTCTGCAAAACCTCTGACATGCCTTACTTTCGGGGTACGTCTTATTTTTGGGGAAACAGGGTAATAATGGAGTTAAGATACCAAAGAGCTTGGGAGGACAGAGTTTATATACCCAGGACTAAGACTTTGTCTTACCAACAACATTATACATCTCTCAAACTCACCTTTTAGATCTGGTGTTATTTGTATGGACTTGGCTGAACTGATTAATTAACTGATTAGTTGAAATCGGAACTACCTCTTTATTACCTATATTTTTTAATAATTAGTATGAATTTTAGCTTTATATTAATTCTTTTTAACTAATTTATTGTGGAGTTTTTTTAATGATGAATGACTGGGAAGGGTGGAATGGTGGGAATAATATATATGAGATGAATGAATGGGGGGGAAGGGTTAAGGTTGGAAGATTGGGGTGGGAGGGTTGATTTCTATGAAATCAATGAGTGGGGTGGATGGGATGATATGTATATGAATAATGGGAATAGTATGAATGTAGAATTTAGCCCACCTGGCGATGGAGAGGCAGGAGGGAAGGGGGCATCTATCTCTGGGGTGGCAGAGGGCCAGAATATCCCGGTCTTGCTGGGGAGAGGTAGATATGGCGGGAGTCACTGGGCTAGCCGTTCTGGAGGAAGAAGAGATCGCTGCTTAAAAGCGATCCCTTGTTCCGGTCCCATGAGCTCAACCCGGGGCACAGGTGACAAGTGTTGTCCGGGCCCTGAGCTCAAGCTGCTGCTACTCAATGCCAGGTTGGTGGTAAAGCTCTCCTCATCCAGGATTTGATCCTGGATGAGGAGGCCGACCTGGCATCTGTGACCGAAACCTGGCTGGGCCCAGAAGGAGGAGTCCCTCTCTCGGAAATTTGCCCAGATCATGCAGAATGCGGCCACGAGAGCTATCGTGGGGCTTTCCAGATTCGCCCACGTTTCTCCAACACTCCGTGTCTTGCACTAGCTGCCGATCAGTTTCCGGTCACAATTCAAAGTGTTGGTAATGACCTTTAAAGCCCTACATGGCATCGGACCAGAATACCTTCGGAACAGCCTTCTACCGCATGAATCCCAGCGGTCGATAAGGTCCCACAGAGTTGGCCTTCTCTGGGTCCTGTCGATTAAACAATGTCATTTGGGGAAGAGCCCCGGCCCTCTGGAATCAACTCCCCCCAGAGATTAGAACTGCCCCCACACTCCTTGTCTTTCGCAAATTACTTAAGACCCACCTGTATTGACAGGTATGGGGTAACTGAGACACCTCCCCAAGGCTTTTATATTTTATGTATGGTATGCATGTGTTGCATGGTTTTTAAATGATGGAGTTTTTTAGATGTTTTTTAATATTAGATTTGTTTCCATGGTAATACAGTATTGTTATTATTATTGTTGTGAGCCTGCACGGAGTCTTTGGAGAGGGGCGGCATACAAATCTAATAAATTATTATTATTATTAATTATTAAGATACACCCTTGTCTTACCCCTTTTGTTGTGTGAATCCAGTTAGTTAGAACTCCATTAAATCCATATGCCACCCCCAAACAGATATTGTGTAAAGGTCTTTAATCAAACCCACCCTAGGTCTAGGTTCTGTTTTAAGAGCTGTCAAATTACTCATAATACTTCTCTGTTTACCATATCACATGCAGCTGTGAGATCTATAAAAGCTGCAAATGGATTTCCTCTTAAAGACAAATTTGGCTGTTAGATGGTTCAAGACATCCATGGTAGATTGGCTTTGTTTAAAACCTGCTTGTTCTTCTACAAAGATATGATTTCCCTCTACCCAAGTCAATTCTAATCAAAAGGAACCTGGCATGTATATTTTGCTACAATGTCAGTCAGACTGATGGGCCTATAATTACTAGGATCTTTTTTATTCCCATTTTCATATATGGGGACAACTATTGCCCTCTTCTGCCAAGCTGGAATATGGTTGTTGTTAGTTGTGAAGTCATGTTCAACCCATTACCACCAGTAATGGGCAGCCAAAAAGTTTACTGCCATACTGTGGGTGTGACTTATTTTGTGGGTGTGGCTTAATGGTCATGTGATCAGGTGGGAGTGGCTTGAACAATCATCATCGTTCAAGTGAACTGTTAAGTCCTTGAGTTACAACCTTACCAGTGTCACTTGCTGTGGAGACAATTTGCTTAGTGTTTCCTGCGCTCTCCTTCCTGGGTCATCCCCCCACCTGCCTCAGTCTGGGTAGCAAGGTGAACGGGTGCTGCCAGAAGCATAAATGCTGCCAATGCCGCTTGCACCCACGCCTTCTGCTTGCACCTCAGGCAGGAGGTGGCCGCTTGAGGCTGGAGGGGAGCCGGAGAGGGAAGCTCGTCCAACACCAGGAAGGAGGAAAGAGGAAAAAAGCAAGGAGCACAGATGCAGCAGCAGCAGCAGGGGAAAAAAGGAGAGCTGAGCCGAGACCAGTAATTCAGGAAGTGACAGCCACCAATCGTCTGGAGCTGCGCATGCATCTTAATTTCCACCGGTGGAACTGTGTTCCACCCCGTCCTGCCTGCTTGCCCACCCCTGATTACCAACCCAATGTTCCTCCATCTAGCTACATATACACTGTATATGCATACATATATGCCCCACATACACACCACTATATGGTAGGAGTTATTTATATGTGTAAAAAGACTTGCCAGTACTAGACCCCACCAATCACGGAATTTTCTTTAAAAATTCTGCTAGTAGAAAATCTTCATCTGGGGCTTTATTATTCTTTAGACTTTTAATGATGGATTGTATCTCTTTTAGCAAGACTGGTGGCCAAGTGAGAGGAGTTTCAGGGAATACTAAATCAATGCTTAAAGATAGTTTCTCTAAACGTTCCGTGGAGCAAGCAAACATTGAGTAGTTCTCTCAGTCCTCAGCAGAGATTTGGTATATCAATAATAATAATAATAATAATAATAATAATAATAATAATAATAATAATAATAATGGCAAACTGAATGGTGGCAACACTATCAAGGCTATAAATACGTGGGCCATACCTGTCATTAGATACACAGCTGGCATAGTGAACTGGACTCAAGCAGAGCCGGACAACCTGGACAGGAAAACCAGAAAATTAATGACGATCCATCATGCACTACACCCCTGCAGTGATGTTGACAGGCTGTATTTACCAAGGAAAATAGATGGCAGAGGACTTTTGCAAGTGAAGGAGACAATGGAAGAAGAGAAGCATGCACTAGCTGACTATGTGAAGGAGAGCAAAGAGTCAGCATTGATGGAGGTCAACAATAAGAAGCTGCTCAAGGTGAAGCAAACTAAGGACCAGTACAGAAAAACTGTAACTCAATGTCGTATGGACAGTTGGCAGAACAAAGCATTGCATGGCCAGTTCTTGGAGAAGATTGACGGCAAAGTGGATAAGGAAAAGACCTGGTCATGGCTTACAAGTGGAACACTCAAACAGGAGACAGAAGGACTAATACTGGTGGCACAGGAACATTCAGCATTCTAAACTGAGGCCTACTTTCTTCATTATGATATTACCTAGGGATTTTTAATTCCTGACAGATTGCACTAGGATTTACAGTGATAAGAAAAGAGTAAGAGGGGAGCATCGGTACCAGAAGAAGCAATTTAAAAATAAGGGGGGTAATAGGGATTAGAGACCAAGAGAAATTGAGAGCAGATTTACAGAAATACTTAAAAGAAATAAAAGTAATTTGGGGGGAAAAGAAAGTTATTGGTAAAAAAAGAAAAAAGAAAAAGTTAAGAGAAGGGTTTGGAAGAGGAAAATTTACAAGAAGTGGAATTTTTGAGAGACCAAAAGAGAATGGGTGAACGGAGGGAAAGTCAAAAGAAAAGAAGAGGGGCAGATATATATGCCCTGAGTCCCATTGGGATTGGGCGGCTTAGAAGTCAAATAAATAAATAAATAAATATGTATCACATATTTTTGCAACAGAAAAAAAACCTGAAAAAACATATATATGAAGCGAGAGGCTTGAGAGAAAGCACCTAGTGTGGCTTGCAGACACTGTGTGGTCAAGACAAGTGAGGGAGCCAGACAGAGAGCAGCAGCAGCAGCAGCAGCAATGTCCAATGAGATGAGGAGTGATGGGGTGCGGTGAGAGCAGCCAGTGGTGCAATTTGTCGGTTCTCCAAACTACACAAAATCTTAACAGCCGGTTTGCCCAAACTGATCCGAATCTGCTGAATCCCACCCCTGATGGTATTGCATGGAAACTATCTTGCATTATATTCAGCCCTTTAAATTTGTTCTGGAGTCAGATGATCTCTAAATATTGATAATGTTAATTATGATGATGAGTAAAACAACTTCATAATTTTATTGATGAAAACAAGCATTTTTTCCTCCCTAGTTTTCTGGTACAGTTCTGAGAGATCAGCAACTTAAATTTTCATCTTTTAAAAAGTGAATGTGTTTACTGTACTTAAAAAATAAAAGCACCATGTTTCAAAACATCTTTTCAGAACTGTATCATAAAGAATGACAGAAGCATTTAGTTTAAATCTTACTTGGTTTTATTCTCTTTGTATAATGCAGCATTTCCCAACTTTGATGACCTCCAAGTGTGTAGACTTATCAAGTGTGTATAAACTCCCAGCATTCTCATAAGTAGCTATACTAGCTTTGCAAATCTGCAATTTAAAAATCACATAAATGGAAATGGCATTGGGAAATGCTGGCATAATGTGTAACATTGAAAAGCCGCTGTATATTTTCCAATTAGGAGTTTTCGCATGCTGATTTGGCTGACTATTTGAGTTTGACTATTTTGAGCATGCTGGCTGAAAATTCCTTCCTGGCCGGCCGAAACATGGACTCCAGGAAGGACGTCTCCATGAGGTCAAAGCTCCGCCTCTGGAATTCCCTATTGGGATTCCCCACCTCCGTTTGATCCTCCCGACCAGCCGACAGCTCCACGGCTCTTCTGGGAAGGTGACAGCCGGGCGGCGGCACTTCTCGGCGTTCTCCCAAACCTAAACGCCGAACCTGAACTTCCGGGTTCGGCGTTCAGGAGAACGCCGAGAAGCCCCCAGACTGTTTCGGAAGGTGACAGACGGGCGGCGGCGCTTCTCAGCATTCTCCTGAACCCGAACCTGAACTTTTGCCAAACTTTTCAGGTTTGGCGTTTGGGAGAACACCGAGAAGCGCCCGGCTGTTTCAGAAGGTGACAGCCGGGTGGCAGCGCCCGGCAGAGCACGGTTTTTGCGATTTTTTGGGGGGGGCTTGTACACATTAATCGGTTTTCCATTGTTTCCTATGGGAAACACTGTTTCATCTTACGAACCTTTCACCTTACGAATCTCCTCCCGGAACCAATTAAGTTCGTAAGACCAGGTATCACTGTGCTTGAAAAGGAGCAGGAAAAAAGAGGGAGAGAAAAGAAAATAAGAGGTTTGGAAACCGTACATTGCATTTACATTTGTGCCCTTTGTGAATTTGTGATTCTGAGTTGTGAGCATTGGGTGGAAATTTGATAGCTAAAACTGTGCAAAGAGTAAAAAAAAAAAACAGTCTGGTAGAAGGTTAAGCAACAAATTCTTTCTCATGGTAGATCTACAGATCTGGGAACTGAATCGTTTTTTATTATCCCAAAAACATTTCTCCCTTCCTGCCTGACACATGCACATTGAAATGTAAGATTAAAGCCTGAAATGACTATTAATGAAGCTGCTACTGTTAAGGGAAGAAAAAGGAATAAATTTAAAGAAGTGAAATGGTGGTGTGAAAGAGAGATGGGTTTTGATTTGTTTTTCATTTTGTTTCAGTCACTGACAGAATCTGATAACTTCCTAGCTGTTCCTAATAAATAAATAAATGGATAGATTGTATTGTTCTATCATTGCATATCCACTTGTTGGAAGACCTGCTTTCCTATCTTATTCTTTAATGAGCTCTGTAACCATAGCAACACCCATTGGCAAACAGCAACAGTACCCCTGTTGTCTTGCCTATAACTTTCTTCTCTCCTCTTGGCACACTGACCTAGAATGCTGCCCTACATCTTAGCGGAGTGTTGCTTTTTAATAGTCTTATTTTGGTAAAATTCAGTTGTTGCACTTGACTGTTTCCTAGATTTGGGATATAAGAAGTGGCTTTTTAGTATTTTTAAAGCAACCACTACTGGTTAATTTAAATAAGAGCACTGTTTTTATGGAATTCTCCTGCCGCCCATTCCTCCCCACCTCGGCAGCCCGAGAAGAGTCCGAATTATGAGAAGTTTGGGATCATTGCCATGGGTTCAGAGCTTCTCGGGAAACAGAGATAGCTCCTGCCACCCATTCCTCCCACCTTGGTAGCCCAAGAAGAATCCAAACATGCCATGATGCCTGAGATCATCATCGCGCGCTTGGAGCTTCTCAGGCTGATGAGTTGGGGGACACACACAGAGATAGCTCCTGCCACCCATTCATCCCCACCTTGGCAGCTTGAAAAGAGTCCAAATGTGCCATGATGCCTGGGATCATTGCCATTCATTTGGAGCTTCTCACTGCAGGGGGCTGCGTTGGTGGGTGGGCAAATTTCTCTGCTTCTCTGGCCACTTCTCATCATCATGTCCCCACCTCCCCCTCTTCACCGCCACCCTCAGCCCCTGCCACCCAACTCTTCCTACCCCTTCCCCACCTTTAATTAGCCCAGGGTGGGAGAAGACCCCGGGCTTGCTCATGGTGGATGCCAGGCCTGCCCCTGTGGAGATGTCATGTTGTTCTGCCTCCTCCCAGCCCTTCTCTGCCTTAATGGGAAAGCCCACAGCCAGGAGGAGGCAGCTGAGAGGCACATGAGGGAGAGAGAGCGCTGTTTTCCGTCTTCAGCTCTCAGCAGCAAAAGAAGGGAATCGTGGACCTGAGCTGTCTGAGGCACAGAATGGGAACAATAGGTGAGCCATATTATGACAAGGACTCAAGTCAGTTCCTGAGGTGGGGACATAATGGTGACGGCTTTGTTATGTTACTAGGGGGCTGCCACTACCGGTGCAAGCACACCAGACTGCAACAGGAAGAACCCACCTCTGAGTAACAGTTGTTGCAGTTTAATTTTCTAGCCAGCTATAAAATAAATAATAATTTTGCTTGATCGGTCATTCAGACTCAAATATTCTGTAGCCAATAAGTAAGTTTACTTAGTGGTCAGCTTTCAACCTATTTTCTAAACTTATGCTCATCTTGCAATCTTCTTAAAAGGATAAACTTCCTTTTAAATTTAGGATTATATATTTTTGACTGTAGATAGCAATTCTTTGGACATGAACTTTCAGTTCGAATATGCAGTAAATCTGCAGTAAGTAATGAATATTTAAATAGGGAACCTCTTCTTTAGTGTTTTCCCTCTAAAATGAAGTTTCTTCTGAGATGCTCACCCCCCCTCCCTTGCTAATACGGCCCCGAACTTGACAAACTGGATCTTTGCTCAGTACTTTGACAAGGGCAATTGAAGTCTGTTCTGGATAATGTAATTTTGGTTTAGCTATCGTCTGCTTTGTTCCATCTGTTACCATCTCTTGTTCTTTCTCTTTATCATTATATTATTGTTTTGCATGTTTTTATTTGTGAACTATCTAGTGTTGGTAGGAGTTGGATGGAGTAAAATAAATAAATAAGGTTAGTTAGTTAGTTAGTTAGTTAGTTACAGGAGGGAAAATGTTGCTGTATTATTATGGTTTCTTCATTTCATTTCTCCATTCACTATCCAATAGAAACATAGAAACATAGAAGACTGATGGCAGAAAAAGACCTCATGGTCCATCTAGTCTTCCCTTATACTATTTCCTGTATTTTATCTTACAATGGATATATGTTTATTCCAGGCATGTTTAAATTCAGTTACTGTGGATTTACCAACCACGTCTGCTGGAAGTTTGTTCCAAGGATCTACTACTCTTTCAGTAAAATAGTATTTTCCCATGTTGCTTTTGATCTTTCGCCCAACTAACTTCAGATTGTGCCTCCTTGTTCTTGTGTTCACTTTCCTATTAAAAACACTTCCCTCCTGAACCTTATTTAACCCTTTAACATATTTAAACGTTTCGATCATGTCCCCCCTTTTCCTTCTGTCCTCCAGAGTCCAGACTATACAGATTGAGTTCATTAAGTCTTTCCTGATACGTTTTATGCTTAAGACCTTCCACCATTCTTGTAGCCCGTCTTTGGACCCGTTCAATTTTGTCAATATCTTTTTGTAGGTGAGGTCTCCAGAACTGAACACAGTATTCCAAATGTGGTCTCACCAGCGCTCTATATAAGGGGATCACAATCTCCCACTTCCTGCTTGTTATACCTCTAGCTATGCAGCCAAGCATCCTACTTGCTTTTCCTACAGCCCGACCACACTGCTCACCCATTTTGAGACTGTCAGAAATCACTACCCCTAAATCCTTCTCTTCTGAAGTTTTTGCTAACACAGAACTGCCAATACAATACTCAGATTGAGGATTCCTTTTCCCCAAGTGCATTATTTTACATTTGGAAACATTAAACTGCAGTTTCCATTGCTTTCATCGACCATCTTGTTGTCATATTCCTCAGATTGTCCTGGAGGCCTAGAGATCACCCCAATTCTAATGACAGAACCGTCTTTATTTTGCATTCAAATCCAGAGAGTCTCCAGATCTTTACATGTATTTTGAATTAGAGTTGTTTTTAGACTTTCTTTAACATAAATGGCTACTCCACCTCCCCTTCTCTCTATTATATCCTTCCTATACAGTGTATATTCTGGTATGGATATTTCCCATTCATTAGAATCCTTAAACCATGTCTCAGTTATGGCAACCAGATCCAAATTATCTCTAGATATTATGGCCATTAACTCACAGAGCTTGTTGCTCAAGCTTCGAGCATTCGTGCACATTACCCGAAGAACATTATTTTCATTATTAGTTTGCCCCTTATCATCAACAACTACATCTATTTTATTTACAGCTCCCTTTTCATAAGCTTCCAGAAACTGATTTGTCCTCATTGGTCAGGGACAGAAATCATCCACATCAGTTACATCTCTGTCCCCTTTACCTAGTTTAAATGCCTGTCCAAAAAAGTTCTGAATTCCTCACCGAGCACCTGGGTACCTCTGTATGATGGAGGCAAACCATCCCTCTTAAACAACTCCCTATTAGACCACCTACTGACATCATGACTTACATAGCCAAAACCTTCAGCTTTACACTGCTGCCTTAACCACACATTAAACTCTCTGATACAAGTTGTTTTATCCTCCTAGCCACAAACCGGTAACACCTCTGAGAAAGTCACTGAATCAGTTATTTTACCGAGCTCCACACTTAGACATTGAAAATCTCTTTTTACTACATTAACATTTATCTGGCACAAATCATTTGTGCCAAGATGCACCACCACATCAACGTTATTACCTTTACTCACAGCCTTGACAATGTTTGTAATCCGCCTCCTGTCCCTGCTGGGAGTGGCTCTGGGAGACACTCATCACCTTCACCACATCCTTACTCTGTCTCAAATCAACACCTCTAACAGTCGAGTCACCCACAAGAAAATGTGTCCTCTTTTTATTTCTACTAACTGCACTTGATGGTTTGGTGACACTATGCACCTCATTTACAACAACTTCTCCTTTGAATATCCCCTCATTCTCCGCCTGAGGGGCCCTGCTAATACCTACAACATCCTTACTATTTAAATCTGCAAGAACATTATAGGAATTTGATACAGAGAGAGCAAAATTGCTACGTTTTTGCTCAACTGCACGTAATCTTCCTGAACCGACAGTTGTCCACATAGCCCTCCTCCTCGGGGGCGCTGTTGAAGTGGAGGCTGTACACATGGCTGCATTACAGCACGTGCTTGGGACAATCTTTCCACTTCTGACTGCAAGCTACAAACTAAGGACTGCAATCTAGAGATCTCGCCATATAAACTAGATATCCTTATGCAAAGAGGGCAGCACCCCAAGTTCCACAAGGTACTACGGAACACAACAGCCAAACAAGTGTTACACTGCAACAAGCCAGTCATCTTAACAATGTATTGAAATACAAGTACTTAGCAAGAAAATCAACAACCCCTATTGCTACCAAACTTTGCTGATTTTGGTTTATAGTTATATGATTTGCGTGCTGTTAGGCACATGGGCCACTACCCTTCTCTGTGATCTGAAAGTGCAATTTAAAATGGCTTTCCATCCTTTTTATACTTCCCACTCTAGCCAGTCTGGGAATAGTCAGTCATTGTTCCATGTCCATGGAACATGATTAGTAGTCATAAGACTTTTAGGTATTTCTCAAGACTCTTTTTTAACTTTCTATTTTAAATTGCCAGTATTGCCAATGCCAATGTTCTATTTTAAATTGCCAGGATCACAAGCTTCCTAACAGACAGGAAGCAGCAGGTAAAGTTAGGCAAAATCACATCAGATACCTGTACAATTAGCAGTGTGACCGGGAGTCACCGCTCACAGTCAGTCATGACTGCTGTAATGCTCTCTACATGGGGCTACTTTTGAAGAGTGTTCGGAAACTTCAGATCGTGCAAAATGCAGCTGCGAGAGCAATCATGGGCTTCCCCAGGTACGCCCATGTAACACCAAAACTCCACAGTCTGCATTGGTTGCCGATCAGTTTCCGGTCCCAATTCAAAGTATTGGCATTGGACCAGAATATCTCCGAGACCGCCTTCTGCCGCACGAATCCCAGCGACCGGTTAGGTCCCACAGAGTTGGCCTTCTCCTGGTCCCATCGACTAAACAATGTCATCTAGTGGGACCCAGGGGAAGAGTTTTCTCTGTGGCGGCCCTGACCCTCTGGAACCAGCTCCCCCTGGAGATTAGGATTACCCCCACCCTCCTTGCCTTTTGCAAACTTCTTAAAACCCACCTCTGCCATCAGGCATGGGGGAATTGAGACATCTCCCGCAGACTTATATAGTTTTATGTATGGTATGCCTGTATTGTATGTTTTTAAAATAATGGGTTTTTAGATATTTTTTAAATATTAGATTTGTTTATTGTACACTGTTTTATTGTTGTTGTGAGCCGCCCCGAATCTGCGGAGAGGGGCAGCATACAAATCTAATAAATAGATAAATAAATTATTATTAGTACTCACCATTGAATAAGACACTTAGTGATCCTGATACTTAGAAACATAATTATTTATTAATAATGAAACATAACATAACTAACTAATTAACATAACTCAGGATCTTCTTCAATCACCACTTCATCGGGCACTTCTGCAATGGACGCTGAAGGCGATAGCGTGACAGACCTCTTTGTTTTCGTGATGAACATAGTTATGGGTAGTTGTTGGTACAGTTTCTTTTTCTGGGCTAACATGGCTCTGTATGGTACAACGATGTTGTCAAGGGAGGCCTTAAAGTGTATAGAGTGCGTCATGTTGGGATCCCAAAGTTCCACAATCTGTTGGAGATGTGCAGCACTTCTGTGCACTTCTGCAAGCCATTCAAGCATTAGGCCAACCTCTTCTTCCTCAGCTTGTTTCGCTTCCTTTTCCTCTTATTTATTTATTGATTGATTTGATTTGATTTGATTTGATTTGTATGCCGCCCCTCTCCGTAGACTCGGGGCGGCTCACAAAAGCAATAGAACAATTCATAACAAATCTAATAATTTAAAAACATTTTTAAAACCCTATTATTAATTAGACATACATACAAACATACCATACATAAATTGTATAGGCCCGGGAGAGATATCTCAATTCCCCCATGCCTGGCGGCAAAGGTGGGTTTTAAGGAGTTTACGGAAGGCAAGGAGGGTGGGGGCAGTTCTAATCTCCAGGGGGAGCTTGTTCCAGAGAGTCGGGGTCGCGACAGAGGAGGTTCTTCCCCTGGGACCCGCCAAACGACATTGTTTAGTCGATGGGACCCGGAGAAGGCCAACTCTGTGGGACCGAATCGGTTGCTGGGATTCGTGCGGCAGAAGGCGGTCCTGGAGATATTCTGGTCTGATGCCATGAAGGGCTTTATAGGTCATAACCAACATTTTGAATTGTGACCGGAAATTGATCGGCAACCAATGCAGACTGCAGAGTGTTGGTGTGACATGGGCGTACCTGGGGAAGCCCATGATTGCTCTCGCAGCTGCATTCTGCACGATCTGAAGTTTCCGAACATTCTTCAAAGGTAGCCCCATTTAGAGAGTATTACAGTAGTCGAATCTTGAGGTGATGAGGGCATGAGTGACTGTGAGCAGTGAGTCCCGGTCCAGATAGGGCCGCAACTGCTGCACCAGGCGAACCTCGGCAAAAGTCCCTCTCGCCACAGCTGAAAAATGGTTCTCTTCACTCGCTGACCTGGTCAGCTGCTCCAGATCTTTGTCTCATCAAGCAACCCATTGACTTCTCCACCCAGTAACTCTGCCAGCTTCACAGATTTCTGGACTGCAGCATGTTGAATTTCTTCGAGAGCAAATCCCTTGTAGTCGTGCACCACTCTGGCCACAATTTCTTCCAGCAGGCATTCATTGTCTGTGTCTTAATATCCATTAAGGCATTCTGAATGTTCTTCAGACACAATGCGATTGTGTACTGACGCCAGTTGCCCTTTAATGTGAAGTTTTCATCAGCGTCCATTGCTTCCACGAGGCTTCCAAGGGAATTGCATGTGTACAGCGCCTTAAATGCGCGGATAATGCCTTGATCCATTGACTGGATAAGTGATGTGGTGTTTGATGGCAAGAATTCTTCTTGTACCCCATCATGTTCATGCCCCAGATCATCATGGCCTCCAGCATTGTCCATTAGAAGAAGCACTTTGAAATTGAGTCCTTTGCCTGCCAAATAATCCTTCACCAGCGGGATAAAGCACTGATGAAACCAGTCGCGTGTGAGGGCTTTTGTAATTCATACCTTAGGATTATGCATCCAGTACACTTTACAACACATTCTTATTTCTGTTCTTTAAGGCTTTGGGATTTCGGGACTTATAAATGAGACCTGGCTTGATCACGAAGCCGGCTGCATTTCCACACACGATCAAAGTTACCTGATCTTTCCGGGCCTTAAAACCAGAGGATTTGGCTTCATCTTTCATTAAGAAAGTGCACGGTGGCATCCTCTTCCAGAACAGGTCTGTTTCATCCATGTTGAACACCTGTTCTGGAAGGTAGGCCCTTTCTTCAATTATCTCCTTAAACGTGCCATGGACGTACTCCTCGGCTGCACCTGTATCCGCTGAGGCAGCTTCTCTGTGCAATGACACGCTCCTCAGGCCATAGAGCCATTGAAATTTATCAAACCAGCCCTTACTTGCCGTGAATGTGGATGGGGTTGGAGAAGCAGTTGATGTTGATGGCTGGGGGTCTTCTAAGTCATCAGCAACTTCATCAACATCTTTTTCTCCCTCAGCTGCATTGCCTCCTTCTTTGTTCGCCAGACAGGTGTAGAGTTGTTGTGCCTTTGTCCGCATCATATTGGTATCCAATGCAATGTGCTTCTTACGGCAGTCTTGTACCCAAACTGACAAAACAGCTTCCATTTTCATAAGCCGTGATCATAGCTGTTTGTCTTATCTTCTTTTTATCTTTTTGAATGTATCTCACACTTGATTCGTTTATTCCATAATGCTGCCCAACGTCCGCATATGAGCGACCCCCTTTTAGCATATCTAACAGTTCAATTTTCTCTTTAATTGTCAGCATCTTCCTACTCTTTTTACTGTCACTGTCTGCACTCTGCGTTTAGGAGGCATCTTAGGTATGTCTTCTAATAAGTTTTAATCGTTGTAAAAGTACTAATACACGCCAGGATAACACCACTGATTGGCTTAGATTTCGGGCCATCAGAGATGATGGGTAAAATTTTTGCAATAACACTGCTGATTTGCTGAGATTTTGGGCCCTCAGCGATGATGGGCGAAATTTTTGTGATAACAACGCTGATTGGCTGAGATTCTCCACTGCACTTGGAAGGAGAGTCCAACATGGGTAGTTTACTAATCCTATTGGTAGAGACTGAGTTAGAAATTTACATATTAATTGAGCACCACCCCCTTGCAGTCCCCATGAGCTCAGTTTTAAAAACTCAGTCCCAGTGTAGAGAAATACTAAGTTTTGCTCTTCAGAATTATATGAGTAAATTACCTGTTTAATGTTTTTTCTTCTTTTGTTTTACAGGTTGCTGAAATCGCTGGGATGGGGTCTCTGTCCTCCGCGGACACCACCCCCGACGATTACTCCTTAGGGGTCCTTTTCCCTCCAAGGGAACTACCCCGTAGAGGAGTACCTCAGCCTGGGGGCCCTGGCCTCCGAGGCCAAACTAGGGCTACGAGCCGAAGGTGGAGGGGTCCGCCCCCCCCACTGGGAGGCTCGAAGGCAATTCCCCCCAAGAGCCCTGGAGAGCCTCGTTGGAGACAGAGTAGCACCTCTCAGCTGTTCAGCGGTCGCCGGACATGCCATCGCAACTGCCACCACCGCCACCGCAGCAATGTCAGGTGGCGCTGAAACGTGCCAAAGGCGTAGCCCTAAATGGGATCAGCAGGAGTGATCCTGGCTGGACAAGAATCGAGGCTTGCAACAACGGCAAGCCCTGAAGCCATGGACGGCATGGGCGACGCCATTTTGGGTAGCTGCCCTCACAAACACCTCGATCACTCCGGAGGGCGCGAAAGCATTATTTCCGGCAACTGATAAGCGCGAAAGGGCAGCAAGCCCTAGTACGCCTGCGCAAGTGGCAAGGGGGTGACTGAACACAATTTTGAAAAGTCTGACGAGGCAAATTGGATGTGTCTTCACTACCGGAGGTTCCTCTAGATCAAGACGATTCATAAGAGAATTACTGTGAGTAATGATGGAAGACCATCCGGGGAGTGACAAGGCTGATTCCCCCACTATGCCCAAAGACAAAGACAAAGGCAAGGGGAAGGCCAAGGAAAAGACTCCCCTGCCTCGGCCTCCTCACTTAAGGAGGCAGAGAAGTGTATTAAAGCCCTGGAAAAGAAGTTGGAGGCGGCCCTCCATACGTCCCCTACAGCGCTGCCCTTGACCCAGAGGCATACAACAACCCCTGACCCAATGACCCCACAATCAACCTTTGGGACTACTGGAGTCTTTAATGAAGGGGACTGGTCACCTTACAGACAATTACCATCCTTGCCTCAAATCATGCCCTCACCGGGCACACCCTGGACCAGACCTGGGTCTGCAGGCCACTCAAGGCAAACCCCCCAAGGCCCTTCGGCCACTTTCATCCCCACAGCTGCAGGACTAAGGGGACAGTCTGGCACGTGTCAGCACATGCCACCTGACCTGCAGGACATTATTGCAAACGCATACTCACAAGGAATGGCTGCGGGGGTGCACCAGTATACCCAACCCCAACAAGCACAGGTGAGGAACCTCTGGTCGGTACCGCCCCCCTCGGGCTTGGGATCCTTGACGGAGGAGCTGGCTCCATGTGACCACAGCAATAGAGAATATGACCTACCGGAGGACGAAACAGCCCTGGAACAGCCACCAACGGTGGGTCTATTTAAACCAGCACTTTTCAGGACTCTGCTTTTCAAGGCAAAGCAAGTGATGGACCTACCAGGGGCAACTAAGACATCCGATGCCACAGATACAGGCAAGACATCGGCTAACCTGCTCAAGGAGCCTCAACCCGAGTCCGACCATATCCCATCATCAGAGATATTCGTGGAAGGGGTCAAGCGTCCTTGGCAACACCCTGCAGCAGCACAAGGCCCTTCGAACCTTGAGAGAAAATTTTACACGTTCGATGAGGAGATGGAGAAACTTCTCGAGTTCCCATCCATTGATCAGCCGGTTGTGACACTTGTTTCCAGCGCGCTAGTGCCTTCAGAAACAAGGGATAGCCTAAAACTGGAGAATAGAAAGGCGGAAACATTATTGCGGAAAGCACACCAGATGTCCAGCTGGGGGTTCAGGGCAGCTGCCGCAGCATCATTCTTCACCAGGCCATCAATAATGTGGATACAAGAGATGCAATCACGACTTGGACCCGAAGATGGCCGACTTCGCCAGGACCTGAGCAAACTGCTGGCAACGGCAGAATTCTCCGCAGACGCCACTCTTCACGCGGCAAAATTCTCAACCAGGAGCATGGTGACCACGTCCTCGCGTCGTCTCCTATGGCTAAGAAACTGGCAGGCAGACTTAAAATCTAAGTGGCAGTTGGCCTTGGGCCCCTTTCAGGGCTCCATGCTTTTTGGTGATATACTGGAGAAGGTCCTCATAGAAGACAGAGACAAAAGGAAAGTGCTCCCCAAAGCCAACAGACGCCAGGACCGCAGGTCCACTCCATACACGAGACGCCAATCCTTTCGCTGGGAACCCTCCCCAGGAACGGGCCAGAACCAAAGATCATTCACACAAGGCCAGTATACTCAACAGTCCTTCAGAAGCGATCGAGGATCGTTCCAGGACAGACCAAGGGGCTACCAACAATCGAGACGGCCTTTTCGGGGAACAGCCAGAGAGGGTTTCGACGCACCAAATGACTCTACCACCCTACAGCCTATAGGAGGGAAACTACAACACTTCAGTACCTCCTGGCAACTCACATCCTCCGACAAATGGGCATTAGCCATGGTTTCGCAAGGTCTCAGGTTGGAGTTTATCCATCCGCCTCCCAATCGCTTCCTGCATTGTCCAATAATACGAGACTCACAAAAGAGACTGCAATTACGCAAAGAAATCACACACTTGCTAGACACCCAGGCCATAGAACAGGTATGCCCTCAGGAGGAGGGCAAGGGGTTTTATTCTGTGATCTTCATCGTTCCCAAGGCCTCAGGAGGATGGAGATTAATCCTCAGTCTGAAGCAACTGAACGTTTTCATAAGATACAGGAGGTTCAGAATGTACTCCCTACAAACAATTCTAGCATCGATCCCACCTCGAGACTTTTTAACGTCCATAGATCTAAAAGAAGCCTACCTACATGTTCCCATCCATCCAACACATCGGAGGTTTCTCCGCTTCTGTTCCGAGGGGAGGCATTACCAGTACAGGGCCATGCCTTTTGGCCTTTCATCGGCCCCACGGACCTTTACAAAACTTTGTAACCGCCAACCTTCGATCTCAATCCGTCCGGTTGATGGCCTACCTGGACGACATAGTTATATTGTCCAGGTCCCCATCAAGGGCAAGAAACGACTTGACTATGACCATACAAATGCTAGAAGCCCACGGCTTTACCATCAATGTGGAAAAAAGCCAGTTTTCCCCCACTGTCAGACTACTGCACCTGGGGGCCATCATAGACACTGTCAAACACAGTATCACTGTCTCCAGAAAGACAGAGCAACATACAACAATTAATCTCCAGCCTCCAAAATCACAGGCGGATCCCGCTATTGTTGCTATCCAAGATACTGGGAACCTTGGTGTCGGCCATAAGCATCATACCCTGGGCCAGGCACCACATCAGGACTCTGCAATGGTTTTTACTTCCCACTCAAAAGATTAAGGTGAGCCATTCTCACAAGCGGGTCCAGGTACCTCGGAAGGTCAGAGAGTCCTTGAGGTGGTGGACATCTCAAGCAATACACAAGGGATCTCCATTCCACACACAAGATTGGGTCATCCTGACAACAGACGCCAGTCTTTCAGGATGGGGCGCCCACATTGGACAGCACATGGCTCAAGGGCTGTGGTCAGCAGAAGACCTATCACCGATCAATATAAATTTCCTCAAACTCAGGGCAGTTTTCCTGGCCCTACAAACATTTTCTACACTCGTTCAGGACAGACATGTGTTGGTGTTAATGGACAATGTCGTGACCAGGGCCCACCTGAACCACCAAAGGGGCACGAGGTCTCAGCGGCTCATGGAAGAGACAACCAACCTCTTCAATTGGGCCGAACTTTACCTAGCGTCCTTGTCAGCAGAGCACATTGCTGGAACCGGCAACACCCAGGCACATTGGCTGAGCAGGACCACCCTGGATCCATGGGAATGGAGACTAGACCCAACACTTTTTCAGCAAATGGCCCACAGATTCGGGACTCCCTTAGTAGACCTATTTGCGAGCAGCCGTAACGCTCAGCTTCCAAGATTTTACTCACGCTTTCCAGAACCGGGGGCGGAAGGGGTCAACTCCCTTCTATCCCCTTGGCCCCCCGGATTGCTGTATGCATTCCCTCCAACGAATCTCATACCAAGAGTAGTGGAGAAAATTTTGCGGGAAGGGGCGGAAGTGCTGATGGTGGCTCCGCATTGGCCTTGTCGCCCATGGTTCTCCGACCTGGTGACACTATCGGTGTCCCCTCTGTGGAGAATCCTGAACCAAGTCATCTCTCTCAGCCAGGGGAATCTACAACATCCAGATCCCCAATGGCTTCAACTGACCGCATGGCACTCGAGAGGCACAGATTAAGACATCTTGCATTACCGGAGAAGGTCATCGATACAATGCAGGCCGCACGACGCCCATCGACCTCCAGAATATGCCAAGCAACAGGGACAGCCTTCTGTGAATTTTGTGACAAACACCGACGCAATCCTAGAGAGCCATCGGTGATTAACATTTTGGAATTTTTACAAGCAGGGATGGTGCGGGGCTTGGCCCCTAATACCCTAAAAAGACAGGTGGCGGCCCTCTCTACCATGATACAGGTACCAGAGACACGCTCGTTAACCTATCACCCCTGGGTGAGAGACTTCATACGAGGAGCTTCAAACAAACACTCCCCACTGGTTCGAAGGTTTCCGTCATGGGATCTTGCTCTAGTGCTTAGAACACTGACAAAACCTCCATTTGAACCCTGAGATCCATCTCACTTTGTCTGCTCTCCCTTAAAACAGTCTCCTTAGTGGCAATAACGTCTGCACGCAGAGTGTCAGAGCTGTCGGCTGTCTCCGTTCGACCAGATCTTTGCATCTTCTATCCGGATAGAGTTGTACTTCGACTAGACCTCACCTTTATACCAAAGGTGAATATTGCTTTCCACAGGAAACAGGAACTGATACTTCCTGATTTCTGCACACATGGTAGTCACCCTTTGGAGCTACGATGGCACAAAATTGATGTCAGATGAGCGCTGAAGATTTACATCAGAAGGACTGAAGTGTTCAGAAAGTCGGAAAGATTGTTTATCTCATTTTCACATCATAAGATGGGACTTGGACTGTCATCTAGATCCATCAGCCGCTGGCTCAGAGACTGTATTACTGAGGCTTACAAAGCAAGTGACCAGGTTCCACCATTAGATTTAACGGTCCACTCGACTAGGAGTGCAGCTGCGTCAACTGCTTGGTCAACACAAGCATCCATAGAGGACATTTGCAGAGCCGCAACCTGGGCAGCACCTTCGACATTTATTCGTCATTATAAGTTGGACTCCTTTGCTTCAGCGGAGGCAGCATTTGGTAGACGTGTTCTACAATGAGTGTGCTCTCCTCCAACGACCCTGACAAGACCTTCTCCCTCCCATGGGCCTTGAATTTTTGGTATATCCCATGTTGGACTCTCCTTCCAAGTGCAGTGGAGAAGAACAGTTGTTCCTACCTGAACGGTCTTCTTGATGCACTGGAAGGAGAGTCCAAACCCACCTGGCACTGTTATGATTCAGGGATGCTGGAGTTTGGGCTCTGTTTAGTTATATGGTTGTTGACAATAAAATTTGGTTATCCTCTTACATTGTCTTCGTTTTTAAAACTGAGCTCATGGGGACTGTAAGGGGGTGGTGCTCAATTAATATGTAAATTTCTAACTCAGTCTCTACCAATAGGATTGGTAAACTACCCATGTTGGACTCTCCTTCCAGTGCATCAAGAAGACTGTTCAGGTAGGTACAACGGTTCTTTCGGCCAATCAGCAATGGCAGACAAAAGTTTGGCGATGACGTATGACATCATCAGGTGGGAAAAACTATGGTATAGAAAAAACCCGTGGAGTATTTTTTAATTTATATTTTTTGAAAAACTCTGGTATAGGCCATTCGCGAAGCTCAAACCCACGAAAATCAAGGGAACACTGTACTACATAACACAGTATCAACAGTAGAGACATTCAAATTTCTAGGTTTTTCATATCTCAAGATCTAAAATGGTCACCTAACATCAATAACATCATCAAAAAAGCATAATGAAGAATGTTCTTTCTGCGCCAACTCAGGAAGTTCAAACTGCCCAAGGAGTTGCTGATACAGTTCTACAGAGGAATCATTGAGTCTGTCATCTGCACCTCTATATTTTTTTTCCTTAAAATTTTTATTGTACAAAGATTAAAAAGCAGACATATAGTATTGTACATATTATGCCATTTTACAGTATAATTATTGTTTGTCAAAATGTTGCTAATCTGGCTGGTGCTAGGTGCCATCTTTAGAACATTTTTTGCATATTTTCTTTATATGAAACAGATTTTGTTATTTTGTAATTTTTTCACATTGATTCCCATTGCTCTAAATATATGTTATGTCCTACATTTTTAGCCCAGCTAATCATGTTTCCTTTAACTATTTCTGTTTCCATTTTATAATCAATTAAAAAGCTATATAGTTTAGTTATAAAAAAAATTTCTTGGCATAATATCCTTTTCCTGAATTCCATTATTCTTTTTATTTTTTGCCTTTTTACCTGGATTTGTGTATATGGCCAGCAAATCAATAATAATATTTTGTTTTTCCAATTGTTGTCTTGTTTTGATATTACCTCTCTCGTCTAATATATGATTATAGTTCACTATTGTTTTGATTTGAAGAATGTTTGGAGGTGTAACTGCTTCCATGCTGGAATACCATCTTGGTATTTTAATGTAATGCTCTCTCTTAATCTTTATCCATGTCATCATTAAAGAATATCTAATTATATGATTTTTAAAGTATGTTGGAACTTTATTTTTGTCATTCCATAGAAATCAATGCCACCCTTGTAGAATATCATGTCCCTCTATAGATAATAATCTTTGATTTTTAACCTCTATCCAATCTTTTATCCAAAGCAGTATTGTTGTTTGGTAGTAACTTTCAAAATCTGGGAGTCCGAATCCACCTTGTTTGGTTTTACCCTGCAACCATTTAAGCTTTATTCTTGGTTTCTTCCCTTCCCATACAAATTTGGAAATTGTACTGTTTAATTTTATGAAAAAGGTTTTATTTAATTTTACTGGGATCGTTTGAATTTTTTTTTTTTTTTGTAAGATCGTCATTTTGATTGTGGAAATTCTCCCTATGAGTGAAATATGCAATTTGTTCCATCTAATCAATTGTTCTTCTGTCTTTTTTATTAGTGTATCATAATTATCTTTTTTAATTGTGCTACATCTTTTGGTCAGTGTTATTCCTAAATATTTTACTTTGTTTACAATTTGAATCCCTAAATGTTTTTCCAGTTCCTGATCTTATTCTGGTTTCATGTTTTTAGTTACAATTTTAGTTTTCTGTTTATTAATTTTTAGACCTGCCACCTCTCCATATTGTTTTATTTCCCTCATTAAATGTTCCCCTGCTTCTATTGGAACATCTATTATGAAGACTAAATCGTCCGCATAGGCATGTACTTTAAATTCTTGTTTTCTAATCTTCAAACCTGTGATTTTTGAATTTGTCCTTATTTGATTTAACATTGTTTCAACAGATAATATATATAATAATGGAGATAACGGACAACCTTGACGTACCCCTCTCCAAATTTGAAATGATTCTGTTAATTCCTCATTAATTATAATTTTTGTGGATTGCATATGGTATATTGTTTGTATCATTTGGGTAAATTTGGGGCCAAATTTTATTTTTTGTATTAGTTCAAATATAAATTTCCATCTCAAATTGTCAAATGCTTTCTGCGCATCTAAGAACATAAGTGCCTCATAAAATTCTAGTACATCCAATATCGTTCTTATATTGTTTCTTATATATCTTCCTGGAAGAAATCCGTTTTGATCAGTGTTTATCCACTTGTTCAAAATTGGTTTCATTCTATCTGCCATAATTGACATAAAGATCTTATAGTCTACATTAAGCAGTGATATTGGTCTATAGTTTTGTATGTTTTGCTTTCTTGAGGCATCCTTTGGTATTAAACTTACTAAGGCTTCTATCCGAGATTTCGGCATTGCTCCCTGTTCTAAGACTACATTAAATATAATTAATAATGTTTCCCCTAGTGTTTCTTTTGGTTCTATATAGAGTTCACCTGGTATACCATCAGGGCCTGGTGTTTTGTAATTTTTTTTGTTTCAGTATTGCGTTTTCCAATTCCGTTAACGTTATTTTCTTATTTAATATTGTTCTATTCTAATTTTGCTTTTTCTAAGTATGTATTTAATTGTTTTTCTTTTATCTTCTCTTTTTGGTATAATTCTGTATAATATTTAACCGCAATTTTCTTTTTCGCTTCCATTGTATATTGACTATCTCCATTTTCGTCTTCTAATCTTTGTATATATCGTTCTCCTTCTTTTTTTAATTTGTATGCCAACCATCTGCCTGTTTTATTTGCAGTTTCAAATTGATGTTGTTTGGCTAACCTGATTTTACCAGCAATTTCGTCTTGTATTAATAAATCAATGTTATGTTTTAGTTTATCCCTTTCTTCTCTTAATTTCTCATTTTGCAGATTTTTTGCATTTCTATTTCTAGGTGTTTTATTTTATTTTTTTATTCATTCAGTTTTTTATCTTTAGATTTCTTTGCTTTAGCTGAATATGCTATTGTTAGCCCTCTTATATATGCTTTCGTAGTATCCCAGATGTTCTGTACTGTAGTGTCATTGTTCCAATTGTCCTGAAAAAATAATTTGAGTTCTTGTTTGATATAAATAATATAATTTTGTTCTTTAGTCAATGTTTGATTTATGGCCCATCTATAGTATACTTTCTTTGGTTCTTTTATTTTTATTATTATTGGATGATGGTCCGCTCATATGTTTGGTCCTATTTCAATTTCTTCGGTAATTTTTCCTATTTCTTTATCTGCCCAAACCATGTCTACCCTTGACCATGACTTCTGGGGTGGCGAGTAAAAGGTATATTCTAAATCCTGGGGATGTGTCTCCCCCCATACATCTGAAAGTCTGAGTTCTCTCACCATCAAAAAAAATTCAGTTGGTAAGGTTTTCCTCTCTTTAGTTTTTTTTTAAAAATTGTTTTATAATCTTTTTGGATATTATGTACCGCATTAAAATCTCTAATAATACACATATTTATCTCTCCTTTATTTTATAAAATAAATTTTATAAAATTCTTTTTGATTTGAATTTGTAGAGTATATTACCATTAACACTATTTCTTTAGTTCCTATTCTGATTTTTATACTTAATATTCTTCCCTCCTTATCTGCATAGATTTTTTCAGGTTGACGATTTTCCCTAATATATACAGCTATGCCCCTTTTTAAAAAAAATTTGTTAGTGCTCTGAATAGTTTACCTAGTTTTTTATTTTCTAATAATTTAAAGTCTTGATTTCTTGTATGTACTTCTTGTAGGCATAATATATCTGCATTTTGTTTTAATAATTTGGTCATTGTCTGTTCTCTTTTTATAGGTGAATTCAATCCATTAATATTTATCGAAAATAGTTTTAGTGTTTTTGCCATATTTTTTGTCTTCTTTTTCCTTTTTTCCCTCTTTCCCCCTTTCCTCTCCCTCTCCTCCCTTTCTCTCTACCCCCTCCCTCTCCTCTCCTCCTTCCTCTACTATCGCTTTGCCACTCTTGTTTCGATTCTTTCCTCTCTTTGTGTCTCCCCCCTTTCCTGTTCTCTCTCTGTCTTTTTCTCTTGTAATTCTTCCCATGTCTGATGGTCTGTGTCCAAGTTACTACCTCCTTCTTTTTCTAGATGTTGTCCAATAAAGTAATCAGCTTTTTCGAATGAGTCTATTTTGATTTTTCTCTCTTTCTAAGTTATTAAAAGTCCTTCTGGGATTAACCATCGGAATGGTATTTCCCTTCTCATGAGTTTGGCCATTAAATAGTGGCACTCTCTTCTTTTTTCTCTTATTCTTTTGGGTATCTGTTTGAGAACAATTATTTCTTTCCCCTGGTACATTACTTCCCCATTTCTTGTTGTTTTATAAATTTCATCTCTTATAGATTTTTTTGTGAACTGTACATGTACTTCTCTTGGTAATCTGTGGTTTTTAGCATAGTTGGTCTGGATCCTGTACCTCTCATCAATATGGTTTTTCACCTCTTCTACTTCGATTTGTGTATTTTCACTTATTAATTCTGCTATTTTGTTAAATAGTTCTTCTTCTGCGTTCTCCGGAATGTTCTGGAAATGCAGGAATTGTGCGGACTTCTCCATCTCCAACATGGCAATCGAGCCCTCCAGCTCTTTGTTGGCAGTTCTTAATCGTCCCTCTGCTTCTCCTATTTTGTCTTCTGTTTTTACTATATTAGTTTCCATTCTTTTAATTCTTTGTTCATGGTTTATAATGACTTCTTGTATATTCTCCATTCGTGACTCTAGACCTTCAATTTTCCCTGACATTTTTTCAAAATTCTTATTTGTTTCCTCCTGGTTTAGTTTTATTGTTTCTTGTGTTGTTGAAGCAGATTCCATGAATTCTTGGATTAGATCTAATGAAGCCTGTATTGATTGGAGAGAGGTTTTTTCTACTGTCGCCATTTCTATATTTGATTTTGTGTTAGATGTAGAGGGGGTTCCAGGTGTAGATTTCTGCTGATATTTAGAATAGTTTGTTGACATATTCAGAGTTCTCCCTAGATGTTCTCAGATTTCCCCTATATTGATATTAAAGCTAGTGTAGAAGTAATACAATCAGCAATACCAACTATTTAGCGGAAAGAGTCACTTTGGGGATCAATTAAACAATCTTGTCACATTTATCACACTTATAAACTTATCAGTTATTAATCAATAGTTAATAAATAAATTACAATTAATACCAATTTTTGAAATTCCTAGTTATATGTCTATCTTAATTAATCAGTAAACATACTAAATATATCAATTTAACAAAGTACAGTATTAAATCAGTAATAGTTCACTAAGTTGATAGTTATATAATGACAATAAATATAATATCTATTTAATTTACTTTAAGAGTGGTATTAGAATAAAATGTTAAGTGTTACAATATATTAGTTATTAAGTAATAAGTGTATTAAATTAAATATTTCTTAATATAACTAAATTGGTCTATACTATACAATACAATATTATACACTATATAATTTAAAGTTTAAAAGTTTGAAAATTATATTATATTCACTATATTATTATATTACTATTTATTTATTTATTTATTTAGTTATTTATTTATTTATTGGATTTGTATGCCGCCCCTCTCTGTAGACTCAGGGTGGCTAACAACAGTAATAAAAAACAGCATGCAAATCCAATACTAAAACAGCTAAAAAACCCTTATTGTAAAATCAAACATACATACATACAAACAAACGAACAAACAAACAAACAAACATACCATGCATAAATTGTAAAGGCCTAGGGGGAAAGAATATCTCACTTCCCCCATGCCTGACGGCAGAGGTGGTTTTTAAGGAGCTTACGAAAGGCGAGGAGGTGGGGGCAATTCTAATCTCCGGGGGGAGTTGGTTCCAAAGGACCGGAGCCGCCACAGAGAAGTTTTGTTTTGTTGATGGGACCCGGAAAAGGCCAACTCTGTGGGACCTAACCGGTCGCTGGGATTCGTGCGGCAGAAGACGGTCTCGTAGATACCCTGGTCCAGTGCCATGAAGGGCTTTATAGGTGATGACCAACACTTTGAATTGTGACCGGAAACTGATCGGCAACCAATGCAGACTGCAAAGTGTTGGTGTTACATGGGCATTTTTGGGAAAGCCCATGATTGCTCTCACAGCTGCATTCTGCCCATGTAGAGAGCATTACAGTAGTCGAGCCTCGAGGTGATGAGAGCATGAGTGACTGTGAACAGTGACTCCCGGTCCAAATAGGGCCGCAACTGGTGCACCAGGCAAACCTGGGCAACGCCCCCCTCGCCACAGCTGAAAGATGTTTCTCTAATGTGAGCTGATTGAGGAGGACGCCCAAGTTGCGGACCCTCTCTGAGGGGGTCAATAATACCCCCCCAGAGTGATGGATGGACAGATGGAATTGTCCTTGGGAGGCAGAACCCACAGCCACTCCGTCTTATCAGGGTTGAGTTTGAGTCTGTTGACACCCATCCAGGCCCCAACAGCCTCCAGACACCGGCACATCACTTCCACTGCTTCGTTGATTGGACATGGAGTGGAAATGTAAAGCTGGGTATCATCAGCGTACTGATGATACCTCACCCCATGCCCTTGGATGATCCCACCCAGTGGTTTCATGTAGATATTAAATAGCAGGGGGGAGAGGACCGACCCCTGAGGCATCCCACAAGGGAGAGACCTGGGGATCGACCTCTGACCCCCCACTAACACCGACTGTGACTGACTGGAGAGGTAGGAGGAGAACCACTGAAGAACAGTGCCTCCCACTCCCAACCCTTCCAGCTGGCACAGAAGGATACCATGGTCGATGGTATCGAAAGCCGCTGAGAGGTCAAGGAGCACCAGGACAGAGGATAAACCCCTGTCCCGGGCCCGCCAGTGACCACCCATCAATGCGACCAAAGCAGTTTCCATGCTGTAACCGGGCCTGAAACCCGACTGTTGGGGACCTAGATAATCGTCTTCTTCCAAGGACCACTGGAGCTGGAGCGCCAGCACCTTCTCGACAACCTTCCCCATAAAGGGAAGGTTGGAGACTTGACAATAGTTATTAAATATGGCTGGGTCCAGGGAAGGCTTCTTGAGGAGGGGGCGCTGGAAAGGCCCCCCTCCCCAAGGAAGCATTGATAATCTCCTGGACCCAGTTCCATGTCACCTCCCTGCTGGCCGAAACCAGCCAGGAGGGACACGGATCCAGTAAACAGGTGGCGGAACTCACAGCTCCAATGGCCTTGTCCACTTCATCAGGTGTCACCAGATAAAACTCTTCCCAGACAGGTGGACAAGTACGTTCCCCAGTCACCTCGACTGACTTATTGTCAGTCAACTCTGCTTTCCAATCGGAGTGGAGGTCCGCCCGGATCCAAGCGATTTTATCAGCGAAAAATGAGTTAAAGTCCTCGGCACTACTCTGCAAGGGATCCCAACTCCCCCATGGTTAAGAAGGGAGCCAGTCACCCTAAACAGAGCGGCCGGGTGAGATTCCGCTGATGCAATCAAGACGGCATGGTACGCCTCTTCTGGCGTTTCAACTCCCGGAGCTCCTCATTGAACCATGGTGCTCTATGGGGTCTAGTTCCATGGAGAGGTCACAACAGCGCAATCCGGTCGAGAGCCTCCGCTGCAGCCTTGTTCCAGGTCTCAGCAAGAGACTCTGCCGAACTGTGGATGAGTGGATAAGTGTATCTGGAATAATAATACTATATTACTATGTTGGTTAACCAGGAAGTAAATAAAAAAATAAAGAAAGACAGATAAAAATAGAGGGGAGAAAAGAAGAGAGGGGCAAAGAATAAAAACAAAAACAAAAGAAAAGAAAGAGGAAAAAGGAAGAGAAGAAGTGACAGAGGATCACAATCACTTGGCTAGACAGCAGCCATCAGAGTTAAATCTTTAAACTGTTATACTTAAGTACTTAAATTATACAAATTACGTTTAGGGTTGAAATTACAAATATATAGAGCTCGTTGGTTCCTCTTCAACTGGTTTCTGACATTTAATAATTCAGTGTAGGTCAGGTGGATGAATCTCCAGACAAATGAAATACGCTCTTTAAATTACTACAGCAATCAGTTTCAGTCTCTGGTGTTCTCTCTTGTAGAAGAAAAACGGCATCTCTGGTCTTTCAGGCACACACCCTCACACTCTCCTCGCCCGAACTTTCCCAATTTCTCTCAAAATTTGCCAAACCTCCAAGCTTTCCAACCTCTGCTTCCAATCAATCTCGAACTCTCTACGATCTCGCCACTGTTTTCGGGTCTCACAGCAAACTCGGCAAATATGTCAGGCACCCTCAGTTCCCTTCTGTGCTGGTTTCTCCTCTCTCTCCCTCTGATCTTCCTCTGATCTCCGATCTCCAACTTTCCAGCCTCGAACTTTCAATCTCTTGTCGCCAAACTCCAGATCGACCACCAAACCAATTTCTGATCTCCGATCTCCGGACACGAGAGCACCGTCCTCAGCACTGACCTCAGCTATTGCCTCAGTGTAGACTGTCTTCACCAACCTTCCATCGACCACCATTCACTTCCGACCACCATCAACAACTTCCTTTCACTTTCTTTGCACTTTTGGACTGCTCCGCTCTCTTTGATCGCTGATGTTTAAGAAAAGGTGACTCCCTATTTTCTTTCTCCCAACCTTTTTTCCCCTCTGGGTTTCTTACGGGTAAGTAGATTATAGTAGTTTAATAAGATCCGCTGATACCGCTGCTCCTTCTTTTTGCTTCCCAAATGTCAGTTCAGTGCGCCAAGCCTTTGGGCTGGAGATGAAACTCCGACTTTTTTTCTGCCCAAATACAGGGATTTCGTCACCCGCAATGGGGGTTCGTACCCCACCCACTGTCGGACACTTCCCCTTGCTCTAGCTCTCCTCTCCGGGGAGAACTGTCCCTGATTATATGGTTTTCCAGCGAGAAATCTCGAGTGTAAACCAGGAGCTTCTAGCCTACACGTCGCTTCAGCTTGACCCCACCCCCGGAAGACCATCTGAGTCCACCCCCGGAAGTACATCTGCACCTCTATAACTGTCTGGTTTGGTTCTGCAACCCAACAAGACTGACAGAGACTTCAAAGGATAATCAGAACTGCAGAAAAAACAATTGCTGCCACCTGCCTTCTATTGAAGATTTGTATACCTGTATACCAGGCCTGTATACTGCATGGGGGCTGTGAAAATATATTCTGACCCCTCACATCTGGACATTAACTGCTTCAACTCTGATCCTCAAAACGTCACTACAGAGCATTGCACACCAAGACAACTAAACACAAGAGTTTTTTTCCCAAACGCCATCACTCTGCTAAACAAATAATTCCCTCAACACTGTCAAACTATTTACTAAGTCTGCACTACTATTACTACTAGGTTTTTTTCCTCATCATTCCTATCACCCATTTCCTCCCATTTATGACTGTATGACTAACTTGTTGCTTATATCCTTAAGATTTCTATTAATATTGATTGCTTCCTCATTGTTTATTTGACCCCTATGACAGTCATTAAGTGTCGTACCTCATGGTTCTTGACAATTGCATTTTTTCTTTTATGTACACTGAGAGCATATGCACCAAGACAAATTCCTTGTGTGTCCAATCACACTTGGCAAATAAAGAATTCTATTCTATTCAGTAGTTTGGTCCTATTAAAATTTTCTCTTTTCTCTGCTTCTGGAGCGTTGACATCTGAGATTGAAATTTGGCCAGGGAAAGTGAGAAAACACCAACTTCTTTGGCAAGGTGATTTGCATGACATTAACTTTTCTTTGCTGCCTGTCAAAAAAAAAAATTAAGCTTCTATTGACCTACTTAAGGATCTTATGACAAGATTAAAAGTTCCCGTGAGTTCCATTTACTGTTTTTCTAAGAATTGCTATACATTTTCCATTTTTGTTTCTATAGAGATAGTGGTCAGAATTTTTCAAGCTTATGAGTAACTCTTCTTTCAATTTGAACTGGAAGTTTTTAGAAGAGGAACATTTCTTTTTTGTGGACTTATGGTTTTTGGTAAACTTGTTTCATGAAAAATCTTCATCTCTTTGATGAGAGGAAGCTCATCAAAGCTATTCCAGCTGTAAGCATTTGTTATAAATCCATAATTTTGTAAACTAATTCAATAGTACTTATTTGCTTAGAGTTGAAGCTAAACAAATCTACTTTTTCATATTATTAATCTTGTAGGTGAAGATGGACTAAATCATGTCAACATATCTTTAATGATACAGAAATACTTAATTTAAAAGATCTAGTTTAAGTATGCATGTTAACTCCTGTACTTGCCCAGAGAACACATTCCTATTTATTAGTTTATTAAATATGAAAATATTTTTATAATTGCAAAGAAACAACTGGAATGTAATAGATATTTTGATGGGCCCCTGAATTGCTTATTTAACCCTGCTGTGCTGTTCGGGTCTGTGAGACCCGAAATCAAAGTTTGAGACCCTGTAAAAAATTTTCCCTGCATATCTGAAACTTGAAATTTTGTGACTTTTCATCATTTCAGGGGTTCTCTCTATGATAATTTTTTTGGGGGGTGGGGGGTTTGTTTCTTGCTGAAAAAAAGTCACACTTGTACTGTTCCCGGGTCACCCTAACCCGGACCGAAAATTCTTCATTTGAAGTGCTTATGTTTGGTCAATTTGAAAACGTTTTTCACTTGGAAAGTAGTTTGAACATTTCTGCACACAATGATATGAAAATTGAACTGAAAGAAATTATGCATATTGCTTTTTTTATTATAAAAGGCAGACCCCCCTTTATTTGTGAACTGTTTTTCAATTTATAGATAGTTTAGCTTGCAAAATGTGTTCAATTTTACTAAAGTTGGTGTGGGATTGGTAGTTTGAACATTTCTGAACATAAGAAAAATATAAATGAACTGAAAGAAATGATGCTTATTGGTTTTTTAAAATCAGAAATAAGCCCCCCCCCCCCGGCTGCTTGCAACCATTTTCACTTTAAATTTTTTTAGGCTCCAAATCCGAAATATTTTTAATATATTGGGCATTCATTTACTCAATTTAACATTGCTGATCATCATAAAAATATTTTTGGGGGTGGGGGCTAACTTTTTACTGGGCAAAAGTTTACCTAAACGTGTACTGTTTGAGTCTATTTGACCCGAAACAAAACAATTCTTTTAGGTACTTAACTTTGGTCTTTTTGAAAACTTTTTTCACTGGGAAACTAGTTTGAACATTTCTGAACATAATGATATGAAAATTAAACTGAAAAAATTGAGGCTTATATTTTTATTTTGATCAAAAAGCCCCTCCCCGTGTTTTCAGCATTTCGCGTCAGTTTATATTTTTTTAGGCTACAAATCTCTAAGGAATGTTCCCCCAAAAGTTTTGATATACTAAATTGAACATTCCTGATCATAAGAAAAATAGAAATGAACTGGAAAAAATGATTCTTATTTGTTTATTTTGGCCACAAAAGGGCCAACCCCCCCCCCCTCAGCCTTGCTGTGTGCCATTATTTTCACTTTATATATATATTCGGCTAGAAATATTTCGAATATCCTTTTGAAAAGCAAGCACATGATAGCCAGACAACTACTTTTATGAAAGAAATCGGGGGGAGGAGACTTTTATGTGCAAAATAAACAAATATGCATCAATTTTTCCAGTTCAATTTTCATATGATTATGTTCAGAAATATTCAAGCTACCAATCCCACACCAGGTTTAGTAAAATAGAACGCATTTTGCAAGCAAAACTATCCATAAATTGATTTTTCCCCCACAAAAACGGGGGGGGGGCACGCATTTTATCAGCAAAATAAACCAATAAGCATTATTTTTTTTCATTTCAATTTTCATTTCAATCTGTGCAGAAATGTTCAAACTTGTTTCCAAGTGAAAAAAGCTTTCAAAAAGACCAAATATAAGTACCTAAAATGAACAATTTGCGGTCCGGGTCAAATAGACCCGGGAACATAACATTTGTTTTTCATAACACTTGTAGTGTTCGGGTCTATTTAACCCGAAACAAAAAAAATTCTTTTAGGTACTTGAATTTGGTCTTTTTAAAAACTTTTCTCACTGGGAAACAAGTTTGAACATTTCTGAACATAATGATATCAAAATTGAACTGAAAAAATTGATGCTGAAAAAATTAAAACAGTGGGGGGGGGGGGAGACTTTTATGTGCAGATAAACAAATATGCATCAATTTTTCCAGTTCAATTTTCATATCATCATGTTCAGAAATGTTCAAGCTACCAATCCCACACTAAGTTTAGTAAAATAGAACGCATTTTGCAAGCAAAACTATCCATAAATTGAAAAATATTTCACAAAAACGGGGGGGCACATTTTATCAGCAAAATAAACCAATAAGCATTACTTTTTTCATTTCAATTTTGTGCAGAAATGTTCAAACTTATTTTCAAGTGAAAAAAGCGTTAAAAAAAGACCAAATATAAGTACCTAAAATGATCAATTTGTGGTCCGGGTCAAATAGACCCGGGAACATAACATTAGGGAGTTTTATCAAATAGCACAGCTGGGTTAAAAAAATAAATAATTTTGAAAAATTAACTAAAAAGCATTTCTGAATTCTACAATTACATTTACCCACTTGAGTTACTAAAAATTTTAGAACAAAAATATAAAGCAGCTATGGCTATCCTTTTCCAGAACGAATGCCCAATGCAAGTGCACATACACATTTACTTTATTTTATTATTTATTTATTTATTTTGTGCAATACACAATGAGGGTTTTAATGGAGATATATATATATATACACACATAGTAAAATAAATGATGAAGGTTATAGAGGAGATACTCATAGTAAAATATATCTAAGAAATAATAGAAAAGAAGATATAGTAATAGAACATATCAATGAAAGAATAGAAGAAGAGATACAGGAATAGAAGAAAGATATAGGAGATATAGGAGAGCAATAGGACAGGGGACGGAAGGCACTCTAGTGCACTTGTACTCGCCCCTTGCTGACCTCTTAGGAATCTGGATAGGTCAACCATAGATAATCTAAGGGTAAATTGTTGGGGGTTTGGGGATGACACTATGGAGTTCGGTAATGTTCCATGCTTCGACAACTCAGTTACTGAAGTCAGATTTTTTACAGTCAAGTTTGGAGCGGTTAATATTAAGTTAAATCTGTTGTGTGCTCTTGTGTTGTTGTGGTTGAAGCTGAAGTAGTCGCAAACAGGCAGGACGTTGCAGCATATGATCTTGTGGGCAATACTTAGATCTTGTTTAAGGCGTCTTAGTTCTAAACTTTCTAGCCCCAGGATTGAAAGTCTAGTCTCGTAGGGTATTCTGTTTCGAGTGGAGGAGTGAAGGGCTCTTCTGGTGAAGTATCTTTGGACATTTTCAAGGGTGTTGATGTCTGAGATGCAATATGGGTTCCAAACGGATGAGCTGTATTCGAGGATGGGTCTGGCAAAGGTTTTGTAAGCTCTGGTAAGTAGTGTGATATTGCCAGAGCAGAAGCTACGTAGGATTAGGTTTACAACTCTTGAAGCCCTCTTGGCTATGTTGTTGCAGTGGGCTTTGGCATTTAAATCTTTTGTTATTAGTATACCGAGGTCTTTAACCGAGTGTGGATTATCTGTGATAATTTGATTATTCAGTTCGTATTTGGAGTTCAGATTCTTCTTCCCAATATGTAGAACAGAGCATTTGCTAGTTGAGATTTGGAGTTGCCATGTGTTAGACCACTCAGAAACAAAGTTCAGGTCTTTTTGGAGAGTAGTTGTGTTATCGGTGGTGTTGAAGAGTTTTATATTGCTGGCGAAGAGGACACAGTTGCTTGTGATGTAATCGCAAAGGTTATTGATGTAGAGAATGAAGAGCGTTGGTCCTAGTACACTACCTTTGGGAACACCGTTTTTAACTGGGACGGGGGTGGATATGGTGCTTCCTATTTTGACCACTTGTTGTCTGTTTGACAGGAATGCTGTAATCCAGCTGTGGAGGGATCCTGAGATGCCATAGGATTTGAATTTTAGGAGTAGTTTGTCGTGGACCACTGAATCAAAGGCTTTGCAGAAGTCGATATAAATTGCATCTATAGATTTCCCTTGATCTAGATGAGTTGTCCATATATTTTTGCAGTGGAGGAGCTGCAGGTTGCAGGATAGTTTTTTTCTGAAACCAAATTGTTTGTTAGAGAACAAATTATTAGTTTCTAGATAGAGAGTAATTGATTGGTTTATAATTGATTCCATGACTTTGCATGAGACGCAGCATAGTGAAATAGGTCTGTAGTTATCAACAAGAGAAGGGTCTCCTTTTTTGAAGATGGGGATGACCATTGCTTTCAACCATAGCTTAGGAAGTGTGCTGGTTCTGAAGGATTTTTCGAAAATTATGCTTAGTGGTTTAACTATTAGAGAAGAGAGCTTTTTTAGGAAGTAAGCACAAAGACCATCTGGTCCAACTGATAGAGAAGGTTTAAGGTCATGTAATGCTTTTTTAACTCAGTTTTCAGAGAAGTCTACTTGGGTTAGGTCATTGAGGGAGTTTGAAGTGCGACTGATGAATTTGGGGGATGAGCCATTGCTGTTAACAATGACAGAGCCAAAGAAAGAGTTGAGGAGGTTGGCTTTGGATGAATCATCATGGTATTCTTTGTTGTTGGGTCCTTTGAGAGGTGGGATAGGTCTAGAGTCTTTGAGTTTATTGTTGACAAAGTTGTAGAAAGCTCTATTAGATTTGTTGCGTAGGAGGATTTCCTCCTGTTTGGTGTAGTAGTTCAGGCATTCTGCTTTTATTTGATTGCAAATGCTTTTATATCGGCTTTTGAAGTTGGGAACTTGTCCTTGTTTGTTTTTCCTCCAGATATATTTTTTTCTTGTTTGTAATTTTCTTATTGAGATGGGGAGGTTATTTTTTTTGTTTATGGTACATGTTAGAGGTACATGAAGTCTGATGAAAATTTTCATTTCGAGTAGGAATGTGTTGTAGTAGTCATCAGTATTGTAGCATTCAGAGAATAGAGTTTTCCAGTTTAATGTTGAGAGGTGGGCTTCAATGAGTTTGTAGTTCGCTTTTTTAAAATTGAATTTTGGTTTTGTATTATTTTGGTGGATCATAATATGGCTTAGGTTGCAACTGAAGTTTATCATGCTGTGGTGGCTATTGGAAAATGGTTCTGTTATTTGTAAGCCATATACAGTATTGCACTTTTGCTGTTGCAGAAGATGAGATCCAGACAATTATCAAGTCTGGTATAGTTAGTTACTAGTTGGTCGAGTCCCAGATAGGTGACGGTATTATAGTAGAATGGATGGGTTCCGTGCTGCATTCATTTAAGGACCAGTTAATGTGTGGTAGGTTGAAGTCTCCGAGGAAGATAATGGGATATAGGCAGTTGGTTGCCCACATTAGTAATGTGGATAATTTGTTGGCATGTTCGATGTCGTAGTCTGGGGCTCTATAGCAGAGTAAGAAGCGAATTGTGGTATTTAGGGATAAATCACAGACAATAGTTTCAGGTACCAATAAATCCTGTGTAACTTTGAGGATTTTTAGGTTCAGCGACTTTTTATAGAATATAGCTACTCCGCCTTCTCTGCGGGATTCACAGTCTGAGCGGAAAACATGGTAGTTTTTTGATGTGATAATGGAGTCTGGGTAGGAAGCATTTAGCCATGTTTCGCATATAAAAATTATATCAAAGTTGGAGGTGTCAGTAGAAGGAGGAATTCAGACAACTTGTTGACTAAACTTCTAGCATTTAATAGTTTACATTTGAGATTGGTCTTGTGTTGAGGATTGGTTTTGGGGTGGTTAGAGGAAGTAAGGGGCACGCTTTCCTATTCTTTGTTTGAGGTGGTAGGGATGTCCATTTGTTGTTGTGGGATGGTGGTCTGGCAGTTGTCAGTTTGATATTGTGAGATGGTAGGTTGGGGGAAGTTAGACCGGAAGATGTGGGGAGGATTATGGGTTTTGGGTTTGATGCATTTCGTGCGGTAATCTACGTAAAGGTTTGTTTCACCAAGTTCATAGCGTCTCTTGAGTTCTGCCCATAGTTCACGAGAGCGAATACGTTGGAGGAGAGAAAGATCTGGTCTGGATCTGAGTTTGTTGAAAGACTTGTTATTTCTGGCAATGTGGTTAATGATCTTGATGAATTGCTGTTTTATTTGTTCATTTTTGCATACCACTTTGCAGAAGCGGGGGGCTATTGAGCCATCATTATACTTGTGCTCAGGTCCAATTCTGGTAACTTCCAAAATGTCTTCTTGGGCAATTGTTTGTGCATGTGAGTGATGGAGGTGGATGGTGTTTCTTATTTTTGTTATATCTGATTCATGGCTTTCTTCAAGACCAAAGGGGATAGCATTCTGATGTTTTTGTTCATGTTCCATGGCATCCTTGACTAGGGTAGGGATATCAGTGGACGATTTAGTGGGTTTTTGGAGTATTGGAAGTGGTTGAGGTTGAGGTTGAGGTGGTGAAGTGGTGAGTGGTATTTTGTCGGGTGGATTTGGATTAATCAGTGTTTGGATATTTTTCTCCATTGATGAAATCCTTGATTCAATACTTTCTGTGAATGCCTGTTGGGTTTTGATGGCTTCTTTTAAGGTGTTAATTTCCTCAGACAAACTACTGAGTATATTTAGCTTGGGGGTGCAGGATGAGCACATATTAGGAAATGAAGAGTTTGCTTGAAGAAAGGTGGCTTCTGGATTAGTTATGTTTAGGCAAGACTGGTGTGTAGGAAGTTTGCAGGATTGACATTTGATGTATTTATCAAGATCCTGTATAGGGTCTTTGCATATGTTGCAACATAGAATGTTGTTTGAATCTTTTGAAAGAAGATTCTGTGTTTTCTTCTTTACTGGCATAGTTGGCCTCGGGGGTTTGTAGTTTTATTGTTTTATGGTATACTGAGTGGAGGGGATTTAGTTACTGGATACTTTAGAGTTTGGCTAGCCCTTGAGATGCTGTGTAGATCTGAGGAAAGATGATGGGGGATCACGTGGGTTGATGCTTTTTGTCCTCAGTAATGGCAGCAGTAAAAAAGAATGTAAAAAAAGTATGTGATGGAGGAGGAATTAGCTGTACATGAATGTGCGTGCACCCAAACCCCAAAATGCAATGGGCATACGGCCCTGTGCATTTGCCTCACCATTTGTGAGAGCTTCTTGTGCACTTCTGGCAATATCAGATTCTGAGGAGGATGAGCCAGGCCCCTCTGGATGCCCTGGGCCAGTGGGGTTGCCAGCTGATGCAGAGAGTGAGAGTGAGGGAGAAAGTGACTTGGAGGAACCTGAGGGACCACCAGAGAGGGCTGATATACCAATGGGGGAATTGTCCCAGTCGGAGGATGTAGAAGACATTAGAGAGGATGACCCACTTTTAGATGCAAGATACATGACGTTATTGAGAAGACAACAGAACTTGTATAGTAAAAGGAAATAAGATTGCAGCTTTACCTCTTGGAGGCTTGATGCCACTGCCAGCTAATATTAAAGCAGAGGATTTGGGGAAATTTGGGGTGGGGTTTCAACGTCACTTCATGGATGTTCCCCTCGCCACAGCTGAAAGATGGTGTTCTAAAGTCAGCTGTGGATCGAGGAGGTAGCACAAGTTGCAGACCTTCTCTGAGGGGGTCAGTAATTCCCCCCCAGGGTAATGGACGGACAGATGGACATGTCCTTGGGAGGCAGTACCCATAGCCATTCTGTCTTGTCTGGATTGAGATTGAGCCTGTTGGCACCCATCCAGAACCTGACAGCCTCCAGACACTGGCACATTATTTCCACTGCCTCACTGAGTGGACACGGGGTGGAAATGTACAACTGAATATCATCCGCATACTGGTGGTAACTCGCCCCGTGCCCCTGGATTGTCTCACCCAGCGGTTTCATGTAGATATTAAACAGCAGGGGGGAGAGGATCAAACCCTGAGGAACCCCACAAAATAGGGACCTCTGACCCCCCACTATCACCAACTGCGATCGACCAGAGAGGTAGGAGAACTACCATAAAACGGTGCTTCCCACTCACAACCCCTCCAGTCGGCACAGAAGGATACCATGATCGATGGTATCAAAAGCCACTGAGAGGTCAAGAAGCATCAGGACAGAAGAGAAACCTCTGTCCCGGGCCTGCCAGAGATCATCCATCAGCGTGACCAAAGCAGTTTCTGTGCTGTGGCCAGGTCTGAATCCTGACTCTCAAGGACCTAGCTTCTTCCAAGGACTACTGAAGCTGGAGCGAGACCACCTTCTCAACGACCTTTCCCATAAAGGGAAGGTTGGGGAGAGGACGATCGTTATTAAATATGGCTGGGTCCAGGGAAGGCTTCTTGAGGAGGGGGCACAAGTGCTTCCTTGTAGGGAGCCGGGAAGGACCCCTCCATCAGAGAAGCGTTGGTAAGCTCCTGGACCCTGTGTCACCTCCCTGCTGGCTGAGACCAGCCAGGAGGGACACGGGTCCAAAAAGCAGGTGACAGAACTCACAGCTCCAATGGCATTGTCCACTTCATCTGGTGTCACCAGGTCAAACTCGCTCCAAACAGGTGGACTAAGACGGGCCCCTGTCACCTCGACTGACTTGTTGTCAGCTGACTCTGCATTCCAATTGGAGTCAAGATCAGTCTGGATCTGACCGATTTTATCTGTGAAAAGCTTGTTAAAGCCTCAGCACTACCCTGCAAGGGTTCCTCAACTCCCCCCTGATTAAGGAGGGAGTGAGTCACCCTAAACAGAGTGATCGCTAAGTAAATCTTAATATGAGCTTTTACAAGTGTTTGGTCAGGTTCGGATCTGGTTTTTCTCCAACACTTCTCTAGACTTTTCTTCTGGCCTTTCATTCCCCGCAGCTCCTCAGTAAACCAAAAAGATCTCCAGGGTCTGTTGCCATAGAGAGGTCGCAAAGGTGCAATTCGGTCTTGACCCTCTGCTGCAGCCATATTCAAGGTTGCAGCAAGGGACTCTGCCAAACTGTGTACAAGTAGTGTATTTAACAAATACAAAGCACAAATTTAATGTTAAAAACAATTATTTAAAAAACCATTATAAAACAGTCATACCATCCAATTAAACCATACATAAAATGAAACGGCTAAGGGGCAGTTAAGTCCCCCAAGCCTGGTGGCATAGGAGGGTTTTCAGTAGTTTGCAAAAGGCAAGGAGGGTGGGGGCAGTCCTGATCTCCGTGGGGAGTTGATTCCAGAAGGCCGGGGCTGCCACAGATAAGGCTCTTCTCCTGGGGCCGGCCAGACAACATTGTTTTGTTGATGGGACTCGAAGAAGGCCAACTCTGTGGGACCAAATCGGTTGCTGGGATTCGTGCAGTAGAAGGTGGTCCCAAAGGTATTCTGGTCCGATGCCATGTAGGTCTTTATAGGTCATAACCAACACTTTGAATTGTCACCTGAAACTGATCGGCAGCCAGTGCAGGCCGCGGAGTGTTGATGAGACATGGGCATATTTAGGAAAGCCCATGATTGCTCTCGCAGCCGCATTCTGCACGATCTGAAGTTTCCGAACACTTTTCAAAGGTAGCCCCATGTAGAGAGCATTACAGTAGTTGAACCTCGAGGTGATGAGGGCATGAGTGACTGTGAGCAGTGACTCCCTATCCAGATAGGGCCACAACTGGTGGCCCAGGCAAACCTGGGCAAACGCCCTTCTCGTTACAGCTGAAAGATGGTGCTCTAATGTTAGCTGTGGATCGAGGTGGTTGCCCAAGTTGTGGACCCTCTCTGAGGGGGTCAGTAACTCCCCCCCCCCCAGGGTAATGGACGGACAGATGGAATTGTCCTTGGGAGGCAAAACCCACAGCCACTTTGTCTTCTCAGGGTTGAGTTTGAGCCTGTTGACACCCATCCAGACCCCAATAGCCTCCAGGCACCGACCGGCACATCACTTCCACCACTATTTAAAAAATGGAGTAAAATAGAATTTAATAGTCTAATCAACCCTTTGAGAGCAGTTTTAGAAATTTGGTCAAAATGGCAGGGGAAATTGGGAGCAGGAAATTCCAAGTTATCAACGCTGCACGCATTGAATATAAATAATGATGTTAATTTAAGCAGAATTATAAAAGAATTAAATGATAAAGGGATAATGAGAATAGAACAGTTATATGAGAAGGATGGAAGAGTCAATAGAATTCGATTAGAAAGGTGGTTGGGCCAACAGAAATGGCTACAGATAAAGGCAATATGTAAATATTTAAATAGAAGTGAGAATAAGGAAGCATTTTTGAGAGAAGAAAATTGTTCAGAGAAAATATTAAAAGAAAAGAGTAATGACGCAAAAGCACAGGCAGGTAATTAATCAGAATGTTATTGCAAGCGGAAGAGGGAGTGATCAAAGGCCTGACAAGATGTTGGCAAAATGAATTACAAATTGACGAAAGAGAGATGAAAGATATAGTAGAAAACATACAAAAAATAAAGAATACAAGGGTTAGAGAGATGAGAAGGAAAATTTTACATCAATGGTATTATACACCATCACAACTTGCACACTTCCAGAGGAAAGGGAAGGGTAATTGTTGGCATGGGTGTCAAAAGAAAGGAGTTTTCATGCATATGTTCTGGGAGTGTGCTGAAGTTCAGAAATTCTGGAAGGAAGTGCAGAATGAAATAAACAAGATGTTAAACATTAAGTGGATAATTATAAAATAAATAGCGGTATTAGTTAAACAAAGAGAACTGAGAGATTTTAAAGAAATTAAAACTGCAGCACTGGAAAGCGCTCAAGCAGTAGTGGTATTGGGTTGGAAAGAGGCTAAAAAATTGGTACTGGTACATGGTAGATCACGTTCACTTTGAAATTATGGAAATAAGATTAAACAACTTTAATGAAAACAAACTGGAGAAACTGATGGAACAATGGGACAAGGTGAGGGATTATATGTTAAGTAAAATATGCAACGAAAAGGTGAAAAATAAACTCAAATCACTCTTTGAATTGTAAATAAATGCAAATCAGAGCTGAGGAAATAACAGAATATATACTCGTAAGTAACTGAACCCACCCAATTGGTGGTGGGGAATGTATGTTTAGTCGGGTGATGGGACACATGCACAGAGCACTGTTGTTTGTATTGTGTTATGTGTGTGCAAAAACCAATAAAATATATTTTAAAAAAAATACTTCCACCACTTCACTGACTGGACATGGGCTGGAAAGGTACATCAGCGTACCCCATGCACTTGGATGATCTCCCCCAGCGGTTTCATGTAGATATTGAATAACGGGGGAGAGGTCCGACCCCTGAGACACCCCACAAGGGAGTGACCTAGAGGTGACCTAGAGGTCGACCTCTGACCCCCACCCCCACCAACACCAAATGTGACTGACCGGAGAGGTAGGAGGAGAACCACCTGAGGACAGTGCCCCCACTCCCAACCCCTCCAGCCGGCGCAGAAGTATACAAAGTAAACAAAGTAAAGAGATATATCCTCAGAGTGCTGGTCAATGGCAATGGCCAGCATTAAGAAGGCCATTCTATTATTGCACTTTAAAATCTAGATATTGGCATTGGACCTTTTGAACTTAACCAATATATATATTTAACTTAGAACTTTTATAACTTTGAGAACGAACCAGCTTACTAACTAGCTTTGAGAACGAACTCGCTTACTAAGCTTACTAAGCTTGGAGTTTGGCGCCCTATTGCTGCTGCTGTTGGTATATGCTCTTCTTTTTAAGAACTAGTAGCAAATTAATTACACCTAGGCTATTTTTGTATTTTTATATTTCTGGTATATGTATTATATATTTTTAACTTTTTAACTATTTTTAGGGATTAATGTATTTATGATATGAATGAATGGGATTATGTTAGTAATTATTGGAATGAATGGAATATTGTGAATGGAAATGAATGGGAGGGGGGTGATAGATGGAATGGGGTGGGTGGGTGGGATTATAATATGTATGAAATGAATGAATATGATATGAATGAAATTTCAGGCACACCTGACTCTGGAAGGGCAGGAGGGGGGGGATACTTATCTCTGGGATGGCAGAGGGCCAAAATATCCCGGTCTTGCTGGGGAGAGGCAGGTATGGTGGAAGCCATGGAGCTAGCCGTTCCAGGGGAAGGAGGGATCGCTGCTTAGTAACGATCCCTTCATCCGGCTCCATGAGCTTAACTCAAGGCACTGGTGATGAGTGTAATTCTGGCCCTGGGCTCAAGCTGTTGCTACTCAATGCCAGGTCAGTGGTAAATAAAGCTCTCCTCATCCGGGATTTGATCCTGGATGAGGAGGCCGACCTGGCTTGTGGTGACCGAAACCTGGTTGGGCCCGGAGGGAGGAGTTCCTCTCTCTGAAATTTGCCCAGCTGGGTTCCAGATATGGCATCAGCCTCGACCCCAGGGAAGGGGGGGAGGAGTGGCTATTATAGCCAGGGAGAGCCTTTGCCTATGTAGACTCATTGCTCCAGAGATCGTGGGTTGCGAGTCCCTCCTGGTGAAGTTGGACTTAGGGGTTCAGGTGGGCTTGTTACTCACGTACCTGCCTCCCAGCTGCGTGTCAACAGCCCTGCCTGTGCTGCTGGAGGAGGTAGCCAGGCTGGCGGTGGGGTTCCTCAGGCTTATGGTCTTGGGGGACCTTAACCTGCTGTCGCTCGGTGAAACTTCTGGGATAGCACAGGAGCTCATGGCCACCATGACAGCCATGGACCTGACTCAAGTAGGGCAGGGTCCGACTCATGAGGGGGGCACGCACCTGATATGGTATTCCTCTCTGAGCAATTGAGTAGTGATCTGAGTCTAAGGGGCTTAGAAGTGCTGCCTTTGTCATGGTCAGATCATTTTCTACTCCGATTGGAAAGCAGAGTCGACTGACAATGAGTCAGTCGAGGAGACTGGGGCACGTACTTTCAGCTGTGGCGAGGGGGGTGTTTGCCCATGTTTGCCTGGTGCACCAGTTGCCGCCCTATTTGGACCGGGAGTCACTGCTCACAGTCACTCATGCCCTCATCACCTCGAGGCTCGACTACTGTAATGTTCTCTACATGGGGCTACCTTTGAAAAGTGTTCGGAAACTCCAGATCGTGCAGAATGCAGCTTCAAGAGCAATCATGGGCTTACCAAGGTATGCCTATGTTATACCAACACTCTGCAGTCTGCATTGGTTGCCGATCAGTTTCCGGTCACAATTCAAAGTGTTGGTTATAAAGCCCTTCATGGCACCGGACCAGATTATCTCCGGGACTGCCTTCTGCCGCATGAATCCCAGTGACCAGGTAGGTCCCACAGAGTGGGCCTTCTCCGGGTCCCGTCAACTAGACAATGTCGCTTGGCGGGACCCAGCCTTCTCTGTGGCGGCCCCGGCCCTCTGGAACCAACTCCCCCCAGAGATTAGAATAGCCCCCACCCTTCTTGCCTTTCGTAAGCTTCTTAAAACCCACCTCTGTCGTCAGGCATGGGGGAACTGAGATATTCTTTCTTTCCCCCTAGGCTTCTACAATTTATATATGGTATGTTTGTATGTATGATTGGTTTTAAAATAAGGGTTTTTAGCTGTTTTAGTATTGGATTGTCACATGTTGTTTTTACCACTGTTGTTAGCCGCCCCGAGTCTACGGAGAGGGGTGGCATACAAATCGAATAAATGAATGAATGAATGAAAACTCTAGACTTATAGCTGTTAACACATTATACCTATTTTTCTCAACATGGAAAATGATAACAAAGAGGTTGGTTTGCCTTACAAATTTTCAGTCAACAGGTGATAAGCAAGCTGGTTGCTGATTCTGCTGTTAGTCCATACACATAAGGGACAAATTTTAGGGAAATTTACATTACTATATATTGTAATTATATAGTATTTTACATAGATTGTATAAAACAATAAAGTGTCATTGAATTAATGGGTCCAAGTAATTTTCTTAGCAATGATATGAAATAGGTTTGCCAAAATATTTCCTCACCTAAATACTACTAGCAATAATTGGCTCTGTTTAACTTTTGGGTCAGTTCTTTTTAGGATCAATCAGATGGGACTCCATGCTGAGACATAGATTGTAGAAGAGAAGGGGAAAATACCTAGAAATGTAAGATATTTTAATTAGTGGTTCCCAACCTGTCAGGTCTATCATCTGGCTCTACCATTCGGTTGGGAGGAAGGGTGGCTGGCATGTTTTGGATGCTTTCACTTTCCTGAGAGACCAAATGGGATAGGTCTTTTGAAAGCCAAATACTGGTACCGTGCAGGATGGTTTTTCTATATACTGGGAGGGGCATGATTTTGGACGTGCCTGGATCTCATTCATGAGTGGATGGTGCTTCACTCCCTTATATGGCTCAGTTTCTGGTGGGTTGTGGACTGTGATGGTCCGTGGCCCAGGGGTTGGGAATCTCTGTTTTTAATAACATTTTCCACATGATTAGTCTTCAGTTCTCAGAATTTTCCAGCCAACTTAACCATTGATGAAAGTTTTGCAATTTGCAACTTGTTCAATTAGACAGCATTTAGTCTGGAGAAAGTAGCCCAGCCTAATTAGCTAATAAGACTATGTAGCACTCCAGATTCAAAGGTCATAATGTGTTTTCTAATGTGCAAGAAATGAAAAGAACAAATATCTTCAAGTCCTTAGCAGTGTTCCCTCTAATTTTCTTTCGGTGTGGGCGGAAAATTATAGTGTCTGAGCGGCATAGAACTCTAAATAAATAAATAAATAATAGATAAATAAAGTGTGGGCGCACGCTATCACGCATGCGCGAGTTCTGACATCCATAATTCGCTCCCCCTCCTCTCTCTCTCTCCTCCTTCCTCTCATCTCTTTCCTTTCTGTCCCCCCTTTCTCTCTTTCCTTTCTCTCCCCCTTTCTCTCCCCCTTTCTCTCTTTCCTTTCTCTCCCTCCCTCTTTCTATCCTTTCTATCTCTCACTCTTTCTCTCCCTCCTTCATTCCCTCTTTCTCTCCCTCCCTTTCTCTCTCTCTCCTTTCTCTCCCACCCTTTCTCTCTTTCCTTTCTCTCCCTCTTTCTATCCTTTCTATCTCTCTTTCTTTTTCTCCCTCCTTCATTTCCTCTTTCTCTCCCTCCTTTTCTCTCTCTTTCCTTTCTCTCCTGGGTTTGCCTATGCCTGCCCTGCACCCCCCACCACGGACGGACTGTGTTCGGCATCAGCACCCTCCCCCCGGAAGTCAAGAAGCTTGGCAGCAGGCCATGCCGCTAGGGTGCTTGCCTTTTGGCGGCTCCCAGTCCTTGCCTGCCCCCCATGGATGTCAAGAAGCTTGGCGGCAGGCCGCACCGCTAGGCCGCTAGCCTTTCGGCGGCTCCCGATTGTTGCCCCCCCATGGCTGTCAAGAAGCTTGGCGGCAGGCCACGCCGCTAGGCTGCTTGCCTTTTGGCAGCCCCCTGTCGTAGCTCTCCCCCCACGGGCAGACATCATCGGTCCTGCGGATCTGCCCCCCATCTTTGCGGACAGACATCAGGTTGGCTGGGCTGGCAGATCTGCCTTCCCCCCCATGGACGGACATCGGGCTAGCGGCGGTCCGGCGGATCCGCAACCCCCCTCCATGGTAAGGAGCTTACCCACCCTAGCCGGAAGGAGAAAGGGTTAAAGGGTCGGGAAGGAAAGCAGGCCTGTATTTGCCCCTTTCGTTCCCGCCTTTCTGTCTTTACTGTGCACTGTAGCGCGGGAATTTAAAATCTCGGTCCTCTGTGCTAGAATTGCAATCTTCTGGGCTGAGATTTTAAATCTCCTGCACTATAGGGCACAACTCAGCTTAGAGGGAATACTGGTCCTTAGTGAATCTGTATCTTTATATGAGAATGAAAATGTGAAAACCCTTTTTTGCTTTCATATCTGAAGAAAGGCATAATCCTGTTTGACCTTTGTCGAATGCATTATAAATCTTATAAAATGAAAAGCCATCTTGGTGATGACATGATACTGTGAAGGATTTAGTTCAGGTGTTCTTGTGCTGATCACATGCCATAGGTGAGCACAAAGGTGAAGAACTGAATCTAGTTCAGTCAAAAGGTCAGATTTATTTTTCTATTTATTTTATTTATTTATTTAATTGGATTTATATGCTGCCCCTCTCCAAGGACTTGGGGCGGCTCACAGCATGTACAGAAAAACAGGAAACAATAATAACAATCCAATTGTACCTTAAAAAACAATCTTAAAATTCTCCTTGGAGGGAGGAGTCGACAGTCAGGATGGGTTGTACTCGCTTGTTAGAGGCGTGTCCGAGTCATAGAAGTATAAAAAGGCTGGAACCGCCCACAGACCCAGTTTTTCTGACTCGCTTCTAACAGAGACACCTCGTGCAGCACAACCTACCTTGTCTGTGACTCCTTATAAATAATCTTCATTAGGTTAGTAATCCCAATTTTTAATCAGTTTAACTTGGTCCTGAGGAAGCAGTAGAGTGCAGTGACCTTTTGGTACAGCTCTATCTGCGGGGGGGTAGGGCTTTTTGGTCCTCCCCACCCCCACTGGCTCCTATTGTCTCCTTCAGCCATTAGGGCTGCCTTGGAGCCGCTCGCAGGCAAGCCATAAGCCTGGTGAGGGATCCTGACTGGTTACAGTCTGATCCCCTTTGCCAACGTTCCTTCCTCCTAGGCACAACGTGCGAGTTTCCTCACAGTGGCCCCTAATTCCCACTGGAGCTGGTTACAGTTCTGGTAAAAAACAAAACAAAGGGGTTTTATTCTATTTTACCTTTGCTTTTCCTCCCAGAGAGTTTTCTGACTCCATGCCAGGTTTTCCAGGAGTCTTGGGAGAGAATTGATAAACGCAGTTTCTTCATGACGCAGGAGAAATTTGCCGGGTTTTTTACAAGTAACTACAGCTTCGGCCGGCTATATTATTAAGGTCTTTGGCGCCATCTTCTGGCCAAATCCTGCAACGGTCTCAGTAGTTTGCCCAGGTTTCTGGGTTTCTACTGTTTGACCAGGCTTAAGAAGGAGATAGCTATTTAAGGATTCTTCCTTTTCCAGAATTAGGGGCTAGGTTATTTGTTTTTCAGCATATATATATATTTAGCCCTTCCTTGCAAGACTCATTTTCAACAGTTTCCTATTTTTTTCCTCTCAGACCCCTGCAGGGGACTTTGTCTTGCTAAATTTTCCTCTGCTTTTTTATTCCCCTTTCCCTCTTCCTTAGCTATCTTGCCATGGCAGACCTGGCTAAAGCAGGAGGGAAAAGAACCAAGAAATCTGTCAGGCCTTCACAAGTGGATTCTGATCTCATTTCCCCCATTCCAGAGATCAGGGACCCGACCCCTCAACCTTCGAAAGCAGAGAGGCGTAGGGATCTTACTCTTCAACGCCTCCATGAGAAAGCAGCTAGGACTCTTTCCCCTACGCCCAGAATTCCTAATCAGGCTCCAGCTACTATTACCCCTTCTGGGTCCGCTGGAACTCTGGCTGCCAGCATTTGGGGCCCAGCTGGTTTGCCAAATCAAAATTTAAATCCAGACACTTCTAGACCCCCTGTTCCTCTTTCTCCTTCAATTCTCATTGTACCTCCAGTTCAACCTGGCCCTTCCTCAGAGGTTCCTCAACAGATACCTCAGGCGATGCCTCCTCCTGAAGACCACCCTTCCTCTTCAACAACCTTTGATGCATCAGCCATCCAGAGGTGGATTGATTCAGCAGTTCAACGCAGCATTGAATTTAAGCTTAGCTCTTTACCCACTACCATTCCTTCTAGACCAGTACCTGCGCCACCAGTGGCCCCTCTTTCCCTTGCTGCCTCTATCCTCAGACCTAATCAAGATTCGTGGTCTGATTCCTCGACTGAGGACTCGGATTCTTACGACAAGGATCCTCCAGAAGGGGGTCATGCCGGCCTGTCTGAGGACGAAGAAGCTTCTCCAGCATTGCCTATATCAGCAGCCTTATTTCCAGCAGAGTTATTTTCTACCATCTTGTTGAAGGCTCGTTCAACTGCGGGGCTCACAGCTCCGCCCACTCAAGCCCAACCTTCCGCTTCCCAAGTGGAGACTCTGTGGAATCCTTACTCGGAGGAGCAAGACATAATACCGGCCCCGCCACTCTTCGTAGAGACTATTACTAAGCAATGCCTAAATCCGGCGGCAGGTCCAGCTCCTTCTAATCTAGAGAAGAGATTTTTTAATGTAGCTCCGGAGCTCGCCTCTTTCCTAGAGCCCCCCACTATAGACTTCTCAGTTCTTGCCCTGCATTCTTCAGAGAACCTGCCGGGAAAGGAGGAGGATCTTCTAAAGGGAGAAGACCGTAAAATTGATCAGCTCCTGCAGAAGAGTCATCAATCCGCTGCTTGGGCAATCAAAGGAGCTACAACCTCGTCCTTTTTCGCCAGGTCCATGCTCATCTATATCAGACAGTTGCAGGAACAGATTCCGGCTTCTGACATTTCAGCCCAACAAAGCCTGAACAAGATGTTTGCCACCTGTCAACTACTTGCGGACACTACTCTTTATACATCGCGATTTGCAGCCAAAACCATGGCCTCCTCAATAGCGGCCAGGAGGATGACCTGGCTGAAGAAATGGCAAGTGGATATTAAACACAAGTGGCGTTTTGCTACAGCAGAATACAAGGGTAAGAACCTTTTCGGTGATGTCCTGGAACCCTTCCTCATCGATTCTAAGGACAAAAAGAAGATCCTACCCTCAAGCCAGAAGAAATCTTCTCAACGTCCATCTCCTTACTATCGTCGACCTTTTCGTCAGACTGATCAATCTTTCTCCTACTACAGAAGCTCAGCTCAACAGAGCTACAAACCTCACAATTTCCAGGACAAGAACTCTAGAGGCAAAGGAACCAAACGGCCCTTTCGCGGATCTGCAGGAAGCCGTCAGGGCCGAAGAGATAGGTGGTGATATCCCCCACCCCGATCCCTTTTCAGTTCCCATCGGTGGTCGCCTTGCTAAGTTTGCCTCCCATTGGTCTGCTATTTCCTCAGATTCCTGGGTTCTCAATACAGTGGCAAGGGGTTTACATTTGGAGTTTCTTTCCCCTCCCCCCTCTTTCTTCATTGCCTGTTCTATTCCCAAAGATCCCTCTAAGAGGGCTCTAATGGACCAGGCCATACAGCACCTGTTAGACATTCGGGCCATTCAGCCCGTCCCCCCTGAATTTCAGGGCCAAGGTTTTTATTCTATTCTCTTCCTTGTCCCCAAATCCTCGGGGGGCTGGAGACCTATTCTGGATTTGAAACGCCTTAACCTGTATATAAAATATCACAAGTTTAAGATGCACTCTCTTAAAACTATTTTAGCCTGCATCAGAAGGGGAGACTTCATGGCATCTCTGGACCTAACTGAAGCCTACTTACATATCCTCATAGCTAAGGAACACCGTAGGTTCCTTCGTTTCGCCTATGCCGGAAGGCATTTTCAGTACCGGGCCCTTCCTTTTGGTCTATCCTCAGCCCCCCGGGTTTTCACCAAGATTTTATCAGTTTTAGCTGCCCATCTTAGATCTATACCCATTCGTCTTCAATTCTATTTGGATGATGTCCTGGTATTAGCGAAGTCCTTTAGACTAGCTCAGGACCACTTGAAGACCACTGTCGAGGTCCTTACAGCTCACGGTTTTTCTATTAATATTCAGAAAAGCCATCTCACCCCTGCTACCTCCATCCTTCATTTGGGTACAGTTATCAACTCCTCAGTGGGTCTAGTAAGTCTCTCCCCTGAACGGATAAGTAGCATTAGGGGGTTGGCGTCCCTAATCCAGGGCGACCCTTTCCCCACCCTCTCCTCACTTTCTTCCTTGTTAGGGAAGATGGTTTCCTGCTTTTCCATTGTTCCCTGGGCTAGACTTCACTCTCGAGATCTCCAGTGGTTTTTACTTCCCTTCCAAAAGCTTGGACAGGCCCACTTGGCAAGACGAACCCATCTTCCTCCACAGGTCCAAAGATCCCTGACGTGGTGGAAGTCCGGAGCCATCGAGGACGGTACCCTGTTCCGATCCTCCCCCACCGTAACCATCACCACGGACGCAAGTCTGTCGGGATGGGGAGCTCATTGCGGCCAGCAGCAGGCTCAGGGCCTTTGGGACACAAGCCAGTCTTCCTGCCCCATCAACTGGCTGGAGTTACACACAGTTTTCCTGGCCCTCAAGAGCTTCAGCCACATGATTGCCGGACAGGACGTCCTCATCAGGACCGACAACATGGCCACCAAGGCACATATCAACCGTCAAGGGGGCACCAGGTCCAGGACTCTGATGCTAGAGGCCAAGAAGATCGGCCTCTGGGCAGAGAGACACTTGTCCTCTCTCCGATCGGAACACATATCGGGGACAGACAACATACAGGCGGATGCCCTCAGCCGGGCAACAGTAAAGCAAACGGAGTGGAAATTAGATCCGAGAGTTTTTCAGCAAATCTCAATGAGGTTCGGCAAACCATTAATAGATCTGTTTGCTTCCCCTCTCAACACCCAACTTCCCCGCTTCTTCTCCCGCTTCCCGGCCCAGGGGGCGGAGAACTACAATGCCCTCCACTGTCCCTGGCCCAGGGGACTACTGTACGCTTTTCCTCCATTACCTATCCTTCCCCAAGTCATCCACAAGATATTGGAGGAGCAAGCGGAGGTAATATTGATAGCTCCCTTATGGCCCAGGCAACCCTGGTTTGCGGACTTAAAAATGTTGTCGGTGGTGGAGCCATGGCAAATACCAGTGAATCCTCAACTGCTCTCCCAGGGGTCCCTCCTACACCCGGACCCAGGCAGGTGCCGCTTGACCGCCTGGCTTTTGAGCGGAGCGTCCTGAGGAGTCAGGATTTTGACAACGATGTCATTGATTATATTCATAAGGCTCGCAAACCTTCCACGGAGCGTATTTACTCCTCTACCTGGAAAACCTTTTGCTCCTGGTGTGAATCCCAAGGATTGTCTCCAATTCGCATTCCCCTCTCAAAGGTCCTTAAATTTCTAAAACACGGCCTAGATAAGGGTCTCTCTCCGAATACCATTAAGCGGCAAACTGCAGCTCTTTCCTCCATCATCGCTTGTGACTCCTGGATATCCCTTGCCCATGTTCCTTTGGTGTCCAGATTCCTCAGGGGCGTTTCCAACTTGCACCCCCCTGTGGTCCACCGTTTCCCCACTTGGGACCTCCCAAAGGTGTTGTATTCGTTAACAGAGCTTCCTTATGAGCCTCTACAAGAGGCTTCTCTACGATATCTCTCCTTCAAGGTATCTTTCCTAATTGCCATCACAACGGCCAGACGGATATCCGAGTTAGCAGCATTATCTGTCAGAGAGGACCTATGCCTTTTTCATCAAGACAAAGTAGTCCTCCGCCTTGATCCGTCCTTTCTCCCCAAAATCAATTCGGTTTTCCACCGAAGTCAGGACATTATTCTACCAACCTTCTGCTCCCGGCCTTCTCACCCTTCGGAACGCAGATGGCACACGCTTGACGTGAGGAGAGCTCTTCGTGTTTACTTGAAAAGAACACGGCCCATCAGGCAATCTGAGGCCCTGTTTATTTTTTTCTCCCCTCAAAAGATCGGCCTCAAAGCTTCTTCGTCCACCATTGGTCGATGGATCCGTGGGGCCATTGCCAAAGCCTATGACGTGGAGGGCGTCCAGAGGCCTCTAGGTATAACCACGCACTCCACTAGGAGTGCGGCTTCCTCGGCGGCCTGGGCCACTCAATGCCCCCTGGAGGACTTATGCAAGGCGGCTACCTGGACCTCTCTCACTCCTTTTATCCGCCACTATAAGATCGATAAATTTGCCTCAGCACAGGCGGCCTTTGGGCGGAGGGTCCTACAACAAGTAGTGGAAGTTGCCCATCCCTCGGGACAATAACTTTGACATGTCCCATCCTGACTGTCGACTCCTCCCTCCAAGGAGAATGAGCGTTGACTCACCTGATACGCTCTTTCTCTTGGTAGAGGAGTCGACAGTCAGTTCCCTCCCCTTATCTACCCTTTTTTCTTCTCTCCTTGTTTTTTCCCTTCTTCAATATAGAGCTGAAGAAGTTTCCTGTATATAGTTCAGGGGTTTTTTTCTTGAATTAGTTGAATCTAGGAGTCTGAGTTGTGCTGCCACTCCGAGTCATTGTTTTCAGTTACGTCATCAAAACTGGGTCTGTGGGCGGTTCCAGCCTTTTTATACTTCTATGACTCGGACACGCCTCTAACAAGCGAGTACAACCCATCCTGACTGTCGACTCCTCTACCAAGAGAAAGAGCGTATCAGGTGAGTCAACGCTCATTCTAATTAAAAACTATCAATATCATTCATTCAGCAGTCAAACTAAGCATTCATCGGTCAGGGGGGAAGGTCTAAGGAACCCCAGGCCTGGCGGCAAAGACCACAAAGATGGTCTGAATGTTAGAAGAGGGTGGAAGGGAACCACTTCTTGCTTCCAGAAGCTATTCTCCATAGTCCATCCTCTGCTCCACATGGTACATATGGATGTAGAATATGTACCATGGGAACCATTTTTTTCAATTTCAGTCTATCTAGACAATCCATAGATATTCATGCCATAAACTATCATGAATGCTAATCTGACTTTCTCTTTAATTATTCTTTTTATTTCTTCTTGCCTTTTTCCCCAACTAGAGGAGCAGCATACAAATCCAATAAGTAAGTAAGTAAGTAAGTAAGTAAGTAAGTAAGTAAGTAAGTAAGTAAGTGTAGTAAGTGGCCCTGGGATCTCCCAGATGAAAAAGTTTTCTTTCAAAATATGCAGATATCCTGATTTTACCTAATTCATAATAGCACAGACTCTTCTCCAGACTCCAGGCCTAGCCTGTGTTCCTCCCCAGCTTCCTCGCTGTCCAACTCTGCTGCCAGCTGTGCAGGTCACTGGTGGACCACCACAGGTACCTGGAGAACACCTAGAAAGGATAATTGAAAGCAAATCGTTATTCAGTACAGACTGGTACCTGAAAGTATTATCGATCCCATTACATACTGTTTTGTAGATTTCTTCAGCAGAGCAAAATATCTACGGTATGTACAAAGATCACCATACCATATGGGATCTATTAAATAATGGAAAATGGTTTACATTTTTGTTAAATATCTAGAAAACCAGAGTTGGGATATAATCAGATAGAAATAACTTATTGATGCTCAAACAGAAACATTTTATAGTTTGGAGCTGGAATAAACAATACCTGCAATTGTTTTGGTGCTTTTTTATTTCTGTTTTTAAAAATTGGGCCCCGCAAGTGTATTTAAGATATAAAACTTAAGCCAAAGATGACCCTCCGCACAGTACTTTTAAAAAGCTTCTGCACATGCACAGAAGCAAAAAAGAGAACCAGCTTGGGGGGGGGCAGACCTGGGTCGCTGCCAGTTCCAGTAACCTAGGCCGCCAAGTTACTAATTGTTCTATAGAACCAGTCAGAACCAGCAGAAGCCCATCTCTGAAATAATAATATAAAATATTAGCTGAATATTAACTGACCAGTTGGTTATAGTTTTGGAAAAAAAATAAAAAAAGAACAGAAGAGAAACATTTGGAAAATGAATTATTTATTCATCTCAGAATTAAATGACAATTGGGGCTTTTATTAGTAAATTATGTTCTATTCAAAAGACATTTGGGAAGCAGAATAAATTACGTTCAACTCTCTTGCAGGATAGAAAAACATGTACAGTGAGATACAAGTTAGTTTTGTAAAAGTCTAAACAGACTTTATTAATGTTTGCTTCATCCAGAATGTTTTAGGTGTTTGAAGTGTTTATTGTGCGCTGTTCAAAAGTGAAGAAACTCTACACTTTAACTTAACTCAATAGTGATAGCAGATTTATTTATTTTATTTATTTACTTAATTGGATTTTTATTCTGCCCCTCTCTGAGGACTCGGGGCGCCTCACAACATATACAAAGACACAATAGCATAGTAATCCAATTAATATCCATAAAAATAATCTTTAAAATAATCTTTAAAAATTCTAACTTTAAAAACTTTTATTAGCATTCCTTCAATAAAATCATACTAAAAACATTCATTGGTTAGGGAGAAGATCTAGTAACCCCAGGCCTGGCGACAAAGATGAGTTTTTAAACTCTTTTGAAAGGCAAGGAGGGTGGGGACAGTGCGAATCTCCAAGGGGAGCTGATTCCAGAGGACCGGGGCTCCCAGAGAGGAGGCTCTTCCCCTAGGTCCCGCCGGCCGACATTGTTTGGCTGACGGGACCCTAAGGAGACCAACTATGTGGGACCTCACCAGTTGCTGGGATTGGTGCGGCAGAAGACGGTCTCGGAGATAGTCTGGTCCTATAGCATGTAGGTCTTTATGTGTCATAACCAACACTTTGAATTGTGTCTGGAAACAGATCGGTAGCCAATGCAGTCCATGGAATGATGACGAAATATAGGCATGTCTTGGAAGGCCCAAAACTGTTCGTGCGGCTGCATTTTGGACGATTTCCGAACAATCTTCAAAGATAGCCCCATGTACAGAGCATTGCAGTAGTCAAACCTCGAGGTGATAAGGGCATAAGTGAGCAAAGACTCCCTGTCCAAATAGGGTGCACCAGGCGGACCTGGGCAAATGCCCCCCTCGCCACAGCCGAAAGATGGTGTTCTAAAGTCAGCTGTGAACCGAGAAGACGCCCAAGTTGCGAACCCTTTACTAAGGGTTTACTAAGCTGGAAACCCCACCTCCAGACTTCCGCGTTTTTGCGATGCTGCAGGGGAATCCCAGCATTGCAAAAATGGGTGCTTTGCTGGCAATGCTGTGATTTTGTTGAGGCTTCCCTCTCTGGGAAACCCCAGCTCTGGACTTCCCTTGCCAGTGAAGCACCTGTTTTTGCGATGCTGGGGTTCCCCTGCTGGGGTTCCCCTGCAGCATTGCAAAAACGTGGAAGTCTGGAGGTGGAGTTCCAATGGAGGGGGGCCTCAGGGGAATCCCAGCAGCACAAAAACGGGTGCTTTGCTGGCAACGGAAGGTCCGGAGATGGGGTTTCCCAAGGAGAAGAGCCTTTGCTTGGCAACGGAAGTCCAGAGGTGGGGCATCCCAGCGGCGGTGGCAGGTTCATAAGGTGAAAATAGTACGGAAGAAGAAGCAAAAAAATCTTAAACCCCAGTTTCTTATCTTAAAAAGTTCATATGATGAGGGGTTCTCCCCTGCACTGGAAGGAGAGTCCAACATGGGTAGTTCTCTAGTCTTATTGGTAGGGACTGAATTTAGATTAGCATATTAATGAAGTACTGCCCCCTAGCTACCCCAGTAGCTCAGTTTTAAAAAACTCAGTCTAAGTGTAGGGACATTTGAGTTTCTCTCCTATTAAATCCAGACTGGGTTTGTGTAGTATGCCTTTTTTCTAAATTGTATTAACCTTAACTTTGTTTTTCAGGATTCCCAGGTTACCTTGGATGGGATCTCTGCCCTCCGCGGGCACCACCCCCTGCAATTTTCCCTCTTGGGCCACTTCTCCTAGATAGAACTGCACTAGAAGAGAAGGTCACAGCCCTTGGTCACTGGCCTCCTCGGTCAAACCTGGCTGCCAGCCGAAGGTGGGAGGCTAGGATCACCGAGAAGAAGGCGCAAACAGCTCCTACCAGCAGCTCATCGGCCGCATTGTGCTTCAGCAGAATCAAGGGTCGTGAAGCACCTCCCAGCTGATCAGGAAGCCGCCAGGCAAACCACTCCCCAGCTGATTTTAAAAGCGGAGGCAAGCGACGGAGCCGGTCTGAGCCGAGCTGCCGGCAGCAAACAGGATTGCACCCGCCATTTTGGGGGCGGGTGGAGCGGCACAGGAGGTGGAGGCAGCGCTTCCCAGGCGAGAAATAAGCGTGCTCGCCATTTTTTGAGGCAAAGGGCGCCAAACCTCTCAGCAGTTTGGTATGAAAGTGTAGGGGCCATTGATGCGCCTGCGCGCTGCCTGATTCGGCTCAATTTGCCATTTTAAGTGAGCTGCACGAATGCAGTGCACGGAAAGCTACCGGGCCCTAAACAGAGTGCCTGAGCACAGTCTGCTAATTTTACCGGCCTGTAAGTACCATGGAGCAGTGATTTTCAACCTTTTTTGAGCCGCGGCACATTTTTTACATTTACAAAATCCTGCGGCACACCACCAAACAAAATGACACAAAATGACACTCTAAGACAGTACATATTATACATGTTATCCCCCCTTGTGTGTGTGTGTGTGTGTGTGTGTGTATACACACTCTTGAACCATTTCCAGAAACAGGTGAGGGCTGGGGGTTTTCCTCTCTTATTCTTTGGGTGCTTTTTATCATATGCTTTAAATCAAGAGTCACTTCTCTCTCTCTTTTGTTTCTCTTTCCTTTCATTCTATGCCTCAATCATTTTCTCATTTCTCTTCCCCCCCCTTTTTTTCTCTCATTTCTCTCTCTTTCTCCCTTCCTCTCCTTCTCTCTCTCTTTCTTGCTTTCTTTCTCTCTGTCACTCACTCACTTTCTTTCTCTCTCTTTCTCTCTCACACACACACACTCTTTTGCTTTCTTTCTCTCTCTTTCTCTCTCTCACACACACACTCTCTTTTGCTATCTTTCTCTCTCTTTCTCTCTCTTGCTTTCTTTCTCTCTCTTTCTCTCTCTCTTGCTTTCTTTCTCTCTCTTGCTTTCTTTCTCTTTCTCTCTCTCTCTCTCCCCTCTCGCGGCACACCTGACTATGAACACTAGTGTTCCGCGGCACACTGGTTGAAAAACACTGCCATGGAGGACCAAGAGGAGGTGGGGGACAGGATGGCTCCCTCCTCTGCGGCCCCCAAACCCAAGGAAAAGGCCCACACCAGCAGATCCAGAATCAAATCTTCCCAGGCCTCCTCATCTCTTAAGGAGGCAGAGAGGAAGATAAAAGCCTTGGAGCAGCAGCTCAAGGCAGCATTGCATACTAGTTCTTCCATGGCTAGGGGCTCAGTTTCATCTATCCCACCATTCCAATAGATAACTCAATCCCAGGGCTCAGCCTCCCCACAAATCCTGACTGGCCACAGAAAGGGACTGGTCACCAGAACATCAGGCACCACCCTTGCCACCTCTGGCTGTGCCCTCACCTGGGCCTATACCTGAGGGACTGGGGCCTTCAGGCCAGCACATACATGTGCCCAATTACCTTCCACTGGGCATGCATGCCCCTTCAGCCATGTTTACCCCCACTACCGTGGGGTTTTGGGCTCAGACCAACAACTGGCAAGGCCTGCCCCCGTCACTGCAGGACATTATAGCAAACACATATTCCCAGTGCATGGCGGCGGGAGCGCAGCAATACAGTAACCATCCTTCCCACCAGGCTCAATCTAGGGACCTGTGGTCAGTGCCCGCAACACCCCCATCAGGAAGCGGGTCCCTAGCGGAGGAACCACCCTTGATGGATGATGGCAGCGACCGGAACAATGAGTTGTCTGAAGATGAGACAGTGCCGGAGCAACCTGCTCCATCGTGCCTGTTTAGACCATCACTTTTCAGAATACTTTAACATAAAGCGAAGCAGGTGGTAGACCTACCAGGCCCCACTAGGCCCTCTGAGATGGCGGAACCACCCAGGTCATCGACATGCCTGTTCAAGGAGGCGGATCACATTCCATCAGCCGAGATTTTCGTAGAAAACATTAAACGCCCGTGGCAACATTTGGCGGCGGCTCAGGGTCTTTCCACAGTGGAGAGGAGGTTCTATACCTTTGATGACAAAATGGAGGCATTGTTACAGTTCCCACCCATCGACAAGCCTGTGGCGACTCTAGTTTCCAAAGCCCTGGTACCGTCAGAGACAGCGGACAGCCTTAAACTGGATGACAGGAAGGCAGAAACGCAGTTGAAGAAAACACATCAAATGGCCAGTTGGAGCCTACGGGCAGCCTCAGCGGCGTCCTTTTTCAACAGAACATCAATCATGTGGATCCGAGAGATGCAGGCGAGACTGGGAACTGAGGATGCCCGGTTAAAACAGGACCTGAACAAATTAATGGCCACTGCCGAATTTTTGGCTGACACCATGCTGCATGCAGCAAAGTTTTTGTCCAGAAGCATGGCAGCCACATTGTCGTCACAACGCCTCCTGTGGCTCCGCAATTAGCAGGCAGACACGAAGTCGAAGTGGAACCTGGCTTCTTCTCCCTTTCAAGGCTCCGAACCTTTTGGGGAGGCGTTAGAGTCCGTCCTCATAGAGGACAAAGGCAAACAAAAGGTTCTCCCCAGGGCTTACAAACACCAGGAGCTCCTTATTTCCAGAGACAGCCCTTTTGTTGGGAGCCTTCCTCGGGCACGGCCCAGCCACCAAGGTCGTACTCCCAGGGTCAGTACAACCAGTACACCTTCAGAGTCAATAGAGCCGGATTCCAAGACAGATCCAGAAATTACCAACAATCAAGGCGCCCCTTCAAAGTTTCCAACCAAAGGGGCTTCAAACGCAACAAGTGACTCTTCTGGAGCTTTCCCTATAGGAGGCAAACTGCAATATTTCAGTGCTTCCTGGGAGACTATGTCCTCAGACGAATGGGCCTTGGCCACTGTATAACAGGGTCTGCGGCTGGAGTTTGTCCAAATCCCACCCAACCATTTTCTAGGGTGCCCAGTAACTCTAGATCCCCAGAAATGGGAACTACTGAACCAGGAAATTACCCACCTCTTGGACATTCAGGTGATCGAGAAGGTGCCGCACGACCTGGAAGGCACAGGGTTTTATTCAATAGTCTTTACTGTTCCCAAGGCATCAGGAGGTTGCAGACTAATCTTGAACCTGAAGCAACTGAACATCTTAATTCGCTACAGAAGGTTCAAGATGCAGTCTCTATGGTCCATCTTGGCTTCAATTTGCCCCCAAGATCTTCTCACATCAATAGACTTGAAGGAGATGTATCTCCACGTTCTGATCCATCCGGCACATCGGATGTTTCTCCAATACTGTCTGGAGGGAGTGCATTATCAGTACAGGGCAATGTCCTTTGGCCTTTCATCTGCCTCATGGACATTTACAAAGCTGCTGGACATCCTGACAGCCAGCCTTTGTGCCAAACCCATATGCTTGATGGCCTAACTGGACGGATATAATTATATTATCCAGGTCCCCAGAGGAGGAGCTCCACTGCACCATACAGACACTACGAAAACATGACTTCACCATCAATGTATCCAAGAGTCAGCTGGTTCCCACTACTAGCCTCTTACATCTAGGCTCAATCATAGACATAGAATCGGGGCACTGTTTCCCTCTCTCCAGAGAGACAATCCAACATTCTGCAGATGATAGCCAGCTTATAACACCAGCGCCAAGTACCTCTGTCTTTCCTTTTCAAACTGATCGGGACCTTGGTCTCGTGTATAGACATTGTTCCATGGGCCCGGCATCATATTCGAGCCCTCCAGTGGTTTTTACTGCCCTTCCAGAGAGCAAAGATCAGCCACTCACACAAGTTGGTTCCCTTAACTCGGAGAATTCGAGACTCCCTGCGATGGTGGACATCTTAAGTGTTATATCAAAGGTCTTCATTCCGAGACCAAGACCATATCATACTCACAACCGATGCCAGTCTGACAGGTTGGGGAGCACATGTGGGCTCTCAAATGGCTCAGGTTCATTGCTTTCCCACTTGGGACCTCCTGCTTGTTTTGCAAGCACTCACAGGGCCGCCATTTGAACCCCTACAGACAATCTTCCTCCGCTTCCTATCTATGAAGACAGCATTCCTTGTGGCGATAACTTCAGCTCGCCAGGTGTCTGAATTGTCAACTCTTTCAGTGCGTCCAGACCTCTGCATTTTCCACCCAGACAGAGTCATTCTGCGTCTGGACCCGGCGTTCATTCCAAAGGTCAACACCTTATTCCACAGAAAGCAAGACCTCGAGTTACCAGATTTTTCAATGCATGGAAATCACCCTTCAGAGCTTAGGTGGCACAAGGTGGACGCCTGGAGGGCATTAAAAATTTACATTAGATGGACAAAAGCATTTAGAAAATCCGAGGCCCTGTTTGTCTCATTTCTCAAGCGAAGATGGGCCTCAAGGTATCAGCACAGACACTTAGCCACTGGCTTCGGAGCTGTATAGTGGAAGCTTATAAAGCAAGGTTGCAGCCCCCACCAACGGGGATTACTGCTCACTCTACCCGAAGCACAGCCACGTCTGCCGCGTGGTCCATGCAGGAATCCATCGAGGACATTTGTTGGGCGGCCACTTGGCACCGTCAACATTCATATGGCATTACAAACTAGACTCGTTCGCCTCAGCTGAGGCGGCATTTGGGAGGCAAGTTCTTCAAAGGGTGTGCATTTCCCCTGCGCCCCTAGTCCAGCCTTCTCCCTCCCATGGAACTTAAACTTGGGTATACAGTGATCCCTCGATTATCGCGAGGGTTCCGTTCCAAGACCCCTCGCGATAATCGATTTTTCGTGATGTAGGGTTGCGGAAGTAAAAAGATCATCTGCGCATGCGCACCCTTTTTTTCATGGCCGCGCATGCGCAGATGGTGGAGTTTGCGTGGGCGGCGGGGAAGACCCAGGGAAGGTTCCTTCGGCCGCCCAGCAGCTGATCTGCTCGGCAGCGCAGCGAGGAGCCGAATCGGGGTTTCCCCTTTGCGTGGGCGGCAGGGAAACCCCGATCTTCGTCTGCTCACTGCTGCTGCGGCCGCCCAGCAGCTGATCTGCTCAGCAGCGCAGCAGCAGCAAGCAGACGAAGATCGGGGTTTCCCCGCCGCCCACGCAAAGGGGAACCCCGATTCGGCTCCTCGCTGCGCTGCCGAGCAGATCAGCTGCTGGGCGGCCGAAGGAACCTTCCCTGGGTCTTCCTCGCTGATGCGCCCGGCCGCCCGCCGCCCGCCCGCCCGCCGCCCGCCAGCAAGAGGGGGAGAGATAGAGAAAGAGAGAGAAGGAAAGAAAGAGATGAGAGAGGGAGGAAGAGAGTGTGAGAGAGGAAGAAGCAAGATAGAGAAAGAGAGAGAGAAAGAAAGATGAGAAAGGAAGGAAGGAAGAGAGTGACGTCATCGGGTGGGAAATATCGCGATATAGCGTTTCGCGAAGAACGAGATCGCGAAAATTGAGGGATCACTGTATCCCATGTTTAACTCTCCTTCCAGTGCAGGGGAGAAGAACCGTTGTACTTACCTGAACGGTCTTCTCGATGCACTAGAAGAAGGGTCCAAACCCTCCCGGCCATTGGGCCCAGGGGTGCTTATCCGTTTTCAGTTCAGTTTTTTTCCAGTTACCTGTTGCTACTGTTGAATAAATGATGTTTAGTTTACCTTCACTAATATCTTCGTTTTTTAAAATTGAGCTAGTTTTAGAAGACTTGGGGCAGCTCACAACAATAATAAAAACAATATTATAGCGAAACAAATCTAATATTTAAAAGGAAGCATATAAAACCCTATCATATTTAAAAACCAAACAACACATACATACCAAACATAAAATATAAAGAGCCTGGGTGAAAGGTGTCTCAGTTCCCCCATGCTGGCAATATAGATGGGGCTTGAGTAGTTTACGAAAGACAAGGAGGGTGGGGGCAGTTCTAATCTCCGGGGGGGAGTTGATTCCAGAGGGCCGGGGCCACCACAGAAAAGGCTCTTCCCCTGGGGCCTGCCAAATGACATTGTTTAGTCGATGGGACCCGGAGAAGGCCAACTCTGTGGGACCTTATCAGTTGCTGGGATTCGTGCAGTAGCAGGCGGTTCCGGAGGTACTCTGGCCCAATGCCATGTAGGGCTATAAAGGTCATAACCAACAGTTTGAATTGTGACCGGAAACTGATCAGCAGCCAATGCAGGCCACGGAGTGTTGTAGAAACATGGGTGAATCTGGGAAACCCCACGATGGCTCTCGCGGCCGCGTTCTGCACGATCTGAAGTTTCCGAACACTTTTCAAAGGTAGCCCCATGTAGAGAGCATTGCAGTAATCGAACCTTGAGGTGATGAGGGCATGAGCGACTGTGAGCAATTACTCCCTGTCCAAATAGGGCCACAACTGGTGCACCAGGCGAACCTGGGCAAACGCCCTCCTTGCCACAGCCGAAAGATGATGTTCCAATGTCAGCTGTGGATCGAGGAGTACGCCCAAGTTGTGAACCCTCTCTGAGGGGGTCAGTAGTTCCCTTCCCAGGGTGATGGACGGACAGATGGAATTGTACTTGGGAGGCAAGACCCACAGCCACTCCGTCTTGTCTGGGTTGAGTTTGGGTTTGTTGACCCCCATCCAGGCCCCAACAGCCTCCAGGCACCGGCACATCACTTCCATTGCTTCGTTGACTGGACATGGGAGAGGACCGACCCCTGAGGTACCCCACAAGGGAGAGACCTAGAGGTCAATCTCTGACCCTCCACTAACACCGACTGCGACCAACCGGAGAGGTAGGAGGAGAACCACTGGAGACCAGCGCCTCCCACTCCCAGCCCCTCCACCCGGCGCAGAAGGATACCATGGTTGATGGTATCAAAAGTTGCTGAGAGGTCAAGAAGCACCAGGAGAGAAGACAGGCCCCTGTCCTGGGCCTGCCAGAGATCATCCATCAACATGACTAAAGCAGTTTCTGTGCTGTAGCCGGGCCTGAATCCAGATTGTTGACGACCTAGATAATCGACTTCTTCCAAGGACCGCTGGAGCTGGAGCGCCACCAACTTCTCAACAAACTTCCCCATAAAGGGAAGCTTGTAGACTGGACAATAGTTATTAAGTACGGCTGTGTCCAGGGAAGGCTTCTTGAGGAGGGGGCGCACAAGGGCCTCCTTATAAGGGGCCGGAAAGGACCCCCTCCCCACGGAGGCGTCGACAATCTCCTGGACCCAGCTCTGTGTCACCTCTCGACTGGCCGAAACCAACCAAGAGGGACATGGATCCAGTAGACAGGTGATGGAACTCACAGCTCTAATGGCCTTGTCCACTTCATCAGGTGTCACCAAGTCAAACCCCTCCCAGAGAGATGGACAAAGACATTTAGCCCCAGTCACCTCTACTGTCTCATTGTCAGCTGATACTGTTATGCAATTGGAGTCGAGGTCCGCCTGGATCCGAGCGACTTTATCAGTGAAAAACAAGTTCAATTCCTCGTCACTACCCTGCAAGGGCTCCCCAACTCCCCCTTGATTTAGTAGGGAGCAGGTCACCCTAAACAGAGTGGCTGGGCGGGATTCCGCTGATGCAATCAAGGTGGCATGGTAAGGGCATCTTGTCGTCTTGAGCGCCACTTTGTAGGTCTTAATAAAAGCTCTTACAAGTGTTCGATCAGATACGGACTTACTCTTCCTCCACCGCTTCTCTAGACATCTCTTCTGGCGTTTCAACTCCCGGAGCTCCTCGTTGAACCATGGAGCTCTACGGGGTCTAGTGCCACGGAGAGGTCGCAATGGCGCAATTCGGTCAAGAGCCTCCGCTGCAGCCTTGTTCCAGGTCTCAGTAAGAGACTCTGCCGAGCTGTGGACGAGTGAATCTGGTATAACCCCAAGTGCCCTCTGAAAGCCCTCAGGGTCCATCAGGCATCTGGGGCGGAACCTCCTAATCGGTTCTGCCTCCCTGTGGGGAAGGATTGGAGTCAGGAAATCAAGCCGCAGTAGAAAATGATCTTCTAAGCCTCTTAGTCTCAGACCATTACTCAATTGCTCTGAGAGGAATACCATGTTGGGTGTGTGTCCACCCTTGTGAGTTGGACCCTGAACTACTTGAGTCAGGTCCATGGCTATCATGGTGGCCATGAACTCCTGTGCCAATCCAGAGGAACCACCGAGTGATGGCAGATTGAAGTCCCCCAGGACAATGAGTCTGGGGAACTCCACCGCCAACCCGGTCACCTCCTCGAGCAGCACAGGCAGGGCTGTTGACACGCAGCTGGGAGGCAGGTACGTGAGTAACAAGCCCACCTGAACCCCTAAGTCCAACTTCACAAGGAGTGACTCATAACCCGCAATCTCAGGGGTAACAAGTCTACGCAGGCGAAGGTTCTCCTTGGCTACAATAGCCACTCCTCCCTCCCTTCCCTGGGGTCGAGGCTGATGCCATATCTGAAACCCAGCTGGGCATATTTCCGAGAGAGGAACTCCTCCCCCTGGGCCCAGCCAGGTTTCAGTCACACATGCCAGATTGGCCTCCTCATCCAGGATCAGATCCCGGATGAGGAGAGCTTTGTTTACAACCGATCTGGCATTGAGCAGCAGCAGTTTGAGCCCAGGGCCCGGATTGCACTTGTCACCAGGACCCCAGGTTGAGCTCACGGGGCCGGAACAAGGGATCGCTGTTAGGCAGTGATCTCTTTTTCCTCCAGAACAGCTCTCCCCGTGACTCCCACCATATCTACCTCTCCCCAGCACGACCGGAATTTTCTGGCCCTCTGTCACCCCGCTGATAGATATCCCCATCCCTCCTGTCTCTCTACCGCCAGGTAGGCTGAATTCTATGTTCATACTATCTCCATTATTCCCATACATACCATCCCACCCAACCCACTCATGCATATCATAAAAATTACACTACCCACTCCAATCATCCATCATTTTAAAAAACCCATAAATTAGTTAAAAGTTAAATTCTAGAAAAATTAATAGCAACCCTTAATAATTAATACTAATGATATCAAAACGATACCAAAAAAACCCTTAGTTCCTTAAAATAGAGTAAATATGAAATGTAAAATACTAAATGTAAGTACAATAATAAAGTACAAAATACAAGAATACAAAAATATAGATAGGATCGAATTAATTACGTTAAAAAGCTAGTTAATAATTGCAAATGCATCAGTTCAATTCAGGTCAGCCCAGTAACAATGTCCATAAGAACAGCTGGATCACCAGTTCACATACAAGGGGGCAATAGATTCTTCCAGGGGTGTAAGGAAGAGAGAGTCCACCCTTATAGGAGTCCATAGAGGGGGAGGTCATGGATGATATGAATAAGTTTTAATGAGGCATGGGTAAGGGTCTCTTTCCCAGATCTTATGATAGAGTCTATGGAAACTTCTAGAAGTTCTCCCTCATCAGTTAAAATGCCAGCTGCAATAAATGTAAACAACATCATCCAGGCAAGGTAGTCCACATAGAAGGGTCTCTGCAGCAGTCAGGATTCCACAGATAAGAGAGGAGCAATAGTTAGAAAATAGTGGAAGGGGACTTCCGGTTTGACGTCACGTCGTGGCGGAGCGGTCTTCGAGGGCTCTCGAGATCGATCTCCGCGTTTCTGCTCTTAGGCCCGCCATTTGAGGCAGTTGCAGCTTGGAGGGACGAGCAACTTTTAGGGGAACTCTCCGTGCACCCGTAGCGGTAAGGCAATCCGCGGGGGGAGCGGAGAAACGCCCAGGCCGGGGCTGAAGAGATCGGCCTGTGCCGATCCGAAGACGTGGCTGCCCGACATCCTGTAGGAAGCTAGAAGAGCAGCTAAAAATAGATCTAGTATCGAGATATTGAGTATTGTTTTGGATGGTATGGTGGTCGGCGAGATTGAGAAGGGTTTTTACTGAACGGTGGTGAGCGACGGTGAGCGTGTTTCCCTGCTGCGAAGGAAGGAACCAACTCGGTGATTCAGCAAAAACATAAGACGGCGGCCATTACCAAGTGGGGAAGAGAGGTCGGGGGACCGCATTGAGAGCATCAGTGTCGATGGTGAAAACTGGCTTGAACTCTCCCCTGTACCCGGCTTTTGTGTTGGAGAGGAAAATAGCTGTTTGGATCGGCAGCAGGAGCTAAGTGGGTTAAGTGAATGTGATGGTGGTTTGTGGAGGTTGGTGAAAGTTCGTGGAAGTTTTTGGAAGTTGCAAAAAGGAACGATACTTGGCTATTTGGAGTCCCTCAGAAGGAATTTTGAAAACTGGAAGCCGGCGCTGACGCAAGGGTATATATAAGTGTGAATATTTGATTCGTTGAAAATAACTGAACAGCTTTGGAATTATAAATATAAGAGGGTACAAACGGTCCAAAGTTTGGTATTCATTTGTGTATAAACTTTTTGATTCTCTCTACCTCTGACTATCTTGAAGATCTTCTACTATACTCCTGATTATTAGTTACCTATATTGGATTTAATTCATCTCTTCTTAGACTCTCTGAACGATTGATTATTATTAAACCGCTGACTGATACTTGAATAAGGAAATAAATTAATATCGAAGACGGAAGTCAGAAGAAAGAAGATAGAAGGAGAAAAAGAAAATATTTAAAATTGTTCCAAAACACCTTGTCTCTAATACAACTATAAACTCTATAATCTTTTCTCTAGTATACTTTAGCTTTCTACTTCAACCCTCTCTTACTCTCTCTTATATTTTAGTAACATTAGTAATACCATATAGTAATAATAATAGAGTATAAGATTCTGATATTTATATATTTACATATTTATATATTTATATATTTATATACACTTAGGAATATTGATAGTAGATAATTGGATTTAAACTTTGAGCCTCATGTGTAAAGGTTTGTTTATTAACTAACTAACTAATTAAGAACATTGAGTCAAATATTAGAGTACTATTTAATTAAAAATATCAAAAGCATTTCTGGAAGTAAATTATTGTTAAAAATTGACAAAGATTTTATAAATTTAAGTTAACTGACATTTGTATAATTTTTTGATGAATTGAATTGTTACTGATTGATACTTGAACCAACTAATTAGCCTGAATCAACTAATTAATTAACTAACTAATGCAATTGCTTAGCTATTTTTATTAACTATATTGAATATATATAGAAATTGATTAACTGACAAATTCATTATCTGCCCAATTATTTGGAGGGCAATTTGATAGTAAAGCTTGTGACTCTGTGGGCTCTAAGTTAACTTAAAATGTCAAGGCCTTTAGCAAATGTTTCCCAATTTAAAGGTGGAAATAAATCTTCAACATCCCAACCTACAACCCCTCAGAGCTCTAAAGGGGCAGAAAGTGTGACAACTATGGCTTCCCAGTCCTCAACAATTACACTTGCGTCATTGCAAGAGTCACTGCAAGAGTTAATACTAAAAATGCAAGAATCTCTAGATCAAAATTGTGAAAAATTGGCTGGGAATATAGAGAAAGTAAGAGGGGAAATCCAAAAAGATATACAGAGAGTGGAGGACAGAGTAGGTAAGATGGACGGGAAAATAGAGCTTATCCAGGGTGCACTTTCTGAAAACGCACAAAAGATACAGGAGATAGAGCAGAAAAATGAAAAGTTGGAAGTTAAATTGCAGGAAACAGAAGAAAATACAAGGTCAGCCATCCAAAATATGGAAGAGGCCCTGTTAAATGTGGAGCTTGAAAAAGCCTCTTTTTTCTTAAGATTTCAAAATATACCAGAAAGCAAGGAAGAAAACATAGCAGATACAATGGCGGAGATAATAGCAGGAGTAACAGGATCAACAGCTAGAAGGGTACTGAAGGAAATAGATGAGATATATCGTGTGTACACTGGATATGCCCACAGGAATAAATTACCTCGAGAAGTCCATGTTAGGTTTGTTAAAAAAACTGCGAGGGACGAGATATACCATTTGGCCAAAGACGACCCGATAATACATAAAGGAAAGGAGGTAATAGTGTTAAAGCAAATCCCTAGGCGAATTAGAGAAAAGAGAAGGCAATATCAAACGTTGACATCTAAACTGCACCGGCATAAAATTTCCTTTAGGTGGCTTATCCCTGAAGGTCTTATAGTCACCCTTCTAGGGAAAAAACATAGGATTAATACAACAGAAGAGGCTCAAAACTTTTTAGAACAAAATATTAAGACAATTGAACTGCAAGAACTAGGGGGGAGAGTGAGAAATGAGGCAGAGAGTAGAGAGGAATCTGTATCGGATGAGAATATACAAGAACCGGAGATCAGATATAAACGACCAATCAATGGCAAAGAAGGGGCAACTACAAGGTCTAGAGCAGGAGGTAGAGAGCGGAACTAAGAAAATAACTACAGAGGAAGAACTTTCACTAATATCTATAAACATCAATGGTATAAATGCTTCAAAGAAAAGGAATAAAATATGGCATAAATTGACTAAAAGCAACCCAGATATAACCTGTCTCCAGGAAGTACATATCAAGAAAGATCAGCACTCAGTCTTAGAATGTCCAAAACTAGGGAAACTTTTTGCTTCCCTAGCACCAGTCAAGAAACGTGGAACTGTAATTTATATCAAAACACGCCTAAATCCCAAATTATTATACTCTGATGAAGAAGGAAGAATCTTGGCAATACAGATAAACAAAGGGAATATCCCCACAGTAATAATCTCAATATACGCTCCTAACAAAAAACAGGCTGAATTCTATGCTAAAATACACCAAATTTTACTAGACATTGACTCAAAAAAATTTGTAATAGTTGGAGATTACAACTCGATAGCGGATAGAAAAAACGATTACAAAAGTAGTAATAAGAAAAAAGTTAGAAAAATTCTTCCACATACTTTCAAACATATGGTAGAAGAATTCCTACTGAAAGATACGTGGAGATCCTTACACCCAAATAATAGATACTATACACATTTCTCATACCCACATAAGTCATGGTCAAGAATAGACATGGCATGGGCCAACCAAGAATTCACTCAAAATATTACAGAATCAGAGATCCTCCCTAACACCTGGGCGGACCACAATCCAATTTGGCTTAAATGGACGGAGCAAGAAAGATCTATTAGGAAAAGGTGGTCGTTAAACCAATCTATTATTAAGGAAAAGGAATATATACAAAAAATGGAAAAGGAATTAAAATATTTCCTAGAAATAAATGACAATGGCGAAACAAATAAAGCCAATTTATGGGACACTACGAAGGCCTATATCAGAGGCTTATCGATAGCATACCTAGCGGGTAAGAATAAGCAAAAGAAAAGTGAAATGCACAAATTGACTCAAAAAATTACCACTTTAGAAGAAGAACTTCATAAAAATCCATCTGACCCTAAAACACTAAAAGAACTGAATTTGACAAAACACAAGGTAAATTTACACCATCAGGAAGAATTGGCACAAAAAATTAGAAGTCAAAAACAAATTTTTTTCGAAAATGCCAACAAGCCTGGGAGGTGGCTAGCTTGGAAATTAGCCTCTCAACAAGCAGAGAGACACATTGAAGGTTTAATTGATTCACAAGGGGAAAGACAAACGCAGGAATCAAAGAAAAAAATTATAGCTGAGCAATTCTATTCCAATCTATACGATCAAGAACAGGTGGAGGATAGTAAAATTAATGACTACCTAGGACAAATAGAATTACCAAAAATTTCCGAAGATCAAAAAACAAAATTGAATGACAAAATTACGATTACTGAACTCAGGCAAGTTCTTGGTAAACAAAAAAACAATAAATCTCCCGGACCGGATGGGATACCTTTTGAGTTGTACAAGACTTTACAAGGATTATTAGAGACATATATGTTAGAACTATTTAATGATATCCTATCGGGCGGGATCATACCGGAGTCATGGAAGCATGCATACATTACGCTAATTTCTAAAAGTGAATCTGAAAAATCCCTAATCCAAAACTACAGGCCAATTACTCTCCTCAATACTGACTATAAAATTTTAGCGGCAATAATCTCTGAAAGACTAAAACCAATCTTAAATCAAATTATCCACATTGACCAAAGCGGTTTTCTCCCGTATAGACAAATCAAAAATAATACTAGAACGATACTGAACGTAATGGAATATTACGACGTACAGATTGGAAGACAGGCCGCATTGGTCTTCGTGGATGCGGAAAAAGCGTTCGATAAAATTAATTGGAGATATTTCATACTGCAGTTACAAAAAATGAATTTTGGAGACCAATTAGTGGGTTTAATCAGCACAATATATTCGCAGCAAAAAGCAAAAATAATAATTAATAAAAAAATGACTGAGGAAATACAAATTAGAAAAGGTGTAAGGCAAGGGTGCCCGCTGGCACCTCTGATTTTCATAACAGCATTAGAAGCTCTACTGATCAAGATACGTAACAATTCGAACATAAAAGGATTAAAAACTAAAAATGAGGAATTTAAGTTACAAGCTTATGCGGATGATATGGTGTTTATCTTGGAAGACCCACTGATATCAGGCAAATATTTATTAAAAGAGATAGAGAACTTTGGAGCAGTGGCAAGGTTAAAAATAAATAAAGATAAAACTAAGATAATAGTTAAAAATATGACGTCAAGACAGAGACTAGAATTAGAAAATGAACTGGAAATCCAAATTGTTCCAAAGGTAAGATATTTGGGAATAATTCTTACAGCCAAGTGTAGCACCATATACAAGGACAACTATGAAAAATTTCTGCAAACGACAAAAACAAATTTGGATAAATGGGCCAATCTCCAACTATCATTTCTTGGAAAAATTGCAGTAATAAAAATGAATATACTCCCTAAGATTCTTTTTCTCTATCAGACAATACCCATAAAATTACCCAGGAAATTCTTTGACTCATTAAAGAAGTTCACACACCAATTTATCTGGAGCAAAAAAAAGGCCAGGCTAAAGTATAAACATTTACAGGACCACAGGAGCAGAGGAGGGATGGGAGTGCCGGATTGGAAGATATACTACAATGCTGCATCACTGAATTGGATACGGGAATGGATCATTTTAAGGGATAAAAGAACACTAGCCTTAGAAGGCTATAATCTGGAATTTGGTTGGCATTTATATTTAATTGGGAAAAAGGGTAAATTACTTACACATTTCAAACAGCATTTTATCCGAAAAAGTTTAATAGAAACATGGCAATCAGTGCAAAGGTCCCAATACCTGCAAACACCAAGATGGCTCTCACCGAATGAGGTCATAACATATCCCAAGACAATGATCCTAAAGAATAAAATAACATATGACCAATTATTGAATGAAGATGATTCGCTAATTTCTAAATCGGACCTTCAGGACAAAGGGATTAAATTGGACTGGATTCAATATTATCAAATTAGATCCAAATACAAAGAGGACAGGGAAAGGCAAGGATTCCAAAAAATTGGCATATTTGATAAAATATTATTGGGCGCAGATGATAAACAAATTTCCAAAATCTATAAATATTTGCTTTACCAAGAACTTGCCGAGGAGGAAGTTAAAGGTAGCATGATAGCCTGGGGGCAAAACTTTGGGTATACGATAAACTTGCCAGAATGGGAAAAAAATTGGGTAAATAATTATAAAATAACACTTTCAATTCCATATAAAGAGAACATATACAAAATGTTCTACAGATGGCATCTACCCCCAGCCCGTCTTTCCAAAATGTATCCAAAACTTTCCCCCACTTGTTGGAAGTGCCGAGAAAAACCAGGCACCTACTATCATATGTGGTGGACATGCTCAGTAGTCAGACAATTCTGGAGGAAAATCCAAAATATGATTGAAGAAATTATAAAAAAGGAAATAAAAATAAGACCAGAACTCTTCCTATTAGGGATATTCAGACAATACTTCTCAAAACATGATAGACATTTAATATTACATATCACAACAGCGGCTAGAATTATGTATGCCCAATTATGGAAAGAGGAGCTCCCCCCCACAATTTACAGTGTGACGAATAAAATATACCAGGTGGTTGAAATGACAAAGCTGACCTACGAGTTACAAGATAGGGACATGGAAGACTTCCATAAAAGCTGGGACAGGTGGTATATCTGGGTTGCCCAAAAAAAATAAAAAATAAATTAGAACCAAATTATAACTTATGTAATTTAAAATTAGGAACCTCAATACCAAATTCAAAAGTAATAAAATTAACTACAATTTATACACATTAGGATAAAATAGCACCATTATACCATTGAAGGATATATATATGAATGACAAAATGTTATGAAGAATGGCAAATGTATATATGCAATTGATGTATAATAAAGTAATAAAAGGACTAGACTTAAGCTGCACATTAAATGTACTACTCTTAGAGTAGGTTGAATGTAAATAACGATATCAAATGTAATTGATAAAGCAGAGTGCTTTATTTTTCTTTTCTTTTTTGATTTCACACTTTTTTCTTTTCTCCTACTCTTTTTCTTTCTTCTAATCTAACTGTGTGTACGTTGTGTTGTACTATATGTACTATATTCGTGTGATTTTATTGTAAATATTTAATAAACTTTATTTTAAAAAAAAAGAAAATAGTGGAAGGGCTCACTCACTTGGTCTCTCTCCTTGGTATGATCTTGCCAGAAATGACAAACTGGCTTTAAGTCCAAGGAGCCAAGGTACAGACAGATCTGCTTCTTGGTGTTATAGCGGTCCCAACAAGATCTCCAACCACTCCATCCGCTACTCTGATGAGAATCACGCTGTTCCCGATGCCCAGAAAAATTCCCCGGCATCCACAGCGTGTTCAACATCTCCAGGCTCCCAGAGTAATTTCTGCCAGTTGCTGCTACTCTGATTGTTCTCTGTAGCAAAAAACACTTCACATGGCCATGGGATTTAAACTCGGGGTGCCCTCTCTGTTCAGATCTAATTCAAACGTGCTGTTAATTACTGTTAGTTTTACACATTTGCCACCTCCCGTTCACTCTCACTCTCTCATAGCTTCTCTCACAGCTGGTGTTCCTGGAGACTCCGGTCTCACTCTCCTCAGTTCTCGTAAATGCTGGTCGCCATTTTTCCTCCCCCTCAGATCCCAGATCTCCAACACTGTCCTCCCGTTTAGTTCTCACCGCCTGTTTTCGGGTCTTGAAATAGATTAGAAACACAGCCGTCACTCCTCCTCAACCGAACATTGCCAAAAGGCTGATTCACCCAATTCGATACTATCTAAAAATTAAGATGTTAAACCGTAGTCCGGTGGAGCAGCGTCTTCAAGCTCCCTCCTGCTGCCCCACCGAAGCAAGACAAGAATATGACAAGAATAGAATATTTATTTGTGGGGGTGGGGAAACTGTTGAAAATTTAACATGAAATTCTGGAAGAAAAGGCGGGGTTACTATCTCAAAGTTCTCAGTCTTTGTTCAAAATTTTTGCAGAGCTCTTCCTTTTGTGCAATTAGTTGGATATTTTTCTGTTTTGTTCCTGCGTTGGCCTCTCCTTGATTAACGAGATAGTAAACGTCTGTTCCTGTTCACCTGGTTCCTGTTCATTATTTTTCATTTTCTCAGAGTGACATAATAACAGTGTGCAATATTTCAGGGGTTGTTCAACTTCCAAATACATAAACCACCATTTAAACACACAGTTCTACAGCACAGTCACAATGACAAACCACAAAGAACAATAAATAGCAGAGAATAGGACTAGAGAACTAGAGAACCCATGTTGGACTATCCTTCCAGTACATCAAGAAGACCGTTCAGATAGGTACAACGGTTCATCAGTGCTAGTGAAACAAGCCATAGAACAGGTTATAAATCACACAATAGGTAGCTTACATGCCGGAGCTTGGTTGGACAAGATTGACATAAGCATCATCTTTTCCGTTCACTCCCGGATGTGAGGTAATTAATTAATTAATTCCTCACACTCTAAAATACTGTAAAATCTCCTCCCTCTGACCTTTTCTAATCATCTCTGTTGGCGTCTGAAGTGGGGATTCACCCATCTCCAATCTTGCCCGTTTGATTCATCTGAACTCATTTCTATATCAAGTTCTTCTTCTTCACTAACATTCTCCTCTGCCTCTAAATCAGGTAAATTGACAAGTTCTAAATCACTCTCTCCCTCCAAATCTGAGCATTCCCCAGGCTGAGGGGAAATATACACAACACCATCCCTCTCCTGATGTCCCCTCCTCTCCCCAAGGGGATCAATGGGATTAGGTTTTGGAGGAAAATGGACATTAAAGTCAAAAAGTAATTCAGGAGCTTCAAAGTCGTGGGCATCCATCCAGACAGTGTTATCAGGCCCACCTCCTGACCATTCCACCAGGTACTCGAATCGGTTGTCGAGCTAATGAGAGTCTGGGCACAGGGCATGGAGGAGCAGGAACAGCAGGGGCTGGAACTGGTGGTCGAAGTGGAGAGTCAGGTGTGACTGGAACAAGTAGTGAGCGATGAAAAACGGGATGCATATGCATGGAAGTGGGCAATGTCAAATGATAGGCTACTGGATTTATGACCTTTTCAACAGGAAAAGGTCCGATGAAACATTGGTCAAGCTTGCGGTGAGGTTCAGAAGAAAGGTATTTTGTACAAAGCCAAACCTGGATCACCAACGGTCAATGAGGGAGGGTCTTTGCGGGAATGGTCCACCAAACGTTTGTAGTCTTCCTTGGCTTTAGTCAAAGAACACTTGACAAATTCATGAACTGCACGTAGCTCAGTAAGAAATTCTCTGGCAAGTGGCACTGGAGAATCAGAGGGAGTGAGTGGAAAAAGTCAGGGATGGAACCTGTAATTAGTGCAGAACGGTGTGGCCTGTGTGGAAGTATGCTCAGAGTTATTAAAGGCGAACTCCGCTAAAGGAAGATATTTCGCCCAATTTTGTCTGTCGTGAACGAAACAGCAGAGGTATTGTTAACTTTTTCGGTGCCCCCGTCTGTTTGAGGGTGATGGGTGGAAGCCAAGGAAACTTTGGCCTGGAGGGCGGTCTTTGCTGTAGGTATTTGGCGACAAGGGGTGAAATGTGCCTTCTTGGTTAACAAGTCCACCACTACAAGCACAGCAGTAAAACCAGCGGAGACAGATAAACAGGTGAGGAAGTCCATGGAAATGGTGCCCAGGGTCTGTCAGTTGTAGGCAAAGGCTGTAATAATCCTGGAGGGGGTCCGGTGGCTGCCTTGGCTTGTTGACAACGGATGCAGGAGTTTACGTAGGCATGGACATCATGGCGAAGTCTGGGCCACCAAAAGTTTGAGAGATGAGGCATAGTGTTTTGAAGAGGCCAAAGTGGCAAGCTGCGGGTTATCGTGGCACTGGTTGAGGATGAGACCTCAGAATGGGCCTGCTAGAACGTAGAGCAGGTCACGGTAGCGTAGCAAGTTGTCAGAGATGGTCCATGGAAAATCAGGTTCTAGTTCTTGCTTTCTTTGGTCTACAAAGGTGTCCTGGTGTTGAGGTTTCCGAATTCGTTCTCAAAAATCTACCATATCGTGGATGGCTGCAATCAACGTGAGAGGTAGAATGGTATGAAGCGGCACAGGTTCTTGGGCTTGGGTGTATTCAGGCTTGCGAGACAGTGCATCGGCTTGTTTGTTATCCCACTTGGTATTGTAGATGATGCGGAAGTCGAATCTGGCGAAGAACTTTCTGGCAGTTTGGAGAAATGCCAAGTTTTTGTGGTCGGTTCTGACCTGTATTTGGTGATGCGCTCCTTCCAAGTGGTGTCGCCAGGTCTCAAAAGCAGTCTTGATGGCTAAAAGTTTTTTTCCCAAATGGTATAGTTGGATTCAGCAGAATTTAATTTTCTGGAATAATAGGCACAGGGGAATAAAGGTGCGCCATCTTGGCGTTGTTGAAGAAGTACGGCCCCCACTCCAACATTGGAGACATCAACGTCTACAATAAATGGACGGGTGTGATCTGGATACTGGGTACTAGGTTCCTGCATGAAAGCTTTTTTGAGATTGATAAAAGCTTGTTGCTGTACATTGCCCCATTGAAATGTAACTCCTTTCTAGAGAATACAAGTGAGGAGCGCAGTCAAGGTGGCGAAGTTGGGAATGAAGGTTTGGTAGAAATTGACAAATCCCAAAAATCTTTGAACATCTTTGACTCGAGATGGAGGTTGCCAGGTTTGCAAGGCATCAAGTTTTCCAGTGTCCATGGTGATGCCTTTGGGGAAAATCACGTTCTAAGAAGTCCATGGAAGTTTCTAAAAATAGGCATTTTTGTAACTTGGCATAAAGATGATTTTGTTGGAGGCATTGGAGCACTTGTCGTAAGTGGGTCTCTTTAGAAAGAGAGTATATCAAAATGTCATTGTTGTGGTTGGCTCTGGCGCAGCTCCTGCCCCAAGGAATGTGGAGGGGGATGCAGGGAAAACATCAACATGTCATAGGCCTGTTTTATTGCCGACAGAGTCAGGTAGTGCAGTTTCCTTGGACGAAGAAGAAGGTGTGGGTGACTTGGAAGAGGGGGGCTTGGCGCACAGCCCAGGAAGCCAATCTCCATTATCTTCGGTCAATTCGGATGAGGAAGTGTTAGACCCACACATGCACAGAATTATGCATAGAAGAGACCAATTGAAGAAATATTACAGGAGATAAGAGAGGCCACCTGTGTTTGGGTGGGGTTCCAGTAATTAGAGCTGCTGATATAAATAGCAGCGTGCTGGCTTGGCCGCTGTGGAAGATTATCTGATTGTTGTTTATTTATTTATTTATTTATTTATTATTTAGATTTGTATGCCGCCCCTTTCCGCAGGGACCATGCCTTGCTGTTTCCAGACTTTGTTGATTTTTCACGATTTTGAAACCAAAGCAGAGCAAAGTGTGTGTGTTTCACTTAGTGGAAGGAGGGCTGTGGTGTTCCTTCACAGCTGCTAGCTAAGTACTTAAGGACTGATTAAGGGGATTGTACAGACTACCAGGTTGTTTTGGGACGAGTGCTCTTTGCAATACAAAAAGGGTGCTTTGTTTCTTTTGAATTTTTGTGATAAAGAACATTGTTTTTGAACTTTCAAGTGTGTGTGTGTCTGAAATTTGTACCCTTGAATTTTTGGGAGACTCATACCATAGAGCCTGGCAGAACACCGGTAAGGTGTTCCGGTAAGGACCTGGAACGCTGGGCCATTGTTCGAGGCTGGGGTAGGAGGGGGAGTGCCACGTCTTTTCTGAGGGCAAGCAGGAAGAAGGTGTCCAACTTCTCCACAATACAAGCAAAGGCCTTCCGTTTGACGTCTGGCTTTCTCGGCGTCACTCAGACGAGGTTTGGCTGTGCCTAGATCCATTGTTTCCTCTCGAGCAATGGCAGCTGGATGGTTTCTGGTGTCTGCTGGCATCTGGAAGACGCGTCTTGGTACTGGGCTAAAACCGTTGTTTTAAAATCTTTGGCATGGAGCTGGCACTGGTCTCTTTTTTTCCCCAAGCTGGCTTTTTAGTAGCCTTTTTAATTAATAGCCTTTTTAGATATACTTAACAGATTCAATAGAGTTGATTTATCTTATTTATTGACAATATTTATTGAAAGTGTATAATTACAAAAACTACTATTTAATCTCTATCCTACATTTTTATATATATATATATACTCATTTATGCATTTAGTAGCTATCATATAGAAACAATATTATTGAACATTAGTAAGAGAAGAACTCTCATTGTCCACTACTTAGTTATAAACACACATAGATACTTATTTAAATATTCATTGAACTTTATATAGTTAAAAGACATTAGAATGTTTGAGTTGAAAAATTACAAAATACTGTGAATGGCGATTTGGAATCAAATTTTTAATATACTGGAGAAACAAAACAAGATACTAAAAAAAAAAGTCAAACACCACCACCACAACAACAATGATGTTGAAAGGACGTAAAAGATAACATACTGCAGGGGCCCCTGGGGGTGCCTCTCCAGCAAGCCAGCAATCCATTGAATATCTATTCACATCAGAGAAAACAGGGAATACAGCACTATTACAAACCATGAATACAACATTAAAAACGGTATAAGAAACTATGGTTATTTTTTTTTTAGTATAGTTTGGAATAGTTAAAAAATGATCTTTCTTTATATCTTTCCAAACTTCTAGTAGATACTTGCTTATTGTATGTTTTTGAAATAAGAATGTGTTTTATCTTTGTCGTACCAAATAAAGGCATGCCAGCCAAGCATAAAGTCATGACCTTCCAAATTTAATATTCTTCTATTTTCTAATGTTATCCATTCTTTAATCCAAGTTAAGGTGGCTGCCTGATAATATAGCTTCCAATTAGGTAGTGCAAACCCTCCTCTTTCTTTTATATCTTCTAATATACAGTGATCCCCCGTTTATTGCGTCCCCAACCATTGCGAACAGGGTACTTCGCTATTTTTCAACCCGGAAGTCAAAAATACCATCTACGCATGCGTGCCGGGCACGCATGCGTAGATGGCAGCGGCTTCCCTGGGTCTTCCCCCTCTTGCTGGCGTCAGCGAGGAGTTTCCCCACCGCCCACGCAAACTCCTCGCTGCCGCCCGCCCTTCGCCCGCCCACGCCGTTCATTCTCGCCGCTTTTGAGCTAAATCCGGGAGCGAATTCGCTCCCGGATTTAGCTCAAAACCGCCGATAGCAAGCGGCAAGGAACGGCTTGTCTCGGCGCTTTCGAGCTGTCAGCTCGAAAGCGCCGAGACAAGCCGTTCCTTGCCGCTTGGTATCGCCGGTTTTGAGCTGAAAACCGGCGGTTTTGAGCTCAAGACCGCCGATAGCAAGCGGCAAGGAACGCCTTGTCTCGGCGCTTTCGAGCTGTCAGCTCGAAAGCGCCGAGACAAGCCGTTCCTTGCCGCTTGGTATCGCCGGTTTTGAGCTCAAAACCGCCGGTTTTCAGCTCAAAACCGCCGATAGCAAGCGGCAAGGAACGCCTTGTCTCGGCGCTTTCGAGCTGACAGCTCGAAAGCGCCGAGACAAGCCGTTCCTTGCCGCTTGGTATCGCCGGTTTTGAGCTCAAAACCGCCGGTTTTCAGCTCAAAACCGCCGATAGCAAGCGGCAAGGAACGCCTTGTCTCGGCGCTTTCGAGCTGTCAGCTCGAAAGCGCCGAGACAAGCCGTTCCTTGCCGCTTGCTATCGGCGGTTTTGAGCTGAGTCCGGAAGCGAATTCGCTTCCGGACTCAGCTCAAAACCGCCGATACCAAGCGCCCCCCGGACCCCCAACCCGGGTTTGGGGGGCTGCTAGGAAGCCCTCCATGCCGGCGGCAAACAGCCGCCCCGCCCCCAATCTTCGGCTCCTCGCTAGCGCTGTGGGAGTAAAAACACCGTCTGCACATGCGCAGACGGTGTTTTTACTTCCGCATCGCTACTTCGCGAAAACCCGCTCGTTGCGGGGGCTCCTGGAACGTAACCCTCGCAACGAGCGGGGGATCACTGTACTTAACTTTATTCTTGCCTTCTTACCTTGCCATAAAAATTTTCTAACTATTGTTGTTAGATTCTTAAAAAATTTCCCCCCTGGATTTATGGGTAAAACCTGAAATAGGAACAGCATCTTGGGTAAAACATTCATCTTAATTGTTGCAATTCCCCATGAACGATAATTTCAAATTATTCCAAATTTCTAAATCTTTTTAAATTTTTCCAATCAATTTTGTATAGTTGTCATTTTTTAAAGATATAGTTTTGGATGTGATCCAAATTCCCAAATACTTTACTTTCTTCACTATCTTCATGTTTGTGACACTTTCTAGTCGTCTTTCTTGCGATTTTGTCATATTTTTGACTATAAATTGTGTCTTACTTCTATTTATTTTTAAGCCTGCAACTTTACCATATTCTTCTATCGTTTCAATCAAAGTTGGTAATGTTGTCATAGGATTTTCTATTATAAAAGTTAAATCATCTGCAAAAGCTTGTACTTTATATGTCTCTTTCCCAATAGTTAGTCCCTGTATTTTACTATTTGCTCTTATCTTTATCAATAAAGCTTCCAGGGATAAAATAAAGAGTACGGGTGATATCGGGCATCCCTGTCTCACTCCTTTAAAAATATCAAATTTTTCCAATTGTTCATTATTTTATATAATTTTTGTTGTTTGTTTTGAATATATAGCATCAATTAGGTTTACAAATTTTGTACTGAATCTCATTTTATTTAATTGCATTTTAATAAATGTCCAATCTACATTGTCAAAGGCTTTTTTTAGCATCTAAGAACATTAATGACATTTGTTTTCCTGGATGTTGTTCATAATATTCTAACGTATTAATAATCATTCTAAGGTTATTTTTTATTTGTCTGCCTGGTAAAAACCCATTTTAGTCTTGGTGTATTTTCTTGTCTAAAATCCTTTTAAGTCTTTCTGCATAAATGGAAGTGAATCTTTTATAATCCACATTTAATAGTGATGTAGGTCTATAGTTTTGTATCTTATCTTTGTTCCAGGTTTATGAATTAATGTTATTAAAGACTCTGACCAGGATTTAGGGATTTTGCCACCCATTATACTTTCATTAAGAATTTCCAACATATTATTCATTATAACTTCACTTTCTATTTTATACCATTCTGCCGATATGGCGTCAGGTCCAGTTGCTTCATTATTATTTTGCTTTTTAATGGTTATTTGTAATTCCTTTATTCCTTTATCTAATCCTGCTTGTTGTTCTTCCGTTAATTGCGGTAAGTCTAAGGAGTCCAAATACTTAAAAATCTCATCTTCTTTTATTTCCTCGTTCTTGTATAATTCTTTATAAAATTCTTGTACTATTTTTGCTTTTTCATCGATCTTATATTTTATCATACCTTTATTATCTACTAGTTCTTTAATTATTTTTGATTACCTATATTTTCTTAGTTTATATGCGACCCATCTTCCTGGCTTATTGGCATGTTCAAAATATTGCTGTTTGGCCCTTTTAATTTTCTCTGCTATTTGGTTTTGCTCTATGAGCTTTATTTTGTGCTTAACTAGTTCCATTTATCTTTTAGTCTCACTATCTTTAGAGTTATGTTGCAATACTAACTCTAATTGATTTAATTCTCTGACTAGTTGTTTGTATTGTAACTTTTTTTCTTTATTTTTCTTAGCTGTATAACAAATTGTTAGTCCTCTAATACCGTGTTTCCCCAATAGTAAGACACCCCCGATTGTAAGACATATTGGCGGTTTCAGGGGGGTCGGCTAATATAAGCCATACCCCGAAAGTAAGACATATGTCTTACTTTCGGGGAAACACGGGGGTATTGCCGCCGGATCCTCTCTAGCGAAGGCAACACCCCTCTGCGCCCACCTCGCGCGCCGAAGGGGGAGGGACAGGACGGAAAGCGAAGCTAAGCGACTTATCACGGCGGCTTTGCTCTCACTGGCTCCCTTTTGCGCTTCTGTTACGCTTGCTTTTGCCGCCGCCGGCAGTCTACGAGCGTCCGCTGGCCGCTGCTGCAGTCACTTTCTGGCTCCGCTGGAGCCGGCTGTGGTTTCATCCTCTGCTTGGAGAGGTGGCATCCTCTGCTTGGAGAGGACTTTGGAAGTGACGCCGGCTGCTGTACCAGTTTCTTTCCTTCTCCCCCACCCCATTTTTGTAAGGAAGCGCTGAAAGACACCGCGGAACTTACCGCTGAGTAAATTTATTATTTTAAAGCAGCCGGCATCACTTCCAAAGTCCTCTCCATGGCAACTCCTGTCTTGTTTGCCTTCGGACCCCAAAATACCCCCCGCGCGCCCTTTTCCATGGGCGCGCAGTCCCCATCCCCCTGCCAGCCCGTGGGGGGGCGGGGGTGGGGAGGCGCCTGCAGTAGAAGGCGCTGCCCCCGCCCGCCCGATCCGCTCCCTCTCCTCTTCCGCCGAAAGGCAAACGGCGCGCCCCGCCGCTTAGGCTTTTGCTGCTTCTGGAGGGGTGGGCGCCGATGCTGAAAGCCTCAGTGCCATTTGGCTGCCGGGGGGGCGGGGAGGAGAAAATCCTCCCCCCCTCCAGGAGCAGCAAAAGCCTAAGCGGCGGGGCACGCCGTTTGCCTTTCGGCATCGGCGTCTTCCCCTCCACGAGCAGCAAAAGCCTCAACGACGGAGCCGAAAGGCAAACAGCGTGCCCAGTCGCTTAGGCTTTTGCTGCTTCTGGAGGGGTGGGCGCCGATGCCGAAAGCCTCAGCGCCGTTTGGCTGCCGGGGGGGCGGGGAGGAGAAAATCCTCCCCCCCTCCAGGAGCAGCAAAAGCCTAAGCGGCGGGGTGCGCTGTTTGCCTTTTGGCTCCGACGCTTAGGCTTTTGCTGCTCGTGGAGGGGGGGGGGCGATGCCAAATGCTTTCCCTCCGCGGTGGGGGGTGCAGGGCAGGCACAGTCAGCCCCAGGAGACAAAGAGAGAATGAGAGAAAGGAAAGAGATAGAAAGGGAGGGAGAGAAAGAAAGAGTGAGAGATAGAAAGGATAGAGAGAAAGAGGGAATGAGAGAAAGGAAAGAGAGAGAAAGGGAGGGAGAGAAGAAAAGAGTGAGAGATAGAAAGGATAGAGAGAAAGAGGGAATGAGAGAAAGGAAAGAGACAGAAAGGGAGGGAGAGAAGGAAAGAGTGAGAGATAGAAAGGATAGAGAGAAAGGAAAGAGAGAGAAAGGGAGAGAGAGAAGGAAAGAGTGAGAGATAGAAAGGATAGAGAGAAAGAGGGAATGAGAGAAAGGAAAGAGACAGAAAGGGAGGGAGAGAAGGAAAGAGTGAGAGATAGAAAGGATAGAGAGAAAGAGGGAATGAGAGAAAGGAAAGATAGAGAGAGAGAGAGAGAAAATAAGAGAGAGAACGAGAGAGACATATAAGACATACCCCGAAAGTAAGACGTAGGGGGGCTTTTGGGGGTAAAAAGAAAGTAAGACGCTGTCTTACTATCGGGGAAACACGGTATATGCCTTGGCGGTGTCCCATAAATTTTGAAAAGAAGTTTCTGAGTTTTTATTAATTAAAAAAAAAATTCTAGTTATATTTCTATCCATTCCTTATATTGTTGGTCTCTTATAATATTCCTATTCATCTGCCAATTCATATGTTTCTTATAATTTTTCCAGTATATCACTAAAGAATTATGGTCAGCCCATGTTTTTGTATCAATCTCAATTTTTTAAATTTCTTCTGAAGTTGTTTTCGAGGCCCAAGCCATATCTATTCTTGTTCAGATTTTATGGGGGTTAGAATAAAAGGTATATTATCTAGTTGAAGGGTGTCTTTCCCTCCAGATATCATTTAATAATAGCTCAGATCTCATTTTCTGAAAAGTAGTGGGCAAAATATTTCTCCTTTTCTTATCTTTTTTCCTCCCAGAATGGTCCAATGATCTATTTGAAATTGCATTAAAGTCACCAATTATAATCATGTTTTCAATATTTAATTCATTTATTTTTTGATGTAATTGCTTATAAAATATTTTTTGATTATCATTTGGGGCATAGATAGAAACAATAACAAGAGGTTTCAGATCTATATTTACCTGAACAATTAATATTCTACCCTCCTGGTCCGCATATAATTGTTTGGAGTTTATTGAGTTTTCAATATACATTGCTCTTTTAAGTAACTATGGTTAAACAGCAGGAGATTATTGTACATCACCATGCTGAGTTGAAATCTGATATCTTAAAATTAAATAACAACATGGAGTTGATGAGGGGGAACATCAAGAAACACGAAGAGCAAATTAAAACAGTAGAATCTAAAACAGAACAGAAAAGAAATAGAAAAAAATAGAGCAAAAACCAAATAATTCACACAAAGAACTCGAACACCAATTAATAAATCTGGAAATGGATAGGGCACCTTATTTTTTAAGGTGCCAAAATACAGTGGTACCTCAAGATACGAACCCCTCGTCTTGCGAATAACCCGAGATACGAACCCGGGGTTCAGAAAATTTTTGCCTTTTCTTACGAACTTTTTTCGCCTTACGAACCCGCCGCCGATCGGTTTTTGTGATCTGCGGCTCTGTCGGCAGGTCGGGAGGCTCCAACTGAGGTGGGGAATCCCAATAGGGAATTCCAGGGGCGGAGCTCAGACATCACGGAGACATCCTTCCTGGCCAGCCAAAACGTGGACTCCAGGAAGGAGGTCTCCGTGACGTCAAAGGTATGGGAGGGCAGAGAGAACCGTGCGTCAGAGGAGTTATCTGCAGCCGCCCCATCTGGCTGCCACTTTCCCCTCTTTCCCTTCGCTTCCTCCGCTTGGAAGTGAGACGAGGAAGTATCGGGCCAGGGGATTTCCCCCATCTCGCTGTCAAAATGTGTCCGTGGGAGACCCATCCATCCATCGCCCACTGCCCCCTCCTGCCAGAAGCCCGCAAAGAGCCAAAGCTGGGTGTGGAGAAAGGTGAAACTTTCAGCTCCTGGATGGACCAGAGAGCCTGGACACGCCACCTTCCCGCCCGTCCGCCCTGCCGATCGCCCTCCCACCCTCCGCCAACAGCGCCTGTCCCACCATCTCCAAGAGCTGCACCAAGGCTGCCCGGGAGCCACTGCTTCCAGGAGGGTTCCCCTCGCTAGCCTCCTCTAGATCTGCCGTTCAAGGCTTTGGTAACTTTGGAGGATCCCTGCCCAGCACACGCACGCTCTCCCGGCACAACTTGCCCAGAGGATTTTCTTCCACCTCTCACGATCCCTCCAATGGTAAATCGCCTTCCCTGGTTCCTTTTAAGTCCTTTGTTGCTTGAGAGAGAGAAAGAGAGAGAGAGAGAGAGAGAGAAAGAAAGTTATGAAAACTCCAGGGAGGGGGCTGGAGAGAAACACTCCCCACAAAACTTCCTCCCCTCCTTCTTTTTTATAGTGAAACCGGAGTGGGAGAATATTATTGGACCAAACAGAAAAGTGGGGAAAAGAGGGTCGTGAAGGGAGAACTTTCGCTTCTTCCACCGTCTGCTTGCCAAACATTCCTCTGGTGCGTGTGTGTGTGAGAGAGAGAGAGAGAGAAAGGAGAAGGGTCCTTTCTCAGAGTCCACAGAGATCTATAGGCTGATGCTTCTTTTATAAAAGAATCTCAGGGGGAGAGCCCTGGAATAAAAGTCAAACCGGGCTGTTTAGAGGCACAAAAGCACAATCTCTTCACTAGAAACAGGATTGGGGAAACCCGATGAGGAAATTGGGTGGGGTTTTCAAAGGGGGGTTACAGCACTTAAAGAAGCTTTGCAGAGCCCAATGTGCGGGGGGGGACCACTTCAGCTGGGAAGTCTTTTTAAAAACCTGATTGGGGGTTGAGAGCTCAACAGCACAGCCACATCGTTACTGCACGACTGGTTTCATGGACAATGTAGTTCCCACCGAAGGGATCACGCCGCCCTCTGCCAGGTGTTGGAGTCTGAGGACTACTGTTCCCAGCATGCTCCCAGCTGGAAGGACGAGGCAGCTCAAGAAGGCTCGCCAAAACACAGCAATGTTTCTCTGTTACATTAAAAGGTAAAATCTGGAATATGTAAAAAACAAAATGAAATAGACAAAATATTGACAGGATCTGATAAAATTTTTATAACCAGAATGTATATTTATCTACTAAACTACGAAAACATCGAAGAAATAGTTAAACCTAATATGATAGCTTGGATGACTAACTTTGGATATGCAATTCAGCTAGAAGACTGGGAAAAACTATGGTCAGTTAACTATAAGATGACTTTGTCAACACCATACAAAGAAAATCTTTATAAAATGTTCTTTCGATGGCATTATGCGCCAGCGCGCCTAGCCAAAATGAATGTAAATATTAGTAACAAATGTTGGAAGTGTAAAAAAGAGGTGGGAACATACTACCACATATGGTGGAAATGTAACGAAGCAAAAAAATTTTAGATCCGAATTAGGACATGGATGGAAGAAATACTGGGCTACAAAATTGAGATAAAACCGGAAATGTATCTATTAGGCATAATTAGAGGCAAACAGAGCAAAGAAAATTACTACTTAATAAATCACTTACTTACTGCTGCAAGATTAGCATATGCACAAGTTTGGAAACAAGATAAGACTCCAAACAAAGAAACGGTGATTAAAAAAATATTAGACTGCGCCAAATTTAGTAAATTAACATATGAGATTCAAAACCAACAAAATAAGGACTATTACAAAGTGTGGGGGAAAATATACAACTGGGTGGAAGTTAAGAAAAAGGTATAGTAAATAGAATTGTAAAAAATAAATCTTGTAAATATATAAATCGTAAATGTTCAATGTTGTATTGTATGTTGTTTAAATGTTTTGTAAGTCAAACAAAATAAAATAAAAATGAAGTACCAAAAAAAAAAGGGGGGGGAATGTTTGGCAAGCTGAGGGTGGAACAAGCGAAAGTTCATGACCCTCTTTTCCCCACTTTTCTGTTCGGTCCAATAATATTCCCCCACTCCGGTTTCACTATAAAAAAGGAGGGGAGGAAGTTTTGTGGGGAGTGTTTCTCTCCAGCCCCCTCCCCGGAGTTTTCGTAACTTTCTTTCTTTCTTTCTTTCTCTCTCTCTCTCTCTCTCTCTCTCTTTCTTTCTCTCTCTCTCTCTCTCTCAAGCAACAAAAGACTTAAAAGGAACCAGGGAAGGCGATTTACCAATCCATGCATTTCGGGACAATCAACTTCAGATCATAACTTTTTCAAAGCCCTGAGGAAACCAGTCCCTTTCCGAATAAACAATTTGCCCCTACCAAAACTAACGTCTCAGCGTGTGTTTCTAGCGAAGGGATTGGGTTTCTGTTCCTCTGAACAGCCCGGTTTGACTTTATTTATTAATAGAGTTGAAAGGGACCGTTAGGTCATCGAGTCCAACCCCCTGCCTGAGCAGGAAACCCTACAGCACCCCAGCCAAATGGAAGTCCAATCTCCTCTTGAAGGTGTCCAGAGTTGGGGAGTTCACCACCTCCCCTGGCAGGCAGTTCCATTGGTTGATCGCTCTGACCGTCAGGAAGTTCTTCCTTATTTCCAGGTTGAATCTCTCCTTGGTCAGCTTCCAACCATTGTTCCTCGTCCGGCCCTCTGGTGCCCTGGGGAATAAAGAGACCCCCTCCTCACCGTGGTAACCCCTCAAGTATCTGTAAACTGCTATCATGTCCCCTCTAGACATTCTTTTTTCTAGGCTGTCCATGCCCAGTTCTCTCAATCTCTCTTCGTAAGTCTTGGTTTCGAGTCCCCTAATCATTTTGGTTGCTCTTTTTTGCACCTTCTCCAGAGTTTCGATGTCTTTTTTGTAGTGAGGTGACCAAAATTGGATGCAGTACTCCAGGTGGGGTCTGACCAGGGCATAGTAGAGTGGTATTAGTACTTCCCTGGTCTTGGAGCGTATTCCTCTGTTGATGCAGCTTAGGATTGAGTTGGCTTTTTTGGCTGCTGCTGCACATTGCTGACTCATGTTTAGTTGATTGTCCACCAAGACTCCAAGATCTCTTTCGCAGTCACTATTGCTGAGTGGGGTATCTCCCAGGCTGTATGTATGTCTAGGGTTCTTTTTGCCGAGGTGGAGGACTCTGCATTTGTCGGTGTTGAACCTCATTTTGTTGGTATGGGCCCACTGTGATAGTCTGTCTAGGTCTTCTTGTACTCTGAGCCTGTCCTCAAGGGTGTTGGCTACCCCCGCCAGCTTGGTGTCATCTGCAAATTTTATTAGTTCCCCTTTTATTCCCTCGTCCAGGTCGTTGATGAAGATGTTAAAGAGTACAGGACCCAGGACAAAGCCCTGTGGTACTCCACTGTCTACTTTTTTCCATGTGGATTTGGTACCGTTGAGGACAAATCGTTGGGTGCGGTTGGTCAGCCAACTGTTTATCCATCTACATGTGTAGTAATCTACTCCATTTTTTTCTAGTTTGTGGATTAGGAGATTGTGGTCGACTTTATCGAAAGCCTTACTGAAGTCCAAGTATATGAGGTCCACTGAGTTGCGTTGGTCAACTGACTTGGTTATGGTGTTGAAAAATGATATGAGATTGGTTTGGCATGATTTGTTTCTGATGAATCCGTGCTGGCTATTGGATATGATCTTGTTTGTTTCTAGGAAGTGGGTAAGTTGTTTTTTGATTATTTTCTCCAGTATTTTTCCAGGTATAGAGGTCAGACTGATTGGTCTGTAGTTACCTGGGTCGGTCTTTTTGCCTTTTTTGTGGATGGGGACTACGTCAGCTCGCTTCCAGTCTTCCGGTAGGTCTCCAGTGATCCAGGATATTTGGTAGATGAGGAGGAGTGGTTCCGCTATGGTGTCTGCCAATTCTTTTAGGACTTTGGGGTGAAGTCCGTCTGGCCCTGGTGATTTGTATTCGTTGAGTTCCCTCAGGTAGTCCCTCACTGTGCTTTTGTCTATGTTGAGTTTGGTTCTGGGGCAGTTTGTTGCAATTAAATTGCAGATTGGTTGGAGGGAGGTTCCCTTTTGTGTGACTTTTATTCCAGGGCTCTGGATTCTTTTCATTGCCAGCCCCCCCCCCCGAGATTCTTTTATAAAAGAAGCATCAGCCTATAGATCTCTGTGGACTCTGAGAAAGGATCCTTCTCCTTTCTCTCTCTCTCACACACGCACCTCCACCCCCACCTCCAAATCTCTTCCTTGATATCTCGGTCTCAGGAAAAGAAGCTCCGATACTGAGCGTGTGTTTCCAGTAAAGGGATTGAGTTTTTGTGCCTCTGAACAGCCCGGATTGACTTTTATTCCAGGGCTCTGGATTCTTTTCATTGCCAGCCCCCCCCTTGAGATTCTTTTATAAAAGCTCCGATACTGAGAGTGTGTTTCTAGCGCCTCTTTTTGTGTACGGGCGCCCGCTCCTTTAATTCCAAGAGAGATTGCATAAAGCTCGGTCTCTTTCAGAAGACTTGGCTGAGAACCCTTGGTTTGCTCGTTCCCAACGGGTGTTGGGAGCAGATCTTGCCTTCCTCCCACTCCTCCTCCTCCCAGCCCGGCTCTTCCTCCTCCTCCCCACATTACCATGTCACACTCTCCCCAAGCTTTTTGTGCACCAGAGCTTTTCAAATCATATTTCGCCTTTGGGTGGCTCCCGTGTGGGGAACCAACCCCCCTCCTCCCGCAGGTTGGGGCATTGGAGGGATCGTGAGAGGTGGAAGAAAATCCTCTGGGAAAGTTGTGCCGGGAGAGCGCGCGTGTGCTGGGCAGGGATCCTCCAAAGTTACCAAAGCCTTGAACAGCAGATCTAGAGGAGGCTAGCGAGGGGAACCCTCCTGAAAGCAGTGGCTCCCGGGCGGTCTCTGTGCAGCTCTTGGAGAGAGTGGGACAGGCGCTGTTGGCGGAGGGTGGGAGGGCGATCAGCAGGGCGGGCAGGCAGGAAGGTGGCATGTCCAGGCTCTCCGGTCCATCCAGGAGCTGAAAGTTTCATCTTTCTCCACACCCAGCTTTGGCTCTTTGCGGGCCTCTGGCAGGAGGGGACAGTGGGCGGTGGATGGCTGAGTCTCCCAGGGACACATTTTGACAGCGAGATTGGGGAAATCCCCTCTCCCGACGCTTCCTCGGCTCGCCTGTCCCCACTCTGTTCTCCTCCACTTTGTCCGCCCACTGCTTTTTAAAAAAACTTAAAGTTTTGGATTTTCCTAATGGGCTTGCACGCATTATTCACTTTTCCATTGATTCCTATGGGAAACATTGTTTCGTCTTATGAACTTTTCACCTTACGAACCTCGTCCCAGAACCAATTATGTTCATAAGACGGGGTATCACTGTATTGTAGAGTTAAAAGAGGAAGATGTGGAGGATAGAATAGTGGAATTAGTAGGAGAAATACTCCAAAAAGATAAAAAGGAAATTAAAGGTGACATAGACGTAGCATACTGTATACAAACAAACTATGCCATGCGCTACCATTTGCCCAGAGAAATACATGTAAGATTTGCAAGAAAGAAGATAAGAGATAGTGTTTTTATGGCTACGAGAGGCAAGATTTGGTCATACAAAGGAAGAAATATTAACATACTAAAACAAATCCCTGGAAGAGTGAGAGAGCAAAGGAATGACTATAAATTTCTGGCAGCCATTTTAAATAAAAAAACACTTAAATTTTAGATGGATCATTCTGGAAAGGATGATAATTACCTGGGAAGGGAGGGAAATCAAAGTTGATACCATAGAGAGTGTGCAAAAAATAAATGAGGGCAAAGAAGAAATTACAGAGACAGAAAGCGAGGACAGATTAGAGAGAACAAACCAAGAAGACAGACAGGATGAGAGAGAGGAAGAAGGAAAGGCCCAAAGAAGTAGAGAATCAAGTGCAGAGAGAGGAGGGAGTAAGGACCAGAACACAAACAGCAGCAAAAGCCAACAAATAGAAAGTAAAAAGGAGTAGAAAAGTAAGTAAATGAACAATAAAATAAATGAATGAATAAAGAAATCAAATTAATCTCAGTAAATATCAAAGGATTAAATAGTCCGGAGAAAAGAAGGAAAATATATGCAAAATTAATCAAAGAAAAAGCAGGCATCATATGTTTACAGTAGACACACATAAAGGAAACAGAAAAAAAATACTTAGAAAACCCAAAATTAGGAATATTATATACCTCACTAGAAAATAGAAAGAAGAAAGGTGTAGCAACATATGTAAAAAAAGAAATTGTAGCAAAGGAAATCTACTCAGACCCAAAAGGAAGATATCTGATCACAGAGATTAAAATAAATGAAAAAATAATAATAAATATATACTCCCCTAATAAAAAACAAAAAGAATTCTATAAGAAAATACATGATGAATTATTAACTTTGGAGAATAAAAATATCTGTATGATAGGAGATTATAATGGAATTATAGACAAAAAATAAAGACTATGCCACAGGCAAAAGTAAAGACGTCAAAAGAACTACATTACCAAATGCATTCAAGGATATGGTAGAAGAGTTAAATTTGATAGACTTATGGAGAGTAATACATCCCAATAAGAAACAATGCACATTCTATTCAGCACCACATGGATCTTATTCGAGGATAGATATGTCTGGACAAACAATGAAATGCTACAAGATATTGAAATGGTAGAAATAGACACAAATACTTGGGCGGATCAGAACCCAATGGTTGTGACCTGGAAAGGGGCAAAAAAGCGACAGTAGAAGATGGAAACTAAATTCACATACACTATTAGAGGAATAATACATTAAAAGAATTACAAAAGAAATTAAATTATTTTTAGAAGAGAGTCAGAAACAACCTACAACCACTCAAAACCTATGGGACACACTCAAAGCTTATATTAGAGGTATCACAATTGCATACAATATGGGGGGGGGGAGAGAAAAGGCAGAAACACAATGAGTTAATGGAAAATATAAAACAACTACAAAGAAAATACCAGGAATCTCCAGAAAAAGAAGAAATATAGGAATCATTAATAGGCTGTAAACACGAATTAAATTTACTAGACCAACAAGAATATAGTCAGAACATTAAATTCGTAAAACAAACCTTTTTCGGGAATGCAAATAAACCAGACAGATGGCTGGCATATAAAATTAAAAAGGAAACGGAAAATAGAATGATATGCCAATTAACTGATGCAAAAGGAAAATTGCAGCATAATGAACAGAAATTAAAAGAAATTATCTTAGAATATTATGAGAAACTATATACACAAAAAGAGACAGTCCCAACCAGAATAGATAGTTACCTGCTACAAAATAATATGATAGAAATAAAGGAAGAAGATAGGAAAATGTTAAACAGAAAGATCACTGCACTAGAACTACAAAATGCAATCAAAAAACAAAAAAATAATAAATTGCCAGGCCCAGATGGATATCCAGAGGAATTCTACAAATGTTTTGGAAGTTCTTTAAAACAACTAAATCTATAACGATGCATTTGCCCAGGTTCACCTGGTGCACCAGTTGCGGCCCTATTTGGACAGGGAGTCATTGCTCACAGTCGCTCATGCCCTCATCACCTCAAGGTTCGATTATTGCAACTCTCTCTACATGGGGCTACCTTTGAAAAGTGTTCAGAAACTTCAGATCGTGCAGAATGCGGCCGCAAGAGCTATCATGGGGCTTCCTAGATTCGCCCAGGTTTCTACAACACTCCGTGGCCTGCACTGGCTGCCGATCAGTTTCCGGTCACAATTCAAAGTGTTGGTAATTACCTTTAAAGCCCTACATGGCATTGGACCAGAATACCTCTGGAACCGCCTTCTACCGCACGAATCCCAGCGGCCGATAAGGTCCCACAGAGTTGGCCTTCTCCGGGTCCCGTCAACCAAACACTGTCGTTTGGCAGGCCCCAGGGGAAGAGCCTTCTCTGTGGCGGCCCCAGCCCTCTGGAATCAACTTCCCCCGGAGATTAGAATGGCCCCCACCCTTCTTGTCTTTCGCAAGTTACTTAAGAAGCACCTATATCGCCAGGCATGGGGGAACTAAGACATCTCCCCCAGGCTTATTATATTTAATGTTTGATGTGTATATGCTGTATGGTTTTTTAATTGCTGAGGTTTTTTATATATTTTATTATTAGATTTGTTCCATTGTTACACTTTTTATTACTGTTGTGAGCCGCCCCGAGTCTTCGGAGAGGGGCAGCATACAAATCTAATAAATTGAATTGAATTGAGTTGAGTTGAATTGAAACCAAATTAGTGATTATAGGCCAATTGCCCTCTTAAACACGGATTATAAAAATTTTAGTTTAATATTAGCAGAAAGATTTTTTAAAATACTGAATAAAATTATACATATTGACCAGAATGGTTTCTTACCAATGAAACAAATAAAGAATAACACTAGAATTGTAATGGACGTAATTTAATATTATGAAGCGCATCCAGAAAAACAAATAGCTTTGATTTTTCTGGATGTGCAGAAAGCCTTTGACAACATGAATTGGCAATATTTGAAAAAACTAATACAACAAATGAGATTTGGCCAAAAATTTGAACAATCTAAGAAAAAAATATATACTTCCCAGAAAGCCAAAGTAATAGTTAATAATGGAATGACTAAAACATTTCAAATAAACAAAGGAGTGAGAAAAGGATGCCCACTATCCATCTTAGTACTAGGAACTCTGTTAAACGAGATCCGTAAGGCCAGTAATATCAAAGGAACAAACATTAAGAAAGAAGAATATAAGCTACAGGCTTTTGTAGACAATCTAATATTCTTTTTAGAAGAGCCATTGGAGATAGGTCAATATCTGATAAGAAAAATAGAAGAATTTGGGGAGGCGGCAGGTTTAAAAATCAATAAACAGAAAACAAAATTTCTGACTAAGAATATGCCGAACAAACAAAATAAGGAGCTGGAGACCAAATTAGAATTTACGAGCACAAAGAGAATTAAATACTTAGGAATAAATTTAACTAATAGATGCTCATCAATAAAAGAAGATAACTACATAAAATTAATGAACCAAACTAAAATAGAATTAGAAAAATGGGGAAAACTGAAACTCTCATTGATGGGAAGAATTTCATCTATTAAAATGAGTATACTTCCAAAATTTCTATATTTATTTCAAACTATCCAAATAAAACTACCGTATATACTCGAGTATAAGCCGAGTTTTTCAGCCCAAAAAATGGGCTGAAAAACACAGCCTCGGCTTATACTCGGGTCATTGACAAAGTCACCACACGAGGGCGCCATTGCTTGAGCCAGAGCGAGGAGGCACCAGCTTTTGTCCCCTCTGGCACGCCGTAGTTCCTCTCCCTGCCTCAAGCAAATGAGGCAGCCATTTGCTCCAACCGAGAGGGGGAAATAGCAATGGTGAGTAACTATTCCTTGCTCTATCTGCATTACCCTTAGTCGGATTAAAAAGGCCCCCTGCTGTCAGATTCTCCTCCCCCTCCTTTGAAAGGATTTAAACTGTTTAAAAAATGGTATTTTGTGGTAGTTGCTGTCCTTGCTTGGATAGGATCTAATAATGTGTTATGAGGCAGAGCTAGACAGGAATTCTTTTTCTATCTGTCTATCTTTCTATCTATCTATTTTTCTATCTATCTATTTTTCTATCTATCTATCTATCTATCTATCTATCTATCTATCTATCTATCTATCTGTATCTATTTCTATCTATCTATCTATTTTTCTATCTGTCTGTCTGTCTATCTATCTTTCTATTTATATCTATCTATCTATCTATCTATCTATCTGTATCTATTTCTATCTATCTATTTTTCTATCTATCTATTTTTCTATCTATCTATTTTTCTATCTATCTATCTATCTATCTATCTGTATCTATTTCTATCTGTCTGTCTGTCTGTCTGTCTGTCTGTCTGTCTGTCTATCTATCTTTCTATCTATATCTATCTATCTATCTATCTATCTATCTATCTGTATCTATTTCTATCTATCTATCTATCTATCTATTTTTCTGTCTGTCTGTCTATCTATCTTTCTATCTATATCTATCTATCTATCTATCTATCTATCTATCTATCTATTTGGTTTTCTATGCTGATAACCTCACAGCAGCTAATGCTGAAGCTCTTCTTTGGATACACTTATTTATTTGTTTGTTTGTTTGTTTATTTATTTAATTGGATTTGTATGCAATCCCTCTCCAAGGACTCAGGGTGGCTCACAGCATATATAAAAACAGAACAATAATGTAAATCCAATTAATGATGAGAAGGAATCCAGTTTTGAAGGATTTTAACTCTTAGGTTTTAGCTTTGTTCCTGATCGAGCTACTTTTTTTACTTTTTAATTTATTGTTAATATTGTTAATTTGTTTACCCTCTTTTAAATTTACAGAGCTAGTTTACTGGTTTTCTTTAAAATAAATATTCTAAAACATGTCTCAATTAATGTAATTTTATTGTTTTCCATTTTTATAAGTTACCAGTAGCCACTGCATTTTCTAACCTCGGCTTATACTCGGGTCAATACGTTTTCCCAGTTTTTGTGGCAAAAATTGGTGCCTCGGCTTATACTCGGGTCGGCTTATACTCGAGTATATACGGTAGATTCTAAATTTTTCAATGAATTAAATAAAATAATATTTAAATTTATATGGCAAGGATTACACAGGCAAAAGACGAAATGCAAATCCAAGGTGCTTGACTGAGCTAATCTGGTCAGTCTCTGGCTTATTTATATCTGAACTCCCAGGTGAAGTTTGGACTGCTCTGGGTTAGTGCAATGAAGAAGCTTGTGTTCTGAAAGATTGTTGGGCAATTCCTATTGTTCCTAATGGCTTTTTTCTTGTGTTGGATCTTGGGTGAGGGCTGTTTCTTATCCAACCATTCTGCCTTTGTTTCAAAATATCCTGTCTTGAATGGATTACCAAATCTGAATTTCTAAAAGGTGGCCTTCTCAGTTTCTGCTTGAGACAGAGAAACTGGGGGTGGTTTCTGCCCCCCTTAAGATTGCTTATTTCTCCCTTAGGGAAAATATTTTATCCTGTCTTTTTTAATATTTCCCAAAATATTTCAGGGGGGTAGCTTTCCACACTACCATGATGGAATGAATCCGGCATTCTAGTTTTTTCCTCATGCTGGAGAGAACAGTTGTTACCACACAGAGATTATCTAACTTCTTCAAAACTAATCTATTGCCTTCAGGTATGCTGAAAAAATCCAGTTTATCATGGAGTTTTAGGGGTTAGATGATGATATTACAAAGTCTGGTAGTGAGTTCCATGCATCAACTACTCAGTTATTAAAGTGGTATTTCCTGCAGTTGAGTTTAGAGTGGTTTCCTTTAAGTTTGTATCTGTTGTGTGCTTGTGTGTTGTTTTGGTTGATGCTGAAGTAGTTGTTGACAGGAAGGATGTTGGAGCAAATGATTTTATGGGCTATGCTTAGGTTGTGTTTAAGGTGACATAGTTCTAAGCTTTCTAAACCTGCATAGGGTATTCTGTTGCAAGTGGAGGAGTAGTGGGCTCTTCTAGTAAAGTATCTCTGATTAATGCCAATTAAAGATATGTGTATCAATGATTTCAAGTGGCTTATCACTAGACAGCTTACTGGCAATTAGATGAAATGACTCAAACAAGTGGGATGATGTGGAAAGAAGCATCCCTTTAAAATTAAAATGATGTAGGCCTTCATCACTTTGAATAGTTCTGAAAGAAGTAGGCAAAAATCTCCAATATTTAATATTAAGTATTAAAACTACACCATAAACAGGGCCGCCGATAGGCCGGTACTACTGGTACTGACGTCAGGGGCCCGGCCAAATTGAAAAATGGGGGGGCGGTTTTGGCCCGCCACCGTGTGCCGGCCCCCTGGTGCCCGCAGCAGTCATTGTGCCCAGCACCATTCCCTGTAGGCTGCACACGCCTGTGCCAGCGCACCCCAAAACACCCCCGCGCACCCTTTTCCAAGGGTGCGCACAAAGCCGCAGCTGCCCCTGCCCCCCCCCACGCCTCTAGTCCCCTCACGCCCCTGGCTACTCGCTGATGCCCCTCGCCTGCCCGATCCGCCTTTCTTTCTCCGCTGCAAGAGAGGCGTGGCAGGCTGTCTCACAGTGGGGGCCGGCGAAGGCAATTTTAAATGTTGGGTGCGCGGGCCGGTGCGCGCTCTTCCCATCCTCTTGCCAGCCCGCCCGGAACATTCAAAGTAAGAGTGAAGGCTTTTCTTACTTTGAATGTTCAGGGCGGGCTGGCAAAGAGATGGGGAGAGCGTGCGCCGGCCCTCGCGCCCGACATTGAAAATCCCTTTCACCAGCCTCCGGAGAACAAGAGAGAGTGAGAGTGACAGAGCAACAGAGAGAGAAAGTGAGAAAGAGAGAGAGAGAGAAAGAGGGGGGAGAGAAAGAGATAGCAAGAGAGAGAGAGAAAACAAGAGAGAAAGAGTGTGAGAGAGAAAGCAAGAGAGAGAGAGAAAGAAAACAAGAGGGAAAATGAGAAAAAGAGAGAGCAAGAGGGGGAGAGATAGAGAAAAAGAGAAAGAAAGAAAGAGAGAGATGAGAGAGTGAGAGAGAGGAAGAAAGCAAGATAGAGAGAGAGAGAGAAAGAAATAAAGAAAGATGAGAGAGGAAGGAAGGGAGTCAGAGAGAGAAAGAAAGCAAGAAAGAGAGAGTGAGAGAGAAAGAAAGAGATGAGAGAGGAAGGAAGAGAGTGAGAGAGAGGAAGAAAGCAAGAAAGAGAAAGAGAGAGAAAGCAAGAAAGAGATGAGAGAGGAAGGAAGAGAGTGAGAGAGAGGAAGAAAGCAAGAAAGAGAAAGAGAGAGAAAGAAAGAAAGAAAGAGATGAGAGAGGAAGGAAGAGAGTGAGAGAGAGGAAGAAAGCAAATTAGAGAGAGAGAGAGAAAGAAAGAAAGAGATGAGAGAGGAAGGAAGAGAGTGAGAGAGGAAGAAAGAGAGAGAGAAGAGTGGAAGGAAGAGAGAGATAGAAATGATAGAAAAAAGGGGAGAAAAAAAGAGAAATGAGAAAATGATTGAGGCAGAGAATGACAGGAAAGAGAGAGAAACAGAGAGAGAAGTGACTCTTGATTTAAAGTATATGGTAAAAGCACTTAAATAATAACAGAGAAAAAACCCAGCCCTCACCTGTTTTTATTAATAGTTTTGCTGGTTGTTTTAGTTTTAATAGTAATGGATTTTGGTTTTTTTAAATTATTAATTTCTTTTAATAAAAAAGAAGGGATTTATATATATTTGACACAAAAATATGTAACCCTTCCCTGGTGCAGAGCTGAAGGGATTGGATACTGTAGCCTAGAGGATAATTCTCTGCCTTACAAGGCAAAGGTTGCAGGTTCAAGTCCCAGTAGGGTATGGCTAGCTGATGAGGCCAAAATAAGGCCAAAATAGATCTATCCTAGTCTCCCTTAATTTTCAAATTTAGCAAAACAACACAAAGATTGGAACTACAGCCTGAAGATGGTGAATGTGATTTCGCCGAAACGTCGCATAGACATGCAAAACATTACACAGGGCAAAACCCGAACTCAGAACAATCTACATACATATACCCGTGAAAATTTACGAAAACACACACATATATATATATATATATATATATATATATACACACACATACATACATACATACATACATACATACATACATACATACACACACACACATTTTTTATGCCGCCCTTCTCCTTAGACTCAGGGCAGCTTACAACATGTTAGCAATAGCACTTTTTTTTAAACAGAGCTAGGCTATTGCCCCCACAATCCGGGTCCTCATTTTACCCACCTCGGAAGGATGGAAGGCTGAGTCAACCTTGAGCCGGTGATGAGATTTGAACCGCTGACCTTCAGATCTACAAGTCAGCTTCAGTGGCCTGCAGTACAGCACTCTACCTGCTGCGCCACCCCTCATATATATATGCCGCCCAGTCCCAAGTTTTTCCTTATTTCCAGATTGCATTTCTTCTTGGTGAGGTTCCGCCCATTGCTTCTTGTACTACCTTCAGGTGGCATGGAGAATAAATAGATGCCATCTGCTCTGTAGCAGCCCTTTAAGGATTGGGAAACTACTATTATATTCCCCCTCAGTTTTCTATTTGTTGAGCTAAACATACTCATTCTCTTAGCCCTTGGTCATAGGATTTAGCCTCTAGGTCAGGGGTGTCAAATTTAATTTCATTGAGGGCCACATCAGGGCTGTGTTTGACCTCAAAGGGCCGGGGGAGGGCTTGCCCAGGGTGTGTGGCCATGGTGGCATGGCATGGGATTTGGGGGGCAGTAGTTTTAAAGTGGCGGGGGGTCCCAGACACTTAGGCTGTATGGGGCCTCAAAATTCCTGATGGCGGCCCTGACCATAAATATTCAGTAGTGGTTAGTGATTGGAGAAAAAGAATGGAAGGGAAGGAGAGAAAAGTAATATCAAAATTCCTGTTCATGTTTTTATGTATATTTTTCATTTTGTCATTTGTATGTTTATTTTTTATTCTTTTGTATTCTTTAAATAATATAATTATGCAATATAATTAAAAAACTATTTTGTGAACCGTAAATTATGTTCTTGCTGAATTTGCCCCCAATGCTATTGAACATGCTGTTATATAAAAAGAGGGATTTTAAAAGAAGGCTGTTACTGTATCTATAAATCCAGTAATGTGAAATTTCAGTGGAAATTGAAGTGAGAAGATTTCATTAACTGCTTTTGCTTGCAATAGCACACTGCTAAATATCAAATATGTAGTTTTTCTTTTCTTAAAAATATAGTTCAATAGAATTTAATATCTTTTCTAGTAATTGCAAGGTTTCGAGGAACAGTCCCTCATGGTTTATCACTGGAGATTGGAGACACTGTTCAAATACTAGAAAAATGTGATGGTAAGTGTTGAAAAAGCAAGCAAGTTGACAAAGAGACTTCAAAATCAGCTCACCTAATGGAAAACCTATCTAATAAGAATAATAGCCAAATTTAATTCTCTTTGAGCAAAAGGTTTTGAAATAATAGATGCTTGAATTACAGTAAAATTTATCCAGTCTGAAATGTCTCAAAATAATCTATCCAGGTTGTTGCTGTAAAAAGATAGCTCTAATTGCAAGGAAATAATTATTCTGTATATAGTAACATTTTTTATTATAGCAATAACTATAACCACATATTAAGATCTGTGATTGGAGTATACATTACTTCTTTACAATGAACTTTCCTCAAAAAGATTAATTTATGTGTTTTGAATTTAGTTCATAAGATTATATTAGATTGAGTGTTACTGTATGAAGGTACATATATTTGTATGGTGTATGAAATATAGCAGGGGTGTCAAATGGATTCGGCCCACGGAGTACTGAGATCTGGCCCGCAGGTCCACCTGGGAACAGCAAAGGACAGGTCCACAGTGCTTCTGCCAGCAAAAACATTTTGGCGAGGCTGCACAAAGCTCTCCCGAGCTCCATTTTCAGCCACAATAGCCTCTTGCAGAGCTGGCAGAGGGCTGTAGGAGGCTGTCATGACTGAAAATGGAACTTGATCAGTGATGTTGAGCTGGCCAAGCCCCCCTTGGCCATGCTTCCCCTCAGCTACCTGAGTCAAACACAGATGGCTCTCAATGAAATAGAGTTTGACACCCTGCAATATAGGATTAAAGATAGAGCACTGTAGAAATACTGCAATACTATGGAGGTCTTTTGTAAGATTTCGCTAAGTCTTTGTCACATGCATGCGAAGGAGCAGAAGCAGCTAGGAGCGGCTTCTGAAGCAGAAATGCAACTACTGTATATAATCATGTTTAAGTGGTTACCCCAATTATAACTGTTTTTAAATCTGGATTTCCTTAGTCCTAGCCATTACATTTAAGCCTACTGTATTTTCTTTCTATAACTGTTAAAGAATTACAGAGATTAAAAGGATTTCAAAGAGTTTTCAAACTATTAAAGCAACTGTGTCACTTTTTAAACCTGCATTGTTCTTTACATAGAAATGCTATTGAGCGGTATGAATCTGATCTGCTTGTAGCTGATGATGGAGTAGTAGTATTCTATAAATATCCCTGTCTATTTTTGTTATTTGGGGAAGATACATACAAGTAAATTTTCATATTATATATACATATGTACGTACATACGTATGTATCACATAGCACTATTTCGATCTGACAGAAAACACACACACACACACTCATAAACTATAGATTTTTATAGTTGTACTTTTGTTGTACTTTTCTTTTCATAAACTGTCCAGAGATATTTGGAAGTCAGACACTCTATAAATAAAGTAAATTAAATATAAAATATTTCTTTTTAGGATGGTACAGAGGATTTGCCTTAAAAAACCCATATCTCAAGGTAAATTAATTTTTGTTTCTAAATTAAAATGTATGTGCAAACTTGAAATATTCATATAAAAGTAAAAGTACATAGTTTATGGAGAGAGTCATACAAAATGTATACTAAGTGGGACCAATGTTTAAGTCTGGGATAATCATTTGACAAGAGCTTAAAGAGAAACTATAGTTCACTATTGACTATGCTAAGATGCACTAAGAAAAATATAGCTCTACATGTGTCTCTCAATGCCATTGTTGCAATGCTTAGAAACTCTGCACCCCAGCATCTTGTTGGATGTTGTCTGTGCTTTACAAAATAAAGCTCAAATAAGGCTAAGTCGTTAAGTCTAAAAGTACATATTTTAGCTGCCCCAGGTTTTCGGAGAAGGGCGGCATACAAATCTAATTATTATTATTATTATTATTATTAATAATAATAATAATAATAATAATAATATTTTGAATAATCTACCTTTCCAACTCAAAAATAGAAAATGTTATCTTTTTTTACTATTGAATCACTCGCTTTCTTGGAAGTCTGATTTTATAAAGTTGGGGCTCCAGTCTCAATTGTCTCAACTGTTCAACTGCTGAATACAAAATAAGGAAACAGTATTGGGACCTTTGAATTCACAAAAGTAATTTTTTATTGAATACACCATTTTGATACTGAATAATCAAAACCAGTTCTGGTTTAATTATTTTAAAATAACTCCCCTTTCTCCTACTCTTGGGTTATTGTCCAATTATGAGATATCATTTTCTTACGGGAACAGTCCACCTCTTTCTCAAACACCTGCAGTCGTGACCTTGATTGTTGCCAGACTGTTACAGTCCAAGACCCATCTTTTCTTTGAAGAGTACTGGAGCTGCCATCCTAGATTTTGCTGGTTGGGTAAAGCCCCTAGCTAGATTTTTATCCATGAAGCTTCTGAGTCCCTCCATCTCCATTGAGGACATTTTTGCTTTGGGTAATTGATCCCCAATCAGTATTTCAATGGCACACTCAGTGGGATGATGGGGAGGGAATACATATGATACCTGTTTGTGAAATGCTTCAGCTAGGTCCTGGTACTCCTTTGGAATGGCCAACCCCTTTTGACCACTTTAAGCTAGTGCATTCATGGGTTCTATCTTTCCCATCCCCACGAACGGTGTTTCGCCACCTTTGTGCATTGTCCCTAGGCATTGTAATCCACCTCCTTTACTCCTCAAGTGTCATCCATTGCCCTTCTAATTGATTACTTTCTTTAGCCATGCCAACCCCAATATCATAGTCTCTGCCATTTGGTGAGCTATAAATTGAATAGTCTCCTTGTGGCTCCCTGCCTTCAGGTTTAGTCAAACTTCATAGGCTGCTTCAGTTTTTTAAGTCTCAGCCCCATCTTTTCCACCATCCATTTGCTAACCAAGAAGCAGGTGTAACCTGAGTCAACCAGGGCAAAGAGTTTCACACCAGGTTCAGGAAATAAGTTAACTTTTCTGCCACCCAATAAACAGGACTTTCAGAGATGAGGGTTCTCAGTCATCCCAAACTTGGTTAGTCCCACTTGAGTCTGAGCATCTGCTGCTGCAGGTATGCCCTGGGCTTGTCCTACAGCCATGGGAGGGATGGCAACCCCCTGGGGGGATCCCAGGTCCTTGTCCCATGCTCTTCAGCCTCACCAATTGGGGTGGGGTTGCTGATGCTTGACCAGTCCCAAGTCCTGCTCCCAGGACCAACTATTTCATCAATGCCACAGCTCCGCATATCCATTCCAACAGATCTTTCACACACCTGCTTCACTGAAAGGCTATGGCATGCTTTGCTGTTTCTTCCCAGTCTGCAGCTCTCCTGGCCTTCTATTTTCCCCCTTGAGTCATGGCTACTCCAGGCTGGATCAAGGGGAATTCTGCTTTGGCTACTTTCCCCATTCTGCTCTGCCATCGTGTTTTCAAGTCAGGGCAAATGTATTCTGCCACGGTTCCTTCATCACACACAACTGGCTGCTAAGTCTTCTCTGCCCTCACCTTGGATCAGGTCGCCATCGTCTGTGTGCTGGAGTGAGTTTGGGCTGTTGCTGGTGCCTCCCATGGAAGGACTGATTCAGGTTTCACTGTGGCATCAACTTTCCTCTCTGTCCTGTACATCATTAGATTGCAGCTCTCTCAGAGGCATCTGGGTAGGCTGTGTTAAGTTAAAGAGAACTGTTTTAATGTCAACTATTTCTCAACTGTCTAATTAGCATACCCAAAACAAGGAAACACTCTCAGGAGAATTGAATTCCCAAAAGTAAAACTATATTGGATATACCATATTGGTACTGAAGAAACAAAGCAGCTGTGTTTTCCCGTGCAAATACTTTTCCTGTTAAACAATCTTTCTCCTTCTCTCCACCTCTGGTGATCACATTGACCAATTATAAGATGGTCTTTCATTACGAAAATAGTCTGTTTTTTTCTCAAGCATCTGCAGTGGTGACCTTGCTGGCTCTATACTCTCACAATCTCTTCATACATTCTCCATATTACATTTTGAATTCCCAAATTCAAAAATAAGTGAAATAAGATTGTAATCAAACCTCACATCTTAGGAGACAAATCCACTAAAATTTAGGGAGTGGAAATTAAGCAACTCTTTAGCTGTAACTACAACCATGCAATAACAGTATAATAGAATTCAATATTGAGTGAGGTGATGTGGCATCATCTACTGCAGATGCTATCTCTAGGGAGCGGGGGAGGGATGAAAAGTGCTAAGCATTGGGGGTTTACAAAAATTATCTTTTCCAATAAATAGTTGCAAGGTATTTGGGATAGCATATTACAAATAGCTGTGAGAAAAAGCTTTCGGAACTAAATATTATTCTAGAGAATTTCTAGATTTTTTCCCCAGCTTTAAGAGCTTAAGTTGTAAATGCAAACTTCTGTTCTGAGGCACTTAAGAGTTGCTATGCCCTCAAAGTTAACCTTCAAAATTTGATTGATCACATTCTCAGTCATCATATGTTCCTCTCCTGCAACAGCAACCAAAATCAAATGTATAAATTGCTTTCAAAATGTTGTTTATCCAGGCACATTTCATATGTTATGGATTGTCGTAATATATAAAGATATACAATGCTTGCTCTCTAGCAATTATTGACTTTTTAAAAATACATGTTTATCTCTTGATAAAAGTGATCTCTTGATGGTTTATTGTATTTATTTAACTTCTTTTTTCAGGGTATCTTCCCATGTGGCTTTGTTCATTTGAAAAATGCATGTGTTAAGAACAGAGGGTAAGTGGAAATTGGAAAACCCTGAATTTTACCAAAAGATGAGGAAAAAACTTTCCATATAAGAAGGGTATCCAGAAAATAAGGTTACAAGGCATGTAACTCTCACGGGGAATGTTTATGGAGAAATTGGTATTACTATCATGTAGTGGGAAGCAAGCAAGCAGTGCCAGTGATCAGTAGATCATCGACTGGCATTGTGGTGAAGGTTAGAGATGAGCATCCTCATTCTGTTTCCCTCCAAGTGCAAAGTGCATGCTGTAATGTGCTACTTGAATGCTAAGGGCATGAACACTGCTGTGATGTGTGCCCAAGATTTTTTATCTATCACAGTGTGATAAATGCCCAAGCTTTTTCTCACCGATTGCTGAGTTTTGAATATTTTGGCTGAAGGAGAATGCATATGCACTGCATTGATTGATGTTTGTTCTCTGGAGTATGGTGATAAGCCCAAGTTTCGTCTCCTTTCACTATACAGTTGAGAAAACCCTCGCCTTCAATCTCAAAACAGTTGAGAGAGGGGTGGGGTCTGATGGCCGTGGCAGCAAGGAGCCTTTCCAATGTCCTGGAAGGGCTCTGAATCTCAACTGCCTGAGGGTTCTGGTCCTTTTGCACAGACCGGATCCTTCCTGAAGGGAAGGTGATGCATGGGACACTACCAAGATCCGGTATGGGCCTGCATGCCCCACCAGACGAACTGGCTCAGTCTTGCACTGGCTGTGGTATGAAGCCGGCCAGGCAGCTATGCCTGAGCTGACACAGCCGTGGAAACAATGCAATGCCGGGATGGAAAGATGATCAATAACATCTGGAAAGAGCTGGAGGAGAACTTCCAGAGAGAAGAAGAGATTTAAAGCCGGTGCTGGTCAATGAAAGCAGTCAAAAGGGATTTTGGATTTTTTTCCCCTCAATTTTATTTCAACAGAGCTAAAACAGCTGGAAATAGAACAGGAAGCAGCTATTCTTACGATGAGGCAAGTGACAAAATCTTTTGAAAGTAGCAATTGCCCAAGATTGGATTTTTAAAGATTCTTAATTATTTTTAAAATTGTCTTCTTAAATTGGGACCCTTAAATTCTTGTTATGGAGGCTATTTTTTTTTCTATTCACACACATTAAACGAAGAGGAATGCTATAAATACCGGAATATTTGAATAAATGTGTTATTTAGCGCCATCTTGTGGTCAGAGGAAATATAACAGCTGATCTGTGTAAATATGTTGACATTGTTCAGAAGCATATCTTATCTGCTTGACCTTCACATTTGTTCTTTATGAGAAAGGAGGATATCAGCTATGGCCTGGAAGGAAGAAACTATTCAAGATGGAACTGACTGAATTGTCTGGAAAAAATATTGCATATTGCAATTTGAAAAGTGGCTTGAGACATTTTAAGAACATAGACATTGAAAATATAGAAGACAGCAGAAAACAGCAGCATTACAAAGAAGAGGAAAAGGACTGAGTTTTTCCCCACAAAGCTATAAATTATAAAAGGAAATGACTATGAAACTAAATGAATTGGAATTATTAATGATTTAATTTTATTGGAGTTTATTACTGAAAAGAAAATTAGAGATAGAAAACTTGAAATGGAATGATGGAATAAGGAGGAAATTGAATTGGTTATTAGTGAGAACATTTAAAAAGGTTATGATTATTATGATAATTATGGATGAGAAAATCGAAAATGGCTATGATTATTTTGGATGATTACTACTTTTGATAGTCTTATTGATTATTTGAATTATAAATTGATCATTTATTGATTATTTGAATTATAAATGTATTATGTGATTTATACTGATAAATAAGAGGAGGAATGGGGAAAAGGATTATTAAAGGAGGATTAATATGGGATAATAATTAGTATTGATTATGTTGGGTATGACAGTAAAAAACGGATGGAGTAAGGAAAAGTTGAATTAAATAGATTAGGGAAGATTATCACACTGAATTCGATAGTGGAAAGTATATAGAATAGGGAAAATACATAGATTAGGGGAATATATAGATTAGGGAAGGTTATCTCACTATAATTGGCAGTAAAAACAATTAGAATAGGGAAGATTATTACACTGGGTATGACAGTGACATATACAGAGTGCATTTCAAAACTAATGCAATTTTTTTAAAAGTAATTTATTGAACAGATTTGCACAAACACTTAAAATTCTTCAAAGTATTGTCCTTGGGCCTCTCCACATTTTTTCCACTGACTCTGCCATGACCGGTACACACCCTGAAAGGCATCTTTGGGGACCTCTCGTCTTCGGGGACCTTTTCGTCACGGTTGATTGGATCTCTTCTATGGATGAAAAACAGGTTCTTTCAGGGCTGCCTTAATCCGAGGAAACAAAAAGAAGTCTGCTGGGGCGATGTCAGGACTATGGGGGTGGGTGGGGCAGTGTTGGCACCTGGTACTTGGCCAGGAACTTGCGGACTCGTAGCGCATTGTGGCAAGGCACGTTGTTGTGATGGAGCTGTCAGGTAAGGGAGATGTTTTTTCTCATCCTGATGACCCTTTTTCAGAGTCTTTCCAGCACATCCACATAGTAGGCAGTGTTAACTGTCTGTCCTTGAGGAACAAACTCCTTATGGACCTCTCCTTTACTGCCGAAAAAGACAATGAGCATTGTTTTCACTTTTGATTTCCTCATTCTTGCCTTTTTGGGCTTGGGGGACTGGTCAGTGTGCCACTCAGAGCTTTGGCATTTTGTTTCTGGGTCGTATTCAAAAACCCAGGTTTTGTCCCCAGTGATGACGTTGTCCAAATAATCACATTCAATTTCTATATGTTGCAAAAGTTCACTTGAAATTTCCGCTTGGTTGGTCTTCGTGGCAGGGTCGGCATGCAGAGGTTTACAATAACTGACGTCCTGCCACTTCCACTGCTTGGAGAGCACTGAGACCGGTTTTGCAGCAAAGCTTAGCGTCTTCCCCACCTACTCCAGGTGCTTTGGTCCCACTCCGACCAATAGAAGCGGCGCGGGAACTTCAATTGCATTACTTTTGGAACACACTCTGTACACTGGATTTGGCAGTGGAATTTATAGATTAGGGAAGATTATTACACTAAGAATGACAGTGGAAAATATATAGATTAAGGAAAAATATTACTATTTTGGGACTTTCAATGAAAGATACTTTTCTTGAAAAATAATACAATAATATGATATAATGATTATGACTTGTTAAAGTAGAAATGGCATACTGGTATAATGAAAGAAAGGAAAGTAATGGAGCAAATGCGAAATTTATTTTTTATTTTAAATATATAGCCCTTCATCCTATGTATATTGATATTGTTATAATTAGATTAAGATATGATATGAATAATTTCTTTCCTTCCTGGGATATAAAGAGAAGTAAATTTGGAAATTTCTTTTGTTAAGGGCAGTTACGATAAAATGAGGGTTTTAAAAAGTAAGAATGAGTTAAGTAAGAATATAAGAAATGAATGGTAGCATGATGGCATAGTTTTAGTAGATAAACAGCAAATAGCCACAAGAAATTGAGATAGCTAATAGCATTTTGAATTCAAATCAAGGCGAAAGATAATATCTGAAATCCGGATGATAGGATTTGAAAAGGAGGTAGCACAGGATGAATGATACGTACCAGAATAAATTGGATAAATAATTAGGTAATTTGGATTAAGAATTTGGCATTTGATATTATATTGTATTGTATTTTAATTTGAGGTATGTGAATTTGAATCTCTGTAAGGTGTGGAAAAACAATAAAAATTTATTCCCCCCCCCCCCAAAAATCTCAAAACAGTCAAAAAAGTGTTTGGTGCCACTGGCTCGGTCAATTTTGTGCGCTTGAGTAAGCATCTTGGGCACCCATTGCAGCAGAGTTCATGCCCTTAGCATTCAGGTAACGTATTACAGTGCACACTTTGCACTAGGAAGGAAACTGAATGTGGACACTCATCTCTAACCTTCCCCACAATGCCAATTGATGATCTACTGACTACTGGCACTGCTTGTTCACTTCCGCTGGCTTCCTGCTACACGATAGTAATACCAACTTCCCCCACGAACATTCCCCATGAGAGCTACATGCCTTGTAATCTTATTTTCTGGATAGCCCTGGTATAACTAGATCTAAATCCAGATCCAGATCCATCCATCCATCCAATATATATTATAGCATTCCTAATGGAATGACAATGTATTTAATATAACAAATAATTAAGCATATAGGTAAATATCTGCATTTAATTAAATTACTTCATTATACTTTAATTGTCAAATGTTACTCTTTTTAACCTGACCCAATTACTTTTTTGAGCATTGCGGTTTGCAATGGGACCTTCAAACTCCTACCCTTGGCTGTGCCTCCTTCGCCTCCCATTTCAGCCCATTTACAACTAGCTTTCCTTCTCCACTGACCCTCCCACAGTTATTTGCCCTGGCCAATGGCCTCCAACCCACACTCTTTGGCCCAACTCATTTGCTGTGACACCATTTGGCCACATGGCTTGCTTCCCTCACCACCCCTCTTACAGCTTTTTGTGGTGATTTATTTTTCTTTTTTTCAGTCTCTTTTATTTTCTTTTGGAATAAACAATATACCAAGGGGTGGACAAAAAAATGGATACACTTGACTTTTTGGAATCATAATGTTTGAACATGTTCAAATCAATCAAAACTTGACATATTTTAATGTCTTTTTAAAAATTCTATTATTTGATATGTTTTTTTAAACTCCCTTTTTTTTACAGAAATTTAAGGAAATTGGTTATAACCTTCTAGAAATGGCAGACCTCTCAGACTTTCAAAGAGGCCAAATTGTTGGTGCTTGAATTGCAGGTGCTAGTATAACAGAAAGTGCCTGAATGTTTGGTGTTTCAAAAGGTAATGTCTCAAAAGTAATGACTGCTTTTGAAAGAGTAGGGAAAATGTCCTCAGCCAAGCACAGGTCTGGTCGAAAGTCGAAGTTGTCTGAGAGAGACCGTCGGACTCTAAAGTGAATTGTTAGAGCGGATCACAAGACCACAGCTCCTAAAATCACTGTAGAGCTCAATAGACACGTATAGAACCCAGTTTCCACAAAAACTATTCGAAGGGAGCTTCGCAAATCTGGATTCCACAGATGAGCTGCAATTAGAAAACCTCTTCTCTCAAAGACAAATGTTTCAAAGCGTTTAGACCAGTGGCAAAATGTGATTTTCTCTGACGAATCATTGTTTACCATTTTTCCCACCTCTGGCCGTGTTTACGTCTGGAGACAGCCAAAAGAATCATTTCATCCAGATTGCCTTCACCAATGCACCAATCCATAGAACAAGAAGTGTTAAACTTCTAATGAAGTTCAACATCTCATCTGGCCACCACAATCACCATACCTCAACATTATTGAGCATTTATGGTCGATTTTAGAGATTCAAGTAAGAAGTCAATTTCTACCACCATCGTCTCTAAAAGAACTGGAGGGTGCTTTAACTGAAGAATGGGCTAAAATTCCTTTGGAAACAATTCACAATTTATATGAACCAATACCTCGGAGAATTGAGGCTGTATTTGCTGCAAAAGGTGGACCAACACCATATTAAAAAATATTTTGATGATTTTTCAAGGTGTTCTTTGTCTACTCCTGTATGTTAAGATCCAGCTGCTGCCAAGGTCCCCTGTAATGATCCTGCCTGCCTGACCCTGAATGGGCAGTTAATGTCAAGCAGGTAGCAGGGAAATGGGGAAAAATTCACCAAACTGCTGTCTCAGCAACAGCAAATATCAGACTCAATTGTGGTCGTAAAGTTGAGGAGACCCTTACAGAATCAGGGAATAACAGAGTTGGAAGGGACTTTGGAGGTCATCTAATCCAACTCCCTGCTCAAGCAGAGTTATATTTATGATGTTTGCTATAAAGACAGGTAAAGAAATTTCACCTAGTTTTCAACTTATGACTGCAATGAAACCCAAAGTTTATGTTGCTCAATGGTTGCATGCCATTGATGTAACGAATGTACAGTTATCATGTAATAGCCTCTTCAAGGCACTGTTTCATATTTGTTGATAACTCAGTTAATTAGCTAATTACACTCAATTATCAAAGCAACTTTTTTTAATCTGAATTTAAAAAATGCCACTTTGGATTTTTATATTACACTTTTTTCTTCTGATTTTAATAGGCAGTTTGAAGTTATCATTCCAGCAGAAGATTCTGTTATTACAGAGATGACTTCCACTTTAAGAGACTGGGGAACAATGTGGAAACAGCTTTATGTGGTAAATAAATCATTATTTTTCAATAGACATTACACCGTATTTATGTTTACACTACTGTTTTTTGACAATATGTTCACAACACTTCAAAACAAAATATGCAACAGAAGAAAACATTGTAGTCTGATCTCTGTTGAAGAAGAAACTTATGCAGTGTAAAATATCAAAAGAAAGCATAGCAATGGCAATGGGCAAGTATTATAAGATCTTTTGAAGAACTTCAGAGTATAGTAAAATAAATTTTAGATTTAGGTGTTGAAAGAAAAGGCTGAAATCCCCATGGCATATGTGGTGATCAATAACCATAATTAAATCTCAGAGCTTTCTTCATGATTGTTTAATTATCCAACTTTTAAAAATCAATTTAAAAATATTTTAGAAAACACAGTGATACCTCGTCTTACGAACGCCTCTCCATACGAATTTTTCCTGATATGAACCTGGTGTTTAAGATTTGTTTGCCTCGTCTTAAGAACCACTGCTTAGCTGAAAGCTAAGAAACCACTTGGGGAGGGGTAGAAAGGTGACAGCAAGGGCAGCTGGGACTCTCAGACCAATTGGATATCTCGTCGACCAAGTCCCGTTTTCCCCCAAGGACCCCTCTCATTAGCATGGGGGCGGGTGGAGAGGGCCGAAACTGATGGAGTGGAGGGAGAGGGAGGGGAAAAAAGAGAAAGGGAGAAAGAAAAGAGGGAGAGGGGAGAGAGGGAGTGGGAGGAAAGGAAAGAGAGGGAGACAGAAAGGGCAAGATGGGGAAAGGAGGGAGGGAGAGAGGGCAAGAGATACATATAGAAGGAGGGCAAGAGAGTGGTGGAGTGGGGAAGAAATGGGGAGAAAGAGAAGGAGAAAGAGAGAAAGGGAAAGAGAGAAGGGTGTGTGTGTGTGTGAGTGAAAAAGAGAGAGAGGCTGACTGCTTCTCCTTTGCAATGACAGCCGAAGCTGCCTGGCTCCTGTGCTTCGCTTTGGCCACCTCCTCCTTCTCTTCCTCCAGGGTAGCAGGTAAGTCTGCCCTAGGCTCAGGTGGGATGGGAGAGGAGGTCAAGAGCCAAGCCAGCCCCTCCCCTCTCTTCCCACCCCGCTGCCAAATTTGTCCTCAGAGGCACCGCCGCCGCCTTTTTCTCTGGGCTGGGGCAGCACCTCTCCTCAAGAGCCCCAAGATAGGGCTGAGGGGGCACCCCCGTCTTTCCCAGAGCTGTTGCCCTGCCAACCAAGTGTGTTTTCGGGGTGCGCTGGGCTAGCTTTGCCCAAGGACAAGAGAGCGGCTGAGGGACGGGCGAACGTGGGTTTCTTTCTTTCTTCCCCCTCGTCGTTTCAACCTTCTCCTCAGAAGCTGCCTTCTGTCACTGCCTCACGCAGCTTAGCAGCTCGGTGTGTGTATGTGTGTGTGTGTTTGTGGATGGGGGGAGCTCCCCGTATTTCCCAGAGCTGTTGCCCCCCTGACTGAGCGTGTTTTCGGGGTGCGCTGGGCTGGGAATGTGTTGGCCCTCAGGAAACCCGGGTGGGAGCTATCTATCCATCCATCCATCCATCCATCTTTTCTTTCTCCCTTTCTCTTTTTTCCCTCCTTCTCCCCCTACTTCCTCAGTTTTGGCCCTCTCCACCCGCCCCCATGCTAATGAGAGGCATCCTTGGGGGAAAATGGGACTCAGTCCTTGATGAGAGACCCAATTGGGCTGAGAGTCCCATCCACCCTCGCTGTCACCTTTCCACCCCCCAAGTGGTTTCTTAGCTTTCGGCTAACTGGAGAGGGACCCCCCGATTTCGGTGACTCTGTTTTTTAAAATGCCTTCCCTTGCAATCGTGAATGAGAGACCGCTTGGCTGCAAAAGCCGCTCAGCTTCAGTGCCGCCTTTCATTCTCGAGTTTGATTGCACAAACGAGATGCGCTGCTTCTTCCATTAAAAAAGGCTTCCTATATTCCACAGCAATTGACCTTGGGAAAAATGGGTGCTTGGAACATAGCCATGATTTTCCTCCAGTTCTCTGCCACTCCACCCCTACCCCCACCTCCACCCGCCCCAGAACAAGGATCTGAATGCCGGTGGTAATAAGGCAAAATGGGGGAGTTTTGGGATTGCATGCATTATTCGCTTTTACATTGATTCCTATGGGAAACATTGTTTATTCTTACGAACTTTTCTACTTATGAACCTGGTCATGGAACGAATTAAGTTCATAAGATGAGGTACCGCTGTATTATTAAATTATTATTAAAAAGAGCCAGGGTGGCGCAGCAGGTAGAGTGCTGTACTGTAGACCACTAAAGCTGACTATAGATCTGTAGGTCAGCAGTTCAAATCTCATCACCGGCTCAAGATTGACTCAGCCTTCCATCCTTCCGAGGTGGGTAATATGAGATTGTGGGGGCAATATGCTGGCTCTGTTAAAAAGTGCTATTGCTAACATGTTGTAAGTCACCCTGAGTCTAGGGAGAAGGGCGGCATAAAAATCAATCAATCAAACAAGCAAACAAACAAACAAATAAATAAAGTATGCCTCCTCTAGGAATTTTTAGGGAGACAGATATACAAGATAAATTTATTAGGATATAAGTATTATTTATTCATTTATTTATTTAATTGGATTTCTAGGCTGCCCTTGTCCTGTGGACTCAGGGTGGCTTACATAATAAAACATTTATTCATGTATTACATACTGTATTTTTTGGGTGCCTCAAAAAAGTGTGTCAAAAAGTGGGTGCGTCTTATATATAGAACATTACATGGGGGAATTGGGCGATGGCGGCAACAGTGACAATGGCTGGAATTAGAGAGATGATTCTGCCTAAGAGCTGCTGCTGCCATGCCTTCTTGCAGTGGTCAGCAGAAGCTTTCTCATAATCCCGTGATGGTAGTTTTTCACTTGGGTTCACAGCGGGGGCTGACTTTCACCACAGCCACCAAAACATTGGAAAGCTTCTGCTGCCACCGCCAGCGCTACTGGCAACTTCTGCTTCTCCGGCGTGCAAGCTTCACCCTCCGTTCCCCCACCACCCCGCGGCTCCCTCCCTCACCATGTGGCTGGCTGGCAGAAAGAAGGCTCATGTCCAGCAACCTCAGCCGGTTGCTGCACCTCCCCACCCCCACTGCTGCTCCCGCACCTCAAATTGTTGCTTGGCCCCTTTGCCGGTACTCCTATGAACTGCAGAAGGAGCGGCTGGGTGGAGGAAGGGAAGAGGGATGGCTGACTCAGTGGAGGGGGAGAGAGAGAGGGGTAAAGGCTGTCTCAGCCAGCTTTGGGGCTTACCAGCGTTTTGTTTTACTAATGAAGCCAGATGGCAGCAGCTGCAAACTTAATTTTCTCATCGCCTTGCCCCTCCCTCTGTTGCAAACGTTCCATCTGTTTGGGGAGGGGTGCATTCTAGAATGGTCAGGGCTGGCTCTTTGCCTGGAGTGGGGTGCGAGGCAGCTACCCCTGGGGGGGCACGTGAGCTTCTCTTCCCCCCCCCCCCAGTATTACACAACAAAATTGTGCCTGCCTGCTTTTGCAAGTAGATGTGCCAGCTTTTGGGGTCTTCTTTTTCTGCCGTGAGGACCACACACATCCACACGTTTTTTTCTGTTGTATGTTTTGACAGTGAACCTTGCAGTGAATTAAGAGTTAAAAAACAAATTGGGAGAGGAGATTACGTAAGGGAGAGGAAAAGAGAGAAAAGGTAGGGGGGATGGAATCCAAAACAGTTGGTCCCTGGATTTTGCAAAATCCCGAGCTCTTTTTAACATTTTTTTCTTGGACGTTTCCGTGTTGTTTGGAGGTTGGGGAGAGGAATTTGAAGTCCCCTTTCTCCATAAACAGATGAGATGCAAGAGTTGGAATAAAGCCATGCAGGGGGAATAAAAAAGAGATGGGGGTGGGACAATAGCAGACATGTATACAACCTTCCTGCAAGGAGGGGAGGAAGTCGCTTTCACAAACTTTCCTACGGCTAATTAGCATACTCATTCCTCTTCAAAATAAAGGGAATATCTGATAGAGCAAGAAAATGAAAATGATTCCTCCAGTTTGATGTTTTTTTAAAAAAATAATGACACTAAACCTTCATTTCCCTTCTTCTTCTATTCACTCTTTAACTTTCTTTAACTTTCTCTCCCTCTTCCTTCTCCATCCTCTACCTACCTTCTATCTCCTCCTACCTTTCCACTACCTTCTCTCTTTCTTTTGCTGCTGTAAGTACACCTAAATGGGGAAAGTGTAAAACTAATCGCTGACCTCTCCCACTCTTGCCTTTCTTCTTCTTTCCTATTAACAGCTGTTTTCTCCAGCTGCAGAGAGTCTCACCTGATATACGGATCTCTCCCCCCCCCAAAAAAACCCCCAACCAACCACCATATTGCCATTTATAGATAACTTGTAGAATGATCTCCTGGCTGGTGCATGGCTCTGGGGTTGCTTCTTTTTTCCATAGCTTTTTGTTGCTGGCTTTTTATCTACCCCTTTGGGTTTAATTTGATATTAGGGTGTATGGTTTTTGTTATTTTTTTGACAGCTTTTTGGTGTGTCTGGAAATCCCAATTGCCATTCTGAGCTTATGGTTTTAATTGTGTCCAATTATTCCACTGCTAGGTTCACATAGAGATACTGTGAGAGTTTTATGACAGAGAAGCAATGCTAGCCTAAGTGCTGCATTTGTTTCTTGCTTCTCTTCTGTTTTCTGAGAGAAAACAGCCCAGTTGGGGAGGGGAATGAAGTAGATACTCTGTTGGCCTTTAGCTGGTTCCCCTTCCTAGATTATGGATAAGTGGGCCAAAAAATCAGCATGAGAGGAGAAAACAAACCCCTAGTGGCAATCTAGGAATTTTATTATTTTCCAAGCTGACCCCTGAGTTAAGGGTGTAAGGGTCTACAAATCTGGCAAGTTTAAGGCTTGTGGACTTCAACTTCCATTTCTGAATTAGCATGACTGGTGGAGGTATTCTGGGAGTTGAAGTCCACTAGTCTTAAAGCTGTCATGTTTGAAGACTTCTGAGTTAGGGGTTAGGAGTGCAAGGGTCATTAAACCTGGCAAATTTTAGACTTTTGGACTTTAACTTCCATTTCTGAGCTAGCATGACTGGAGAAGGAATTCTGGGAGTTGAAGTCCACAAGTCTTGAAGCTGTCAAGTTTGAAGTTGACAGTAAAAAGTATACATGGTTGTAAAAAGTATTCTGCTTCACTGGTATTTTATTAAACAATATAACACTACACCATTTGGTTCAGAATACAGTACTTTTTTCCTTGTTTTTCTCTTCTAAAATCTAGGTGCGTCTTATACACCGGTGCGTCTTATACACCAAAAATATAGTATTTGTGATATAGAGTTTACTTGTTTTCTTGCTTCAGTAGTAACATTTAGTACACAGTTCCCCTCTGATTCCCCCACTCTTCTTAAATGTGGAAGGAATCAATAAGTGAATACATTATAACCTTTGTATTATTGGGTTTTTTTTCAACAAGCGTGTTTTAACTGCTTTATTCTAAATTCAGGCCTGAATCCAAAGAAGGATAGACATCTAAGTAAACACAATCCTATATGTAACACATTACTTACAAAAGAATTTTATATTTAGCTTCTATTCAAACAAATTTTATCTTATTTATTAAACATACTGTAATGTTAGAAAGCAATTCACAAGATGAGTTAGGATTGTTCGTATAAGTAGCTGCTGTTGGTTACCTGATGGTGGAAGGTTTACAGATTACAGAATAACAGAGTTGGAAGGGACCTTATAAGTCATCTAGTCCAATGCCCTGCTCAAGGTAACAAATGGCAATCCTATCTCTTCTGAAAGTCTCAGTTAATGAAGCTCCCAAACTTCCAAAGACAAGCTGTTCCATTAATTGATCATTCTCACTGTCAAAAAGTTCTTCCTTATTTCTTTCAGATCACAGAGAAGGAGGAGAGAAAGGTAGTGTTATTTACATTTTGTATTTTTTGAATTCAAGGAGGTGGGGCAGATTTTACTGGCTGTAAGGGACAATTTTATTGGCAGTTTGTGTTCAAGCTGTAAGGGACAATTTTATTGGCAGTTTGTGTTCAAGCACAGACAACTCACAGATTAGGCTGGGGTGGGACTAGACTGGGAAGGATAAAAAGGAGGGAAAAGCCATTTTAAATTGCACTTTCAGATCACAGAGAAGGAGGAGAGAAAGGTAGTGGCCCGCACGCCTAACGGCAGGCAAACTATATAACTATAAACCAAAATCAGCAAAGTTTGGTAGCAATAGGGGTTGTTGATTTTCTTGCTAAGTACTTGTATTTCAATACATTGTTAAGATGACTGGCTTGGTGCAGTGTAACACTTGTTTGGCTGTTGTATTCTGTAGTGCCTTGTGGAACTTGGAGTGCTGCCCTCTTTGCATAAGGACATCTAGTTTATATGGCGAGATCTCTAGATTGCAGTCCTTAGTTTGTAGCTTGCAGTCAGAAGTGGAAAGAGTGTCCCAAGCACGTGCTGTAATGTAGCCATGTGTGCAGCCTCCACTTCCACAGCGCCCCCCGAGGAGGAGGGCTGTGTGGACAACTGTCGGTTCAGGAAGATTACGTGCAGTGGAGCAAAAACATAGCAATTTTGGTCTCTCTGTATCAAATTCCTATAATGTTCTTGCGAATTTAAAATAGTAAGGATGTTGTAGATATTAGCAAGGCCCCTCAGGCGGAGAATGAGGGGATGTTCAAAGGAGAAGTTGTTGTAAGTGAGGTGCATAGTGTCACCAAACCATCAAGTGCAGTTAGTAGAAATAAAAAGAAGACACATTTTTGTGTGTGTGACTCGACTATTAGAGGTGTTGATTTGGGACAGAGTAAGGATGTGGTGAAGCTTATGAGGTGTCTCCCAGGGGCCACTGCCAGTAGGGACAGGAGGTGGATTACAAACATTGTCAAGGCTGTGAGTAAAGGTAATAATGTTGATGTGGTGGTGCATCTTGGCACAAATGATTTGTGCCAGATAAATGTTAATGTAGTAAAAAGAGATTTTCAATGTCTAAGTGTGGAGCTGGGTAAAATAACTGATTCAGTGACTTTCTCAGAGGTGTTACCGGTTTGTGGCTAGGAGGATAAAACAACTTGTATCAGAGAGTTTAATGTGTGGTTAAGGCAGCGGTGTAAAGCTGAAGGTTTTGGCTATGTAAGTCATGATGTCAGTAGGTGGTCCAATAGGGAGTTGTTTAAGAGGGATGGTTTGCATCCATCATACAGAGGTACCCAGGTGCTCGGTGAGGAATTCAGAACTTTTTTGGACAGGCATTTAAACTAGGTAAAGGGGACAGAGATGTAACTGATGTGGATGATTTCTGTCCCCGACCAATGAGGATAAATCAGTTTCTGGAAGCTTATGAAAAGGGAGCTGTAAATAAAATAGATGTAGTTGTTGATGATAAGGGGCAAACTAATAATGAAAATAATGTTCTTCAGGTAATCTGCAGGAATGCTCGAAGCTAGAGCAACAAGCTCTGTGAGTTAATGGCCATAATATCTAGAGATAATTTGGATCTGGTTGCCATAACTGAGACATGGTTTAAGGATTCTAATGAATGGGAAATATCCATACCAGGATATACACTGTATAGGAAGGATAGAATAGAGAGAAGGGGAGGTGGAGTAGCCATTTATGTTAAAGAAAGTCTAGAAACAACACTAATTCAGGGAGATATTGTGGTTATGGGTGATTTCCACCTGCCTGATGTTGACTGGAATATCCCCAGTGCCCTTACATGCAAAAGTAAGAATGTAGTAGAGGCCTTTACAGGAGCAGCTCTGGCACAGCTGGTTAAGACACCAACTAGAGGGGAGAATATTCTAGATTTAGTTTTTACGAATGGGAATTGGGTTTCAGAGGTCAAGATTTCTGGTTTGATGTAAAAACTAATTGTCAGAAATCCTATACTGCAACCAAAGTATTGTATTTCAGAAAAACAAATTTTAATGCAATGGGGGAATATTTAAATAATGAATTAAAGGGGAGGGATAAAATGGCAGGAGCGAGCACCCAGTGGACTGTATTAAATAAGGCCATCTTAAAAGCCACAGGACTGTATGTAAGGCAAATAACTAAAGGTAAAAGGAAGAAGAAACCGCTATGGTTTAGCAATGATGTAAGGGCTATAGTCAATGAAAAAAAGGCTGCCTATAGGAGGTATAAAGAGTCTGGAAGTATAGCTGATAGAGAGGTGTATAAAATGAGACAGAAGGAGGCGAAACAGATAATATATGCTGCTAAAGCCTCAAAAGAGGAAGAAATTGCCAAATCTATAAAGAAGGGGGATAAAACCTTCAGATATATTAGTGATAGGAAGAAGAAAAACTGCAGCATCACGAAGCTTAGTACCAGGAATAATACATGCATTGATGGGAATAAGGAGATCGCTGACCATTTCAATAGCTACTTCTGTTCAGTTTTCTTAAAAGACACCTTCCAAAATAATACTATAGAGGGATGTAGCATTGCTTCCAGCTGTACGGATTCAGCTCCAGTGATCTTAGAAGCCGATGTCTTAGAAGAACTTGAACGATTAAAGATAAATAAGGCAATGGGTCCAGATGGCATCCACCCCATAGTTCTTAAAGAACTCAGATCTGTCATTGCTATCCCCTGACTGATTTGTTTAACCAATCCCTGTTAACAGGAGATGTTCCTGAGGATTGGAGAATGGCCAGTGTTGTGCCTATCCACAAGAAGGGCAGTAGAGAAGAAGCTGGTAACTACAGGCAAGTTAGCTTGACATCAGTTATAGTTAAAATGATGGAGACTCTACTCAAAAAGAGAATAAATCAGCACCTAAAAAACAATAACTTATTGGACCCAAATCAGCATGGCTTTACTGAAGGGAAATCATGTCAGACTAATCTCATTGATTTCTTTGACTATGTCACAAAGGTGTTGGATGAAGGTGGTGCCGTGGATATTGCCTATCTGGACTTCAGCAAAGCCTTTGATACGGTTCCACATAAAGAGCTGATAGATAAATTAGTGAAGATTGGACTTAATCCCTGGATAGTTCAGTGGATTTCAATCTGGCTGAAGCATAGACATCAGAGAGTTATTGTTAATGGCGAGTATTCTGAGCAGAGACAGGTTACAAGCGGTGTGCCACAAGGATCTGTTCTGGGTCCTATTCTTTTTCATATGTTTGTGAGTGACATAGGGGAAGGTTTGGTAGGGAAGGTTTGCCTATTTGCCGATGACTCTAAAGTGTGCAATAGGGTTGATATTCCTGGAGGCGTCTGTAATATGGTAAATGATTTAGCTTTACTAGATAAATGGTCAAAGCAATGGAAACTGCAGTTTAATGTTTCCAAATGTAAAATAATGCACTTGGGGAAAAGGAATCCTCAATCTGAGTATTGTATTGGCAGTTCTGTGTTAGCAAAAACTTCAGAAGAGAAGGATTTAGGGGTAGTGATTTCCGAAGTCTCAAAATGGGTGAACAGTGCAGTCAGGCGGTAGGGAAAGCAAGTAGGATGCTTGGCTGCATAGCTAGAGGTATAACAAGCAGGAAGCGGGATTTGATCCTGGATGAGGAGGCCGATCTGGCATGTGTTACTGAAACCTGGCTGGGCCCAGAGGGAGGGGTGCCTCTCTCTCGTTTTTCACTGATAAAGTCACTCACATCTGAGCGGAACTCTACTCCAATTGCATAGCAGTATCAGCTGACAATGAGTCAGTCGAGGCGACTGGGGCTAAACATCTTTGTCCATCTGTCTGGGAGGAGTTTGACTTGGTGACTCCTGATGAAGTGGACAAGGGCATTGGAGCTGTGAGCTCTGCCACCTGTTTACTGGATCCGTGTCCCTCTTGGTTGGTTTCGGCCAGTTGAGAGGTGACATGGAGCTGGTTCCAGGAGATTGTCACCGCCTCCTTGGGGAGGGGGTCCTTTCCGGCTCCTTATACGAAGGCACTTGTGCGCCCCCTCCTCAAGAAGCCTTCCCTGGACCCAGCTGTGCTTAATAACTACCGTCCAGTCTCCAACCTTCCCGTTATGGGGAAGGTTGTTGAGAAGGTGGTGGTGCTCCAACTCCAGCAGTCCTTGGAAGAAGCCGATTATCTAGGTCCTCAAAAGTTGGGTTTCAGGCCCGGTTACAGCACGGAAACTGCTTTGGTCATGTTGATGGATGATCTCTGGCGGGCCCGGGACAGGGGCTTGTCCTCTATCCTGGTGCTTCTTGACCTCTCAGCGGCTTTTGATACCATCGACCATGGTATCCTTCTGCGCCAACTGGAGGGGCTGGGAGTGGGAGGCACTGTTCTCCAGTGGTTCTCCTCCTACCTCTCCGGTCAGTCGCAGTCGGTGTTAGTGGGAGGTCAGAGGTTGACCTCTAGGTCTCTCCCTTGTGGGGTGCCTTAGGGGTCAGTCCTCTCCCCCCTGTTATTTAATATCAACATGAAACCGCTGGGTGAGATCATCGAAGGGCATGGGGTGAGGTATCATCAATATGCGGATGATACCCAGTTGTACATCTCCACCCCATGTCCAGTCAACGAAGCAGTGGAAGTGATGTGCCAGTGCCTGGAAGCTGTTGGGGACTGGATGGGTGTCAACAAACTCAAACTCAACCCAAACAAGACAGTGTGGCTGTGGGTCTTGCCTCCCAAGGACAATTCCATCTCTCCGTCCATTACCCTGGGGGGGGGAACTGTTGACCCCCTCAGAGAGGGTGCACAACTTGGGCGTCTTCCTCGATCCACAGCTGACATTGGAACATAATCTTTCGGCTGTGGCGAGAAGGGCGTTTGCCCAGGTTCGCCTGGTGCACCAGTTGCGGCTCTATTTGGACAGGGAGTCATTGCTCACAGTCACTTATGCCCTTATCACCTCGAGGTTCGATTACTGCAAGACTCTCTACATGGGGCTACCTTTGAAAAGTGTTCGGAAACTCTAGATCGTGCAGAACGTAGCCGCGAGAGCCATCATGGGGCTTCCCAGATTCACCCACGTATCTACAACACTCCGTGGCCTGCATTGGCTGCCGATCTGTTTCCGGTCACAATTCAAAGTGTTGGTCATGACCTTTAAAGCCCTACATGGCATTGGACCAGAGTACCTCCGGAACCGCCTGCTACTGCACGAATCCCAGGGGCCGATAAGGTCCCACAGAGTTGGCTTTCTCCGGGTCCCGTGGACTAAACAATGTCGTCTGGCGGGGCCCAGGGGAAGAGCCTTCTCTGTGGCGGTCCCGGCCCTCTGGAATCAACTCCCCCCGAAGATTAGAACTGTTCCCATCCTCCTTGTCTTCCGTAAACTACTTAAGACCCACCTATACCGCCAGGCATGGGGGATTTGAGACATATTTTCCCCAGGCTTATTATAATTTATGTTTGGTGTGTATGTGCTGTTTGGTTTTTAATTATGATAGGGTTTTTAGTTTTTTAATATTAGATTTGTGCCATTATAATATTGTTTTTATCGTTGTTGTGAGCCGCCCCGAGTCTTCGGAGAGGGGCGGAATACAAATCTAATAAATTATTATTATTATTATTATTATTATTATTATTATTATTATTAATATTACGAGGGAGATTATGATCCCACTATATAGAGTGCTGGTGAGACCACATTTGGAATACTGTGTATTCACTTACAAAAAGATATTGACAAAATTGAACGGGTCCAAAGACGGGCTACAAGAATGGTGGAAGGTCTTAAGCATAAAAGAAAGGAAAGACTTAATGAACTCAATCTGTATAGTCTGGAGGACAGAAGGAAAAGGGGGGACATGATCGAAACATTTAAATATGTTAAAGGGTTAAATAAGGTCCAGGAGGGAAGTGTTTTTAATAGGAAAGGGAACACAATAACAAGGGGACACAATCTGAAGTTAGTTGGGGGAAAGATCAAAAGCAACGTGAGAAAATATTATTTTACTGAAAGAGTAGTAGATCCTTGGAACAAACTTCCAGCAGACGTGGTTGGTAAATCCACAGTAACTGAATTTAAACATTCCTGGGATAAACATATATCCATCCTAAGATAAAATACAGAAAATAGTATAAGGGCAGACTAGATGGATCATGAGGTTTTTTTCTGCCGTCAGTCTTCTATGTTTCTATGTTTCTAAGTTGAATCTCTCCTTGATCAGTTTCCATCCATTATTCCTTGCCTGGTATTCAGGTGCTTTGGAAAGTAGCTTGACACCCTCCTCTGTGTGACAGCCTGTCAAATATTAGACCACTGCTATCATATGTCCCCTGGTCCTTCTCTCCACTAGGTTAGCCATGCCCAGTTACTGTAACCATTCTTCGTGTTTTAGTCTCCAGTCCCCTAATAATCCTGGATGCTCTTCAGTACAGTTTTTTTCTTTTTTATAGTGTGGTGACCAAAACTGGATGCAATACTCTAGGTGTGGTATTGATCTTGATTGTATCCCTCTGTTAATGCAATTTATGATTGCATTGTCGTTGTTGGCAGCTGCTGCACATTGCTGGCTCATGTTTAGCTGGTTATCCACTAAGACTCCAAGATCCCTCTCACAGTCACTGCTATTAAGCCTGGTTTCACCCAGTGTATATGTGTACTTTTGGTTTTTCTTAGCTAAGTGTAGGACTTTACTTTTCCCTACATTGAATTTCATTTTTTTAGATTTGTAAGTTATATATCTCTGTGACTAATAAGAATATCTTTTATATTTATTATTTCTGACCAACCTGCATTGAATTTATTCAGCAATGTACAATAACTGTATAAGTCACAACCAACTTAATAGACAATATTTATATTTGCGTATTGCTCTTCTATATGGTTATCTGGAATAGAATATTTAAAATTCTGGAAAACAAGACCAGATATTAAAAGAAATGGCAAGCAACCCACCAAAGGGGTCTAAAAAACCATCTGTTACAACCCCAATCAACATCCCCAGCACCAAGTAGATGAAATGATATCTACAGAAAAAGACAAGGGAGGAGTGGCACTGATGCAAAACATGAACAATACGCTAAACACGATGCAGGAGATGATGTTGAAACTCCAAGAATTAATTACAAATAATCATACAGAACTGAAATCAGACATTTTGAGATTGGAAAATAGATTAGAGACGGCCCAAATAGGTACACAAAAAAATGAACAAAAAATAACCATAGTTGAAAAGAAAATAGAACAGAATGAGAAAAAAATTGAGTATGTGGACCAGAAACCTAAAGAATCCAACAGAGAACTCAAAAACTCCCTGATTCATCTCGAGATAGAATGATCAGCATACTTCCTTAGATTTCAGAGTATAGTGGAATCTGAGAGAGAGAACCTAGGAGAAGTAATGTTAACAATAATGGCAGGAATCCTACAACAGAACCGGGAGGACCTAATCAACAATATCAACGAAGTGTACTGAATCCAGACTAATTATGCCCGAAAACACCAACTCCCAAGAGTGGTTCACATAAGATTCACCAGAAAAAATATCAGAGACAAAGTCCATGCTGTTTCCCAAGATAGTAGTAGTAGTAGTAATAATAATAATAATAATAATAATAATAATAATAATAATAATAATAATTTATTAGACTTGTATGCCGCCCCTCTCCGAAGACTCGGGGCGGCTCACAACAATGATAAAAACAATATTATAGTAGCACAAATCTAATATTAAAAGAAATAACTAAAACTAAAAATTAACATATAAGGGCAGGGAACTAAATATTTTAAAACAAATCCCAAAAATAGTTTGTGAAAGAAGGGACTACAAAACATTGGCCTCTTTATGAAATAAAAATGAAATAACTTTCAGATGGATGATACCAGAGGGAATGGTGATAAATTTAGAGAGTAGAAGAATTAAAGTAGACACTCTAGAACGCACACAGGAAGTATACGAACAAATGGCAAACCTAGACCTGGAACTAGAAAGTGGAGATCGAACAGAATTAAACAAAGAGGAAGAATTTGAACCAAGACAGGAGAGAGGGGGTGCAACAGGGATACTAGAAGGGGAGGGGGACAGGGAAAAGGAAGAAGGAGCCAAAACAAGATCACAGACAGCAGCACAGCAAATAAATAAAAGGAAACCTAGAGGAATTCCTCTGGACCAAAATGCAACATGAATTTAAATTAATTTTGATTAACATCAATGGACTCAATAACACTTTCAAGAGAAGAATTTTTTTCTCAAAATTACTCCAACGGAGAGCACAAATAGTCTGTATACAAGAAGTACACATAAAATAAGCACATAGAAAATACTTAGAATACACCAAACTGTGCGAATTATATGCGTCACTAGATGACGGGGGGGAAAGGGGGGATAAAACCTTCTTCAGATATATTAGTGATAAGAAGAAGAAAAACTGCGGCATCACGAAGCTTAGTACCAGGAATAATACATGCATTAATGGGAATAAGGAGATCGCTGACCATTTCAATAGCTACTTCTGTTCAGTTTTCTCAAAAGACACCTTACAAAATAATACTATAGAGGGATATAGCATTGCTTCCAGCTGTACGGATTCAGCTCCAGTGATCTTAGAAGCCGATGTCTTAGAAGAACTTGAACGATTAAAGATAAATAAGGCAATGGGTCCAGATGGCATCCACCCCAGAGTTCTTAAAGAACTCAGATCTGTCATTGCTACCCCCCTGACTGATTTGTTTAACCAATCCCTGTTAACAGGAGAAGTTCCGGAGGATTGGAGAATGGCCAGTGTTGTGCCTATCCACAAGAAGGGCAGTAGAGAAGAAGCTGGTAACTACAGGCCAGTTAGCTTGACATCAGTGGTAGTTAAAATGATGGAGACTCTACTCAAAAAGAGGATAAATCAGCACCTAAAAAACAATAACTTTTTGGACCCAAATCAGCATGGCTTTACTGAAGGCAAATCATGTCAGACTAATCTCATTGATTTCTTTGACTATGTCACAAAGGTGTTGGATGAAGGTGGTGCCGTGGATATTGCCTACCTGGACTTCAGCAAAGCCTTTGATACGGTTCCACATAAAGAGCTGATAGATACATTAGTGAAGATTGGACTTAATCCCTGGATAGTTCAATGGATTTGCAGCTGGCTGAAGCGTAGACATCAGAGAGTTATTGTTAACGGCGAGTATTCTGAGCAGAGTCAGGTTACAAGCGGTGTGCCACAAGGGTCTGTTCTGGGTCCTATTCTTTTTAATATGTTTGTGAGTGACATAGGGGAAGGTTTGGTAGGGAAGGTTTGCCTATTTGCCGATGACTCTAAAGTGTGCAATAGGGTTGATATTCCTGGAGGCGTCTGTAATATGGTAAATGATTTAGCTTTACTAGATAAATGGTCAAAGCAATGGAAACTGCAGTTTCATGTTTCCAAATGTAAAATAATGCACTTGGGGAAAAGGAATCATCAATCTGAGTATTGTATTGGCAGTTCTGTGTTAGCGAATACTTCAGAAGAAAAGGATTTAGGGATAGTGATTTCTGACAGTCTCAAAATGGGTGAACAGTGCAGTCAGGCGGTAGAGAAAGCAAGTAGGATGCTTGGCTGCATAGTTAGAGGTATAACAAGCAGGAAGAGGGAGATTATGATCCCGCTATATAGAATGCTGGTGAGACCACATTTGGAATACTGTGTTCAGTTCTGGAGACCTCACCTACAAAAAGATATTGACAAAATTGAACGGGTCCAAAGATGGGCTACAAGAATGTTGGAAGGTCTTAAGCATAAAACGTATCAGGAAAGACTTCATGAACTCAATCTGTATAGTCTGGAGGAAAGAAGGAAAAGGGGGACACAATCGAAACATTTAAATATATTAAAGGGTTAAATAAGGTCCAGGAGGGAAGTGTTTTTAATACGAAAGTGAACACAAGAACAAGGGGACACAATTTGAAGTTAGTTGGGGGAAAGATCAAAAGCAACATGAGAAAATATTATTTTACTGAAAGAGTAGTAGATCCTTGGAACAAACTTCCAGCAGACGTGGTAGATAAATCCACAGTAACTGAATTTAAACATGCCTGGGATAAACATATATCCATCCTAAGATAAAATACATAAAATAGTATAAGGGCAGACTAGATGGACCATGAGGTCTTTTTCTGCCGTCAGACTTCTATGTTTCTATGTTTCTAAAAGAGGAGTTGCTACCTATGTTAAAAAAGAACTAAAACCCCGAGATTTACACACAGACTCAAAAGGTAGATATATAATCACTGAGATTGAACTTTTGGGAGAGAAACTGATTTTAGTCAATATCTGTGCTCCAAACCAAAAACAATTTCTTTTTTTAATACATGTGATACTGTCTCACATAAACACCAAAAGTATTTGTATTGTTGGAGACTTTAATGGAATGGTCAATTTAAAAATGAATTATAGGGCTGTTGGGAAAAATAAAATGAAAAGACCTCCCCCCATGACTTTTAACAACATGGTAGATGAATTATATCTAACTGATATTTGGAAAACTAGACACCCAACACAAAAGCAATACAAATTCCATTCTAAACCGCACAATTCTTTCTCAAGAATTGACATGGCCTGGATTAACAAAAAAATGTATAACAGAATAAAATCAATAGAAATAGAACCAAACATATGGGCAGACCACAATCCTATTTTGATAACCTAGCAGGGTGATAAGAAAAAATTTAGGCGATGGACCTTCAACACAAAATTACTTCTAGATGAAAATTATGAAAAAATGATTAACAAAGAAATAGAGATATTTTCAAGTAAAAACAAAAAACAGCCTACAACAAAACAAATATTATGGGACACCCTTAAGGCATATATTAGAGCAGACTTGGGCAAGGGGTGTCCTGCGGGTCGCATCCGACCCACCAGCTGTCTGTGACTGGCCCGCCCGCCAGTGTTCCCTCTAAGGCCGAGCGGCCGTTGCAGACAGGGCTGCTTTTGTTCCATCGAGCGGACTCCCGCTTCACGTGTCCTGCAGCCACCCCTTCAGATTGCCGCCTTCGAGGTACATGCCCGAGGGGGAGGCTAGAAAAGCATGTGCGAGAACGGGTCTGAGAGGGCGCTGGCCGTCTTGGATTTGTACCTGAGCACTCTGCAGGGCGAGTGAGGCTGCATTGCCTTGAATCGGGTGCCGGGGCAGGAAGTTTTAAAGTAGTTGCCTTTTGCGAAGCAGGGTGGCGATTGCCAAAGGGTTCCGAATGGGAGAAGGGCACTCGGTAACTCTGAAGGCTCTCTTAAGGAGGGCGAAGCACACCACTTTTTTTTTTCTTCAGCTGCTCAAAGTCTATTATATGTAAGCCTTCTGCCAGTTCTTCTTGGGCTTTTAGACTTGCCTCAAGCCAGGAATTTGGGAGAAATACCACCCTACCTTCCCTCCCTATTGGCTCAGACAGAGATGGAGGCAGAGAGACAGAAGGGAAGAGGGGGTGGGGAGTGAGAGGGGGAGGGAATGTGAGAGAGAGGAAAAGAGAAAGAGAAAAATGAAAAAATGATGGAGGGAAAGAACGAGGGAGAGGCAAAAGAAACAAATGAGAGAGAAGGGGAGAGAAGGAAAAAAGAGGGAAGAGAGAAGTGGAGAGGAAGGAGGGAAGGAAGGAAGGAGAAATTGAGGGAACAAGGAAGGAAGGAAAGAGAAATAGAGGGGGAAGGAGGGAGGGAAAGAAGGAAGGAAGGAAGAATGAAATGAATGGAGGGACGGAAGAAGGAAGGACTTTTTTGTGGGGGTGTAAATTTTTTTAAATTTTTTCTCTCAACATACATTCAAACAATATAGTGTACCATCTAACTTTCAATGAATAAAATATGGTATTTTGTTAGTAACTAATATCAATCATCAAAAGAGTTGCAATGCGTAACATACTTGACACCTTCTATAGCAGTCACCTTCTATAACAGTGATGGCAAACCTTTTCAGTACCAACTGCTGAAAAAGTCATATGGAAATGTTGTGTGTGTGCACACACGTGCGCTTGTCAGGACTGCACTCCGAAAAAGTCAAACTTCTGAGTTCTAGTGTGCTCGATGATCAGCTAGCTGGTGCGCATGTGTACACCAGTTTTCAGCACTGGTGCATGTGAAGGACAGCTGATCATTGCATATGCATATGCACCAGCAACCTCGAGGACAAATAGGCAAGGCTGTGTGTGCCAGGTGATATGGTGTTGTGTGCCGCTTTGGGCACATGTGCCATAGGTTCACCATTATATTAATTTTATCTGTTCTGAAGTAAATAAATGAGGAAATAATTTTTTAAGATAGTGAGGAAAAGGAGGAAGAAAAGGGGAGGAGAGAGGAGAGGAAAGGGACTTATTTGTGGAATAGTCTTCCTTTTATTTGCCTACAAATAAGAAGAAACCCAATATCAAAGCAAACTACACACCCATAAATGTGTATTTAAACAAAGGAGGATTTTTAAAAAGAAAAGATTAACTTAGTTTGACTATTTCCATCTCAATAAACATGGTTTTCCCTCTTTTCCTGGATTATATTCTAGAACAGAAACAGATTTGAATAAATTATATGATTTTGATAATCTGAAAATTAGTTTCTGTATTTGACAGAGAAATGAAGATGATCTATTTCACCGACTGTGGCACGTAATGAATGAAATCCTAGATCTGCGACGGCAGGTGCTGGTGGGCCATCTGACCCATGACCGGATGAAGGATGTAAAAAGGCACATTACTGCTCGCTTAGACTGGGGCAATGAGTGAGTAAAAGTCAATTGATAAAACTGTTACATTGGTTGTCATTCATTATTATTTTAATGTTTATTGCAAAAGGTAGTGGATTTTGCTGTGTGGTGATAGCTTGTGTAACATAAAGAATAAGCAGCTTTTCAGTAAGAAGTTTAAAAAATCTTTATTGATATCCTTTGGTTGTTTATACTCAATAAATTTCTAGTAAAACTTGTTGTTTAAGTGTAAGACAGTTTTTATTTGCCCTTCTGTCTATTTGAGATCAGAAGATGTTTGTCTTAAATTGTGAAGGCTCCAGGCAAAAAGAAATGGTAAGAAAAGCCCTGTAGTTTTTTGAATGCTGCCAATTGCCTGAATTTATACCCTTCTTTGTTCAGTAACATAGAATGGCATTGTGTTATGGTTTGGATGTTCCAGAGAGATAGCAGGAGCTGACCAATAAAGCTCATATGCAGATGACATGGCTCCCAAATCAACACAGACTGTGGAAACCTTTGCATCTCATTTGGCAACCAAGGACACAGAATAAGGAGGAGGAATGGAGAGGCACACACTGCAAGATGCTTGAGGTCCAGTGTAATGTTTCCGCAATCTGTGTTGATTTAGGGAACCATATCATCTGCTGATATTCATCCACTATGCTTCATTAAGTCCAGGATCAATGCAACCATCTACTGGTAGATTTTGGTGTGCTCCACACTTCCATCTGCATATGCATTTTATCGGGATTGTGACTTAAATTTTCCAGCAGGATTTGGCACCTGCCCACACTGCCCAAAGCACCAAAACCTGCTTCAATGACTGTGGGATTACTGTATCCCCCCTCCCCTGTCACATAATTGTGATCTGGATGCTCCTCATGTGATGACCATTTGCAGTCACCATCTATTGGCTTCCCCAGAAAATCAATGCCGAGGCCAAAATGGAAGCTTGCAAATTGTGTGGCTTGCTACTCTATTGTGTCTGGGGGCTGGCTGAAAGACTTGCTGAATTCTTTCATCAGAATGGAGAAATGGAGCTCATATCCTGAAGATCCAACCTCTATTATTGCAATCCATCAGAGCATTTCCTTCCAATGCATTGAGGGGAGATAAACTCCTCTTGGGGAGTCAAACGTATCCTGGACAGTGGAAAAACAAAGTTGAGATCCTGAAGATCCAAGCTCTGATCTTAAATCCTGATGGAACTGTTTCCTTCTGTGCCTGGAGGAGAGCTGAACTCAGCTTGTAGCTATTCTGTTCTGTCTGCTTAATGACCACAACCAAGATTCAGTCATTGAGTCACATTCATTTAATGATCACTTTGCTCAACATCCAAGATTCTGGTCCCAATTGTATTTGTAACTGGAGGGCTATCTATATTGTGGGATTGTGTCAAGAGCAAATGTTCCTTAAATGTCCCTAGGTGAAGAGAAACACTCTATTAGAGCTGACTCAAAGATTTGCTTATTTAATTTTCAAAAATAAATATTGTTAGTGCTTCTATTGCTTTTGGCTGACATTGCATCTAAATTTGTTTTGTTTTGCTGCACTGAATGAGATGAATTTCTATTGCAATAGAGTCAGAAAAAGGTACAAAGTAAGAAAAGTACCCACTGGCTCAAAGCATTCAAGAAATCTTTGCTGTTATCTGAATATTTGCTTGAAAACCTTGAGTAAATCCATCCACTGTTCGAATTTTTATGATAGACAGGTATTTCTTCATGTGTTTATGCTTACTATATGCCATTGTTTTTGAACCAGGGTTCCGCAAGTGCCAGCCAGGGGTTCTGCGACTTAATAAGAAAAAAAAAAATTAAAAAAATTAGGGCAAAACTGAGCTATGCGGTTATTAGTTGTTGCACTTGTTTACCTTCATACTACTTCCGTTTCATTGTTAGACTGTACGCCGGTGTATATTTACAATATACTTTTAATCTAAATGTATTTTTACCGCTAACATGGACCGATTTATTTAAAAAAATGAAAGTTAGATTAAGCTAATGTTACTGAGCAATCGCCTGAGATTGCATCCGAATTCACAGAGCCAACAGTGCAGAAAATTGATGCTGTCGATTCTTGTTGTAAGATTCATCAGTACAGTAACAATTATTTAACTATGGGATTCACTTGGACAGGAGATGCAGACTGTCCATCGCCTCTTTGCATTGTTTGCGGGGAACAGCTTGCTAACAGTGCCATGGCGCTGGCTAAATTGAAACGACACTTAACTACATTACATCCTGATGCAGCAAAGAAAGATGTTGCGTACTTTGAGAGAGTACTAAACTTGAACAAAAAACAAGCAGCAACATTTGAGAAAAAAGTCAATATTAATGAGAAAGCTCAAGAAGCAACCTATGCTGTTGCAGAGATTGTAGCTAAGAAAATGAAATCGCATACTATCGCTGAAACCGTAATTTTACCAGCATGCCAAGAGATGGTTAAAATTATGTTTGGACAAAATGCCATATCTGAAATCAATAAGATTCCACTGTCAGACAATATGATAAGCAGGCATACAGCAGACATGTCAACTGACATTGAAAGTAATATCCTGTTGAAGATTAAGAATCGCGGATTGTTCGCACTTCAGGTGGATGAGAGCACTAATGTCAGTGGTAAAGCACAGCTGCTGGGGTTTGTACGTTTTATTGACAATGGTGCTATTGTTGAGGATTTCTGCTGTAAAGAGTTGTTGGAAACAACGAGAGGAGAAGATGTATATGATGTTATCAGTGCATATTTGCAGTCCGGTGACTTGTCATGTAAAAGCTGCATCAGCATTTGTACAGATGGCACTCCTGCAATGATGGGAAACATCAAAGGTTTTGTGTCCTTTTGACTCTTCCTTGTTTCCTCTGTCTTGCCTTATGATGCCTAACATAATTAGTGCTGATTATTATCCCATATTAATCCTACTCCTGGTATTATATCTCACTTTCCTTCCCCCCCTTCCTCCTATTTTATTTATCACCATAAATCAGATAGGCAATTTATAATTCAATCAATCAGAAGAAAAAAGAGAGAGAAAAGAACAAAAAAAGAAAAGAGAAAAAGAAAATCATCCTAAAATAATCATAATTATTATCAAATATCTCATCTATATTACGCACAATAATCAAAGCTATTTTCAATTTTCTCATTTATAAGCCATTAAATTTTCTCCTCTTGTACAATTCTTCCATTTTACACTTTATATCACTTGCTTATATATTTGTATATATGTATAGAGTATATGTATTTTCATTAGTAAACACCCGTAAGATTAAAATATTAATAAAACCAATTCATTATGCATATTCAATTCTTTTTATAAGTTATAACTTTGTGAGAGAAGAGAAAAAGAAAGTGCTGATAGCTTTTAGTATCTTCTGGATTTTCTTAAAAGTATTTTAATTTTCTTAAAGTATTTAATTCTTATTTAATTTAAAATTATATTATTCAATGTGATTTCAACAAATCAGGCAGTCCAAATGTAATTTCAGTCAAATCAAACAGTCCAATCAGATCAAATCAGTTCAAATCGGTTCAATTCAGTCAATTTCATCTTGAACATTTTTCTCCTTCCATGCATTAGCTGATCCATCTTCTCATAGCCAAGCTATCAAAGTTTTAGACATATAGCTAACTGCTATATTTCTTCCGGCCACACAATGTCGCTAGATAATCAATTTTCCAAGTCTTTTCTGGATAGCTCTTTTATAGATCCTTCCGTTTTTTTAGTGACTTGTTCTTCCGGTATTATGTTTCTCTTTGTTTATAAAGGAAAAGAAAAATAAAGCTTCCACAGCAGAAATTTAAGGTTCCAAATTCCAAAAGGCAAATTTCAAAGAAGGACCAATTAGATAGCTAGAAAGAATCGAATGATGGGCAATTCATTACTTTTCAAAGCTTCCGCTGAAATGTCATGTCGCACAGATAGCTGCCTTCTTCAATCTCAGGCCATTTTACCTCCGTCCAGCAACCAAGCACAAAAACAAAAGTCTAAAATTCCATTCAGGCACTCTCTACTTACCACCATAGACAAGAAATCCATTCTTTCCCTCTGTAAGTAACTCCTCCAATTCTCTTTCCAGATGTAATCATTTGGCTACCATCCCGGCATCGCGTTTTTTCCGCAGCTGTGTCGGCACAGGCATGGCTGCCAGTCCGGCTTCACCACTGTCAGTGTGAGACAAGCCAGTTCACCCGGCAGGGCATGCCAGCCCCTGCCAGGCTTCTGGCAGCATCCCTGCAGGAGATATCCGGTCTGGTCCAAAAGGACCAGAACCCCCGGGCAATGGGAATTCAGGGACATTCCCAAGAGAGAGGGAATAATTCCTGCTGCTGCAGCCATCAGACCCTGCAGGCATATAGCAGACATGTCAACTGACATTGAAAGTAATGTTCTGTCGAAGATTAAGAATCGCGGATTGTTTGCACTTCATGTGGATGAGAGCACCGATGTCAGTAGTAAAGCACAGCTGCTGGGGTTTGTACGTTTTATTGACAATGGTGCTATTGTTGAGGACTTCTGCTGTAAAGAGTTGTCAGAAACAAGGAGAGGAGAAGATGTATATGACATAATCAGTGCATATTTGCAGTCTGGTGACTTGTCATGTAAAAACTGCATCAGCATTTGTACAGATGGTTCTCCTGCAATGACGGGAAACATCAAAGGTTTTGTGTCACTGGTGCGACAGATTTATCCAGATATCGTGGCCACCTACTGCTTCATACACAGAGAAGCACTGGTTGCTAAAACAGTGGGAGAAGATTTAAAATCAGTGCTGGACAAGGTGGTGAGAATAGTTCAGATGAAACATAAAAATGAGACCTCTTAAATGTTGCTTGTTTGCTAAACTTCATCAAAGCATGGAAGTGGACCATATAACACTCATCCAACAGTATGTTGGCTGTCTCGTGGAAAAGTACTATCTCGTTTATACGAGCTGAGAGAGGAACTTTTGGTGTTCTGTTCCAGTGAAAACCTGAAGGAGTTTGAAAATGCTCTGAGCAATGAGAGCTGGTCTTCTAAAGTAGCTGATCTGGCTGATATATTTCAAGAACACAACATTCTGAACAGTGGTTTGCAAGGCAGAAATGAAAACATCTTGTATTCAGGTGACAAAATAAATGCTTTTCAGAATAAAACTGTTGCTGTGGAAGAAGTGCGCAGCTGCTGGGAATTTGGAAATGTTTCCCAACATTAAGCTCACCAACCACCAAGACATTCTTGGTCATCCACCACATGGAAAGTCTGTCCAGCAATATCTGTTGACCAGTATGACTGGGTTAGGAATCCATTCATTGAGTTTGAATCGTGTGAAGGATAGTTTACTTTGAAAGAGGAAGAGGAACTGGCTAGCATTGCAAGTGACAGAATGCTTAAACTCAAACATGCAGAGCTCAACATGGATACCTTTTGGTTGTTGGTTGAAAACGAATATCCTGCAATTGCTGAGAAAGCTTTGCGACTTCTGTTGTTTTTTGAATCCTCCTCCACCTGCCCAGGAAGCTCATCCCTCTTGCCTACAAGCAGTTTAGCCTCAGCATATCACGCCCCAACTTGGAGTGCTTCAAGAAGCTGGTGCCCAGCATCTTCTCGGGCACGAGAGCAGCTCACTCGAAAGGCCGCCGGGGGCTGCAGCAGCCTCGCCGGCCAGCCCGATCCAAGTAAAGGGGCAGCCTCAGCAGGAGGGGTATTGGTCAGGCACTGCACCAAACCAGGAAACCTCCAGCCATCCTGCCGCCCTCTCCAAATCTCTCTGGCCGCCCAAGACTGCTCAGGGAAGCAGCTGGTCTACCAGCAGGGAAGGTAAGGTGTGGGGCTCAGGAATGAGGAGCGACAGGAGCCCCCGCCCATCTGCCAGGGGAGAGGAATCGGGACGCGATTGGGGACCGATCCCTCTCTGAAGCCTGTGCACTGTGCTTCAGGGGCAACCCACCAGGCCACTGGGAGAGGCCCACACAGGCTGCTTCTAAGTCTTGGGTGAGGCAGAAGTCCTATGTCCCCCCCCAGCCCCCCCATCCTCCTTCCAGGCCTTGGGGGAGATCGGGGCAGCTCTGGGCTATAGGATGGAAGCAGCTGGTACAATGAAGGGATTCCTGGCAGGATCCAGAGCTGAGGCAGAGACAGACCAGCCTCTGTTTGCGACACAATGGGCCTGGTTTGCACAACAGCAGCCTCTTCCGGGAACTGCGTGAGGGGGGGGGACTCTGAAACAATGACTGAGGCAATGATACCCACCACTGGGCAGCTGAAGAAGCAACTCTGGGTGCTGTGAGTGCCAGCCTGGCCCCACTCACATGGTGATTCAGGGGGGGGGAGGCGCCCTTCTCTCCCTGCAGGCTCCCACAGCAAGAGCAAGTATTTCTCTTGCATTTAACTGCACCCCACCTTTAAAGTGGGGGGGGACTTAGGTTAGGGGGATAAGCAGAGGAGGTCCCTTGCAGAAATCCTGTCACTCCCCCTGCGCCCTCCCCCCAGGAAGCTACCCATCCCCCATGCTGGATCCAAGGAGACACAAACATTGCCTTGAGAAGGGGCAAAGGAGAATTCCCACCTCCGTGCACTTTTTATAATGATATAAAGGTAAGAATTCGACTTGTTCTATGGACCAAAGTACAGCATGCAAAGCCATTTTAATAGCATATTTAGAACCATTTCCTTTTTAAAGGTTTTTCAAAAAGTGCTGACAGGAAGATGGGATGAATCAATTATTGCTCTTCTGTGAAAATTGTGAATCCTTCATCCGGGATCGGACGCGCGCCGGGCAGCCAAGTGTGTCACTCTGCCAGGCCCAGGGATGCAGGACTCGGCACCCTGGGACTTACTGTCTTCTCTGCTCACCTGTCCATCGACGCCAGCCTGCCGGGGCTCTGGACTGCCAGGATATCCTCGTTTCCAATCCTTGCTTTTCCCTCATGTTGTTTGTTTGTCATTCCCCCCCAATAAGGATTAGTAACACACACACACACACAGTTTTGCAGCTCTTCTGGAGAGAATTGCACCCTCTCCCATCTCTTTGGTTCTCCCACCTTGTTTGTTTCCACCACCTCTATCTACCTGGTGGTTGGCTGGGCAACTGAACCAGAGCCTGTCCTGGGGCCTGCCGAGGTATAGGCCTTGGATCCTCAGAAGAGCGCCACTCCCCTTGCATGTGGGTCGGGAGCAAGGACGTATGTGTGTGTGTGTGTGTGTGTGTGTGTGCGTGTGAAAGATGTAGATAGATGTATAGAACATATAAATATATCTTCCAGGGATAAATAAATGGGTGGAAGAAGTTGCAGTTTTTCACAAATGTTGCAAACTAGCTGTTTTTTAAACTTTTCCACAACCCTTATGAATATTGGAAACTGGCAAGGCGCGGGCTTTAGTTGAAAGCAGCCCTTTGTTTTAATTCTAACTTTTACACTGATTTCAGGATAAAAACATAGCCTATTTTGCTTTCCTAAGCTGTTCTTTTCCTGGACTGTGTTGTCAACAATGTGAATTATTTGCTATTAATCCCTACTGGTGTTTTAGCACATAATTTTTAAATTTAGATAATAGGTAGAGAGTGAATAAAGAATAAAACCATGCAATAGAAATGGCAGAAATGTGTTCTATTGTTCTTTTTATTATCTGTAATTTGCAGTAATCATACATGGTACATTGTATATTTTTCTGTTAAATGTGCAGGGATAATGGTAACAAGAATGACAGATTGCTTTAAATTTAAACTGTATATTTTCTATATATTTTAACTAACAATTTTAAACCATTCTTCTAATTAGACTTTTTGTACACATTTACAGACAGCTAGGGTTAGATTTGGTTCCAAGAAAAGAATATGCAATGGTGGATCCAGAGGAAATCAGTATTACAGAGTTGTACCGATTGGTAAGCAAGTAACTCACTTTATTTATGGGGGAATGCTGCTGTATTGCAATCTCTCTCTCTCTCCCCCCCCCCTCTCTCCCTCTCTCTCTCCCTCCCCTAGCCTCCCTCTTTATCCTCAGGTTTCTGGGAAAGAGTGCTAAAATGTAATGCATATGTGAAAAAGTGACCTTTGTGTTTATCTGAAATAATTGACTAATGAATCTAGAAACAAGATGTTGTCTAGTATTGTCTCACAAGAAACAATTTATATTACAAGTATTCGATAAAAATAAAGTTATGAGCAATATAATGCCTTCCTGTATGTTTATATTTCATGAATTTAAAAAAGCATAAACTGGTTTGATTTTGTGTGGCACTCTCTACTTAGATGGAGCATCGTCATCGCAAAAAAGAGACACCAATCCCAGCAAGCAGCCACCATCTCTTTGTACAGATGAAGAGTTTGGTGTGTTCCAATCTAGGAGAAGAACTAGAAGTAATCTTCTCACTTTATGATAGTAAAGAGAATCGACCAATCAGGTAGCACCTTCTTTTTAATAAAGAATGAAGAAATATACAGCTTCATCAGTTCTTGTATTAACTGGATAACAAAGTAATTCTGACTTTTTAACACTAAATCTTGAAGTCTATAAATATAGTCCCAGATGTATTTAATGTTGTTGTTGGTATTGAATGCTTTTAATCTGGGTCTAAATCACTGGACATGTGGTTTTGATATATGGATACAGAAAATTCTTACTCCCTTTACTGGATCTCACAAAAGTGTTAGCTAATGGATCTAATAACCAATAGACCTCATAGAGATAGGGACGCTTATAGTGTGTTAAGTCCTTGTTTTTTATTTAGAATGAGCACAATATTGCAACTTATAATAGACAATGGTTTGTGCCCTGGGATCCTAATAATGATGCATTATTATTTTATTTTAAACAATTGTTAAAATTTACAGTTGCTTAGTGTGAAGTATGATTTCAAATGTATCATGGATAGATAAACCTAATATAATTGTAAATTTCCCTTTAGCTCACACTATAGTTTCTGTGGAATATATATTTGCTATAAAATGGTTACATAACATAAAATCTGATTAAATATTGCCAGTGATATTACTGACAATAATACACATTTTTTTTCTTATGTTCACATGATTGTTTCCCTTTTAACTCATGTCTTTTTTATTGTTTTCTATAAAGTGTCATATATAAATAAATAAATAAATGTGTGTGTGTGTGTGTGTGTGTGTGTGTGTGTATATATTTGTTTTTGTAAATTTTCACGGGTATATGTATGTAGATTGTTCTGAGTTCGGGTTTTGCCCTGTGTAATATTTTGCATGTTTATGCGACGTTTCGGCGAAATCACATTCACCATCATCAGGCTGAAGTTTCCAAGCTTCGTGCTGTTGTAAAATGGAATGTTTGCAACTGTCATTTCTTCCTAGTATATAGTGTGGGGGTGGAGATTTGGTTTGAATGTAGCAAATAGATTGGGTGATTATGTTTCAGTGATCTGATTGGTTGGTGTAATCATAATTATTAGAAGGATTGACATGGTGATTTTTTTGAAGTGTTTTTGTTTAAGGCTGGTTTCCAAATTTCAAAATTCCAAATTCATAATTATTAGAAGGATTGACATGGTGATTTTTATGAGGTGTTTTTTTTGTTTAAGGCTGGTTTCCAAATTTCTGGTAGGCGGGACGTGTCATCTCTTTTATTTATGCAAAGGGGGCTCCTCTCAATTTCTATGGCTTCTAGAGCAATTCTTCTATATAAATTCTCTGTTTTGTGAAGTAATTTAGTTTTTTCAAAGTCAATTTCGTGCCCTGTTTTTTTAATGTGCTGGACAAGGGAGGAAGTCTTTTCTTCTTTTTTAACTGCATTCACATGTTCTGCAAGGCGTGCACTTACTCTTCGGTTGGTTTGTCCAATGTATGTGGCTGCACATGTTTTGCAAGGGATTTCATAGATTCCTTGGTATTCCAATTGGATTTTATCTTTGGGGCTCCTTAGGATATTAGATATTTTTTGGTTGGTGCAAAATGAAGTTTTGATGTTATGTTTGTGCAGAATTTTACTAATTTTGTCTGTGGTGCCCTTTACATCAAGGGCACCACAGACAAAATTAGTAAAATTCTGCACAAACATAACATCAAAACTTCATTTTGCACCAACCAAAAAATATCTAATATCCTAAGGAGCCCCAAAGATAAAATCCAATTGGAATACCAAGGAATCTATGAAATCCCTTGCAAAACATGTGCAGCCACATACATTGGACAAACCAACCGAAGAGTAAGTGCACGCCTTGCAGAACATGTGAATGCAGTTAAAAAAGAAGAAAAGACTTCCTCCCTTGTCCAGCACATTAAAAAAACAGGGCACGAAATTGACTTTGAAAAAACTAAATTACTTCACAAAACAGAGAATTTATATAGAAGAATTGCTCTAGAAGCCATAGAAATTGAGAGGAGCCCCCTTTGCATAAATAAAAGAGATGACACGTCCCGCCTACCAGAAATTTGGAAACCAGCCTTAAACAAAAAAAAACACCTCATAAAAATCACCATGTCAATCCTTCTAATAATTATGAATTTGGAATTTGGAAATTTGGAAACCAGCCTTAAACAAAAACACTTCAAAAAAATCACCATGTCAATCCTTATAATAATTATGATTACACCAACCAATCAGATCACTGAAACATAATCACCCAATCTATTTGCTACATTCAAACCAAATCTCCACCCCCACACTATATACTAGGAAGAAATGACAGTTGCAAACATTCCATTTTACAACAGCACGAAGCTTGGAAACTTCAGCCTGATGATGGTGAATGTGATTTCGCCGAAACGTCGCATAAACATGCAAAATATTACACAGGGCAAAACCCGAACTCAGAACAATCTACATATATATATATGTGTGTGTGTGTGTGTGTGTGTGTGTTTTCGTAGATTTTCATGGGTACAGGTATGATGGTCTTGGTATATTCGGGTTTCTTCCCATGTAGGATTTGGAAATTTCTGGCGACGTTTCGACGAGGTCCCACTCGTCATCTTCAGTCTGGTGTTTCTGTCCTTGTTCTAGGGTGAACACAGCGAGACCTGAGCTGCCTTCCTTCTATAAATACTGGTGGCTGGGTGTGGTTTGATGGCTCAGCATTTGCCTGCTGTGTAGAAACTTCCTAGTGAGTCAGTGGGGTAACACCTGGGGTCGTTGATGTAACTGAGGTATGCTGATTAGTTAATGGTTGTAGATTAGGCATGATATCCTGAGTAGTTGGAGCTTGCAGGCTTGCAAAACAATCAAGTAGCTTGCAAGCTCCAACTACTCAGGATATCACGCCTAATCTACAACCATTAACCAATCAGCATACCTCAGTTACATCAACGACCCCAGGTGTTACCCCACTGACTCACCAGGAGGTTTCTACACAGCAGGCAATTGCTGAGCCATCAAACCACACCCAGCTACATAGTGGCCGCTGTTGCGTAACTTGCTGCGGTGGGTAAAATACCCCCCCTTTATCTTGCAACTGCTGTGGGGGAATCCTCCCTCCTTTCGCTTGCAACTGCTGTGGGGAATTCAACCCCCCCTTCTCTTTTAGCTTGTAAAGGAAAGGCTTCTCTTTGTGACGTGGCAGCAGGGTAGAAATGGGAGATTATTGAGGCGTGCCCAGTGTTAAGTGGGTCATCCATAGAAATTGAGTGGGTGGTTTGACTGTGTTGCGCATGACTGCCATCGGCTGGATAGGACAAAGAAATTCCATCGCTATCAGCTTGTTTGGATTGCGCATGCGTAGGATTTGCCAGAGAAACACACTCCATCTTTTCAGTTATTAATTTTAACTGCAATTTCTTTAATTCCCTTAACTCTTTTCTTGACTCAGTCACTTGTTGCAGGTAACAAAAATAAGAATCTTGCTGCTCAATATTTTTGCCACAAGGTAGATTATCAAGGTGAATACAGAATAACTCTAAACTCCGAATTTCATTCTCAAGCTTTCCAATAATTTCCTCAATTCTTTCTAGATTCAAGGCGGTTCCCTTAATTCGAATAGAAGTCAGAGAGACCTGATCATCAGTGTGCTTTGTCTTAGCAGTAGCTTTGAAAGGCAAAGTTGATGACTGGAGGCTTTGAGTTTGAGTTAGAGTTTCCTCCTCTACCTCTTCATCACTCGGCTGAGTAGAAGTAGTGTCTATGGGGACCCCAAGGACTGTTTTAACTTCATCTCCATTCCCCTTCTCAATCATGTAAGAGTGACTTACAGTTTGTTGAGGATCATCAGCATCAGAGGGTTCCAGCATACGCTGCTGAGACATGATGAAATTCCTTTTCTCTTCCGTAGTATGAATGAGGTCTTTAAGGGCAGCTAGCTGTCCGTCGGAAATTGCATCGATGTAACTCTGAGTTAAAGGATTTTTCTTCCTTTTAGCTGGGATCGGGGAAACAGCCAGTGTGCTTACGGTATGTAAGCTCTTGTTGCTTTAATAAGGAACCAAACTCTCGGTACCATGTTGGATCAGAAAATCTTACCAAGCAGAGTACTCAGTTCGCTAGAACTGAAGTAAGGCTTTCCGGAGGTCAATGGATATTAAAGCACAAGCATTCATGTTAAAATGAATCAAACTTTTATTATAAAAAGTAGAAAAAATAAGTTTAGCCGGGAGCGGCTGAAAATATGTCTACATCTCTAAAAGACAAAGACCAGAAGAGTATGGCATCTTCGTCTCTTCCTGCAAGGAGGAGGAAGTGAGCAAAGCACCGTTACATCATAGAGAGGGAGGAGCTACATTAATAAACAGAGTTAACTATCTAACTACTGGATGTTTCTTAATGTCTTTGGAGGCTGTCAATCCTCAGCGTGACAAGTACTTCTGCAGCAAAGTCTTTAAAGATCTGAAAGGTCTCAGATTTTTGTTTCATTAGGTACACATACCCATATCTAGAATAACTACAAATAATAGTGAAAAAATACTTACAGTTACTTTTAGTAGGCCGAAATGGACCAACAATGTCGGTATGAACCAAATCAAAAATGCGTGTAGACAAACGTGTGCCATGCTTAGCGATAGGTGCTGCTTTTGATTTGGACAAGGTACAAACCAAACAGTCTAAATGAACTTTGCAATTACTATCAACCTTAAAACCATTTACAAATTCAGACTGGGTAAGATGCATGGCCCAAACAACGGTGCCATCTGTGAATACACCTGAAATGAAAATATTTGTTTGTTAATACAGGTTTAACATTTGAAACATCATTTGGAACCTCTTGCACCTCATTGGCTTTAGGAGCCTTTGTTTCTATAGTGGCAACAGGTTTTCTCTCTGGACCTGTGCTTTTGCCCTTTGGAACTTTTATAATTACATCAGCTTTTACATGAGAATCTGGCTTTAAGTAGTAAACACCTCTGATTGGAAAAGCAGTAGCAATTACTCTTCCGTTTTTGACAATGTAGCCTTCATTTAGTTTAAAAGTCACTTCAGAACCTAAGTCTTCATTTAGGCGATATGTGCTAAGTAAGTTGCTTGTAGCTTGTGGAACATATAGAACACGTGGGATGAGTTGGTCTAATTATTTTATGTAGACTGTTCCTTCTCCTTCAACTTTGCATAAGTGGTTTGATACTGCATGCAGTCCTTTGATATCAGTCTTATAAAATTTTGTGAAAAGTTCCTTTTGGTAGGTGATGTAAAAAGCTTCTCCCTGTCTAATGCCCATAAATGTTGAATGTCGTACTGTGGACTCTTTTGTGGAACATTATTCAGGATGAAAGAATTGATGTAAGGACGTGGCTCACCTCTCGAACCTCGTTGAGATGATCTCTAGTTGGTGGAGCCTCTGCTTCTGGAACCCCTAGGATCTGTTCCTCTGGGCTGAGCAGGATATTGGGAGCGTTGAGAATCACCAGATTGAGAGCGTTGAAAATCATTTCTTCTAGGCTGATTGTGCCTTGAATATCTTGAAGTGTAGCCCCTTTGTTGATAGCCTCTACTCATTGTAGGTTTGTATCCAGATGCTGTAGTTTTAAGTCTACTTTGCATAATCACTTCTTCTATTAACAATTTGCATACTCTAGCCATTGTGCGTTGAGCTAGAGCTATGTTATTATATTTTGTAATAGCATCTTTCCATTCATGATTGAGGGAGGTGATTATTGCTGTATTTACCTGCAGCTGATCAATTTGATAGCCTTGCTCTATTAGATCATTTTGCATTGCTAGCATCTTAGATAAGTGTGGAGCAATTTTCTCTCCAGGCTTTAATTTTGTAGTGTAAAATTCAGTGAACAACAAACTGGTCTATAAAGTTCATCTAGAGCTATGATTAAATCATTTGCAGTAATGTCATGTGGAAATCTAACTGACAAATCGGTATCGAGAGACATAAGTATCAAGAGTGTTGCACGTGTATTAGAAACTCTTTCTTCATCAGTCCACTGTCTATTGGGTGGATCAAAAGCCATATGATCCACTCCTTCAGCAATTAAAATCAGTCTTATTTCATGCAACCAAGTTTTATAATTTTGTCCATTATTCTTTAATCTTGACTCACCTTTCAATGTTGCTAAAGTACAGGTTGCCTTTGAATTGCAGCTGGCATGGCTGCTTGTTGTGGCATCTGGGGTGCTTGGACTGGTGGCGGTTGAACTTGAAGAACTGGAGCTTGTGGTCGTTGGTTCTGTTGCATCTGTGCACCTTGGCTTGCTTGCGGTACTTGTGGCTTAATTGAAGGATAGTAACGGACAACGTGCTCTCCATATTTCAATTGATCTGAAAAAGAACTTGAAATTTCTTTTAAATGGGATGTACTTTTAAATTTAATATCTTGTACTCCACTAGATGTCGTGGCAGGATAACTTTTAAATTTTTCAGAAAAATCCCTTTGGCCAGACCGCAAAGTTTTTGTTTGGCCACCAGATGGTGCTGCAGGATAACTTTTGAGATTTTCTGAAATCTCTTTGTGTTCGTGGCATGATGAGTTTCAATTTCCTGCTTTTCTTGCTGCTGGATAGAAAACGTTCCAAACTCTCTCTCTAAAAGATTCATTTGAATTTCTCTCAATCTATTTAATTGTTTCCTGTATTTATAAATATCATCCAAGCAAGCATTAGAGACCAGCATCTCCTTCTCATTTAAAATAGTTCCCCTATTATCATGGAAATCTGCAGAATATGCCTGGGTGTCCTGGAGGGTCTGTTCTAGATGGGCTATCACGTTATTTATTCTGTCAATATCATTTATTGAATCCAGGCTACCAGTGGAACTTCTAAGAGACTCTCTGTCTTCGCAATGCTTTCGTTTCTGCTTTGCCTTTAGCGAGGGGCCATATTGGGTAAAACGCACTGCTTTCGGAGATTGCCTGGCTGGCTGACTCAGAGGGGATCATTACAGCTTTTTCTAAATTACTTGGGTCATAAATTGGCTGGCTTGGAGTTTCTAAAGTTTTTATTGTTTGTGCATCATAAATCACTTGCTGGCTTTCAACATTTGAAAGAGTATCGGCACTCACGGTTTGTTGCTGTCTCTCTTGGGTCAGCTCTTCTCTTGTAATGAAGGTTTCTTCATCTGCTGGATTCTTTGTCTCATGAGAGATTTGTTCTTCCATCATTGGAATTCTTTTCTCCTTGGAATTATTTATAAGAGCCAGCAAATCATCTATCTGATCACTTGACATTTGATCAATAAAGGACTGAGAAAATAATTACAAAGTATAATTGCTTTTAGATTTATTATTACAAACCGACCTCTGCTGCCATGTCAGAAATATGCGATATATTACAGTCCGTATGAACTATAATAAATCATTTGTGGAGGTGATGGATTAAAAAAGAGAATTTGCTTTCAAACAAGGTTTATTTTTATTATAAAAGTAGAAAAATAAAGTAAGCCATGAAAGGCATATAAAATGCGTCTTCACATCATGGCAGCTAACAAAGAACAGAACAATACAATATGGAGAACCTCTGGAGGACGGATGTGATGCATTAATGATGGGGCAGGATTTTACATCATAATAGGTGGAGTTAATAAAACACACACACTGTTAACTATTTAATTACTGAGTAACTCTGAATGTCTCTGAATGTCTCTGGGGCTGTCAATACTCAGCGTGACAGCACAGAGGTCCCCCTGTTCCTTGGTGGGACCCCGAATCCCCACTGTCCGGGGGTTCTGGTTCTTTTAAACCAGACCTGATTCCTTGAAGGGGAGGTGATGCAGGAGATGCTACTGGAGGTCTGGTGTGTGGTCGGCATACCCCACCAGACATACCGGCCTAGTCTCGTGCCAGTGGTGGTGCGAAGCCGGCCAGGCTGCTTTGCCTGATTCGGCACCAGCCCCAGAGACAACACAATGCAGGGATTGAAGCCGAGAGGTAACACCTGGGAAGAGGACCTTTTAAGTGATGGCGAGGTGAAGGAAAAATTAAGCAGTGTGCTGGTGAGTGATCTCAGCCGAAAAAGGATTGGGAATGTTTTGTTTTTTTCAATGGAGCTAACTGACGGAAATGGGAGAGGAAGCGGCTATTTGGCGATGTGGTGAATAGCGGATGCTTCGGTATTTGCATATTGCCCAAGATTGGAGTATTTAAAAGAAAGCAGATTTAAAGATCCTGAATTTGGACTATTTGGATTATTTAGGCTTTTTTTTTTCTTTTTTCCCCTTTAAGAAGTTGGGTTTTTTATTGTGCAACAGAAGAATCAAACATGGAATTAAATATGGAACTAGAAATGCTAGCATCACAGAGAAATGAGAGCTTGCCATCTACTGGTTAGAGGAGTCATTACAAGGATAATTTCATTTCATGTGTTTAGCAGATGCTGGCCTCGTGGATTTTATCTCTCCTGGTCATGAGATTAGAATGTGTTTGTTATCTGTTTACCTTTGAGAATGGAGGAAGCTAACAACATTTGTTTGCAACAAGAACTTTTGTGAGAAGAAGTATCAGAACTGGCTGATAGAGATAAGGGCACAGAGTTGGCAAAAAATAATTGGAACAAATTAAACATGAGAAGAAGAATTTGAGGGCAATTATATAATAGATATTATTACCAGAAAGAGCCTTTGTAATTTGGAATAAAATTGCAAATGAGAAAATATGGATGACAGCAGAATTTCTGAAGAGGAAGAAGATTGAGATTATTATAAAATTATAAATTAGAAGAATTACTTTTTTTTTAAATGATGAGTGGGATTTATATGAATTAAAGGATGAGTTTTAAAGTTATTTGGAATTTAATATAGGGAAATTATACTGAGAAGAGATTGAACATAGATTGGGGGATATGAATGAAATTTGGAAGGGGAATTAATGAGTAAGGTACAAGAGTATTAATTGAACTTTATATCTAAGATATGTTATGATATATTCTTGGGGTAAATAATGAAAAAATGGAATAATAGAACAATAATAGAATAATGGAAACAGAACAATGAAAATTGAAAATGGTTATGATTATTTTGGATATTAATAGTTTTGTTATTTCTGATATTAATTGGAGAGAGGTGAGGGGGAAAGGACTGAGAAGAAATTTTATAGGTATGAAGGTTTAATTATAAAATAAGCAAAGATTAGAATTTTATATATGGATGAATTATGTTTTACTGGAATAGAGAATTAAGAAGATGGAAAATAATGATTATATTAGATGATTTTTAATTTTAAAGAAAGTTATTAATGATAGTGGGAAGTATTGATTATGGAAGTTATTGAATTACAGAATTTAAGTAAGATAGGTGGACTTTATAACTTTTTATGAATTTATAGAGAGTTATAAATTAGAGTGATATAAATAAAGAGGATATGCTGTCTCTACTGGGGTTACAGTGATTTATATTAAAATAGGGTATGAGATTATTACTTGATATTTTGACCAACAAAACGGAGCAGTTTTTACTGATGATTATAATAGGTTTTCAGATTCCACTGGATTTACAGTGACAAAATTAGTGTAGGGTATGAGGATCTTATTGGGCTCACAGTTGGTTTTTTTAGAATACGGCATGATGATTCCACTGGGTTTACAGTGATATAAATTAGAGTAGGGCAAGAAGATTCCACTGGGTTTACAGTGACAAATGGGGTCTGCTGATTTAATTGATTTCAGAGTAAAAGAAATACATTGAAGAAGAGGGAAAAAAGGGTTTTGCTTTTCCTCCCCCCTTTTTTTCTTTCTCTCTCTCTCTCTTTTTTTCTTCTTTTTAATTTCTAATTTTTTAATCTACTTACTAAAAGGAATTATTATTATTTGGGCTAATTGCGACATTTATGATAAATTATTTGGATTTTCCTACCCTGATCAAAGAAATGGAGAGATTTGGTACTGTGGCTGAATTAAATATAAACAAAGACAAAACCAAGATAATAACTAAAAATATGTCAAAAAATCAAATAGGTAAATTCGAAGAAATATCTAAACTCAAATCTACAAAAAAAATCAAGTAATTTTTTTTTTATAAACTTTATTGATTTTTCATAAAAACTAACTAACAAACAAACAAGCAAACATTTAACATGAAATTGGGGATGCAATTCCCCCTCTTATCATAGAAGTCAAGTTTCTTTACAGAAAAAAGAATACATTGTTAATACCTTAAGTTCACATATTAATTTAAATGAAAATAATAAATTTTATTCAACCTTATATTTTAAAAAAACTTCATATATAAACAACATAAAAAAGAAGGTAAGTCATTGCAATACATCTACAATTCTCACATAAATTTTGCATTTAATTTTTCTTTTTGTTTATCCATATATACACCTTATTCCAAATCACATAAAATTCTGATTCCTCTTGGTTATTTAACCGTCTTGTCATCATATCCATCTCTGCGCAATCTAATATTTTCTTAAGGACCTCTTCCTCTTTGGGAATATTTTCCCCTTTCCAATTTTGCGCATATACTATCCTGGCCGCAGTCAAAATATGAATTACTAAATGAAAAATATCTTTCTTGTATTTTTGTTTAGTTATGCCCAGTAGATAAAATTCCGGGGTTTTTTTCTATCTCTTGCTTTACTATTTATTTTATTATTCTTTCTATCATTTTCCAATACAGCTTAACTTTACTACAAATCCACCATTGATGATAATATGAACCTATTTCTTTCTTACAATTCCACCAGAGTGGGGATGTATTTGGGAACATTTTAGCAATTCTGTTTGGCAGGAGATGCCATCTGTAGAACATCTTAATTTGATTTTCTTTTAATGAAACCGATTTTGTCATTTTCCAATTTGAGATCCAAACATTTTCCCATGTCTCTATATCAATTTCTCTACCTATATTTTTACAGCAGCTTATCATATTGTCCTTTAAAGTCAAATCTATGTATTTGTATCCAATCATATATTTATATGCTTTCTCTATTAATTTAGTCTGGTTTGTAGTTAATAGATTACCTAAAAAGTTCTTACTCTTCTTAAAAATGTATATCTTACTGTCGCTTTGAAATCTAGACTGGATCTGGATATATTGCCACCAATCTATTTTAATCCCTTCTTCCTGTAATTTGTATCTTGATTTTAATTTCATTTGATCATCTAATAATTCCTTATATTTTATTATTTTCTTTTCCTGTAATGATTTGGGGTGAGTTATTGCCTCTAAAGGAGATATCCATTCTGGAATAGTTAAAAAGTGATTTTTCTTAACATCTTTCCAAACTTCCAGTAAATATTTTCTTATTGTATGTCTTTTAAAATATGTATGTACTTTATCTTTATCATACCAAATAAAGGCATGCCAGCCAAGCATAAGATCATGACCTTCTAAATTTAATGTTCTTTTATCCTCTAACGTTATCCAATCTTTAATCCATGTCAAGGCGGCTGCCTGATAATATAACTTCCAATTTGGTAATGCAAATCCTCCTCTTTCCTTAATATCTTCTAAAACAGTTATCTTTATTCTTGCTTTTTCCCTTTGCCATAAAAATTTCCTAATTATTGTCATTCAATTTTTGAAAAATTTCCCCCCTGGATTTATTGGTATAACCTGAAACAAAAATAAAATCTGAAGTAAAACATTCATCTTAATCGTAGCAATTCTCCCCAAAAAAGATAGTTTTAAATTGTTCCATATTTCTGTCTTTTTTAATTTCTTCAATTAATTTCATATAGTTATCATTTTTTAAAGATATAGTTTTTGATGTAATCCATATTCCCAAGTGTTCTGTCTGGGTCACTCCGGAAGCTATGACCAACCCAAAAAGATAAGCTAGACACACCGGTTGAATCCAAACGCAGTCTTATAATGGTAAAGAGAAAAGAAGCCAACAGAAAATGTCCTTACAGATCAGGAAAACACTGGAACTCCAAATAGATACACGAAGGCAATTGTTCATACAGAAACACAGGATCCTTAATGCCAGACGAGGCTGTTGAGCCAACAGAGACACACTTCCCACCAATCTTCAAGGCTGCTGGGCCACGAGCCAGGAACAAAACCGCTGAGAGAAAATGCAGATAACACCAACTCCCCTTTGATAACACTCCACACTGCCGGAATGGTTCTCATGCTTTATAAACCCTTCCCTGCTAATGAGGACCACACCCAACCCCCTGGTGTTCCTCATTCAACGCTGATAATATCTATGCAGTTGATTTCTCCTTTGAGCTATGCATCTCTGCCGCATACTAATGATAGCTTGTGCGTCATTATCCAGGGACTCCAGGGAATCACAGCTACTTGCTTGAGATAGCCCTTCCCCACGGCTCCCAGGCCTTTCATCACCTTCACTTTTGTGACTGCTGTCTGCACTGTCTGACTGCAAAGAACTCTCCTCTCCACTCTCAGCCTCCCCCGGGCATGGAGCCAGCAGAGACGCAGCTGGTCTTTGATCTGGCTCAGGCTGAACCACAACACCAAGCATTTAACTTTCTTAACTATTTTCATACCTGTAATACTTTCTAATTTTCTTTCTTGAACTTCTGTCCTATTATTAACTATAAATTGTGTTTTACTTCTATTTATTTTTAACCCTGCGACTTTACCATATTGTTCTATCGTTTATATCAACGTTGGAACTGCTGTGGTAGGATCCTCTATAATAAAAGTCAAATCATCTGCAAAGGCTTGAACTTTATATATTTCTTTTCCAATGGTCAAGCCCCTTATTTTTTTATCTGCTCTTACTTTTTCAACAAGACTTCCAATGATAAAATAAACAATAAAGGTGAAATTGGACAGCCTTGTCTAACTCCCTTAGATATTTCAAATTTTTCTAATTGTTCATTATTTAATATAATTCTTGTAATTTGTTTTGAATATATTGTGTCAATTAGATTTATAAATTTTGTGCCAAATCTCATTTTATTTAGTTGCATTATTATAAAAGTCCAATTTACATTATCAAAAGCTTTTTTGGCGTCGAGGAACATCAGTGATACTGGTTTTCCAAAATGTTGTTCATAATATTCTAATGTATTGATGATCATTCTAAGATTATTTTTTATTTGTCTCCCTGGCAGGAACCCATTTTGGTCTTAATGTATTTTCTCATCCAAAACCTTTTTAAGTCTCACTGCATAGATAGAAGTAAATATTTTGTAATCTACATTTGATAATGATATAGGTCTATAATTTTTTATCTTTTCTTTGTCGGTTCCAGATTTATGAATTAATGTTATAAAAGATTCTGACCAGGATTTAGGTATTTTGCCATCCATTGTACTTTCTTTAAAAATTTCCAACATATTATTCCTTATTACTTCACTGTCTATTTTATACCATTCTGCTGGTATAGCATCAGGCCCAGTTGCTTTATTATTTTTTTGCTTTTTAATAGTTATTTGTAGTTCCTCGATTGTAATTGGACTATCCAAACTTTCCTGTTGTTCTTCCGTTAATTTTGGTAAATCTAAAGATTCTAGATAATTAAAAATCTCATCCTCTTTGATGTCCTCTTTCTTGTATAATTATTTATAAAATTCTTGTACTATTTTTGCTTTCTCATCTATATTATATTTTATCGTTCCATTTTCATCTACTAACTCTTTAATTATTTTGGATTGTCTATGTTTTCTTAACTTACATGCAAGCCATCTTCCTGGCTTATTACCCTGTTTCCCCGATAGTAAGACACCCCCGATTGTAAGACGTATCGGGGGTTTCAGGGGGGTCGGCTAATATAAGCCGTACCCTGAAAGTAAGACATATGTCTTACTTTCGGGGTATTGCCGGGGGGGGGAGCCCGATGACGTCGCTTCCAAGCTCCCCGCGCGCCCCTCACCTTCGCCTTGCCGCGGCGCCACCGCCTCTTCCCCGGCTTGGCAAAGTAAAGGATGGCGCTGGTCCGAAGCGAGCCGAGCGGGCGGCGGCTTGCAGCGAAGGCGCTCGTCCCAGCAACCGAGTCCTGCCGAGGCTCGGCTGCAAGCGGCCAGCGAGGCTGACCAGCTCCGAGGCGAGCGGCCGGAGCTGCGCCCTCCTTCGCCCGCCTCCTTTCCGGCAGGCAGGTGGGGCTGCCCAACTGCGCAGAGCGGCTCCTCCCCTCCAGACACACACTTCCCTGACATGCGTCTGTGGCTCCACGCGTGCACGCCGCTTGGAGCCCTGAGGTTGAACTTGGAAAAGGGCTCACGAGGCTCCTGTCCCGCGGCTGCCCTTCTGGACTCTGGGGAGATGCCTTCGGGAACGCGACCCTTTCAATTTTTTTCCAATGTAAGACATACCCCGAAAGTAAGACGTAGTGGGGCTTTTGGGGGTAAAAAGAAAGTAAGAGACTGTCTTACTTTCGGGGAAACACGGTAGCATGTTCAAAGTAGTGTTGTTTGGCTCTTTTAATCTTTTCCGCTATTTGATTTTGCTCTATAAGTTTATTTTTGTTTGTCACTTCTCCTCCTCCTCCTTATTATACAACTACAATTTGTTATTGATTTGGACTAAGAAGGCATGTATTTTTTTTACCAGTAACCTGATTACAAAATAATGGATGGGACCAGTAAAGGGCAGCCATTTGCAGCCCTACTGAAACGCTCAGAAGGGGGGGCACGGGGCAGGTAGGGGCGTGCACATACATGCACCCATCAATTTCCTACGCATGCACAGAGTCATGGCCAAAGCCGTTCCGTTCGGGAGCTACCAGCGGGAAGAAATCCTGCAGGAAGGGAAGGATTTTTCTCACTGGCAGCTCCGTGTGCAGAAGTAAAAAAAGCCAAAAATTGACAAAAAATGGCTGCTGTTGCTCAGAGAGTAAATGAGGGGAGTAGAAGAGCCCCTCTGTTGAGCGAGCTCTTCCCTCCTCCTTCCCCCAACCCCCTGCCTGCACAGGTAAAAGACTTCCAGCTGACTTCCAGCTGACTTCCAGCTGCCCCCTTGCCCCCATTACAAAAGGTTCCCCGCCAAGTCCTCGCTGCTCGCAAGAGAGACTTTTGGCTGCCCTGCACTGATTCTGAAACAGCAACTGAAATCTCACTCGAGTGTTCTCGCATGAGCGAGATTTCAGTGGAAAATCACCTGAATTTTGCCGGTAACTGGTTGTATGCATGCATGCGCAGCTACATATTTGCTACTAGAACAGTGCCCCCCCACCCCTGGTCTACAACCTTAAAGAGCCATGTGGACCTGTTTCCCACAGAAAAGAAAACAGTGCGAGCAACAAACCCTGAGTGGACATGGCCAACTTGACATCACTCACTCCCACCCAGTCACAAGATGCCCCCAGCCATGCCTACACAGATTTTGTGGCTCGCACTGTTTTCTATGGGAAACAATTATGTCTCTCCTTGTCTCTCTCTCTCTCCTTCTCTTTCTCCCTCTCATCTCTCTTTTTCCCTCTCCTTCTCTTGTCTCTCCCTCTTTCCTTCCCTCATGTTTTGCTCTCTCTCTCTCTCATCTCTCTTTCTCCCATTTCATCTCTCTGTCTTCCTCTACCCTGCCCTCCTCCCTCATCTCTCTCCCTCCCTCTCTCATTTGTTTCCCTCTCATTTATTTCTCCCACTCCTTCTCTCCCCCTTCTCTGTCTCAATTATTTCTCTTTTTCCTCTCTTTGATTCTCTCCCTCCATTATTTTCTCATTTCTTCCTTCTTCCCTCCCTCTCTTTCCCTCCCTTTCTTCCTTCCTACTTCTCTTTCCCTCTCTCTCTCCCTCCCTCCCTCCATTCTTTCTCTTCTTCCTTCCTCTCTCCCTTCTTTCTCTCCTTCCTTCTTTTCTTCTTATTTATTTATTTATTTATCAGATTTGTATGCCACCCCTCTCCATAGACTCAGGGCGGCTAACAACAATAATAAAACAGTGTATGACAAATCTAATATTTAAAATAACTAAAACCCTTATTAAAACCAACCATATACACCATGCATAAATAGTATAGGCCTAGGGGGAAAGGAATATCTCAATTCCCCCATGCCTGATGACAGAGGTGGGTTTTGAGGAGCTTATGAAAGGCGAGAAGGGTGGGGGCAATTCTGATCTCTGGGGGGAGCTAGTTCCAGAGGGTCGGGGCCACCACAGAGAAGGCTCTTCCCCTGGGTCCTGCCAAACAACATTGTTTAGTCGACGGGACCCGGAGAAGGCCAACTCTGTGGGATCTAACCGGTCGCTGGGATTCGTGCGTCCCAGAGATATTCTGGTCCGATGCCATGAAGGGCTTTGAATTGTGACGGGAAGCTGATCAACAACCAATGCAGACTGCGGAGTGTTGGTGTAACATGGGCATATTTAGGGAAGCCCATGATTGCTCTCGCAGCTGTATTCTGCATGATCTGTAGTTTCCGAACACTTTTCAAAGGTAGCCCCATGTAGAGAGCATTACAGTAGTCGAGTCTCGTGGTAATGAGGGCAGGAGTGACTGTGAGCAGTGACTCCCGGTCCAAATAGGGCCGCAACTGGTGCACCAGGTGAACCTGGGCAAACACCCCCCTCGCCACAGCTGAAAGATGTTTCTCTAATGTGAGCTGTGGATCGAGGAGGACGACCAAGTTTCGGACCCTTTCTGAGGAGGTCAATGATTGCCCCCCCAAGTTAATGTATGGACAGATGGAATTGTCCCTGGGAGGCAAAATCGACAGCCACTCTGTCTTATCAGGGTTGAGTTTGAGTCTGTTGACACCCATCCAGACCCCGGCACATCACATCCACTGCTTTGTTGACTGTACATGGGGTGGAGATGTATAACTGGGTATCATCCGTGTATGGATGATACCTCATCCCATGCCCTTGGATGATCTCACCCAGTGGTTTCACGTAGATGTTAAATAGCAGAGGGGAGAGGCCCGACCTCTGAGGCACCACACAAGGGAGAAACTTAGAGTTTGACCTCTGACCCCCCCACTAACACCGATTAGGAATGACCGGAGAGGTAGGAGGAGAACCACTAAAGAACAGTGCCTCCCACTTCCAACCCCTTCAGCCGGCGCAGAAGGATACCATGGTTGATGATATCAAAAACCGCTGAGTGGTCGAGAAGCACCAGGACAGAGGATAAACCCCTGTCCCGGGGCCGCCAGAGATCATCCATCAACGTGACCAAAGCAGTTTTCGTGCTGTAGCCGGGCCTGAATCCTGACTGTTGAGGGCCTAGATAATCGGCTTCTTCTAAGGACCGCTGGAGCTGGAGCGCCATCACCTTCTCAACAACCTTCCCCATAAAGGGAAGGTTGGAGACTGGCCGATAGTTGTTAAGAATGACTGGGTCCAGGGAAGGCTTCTTGAGGAGGGGGCACTCAAGTGCTTCCTTGTAGGGATCCGGAAAGCACCCCCTCCCCAAAGAAGTGTTGACAATCTCCTGGACCCAGCTCCATGTCACCTCCCTGCTGGCCGAGACCAGCCAGGAGGGACACGAATCCAGTAAGCAGGTAACGGAACTCACAGCTCCAATGGCCTTGTCCACTTCATCAGGTGTCACCAGATCAAACTCCACCCAGACAGATGGACAAGTACGGGCCCCAGTCACCTCGACTGACTCGTCAGTCGACTCTGTTATCCAATTACAATCTGTTATCCAATTAGCGAAAAACGTGTTAAAATCATCGGCACTACTCTGGAAGGGGTCCCCAACTCCCCCCTGGTTAAGAAGGGAGCAGGTCAACCTAAACAGAGCGGCCGGGCGGGATTCCGCTGATGCAATCAAGGCGGCATGATACGCACATCTTGTCACCTTGAGCACCACTTTGTAAGTCTTAATATGAGCTCTTATAAGTGTTCGATCTGATTCAGACTTACTCTTCCTCCATAGCTTCTCTAGACGTCTCTTCTGGCATTTCAACTCCCGGAGCTCCTCGTTGAACCATGGAGCTCTCTGAGGTCTAGTGCCGAGGAGAGATCGCAACGGCACAATTCGGTCAAGAGCCTCTGCTGCAGCCTTGTTCCAGGCCTCAGCAAGAGACTCTGCCGAACTGTGGATGAGTGCATCTGGAATAACCCCAAGCGCCCTCTGAAAGCCCTCTGGGTCCATCAGGCATCTGGGGCGGATCCACCTAGTCGGTTGCGCCTCCCTGCAGGGAAGGATTGGAGCTAGGAAGTCAAGTCGCAATAGAAAATGGTCTGACCATGACAAAGGCATGGTCAGACCCTTCTAAGCCCCTTAGTCTCAGACCATTACTCTTTATTCTTATACCATTATTCTTCCCTTCCTCCCTCCATTCCTCCCTCCTTCCCTCCCTCCTTTCTCTCCCTTCTTTCCTTTCCCCTTCCCTCCCTTCTCTTTCTCCCCCTCCCTCCCTTTGTTAAATAAATAAATATTGCTTTTTGAGTTGTACTAGTTGTGTTGCTAAAGCAACAGGAACCAGATAGTACCAACTCTGTCAGATCTCAAATGATGGCCAGAAATCATAGAGAGAGGTGAACCTCTTTGTCCCTGACTTCCACTTGAAGGCTATGATACCTTCTTGGTCAGAGATCATGGCTGGGATGCCGACTCCTCCTCCCGCTGCTGACACTGCACAGCAAGGTGAATAGAGGCCACATTGTATAGAATCCTGCTTGCCTGTGCTGCACAGGAGAGCCTGCCCACCCTGTATCTGACAGCAGTGGCTGCTCCTCTCCATACCTCTCCTGCCTGAACTGACCCAAAGGGGACCTTTGACATGGAATCAGAAAAAGCAGCCTGTTTCAGGCAGTGGGGAGAAAACACTAGGAGTGCTTCAGCCACACGGTTCTATGGAGATGTTTGTGACTGGGTTGGCAGGGAGCTGCAGGAGACGGGTCAAAGAGCCACATGTGGCTCTGGAGTCAAGGGTTGCCGACACCCGACCTTGTAGCAAAAGTATCCAAGTTACTCTGGTCATTTTTTTAAAAAAATGGCTTGTTTTGCAACCTCGTTCTAGAATTTTGGAAAAGATTGCTTTGGAAACAGTGATAAAATATTATTTATCCAAATACTGAATAGGGGTGGGTTGTTTTTTTCACATTGCTGTGACAGATAATTTTATCTGTTCCAATTATAATATTTATCTTACAGTGAGAGATTTTTTTTAAAATTAAATCGGAATGGTTTGCCAAAATGTCCAGAGAAGCCAGAAAGATATTGCTCTCTTTTTGTGGTGAGTTGCTTTATATATATTTGTCCTTATTTCCTGTGTTTTAATTAGTTTTTTATTCCTTATTCAGTAATCCTATACATGACTAGAGTGTATGCAATAGTGATGCTTCAGACTGATATCTAAGAAGTTTATAAAAACAAAGCAATATAATGATGATGATAATGATGATAATAACAACAAACAACAACAACAATAATAATAATAAACAACTTAATTGTTCATTTGGTCCAGTATCTAACAAGTAGAGCAATTTTATATTTAAATATATGATAGGCACAAGGATAGCTTTGATATTTGCTTCTGAAATGTATTTTAGTTCAGAATTAAAGTATTGTTTTCCAATATGAAACATGGTGTTCAACATTTCAGTTGGACTTTGTGAAAACATTTCTAATTAGGTTTTAAGAATAATCTGAATGGGATTTGTTTTCATGGATAGAATCATATTTATGGTTTAATATCACTCACATTGTGATTATTCACATCTGATCAACTAGGACGCCATCTACTTTCAAAAAGCTGCGTGACACCATGGCAGCACCATAGTAAAACTACAACTAATTAGCCTTTGATACTCAGCATTGCAACCATAACTGCACAATGAGACCTATTTCTGCAAGAAGTAATTTCTCCTAGAAATAGTCATTCCAAATTCTCTAACTGGAAATCTTGACTTTATGCAGATTTGAAGGTTGAAGACCTCCAAAAAGATGGTTATATCACTAACATTTTTACTAATATTTCTCAGAACCATTAAAATGTACAAATATTGTGTCCATCTCGATCACCGGAACATAGAAACTTTAATAAAACCACTTAGCTTTCGTTAGCGTGCTGCTAACTTCGTCAGAGTATTAAAATGCCATGGGAGACAATCACCTTTATAAAGCATTATTCAGTCTGCTCATTGCCTGCGTCATAGGGCCACACCCTTCCCTCCCCTCTGCGGCAAGCCTAATTGTGGGCTTGCTCATGCTTGCTAAAGGGGGATCTACCGCTTTTACTCGTGTCTGTTGCCTCTTTCCCTCCCCAAGGGAGGAGGTGGAGTTACGAGGCAATATTTCGGAGGTGTTTGGTATTACTTTCCCCCCCCCATTATCGTTGTTACTTTCTATAGTGGTACATGTCTGCTCTTGCAATTTTTTTGCCCATTTTTTTGGCATTTTAATACTCTGACGAAGTTAGCAGCACGCTAACGAAAGCTAAGTGGTGAGCTATGTTCTGGTGATCGAGATGGCTGCTGCCTCATCATTCACATATATATATATATATACACACACACACACACCCCATATTTTTTCTTGACTGCTGTACAGTATGCTAGGCAGAAGTAACTCACAATTTTTAAATTGTTTATATCAATAATCCGTAAAAAAAATCTATGGTAATTTTTGATTGTTCTGATTCTTTACAGGATTTGGGAAGCAGTGAACTTAGGAAAAACATCTACATTACTGTGCACATTATACGCCTTGGTATGCATACACTAATTTCTCCTGATAAAGAAGGAACATTTTTAATTGTACAGCAATTGTTGTTAAGGAGCCACATACATAAATATTAAATGTATTACATGTGAGTCTCATATACTTTTTAGGGCAGATATAAACAAACTGTTTTCTATCCTATCAAACTATAGAGCAGAGTCACATGAATTGACAGATTATTGCTATTGCTGTTATATTATTATTACTACCTTTTTAAAATTTGAAATGTTCATATGTGCAGAAAAACAATTAAAATTTCAGTTAAACTAGTTACTCTGGAAGATACTGTATATGTATATGCATATGTATATGTACATATATGTGTATGCCTCTGTGTGTGTGTGTGTGCAGTATCAAGTGTAATCCTATCTAATTAACTAATTTATCTATATCCTTTAGTTTTATATTATATATATATATATATATATATATATATATATATATATATATATATATATATATATATATATATGTAGATTGTTCTGAGTTCGGGTTTTGCCCTGTGTAATATTTTGCATGTTTATGCGACGTTTCGGTGAAATATCATTCACCATCATCAGGCTGAAGTTTCCAAGCTTGTCGCATAAACATGCAAAATATTACACAGGGCAAAACCCGAACTCAGAACAATCTACATACATATACCCGTGAAAATTTACGAAAACAAATATATATATATATATATATATATATATATATATATATAAACTTATTCTTATTAGTGTTTAAATTATATTAATTTAATCCATTTTTATTAAATTATTGGGGGGTCTTTTAATTGATGGATAATTGGGGTGGGTGTAATGATATGTTTGGAATGAATGATTGGTATGGGAGGGATGGGTGGGGTGGGGTGGGGTGGGTGGGATTATGGTATGGATGAGGTGGATGTAGATGGGAATGGTATGAATGATATATTTGGCCCACCTGACAATGGAGAGGCAGGAGGAAAGGGGGCACCTATCTCTGGGGTGGCTGAGGGTCAGAATATTCAGGTCTTGCTGGGGAGAGGCAGATATGGCAGGAGCCATGGAGCTAGCCATTCCACGGGAAGGAGGGATCGCTGCTTAATAGCGATCCCTGGTGCCAGCTCCATGAGCTCAACCCAGGGTACTGGTGATGAGTGTAATTCTATCCCCGGGCTCAGGCTGCTGAGAGTTCCTCTCTCTGAAATTTGCCCAGCCAGGTTTCAGCTAGGGCATCAGCCTCGACCCCAGGGAAGTGGGGGAGGAGTGGCTATAATAGCCAGGGAGAGCCTTTGCCTGCATAGACTCGTTCCTCCAGAGATTGCGGGTTGTGAGTCCCTCCTGGTGAAGTTGGACTTAGGGGTTCAGGTGGGCTTGTTACTCAAGTACCTGCCTCCCAGCTGCGTGTCAACAGCCCTGCCTGTGCTGCTCGAGGAGGTAGCGGGGCTGGCGGTGGGGTTCCCCAGACTTCGGAGAGGGGCGGCATACAAATCTAATAAATTATTATTATTATTATTATTATTATTGTCTTGGGGGACCTTAACCTACCATCACTCGGCGAAACCTCTGGGCTAGCGCAGGAGTTCATGGTCACCATGACAGCCATGGACCTGACCCAAGTATGAGAATGATGAACATGTGATGCAGCTGGATGGGCAGTATACCCTGGACATGGACACCCCCCCTCCCTTTTCTGGGGTGGGGAGGGATATTGAATGATCCTTGACTCTGAATAACCTTTGATTCTGCCCTCTGAGAACTTGGCACTTTGAGAACTTGGCACTTTTATTACTTGCTGCTGACCGGATTTATTTTAATGAACTGAATTACTGCATTATTACCTATATTTTGTATACTCTATATTTTCTATTTTTATTCAGTTTTATTGGTGTTTTAATAATTAGTACTCTTAATTATTAACTAATTTATATTTTAACTAAATTATTGGGTTTTTTTTAAAAAATGATGGATAGTTGGGGTGAGTGTAGTATGTATGGAGTGAATGATTGGTATGGGTGGGATGGGTGGGGTTACAATGTGGGTGAGATGAATGGGAATGATGTAAATAATATATTGGCCTACCTTTCGCTGGAGAGGCAGGAGGGGGGAGGGCACCTATCTCTGGGGTGGCAGAGGGTCAGGATATTCTGGTGTTGCTGGGGAGAGGCAGATATGGTGGGAACCAAAGAGATAGCCATTCCAGGGGAAGGAGGGATCGCTGTTTAATAACGATCCCTTGTTCTGCCTCCGTGAGTTCAACCCAGAATACTGGTGACAAGTGTAATTCTGGCCCTGGGCTCAAGCTGCTGCTACTCAATGCCAGGTCGGTGGTAAATAAAGCTCTCCTCATCCGGGACTTGATCCTGGATGAGGAGGCCGACCTGGCATGTGTAACTGAAACCTGGCTGGGCCCGGAGGGAGGAGTTCCCCTCTCTGAAGTTTTCCCAGCCGGGTTTCAGCTAGGGCATCAGCCTCGACCCCAGGGAAGGGGAGGAGGAGTGGCTATTATAGCCAGGGAGAGCCTGTGCCTACGTAGACTCGTTGCCCCAGAGATTGCGGGTTGCGAGTCCCTCCTGGTGACGTTGGACTTAGGGGTTCAGGTGGACTTGTTCCTCACGTACCTGCCTCCCAGCTGTGTCTCACAAGCCCTGCCTGTGCTACTCGAGGAGGTAGCCGGGTTGGCGGTGGGGTTCCCCAGACTTATTGTCTCGGGGGACTTTAACCTGCCGTTGCTCGGTGAAGCCTCTGGACTGGCACAAGAGTTCATGGCCACCATGACAGCCATGGACCTGACCCAAGTAGTACAGGGTCCAACTCACGAGGGGGGGCACGCACCCGTCATGGTATTTCTCTCTGAGCACCTGAGTACTGGTCTGAGATTAAGGGGCTTAGAAATGTTGCCTTTGTCATGGTCGGAACATTTTCTGCTGCGGCTTGACTTGCTGGCCCCAATCCTTCACTGCAGGGAGGCGGAACCAGTTAGGTTGTTCCGTCCCAGATGCCTGATGGATCCAGAAGGCTTTCAGAAGGCGCTTGGGGTTATTCCAGATACACTCGTCCACAGTTCAGCAGAGTCTCTTGGTTTCGGCCAGTAGGCAGGTGACACGGAGCTGGGTCCAGGAGATCGTCAACGCTTCTTTGGGGAGGGGGTCCTTTCCAGATCCCTACAAGGAGGCACTTGTGCGCCCCCTTCTCAAGAACCCTTCCCTGGACCCAGCCATTCTCAACAACTATCGCCCAGTCTCCAACCTTCCCTTTATGGGGAAGGTTGTTGAGAAGGTGGTGGTGCTCCAGCAGTCCTTGGAAGAAGCTGATTATCTAGGCCCTCAGCAGTCAGGATCAGGCCCAGCTACAGTACGGAAACTGCTTTGGTCGCGCTGATGGATGATCTCTGGCGGGCCCGGGACAGGGGTTTATCCTCTGTCCTGGTGCTTCTCGACCTCTCAGCGGCTTTCGATACCATCGACCATGGTATCCTTCTGCACCGGCTGGAGGAGTTGGGAGTGGGAGGCACTGTTCTCCAGGGGTTCCCCTCCCACCTCTCCAGTCAGTCGCAGTTGCTGTAAGTGGGGGGTCAGAGGTCGACCTCTAGGCTTCTCCCTTGTGGGTGCCTCAGGGGTCGGTCCCTGCTATTTATTATCTACATGAAACCACTGGGCGAGATCATCCAAGGGCATGGGGTGAAGTATCATCAGTATGCGGATGATACCCATTTGTACATCTCCACCCCATGTCCAGTCAACGAAGCAGTAGATGTGATGTGCCGATGCCTGGAGGCTGTTGGGGTCTGGATGGGTGTCAACAGACTCAAACTCAACCCTGATAAGACGGAGTGGTTGTGGGTTTTGCCTCCCAGGGACAATTCCATCTGTCCCTCCATCACCCTATGGGGGGAATCATTGACCTCCTCAGAGAGGGTCCGCAACTTGGGCATCCTCCTCGATCTACAGCTCACATTAGAGAAACATCTTTCAGCTGTGGTGAGGGGGGTGTTTGCCCAGGTTCACCTGGTGCACCAGTTGCGGCCCTATTTGGACCGGGAGTCACTGCTTACAGTCACTCATGCCCTCATCACCTCGAGGCTCGACTACTGTAATGCTCTCTACATGGGGCTACCTTTGAAAAGTGTTCGGAAACTTCAGATCGTGCAGAATGCAGCTGCGAGAGCAATCATGGGCTTTCCCAAATATGCCCATGTTACACCAACACTCCGCAGTCTGCATTGGTTGGCGATCAGTTTCCGGTCACAATTCAAAGTGTTGGTTATGACCTATAAAGCCCTTCATGGCACCCGACCAGATTATCTCAGGGACTGCCTTCTGCTGCACGAATCCCAGCGACCAGTTAGGTCCCACAGAGTGGACCTTCCCCGGGTCGCATCAACTAAACAATGTCGTTTGGCGGGACCTGGGAGAGAGCCTTCTCTGTGGCAGCCCCGGCCCTCTGTAACCAACTCCCCCCACAGATTAGAATTGCCCTAACCCTCTTTGCCTTTTGTAAGCTTCTTAAAACCCACCTCTGCCATCAGGCATGGGGGAGCTGAGATATTCTTTCCCCCTAGTCCTTTACAATTTTATGCATGGTATGTTTGTATGTATGTTTGGTTTTATAATAAGGGTTTTTCAGTTGTTTTAGTATTGCATTGTTACATGCTGTTTTTATTATTGTTGTTAGCCGCTCTGAGTCTGCGGAGATGGGCGGCATACAAATCCAATAAATAAATAAATACATAAGTAGTAGACTCACGAGGGGTGACACGCACCCGACATGGTATTCCTCTCTGAGGAATTGAGCAATGGTCTGAGACTAAGGGACTTAGAAGTGTTGCCTTTGTCATGATCAGACCATTTTCTATTGTGGCCTGACTTCCTGCCTCCAATCCTTCCCCGCAGGGAGGCGGAACCGACTAGCTGGTTCCGCCCCAGACACCTGATGGACCTAGAGGGCTTTCAGAGGGCGCTTGGGGTTATTCCAGATGCACATGTCCACAGTTCGGCAGAGTCTCTTGCTGAGGCCTGGAACAAGGCTGCAGCGGAGGCTCCTGACTGGATTGCGCCATTGCGACCTCTCCATGGCACTAGAGCCCGTAGAGTTCCATGGTTCAACGAGGAGCTCCGGGAGTTGAAAAGCCAGAAGAGACGTCAATAGAAGCGATGGAGGAAGAGTAAGTCCGAATCTGATCGAACACTTGTAAGATCTTATATTAAGACTTACAAAGTGGTGCTCAATGCGGCAAGATGCATGTATCATGCCACCTTGATTGCATCAGTGGAATCCCGCCCGGCCACTCTGTTTAGGGTGACCCGCTCCCTCCTTAACCAGGGGGGAGTTGGGGAGCCCTTCCAGAGTAGTGCCGAGGATTTTAACACGTTTTTCGCTGATAAAATCGCTCGGATCCGGGCAGACCTCGACTCCAATTGGATAACAGAGTCGACTGACAACGAGTCAGTCGAGGTGACTGGGGCCCGTACTTGTCCATCTGTCTGGGTGGAGTTTCATCTGGTGGCACCTGATGAAGTGGACAAGGCCTTTGGAACTGTGAGTTCCGCTACCTGCTTACTGGATTCGTGTCCCTCCTGGCTGGTCTCGGCCAGCAGGGAGGTGACACGATGCTGGGTCCAGGCGATTGTCAATGCTTCTTGGGGAGGCGGTCCTTTCCGTATCCCTACAAGGAAGCACTTGTGCGCCCCCTCCTCAAGAAGCCTTTCCTGGACCCAGCCATTCTTAACAACTATCATCCAGTCTCCAACCTTCCCTTTATGGAGAAGGTTGTTGAGAAGGTGTTGGCGCTCCAGCTCCAGCGGTCCATGGAAGAAGCCAATTATCTAGGCCCTCAGCAGTCAGGATTTAGGCCCGGCTACAGCACGAAAACTGCTTTGGTCGCGTTGATGGATGATCTCTGGTGGACCCGGGACAGGGGTTTATCCTCTGTCCTGGTGCTTCTCGACCTCTCAGCGGCTGTCGATACCATTGACCATGGTATCCATCTGCGCCGGCTGGAGGGGTTGGGAGTGGGAGGCACTGTTCTCCAGTAGTTCCCCTCCCACCTCTCCGGTCGGTCGCAGTCGGTGTTAGTGGGGGGGGTTTTCAAAGGTCGACCTCTAGGCTTCACCCTTATGGGTGCCTCATGGATCGGTCCTCTCCCCCTGCTATTTAATATCTACATGAAACCTCTGGGCGAGATCATGCAAGGGCAAGGGGTGAGGTATCATCAGTACGCAGATGATACCCAGTTGTACATCTCCACCCCATGCCCAGTCAACGAATGTGATGTGCCGGTGCCTGGAGGCTGTTGGGGTCTGGATGGGTGTCAACAGACTCAAACTCAACCCTGATAAGACGGAGTGGCTGTGGGTTTTGCCTCCCAGGGACAATTCCATCTGTCCGTGCATCACCCTATGGGGGGAATCATTGACCTCCTCAGAGAGGGTCCGCAACTTTGGCGTTGTCCTCGATCCACAGCTCACATTAGAGAAACATCTTTCAGCTGTGGCGATGGGGGCGTTTGCCCAGGTTCGCCTGGTGCACCAGTTGCGGCCCTATTTGGACCGGGAGTCACTGCTCACAGTCACTCATGCCCTCATCACCTCGAAGCTCGACTACTGTAATGCTCTCTACATGGGGCTACCTTTGAAAAGTGCTCGGAAACTTCAGATCGTGCAGAATGCAGCTGCGAGAGCAATCATGGGCTTCCCTAAGTATGCCCATATTACACCAACACTCCGCAGTCTGCATTGGTTGCCGATCAGTTTCCGGTCACAAGTGTTGGTTATGACCTATAAAGCCCTTCATGGTATTGGACCAGAATATCTCCGAGACTGCCTTCTGCCGCACAAATCCCAGCGACCAGTTAGGTCCCACAGAGTTGGCCTTCTCCGGGTCCCATCGAGTAAACAATGTTGTTTGGCGGGACCCAGGGGAAGAGCCTTCTGTGTGGTAGCCGCGACCCTCTGTGGCAGCCGCGACCCTCTGTGGCAGCCCCGACCCTCTGGAACCAGCTCCCCCCAGAGATCAGAATTGCCCCCCCCTCCTCGCCTTTCGTAAGCTCCTTAAAACCCATCTCTGTCGTCAGGCGTGGGGGAATTGAGATATTCCTTTTCCCCAGGCCTATACAATTTATGCATGCTATGTTTGTGTGTATGTTTGGCTTTTAATAAGGGTTTTTAGTTATTTTAAATATTAGATTTGTCATATACTGTTTTATTATTGTTGTTAGCCGCCCTGAGTCTACAGAGAGGGACGGCATACAAATCAAATCAAATCAATCAATCAATCAATGGAATCGTTAGTATTCTGTTGAGTTCATTTCCTATTTGAGTTGCATCTGTTCAATTGCCTAAGGTTTTTTTTTGAATCTGTATCTGTTCAGTTGCCTATGATGTCTTGCAAAGCCAATACTGTATCCTAGGTTTGCTGTTCTTTTTTTAATTTTACTACAACCATTCCAATGCAATTTTAATGGAAAAGTGCAGGTTATTTTTAGGTAAAGATGTGACAACAATGATCAAGCATGTGATTTGTTGATAAGAATGTGCCTTTTGTTGTTCCATAATTTAAATATGTATATCATGTGTATTTTATTCAGACATTGAGTGGATATGCACACCTCTTCCTGATAAAAGATTGAGTGGAATATATACAGGGGAAGTTTAGGAAATTTAATGTTGGTTCCTCTGATACATTAGCAATAGCATTTAGACTTATAAATCATTTTACAGTGCTTTACAGTCCACTCTAAGTGGTTTATAGAGTCAGTATACCCCCAACAATTTCGGTCTTCATTTACCCACCTTGGAAGAATGGAAGGCTCAATAGAGGGCTTATAGTGAACTGTAAATGCTCTTAAGTCTTAAGAAAAGTCAAATTTAAAATGCTGGGTCAGCATTTTAATGTAGGCATTTGTCTACTTTTCACACAATTAGGTCAATTCAGAAGGATACAGATTAAAGTTGCACTTCAATGTTGGCACAGTTAGCATATAATAAAATTATTAAATTAACTGCGGGTGGTACCAGATATGCATATACATTTATTTAGTGTATCTTGGTTTTTTGTTTTAACAGGCCGTATGGGAGCAGGTGAAAAGAAAACTTCTTGCAATATACAGTATCGGCGACCTTTTGGTTGTGCGGTCCTCAGTATAGCAGATCTACTGGCTGGTGATACAAAAGATGACGTTATTTTAAAAGTATATATGTAAGTATACATATATTTGTAGAATATTCCAACAATATTTAGATTACATTTTATTAATGAAATATAATCTGTAGACTCTTTCGTTTCAAGTTCTTTAAAAAAAATTTTTTTATTAATTTTTCATAAAAAGACAAACAAAACAAACAAACATTGAACATATACAGGGGCTACAATTGCCCCGCTCAAAATAGAAGTCTTTCTAATACAGAAAAGAAAACACTAAAATTTGTAAGATCAATACAGAGAATATAAAAATATTAATATTAAAACTTTTGTAAGAGAATCAATTCATATATATATTTCTTTCTATTCCATTCATTTAGTATTGTTTTTATTCAACCATATAAAAATCCTTTCCCAAATTTTATAAAAATCTGATTCTTCTTGATTATTTAACCGCCTCGTCATCATGTCCATCTCTGCACACTCTATGATTTTCTTTAGTATGTCATCCTCCTTGGGGATATCTTTTTCTTTCCATTTTTGTGCATATACAATCCTGGCGGCAACCAAGATATGAGTTATTAAATAATAAAGTTCCTTTTTATATTTTTGATTTGTTATACCTAGTAGAAAAAATTCTGGGGTTTTCCTAATCTCTTGAAGGGTAATTTCTTTTATCCATCTTTCTATTTTGTTCCAATAGAGTTTTGCTTTTTGGCAAGTCCACCACTGATGATAGTAAGAACCTATTTCTCTTTTACATTTCCAACAATTTGGAGATGTGTCTGGAAACATTTTCGAGATTCTATTGGGTAGCAAATGCCACCTGTAAAACATCTTAATCTGATTTTCTTTAAATGAAACTTATTTACGGTAGTTATTTTCCAGTTATATGTCCAGACTCTTTCCCAAGTATCTAAGTCAATTTCTTTTCCTAAATTTTTACACCAACTTATCATATTATCTTTTAAAAATCAAATCAGTAGTTTTAAAACTAATCAAATATTTATATACTTTTCCTATTAGTTTCCTCTGGTTTGTAATTAATGTGTTTCCTAAATAATTTTTCCCTTTCCTGAATATATATGTTTTGATGTCTTTTTGATATCTGGACTGAATCTGCATGTATTGCCACCAATCTATTGGTACTCCCTCATCTTGTAACTTTTGTCTAGATTTCAATTTCATTTGTTCATCTGTTAATTCTTTGTATTTTCATATCTTCCCTTCTTGAATTAAGTTAGGGTGGCAAATTGCATCTATTGGAGAAATCCATTCTGGAATTGTTAAGAAATGATCTTTTTTTATATCCTTCCAAACATCTAATAATGCTTTTCTCATTGGATGTTTCTTAAAATAAGAATATAAAGGCATGCCAGCCAAACATAAGGTCGTGGCCCTCCAAATTCAATAATCTTCTATTTTCCAAAGTTAGCCATTCCTTAATCCAAGATAAGGCTGCAGCCTGGTAGTATAACTTCCAGTTAGGGAGAGTGAGTCCTCCTCTTTCTTTAATATCTTCTAAAGCACTTAGTTTTATTCTCACCTTTTTCCCTTGCCATAAAAAATTCTTAACAATCTTTGTTACTTCTTTAAAAAAATTTCCTCCAGGATTTATCAGAATAACCTGGAATAAAAACAATACTTTCAGTAAAATATTCATCTTAATTGTTGAAATTCTCCCTATGAAGGATAATTGTAAATTATTCCAAATTTCTAAATCCTTTTTAATTTCACCAATGAATTTCATATACAGTGGTCCCCCGATTATCGCGAGGGTTCCGTTCCAGGACCCCTCGCGATGATCGGTTTTTCACGAAGTAGCAGTGCGGAAGTAAAAACACCATCTGCGCATGCGCAGATGGTGTTTTTACTTCCGCCGCAGCAGCGAGGAGCCGAAGATTGGGGTTTCCCCGCCGCCCACGCAAACTCCTCGCTGCTGCCGCGCCCGCCGCTTGTCCGCCCGCCGCTTGTCCGCCGCCTGCCTGCCCGCATGCCCGCCCTTCGCCCGCCCACGCCGTTCGCTCGCGCCGCTTCCCAGCTGAGTCCTGAAGCGAACTTCCGCGTTTGGCTTCAGGACTCAGCTGGGAAGCGGCGCTGGGGTTTCCCCGCCGCCCACGCAAACTCCTTGCTGATGCCCGCCGCTCGCCCTCCCGCCAGCAAGAAGGGGAAGACCCAGGGAAGCCGCCCAGCAGCTGATCTGCCCGGCGCCATCTACACATGTGTGGCCATAGAAAAAAGGGCGCGCATGCGCAGATGGTGTTTTTACTTCCGGGTTGAAAAATCGCGATATAGCGTTTCGCAATGATTGAGATCGCGAAACTCGGGGGACCACTGTAATTATCATTTTTTAGAGACATTGTTTTAGCTGTGACCCAAATAACTAAATATTTCATTTTCTTTACTATCTTCATATCCGTCAAATTTTCCAATTGTCTTATTTGTATATCTGTCATGTTCTTAATTAATATTTGTGTCTTATTTATATTAATTTTTAAGCCTGCAACACATCCATATTCTTCTATCAATTCTATTAAATTTGGGATTGATGTTATAGGATTTTTTACAATAAAAACCACATCATCAGCAAAAGCTTGAATTTTGTAAATTTCTTTCCCAATCTCTAATCCTTTAATTTTATTATTTGCTCTTATCTTTATTAACAAAACTTCCCAAGTTAAAATAAACAGTAATGGTGAAAGAGGACAACTCTGTCTAACACCTTTGAAAGTCTCAAAACTATCTAATTTTTCATTGTCCAATATAATTTTAGCTGTTTGATTTGAATATATCGCATTTATTATGTTAACAAATTTTGTTCCAAATTTCATTTTATTGAATTGCATTTTTATAAATGTCCAATCCACATTATCAAAGCCTTTTTTCGCATCCAAAAATACCAATGACATTTGTCTTTCTGGATGTTGTTCATAAAATTCTAATGTATTATTTACATTAATAATTACATTATTTTTTATTTGTCTGCTCAGCAGGAAGCCGTTCTGATCTTCATGTATTATTTCATTTAGAATTTTTTAAAGTCTAAATGCATAAATAGAAGTGAAAATTTTGTAATCTACATTTAATAAAGATATTGGTCTATAATTTTGTATTTTATCTTTTTCTGTATATTAAAGTTATTAGCGCCTCCGACCAAGATCTAGGAATTTTACCATCCATTATAATTCTATTAACATGTTTACAGTACATTACTTTCTATTTTGTAAAATTCAGCTGGCATGGCGTCCAGGTCTATAGTTTTATTATTTTTTTGTTTTTTTAAATTCAACTGAAGTTCAGCCATAGTAAAAGGGCCATTAAGCCTTCGTTGTTGTTCTTCTGACAGAAAAGGTAGATCTAATGAATTTAATTTTTTTTAAATCTCTTCTTTTATTTCTTCTTTTCTATATAAAGTCTTATAAAATTCCTCAACTATTTTTATTTTCTCTGTTCTAAATTTTGGCACTCCTTTGCTATCTACCAATTTCTTTATCATTTTTGATTCTCTATGTTTCCTTAATTGGAATGCTAACTATCGTCCCGGTTTATTTGCATGTTCGAAATATTCTTGTTTTGCTCTTTTAATTTTTTCAGCTATTTGTTCTTGTTCTATAAGATTTATTTTATGTTTAACCAGATCCCTTTTTCTTTTTATCTTTTCATCATATGAATTATTTTGTAATGCCATTTCTAAACCCTTTAGTTCTTTTTCTAATTGTTCATATTGTTTATTTTTTTCTCTTATTTTTTCTTGCAGTGTAAGAAATTGTTAATCCCCGAATATATGCCTAGGTTGTATCCCATAAATTTTGTGGAGATGTTTCTGAGTTTTTGTTGATTTTTTAAAAAAAATTCTAATTCTTTTTCCACCCATTCAATATATTGTGGGTCTCGTAAAACATTCCTATTCATTTGCCATTTAATTTGTTTCCTGTGTCCTTTCCAATAGATTACCAAAGGGTTGTGATCCGCCCAGGTATTCGTATCTATCTCAATATCTTTTATATATTCTGCAGTTTGTGTCGAAGCCCAAGCCATATCTATCCTTGTCCAAATTTTATGAGGATTTGAATAAAAAGTATACTGTCTAGTTTGAGGGTGTCGCTCCTGCCAAATATCTTTTAATAATAATTCTGAACTCATTTTCTGAAATGTTATTGGTAAAATTGTTTTCTTTTTCTTATCTTTCTTTTTGCCTGAATTATCCATTAATCTATTTGAAATTGCATTAAAATCACCTATTATAATCATATTTTCAATGGCCATCATTTATCTTCTCATGCAGTTGTTTATAAAATTATTTTTGGTTATCATTCGGTGCATAGATGGATACAATAACGAGAGGTTTCTGGTCTATTTTCAATTGTACAATTAAAATTCTACCATTCTGGTCAATATAAAGTTGTTTTGAATCTATTGAATTATCTATGTACATTGCAATACCTCTTTTTTTTTAATCTGCTAAACTGGTAAATATATTCCCTAATTTCGAATTGCATAATAATTTTCTATTAGTTTTTTTAATATGAACTTCTTGTAATATAATTATTTGTGCTCTTTGTTTTTTAAGTTTTGCAAATATTTGATTTCTTTTTCTTGGTTCATTTAATCCGTTCACATTGACAGAAAAGATTTTCGTATCCGCCAACATAACTATTTATAGTATTTTTCGGTATCCTTATATTCACGTAACCTGTTGCTTAAAATCAAATCTTGTTGGATCTGTGATTGTTTTCTTCTTGCACCTAAGGATTCCTCCTTCTCTTGGCTGGTTGCCCCCAACTCCTCTTCATTTCTTTTGGGGATTTCCTTACGCGGTTGTTCAGGTTTGTTGAGGCCACTTGTTTCAAAAAATTCTCTAGCCTCGTCGACATTCTCAAGCTTCACACTTGCACCTTGCCAATACAGTGAGAGACCTTCTGGAATTAGCCAGCAGAAGGTTATATTTTCCTTGATCAAAATTTTAGTCAGAAATAATATTCCCTTCTGCTTTCTCTGACTCTTCTTGGAACTTGTTTGAGATTTATAATTTCTTTCCCTTTAAAATCAAGTTTTTGATTTCTTGTCCATTTTAAAATATCATCTCTTATAGTCTTCCTTACAAACTTAATATGGACCTCCCTTGGTAGATTATGTTTTCTAACATAGCTTGTCTGTACTCTGTAAAGTTCGTCAATTTCTTTTATGAGTTCCTGAGGATCGACCTGAAGGATCTCTCCAATTATCTCTGTCATTTTTGCATTTAAATCTTCATCTTTTTCTTCTATAATATTCTGAAATCTCAAGCCGTAAGAAGCGCGTTGCAATTCTAAATGGGTTATTGCCTCGTCACATCCTCTATTGCAGTGTTTCCCAACCTTTTTTGAGCCACGGCCCATTATTCATATTTTCAAAATCCTGGGGAACATTGGGGGGGGGGCCCTAAAAAAAAGTTTGGACAAAAAAAATCTCTCTTCCTCCCTTTTGCTCTATTTCTCCTTCCCTCTTTCTCTCTCTTCCTTCCTTCCCTTCTTTCTCTCTCTCCATCCCTCTTTCTTCCTTCCTCTCTTTTTTGCTCTCTTTCTCTCTCCCTCCTTCCCCCTCTCTTGCTCTCTCTCTCTTGCTTTTTCTCTCTCTCTCTTTCTCTCTCTCTCTCTTTCTCTCTTGCTATCTTTCTTTCTCTCTCTCTCTGCCTCTTGCTATGTCTCTCTTTCTCTCTCTCTCTCTATCTCTGTCTCTCTTGTTATCTCTCTTTCTCTCTGTCTCTCTTGCTATCTCTCTTTCTCTCTCTCTCTGCCTCTCTCTCTGCCTCTCTTGCTATCTCTCTCTTTTTCTCTCTCTCTTGCTATCTCGCTTTCTTTCTCTCTTGTTACACCCCGCCAACAACAGCGGCATTGGGCAGTAGCCAGGGGTGGCGATAGAGCGGCTGACTGCGAGCAGGAGCCCTGATGGCAGCAGCTGGACGTGCTGCTGGATGCCATATATGCTGGCGCTGCGCTGGTCATGGGCGTGGGGCTGGCACCTCCGGCCCAGCCAGCCAGCGAGCCAGTGCCAGCCCCGCAGCGCCAGCATGTATGGCGTCAAGCAGCACATCCAACCGCCACCATCGGTACCTCCACCCTGGAGCTCCCTCTCGCCACCGCCATCTCCCTGCGACTGCCTGGGGCCGCTGCAGCCGGCACTCTCCCGCTCCCACTGCCAGTGCCCCCCGCCAAGCCCCAAAGGATGTTGGTTGCCGCCCCCGCCAGGGAAGCTCCAGCTGGGCGTGCCGCTGCCAGTGCCTCCACCCTGGAGCTCTTGCCACCAGCTACTACCTGGGGCCGCTGCTGATGGTGCTCTCCTGCTCTTGCTGCCGGGGCCCTCCTGGCGAGCCCCAAAGGACACTTGCTGTTCTCCTTTTTCCCACCTTCCTTCTTTGGGGCCCAGCAGGAGAGCACCGGAAACAGCGGCATCGGGCAGTAGCCGGGGGACAGTTGCGAGTGGGAGCTCCAGGTCGGAGGCACCAGCACCGGCAGCGCCCCGCCCAGCTGGAGCTTCCCTAGGAGCTTCGCGGCACACCATGACCATGCACACTGGTTGGGAAATGCTGCTCTGTTGATTATGATGCTGCAATCCTCAAATTCATCCATTCTCTGCTCTATGTTGTCCATTTTTCCTTCAACTGTCTTAATCCTTTGTTCATTCTCTTTCAAGGTTTGTTGTATTTCTACAATTTTCCCATCTAATTCTTTCATCTTTTCCTTCATTTCGCCTGTATCAACTTTCAAGTCGCCCATTTCAGCTTTCAGGTCGCCCATTTCAGCTTTCAAATCTTCATGCTGCTGTCTTGCTTCTTTTCTATTGATATCGATAGAAATCTGAGTTTTCTGCATAAAATCTTGCATAACTACTAATGTGTCTTGAATTGTTTGCAGAGTTGGTTGTGGTTGGGCTTTTTCCTTTTCTTCCTCTTTTTTCTTTTGCCAACATACTTGTTATCATTTTTTGTTGAACTGGTGATGCCAGTGGAGATGCCTGAGGTGTTAAAGATGTAGGTTAAAGTCTGGTTTTTTAGATTTTTTATGTTGGTGGATGTACTTGACATCCTGTGTATGGGCAGCAGTAAGGCGGCAGACCTCCTCTTCTAAGGCCAAAGCCTTTTTGATGTCCTCAGGTAGGCATGCAACATCTGGACTCGGCACAGTGGAGGTAGCGTTTACAGTGCTGTCCATAGCTGCAAGAGACTGGGTGGAAAGCTCGAAAAAAGCTTTTATTTTTCTTATTGATATAGCATTAACTTCTCATCAATGTTTTACAGTGTTTCTTTTTTTACAGGTGTAACACAGAGAGTGACTGGTTTCAAATTCATGAAAGCATCATAAAAAAACTAAATGCCCGCTATAACCTGACAGGACCCAATGCTGGTAAATATATTTTCTGGTTTTGTTTGCAAAACAGCTCTTTGCTTTGCATGTGTTACAAAACATATGGTTCCTGTTCATCTTGGAAGCTGTTTAGGGAACAGTTAGGATAGATTAGGGAATCATTGTTCCTGATTTTTAAAATTGAGCATTTTGTAACTTTATTTTTATAAACAAGTGGTTTTCTTCAGATATTTTCTAAAACTCTCTCACAGTTTTCTTCACATGTCACACTTTGGAAAAATTATTGTAGAGTGTTTTGGTTGACTTTTATTCAATTGTTTGGTAATATTTTTATTGAAGATTGTTGAAATATATAATAGAAACAAAATAAAAATAGGGAAACGAGAGGAAAAGAAAAGGGAAGAGAGGTATGGGATAAATATGAAAAAACATTTATTTTCAACATTATATAGTGCAATAAAAGGCAAAATAATATTGCAACCTCATTTTTTTACTTTTACATATTTAATAAACTAATTTCTAAACAAATCCAATCAGCAAAATCCAGTCAGAATTTCATTTTTCCTATTTCAAGCACAATCTAGAAGCAGTTTCCAAGTAGAAAAAAAAACTAGATACAGTGGTACCTCGAGATACGAGTTTAATTCGTTCCGGACCTGGGCTCTTAAGTCGAGCAGCTCTTATCTCGAACGACTTTTCCCCATAGGAATTAATGTAAATAATTTTAATTGGTTCCAGACCTCAAAAAACTCACAAAGTTAGTCTAAATTATGCAGAAAGACATGTTTTTAATGAAGAAATGTACATGTACATATAAATGAATAATGAAGTTTCTTTCACTTAACTTGTAAACTTTCTTAAACTTTTAAATTTACATATGTTCAACTTCTCTGCCACCCAATCCTGTAGGACAGAGGTCCCCAACCCTTTTTGCACCAGGGACCGGCTTTAAGCGATCAAGAGAGGAATGGGTGAATGAATGGACGGAGGGTGGGAAGGAAGGAAGGAAAGAGGGAAGGGACAGGAACAGAGGAAGGAAGCAAGGAAACTTATGAAAGGGGAGAGTAAGAGAGGAATGAGTGAAGGGAGGGAGGGAGGGAAGAAGGTGGGAAGGAGAAAGAAAAGAAGAAATAGAGGAAGGGAAGGTAAAAGAGAGAAAGAAAAAGAGCAAGAAAGAAAGCTGCAAGCACCCCCCGAGCCCCCCAGGCCGGCTGCAACCTTTTAAAACACGCGCGCCGCTTCGCAGCTGTCTCCTGAAGCCGAACGCAGAAGTTAGCGTTCGGCTTCAGGAGACAGCTCCTTGGCGCTTGTATCTCAAATTTGGGCTTGTAAGTAGAACAAAAATATCTCTCCCCTCCCAGCTCTTATCTCGAGTTGCTCTTAAGTAGAGCAGCTCTTATGTCGGGGTTCCACTGTATATTCATTTCTTTGATTAAAATACTTAATTTAGCCATCTCTGCTAGCTCTATCATTTTTTCCATTTATTCTGCCACTGTGGGAATTTTTGCATATATAAAATTCTTGCTACAGTCAATGTAGTAAAAATAATGAAGTTCCTTCTCCAGTAATTCTAAAAGAAAAGCTTCTGGTTTCAGCGTTATATTCATTTTAAGAATCTTCGCAATTGAAGCATACATCTGTGACAAATTATATACTATAATGTTGAGAAGTCTGTTTGTGACTTAGTAAATATTAGCAAACAGCAGCTCTGATGTGAAAATATCAATGCAGATTGTTATCTAAAATAAAGCGAAAATTAAGATTGGCTCTTCTAGTTCAGTATTAATATAACTTAAAATAAACTCAGGAAATCAAATCTTAAGAATTTTTTTTTTGCTCAGTAAGAATTGCTCACTTAATTTTAATCAGAGTTTGACAGTGGGGAAAAAGTATTTTGAAGTTCAAATGGTCTGAGTATACCGTATTTTTCGCTCTGTAAGACGCACCTGCTGATAAGACGCACCTAGATTTTAGAGGAGGAAAATAGAAAAAAAATATTTTGAGCCAAAAAGGGGAGAGGAAGAGAGGAAGGAGTGAAAGAAGGGAGTGAGGGAGGAAAGAAGGGAGGAAGGAAAAGGAAAGCAAGAAATGGAGGGAGGAAAGGAAGGAAGGAAGGAAAGAAAGAAAGAAAGAAAGGGGGAAGGAACAGGAACAGAGGAAGGAAGCAAGGAAACTTATGAAAGGGAAGAGTAAGAGAGGAAGGACTGAAGGGAGGGAGGGAGGGAAGAAGGTAGGAAGGAGAAAGAAAAGAAGAAATAGAGGAAGGGAAGGTAAAAGAGAGAAAGAAAAAGAGCAAGAAAGAAAGCAAGAAAGAGAGAAAGAAAGAAAATGAAAGAGAAATAAAAATAGAGAGGGGGAATGAAAGAAATGGAAGGAGGGAAGGAAGGAGAGAAAGCAAGAGAAAGAAAGAAAGCAAGAGAAAGAAAAAGAATGAAAGAGCAAGAGAGCAAGAGAGAAAAAGAAAGAAAGGCAACTTCAAAGAAAGGCTCACTGAGCATCTCTCACTCTCTCTCTTTCTATCCCTCTTTCTTTCTTTCTATTCCTTTCTCTCTCTCCTCTTCCTTTATCTCCTCTCTCTCCCTCCCTCTCTCTTTCTCTCCCCCCTCTCTCCCCCTTTCCCTCTCTCTTTCTCTCTCTCCCTCTCTTGCTATCTCTCCCCCCTCTCCCTCTCTCTTTCTCTCCCCCCTTTCCCTCTCTCTTTCTCTCCCTCTCTTGCTATCTCTCCCCCCTCTCCCACTCTCTTTCTCCCTCTCCCTCTCTTTCTCTCTCTCCCCCTCTCTCTCCCCCCCCTTTCTCTCAATCTCTCTTTCTCACTATCTTGCTGTCTGTTGCTCTCACTCACTCTCGTTCTCTCTCCGTTCTTCTCAGCGGTGACGCGCGCACGCCCTGCCCGCCTCACCTTTGCCGAGAGCAGTTTCGTCCCGGGCTCTCAGCAAGGGGGTTGTAGGAGAGGCGGGGCCGGTGGCAAAGGTGATATTCAATGTCGGGGGCGCACGGGCGGTTGCACGCGCTCCCTATCTCCCTGCTAGCCCACTCGGAATATTCAAAATAAGAAAAACCTTCACCGGCAAAGGCTTTTCTTATTTTGAATATTCCGAGTGGGCTAGCAGGGAGATAGGGAGCGCGCGCAACCGCCCATGCGCCCCCGACATTGAATATCGCCTTCGCCGGCCTCCGCTGAGAAAAGCCTTTGCCGGCATTTCCTCTCGGCGTCAAGGAGGTGCAGCGGCGGGCGGAGAGAGGGAAGGGGGGGGCAGCGGCGTCCCTCCTGGCCTTGGCGGGCTGCCCGACCCTCCCCACCTCCTGCAAACGCGGCGGGCGGCAGGGGGAGAGCGAGGAGCCCGTTCCGGCGGGCGCGGGGCTTGGCTGGCTGGCTGGCTGGCTGGCGGGGGAGCGCCGCTGGTGGTGTGGAGGGAGACCCTCCTCCGGGAGGGAGGGGGCCAGGCAGCAGCTAGCCAGCCAGCCGGCGGGATGGCGCTTCCAAGTTCGCAGCCTCCCCCCCCCTCCCTGCCTGCATCTTCGCTCCATAAGACGGGGCTGATTTTTCATCCTACTTTGGGAGGAAAAAAACTGCGTCTTATGGAGCGAAAAATACGGTATGTAAAACCATGTAACACCAACACTCCGCAGTCTGCATTGGTTGCTGATCAGTTTCCGGTCACAATTCAAAGTGTTGGTCATTACCTATAAAGCCCTTCATGGCACCGGACCAGGGTATCTACGAGACCGCCTTCTGCCGCACGAATCCCAGCGACCGTTTAGGTCCCACAGAGTGGGCCTTCTCCGGGTCCCGTCAACAAAACAATGTTGTTTGGTAGGGCCCAGGGGAAAAGCCTTCTCTGTGGCGGCCCCGACCCTCTGGAATCAACTCCCCCCAGAGATTAGAATTGCCCCCACCCTCCTTGCCTTTCATAAGCTCCTTAAAACCCACTTCTGTTGTCAGGCATGGGGGAATTGAGACATTCTTTCCCCCTAAGCCTTTATAATTTATGCATGGTATGTTTGTTTGTATGGATGTTAGTTTTATAATAAGGGTATTTTAGTTGTTTTTAGTATTGGATTTGCACTATGTTTTTTATTACTGTTGTTAGCCGCCCCGAGTCTACGGAGAGGGGTGGCATACAAATCCAATAAATAAATAAATATGCAGGGGAAACTCGAAAAATTAGAATATCGTGCAAACGTTCATTTATTTCAGTAATGTAACTTAAAAGGTGAAACTTAATATATGAGATATTCATAACTTGCAAGGCAAGATAGTTCAAGCCATGATTTGTCATAATTGTGTTGATTATGGGGTACAGCTCATGAAAACCCCAAATCCCCATCTCAGAAATTTAGAATATTACATATGATCAATAAAAAAGGATTGTACATAGAACAATATAGGACTTCTGACAAGTATAAGCATGCATATGTACTCAGTATTTCGTTTGGGCCCCTTTTGCAGCAATTACTGCCTCAATGTGGTGTGGCATGGATGCTATTAGCCTGTGACACTGCTGAGGTGCTATGGAAGACCAGGATGCTTCAATAGTGGCTTTCAGCTCTTCTGCATTGTTCCGTGTCATGTCTCTCATTTTTCTCTTGGCAATGCCTCATAGATTCTCTATGGGGTTTGGTCAGGCGAGTTTGCTGGCCAATCAATGACAATAATCTCACAGTCATTGAAGCAGGTTTTGGTGCTTTGGGCAGTGGGGGAAGGTGACAAGCCCTGCTAGAATATTTAAGTCACTATCCCCATAAAACTTGTATGTGGATGGAAGCATGGAGTGCTCCAAAATCTTCCGGTAGACAGCTGCATTGACCCTGGACTTAATGAAGCACAGTGGACAAATACCAGCAAATGACATGGCTCCTCAAATCAACACAGACTGTGTAAACATTACACTGTACCGCAAGCATCTTGCAGTGTGTGCCTCTCCATTCTTTCTCCATACTCTGGGTCATTGGTTTCCAAATGAGATGCAAAGATTTCCACAGTCTCACAAAGGGTTGGAGTAATATGCGTGTATCTTGGTACATCTGCTATGGCTTGTGCAGCTGCTTTTTGAACCAGCTGTACTCTCTGAATGTTTTTCAGGGATGGCCCCATATACAGTGTGTTGCAATAGTCAAGGCATGAGGTGATGAGGGTGTGAGTGACTGTGTGAAGTGCCTCCTAGTCTAGGTAGGATCGCAACTATTAGACACACTTGCACCACAGCTGAGAGATGTTGCTCTAACATCAGCTGATGATCTAGGAGGACACTCAAATTGTGAACCCTATCTAAGGGGGTTATTTCTCCCCCCCAGTGCCAAACATGGACAAAAGATATAGTTCTTGGGGGACAGGACCCACAGCCACTCAGTCTTGTCGGGGTTGAGCTTTAGCCTGTTGACTTTCATCCATGCCCTCACGGCTTCCAGGCACCAGCACATCACTTCCACCACTTCGCTGAACTGACACGGTGGAAATGTACAGCTAAATATCACCAGTGTACTGCTGGTACTTCACCTCGTGCCATCAAATGATCACACCTAGCAGTTTCATGTAGATGTTGAACAGGAGAGGAGAGAGGATTGAACCCAGTGGCACCCCACAAAGGAGGGGCTCTGTCCTCCCACTAACACCAACTGTGACCAGCCGGAGAGGTAGGAGAAGAATCACTGTAAAACTGTGTCTCCCACGTCCAGCACCTCCAGCTGTCGCAGAAGGATACCATGGTCAGTGGTATCAAATGCTGCTGAGAGGTCAAGAAGCAGCAGGATAGAGGAGTGAACCCTATCCTGGACCTGCCAAAGATCATCTATCAGTGTGACCAAAGTGGTTTCCATGCTGTAAACAGGTCTGAAATCAGATTGAAATGGGTCTAAATAATCTGTTTCTTCCAAGGACTGCAGGAGTTGGAGCGCCACCACTTTCTCCACAACCTTACCCACAAAGGGCAGGTTGGAGACTGAATGATAGTTGTTCTTAAAGAGGGGCCTCACAACTGCTTCCTTTAATGGTTGTGGAAAGGACCCCTCACTCAAAGAGGTGTTGACTAACACCTGGAGCCAGCCTTGTGTCACCTCACTGCTGGCTGAAACCAGCCAAGAAGAGCACAGGTCCAACAAACAAGTGGAGGCGCTCATCACTCCCACAGCCTTGTCCACTTCATCAGGAGTCACAGGATCAAACTTGTCCCACACAACAGGACTAAGATTTGCCCCAGTCATCTCAGTTGACATTGCCCAATTAGAGTCCAGGTCCACTTAGATCTAAGCAATTTTATCCATCAGAAACTGAACAAATTCCTCAGCTCTGTCTTGTGAGGGATCCTCTGTTCTCTCCACATTAAGAAAAGATTGGGTCACCCTAAACAGGGCGGTCGGGTGAGAATCTGCGAACACAATAAGAATGGGAAAATGCGAACATCCCCCCCCCCATATCACCGCTAGATAAGTCCTAATGTAGGCTCTTACCAGTGTTCAGTCAAACTTGTATTTACTGGCTCTCCATTATTGCTCCAAACATTGCCTCTGGTGTTTCATCTTCCGGAGCTCCTCGGTAAACCAAGGAGCCTTTCAGGATTCGTCATGTCGATGAAATTGCAAAGGCGCAAACCGGTCTAGTGCCCCCTATGCTGCCTTGTTCCAGGCAGACATCAGGGACTCTGCCAGATTGTGGACAACGGAGTCAGGTGTCTCCCCAAGCTCCCTCTGGAACCCTTCTGGGTCCATTAGGCACCTGGGGCAGAACCACTTAATCAGCTCTGTCTCCCTGCAGTGGAGGTGTCTTGAAGTCCAGCTTCAGCAGGATGACAAACAGCTTGTTTGGGTCTAGATGCTTTAGTGCTGGTTCGGCAGAAAAGAGCCATTTAAGTTTTTCAAATGCCACCTGACATTCTATAATCCATTCTAATGGTTGATTTTTTTTACACAGCAAGTTTATGAGGAGTAGGGCAATCTGTGCAAATGTAGGAAGGAACTGCAAACCCTAGAAAGCTCTACAGTTGCTTCCTGGTTCATGATGCCATTTAAGTTTTTCTAATGCCACCTGACACTCCATACTTTCTCTGAGTCAATTTCAATCCCTCATGGGAGATTCTGTAGCTCAAAAAATTAAATTTGCCCTTATGAAATTCACATTTGGACAGTTTTGCATACAACCGAGGAGCACAGTGTTTCTGTAAGATTGCTCTAACCCAGTGGTTCTCAACCTTTCTAATGCCGCAGCCACTTAATATAGTTCCTCATGTTGTGATGACCCCCAACCATAAGTCTACCATCAATTCTCCCAACAGAGTTTTAAGCTGACTGGCAGGAAAGTGACCCCCACCTGATTGTAAAAGTATGTTCCAGGGTGCCAGAATAGAAGCATTAGTTCCTAACACCATAGGAAATTTGTCTTTTCCCATGGTCTTAGGCAACCTCTGTGAAACAGTCATTTGACCCCCAAAGGGGTCCTGACCCCCCAGGTTGAGAACCACTGTTCTAACCAGTTTTATGTGTTCAGCTTTCATTTGGGAGTAGATTAAAATTTTATTAGTTGGACTTGTATGCCGCCCCTCTCCGAAGATGTCATCCAAGTAGACCAGAAAGTTTTTGTATAGGTGTTCATGCAAAACCTCATTTATCACTTGCATGAAGACTGCAGGCTGGTCAGGAGCACCCTAAACTAGAAGCAGCCAAGTGGGCAGTTGATGACAAGTTTCCTATTTGTCTCTTTCTCTGATCCTAATGCAATAGCAAGCCTCCCAGAAATCCAGCTTGTTGAAGATACTTCCCTGAACAGATGGGCTAGCGAGTCTTTCATGAGTGGGAGGGGATACAAGTTTTCCACATGAACTGTGTTGAGAGATCTATAATTTATGCAGAGATATAAGTACCCATATTTCATTTCTCTAAATAGTACCTGGGCGGCCATTCAGGGTCTGGCTGATTGGTGCTGTGAGCCGCCCCGAGTCTGCGGAGAGGGGCGTCATACAAATCTAAATAATAAATAAATAAATAATAAATAATACCCTGAGCCAAGTTCTTGTCAATGAATGTACAAAATTTGCCTAGCTCTCTTGGAGTAGGAGCTTCGATTTTGTTTGCTTGGGCCCTGGGACAATTTCAATGATGCAATCTGGGGGCAGGTAGGGGAAAAGCTCATCTTCTTTTCACCGAAAACTTCCCTTAGGTACCAATACTTTTTTAGAATGGCCAGTACAGGTCTCCCTTGTACTGCGGTTTCCACCTCTTGATACAAAACTCCCTTGTAAAATGTTCCTTCAGGGACAGCTAGTAGGGGTCTATCTTGCCCTGCAGTTCCTCCCTCCTAATGTCTAACTCCTTTACTTAGGTGCTCGTGGCTGCATTTGGATTTTCTATGTGGCAGGAATTTTAACAGTACTGTACATTTCTCTAGTCCATCCAAGGATGGACAAGATATTAGCCTATCACTTCAGCCAGACTAGCCCCAGGACCAGGGGTATTTCCATCCCTGGGGCAACTATAAAACTGGATCTCTTCCACCTCTTGCCATCATGACACTTGTTTTGGTTTTGGTTGATGTCCATCTCCTCAGCTACACATGTTATGGAGATGAACAGCCTCCCCTGCAATGCATGCATAGTACAGGTCATTATTCAAGCCATCCTTGAAGTAACTCATGAGGATTTCCTCTGGCCAATCAAGTCGCAGGCCAGGTCTCAAAATTTCTTGGTGTACTCTGCCGCTTATCTGCACTTCTGCCTCATGATTCTGATGCGGTCTTTGGCTTTCCAATCAACTAAGTGATTCTCAAATCAAGGCAGGGCAGTCATGAATTAATTAAAATTCCTCAGCTCCAGAACAATGGCATTGTGAAGGGTTATTATCCATCTGGCTACTAGGTCCAGAGTAACAGTTCAGACCTTCATCCCTTTGGTGGAGATTTCATATCCATGTTTATTTATTTATTATTCATGCTTCAGGGACTATATATTCCTGCATATAGGTGAGAACCTGGGCTAGGAAAAATCCCAGCTGTTGAGGATCTCCGTTGAATTTAACACTGAGGATGGGGCTTCCACCTGTGAGGGGCTGCATCATATCTCAGCTTCAGGGCATTTTCTGCTCCTGTTTGGGTTCCCATTGTTGCTGCTGCCCTGTGCAGGTAGCAATATCAGCAAGGTTTTTTGCTTCCACATATGCATCCTAGCAAAATGCCTTGCCAAAACACAGGTACATGTGTCTCTGTGTGAGATTTTGCTACCTACACAAGTGCAGAAAACAAAATTGTGTGCAACCCCCAAGCCACAAAGCTGCATGCTGGCAGGAACCCACTACTGTACAGTGTGTGAGTGTGTGTGTGAAAGAGAGAGAGAGCGAGAGAGCGAGAACACACCACTACTGATTCGAGATTGAACTCTCTCTCTCTCTCTCTCCAATGGCAGCAGGGGCACTTCTCACTTGGCTACTTTCCTTCTTTCTTTGTTTCTTCCTGCATCCCACCCCACCTACCAGAGGCTCCTGAGTTCTCTCTGCAATTTACCCAATCCCCCTCTCTCTTGGTCTCTCTCTCAATCTTTCTTTCTCTCTTCCTCTATCTATCTCTTTCTCTGTGTGTCTTTGTTCTCTCTTTCTCTCTCCCTCTTGTTTTCTTTCTCTCTCCCTCTCTCTCCAATGGCAGCAGGGGCACTTCTCACTTGGCTACTTCCTTTCTTTCTTTGTTTCTTCCTGCATCCCACCCCACCCACCAGAGGCCCCTGAATTCTCTCCCCAATCCCCATAGGCATCACTCACATGAGCAACATCAATCTGGCCATGCCCCAGGGCACATCCAGTCAGCCATGACCACCCTGGCCACGTCTCTCTTCCCCTTCTGGCCCCCGAAGGACAACCACAATGCTGATCCAGCCCACAATGAAATTGAATTTGACACCCCTGCTCTAGCAGATGGATGCTGGTCAGATTCATTATGATTAATGTATCTTTAGTATTGTATGCTTCTTGTTTGAGTTTCTTCACTTCCCATGTTAGTTGATAAACATGAAGAGTGTTCGAATCTTTAAAGTAACAACCTACTGACTGTCATCTATTTTTCTCTTGTTTGTAGGACTAGCTGTCTCTCTTCAACTACTCCATGGAGACATTGAACAAATCAGGAGAGACTACACATCCATGTTTACCCATGGGGTATCAATAGTAAGGAAGTTGGGCTTTTCCAATATTATTATGCCAGGTATGTTATAAGAAAATCCTATCTTAACACAAATATTTAAGTGTGAGTAACTTTGTTTGGTTATTTATGAAGGCTTCAATGCCACTTCACTTGCATCTTTAAATGGTTTACAAGCAGAAAACATGCAGTAACCCTAGACAAATATAAAGTAATAACCTGGTAATAATCCTTCTATATAAAAGCCAAATTCACTCACACATCATCACGAAATCTCCAGAACCCTAGAACCTATAAAATCTGGCATGTAGGTATGTTCTCCTTGGTTTCTTGCTAAGAAATGATTTTTCAAAATGACCATTAGATCATTAATATTTCTTATATGCAGTATATAAGAATATATACTGATGCTAAGGAGATAGATGTTCTACTCCCCCTCCCCACCTGAAAAGAACTCTGTTCCCACTGCCATGGGCATGTCCAGCATGTGACTCATCTGGCCTGCGGCCTGAGAGTTTAGACATTCTATTCCCCCTCCCCACCTGAAACGGTGAGAAAGGGATAAGATAGGAAAGGTTTCTGTTGGGCAAGCCTGAGGAAGAGAAGGGGATAGGAAAGCTCAATGTGGCCAGCCTGAGGGAGAGAAGGGGATAAGATAGGAGAAGCTTCTGTGGGGCAAGCCTGATGGAGAGAAGGGGAGAGGAGAGGCCAATAGTAACTACTCATTAATTTTAAAGCTTTAACTGTCAATTTATCAAGCCCGATTAGATGTGGGTTCCTCCCAGTTTGGACCGGTCCTACAGAACTGGTAGTAACCTGAAATCCGCAATGACCCAGGCCTGCCACACCCCTGAGTCGGTTCTCTTTTAGTCCTGCACATATGCAGAGTGTCATTTCCAGGAAGTGATGTGTGCAAGCGAAGCTAATGAATGCCCACAAAATGTGCACTTCCATCACAATGCGAACTGGTGGGGAACGTAAGTAGAACCCACCCCTGAGTCTGATCACATAGTTTCATAACAAAGCATGGGTATACAGCTCTTAGTAATTTACCAATGTGTGCTATTGTCCAAAGAATAACCAAACATTTCAGCAACCAAATTCTCTTTGAAGTGTGCTGTTACAAATTATCTTAAACAGCAGTAACCAAGATATTGCTGATGGGAGGACATTCCATAAGAGAGGAGCTCCTGTAGAAAATATTAATTTCCAAGTTTCTTTTCATTGTACTTTATGTTGGATGGGGAATATTATAAGATATTATCTATGGAGACTTCTGGGTTCAATGCCACGTCGCTGAGGAACAGCCTCCAATTTCTCTGAGGGCTGCTTTGTCTTTTCACATTTCTTTTTCAGTAGTCTTAGGGCAATTGCTGACTTGCAGAGCTGGCAATTTGAAGGGGAAAACCTAGTGAATCTGAAGGAGGTCAGCAGACCCCTCCAGGCAGCAAGGAAATCCCCAAGACTGATGACAAAGAAACTGGCTATTCGCCGGTCTGAAGATGTGGTGATCTGAGGCAATTAAAGGAAGCAACTGAAAACCCCCGGAGTGCCTTCTTCAGGGCCTTCTCTCCCCTTGGGGGGGAGCTTTTCTCCTGTTGGCTTCTCAGGAGGTCCACTTCCACCTCTGCCGCCAACTCAAACCATCTGCTGAGGTTTCTAGGGGTTGCTCTGGCTCTGCAGTGCTAGTAAACCTCATCATCCAATCCATCCATGAAATATTCCATCAGGATATTCATTGGGTACTGTTGTGATTCAGCCTGAGGCTCCTCAGGGACCGGCTGCGTCTCTGCTGGATCCATGCCCAGAGGAGAAAGACAGTGAACAGGAGGGGGAGGACCAGGCAGACGGGGGAGAGGAAAGTCAGGAAGTGGAGGAGGAGGGAGAGCAGCCTGAGAGCCCTGGGGGGGGGGGGGCTCTCCCCAGCTAGTAGCCTGGACTCATTGGATGAAGAAGCACAGGCTATAATTGACATGAGACAGCGACGTGCAGCTCAGAAACGGGACCAATTAGAAAGGTATTTGCATCACTGAATTGGCAACAGCTGGGTTTGGGTGTGGTTCTCCTCAGCAGGGTTTAAAAGGCAGGCCCGCCCTTGCAGCCTTGTGGAGCGTTATCAACTGGAAGTTCTGTGACCCTGCTTCGCTTCTCGGCGTCTCTGATCTTGGCTTGTGGCCTAGAAGTCTGGAAGACTTGGGGGAGGCGTGGGTTTTGTTATCTCCAGCGTTGTTTTTGATGGCCTTCGTGAAACCTCTGTGAAGTTCCAGCGTGTTCCTGTCTGTAAGAACAGTTTCTGTTACCTGTGTTTGCTTTGAATTATATAAACTGCCTTTGCTTTTTACCAGTGTGTCTGGATTTTCTTTTTGGTTGGTGTTGGCTTCTGGAGGGACCCAGACAGAACAGTATAACGCTCCACCAACCACCAGACACCTGGTTCACAGTTTGGGGGTGGTTTGTTTGTTTTTTCTTCCTGCTCATTGCTGCTGGTTCCTTGTTTGGCATTTTTGCTTTTTGGGTTCCTGTTTTTGCCTTCCACCATGGCAGTTTCTGCAGCTGACATGCAGGCTGTGTTTGATGAGTTGCGCAGGGACATTGCGCAGTTGACCCAGACGGTCCTGGTGTTACAACGCCAGGTGGAGGATTTGTCCCACCAGCCAGCCCCACCCCAGGCGCCCCCTGTGGTACCTCCTCCAGCGCCTTTGCCGCGGAGGAAATGTTTCGTGGCAATGCCGGAAAAGTTCTGGGGGGACCGGCGGCTGTTTTCTGTGTTCCTGAGCCAAGTGCAGCTGTTTATAAACGCCCAGATGGTGCACTTTCCTGGAGATGACCACAAGGTGGCGTTTCTTTGTAGCTTGTTGGCTGGCCCTGCAGCGTCGTGGGTGGCACCTTACCTGGCTCGAGATGACCCTCTACTTCAGAACTTTACTGCTTTCTGTGACCAGCTGCGTCATCAATTCGCAGACCCGGTGCAAGAGCAGATGGCCACATGGGCGCTGAAGCAACTGCACCAGGGTTCGCGCCCCCTGGCGGACTACATGGCTGACTTTCGGTCCCTGGCTGGGCAGGTCCAATGGAATGAGGCTGCCCTGCTCGAGGCCTTTCAGGATGGATTATCGGACACTATGTTGGATGAGCTGGTGCATGAGGTGCTGCCCAGCACTCTGGACGCTTTGGAGCAGCATTACCTGGCGATAGAGGCCAGGCTGTTGGCCAGGGAAGTCTGCCGAGCAGGACGGTCCAACCCCCATGCTTCAGGCGTCCCGCTGACACCTGTTCCGCGGCGGGGATTGTCGATCGTAGGAACTCCGGCTCCGGTCCCTGCGCCCCGCCGTTTTCAACCCGCGCTGCCTCCACGCCTGATGGATCGTGTTTCCGCCGGGGAGCCGATGGACGTGAGTTATGCACGACCCCGCCAGACCCCGGAGGAACGGGGGCATCGGCGGGCGTCCGGGTTGTGTTTCTATTACGGGGCCCCGGGACATTTTGCTGTGGTTTGTCCCCACAAGAGGCGGAGCACGGTGGCTGCCGCCGTTCCAGTACCCTCCAGCTCTCCCATGCTTCCAGTGGCTTCCCCCGTTCAGTTCCAGGAGACAACCCCTTGGGTCCCTGTCCCTGTCATGGACTCTGTGATGGCGGGGCCTTCGTCTGGATGTCCTCAGTCGCCGGAACGGTCGGGAAACGAGGGGGGCCCAGCTTGGTGGCAACACTAGGCCGGGCAGGGATCCCACTTTCTCCTGACTCCACGGCTACCGACTCCAGACCGTTTCGACACCTGACGCTCTCTGTGACCCTGCATATTGCTCAACGGACTCGGACTTATCCAGCGTTGGCCCTCGTGGATTCGGGGGTGATGACAAATTTCTTGGACGAAGCCTTTGCCCACCGCCATTCCTTGCCCCTTTGTCCTGTCATCCCACCGTTAACGGTTGAGACCATCGATAGACGGGTGTTGCTGGCTGGTCCCATCCATTTCCAGACCCTGCCGGTGCGGATGTGCATTGGAACTCATGAGGAGGCCCTGCAGTTTTATGTCACCAAGGGGCTTCATTTTCCCCTCGTGCTGGGGTTGTCGTGGCTGCGCGCACATGACCCGCATGTGGTGTGGTCCCAGAACCTGGTAATATTCTCCAGTTTGCAATGTGTGGACCACCACCGACATGTGTGCGCAGCCCACGGCCCAGTAGTTCCTGTGATCCAGTTACCCCATTGCCTTGAGGAGTTCGCTGATGTTTTTAACAAGAAGGAGGCGGATCGGCTACCACCGCATCGGATGTACGACTGCGCCATAGACCTGATCCCTGACGCCAAGCTCCCAGCTGGTCGTTTGTACTCCATGTCAGAGCTGGAGCTTGTGGCTCTCAAGGAGTTTATTGAGAAGAATTTGGCCAAGGGATTTATTCGGCCATCCAAGTCCCCTTTGTCTGCCCCTGTTTTGTTCGTGAAGAAGAAAACGGGCGATCTTCGCCTCTGCTGTGACTATCGGCGCCTTAACGCCATCACGGTGCGGAATAGGTACCCCTTGCCCTTGATCCCTGAACTCATGGACCGGTTGCGGACGGCAACGGTGTTCACCAAAATTGATTTGCACAGTGCGTACAATTTGGTCCGGATGCGGGCCGGGGATGAGTGGAAGACAGCGTTCGGCACGCGTTACGGCCACTTTGAATACACTGTGATGCCCTTTCGCCTCACCAATGCCCCGGCCGTATTTCAACATCTGATGAATGATGTGTTCCGGGACATGTCGGACCATTTCATTGTGATTTACCTTGATGACATTTTGGTGTATTCCCCGAACCATGCCATGCACTTGGGCCATTTGCGCCGGGTCCTGCTCCGGTTACGGGAGCAGCATTTGTATGCCAAGCTGGAGAAGTGCCAATTCTTCCAGACTACCGTCGAATTCCTTGGGCACATTTTATCTCCAGGTGGCATTTCCATGGACCCGGGCAAAGTGGCCGCACTTCAGTCTTGGCAACCTCCATGATGGGTGAAAGACGTACAACGTCTCCTGGGGTTTGCGAACTACTATCGAACTTTTATTCCGGGGTATGCCACGTTAACCACGCCCTTGACTCAGTTGTTACAAAAACAAGTCCCGTTTGGTTGGGGGGGGCGGAACAGCGGGCTTTTGATGCCCTGAAAGCGGCGTTCATGGCGGAACCACTTCTGCGCCATCCTGATCCCGCTCGGCCGTTTGTGGTGGAAACAGACGCCTCGGACGTAGCGGTTGGCGCAGTGCTCCTCCAAGCCCATCATCCCGGTGACATTCTGTTTCTGTGTGCCTACTTCTCCCGCAAATTGTCACCCTCGGAGAGAAATTATACAATTTGGGAGAAGGAACTCTTAGCAGTGAAGGCCGCCTTTGAGCATTGGCGGCATTACCTGGAGGGGACCCGTCACCAGATTGAAGTACGGACGGACCACCAGAACATCGAGTATCTTCAGACGGCTTGGAAATTGAACCAGAGACAGATCCGCTGGTCCTTCTTTTTCACGCGGTTCGATTTCCGCATCATGTACACTCCCAGTGCCCAGAACCCTCGAGCGGACGCATTGTCTTGCAAGCCGGAGTACACTCACCCGAAGGAGCCGGCTCCTCTTCAGACGGTTCTTCCCCCTGCAGCTTTGGCTGCGACCCAGGACCCAGTGGACTTGCGTCGCCGTTTACGGGAGGCGCAGCGGGGGGATGGGTTCGTAGCGCAGAGGGTGTGGGAGTTAACACCCAATTTCCCCTGGACATTCCAAGACAGTCTGCTCCGGTACCGGGGGCAGCTGTATGTTCCCGCTGGCCCAGTGAGGGGCCTGATTATGGCCCAGTGTCATGACTGTCCAGTGGCAGGGCATTTTGGCCTGTTCAAAACATTAGAGCTGGTCACTCAGACATTCTGGTGGCCACGCATCCAAGATGATGTGCGTTTTTATGTGGCCACCTGTGTCCAGTGTCCAGCCAAGGGGTTGACTGGAGCCCCGCCAGGATTACTGCAACCTTTGCCAATGCCCGAGAGACCCAGGGGTGCCATGTCCATTGATTTTGTGACCCATTTGCCTTCCTCTGCTCGCTTCACGGTAGTCATGGTGGTGATGGATATGCTCACCAAGATGGTTCATTTTGTACCTTGCACTAGGGTGCCCACTGCCCAACTCACGGCCCAAATGTTTATCAGCCACATTTGTAGGTTACATGGGCTCCCGGATCGGGTGGTCTCTGACAGGGGAACACAATTCACAGCCCGGTTCTGGCGGGAATTGATGTCGGCCCTGAATGTGTCCGTGTGCCTCGCATCGACGCAGCACCCCCAGACTGACGCAGCACCCCCAGGTCATAGGGATACTGGAGCAATACCCACGGTGTGTAGTGGCGGATCGCCAGTCTGATTGGTCCAGGTTCCTCCCTGTCGTGGAGTTTGCTTTTAACAACTCCCGCCACTCCTCGACCCGACTCACGCCCTTTTTTGCAAATTATGGCTTCCATCCTCGCTTCTTTCCCTTGACCCTCCTAGATTCCCTGGTGCCTGCTGCAGAGGACTTCCTCTCGGAGCTGCAGGTGGTCCACGAGATGGTGAAACGGTACCTTAATAAGGCCAAGGAGGACTATAAGAGAGTGGCTGACCGCTCCAGACGGGATGTGCCCCCCTTGGTGGTGGGGGATCAGGTGTGGCTGTCCAGGAAATACATAGTCTCCGAATTACCCAGACACAAGTTAGATCTCCGGTTCCTGGGCCCTTTTCCCGTTGAAAGGGTTATCAACCCGGTGGCCTACCGGCTCACCTTGCCGGCCAACTTGCGGGTCCACCCTGTGTTTCACCGTTCGCTGTTAGTCCCTGTCCCTCCCGATTGTCCGCTCCGTCCCAACGTTCCCGTGTTTCCTGCCCCGTGTGTTCGTGACCACCTCCCTGATGCTATGGTGCATGCCATTCTGGATTCCCGTTGGGTGGACGCTGACTTCCAATACAAGGTGCAATGGGTGGAGGGGGACCCTGATGATTGCTCCTGGGTGGAAGCTGCCTTGCTGGACGCTCCCAACCTTCTTCGGGATTTTCACGCCCGGTTTCCCCAGAAACCACGTCCTCTCTGCTGGCAGGTGGGGAGGGGCCTTCCGAGGGGGGATGGTGTTGTGATTCAGCCTGAGGCTCCTCAGGGACCGGCTGTGTCTCTGCTGGATCCATGCCCAGAGGAGGAGGACAGTGAACAGGAAGGGGAGGACCAGGCAGACGTGGGAGAGGAAAGTCAAGAAGAGGAGGAGGGAGAGCAGCCTGAGAGCCTCGGGGGGGGGGGGGCTCTCCCCAGCTAGTAGCCTGGACTCATTGGATGAAGAAGCACAGGCTATAATTGACATGAGACAGCGACGTTCAACTCAGAGACGGGACCAATTAGAAAGGTCTTTGCATCACTGAATTGGCAACAGCTGGGTTTGGGTGTGGTTCTCCTCAGCAGGGTTTAAAAGGCAGGCCCGCCCTTGCAGCCTTGTGGAGCGTTATCAACTGGAAGTTCTGTGACCCTGCTTCGCTTTTCGGCGTCTCTGATCTTGACTTGTGGCCTAGAAGTCTGGAAGACTTGGGGGAGGCGTGGGTTTTGTTATCTCCAGCGTTGTTTTTGACAGCAAGAATCCTGTTTTATTTCATGGCCTTCGTGAAACCTCTGTGAAGTTCCAGCTGTTCCTGTCTGTAAGAACAGTTTCTGTTACCTGTGTTTGCTTTGAATTATATAAACTGCCTTTGCTTTTTACCAGTGTGTCTGGATTCTCTTTTTGGTTGGTGTTGGCTTCTGGAGGGACCCAGACAGAACAGGTACAGACTAACGTAGGCCATCAGCTCCCTGAACTCCTGGGTATATTCAGTAACTGATATCCCTCCCTGTATCAGGGTTTTCAGCTTCGTTCTAGCTTTCCTCTCAGCCTGGAGATCCTCAAAGCATGCTCTGAGGGCGGTCATAAATTGATCAAAATTCCTAAGGACGGGGTCTCTCCTCATGCAATGACACCATCCAGTCTACGGCTTTCGCGTCCAGTGCCCGGGTCATCACTCTCACCGGGGCTGGGTCATTTGGGAACTCATCCTCATAATCTTCCATGTATTGGTTCACCTGGGACAGGAAATACTTCAGCCCTCCCGGCGCTCCATCGTAACACTGGGTGAAGGGGGGGCAGTTGGGGCCTTACTCCTGTGAGCCTCCCCTCCCCTTTTGTGGTGTACATCTTGGGATCAAAGGGTCAGGTCTCTGGCTGAAGGGGGGCTTAGGACAACTGCACTCCGCTGCTGTTCTCCCTGCCCCGAGGGCCCGGCCATCTGGTCCTCCCCCCCTCCTCCTCACTTAGGACGGCAGTTAAGGATTCCTGGCTTTTTTTCTCCACCACTGACAGGGCTTCCTTAATTCCTGACATCAGCTCCGCCAGCAAGCTCCCTTCCTGGCTGACCACCCACTTCTCCTTTTTTTGTTTCTTGCGATGGGTCACTTTAGCATCAGAATCCCTCATTAACTCTCCAAGGAGACCACTTATGCCTACCCTGGTCGACCATTGTGGGGCACGTCTGGTTGGTTCGTCTTTGCCACGTTCATCTCTGCCGAGATCCAATGTTCCCTCTTTCACCAGCATTGGGGGAGCAGGGCTTTTGAGGGCAATATCCTCCTCGGAAGAGACTCCCTCACTTTCACGTTGAGACATCTTTGCCAGTCCCTGGTAGCGTACTTCTCCAGGAATGACTGTTAGGCAGACTTCGCTTAATGTCAAGCTGCCAGTCAGAATTCAGACAAATAAAACTCAGAGTCCTTTAATAAAGATTCAAAAGTGAATTTATCAAAATCAGAACTTGAAGCATCAAAAGAAAAGAAAAGTCTGAGGAAAAATGGTGCGTTACACACATATCAAAAACCCCTTTCCACCCCCTGTTGGGCATCCGCCCAATCTCCATTGTCCAGATGCATCAGGTGGCACATGTTGCTCCTCCTGTACTCTTCAGGAATTTTCCATCTAACGGTCTCCTCCTGGCACCTGGGAAATCAAACTTAACTCTCCTCCTGCACGCTTCCCAACCCCCCCATGATCTCTATCCCTCCCCGTCTCTATGACAACCAAGCGAAAGAATGCAGCAGCATAGCGAAGGTTGACACTATCTTTGTTAATAAAAATGATTCTGATTCTAATGGGTCTTGTAGAAAGAATAGCAGGTCATCCGCAAAAGCTTGAATCTTATATTCTTCATTTTTCACTTTTGTTCCTTTAATATTTTTATCGTTTTGAATTTTATTTAATAGTGTTTCTATTGTTAGGACAAAGAGCAGAGGTAACAGCAGACAACCCTGTCTGACACCCTTACCTATTTTGAATGTTTTTGCCAATTCACTATTGATAACTACCCTGGCTTTCTGGAGATTTATATTTTTTCCATTAAATATTCAAATTTTTCGGAGGTGGAGCTAGCTGTGGAGATGAGTGGATGGTGTGGAGCACAGCTCCGTGAAACACAAAATACTTATTTGAAATCGGTAAGCTTTCCAGAAGCCATCGATCCCGAGGGAGGGGATCAGAAGATAGGGGAGTACTGGGAGCTGATTGTGTGGCGGCAGCCCGATCGGCGGACTAGGGAAATCCTTGGAGAGACCAAACATCCAAGGGAAGGGAGTGCAATGACGACCTGAAGGGGCTCCCAGCTGGCAAACTTTTGAGCAGTTAACTAGCGGGACAAGTGTGCAGTATAATCCTATAAGAAAACTTACTAGGATCTTAATTTGATATGCATATAAGATTGGAGGTAATAGAATGGAATGGAATGAATGGAATGGAAAAGAATTTTATTGGCCAAGTGTGATTGGACACACAAGGAATTTATCTTGGTGCATATGCTCTCAGTGTACATAAAAGAAAAAGATACATTTGTCAAGAATCATATGGTACAACACTTAATGATTGTCATAGGGGTTAAATAAACAATGAAGAAACAATCAATATTAATAAAAATCTTAGGATACAAGCAACAAGTTACAGTCATACAGTCCTATGTGGGAGGAAAAGCATAATAGGAATGATGAGAAAAACTAGTAGAAATAGAAGTGCACACATAGTAAAAAGTCTGACAGTGTTAAGGGAATTATTTGTTTAATAGAATGATGGCATTCGGGGAAAAACTGTTCTTGTGTCTAGTTGTCTAGGTGTGCAGTGCTCTATAGCGACGTTTTGAGGGTAGGAGTTGAAACAGTTTGTGTCCAGGATGCGAGGGGTCAGAAAATATTTTTCCCACCCTCTTTTTGACTCGGGCAGTACTGTATAAAGGTTCTCAATGGAAGGCAGCTTGGCAGCAATTGTTTTTTCTGCAGTTCTGATTATCCTCTGAAGTCTGTGTCAGTCTTGTTGGGTTGCAGCACCAAACCAGACAGTTATAGAGGTGCAGATGATAGACCCAGTGATTCCTCTGTAGAACTGTATCAGCAGCTCCCTGTGCAGTTAGAGCTTCCTGAGCTGGCACAGAAAAACATTATTTGTTGTGCTTTTTTGATGATATTTTTGATGTTATGTGACCATTTTAGGTCTTGAGATATGATAGAACCTAGAAATTTGAAGGTCTCTACTCTGATACTGTGTTGTCTAGTATTGTGAGAGGTGGAAGGATGGAAGGGTTTCTCCTAAAGTCTACCACCATTTCTACAGTTTTGAGTATGTTCAGTTCTAGATTGTTCTGGTCACACCACAAGGATAATTGTTCAACCTCCCATCTGCATGTGGATTCATCATTGTCTCGAATGAGTCCGATCACTGTTGTATCGTCTGCAAACTTCAGTAGTTTAACAGATGGATCGTTTGAGATGCAGTCATTAGTGTATAGAGAGAAGAGAAGTGGTGAGAGTACACAGTCTTGGGGGGGGGGTTGTGCTAATTGTACATGTATTTGATGTGATTTTTCCTAGCTTCACCTGCTGCTTCCTGTCTGTTAAGAAGCTAAGGACTGAGTTAATTATAATAATTATAGATAGCTCCACCCTATCGGTGCCCCACCACTTCAGTCAATAAAAATGAAGGAATAGTGTCAAACCCCCCCACAATTTTATTAACCCAACAATATAACCAGAAAAACTAACAGTGAGCCCCTGGGCCCACAGGCCGGGTTGGGTTTGGACTCTCCTCGCAGTGCATCGAGAAGACCGTTCAGGTAAGTTCAATGGTCCTTCTCCAATGCACTGCTGCGGAGAGTCCAACATGGGATATACCCAAGCTCAAGATGATAGGGTGGGCAACGGCCGGACCAGGGGCGCATCTGATTCGCACACCCTCTGTAGCACCCTCCGTCCAAAGGCCGCCTCAGTGGACCCAAAAGAATCCAGTTTGTAATGACGAATAAAAGTATCTGGATTAGTCCACGTAGCTGCTCCACAAATGTCCTCCAGAGAAGAGATCTGCCTGGGAAGGGACCTTATTCTGCCCCAGCACCGAGCCCAAAATAATTACGCAATAAGTTGTCTTGGGTGACATCAGGCATGAAAATTTATTTGTTTGCTTATTTATTTATTTTTCTATGCCGCCCAAAGGGCCTGCCGCTCAGACACTATACTTTTCCGCCCACACAAAAAAAAATTAGAGGGAACATTGGTTGGCATGCCTACTTTTGGGATACCGAGAGTAAAACACAAAAATATTTTAATAGACATCTGATCAGAAATTCACTATTAAGTAATTGGAAAGAAATTAAATGAAAATATTATTTGAAAGTACCAAATTGGCTGTCAACAATGGAGGTGTTAATATATCTTAACGCAATTGACATAACTAAGACAATTAAATATAAGGAAATTTTGGACCCATCTGGCAAATTAAAAAGTAGAGAAGAATTGGCAAAGCAAAACATTATTGTTTACAAATCCAAATGAGATACAAAAAAGATTCAGAAGGACCAGGTATTGACACCCAAATACAACAATTAGATGAATTGCTTATAGTCCCAGAAGGGAAAATGATATCAAAAATATATAAATATATGATTGAATACGATAAACAGGAGGAAATTGTTAAAGGATCAATGATCATCTGGGGAAAAAATATTGGCCATAATATAACCCTGGAGGACTGGGAGCAAATTTGGAAAAGAAATATAAAATTAACTAAATCAACAACCTATGAAGAAAATCACTATAAAATCTTTTTTCCCCAATTTTTAATTGATTTTTAATTTCAAGACAAGGCAAAGTCACATACAAAAACAAACAACAGAAAAAGGAGCTCAAACTGCTCCATAGTTTTCAGAAACCTCAGAAATTTAAATAAGAGTCTTGCAGATCATATTAAGAAGTTAAAAAAAAGAAGTAATGAAAGGAAAAAAGAGGTATAGACTATCAATAATTACTATTTGCAAAAGTTCACATAGTTTTGTACCATTTGATATATGTTACAATATTTACGATAGCATTCTTTTATCCAGCCACTCATAAAACTCATACCAAATTTTGTAATAGTCAGATTCTTCTTGTCCCTTTATAAAATCTTTTATCGGTGGCATCTGGCCCCAAATAGATTGGCTAAAATATATCCAAATTGCAATTCGGTCTGTTGGAAATGTAAAAAAGAGCAGGGCATACTTTCTATGTATCTAGTGAAAGGATTACATGCTTACTCAGCTTTAGCTAACAGCAAAAGACAAACCAGCAATGATTGTATTCTCTACCCACCATCCCTCATCAACAATCTGACTTCCCCAGCACCTCCAGCAATGAATAGGAAAACGCGCCCCTTACTACCTCGCCTCAATCCCACCCCAACTCAACCCAACTAAATCTCATCCCTGAACACAAATTCAATCTCAAATGCAAACTCAACAATGCAAGAAGTTTAATCAATAAGTTATCAGAATTCCTCCTTCTACTCGACACCAACTTATTTGACTTAATCTTTGTTTGCGAAACATGGTTGAATTGTTCCTTTCCTGACTCCATCATCACGCATAATAACTACCTGGTTCTCCGGTCTGACCGCGAATCCTGCAGAGGAGGTGGTGTAGCCATATTCTATAAAAGCTCACTCAATCTAAAAAACATTCAAGTAGCACACGATCTATCCCTTCCTGAAACCTTAATCTGCGATCTTTCCCTCATCACTACTCTCCGCTTTTTACTGTGCTACAGAGCTCCAAACTCTGACACTACCCATGCATCAAAATTAACTTCCCTACTAACATGGGCATCCTCCTGCCCCTATCCCATCATCTTCCTAGGTGACCTTAACCTACCACACATCAACTGGACACTAAATGAATGCTCCACCGAACCCATACATACCACCATTTATAACACCGTCACCAGCCTGGGACTAGAACAACTAGTATCTAACAATACCAGACTCAACAACTGTCTCGACCTCATCTTCTGTAACAGCAAAAGTGCTATTTATGGACTGCATATCATAGAACCCTTCTCCAAAAGCGACCATAGTATGATCAACTTCAACCTCAACCTACACCATCATAACACTCAATAGAACAACACGGCACCTAAGTACAATTTCAGGAAAGCCAACTACGAACTCATAGATGCCAATCTCTCACTAATCAATTGGCATTCCTTGTTCTCCAACTGCATCACCATTGATGAACTTTACAACACGTTCTTACACCAAATTAATAATCTCATAAATCTGCATGTCCCAATTACCTCTCCTAGAAGAAAACAAAAAAATAACATTCCTGTCTCAATAAGGAAACTTCAAACCAAAAAAAGATCCCTCTGGCGTAGAAACAAAAAAGGTCCAGTAACCAACTTTAAAAGCCGCTACAGAAGCATATGCCAACAAATAAAAGCAGAATGTCTCAACTACCACAGTGAACAAGAGGAAAACCTCCTACGCTCCAAATCTAACCGTGCCTTCTACAACTTCGTCAACAACAAACTTAACGACTCCAGACCTATTCCACCTCTCGTAGGACCACACAACATAGAATACCACGATGACCCATCCAAAGCTAACCTCTTCAACTCCTTTTTTGGCTCCGTTTTTGTTAACAGTAATGGCTCATCCCCCCTCTTCGCAAACCGCACTTCTAACTCATTAAACAACCTAACCCAAATCATCTTCACTACAGACCATGTTGAAAAAGCAATCCGTGATCTCAAACCTTCCCTATCTGCTGGACCAGATGGTCTTTGTGCATACTTCTTAAGAAAACTTTCTTCTGCCATAGCTGAGCCCTTAAGCATTATCTTCCAAAAATCCTTCAGGACCAGTACTCTCCCCAAGCTGTGGTCTAAAGCAGTAGTCATCCCCATCTTCAAAAAAGGAGACCCATCACTAGTTGACAACTACAGACCAATATCTCTATGCTGCGTTCCTTGTAAAATCATGGAATCAATCATAAATCAATCAATTACCCTTTACCTAGAATCTAATAACTTACTATCAAAAAACCAATTTGGATTCAGAAAGAAACTATCCTGCAACCTACAACTACTTCACTGCAAAAACATCTGGACTACCCACCTTGATCAAGGAAAATCCATCGATGCAATTTATATCGACTTCTGCAAAGCCTTTGACTCAGTGGTTCATGACAAACTTCTCCTAAAACTCAAATCCTATGGCATCTCAGGACTCCTCCACAACTGGATTACTGCATTCTTGTCAAACAGGCAACAAGTTGTCAAAATCGGAAGCGTCATTTCCTCCCCTGTCCCTGTCAAAAGCGGCGTTCCCCAAAGCAGCGTACTAGGTCCTACTCTTTTCATCCTATACATCAACGACCTCTGCGATAATATCGCAAGCAACTGTGTGCTCTTTGCCGATGATGTGAAACTTTTCAACACCACTGACAACACACTCACTCTCCAAAAAGACCTTGACTATGTTTCAGATTTGTCTAACATCTGGCAACTTCGAATCTCAACCAACAAATGCTCTACCCTCCACATCGGCAAAAAGAACCCAAACCTCATATATGAACTAAACAAACAAATTCTCACAGCAAACCCACACTCAGTAAAAGACCTCGGAATACTAATTTCAAATGACCTAAGTGCTAAAGCCCACTGCAACAATATCGCCAAAAAGGCTTCCAGAGTTGTAAACCTGATTCTACGTAGCTTCTGCTCTGGCAATCTCACACTACTGACCAGAGCCTACAAAACCTATGCCAGGCCCATCCTCGAATATAGCTCATCTGTCTGGAACCCTCACCACATCTCAGACGTCAACACTCTCGAAAACGTCCAAAGATATTTCACCAGAAGAGCCCTCCACTCCTCCACCCGAAACAGAATACCATACGAAAACAGACTAACCATCCTGGATCTCGAAAGCTTAGAACTGCGGCGCCTAAAACACGATTTAAGTATTGCCCACAAAATCATTCGTTGTAATGTCCTTCCGGCCAACGACTACTTCAGCTTCAACCGCAACAACACAAGAGCATGCAACAGCTTCAAACTCAATGTTAATCGCTCCAAACTTGACTGTAAAAAATATGACTTTAACAATCGAGTCATCGAAGCGTGCAACTCATTACTGGACTCAATAGTGTCAACCCCCAACCCCCAACATTTCTCCCTCAGACTCTCCACGATTGACTTCTCCAGGTTCCTAAGAGGCCAGTAAGGGACGTACATAAGTGCACTGATGTGCCTTTCGTCCCCTGTCCAATTGTCTTTCCTTTCCCTTTTATCATATATATTCTTTCCTTCCCACCCACTTCTTTTCCTCTTTACTTCTTATCTTTACTTCCTATCTTTTATATATCACTTAATGTCTATTCTCTTTCATATGTATTGTATATTGGACAAAGAATAAATAAAAAAAAATAAAAACCTACATACTGGATTGAGACAACTCACTCCTTTTTGATTAGTTTAAGGAAATACTTGTTTAGGCTTCTATTGACTTTAGGTAATTGAAATTCTTCTGTTTGTTTGTTTAGTTAATTAAGATGCTTTTCTGTTTATTTTAGCCATGCTGCTGACAGGATTATGGTTGCTTGCTATAAGTGACAAATTAATCTTTTCCACTGTAATTAAGAGTTAATGTTTTATATTTGTATACAGGAGAACTAATTATGAATCCAAATAATAAGAGCTGAATCCGAGAAAGACGAAGAGTTTCTGAATATAAGACAGCTCTGCTCAGTCCAGAGAAATATTTCCAACCTGGACAAAACCTTGCTTCAAGAAATCATGTGTCTTTTCTCTCAACATACATTCATGTGTCTTTCTCTCAACATACATTCAAACAATACAGTGTACCATCTAATTTTCCATGAATAAAATGTGGTATTTTGTTAGTAACTAATATCAATCATCAAAAAAGTTGCAAACGTTTTTTTTTTCTAATTTTGTCATCAAGTTGCATACTTTTCTTTTAATTAAATTCCCTCCTTAATGTTCCTTCAAAAAGTACAACACCAATTATATTTCTGACTTATTAACCATTATGCCAAAGTGCTTCCTTCTTTCTTTATACATTTTCTATAAACCAAGAAAACCTTGTATAGCCAATCAGATGTTAACAAAAAAAATTAAAAACAAAACATAAACATATATGAATTTCAGACTTCTTCACCCCCCACCTAAATAGTACGTTTACCAAATCCAAAATTTAAAAATTATTTCAGCCCATCTAACATTTAGCCAATTAATACTTATCTTACTTAATTATTAATCTTAAATTTCAGGCAATTGAAGAAAAGAAAAAAAAAGGAAAAAAATTCTAAATATTCTCTATTTTCAATCAATTAAAAATCATTAACATCATTAATCTCCCCAACAATTCTAAATTCAATTCCATTTATGCATTAATCCAAATCAGTATCGTCTACTACATATCTTATTATAATCTATACTTCTAACTTTATTAAAACGGATCAGCAATTCCTAAATTCATATATCTAAATAGAAAAAATAATTAAAGTTTAAAAAGAGCAAACAAAACAATACTCCAAGCTTAATCAAACTTTCTCAAACTCCAATTTCTTTAATCTGAGCAAATCTTTGAACCAAACCCTTTTATTTTTTATTTTTTTGTATCCTCTTTTAATCCCCTTTTCCATTTTATTCTTTCTATTAATCATTCTAGGAAGGAAGGACTTTGTTAGAAAAATAAAGGGGTTATTGGATCAACCTTTGGACACTTGACAACTGGTCTGTAGTTATGATGGTGGCATGTGAACATCTTTTGGGATCTTCTGACAAGCAACTGCAGGGATTCACTTAACAAGAAAGGTGGTAGAGTGAGGCAGAACTCACGTAATAACTGTCTTGCTCAGGAGATAGAAACGTTGGCCTCCATTGGGGTCAGAACAGAAGTCGAGGATTATCTTTCTGACTAGTGCACTCTTTTAGAAGCAGATCAGGAGTCCACTTTGATGCTCCACAGAAAACATCTAGGGGGAAAGGCAGGTTGTCCTTGACTTACAACAGTTCATTTACTGACTTTTCAAAGTCGCAATGGCCCTGAAAAAAGTGACTTATGCCCCTTTTTCACACTTATGACCTTCGAAGCAGCCCCACAATCGTGTGATCAAAACTTGGCCACCGTTTCATATTTATGACTGTTGCTGTGTCTTGAGGTCACGTGACCCCCTTTTGTGAACATCTCACAACCAAAGACAATGGGGGACGTGGGCGGAGAAGCCAGATTCACTTAACGACCGGGTTTCTATGCAGGATCCATGCCCAGGCATGAAAATGTGCCGCTCAGACATTATACTTTTCCGCCCACACCAAAAAAAAATTAGAGGGAACATTGCCACAGAGGTATTGAATTCCAAAGATTCTGGGAATAAAATACAATGAAGATCTCAAAACTTTGGGATTCTCCCTGACCCAAGTGTGGAATCACATGCAAGAGTATGGAGAAGATTTCCCTAATGAAACATCCAAATGAGATGTGTAACCATGGCCCTGGAAGGGACCACTGCCGAGTGGATGTTGGGCCTCCATAATGAGGATGATCCAGTGATGAAAGACTATGATGCTTCAGGTGCACTTTGATAACCCCCCTGCTGCACGCAAGGCTAGAATCAGGATGAATACCCTGATCTAGGCAGGGACATCTGTGGCTGAGTACACCCAAGAATTTCACAAGCTGGTGATTTATATGCGGATTTTTTTGGCTGAAGCACTGGTGGTGCTTAATTGACATCCTCAATTAAGACATTTACCAAAGTTGCTGTGCTTGTGAAGCCATGAAAGCATTGGTATGTGTTGGCAACAGAAATGGAGATTGACCAGGCCAGAAATCAGTATAAAGGAGGCCAAAACCGGGGTAAGCCTCAGCCATGGGAGATGGTCTCAGGATGATGAGGGGGGACAGGAACGAAGCCCAAATCATCTGCTTGCTTTAGCTGTGGAAAGGAGAGGCACCGGGTGGCTGAGTGTTTTGCCAACCTGTTCCAAGGATGACCGCTGCTGGTGGGGAAAAACCTGACAAGCCAACTTCAAAAGCCAACGAAACTGCCTTGCAGAGAGCGGAAGTCATAGAGGTCACCCTTCCAAGAGGGGAGGAGCTTGGACCTGCAACTTCCCAAGGAGACAGCTAGAGTGAATTGGACGATGATTCCCTTGTAAACCTTCCAGTTGAATTACAGGTTCCATCATCTGGTGCCCAGGGGAAGATACTGGCTCTTTTGGATTCTGAGTATACCAAATGTGTAATCAGCCCAGAGGTGGTGGAAAAATTGGGACTAAGACTGAGATCCATGAAAGTACCCATTGCCTTCTGCGAATTGGATGGGTAAGTGGCTGGGGGAGGACCAGCTCAATATAAGACTGAACCCATAGCAATGAGGATCGGGGATCACCAAGAGACTCTAAGTTTTATTGTGACCCTGGGGATGGAATGGCTTCTCTTACTAGGGTTGCCCTGGCATAGAAAATGGAACCTGGATGTAAACTGGTGAACAGGAATGTTATGCATTGACTACAGCCAAAAGGGGAACCATGCCACAAGCTAGAGTTTTCTGGAGAGGAGGCAGCAGAGGGGGCTGAACGCATAGTGGGGGAAGAAAAGAAACAAAGGAATATTGGAACCTAAAAGGGGATTGTCAAGATATATTCCTGACTGGGAGAGCTAATCATTGTCTGGTGTCTCAGTCAGCCAATCAATGTAAAATGTTGACTGGGCATGTCCAGATTGAAGAAGAAGGGTGGGGTTTAGCCTGTGTTCTCCATCATGCTTGCTGCTGTTAGTGTTCGAGTTAAGAGCTCGTTGTGAGTGTTCCTGTGACCATGCAGCCTTGAAGAAATAGATGGCACTGTAAATCTTTATTATGAATGTATAAAGTTTATTTAAACCTCAGCAACGTGCAGTCACTCATTTGTGAAGCTCCTGATTTCTGTGCACGCTCTGACAGGCATTTAGTGAGAGGCCATTGGATGAATTGCAATCCCACCAGCCCATGGACTGCAGTATAGAAATTCTGCCAGGAATGAAACTCCCAAGCCAAAAATGTACTCTATGACTTCTCGCGAGCTAGATGAACTCCATAGCTTCATTGACAAAAACCTGAAATGGGGGTTCATCCATCCAGCTAAACCATGAGTGGCTGCCCCTGTCCTTTTCTGAGAAAAGTAAGATTTTTTTTTCACTTATGTGTTGACTACAAAAACCTGAATGCCATCTGTGTTGAGAATGTTTACCTCTTGCCTCTTATAAAGGACAGGGGGCACCAGCAGTGTTCGTGCAGCTGATTAATAAGGTACTCCATAAGCATTTATGCAAGGGGGTTTTTTTTGTTTATCTTGATGACATCCTTATTTACAGGCAAACTATGGAAAAACATATGAAACCGGTGCAGTCAGTACTGAAAAAACTCATGGCAGCTGAGTTGTATGCCAAGTTGTCGAAATGTGAATTTCACCAAAGCAAAAATAACTACTTGGGTTACCGTATATCACTTGAGGGGGTGGAGATGGATCCCAAAAAATTGAGGGACGTCCTAGAATGGGAAGCTCCACACAGCTGAAAGCAACTGTAAGCAACCGTAAGCAACTACAAAGTTTCCTGGGTTTTGCCAACTTTTATCAGCAATTCATCTCCTCTTTTGCTCAAATTGCCTTGCCAATCAGAAACCTCCTAAAGACAAAAGGAGAAGCTAAGCCTAAACCAGGTTGACCATTGGAATGGTCTATGGACTGTCAGACTGCTTTTGAGAAACTGAAGCAACTTTTTGCAGCAGAACCCATTCTCAAGCATCCCAACCTGGATGCCTCTTTTGTTGTTCAAGCCGACGCCAGCAAGGTGACAGTTGAAGTGGTGCTACTACAGGCAAATGCAGATTGTGCTTACACCTCTTGGAAACTATCTGAGATAGAGAGGAGGTGGGCCATTTGGGAAAAGAAAGTTTTTGCTGTCCAGGGGGCCCTAATAACCTGATGGCATTTCCTGGAGGGGCCTAAACATTCTTTCAAAGTTGTGGACAGATTATAAAAACTTAGAGGCATTGAAGACCCCCAGAAAACCATCGTTTAAGCAGGCCCACTCGGCGCAGCATTTTACCCAATTTAACTTCTCACCATACTACCTCCCTGGTGGAAAAACGTTATGGCTGATTCTTTATCTAGGTTGCCCCAATATAACAGCACCAGACAGGAATTATTCTGGTCTGTGATCCCTGCTAAAAAAATAGCATGCCCTGGGGTTACCTGGGCACAGAGAAGGTCCGATTTTTTAGCGGACCTAAATTCTCAACTCATAGAAGCCTTAAAAACAGACAAAGGGGTCCTGGCCCACTCAAATGAGTGCACTGTCCATGACAACATGGCTTGGGTGGGATCTAAGCTCAGCCCTTGCTAGGGAAGGGGTCTTAGAGAAGGCCAATGACTCTAAGGTTGCCGGGACACTTCGAGTTTGTAAAGACATTACATTTAGTAATAAGACAGTTTTGGTGGCCCTCATTGTAAAAAGTCATTGAAGCTTATGTTGCTAGCTGTCCCATCTATGCAGCTGCGAAAAGACCACCAGGGAAAACTACACCCAAAAGACCACCAGTGTCTACTACAGAATGTGGCCAGGCCTGGGGCCCCATGGAAAGAAATATCCATGGATTTTATTGTCTAATAACCTGAAAGCAGGGGTAATACAATTTTTGGGTGGTTACTGATCTTTTTTCCAAATAGGTCCATTTTGTGTCTTGCCATAACATCCCATCGGCTAAAGCTTTGAATACTGTTTATTCAACATACAGGGTCCATGGGATGCCTGAATGGATCATTTCTGACCAAGGTGTACAATTCACTTCCGCTTTTTGGAAAGAGTTCTAACCTTGTTAAGCTCCACCCAGGGACTAAGCTTCGCCCACCATCCTCAGACCAATGGGGCATGTGAGAGGACTAATTCAATCCTAGAGCAGTATCTCAGGTGTTATGTAAACTACCAGTAAGATAATTGGAATGATTTGCTGCCATTTGCTAAGGTGGCTTATAACAATTTGGTGCATAGTAGCACTGGGTTCACCCCCTTCAGGGTTGTCTATGACCGAGACTTTGTACCCAACCCTGAATTGCCACAGGAAAAGCCCCAAGTGAGTTGAACAGCTACAGTTGACTTGGCCTGTGACTCGCAAAGCCCTTGATGACACTCACCAGGCCCCTAAGAAACAGGCTGATAAGAAAAGAGTTAAATCCAAAATTTCCTTAATCTCAAAATGCTGTTCCCCCTCAATCAGTAGTGGGACAGATGTGTCGGCTAAGGTAGGCTGAAGGGCTGAGGTGCGTTCTGGCTTTAAAAGGCTGGTGTGAAATACTGGGTGATTTTTTCTCAGTGACTTCAGCGCCGCCACCGAACTCACAACTTTCACAATGGGAAAAGGGCCCACATATTTAGGACCCAGTTTCTTGAATTTCTGTGGCATCTGCAGGTATTTAGTGGATAGGAAAACTCTGTCCTTGATCTGGAATTCCTTAGGTTTAACTCTTATGTGGGTATGAAAAATAAGTGTACTGTGGACTTTTGGGATTTAATTTTCTTCAAGTATCATATAAATCAAATTCCTTAATGATGGCCGTACAAGAATTTGGAAGTTTCCGTTTAATGTGTTTTTTACTTTTCCCTTTGTAATCCAAATTAAGATCAACTATAGCGTTAAAGTCATAACATACATATACAAATATTTTGCCAGCTAAATTCATTATTTTTTTGTGTGTAGTTTTAAATATTTTTTTTTGTTTCTGATTGGGGCTGTACATTCCTACTAACAACATTTTCCCTTTATCTGTAAAAATTTCCACCATTAATATTCTTTCCTCAGTGTCCTTGTAAATTATACTGGGGTTTAAGTGTTCTTTAATGTACATCACAATACCTTTTTTCCTTACCTAGGCCGAGGTGCAAAACATTTTCCCCAATTTTGAACATTCCAAAAATTTATTATATTTTTCATTTATGTGTATTTCTTGCATAAAAATAATGTCCAAATATAATTTACCCAATTCTAGAATATGCTGCTAACTGTGGGTTTCTCATGAGTACAGTGATCCCCCGCTCGTTGCGAGGGTTCCGTTCCAGGAGCCCCCGCAACGAGCGGGTTTTCGCGAAGTAGCGATGCGGAAGTAAAAACACCGTCTGCGCATGTGCAGATGGTGTTTTTACTCCCACAGCGCTAGCGAGGAGCCGAAGATTGGGGGCGGCGCGGCTGTTTGCCGCCGGCATGGAGGGCTTCCTAGCAGCCCCCCAAACCCGGGTTGGGGGTCCGGGGGGCGCTGTCTCTCGGCGCTTTCGAGCCGAGTCCGGGAGCGAACTCGCTCACGGACTCGGCTCGAAAGCGCCGAGAGAGAGCGTGGACAGGCCCGTTCCTTGGCGCTGTCTCTCGCCGCCTTCGAGCCGAGTCCGGGAGCGAACTCGCTCACGGACTCGGCTCGAAAGCGCCGAGAGACAGCGTGGACAGGCCCGTTCCTTGGCGCTGTCTCTCGCCGCCTTCGAGCCGAGTCCGGGAGCGAACTCGCTCACGGACTCGGCTCGAAAGCGCCGAGAGAGAGCGTGGACAGGCCCGTTCCTTGGCGCTGTCTCTCGCCGCCTTCGAGCCGAGTCCGGGAGCGAACTCGCTCACGGACTCGGCTCGAAAGCGCCGAGAGAGAGCGTGGACAGGCCCGTTCCTTGGCGCTGTCTCTCGCCGCCTTCGAGCCGAGTCCGGGAGCGAACTCGCTCACGGACTCGGCTCGAAAGCGCCGAGAGAGAGCGTGGACAGGCCCGTTCCTTGGCGCTGTCTCTCGCCGCCTTCGAGCCGAGTCCGGGAGCGAACTCGCTCACGGACTCGGCTCGAAAGCGCCGAGAGACAGCGTGGACAGGCCCGTTCCTTGGCGCTGTCTCTCGCCGCCTTCGAGCCGAGTCCGGGAGCGAACTCGCTCACGGACTTGGCTCGAAAGCGCCGAGAGAGAGCGTGGACAGGCCCGTTCCTTGGCGCTGTCTCTCGCCGCCTTCGAGCCGAGTCCGGGAGCGAACTCGCTCACGGACTCGGCTCGAAAGCGCCGAGAGAGAGCGTGGACAGGCCCGTTCCTTGGCGCTGTCTCTCGCCGCCTTCGAGCCGAGTCCGGGAGTGAACTCGCTCACGGACTCGGCTCGAAAGCGCCGAGAGAGAGCGTGGACAGGCCCGTTCCTTGGCGCTGTCTCTCGCCGCCTTCGAGCCGAGTCCGGGAGCGAACTCGCTCACGGACTCGGCTCAAAAGCGCCGAGAGAGAGCGTGGACAGGCCCGTTCCTTGGCGCTGTCTCTCGCCGCCTTCGAGCCGAGTCCGGGAGCGAACTCGCTCACGGACTCGGCTCGAAAGCGCCGAGAGACAGCGTGGACAGGCCCGTTCCTTGGCGCTGTCTCTCGGCGCTTTCGAGCCGAGTCCGGGAGCGAACTCGCTCACGGACTCGGCTCGAAAGCGCCGAGAGAGAGCGTGGACAGGCCCGTTCCTTGGCGCTGTCTCTCGCCGCCTTCGAGCCGAGTCCGGGAGCGAACTCGCTCACGGACTCGGCTCGAAAGCGCCGAGAGAGAGCGTGGACATCGCCCGTATCTAGAAGAAGTTGCCACCCGAGCGCTCTTGCCCGGCGGGAGGCGAAGCATATGGGTGGGGGGGCTGTCAGGACACCCTCCCACCCCAGCACTTTGCATCCCGCCGGCAAAGAGCAATAAGGCAGCAGCTTCTGCCGGACACGGGCAATGGGCGGGACAGAGAAGCGGGAAGAATCAGGAGGTTCCTTTGGCGGCTGGAGGCTGCCTGGCACCCGCTGCAGCCAAAACAACAAAGCCAGGCAGCCCCCAGCTGCCAAAGGAGCCTCCTGATTCTCCCCGCTTCTCTGTCCCGCCCATTGCCCATGTCCGGCAGAAGCTGCCTCCCGTGCCGATGTTCCCCGCCAAGCCCAGTTCGGCTTCCCTGGCTGCTTGGCCGGAGGGGGGGGGCTCGGCCAAAAGGGGCTGGAGACGCAGCGATTTGCCTCCCGCCCCTCGCCCCTGTGCCACCGGCACGTCATCTTCCCTCCCAGACAAAAAGGCCGGCCTTTGGGGATGAAGGGGTGTGTTCAGCTCTGCGTCTCCAGCTCCTTTCGGCCGAGCCCCCCCCCCCCGGCCAAGCAGCCAGGGAATCCGAGCCAGGCTTGGCAGGGAACATCGGCACGGGAGGCAGGAGACGATCGGGCGACCGGAGCAGCAGCCAGGGAAGCCGAGCCGCGTATGGCGGTGACGGCGGCCGTCTCCTGCCTCCCGCGCCGATGTTCCCCGCCACGCCCGGCTCGGCTTTCCTGGCTGCTTGGCCAGGAGCTGGATGCTGGTGGTGGCGGAGGAAGGCGAATGCGGCTTGGAAGCTGGGAGGGGGGCAGAATATGGGAGGAGAGAGGCTTGCAATAGAGGGTGGAGGAAGCGGCCATGGGAGGGCGAGCTGCCTCAGGGAGGAGGATCGGGCGGGACCAGGTGGGGGCTGGAATTTCTCCGCCAGGGCGAAGGGCGGGCGAGCGGGTGCTGGGGAGGGCTTCTCGCCCTCCCGACAGCAAGAGGGGGGAGCGAATGGCGTGGGCAGGCGAAGGGCGGGCGAGCGGCAGCGAGGAGTTTGCGTGGGCGGTGGGGAAACTCCTCGCTGATGCCAGCAAGAGGGGGAAGACCCAGGGAAGCCGCTGCCATCTACGCATGCGTGCCCGGCACGCATGCGTAGATGGTATTTTTGACTTCCGGGTTGAAAAATAGCGAAGTACCCTGTTCGCAATGGTTGGGGACGCAATAAACGGGGGATCACTGTAATCCAAATAGAAGAAAAGACTTCAGACAAGCACTTTTCTAGAGATGAGACAACCCAGATCAAATCCAGGAAGGCACTTTTATTTAAAGCAAACAAAGAAAGGCACGGTTATATGATGCTACATTTCACATGTTTCATGAAACAAATTCGAACTCACAACGTATTAAGCATACAAAATGCAACCAATAAAACACACAAATTGTGCTACAATTTCAAAGTGCTAATTCATGAGAAAAGGAAAGTGAGAGGGGGAGAGGGGCCTCATCACCCCACCTCATGAAAAAAAGTGTTGCAAACTTTTCTAGGCTAGCAGGAGAAAAAGCAAGATAAAGAATGCTAGGGAAGAGAGGAGTTGCTAGGGAAATGGGCTATCATACGTGTCATGCTCAAGGTCTATGTTTTCTGCACGCGCATCCCAACGTTAGTTCCCACATATTCCCACAATAGAAAAACACGTTTTCTCTTAATCAGAGAGTTTAAGCCATTGATATTCACAGATCATATTTTTGTTTCACAACTTATGGTCTGCTTATTGATTACTTGATTTGAAAGTGGCTCTAGACCTTGTCTCCACTGGGGTCCTGGCCCTAGCTCCTTCACTTTCATTTCTTGCAAATTCTCCGGATTCCCTCACCTCCTCCTCCTACGTTCTCGATTCTATTACTACCTCTTCCAAATTTCGATTTCCAGTTTCTTCTCTATTAAAACATTCATTTTCCATCAATATCATCTCATGAAGTTCTTGTGTTTTGTCCATAGAGCCTACCTTATATCTTTTCTCCTTCCAAGTAACAAACATTCCCTCAGGAACCAGCCATCTGAAAGGAATGTTATATCTGTTTAATTGTGTTGACAAAAATTGGTACTTCCTCCTCTTCTCTCTTACTCTGCAGGGAATTTGTTTCAGGATCAGGATTTCTTTTCTTTTATATCTCAATTATTCCCCTCTGAGAATATTCAAGCTTTCATCTTGTAGCTTTCTTTTCTTTTTTAAAAAAAAATTTTAATTGAGTTTTTTAAAAAGACAAACAAGGACATACAACAATAAACATTTAAGGAGCTACCATTGCTCCTCTTGTCGTAGAAGTCTAACTAATACAAAAATATAAAAAATCCTAACTATGATCAGATCAAAGCAGAAATGTCATACATGTAAGTTACATTCTTGTTAATTTTAACTCTATATTTTCAATATTAAACTTATTAATTAAACTTTTTTATATTTTAAAATATTCTATGCTTATACAAACAGAAAAATCAAGAGAAAAAAGTTATTAGTAATACTATTCTATATTGTGGTTAATTATTAGTACCATTTTTAAAATTCCACCAATCATATACTTTATCCCATATTTTACAATATTCTGTTTCAGTTTGATTATTTAAACGTTTAGTCATCATATCTAATTCTGCACATTATATAATTTTTTTAAATACTTCAGTATCTTTTGGTATTGTATTTTCTTTCCATTTCTGTGCGAATACTATTCGTGCCGCAACCAATATATGTATTATTAGATAATAAATTTCTTTTTTATACTTTGTATTTGAAATACCCAATAAAAACAATTCAGGAGATTTTTTAATCTTCTCCTTTGTTATTTCATTTATCCAATTCTCTACTTTGTTCCAAAATATTTTTGTCTCAGGACATGTCCACCACGCATGATAATATGTACCAATTTCTTTTTTACATTTCCAACATATAGGTGATACAGACGGAAACATTTTAGAAATTCTATACTGTGGAAGATGCCATCTATAAAACATATTAATTTGATTTTCTTTAAAGGAAATCGATTTTGTTATTTTCCAATATACATCCATACTTTTTCCCATGTATCTAAATCTATCTCTTTGCCTAAATTTTTGCACCAACTGATCATATTGTCTTTCAATATCCAACCTATTGTTTTATAATTTAATAGGTATTTATACACATTTCCAATTATTTTTGAATAATTTTGAAATAATAATTTACTCAGTACGTTATTTTCTTTTTTAAAGATATAGGTCTTTTGATATCTCGAACTAATCTGTATATATTGCCATCAATCCAAGTCAATACCTAAGTCATATAATCCTTGTTTTGTTCTTAATTTAAATTTATCATCTAACAAATCCTTATATTTCCAATTCTTAGCTTTCTCTTTAAGATTCGGGTGTATAATAGCTTCAATGGGTGATACCCATTCTGGCATTACTAAAAAATTATTTTTCTTTATTTCGTTCCATACTTCTATCAATGCTTTCCTAATAATATTATTTTTAAAATATGAATGTGTTTTTAATTTATCATACCATATAAATGCATGCCAACCAACCATCAAATCGTGCCCTTCTAGGTTAAGCATCCTTTGGTTTTCTAAGGTCAACCATTCTTTTATCCATATCAAATTGATGGCATGGTAATATAGTTTCCAGTTTGGGAGACCTAGGCCTCCTCTTTCCTTACGGTCTTCTAATGAATTTTATTTTGTTCTTGCTTTTTTACCTTGCCAAATAAATTTTTTTATTACCTTATTTAATTCAGCAAAAAATTTGGGTCCTGGGTTTATTGGAATAACTTGAAAGAGAAACAAAATTTTAGGAAGGATATTCATTTTAATTGTAGAGATTCTTCCTACTAATGATAGTTGTAAATTACTCCATATTTCTAAATCTTTTTTAACTTGGCTTAACAATTTTAAATAGTTATCGTTTTTCAATGATACAGCCTTGGAGGTCATCCATATCCCTAAATACTTCACTTTTTTTGTAATTTTCATGTTAGATAAATCTCCTAAGTTTTTTCTTTGTGCTTCAGTCATATTTTTTGTTAATATCTGCGTCTTTTCTTTATTTATTTTCAATCCTGCAACTTTCCCATATTCTTCAATCGAATTTATTAAGTTTAAGATAGATTCTGTTGGGTCCTCCAAAACAAACACCACATCATCTGCGAATGCTTGTGTTTTATAAATTTCTTTTTTAATCTTCAATCCTTTTATTTCCCTATCTGCTCTTATTTTTATCAACAGTACCTCTAATGTTAAAATAAATAATAGTGGTGATATTGGGCAACCTTGTCTTACTCCTCGTTGTATATCTACTTTTTTAGTCTGTTCACCATTTATTATAATTTTAGCTGTTTGTTCAGAGTATATAGCATCTATTACGTTAAAAAACTTTGTTCCTACCTCCATCTTGTTTAGTTGTATTTTCATAAAGTTCCAGTCTACATTGTCAAACGCCTTTTTCGCGTCTAAAAATATAAGCGCCATTTGCTTTTCTGGGTGTTGCTCATAGTATTCTAATGTATTTACTATTATTCTTAAGTTATTTTTAATTTGTCTTCCTGGTAGAAAACCATTTTGATCACTGTGTATCATATTATTTATAATACTTTTAAGTCTATTTGCAAATATTGATATAAAAATTTTATAATCTACATTTAATAGTGAAATAGGTCTATAATTTTCAATTTTTTATTTTTCCGTATCGGCTTTATGAATTAAAGTTATTAAAGTTTCTGACCATATTTTTGGCAATTTACCTTCTGCCAATATTTGATTATATATTTCAAGCATGTTTGAAAAAAATGTTTCTATCTCCAATTTATAAAATTCTGCTGGTATTGCATCTATGCCAGTTGCTTTATTATTATTTTTATTCTTTATAGATTGTTTTAATTCCGTATCGGTAATAGGTTTATTCAATCTTTGCTGTTGTGCCTCAGTTAATACTGGTAATTCTATTTTTCCCAAATATTTGAAAATTGAATCCTCACTTATTTCTTCTTTCTTATATAATTGTTTATAAAATTCCAATGCTATTTCCTTTTTGTCCTCTATTCTGTGTTTCATTATACCCTTTGAATCTATCAACTTTTTTATAATTCTATTTTCTCTCTCTTTTCTTAATTTATATGCCAACCATCTTCCAGGTTTATTTGCTTGTTCAAAATATTATTGTTTTGCTCTTTTTATTTTTTCTACAGTTGATTCTTGTTCTATTAATCTCAATTTATGTCTTATTAATTCTCTCTGATTTTTTAACTTGTCATCCTTGTCCTCTTTTTGCATTAACATTTCTAAACTTTTAAGTTCTTCTAATAATTTTTCATGACATTTTTTCCTCTCTTTGTTTTTTTTTTGCTACAAATGATATTGTTAGTCCACGTATGTATGCCTTAGTTGTATCCCATAAATTTTGATGGGTAGTATCAGAATTTTTATTTATTTTTTAAAAAAGCTCTAATTCTTTTTCTATCCATTTTTTATATTCTGGATCCTTTATTATGGTTCTATTCATTGACCAGTTATTTATTTTCCTTTTACCTTTCCAATATATAGATAAGGGGTTATGATCTGCCCAATTATTTGTCTCTATTTCTATTTTACTAATTTGTTCCATTATATGAAGAGGGGTCCATGCCATATCAATTCTAGACCAAGTCTTATGCGGATTAGAATAAAAAGTATATTGTTTATCTTTTAAATGCTGTTCTCGCCATACATCTTTTAATGATAGTTCGGTGCACATTTTCCAGAATGTCCCAGGCAAGGTTACCTTTTTTTTTCTTTTCTTTTGCCAGTATAATCGACTCGGTCATCTGAAATTGCATTAAAATCCCTTATTATTATCATATTTTCAATTGATAATTCATTAATTTTTTCATGCAGATCTTTATAAAATTGTTTTTGGTTATCATTTGGTGCATAAATTGAGACAATTACAAGAGGTTTTGGTTCTAAGTCTAGTTGCACTATCAACATCCTCCCATCACTATCATTATATATTTCTTTAGATTCAATTAATTCATCAATATACATTGCTACACCTCTTTTCTTTTGATTTGCCAAGCTGGTATATAATTTCCCCAATTTTAAGTTTTTAAGAAGACTTTGTTTTGATTTTTTAATATGAACTTCTTGTAAAATATTTATCTGGGCTTTTTGTTTCGTAAGTTTAGTTAATATTTGATTCCTCTTCCTCGGGTTGTTCAATCCATTTACATTAACTGAAAATATTTTCAGTTCTTGTGTCATCTTTATTTATAGTACTTTATGGCTTCTTTTGGTTCTCGGAGTCGGGTTTCTAAAATTAATTCCTGTGAAGCCTGAGTTTGCTTCTGCTCAACCGCCAATAGTTCCTCCCCTCCACCGCCTGTGGCCCCCATCATGTCTTCACCGCTCTTTGGTTCTATCTGTATTTGTTCAATTTTATCCAATCCGCTACGTGCTAAGAAAGATCTTGCTTGTTCCACACTTTCTATTCTCACTCTTGTCGACTGCCAAGCCAAAGTCAAACCTTCTGGCACCAACCATCTGAAGACAATGTTCTTTCTAATCAAAATACTAGTGAGAAAATAGTATTGTCTTCTACTCTCTCGAACTCTCCTCGGCACTTGTTTCAGGATCGTAATTTCTTTTCCATTGCGTTGAAACTTCTCATTTTTTGTCAGTCTCAGTATCTCGTCTTTGATAATTCTTCTTGAAAACTTAATATGAACTTCTCTGGGTAGATTATGACGTCTTACATAGCCTTCCATCCTTCCGAGGTGGGTAAAATGAGGACCCGGATTGTGGGGGCAATAGCCTAGCTCTGTTACAAAAGTGCTATTGCTAACATGTTGTAAGCCGCCCTGAGTCTAAGGAGAAGGGCGGCATAAAAATTGAATGAATGAATGAATGAATGGATAGATAGATAGATAGATAGATAGATAGATAGATAGATAGATAGATAGATAGATAGATAGCCAGTCTGGACTCGGTAAACTTCATCGATTTCTCTTATCAATTCAGTCAGATCCATCTGCATGATGCTGCCTATAACTTCTGCCATTTTTGCGGATAAATCTTCATCTCTTTCTTCATCAATATTTTGGAACCTCAGATAGGTGTGACGCGGATTGGAGTTCTAAGTTGGTTATTGCAGTGTCAAAATCTCTACGAGCTGAATAGTTACGATCTTCATATTCTTCCACCCTCTGTCCCATGATTTGGATTTTCCCCTCTGTCATTTGCATTCTTTTTTCATTATCTTGTAAATTTTGTTGTATCACTTTTATGTTTCCATCCATTTCAGCAACATTTCCCTTAACTGCGCTTAAATCAGTCTTAAGTTCCGCGATTTCTTTTTTAATTTCTTCTTTAATCTCATCTTTCATCTCCTTCATTTCTTGTCTCATTTTTTGCAGATACTTTTTCATTTCTTTGTTCGCTTCAAGTTGAATTTTTGTCTGTGCTTGTGTCGTTTGTACAAGCTCTTGAATACCTGCTAGTGCTTCTTGAATGTTCTGGAAGTTGGTATCCATAGGTGGCTTTTCTTTTTCTTTCTCTTTAGCCAGCATTGTATTAATGGTCCTTTGCTGAAGTGGTGATGAAGTTGGAGAAACCTTAGGCGTGGGAGTTGAAGTGGAAGAAGGAATAGCTGTTTGTTTTCGTGTCGTCGTTGTTGTTGTTGTCACTGAAGATGCACTCTGTGCCCTGTAAGAACCTTTCATATTCCAAAGTTTCTATTATATTCTACAATTATTTGAATCAATATCTTATACTGTTTTTATTTTAAAGAAAAAGAAAAAGAACAGAATTTATTTCTTTAGTACTATTAAACAAAGAAAGATTATTTAAATTAATTGGTGGTAAGGAAAATAAGAAAGAAAGAAAAACTCCTATAAGGGGGGACCAGGTGGGGAAGGGAAGGAATCAGGACCTCTAGCACATAACTAAGTATTAAAAAGAAAAAAAGAAATATAATATAGTATATAGAATAGCTCTAATAAAGAAATTTTATATAAAATTAAAAAAAAGAAAATAAATGAGAAAAGAAGAAAGAAAAGGAAAGGGAAAGAAGGAAGAACCTATTTAAAAATTTAAAGATCTCTTTAAAGAAAAAGGAAGGAATTTATTTTAAATGGAAAAATTATTTTAAATAGAAAAATTATTTCTAATATTCAAAAAATATATTTTAAAAAATGAGGAAAAAAATTAATCAAAGGGTAGTTATAGTAAACATACTTTGAGTTCAAAAAGGGAAATATATCAAAATAAATCTAAAAAAAGAGGGTCCAAAGATTTCTAATAAGTCCAAATAAAGTGAACCTAAATTATGCTCTAATAAAATTATCCAAGAAAAGTAAAAATAAGTCCAAACCCAATGTCCAGTATAATTTCCAAATTCAAATACTACGGTAATAAAATAGTCCAAGTCTCTTTATTTTATAAGAAAAAGCAAAGAATAGAGAAAAATAAAAAATATAAAAAGTATCCTTATGCCTCTAATATCACACAAAAAATAGTCCCAGCAAGTCCAAGGAAAGGAATAAAAAGAAAATAAAAATAATGTCGAAACTTTTAAAAATAGAAAAATACTTTATATATATACTCTATACATTATTCTATAAATGTTATAAAAATGTTATAAATATAAATTTTAAAGTACTTTAAGTCAATTAGTTAATAAGTAGAAAATGTTTGTACTATCAATTAATATGTAAAATATATGAAATAACAATTAATTAATCAGTTGAATACAATAATCAATATAAATTAGAAATTCATTAAATTATTTTAGCCAGAGATATATTCACTATATTCACTATAAATAGTTCTATCCCGAAGAGAGAGAAAAAGAAAAAGAAAACAAATAAGAAAGAAGAAAGGAAATATTCCCTTTGGAATCCTTGAAGGTTTAACCTAGTAAACTTAAGTAACCTGTATTTTATATTTGGTTTTTTTTCTTTTCTTTTTCTTTTCTTTTTGTTGTGGAAGTGGGGCCGGATGAAGTTCACAGGGTTACATCAGAATTTACCAATGAATGTAATCTCAAAATTTTAGTCAAAAGAGGAAAAAACCCCCAAAAGGTTCAGGCCCACAATCCAAAGTCCATTGTCACAGATCACAGTCCAAAGTCCAAAATCCGAAATCACAATTCAAAATAAATTATCTAAGGTAGATTGTTCAAAAGGTTTTTGCATTAATATTTCTTCCAGTAAGGACAGACAGAGGAAACAAATGGGAGCAGAGAGCTCTTTAAATTTAAAGTTCATTGGTTTTGTTCTTAAATTCTTTAATTTAAACAGGTTCAGTCCAAAAGTCCAAACAAGCAAGAAGAGGGAAATTGTGATTCCTCTGTATGGAGCGCTAGTGAGAACACATTTGGAATACTGTGTTCAGTTCTGGAGACCTCACCTACAAAAAGATAAGATGCTCTCTACATGGGGCTACCTTTGAAAAGTGTTCGGAAACTTCAGATCGTGCAGAATGCAGCTGCGAGAGCTATCATGGGCTTCCCCAAAAATGGCCATGTAACACCAACACTCCGCAGTCTGCATCGGTTGCTGATCAATTTCCGGTCACAATTCAAAGTGTTGGTCATCACCTATAAAGCCCATGGCACCGGACCAGGGTATCAACGAGACCGCCTTCTGCCGCATGAATCCCAGCGACCGGTTAGGTCCCACAGAGTGGGCCTTCTCCGGGTCCCGTCAACAAAACAATGTCGTTTGGCGGGGCCCAGGGAAAAAGCCTTCTCTGTGGTGGCCCCGGCCCTCTGGAACAAACTCCCCCCGGAGATTAGAATTGCCCTCACCCTCCTTGCCTTTCGTAAGCTCCTTAAAACCCACCTCTGCCGTCAGGCATGGGGGAACTGAGATATTCTTTCCCCCTAGGCCTATACAATTTATGCATGCTATGTTTGTTTGTAGGGATGTTCGGATTTACAATAAGGGTTTTTTAGTTGTTTTAGTATTGGATTTATATGACGTTTTTTATTACTGTTGTTAGCCGCCCTGAGTCTATGGAGAGGGGCGGCATACAAATCCAATAAATAAATAAATAAATAAATAAATAAATAAATAAATAAATAAATAAATAAATAAATAAATAAATAAATAAATAAATAAATAAATAAATAAATAAATAAATAAATAAATAAAAAATAAAAAAATAAAAAAATAAAAAAATAAAAAAATAAAAAAATAAAAAAATAAAAAAATAAAAAAATAAAAAAATAAAAAAAATAGAACGGGTCCAAAGACGGGTTACATAAAAGGTAGAAGGCCTGAAGCATAAAACGTATCAGGAAAGACTTAATGAGCTCAATCTCTATAGTCTGGAGGACAGAAGGGAAAGGGGAGACATGATCGAAACATTTCAATATGTTAAGGCTCAGAAGAGAAGTGTTTTAATAGGAAAGTGAACACAAGAACAAGAGGGCACAATCTGAAGTTAGTTGGAGGAAAGATTAGAAGTAACATGAGAAAATATTATTTTACTGAAAGAGTAGTACATGCTTGAAACAAAGCAGACGTAGTTGTAAATCCACAGTAACTGAATTTAAACATGGCTGGGGTAAACCTATATCCATCCTAAGATAAAATACAGGAAATAGTGTAAGGGCAGACTAGATGGACCATGAGGTCTTTTTCTGCCATCAATCTTCTATGTTTCTATCCTATTTTCTTTTTCTTTTTAAATTTTGTATGCTAGTCATCTGCCCAGTTTATTTGCACTTTCAAAGAAGCTCTGTTTTGCTAATTTAATATTCTGGTAATTTTCTCATTAATCCAACAAATTTAATTCATGTTTATAGCCAATTTAATTTCCAATTGTTTTATATTATCTGTTAATTCATGATGCTTCTGCCATCTTGTTTTGCTTTTTCTAATTGTGTATGCTATAGTGTACCTCTAATGTAAGCCTTAAGAGTATCCCATAAGTTCTGTAATGATGCCCTCACCCTACATTACTATGACAGCTGAGGCAAGCAGGTCATGAAGAGAAGCAGAGGCTGACAGCTTTTTGTTTTTATTGTTATAATGTACACTGAAGATGGAATGTAATTTCGTTGTACAAGGTGCAATGATAATAAAGTAAATTCTTTGGATCATCTACCAGTGCTGACCCATCTCCAACATCACAGGTTCAGTCAAATGGGTTGCTAGGGCCCTCTTATTAGTGAGCCATCAGTTTATTCAAACCGCATGGCCCTGTATATCCTCCTTGCCCAGTTTCCCAGTTTCAACAATGTAAGCAGGCTTATTAAGCATCGGGTGCACCCTGAGTCTATTAGGGCCTCAAACTCCCTTTGAGCTCCCAATTCTCATATGAATCACAATTCTCATGACGCTCATGAAAGCGTGGATTGCTCTACTCACTCAGGTCTATTTCTCCCGCATCCTCGCCATCATATAATATATATCATATAATACGCCCTGGTCCGACCACACATGGAGTACTGTATTCAGTTCTGATCACCACACTTCAAAAGAGACATTGAAACTCTGGAGAAGGTGCAAAAAAGAGCAACCAAGATGATTAAGGGATTGGAAACCAAGACTTATGAAGAGAGACTGAGGGAACTGGGCATGGATAGCCTAGAGAAAAGGAGGGCCAGAACGGACATGATAGCAGTCTACAAGTATATGAGGGGATGTCACAGAGAGGAGGGGATCACTTTATTCTTCAGGGCACTAGAGGGCCGGACGAGGAACAACGGCTAGAAGATGACCAAGGAGAGATTCAACATGGAGATAAGGAGGAACTTCCTGACGGTCAGAGCAATCAACCAATGGAACAACCTACCAGCGGACGTTGTGAACTCCAACACTTTTAAGAGAAGATTGAACTGCCACTTGACTGGTGTACTATAGGGTTCCTGCTTGGGCAGGGGGTTGAACTCGATGGCCGTCATGGTCCCTTTCAACTCTAACAATCAATCAATCAATAAGAGGTGGGTGACTGGCAGTAATGGGCAGTTAAATTTTTTACTGCCACACTGTGGGTGTGGCTTATTTTGTGGGTGTGGCTTAATGGTCATGTGACTAGGTAGGAGTGGTTTGCTGGCCATGTGATCTGGTGGGAGTGGCTTGAACGATCATCATCGTTCAAGTGAATTGTTAAGTCCTTGACTTATAACCTTACCAGTGTCACTCACTGGGGTGACAATTTGCTTCGTGCTTCCCACGCTCTCCTTCCTGGATTGCACCCCCCACCTCAGGCTAAGTAAATGGATGGTGCCAGAAGCAGAAATGCTGCCAGCACTGCTTCCATCCACGCCTTCTGCTTGCATCTGAGGCAGGAGGTGGCCGCATGAGGCTGGACAGGAGACAGGCAGGAGAGAGGGAAGCTCGTCTAAGGCCAGGAAGGAGGAAAGAGGAAAAAAGCAAGGAGCACAGACACAGCAGCATCAGTAGGGGAAAAAAGAAGAGCTGAGCTGAGACCAGTAATCCAGGAAGTGACAGCCACCGATCAGCTGGAGCTGTGCACTCATCTTCAAATCCGCTGATGGAACTGGGTTCCACCCTGTCCTGCCTGCTGCCCACCACTGGTGACTGGTCTCCTTCAGCAGGAGTCCCTCTCCCTCAGGTGGGGAAGAGGGGATCTCAACAACCTGGTGTCCCAAACTGGATTTCTCTAGTGGTTTCAATGGTGATTTTTTTTTTTTGGCTTTGCCATTGGCACCACTTTTGGTTTGGGCGCAGCTGCCAAGCATTTGGCTGCTCAGTGCCTCAACTAACCACATTGGAAGCACTGGATGTGGGCTCGAGTTGAACTCATGAGAGCACTGGTGAGTATGGCTGAGGCTTTCTTAGCTTTTTTACATCCTCACTTCACCGTCGCTCTCCAGCCTGCAGGCTCGCAGTTCCACATCCAGTTCTGTGGCAGCCTGGTACCACTCTTATAACTGATTGGGGAAGCCTCAGTATGTGCAGTATGTCAGGGTTGCCTTCGAATGTGATGGCCAGGGTAGGAGGCTCCATGTAGTGAGTAGCAGTGCCAATATCCCAGATTCCACTCGGCTCTGGGTGGTGGAAGTAGCCTGATACTACCTGGGGCTGTGTGGAGGGGCTTTGGTGGCTACCAAGCTGGGCTAACTGCTCCTGATGGCTCCCGGCTCCTGTTAGCCGGGGCCGGAACTCGCCCTCATCGCTGCTGCAGGTGAAGATCAGGGCTTCTGGCTCTGGTCTCCACTGCTTGCTGCTCTGGAGTGGCTTTCTTTGGGCTCCCGCCTTGCTGTAAGTCAAAACTTCAGGCTGGTGAAGCAGAATTTGACAGGAGGACTTGGACTCCATCTTCCCAGATGCGGCTGGCTGGCTTGGTGGATCACCTCCTCTGTTACCTTCATCTGGTACAAAGGTGCTACACCCCAAATTCTTGTTTAATTGAACCATTCTCTCAGCTGCTCTACCCAAGAGATCTGAAGTGTAGCCAAATATTTCCACTCCCTCAGCTCATTCCAATCTACCATTCTCTTTTCCCTCCACAGTGAGGGCCTCCGTGTACATAGGTGCCACCATGGTAAGCTTGACTTGTACTCTTCTAGTGCCTTCCTCCACCAGGATTCATCTGCGAGGAAGATGCTTCCCCTGATCGCCGCTTTCTCCCATGTCTCTGTTAGAGTGGGCTTCCCCAGCTGCACTTTCAGCCATGTGATCACCAGTGGGGTGGTCTCGCTCGCTTGGGCTCCCATCAACAGCTCCTCCACTAGCTTGCCAAGTAACCAACTTCAAAAGCCACTACAAAAGCATATACCAGCAAATAAAAGCAGAATGTCTCAACTATCACAGCAAACGAGGAAAACATAGAAACATAGAAACATAGAAAATTGACGGCAGAAAAAGACCTCATGGTCCATCTAGTCTGCCCTTATACTATTTCCTGTATTTTATCTTAGGGTGGATATATGCTTATCCCAGGCATTTTAAAATTCAGTTACTGTGGATTTACCAACCACGTCTGCTGGAAGTTTGTTCCAAGGATCTACTACTCTTTTAGTCAAATAATATTTTCTCACATCGCCTCTGATCTTCCCCCCAACTAACCTCAGATTGTGCCCCCTTGTTCTTGGGTTCACTTTCCTATTAAAAACACTTCCCTCCTGGACCTTATTTAACCCTTTAACATATTTAAATGTTTCAATTGTGTCCCCTCCTTTCCCTTCTGTCCTCCAGACTACACAGATGGAGTTCATTAAATCTTTCCTGTAAGTTTTATGCTTAGAAACCTTCGCACCAAATCTAACCGAACCTTCTACAACTTCATCAACAACAAACTCAATGACTCTAGACCTATACCACCTCTCGTAGGACCCAACAACAAAGAATACCAAGATGATCCATCCAAAGCTAACCTCTTCAACTCTTTCTTTGTCTCTGTCTTTGTTAACAGTAATGGCTCATCCCCCATCTTTGCAAATCGCACCTCAAACTCTCTCAACAACCTAACTCAAATCAACTTCACTGTAGACCGCATTGAAAAAGCAATCCGTGACCTCAAACCTTCCCTATCAGTTGGACCAGACTGCCTTTGTGCATACTTCCTAAAAAAGCTTTCTTCTGCTATAGCTGAACCTCTAAGCATTATCTTCCAAAAATCCTTCAGGACCAGCACACTCCCCAAGCTATGGTCAAAAGCAATAGTCATCCCCATCTTCAAAAAAGGAGACCCTTCTCTCGTTGACAATTACAAACCAATATCACTATGCTGCGTCTCATGTAAAATTATGGAATCAATTATAAATCAATCAATCATCCTTTTCTTAGAATCTAATAATCTACTCTCTAACAAACAATTTGGATTCAGGAAGAAATTATCCTGCAACCTACAACTACTTCACTTCAAAAACATTTGGACTACCCACCTAGATCAAGGAAAATCCATTGATGCAATTTATATTGACTTTTGCAAAGCCTTCGACTCAGTGGTCCACGACAAACTACTCCTAAAACTCAAATCCTATGGCATCTCAGGATTCCTCCACAGCTGGATAACTGCATTCCTGTCAAACAGGCAACAAGTTGTCAAAATTGGAAGTGCTATTTCCACCCCTGTCCCTGTCAAAAGTGGTGTTCCCTAGGGCAGCATACTAGGTCCTACTCTTTTCATTCTCTATATCAATGACCTCTGCGATCATATCGCAAGCAACTCTGTTCTTTTTGCCGACAATATAAAACTTTTCAACACAACTGACAACACATTTACTCTCCAAAAAGACCTTGACTTTGTCTCAGATTGGTCTAACACCTGGCAACTTCAAATATCAACCAACAAATGCTCTACCCTCCACATCGGCAAAAAGAATCCAAACCTCATATATAAACTGAATAAACAAATTCTCACAGCCAACCCACATTCAGTAAAAGACCTTGGAATACTAATATCAAATGACCTAAGTGCTAAAGCCCACTACAACAATATCGCCAAAAAGGCTTCTAGAGTTGTTAACCTGATCCTATGTAGCTTCTGCTCCGGCAATCTCACACTACTCACAAGAGCCTACAAAACTTTTGCCAGACCCATCCATGAATACAGCTCATCTGTCTGGAACCCATACCACATCTCGGACATCAACACCCTTGAAAACATCCAAAGATATTTCACCAGAAGAGCCATTCACTCCTCCACTCGAAACAGAACACCCTACGAAAATAGATTAACAATCCTGGGTCTAGAAAGCTTAGAAAGCTACGGCGCCTAAAACACAATTTAAGTATTGCCCACAAGATCATATGCTGCAATGTCCTACCGATCAATGACTACTTCAGCTTCAACCGCAACAACACAAGAGCACGCAACAGATTCAAACTTAATATTAACTGCTCCAAACGTGAGTGTAAAAAATATGACTTTAACAATCGAGTTGTCAAAGCGTGGAACTCATTACCGGACTCAATAGTGTCAACCCCCAACATTTCTCCCTTAGACTATCCACGATTGACCTCTCCAGGTTTCTAAGAGGTCAGTAAGGGGCGTACATAAGTGCACTAGTGTGCCTTTCGTCCCCTGTCCAATTGTCTTTTCTTTATCTCATATATTATTATTATTATTATTATTATTATTATTATTATTATTATTATTTATTTATTTATTGGATTTGTATGCCGCCCCTCTCCGCAGACTCATATATATATATATCATATATATTTTCTTCCTTTCATATATCTTCTCTATTTTTACATATTATCTTTATATATATTACTTCATATCTATTCTCTTCCATATGTATTGTGTATTGGACAAATGAATGAATGAATGAATGAATGAATGAATGAATGAATGAATGAATGAATGAATAAATAAATAAATAAAGTCTGTAACTATAAAATTGTTGCTGTCTAACCTGTCAATACTTTTTCTGTATTCCAAGTCGTGTTTATCTTCTCCTTCAACCTCTCCTAAAAAGAACTTGCTTGTACAAAAGTTGTATCCAATTCAGAAAGCTCAACAAATCCTTCCTCCCTCCCTCCTGCCCTCCATGTTTTGCATCATAGTTTGATAAATATATGAACACACTGTAAATTACTGTACTGCTTCTTGTTTCTATTTTGAAAAATATGATTTTAACTGAAACTAAGTAGTATTGGTATCTTGACCACATGCATTACCTCTGCATTTTTGCAAATTCTAAATATCTTTGCTGGTACCTGATGTAAAAATTATATAGGCTTTTTAAAAAAGGAAACCTGCTATACTGTCAAGGTTCCTGCTAATGAACCCAACTCAGCTTTATTGAGTACATCATTTCGGCATGGGTGAAAATGAAATCAGCTCTAAATATTTCCTGCGGTTTCAGTATAATTAAAGAATAGATAGTTCCCTCCCACATGGTCATAGGTCACATTGTTCAATTAGGTGTTGTAGCATCTCCTTGGTGACTCCCCTTACCTAGCCGGCACCTATTGAGATTATCTTGGTTCTCATGGGATGGTCTGTTGTTGTGTTGACATTCCAGACTTCCCCCTCTCTCAAACTGTGTGGGAATCTGAGAAATGGAAAGATAGCTGCTGCAAGCCGTAACTGCTTTGAAGTTAACATCTGGACAGTCATACAGGAACATCAGATTACATTTTAGAAGAATATGTAGAGTCTCCTCCTCCTCCTCTTCCTCCTCCTCTTTTTCATCCACCTCCAATTTTTCCCCTTCCCCTTCCCTTTCCCCTCCTTTCACCACCCCCTCCATTTGTCCTTATTTTTAATCAAATTCATCTTCCTAATAAGTTTATTGTATTTCAGGGTGTTTTTTGTTGTTGTTAAATTTTATTCCTTAAACAAAAAAACTCAGTCAACTGAACATTTAAAAATAAAGCACAAATATTATTGACTGGCGCTGATGGTTGATACTGGATGCTGCCAGCATCCTGTCAACCAAGTATCTTCTTAAAACATACTATGTTCCAAGTAGCACAGTCTTTTGCACTTCCACTGCTGTTATTGCAGGAAGCTGCAATTTGTTTATTTATTTATTTATTTATTGTTAGAGTTGAAAGGGACCATGCAGGTCATCAAGTCCAACCCCCTACCTGAGCAGGAATCCTAAAGCACCCCAGCCAAATGGCAGTCCAATCTCCTCTTGAAAGTGTCCAGAGTTGGGGAATTCACAACCTCCACAGGCAGGTTGTTCCAATTGTTGATCGTTCTGACCGTCAGGAAGTTCTTCCTTACTTCTAGGTTGAATCTCTCCTTGGTCAGCTTCCAGCTGTTGTTCCTCGTCCGGCCCTCTGGTACTCTGGAGAATAGAGTGACCCCCTCCTCTCTGTGGCAACCCCTCATATACCTGTATACAGCTATTATGTCCCCTCTGGCCCTCCTTTTCTCTAGGCTGTCCATGCCCAGTTCCCGCAATCTCTCTTCGTAAGACTTGGTTTCAAGTCCCCTAATCATTTTGGTTGCCCTTTTCTGCACCTTCTCCAGAGTTTCAATGTCTCTTTTGAAGTGTGGTGACCAGAACTGGATGCAGTACTCCAGATGTGGTCTGACCAGGGCATAGTAGAGTGGTATTAATACTTCCCTGGTCTTGGAGTGTATCCCTCTGTTGGTGCAGCTTAGGACGGTGTTGGCTTTTTTGGCCGCTGCTGCACATTGCTGGCTCATGTTTAGTTGATTATCCATCAAGACTCCAAGATCTCTTTCGCAGTCACTACTGCTAAGTGGGGTTTCTCCTAGGCTGTATGTGTGTCTAGTTTTTTTTTTACCAAGGTGAAGGACTTTGCTCTTGTCGACGTTGAACATCATGTTGGTAGTGTGGGCCCATAGTGTTAATCTGTCTAGATCTTTCTGTATTTTGAGCCTGTTCTCTAGGGTGTTGGCTACCTCTGCCAGCTTGGTGTCATCTGTGAATTTGATTAGTTCCCCTTCTACTCCCACGTCCAGGTCATTGATGAAAATATTGAAGAGTACAGGGCCCAGGACGGAACCCTGTGGTATCCCACTGCCTACCTTCTTCCATGTGGATTTGGAACCTTTGAGGACAACTCGCTGCGTACGATTGGACAGCCAACTGTTTATCCATCTGCATGTGTTTTAACCTACCCCATTTTTTTCTAATTTGTGGATTAGGAGATTGTGGTCAACTTTATCAAAAGCTTTGCTGAAGTCCAAGTATATGAGGTCTACTGCGTTATGTTGGTCCACTGATTTGGTTATGGTGTTGAAAAATGATATGAGGTTGGTTTGGCATGATTTGTTTCTGACAAACCCGTGCTGGCTGTTGGATATAATGTTGTTTGTTTCTAGGTAGTGGCAAAGTTGTTTTTTAATTATTTTCTCCAGTACTTTGTTGATGTACTTTGTAAAATTTTTGAACATGGTGCCAAATGCCTCGATGACAATGGGTATCATTGTTGTTAGGACTCTGTCCATAACTGTTGGGTTGGCAATATATTGGCTGCAGGTGTTGCAAACTGCCAGAAGCTTTTTCTCTGAGTCACCCTCTCTGTTTCTCTTTATCTGTCTACTTACTATTAATGGCTGCTCACCAATAGGTTTGGCTCTGCACTTTCTCTGCAATCTCTCTGTCTTGTAGTTATGTATTACAACTAAAAATTTTTAAGGCTTAATATTTTTGTTTGCTGATTATGACAAAGAAAACTGGTAAAAAAGACTATATACTTAATATTTGGATTGTTATTCTGACTTATATGTATGACTTTAGACTGTTTATCATAAAATGTTATTTCTCAAAGTAAACTTTAATTCAAGTTAGTATGTCTGTGTGTGGCTGAGTAGTTATTCACAAGTAATCTCAATCTAAACGTTTCTGTGTGTGCACAACCTTGGTAAAGAAGGATTACTCTGTTCATACAATTGTCACATATTACATTCATAATCACATAGTTTTGATGGCCAGTTTGCGATGATGATGATGATGATGATGATGATGATGATGATGATGATAATAATAATAATAATAATAATAATAATAATTATTATTATTATTATTATTATTATTATTATTATTATTATTATTATTATTATGTCAATACAACACAGCAAACGAGATCACTATGCTGGATTTCGTATTTCATCACCAGTCAGGCGCTTCCCAAGCACCTAAGACTGAGTGATGTAGCGGCAAATTATGTTTGCCGATCCCAGTAAAGTGGCCTTTTGCAATTGACAGATGGAGATTTTGTCAATTCCAATGGTTTTCAAATGTCCGCTGAGATCCTTTGGCACTGCGCCCAGCGTGCCAAGTACCACTGGGACCACTTTCACTGCTGCTCGATTTTTAGATCTTCTTATTTCACTAATTTCTCTAGCTGCTTCTCCTCAATTCTGCTGTCCCCTGGGATTGCGATGTTGATGAACCATACTTTCTTTTTCTCCACAATCAAGATGTCTGGTGTGTTATGCTTCAGAATTTGGTCAGTCCCACAGTAGTTTTACTTGCTCATTTTCAACCACTTTTTCGGGCTTATGATCCCACCAGTTCTTTGCCACTGGTAAATGGTAGTTCCGGCACAAGTTCCAGTGGATCATCTGTTTCACAGCATCATGTCTATGCTTGTAGTCAGTCTGTGCGATCTTTTTGCAGCAGCTGAGTATGTGATCAATTGTTTCATCTGTTTCTTTACAGTCTGCACTTTGGATCGTCTGTTGATTTTTCAATTCTGGCTTTGACAGCATTTATTCTAATGGCCTGTTCTTGTGCCACCAGTATCAGTCCTTCTGTCTCCTTTTTGAGTGTTCCACTTGTAAACCATGACCAGGTCTTTTCTTTTTCCACCTTGCCTTCAATCTTCTCCAAGAACTGGCCATGCAATGCTTTATTCCGCCAACTGTCCTGGCACTGAGTTACAGTATTTCTGTACTGGTCCTTAGTTTGCTTCACCTTGAGAAGCTTCCTATTGTTGACCTCCATCAACGCTGACTCTTTGCTCTCCTTCACATAGTCAGCTAATGCATGCTTCTCTTTTTTCACTGTCTGCTTCACTTGCAAAAGTCCTCTGCCGCCTATTTTCCTTGGTAAATACAGTCTGTCAACATCACTGCGGGGGTGTAGTGCATGATGGATTGTCATTAATTTTCTAGTTTTCCTGTCCAAGTTGTCCAGCTCTGCTTGAGTCCAGTTCACTATGCCAGCTGTGTATCTAATGACAGGTATGGCCCAAGTATTTATAGCCTTGATGGTGTTGCCACCATTCAGTTTGCTCTTCAAAATTTTTCTGGTCCTCTGGATGTATTCTTTGCTGATCACAGTTTTCATATGGCCATGTTTGATATTATCCAGTTGCATGATGCCCAAGTATCTGTACGCTTCTGGCTGGTGGCACTTGATGGTTTGACCATTTGGCATTTCAATGCCCTCACTTTCAGTGATTTTCCCCTTTTTCAGTGCCGCTGTGGCACATTTATCCAGGCCAAACTACATGCTGATGTCATTGCTGAAGATTCGCACAGTGTTGGTTAGTGACTGTATCTCAGTTTCTGATTTTCCGTACAACTTCAGGTCATCCATATACAGCAGGTGTGAAATTTTTGGTGAATTCTTAGCAGTTTGGCAGCCTAGGTTTGTTTTCTGTAGGATGAGTGACAGCAGGATTATAGCAATGATGAATAGCAATCGGGACAAAGAATTTTATTTATTTATTTATTTATTTATTATTTAGATTTGTATGCCGCTCCTCTCCGTGAACTCGGGGCGGCTCACAACAGGCATAAACAAATCGTACAAATCCAAATAGATTCAAATAAATTTAAATATTTAAAAAAGTTTTAAAAAGAACCCCGATATACTAACAAGCACACACACAAACATACCATACATAAATTGTACGTGCCCGGGGGAGATGTTTCAGTTCCCCCATGCCTGACGACAAAGGTGGGTTTTAAGAACTTTACGGAAGGCAGGGAGAGTAGGGGCAGTTCTAATCTCTGGGGGGTTCCAGAGAGTTGGGGCCGCCACAGAGAAGGCTCTTCCCCTGGGGCCCGCCAACCGACATTGTTTAGTTGACGGGACTGGAGAAGGCCCACTCTGTGGGACCTAATCGGTCGCTGGGATTCGTGCGGCAGGAGGCAGTCTCGGAGGTATTCTGGTCCAATGCCATGAAGGGCTTTAAAGGTCATAACCAACACTTTGAATTGTGACCGGAAATTGATCGGCAACCAATGCAGAATCCCCCTGGAAGATGCCCCTTCTGATGTTGATCAGTCCATAGCTTTCATTCGCAACGAAAAACTCAATCTTCCAATATTTCATCGCCTTTTCTATGAATTTCCTGATGTTTTCATTGACTCCGATGACTTCCAGGGATTTTATGATCCGGCTGTGTGGCAATGAGTCAAAGGCTTTCTTGTAGTCAATCCAGGTCATGTATATGTTTGTTTTCCTGTTCTTACAGTTCTCCGAAATCATTTTATCAATTAGAAGCTGGTTTTTCGTACCTCTACTTGTCTTTTATTGCCCTTTTGCTCCACTGGCATGATGTCATTTTCTTCTAGGTAGTCCTGACTTCTGTCAGCTATGATACCTGTCAGCAGTTTGAGCATGGTTGGTAAACATGCTGGCCTGTAGTTTCCTGGTATGGCTCCTTTCGCTGTGTCTTTCTGTATTAAATATGTTCTGCCAGTTGTAAGCCAGTCACTGATATTTCCTGTCTGCAGCATTTTGTTGAACAATTCGGCCATTTTTGCATGCAGGCTGGTCAGGTATTTCTGCCAAAAACCATGCACCTGATCAGTGCCAGGGGATGTCCAGTTCTTTACCCTCTTCACTCTTTCTGCAATCATTTCAGGTGTTATCTCCAGCTGCTACATATTGCTCCCTGAGAATTCCTTCTCAAACTCCTTTATCCACCCAGCAGTCCTGTTATAGTCCTTTTCGACCTCCTAGAGATCTATCCAGAACTTTGTTGCTATTTTCACCTCTGGATTTTCAATTTTCTTATCTGTTTGCTGATGCAGGTTCTGGTAGAACTGCTTCTGGTTGGATTGAAATGTTTGATTCTGCCTGTACTGGGTGATCCTAGCTTCATATTGCTCAATTTTCCTGGCTGTCGCTATTATCTGCTGCCTTACAATTTCCAGAGCTTCTTTGATTTTTCTTGTACTAAGCCAGTACTTTTTTGTCAAATAGTCTTTGATCTTCTGATTGTTCAGTTTCTGCTCCTTAGTGTTCTTCAAGTTACTGTTTGCTGATGCAGGTTCTGGTAGAACTGCCTCTGGTTGGATTGAAACGTTAGATTCTGCCTGTACTGGGTGATCCTAGCTTCATATTGCTCAATTTTTCTGGCTGTTGCTGTTATCTGCTGCTTTACAATTTCCAGAGCTTCCTCAGTCTTTCTTGTACTAAGCCAGTACTTTTTTGTCAAATAGTCTTTGATCTTCTGATTGTTCAGTTTTTGCTCCTTAATGTTCTTCAGGTTACTTGCATCTGATCTCAAGCTTTTGATTTTCAGTTCTAGTCGGATTTCCCATTTTGGTTTTCCAGTTGGTTTTCCGATTGGTTTCTGTTGCATTAACCCTAGTTCTTCAGTTACTATCACAGCTGTACTGTAGGCAAGCTGATTCAATTCTTCAATTGAAGTTACATTGACAGATGCAAGTGCAGAGTTAATATCTTCCATCAGTGGGGCAAGTCGTTTCTTGCTTATGTTTTTTAAGGTGGGCAGTCTCTTTCGCTCTGCATTGGACCCTGCATGAGCAAGTATTTGGTCCTTCAGTTCTTGCTGCATTTGAGTCATAGTGCCAAGTGTCTCATCTGCAGCTTCTTGCTGTCTTTCCAAGTTTTCATCAGGTTCCAGTTGTGCAGTGACTCCAGATCTTATTGGAACTTCTACTGGTGCCAGATCAGATTTTGGTGTTTCTATTTTGCAAATGTTCTGTATTTCTTCTAATTCGACTTCACTGAACATTTGGTTCCTGGTTATGAGTCATCGCTGATCGGCCAGTCGAAGTTCCGTTATTTTTGAGTCTACATATTCTTGTTTTCATAATTGGTACATCCGTCTTTGATATCCACGTTTTTCAGGCTCCGAGTTATAATAACACTTCATGATTGTGCGTTTCTCTGACATTGAGAATTTCTGCCGCTTTTTGATTTGTAAGCTTTGTTTGTTTTGTTCCTGTAGCTCATTTGTCGATGGCTGCCCAGGTTCCACAGGAGCCACCGCAGTCCTTTTTATCCTGAGTGACGACCGAGCCAGTATGGACTTCTTTTTGTTTTGTCTCTCCATTAGTTTGAATGGGTTAGGTACGTTTAGTCTGGCTCCTCTGCTTTGACCACTCCGGCAAGGTTAGACCTACCAGTAGTTTACACTACCACCGGCACAGCTCTCAGCTTCATTGAAGCACACAAGCCCCACTACCACGACAAGGCGTACCTATCAGTGGGGATGATGATGATGATGATGATGATTATTATTTATTATTATTATTATTATTATTATTATTATTATTATTATTATTATTATTATTATTATTATTATTTATATCACTGAGGTGATATTTTTATTTTGGTTAACTTGCTTTATTTTTTTCTCCCATAGGTGAAATGAGAAATGATCTATATATCACAATAGAAAGAGGAGAATTTGAAAAAGGAGGGAAAAGTGTGGCCAGAAATGTGGAAGTCACAATGTACATTGTGGACAGCGGTGGACAAATTTTGAATGTAATTTCTGTTTAACTTCTTTTTAAAATTAATATTATTTCAAATTACAATGGGGAACAACCCAGATATTATGCTCCTAGATGGCTATTTATTTATTTATTTGTTTGTTTGTCAAATGTTTATAGGATGGTAATTTGTACAAATAAAACATTAGATAAGTAATGATAAAAAGTAATGATAGAAAACAATAGAACAGTAGGACAGGGACAGTAGGCATTATGGTGCGCTTATGCATGCCCCTTACAAACCTCTTAGAAAGGGGGAGAGGTCAACTGTAAATAATCTAAGGTTAAAGGTTTTGGGGTTAGAAGTAAAAAACAGAGTCAGATAGTGCATTCCAGGCGTTGATTATTCTATTGCTGAAATTCGTATTTTTTGCAATCTAGTTTGGAGCGGTTGACATTTAGTTAAAATCTATTTCATGCTCGTGTGTTGTTGCAGTTGAAGGTGAAGTAGTCATTAACAGGTAGGGTGTACCTGGGGGTGGCCGGTGGGCCCCTCAGGGAGTGGGGAAACCCTCCTGATCATCTCTTGAAGAGATCTGTCTTTTTGGCAGATCCGGAAGCACGGCGTTCCTGTTTCATTAGAGGAAGCCGCAGTAACAACGGAGCACTCTTTGGGATTATAAGTGAAAGATTGTGAGTGGTATTTGGAATTTGAGAGTTGAAGAAAGTAACCCCTTTGTGATTTGAGAACTGTTTTGGGGGGGTTTTGTAAGATCTTAACCAAATAAGAGGCGGCGATTTCGATTCTTCACAGAAGCATGGCGGTAATGACTCTGCCATAAATAGCCGGAACAGACATAAATAATACACTTTTTGTTGGATACCAGCTCTATTTTCTTATCGCCCCACTGTTGACTGTTGAGTACTGATCACAAAGGGAGAAAGACTTTAGAACGTGTTAAAGGTAAGAGAAAGGAGTTATCCTCAAGACTGCTGTCGTTGTTTGAAGTAACATCCTGACTATTTTGAATGGAATGAATCAGGCCACATTGATTTTATAACAACCGAAATATTCCCACCCTCTCTACCTTCGTCTGTTTTGCACCACTACCCCCCAATTCCTGGAATTTCTGTTCTTTTTTATTCTTTCCTGCTTTTCTGGGACTTAATTAGTTTGAGAACTCCTTAACTATTTAATTATTTAACTATTTAACTCCGTATTTGGAGATCCAGACTATCCGGACTACCATTATTGTTATTACTTATCCCAACCGGATTTATATTAACTGATCTTCCTTTAGACATTTTAACCAATATTATCTACAACAACCGAGCAACTGCTGAATCGTGGGACTAATTAATTTTCTTCTATACATTCAGAACATTTGGATACGCTTGTATTGCAATCATCTGAGTTTTTGACTTTCTGACTTCCTACCAAGAACATTTCATCTTCCACCTGTTGAACTATTTATTGAACTACTTCACTACCTTATGGATTACCTGATTTGCTGAATCTTCCACATTTATAGGACCTTTTATAACCCAAATGATATTATAAGTACTGTACTTTAGACATATACTACCTTAACTTTTTAACTTAAATTAAGTTGAGACGTTATTATTTTGGATTAACTTGAAATAGAATTAATAGAAGTTAAGCATTTTTATATATACATATATTTGATAAATTAACCCTATAAAAATATACAAACTAACTTTATATCTTATATTGATTAATTAGTTATTAATAATTGATTAATAATACCAATAATATAATTTATTATATTTCATAAGTCTTACAACTTTTTACAATTTTAGTAAATTTCTACCTATTTCTATATATTCTTAAGTATTCTAATAACCTACAGTAACATTTAAATACATTAATTTAATAGTGAAGAATTGATTTTCTGATTACTACTGAATATCTTGTGCAATTGAACATACACATTAAGCTCTTTATATACAACTGTTTCTATTTTTGTATTTAAAGACCTGATATTTTGAATGTTGGACTATCCTTAGTTTTCTTTTCCTTCTTTTGTCTCTTTCCTTTTCTTTTCTATCTCCATTTTCATTGAATTTATTTATTTATTTATTTATTGGATTTGTATGCCGCCCCACTCCGGAGACTCAGGGCGGCTAACAGCAACAATAAAACAGTGTACAATAGTAATCTAATACTAAAAACAATTAAAAACCCATTAATATAAAAACCAAACATACATACATACATACCATGCATAGAATTGTAAAGGCCTAGGGGGAAAGAGGATCTCAATTCCCCCATGCCTGACAGCAGAGGTGGGATTTAAGTAGCTTACGAAAGGCAAGGAGGGTGGGGGCAATTCTAATCTCTGGGGGGAGTTGGTTCCAGAGGGCTGGGGCCGCCAAAGAGAAGGCTCTTCCCCTGGGTCCCGCCAAGTGACATTGTTTAGTTGACGGGACCCGGAGAAGATCCACTCTGTGGGACCTAACTGGTCGCTGGGATTCGTGCAGCAGAAGGCGGTCCCTGAGATAATCTGGCCCGGTGCCATGAAGGGCTTTATAGGTCATAACCAACACTTTGAATTGTGACCAGAAACTGATCAGCAACCAATGCAGACTGCGGAGTGTTGATGTAACATGGACATATTTGGGAAAGCCCATGATTGCTCTCGCAGCTGCATTCTGCACGATCTGAAGTTTCCGAACATTTTTCAAAGGTAGCCCCATGTAGAGAGCATTACAGTAGTCGAGCCTCGAGGTGATGAATTGATTACTCATATTATAATATTTATTAGTTTTATTATTAAGAGTTATTACTGAATAAATTGTTGATATTGTTGATATTACTATCTACACTAATTATATTGTTATATTAATATCTTAATATCTTGTTATATTAATATCTTTATATTTCATACTTTAGACATACTATTTGATATTTGATATTTGAACCTTTGATCCTTTTTTCCTACCTGATCATCTTATCTCCCTCAATATTACCATATTTTTATTTTTTATTTTTTATTTTTATAAATAAATTTTATTGATTTTTTTAAATTTTAACAAAAAGATAAAACATAAATTCAAAACATAAATGTGTGTACCATCACCAAACAAACAAAATCATATATCCCTCCACCAGGGAAGATTCAATTCTATATCTTTCATTTACCTCAGCAACGGGTTACATTGCTCATTCTTTATACAGTGATTGAAGTTTATATTTTACATTTGCATCGCTTACTAATATTAATATATGATTTTTAACCTTTTCCCACCGCCTCATTGTTGCTACTAATTTCTCTTCATTATACTTATGTAATCTAATTTCCATAATTTCGTAGTGAATATGATCCACCCTGTACCTGCACCAATTTTTTAGCGTCCATTTATTAGCATCTTTCCACCCAAGCACTATAGTTGCTTGGGCACTTTCTATTGCTGCAATTTTAATTTCTTCATATTCTTTTACCTCACTATTTTTTATCAATAGTGCTGCTTCCTTGGTTAATTTCCAGTCACTATTCGTAATTTTATTTACTTCCGTTTGTATTTGCTTCCAAAAATTTTGGACTTTACTGCATTCCCAAAACATATGCATAAATACTCATTTTTCCTTACATCCATGCCAACAATTTCCTTTCATCATAGTTTGAAAGCGTGCTAGTTATACTGGTATATAATACCATTTATGTAAAATTTTTCTTCTCATCTCTCTTATCCTTGTATTTTTAACTCTTTTAATATTTTCGATTATGCCTTCCATATCCCATTCATCAATTTCTAACTCATCCTGCCAATATTTCATCAGTCCTTTTATTACTTGCTCCTCTGCTTGTAATAATTCCCTATTACCTGCTTGTGCTTTTATATTCTTACTCTTTTCCCTTAATATCTTCTCTAAATTTATTTCTTGTTTGAGGAATATTTCTATATTTTCCTTTTTACTTAAATACGTACTTATTGCATTAACTTGTAACCAATTTCGTTGTCCAAGGCATCTCTCTATTTCATTTCTATTGATCCTTCCATCCTTTTCATATAACTGTTCTATTCTCTGTATACCTTTTTCCCTTAATTTCCATATTATCTTTGTGAGGTTACTTTCTTTCTTTATATTTATCACATGCAGCGTTGCTAATTTAGAATTTGTCATTTTTAATTTACCTTGCCATTTCATCCAACTTTCTATAATCGCTTTAGTTGGGTCCATTAATCTATTTATTTCTATCTTATTCCATTTCCTAAATAATAATTCATGATTCTTAATATCATTAATTTCTTTTTCTAATTCTACCCATGGTTTCTCTTCTAATAATTGTAATTCCATTAATCTATCTATTTGATATGCAACCCTATAGTACTCCAGACTTGGATTTCCCCAACCTCCCTCGCCTTCCGTGGCTATCAACCATTTTTTAAAATTCTTGATCTTTTATTACTTTCTATCCAAGCATTTAATTTAGTATCCCATTCTTTTATTTTCCTTATTGGGAAGGTTCCATGCATTACCTGTAATATATATAACATTTTTGGGATAATCATCATTTTTAATGCTCTTACTCTAACCAATCTTCTCAAATTTTTATTTCCCCAATTCTTAATTTGTTTCTGAATTTTTTTCCATATTAAATTATAATTAAATTCCACCATTTTCCCCGGGTTCTTTAATAACCATACTCCTAAATATTTCATTTTCTTATTCCCCAGTTTTAAACCTGATACCTTCCGTATTTCAATTTGTTCTTTAGGCCTGGTATTTAAACAAATTATTTCTGATTTTTCCATATTTACTCTTAATCCTGATTGGTCTTTGAACTCCTGAAGTATTATAATCATTCTCTTAATCATATCTACTGGTGTTTCTGTAATTATTATAGCATCATCTGCAAATAGGTTTAATTTTAATTCCATGTTCCCTATTTGATATCCCTTCCATTGTTTGTCTTTTCTTATTTTATTAGCTACTGTTTAAATTGCCATTGCGAAAAGCATCGGGGATAGGGGGCATCCTTGTTTGGTTCCATTATTTATTTCTATCTTCTCCGTTCTATTTCCATTCACTCTGACATAGGCTATATTTTCCTTATATATTTCTTTTATTACTTGACAAAACCTTTTCCCCATATTCAAACTGTTACATAATTGGAATAAATAATCATGATTTATTTTATCAAAAGCTTTATAAACATCTAACTTTAATAGTCCCATTTTCCTTTTAGTTCCAGTAGCATGGTGCAGCACATTCATTATATTTCTAATGGGTTCATATATTCTTCTTCCTTTTATAAATCCATACTGATCCTTTCCAATTATTCTTGGTAGTATATTTTCCAATCTGTTTGCTAAAATTTTCATAAAGATTTTATAATCTTGATTTAGTAGACTAATTGGGCGATAGGAACCAGGTTCTTTTAAATCTCGATCTGGTTTAGGAATTGTTACAATCTCAGAGTTCTTCCATGTTTGTGGAACATCTAATGTTGTGAGGACATTATTCTACAATCTCTCCAAATGCGGTAGCAAAATTTCTATATACGTTTTGTAATATTCTCCTGTAAATCCATCAGGGCCTGGTGCTTTACCAGGTTTTAACCCTTTTACCATTTTAATTATTTCATCCCTTGTTATATTTGCATTTAACATTTGTTTTTCTTCTTCATTCAACCTTTCTTTAACCTCTATATCTTGTAACATAACATGTTCTTTTTCATACAATTTTGTATAAAATTCTCTCATTACACTTTCTAGCTCTCTATTACTATATTTCATTACTCCATTTTTGTCTCTTAAACCATTTATTATTAATTTTTCTTTTCTCTTTTTGAGATAATTCGCCATTTGTTTTGCTGATTCCCCCCCCGTATTTCTATTCTCTGTTTTACCGTCATTCTCATATTATTCCATTGTTCTTCCTCTATATCCTTTAATTGTCTTTGTTTAAGTTTTAACAAATCATTCCATTATTTATTTCTTGTTATTCTTAAATCTTCTCTTATTAATTCTATTTCCCTTATTCTTTTTTCCCTTTCCATTCCCCAACTTTTTTTAATATAAGACTCCATACTGATTAAATTACCCCTAATAACTGCTTTCTTCATGTCCCAAATAATTGATTGCCTCATTTCACCGTTTTCATTTATATTATAAAATTCCTGAATATCTCTCTTTGTCTACTAATGGAGTCTATTTTTATGACTGCTGTTATGGGTGCATGATCAGATATCCAATTACTCTTAATTTCTGCTTTTTTAATTTGAATGTTTCCTGGTTTATTCATAAATATATAGTCAATACAACTAAACCTATTATGTCTTACAGAATAATATGTTCCTCTATTTAAATTATCAGCATGTAGGTCTATCATATTTAACCTATTTAAATTTAGTTGTTTCTTTTCTTTGTTATTAGCCATTATTTCTACACTGAAATCCCCAGCAAATATCACCATCCCTTCTGAAAATAAATCCAATTTACGTTTTGCATTCATAATAAATTGTTTAGCATTTACATTTGGAGCGTATATTACCGCTAGTGTTATTATAATTTGATTTATTTTTCCTTTTACAAATAATAATCTTCCTTCTTTGTCCCCTTTTGTTGGTATCACCTGAAATGGGTTCCTTTGATTTATTAATATGGCTACTCCCCTACTATTTGTTTTTCCTCTAGATTCAAAAATACCTTCCCATTCATTGCTATATATCAGTTTATCCGTTCTTTTCCATCCCTTATGGGTTTCAGTGAGAAATAAAAAATCCACATGATTTTCTTTCGCTAATTTCAATAGTCTGTGCCTTTTTAGAGGCGATGCAAGACCGTTTATATTTAATGCCATAATTGTTCGATCACTCATAATATTTCCATTTAACGTTTCTCCCTCCTGTAACCCAGAGTTCTGTTAAATTCTTCATTTTTATAAAAGAATCTTCCCACCCAGGTGCCTCCCCCTGAATTTCTCTCACAACGAGAGAAAAGCGGGGGGAAAATCTGCTGTTTTGGTCAGGAACCATTGAGGGCACAGTTCCACCGAAACTGTTGCTCCTCCCCCTAACACCCTTTCTTTAAAAAAGGAAATAAAACCCCACACTCCCCTCCCCAAGTCTCCCTTAATTTGATTAAAGTTAAAACAGATATTAAATTGAATCAGGACCAAACCTTAGCCTTTTTCTTACTATATAAAACAAACAGAACAAAAACATTTTACAAACGTTTCATTTCTTTTTTTGCCTTGTAACTCTTGTCTCCATTTTGGAAGAATCTGGTGGTTCTTTCTCTTTCTCCAAGAGAGCTTGCCTTTTCAGTTCAAATTCCTTAATGGGGAATGTTGATTGCAGAAGTTCAAAAAGATTTTTAACCCCCTCTCCTCCTGTTGCACCCCCCTCTTCAATCGCCTCTGTTGCCTTTTCTGCCTGTTGCTTTAAATCTGGATTCAAACCAAGTTTTACCAGCATCTCCTTCCCTTCCTCCAACGACTTTGCTCGGTACATTTTCCCCTGTTGAAAAACCATTATAATGGCCGGATATTGCCAGCTGAAATGAATGTTTCCCTTGAACAAGGCTTCTGCAATCGGACGCATCTGGCTCCTTGCTTGCAAAGTTTGCACCGACAAATCTTTCAAAACCCGGATCGAGGCTCCTTTAAAACTAAGGTTGGTAATTTTCCTTAGCTCTTTATAGACTGTTTCGGCTGTTTTTTCTGAGAGGAATTTAATTACGATGTCTCGTTGATTCCTGTCTCTTCGCGCTCCAAAAACCCAGTGTGCACATTCTATTTGGTGATCCTGAATTTCAATCTTATACTCCTTAAACCATTGCTGAATATTTTGGATCATATTTCTGCCATCAGCAAAATCTGCTTTAAACCCTCTCAGATATAAGTTTGCTCTTCTTAATCTATCTTCCAGCATATTTATACATTGGCGGTCCTGTTCCCTTCCTTCTTCTATCTTTAAAACCCTAATACCCTGGGCTTGCTTTTCTTTTTTCACTTCTTGCTGTTCTATTTTCACTTTTTGCAACTCGGTCTCAGTCTTAACCACCACCTCCTGCATTTCTTTCAACTGCTGACCGACCATAACAAAAGTTTTCATCAAAGCGTCCATTCTCTCTGTGAGTTCTACTCCAACTGCTTCCGCCATTTCCCTCCTCCTTTTAACTTATTTTTTACTCACAGTTCCAAATGCAGGCTGTTTTCACGTTGTTTCTGCTCTCCTTCGATAAGCCCAAGGTATTTTCAGGTTCCAAAGTTTTAACTTTTTTGCTTAGTCCAATTTATTTGAGACTCCAAGAGGTTCAATGGGGTTTAAAATCCAATGTTTATTTTCTCATTTGAGGAGTGTTCAGCGGAGCGTCTACTCTCCTCGACGCATGTGTAAAACCCCCCTATTACCATATTTTTATACCCGCATTTCCTCCTACTATATCTTATTTCTCTTAATCCTTCTCTTAACATACTTATATTTATCATTTATTTCTTATTAATCAAGTTTATAAATTCCTATCACAATTAATAACACCTAATACTACTTAAAATTGTATGACCATATTGGACTTCATTTGGAATAGTATCAAGATGACTTCATCAAGCCAAACCACCTTAATAAAATTGTGGAAGAAGAACACCAACCAACCATCAATACCCATTCCACAGCGCACTACAGAGATGGCCTCATCGGAAAAATAATCTACTACACAATCCTCCAGCCAACACCAACGCTCACACTGAACTCCCTGTTTGACATGATGACTAAAACATAACACCCAAAGAATTACAAATATGGAAGAAACTAACGGGACTTCCGGTCTGGACCGGGGCTGCCGCGGAGGCTTCGGGACAGGGTTCTGTCTCCAAAGCCCCCTTTACCCCTCCAAAGGTCGCCCCCAGCGATCAGATCGGGCCCAGATGGACCGATCCTAGAAAAGGGGGTTCCCCTGTCCTCGAGGGGCCGTTGCCGAGGTCCCTTAGTGGACAGGATCACCCCGCGGCTTTGGAGTGTGGAAACCGAGCCCTCCTAGGAGGTATCGGCCATAGCAGCCTGACCACACCATTGGGAAGCGAGGAAGAACAAAGAAGGAGAAATAAATTTAATTTCATCATCGCAGGAAAAAGGAGACATCAGAAAAGAAGAACCTAAGATACAAATTCATCTATACAATAATTTTTTTTTTGTGGAAAGGGAGAACAAGATAAACTGCAAAATAGAAGGCGAAAAGGAAAGTTTGTAAAGAAAAGAATCATATCCTTACGCCAACAAGGCTTTACGGCCGGAACTAGTTTCTTTACACTTTCGTTTCTCTGATTACCAGAAGGAGAATTAATTTTCCAAGATTTAAAGACCAGAAAGAATAGAATCCACTACTGCAGAGGCTTCGAGGGGGTAAGAACTCAAGATTTTAAGAGTTTAAGACTTCTGAACTTTGGAAGGCTGTGAGAAGAAATGAAGCTGAAAACTTAGGCTCTTTTTTTCTGCAGCGGAAGGATTACAAATTACGTCTTTTTTATTTTTTCCTTTTCTTTCCGGAGAGAATCAAAGAATTAAAGGAAAAACTTAAACAAAACTGGAGAATGAATGAATTTCCCTACTGTTTGATTTTTTTGCCCCCTGCATATTTACTTCTACTTTTAATCAATTTGAAATACTTGTGATATTATTAGCATCTTTGTTTGAAGGAAAGAGGAAAACGGGGAAAAGTTTTTCTTTTTCTTTTTCTTTTCCCTTTACCTACTACTTATGTCACTCGGGGGGGGGGGGGGTTACCTCTTTAAAATGGATTTATTGGATTACAATTTGGGACTGGATTACAAGTAATTATTTTAACACAGACCGACTACTGGATTGGATTGGACTATAAATACTACAACTATAAGCATTACACTCGATCTGAAGGATTAATTGTGTTTATTTTCTCTTTTTTCGCTTTGGAATTTGGAATATATATATATATTTCTCTTCCACCGGACTAATTTACAGTATCATAAATTGGATATCGACGGACTTTAGAAGAAAATTTTTAAATTCAATTTGTAATTAAAAAGAGTCCTTCTTCATTTTGGTATATGTATAATATTGGTATATGTATAATATTGATATATTAGTTTCTCTCCTTTTTTTCCTTTGGCTCCTTATAATATACTGATTGGGAGATTTCACTATTGTATTATTATTAATATAATGAATTGCTAATAACCTCTTTTTCTTCCCCTCCCTTTGGTGTGGTGCCTTTTTGATCCCTAATTGTATTTTCAATATACTCTTTTTTGCATAAAATTTGATAATTATTTTGCTATAAATTTAAATAAGGTATTTAAGAAAATTAATTAAGGGAGTGTTAGAGAGAACAATTTATCTCTTCTTCTCTAGATTTTATTGAGTGTTTAAGATATATTTGCTTTTTTCCCTTTTTTATTGAGTAGTGAGTAATAAGTATATCGATTGATAATTACAAAATAAGCTGTTTTTCTTTCTTTTCTTTTTTTTCTTTTTTTCTCTTTTGACTATTTCCTTAGTATTTTGGTTTGAATATCGTACTTATAGACTTTAAAGTTAGATTTTAAGATTCCACATTGGTTGAATTATTGGTGTTGAAATTTCTTTATAATTAAGGTGATTAGTAATTAAATCAGTATCAATTTATGAAATTTTTAATTGATTTGGAGTTTATTGGATTTCAGTAAATTTCTAATATAAGATTTTAAAATACGATGTTGAGTACTTCCACACATACAAAGACAATTAAAAAACAAACATTAACGTCATCAACATCCCCACAAGTCTCTCCTTTGGCATCACCTGTACATCAAAGCGCTAAAGAAAAAGAGAAAGAGAAAGCACAAGCACAACAACAAGCTGACAACTTTCTAACCCAAAAAGTTGAAACAGGAACCAGAGGGAATGCTATATTAGACCTAATACTAACAAACAGGGAAGAAACAATAGAGGGAACAGAAGAAGAAGGGAAACTGGGAGAGAGCGACCACGTCATCCTCAAATTCAACATAGTGCAATCACTAGCTACTATACCCAACACCACTACAGTCCCAGACTTCAGAAAAGCGGACTTTAACAAGCTCAGAGCGAACCTTGAACAATGCCCCTTGAACGAACTCTTAGAAGGAAAAACCACTCAGGAAGCCTGGGCGATCCTTAAAAACAGCATCATAGATGCCCAAAACAACGCAATCCCCATGAAAAGGAAAAACAGGAAAACCAAAACTAAACCCACATGGCTAAACAAAGCCCTCGCAGACGACATAAAAGGAAAAAAAGCTAAGTACAAACAATGGAAAGAAGGACTCATAACCAAAGCGGAATATCAGCAAACAGCCAGTTCCTGCAAACAAAAAATAAAAACAGCAAAGGCACAATATGAACAACACCTTGCAGCGGAAGTCAAAGACAACAAAAAAAGATTCTTCCAACACATCAACAATAAGAAGAAAATCAAAGAAACAATCGTCACACTAAAAAACGAAGAGGGTAGAGAAATCACAGACAGCAATGACCAAGCACAGCTACTCAACGCCTACTTTGCATCAGTCTTCACACAAAAGGGAACCTCCCTCCAACCAATCTGCAATTTAACTGCAACAAACTGCCCCAGAACCGAACTCAACATAGACAAAAGCACAGTGAGGGACTACCTGAGGGAACTCAACGAATACAAATCACCAGGGCCAGACGGACTTCACCCCAAAGTCCTAAAAGAATTGGCAGACACCATAGCGGAACCACTCCTCCTCATCTACCAAATATCCTGGATCACTGGAGACCTACCGGAAGACTGGAAGCGAGCTGACGTAGTCCCCATCCACAAAAAAAGGCAAAAAGACCGACCCAGGCAACTACAGACCAATCAGTCTGACCTCTATACCTGGAAAAATACTGGAGAAAATAATCAATAAACAACTTACCCACTTCCTAGAAACAAACAAGATCATATCCAATAGCCAGCACGGATTCATCAGAAACAAATCATGCCAAACCAACCTCATATCATTTTTCAACACCATAACCAAGTCAGTTGACCAACGCAACTCAGTGGACCTCATATACTTGGACTTCAGTAAGGCTTTCGATAAAGTCGACCACAATCTCCTAATCCACAAACTAGAAAAAAATGGAGTAGATTACTACACATGTAGATGGATAAACAGTTGGCTGACCAACCGCACCCAACGAGTTGTCCTCAACGGCACCAAATCCACATGGAAAAAAGTAGACAGTGGAGTACCACAGGGCTCTGTCCTGGGTCCTGTACTCTTTAACATCTTCATCAACGACCTGGACGAGGGAATAAAAGGGGAACTAATAAAATTTGCAGATGACACCAAGCTGGCGGGGGTAGCCAACACCCTTGAGGACAGGCTCAGAGTACAAGAAGACCTAGACAGACTATCACAGTGGGCCCATACCAACAAAATGAGGTTCAACACCGACAAATGCAGAGTCCTCCACCTCGGCAAAAAGAACCCTAGACATACATACAGCCTGGGAGATACCCCACTCAGCAGTAGTGACTGCGAGAGAAATCTTGGAGTCTTGGTGGACAATCAACTAAACATGAGTCAGCAATGTACAGCAGCAGCCAAAAAAGCCAACTCAATCCTAAGCTGCATCAACAGAGGAATACGCTCCAAGACCAGGGAAGTACTAATACCACTATGCCCTGGTCAGACCCCACCTGGAGTACTGCATCCAATTTTGGTCACCTCACTACAAAAAAGACATCGAAACTCTGGAGAAGGTGCAAAAAAGAGCAACCAAAATGATTAGGGGACTCGAAATCAAGACTTACGAAGAGAGATTGAGAGAACTGGGTATGGACAGCCTAGAAAAAAGAAGGTCTAGAGGGGACATGATAGCAGTTTACAGATACTTGAGGGGTTGCCACGGTGAGGAGGGGGTCTCTTTATTCCCCAGGGCACCAGAGGGCCGGACGAGGAACAATGGTTGGAAGCTGACCAAGGAGAGATTCAACCTGGAAATAAGGAAGAACTTCCTGACGGTCAGAGCGATCAACCAATGGAACTGCCTGCCAGGGGAGGTGGTGAACTCCCCAACTCTGGACACCTTCAAGAGGAGATTGGACTTCCATTTGGCTGGGGTGCTGTAGGGTTTCCTGCTCAGGCAGGGGGTTGGACTCGATGACCTAACGGTCCCTTTCAACTCTATAAATAAATAAATAAATAAATAAATAAACAAACAAACAAACAAACAAACAAATAAATAAATAAATAAACAAACAACCATCACTCCAGACGATCCAAGAAACGTTAAATGCAATGAAGGACTTTATGTTAAAATCTCAAAATGATGCTAGTCAACAACGTGAAGAATTAAAGGCTGAAATTGCAGAATTAAAAGTTGACACTGGTGAGATGAAAGCGGATACAGGTGAGATGAAAGCGAAGATGAAAAGTTGATGAGAAAATAGACGAAATACAACAGACACTAAAAGAAAATGAACAAAGAATTAAGAATGCTGAAGCGAAGATTGATAAAGTTGAACAAAGAATGGACGCCTATGAAGGCAAAACAGACTCTTTTAAAAAAAGATACGATGAATCCATCACACTTCTAGAAATACAATGTGCTTCCTATGGTTTGAGATTCCAGAACATAACTGAAGAAAAAGAAGATTTACAAACTAAGATGGCGGAAATAATTGGAGGCATTCTACAGATGGACCCTACAGAATTATCAAAAGAGATAGATGAAGTCTTCAGAGTGCAAACGAGCTATGTCCGAAGGAATAACCTACCGAGAGAGGTACATATCAAATTTGTGAGGAAGACCATAAGAGACAACATTCTGAGATGGACAAGAAATGAAAAATTACAAGACAAAGGAAAAGAAATAACTATATTGAAGCAAGTTCCAAGGAGAGTGAGAGAAAGCAGGAGGGACTACTATTTCTTAACTAAAATACTAATTAAAGAAAATATCACCTTCCGCTGGCTTGTACCTGACTTTCTTTGTACTGGCAGACAGAAAGAGTTAAAAAAGAAAACGTTGAACAAGCCATAAAATTTTATGAAACAAGTGGAGTTCGCAATCTTGAGCAACCAAGCAGAGAAATAACCATAAGGAGAGAAGAAGAAAAAGAGGCGAGCAACACCGCACAGGGGAGTGTGGAGGAACAAGGAGCAAGAAGAAAACAACCACAGCGCAAATCTAAAGACCCCAAGAAATATTACAAATGACTGTACCAGGAGATTTGAAAATCTTCTCAGTAAACGTAAATGGACTTAATGAACTGAAGAAAAGAAATCAAATATTTTCTAAAATTAAAAAACAAAAAGCACAAATTGTGATATTACAAGAAGTACATATTCTATCAGCAAAATAAACCAATAAGAATTACTTTTTTCATTTCAATTTTCATATCATTGTGTGCAGAAATGTTCAGACTACTTTCCAAGTGAAAAAAGTATTCAAATTGACCAAACATAAGCACTTCAAATGATGAGTTTTCGGTCCGGGTCAGGGTGACCCGGGAACACAACAAGTGTGGCTTTTTGTTTTTCAGCAAGAAAGAAACCCCCCACCCCCCAAAAAAATTCTCATAGAGAGAACCCCTGAAATGATGAAAAGTCATGAAATTTCAAGTTTCAGATATGCAGGGAAATTTTTTTACAGGGACTCAAACTTGGCTTCGGGTCACATACGACCCGAACTGAACAGCAGGGTTAAGAAAACAAATAGAAAACTATTACTAAATTCTAAAATTGGGAATACGTATACAAGTTTGGCGAACCAAAAAAAAAAGAGGTATCGCAATATACGTTGAAAATTCAATAAACTCCAAACAATTATATGCAGATCAGGAGGGAAGAATCTTAATTGTACAGGTAAATACTGATGCAAAACCCTTTGTTATTGTTTCTATTTATGCCCCGAATGAAAATCAAATGAAATTCTACAAACAATTACACCAAAAAATAAATGAACTAAATATTGAAAATATGATTACAATTGGGGACTTTAATGCCATTTCAGATATGTGACTAGATCATTCAGGGAAGAAAAAAGATAAGAAAAAGAAAAGTATCTTACCTACTACTTTTCAGAAAATGAGATTAGAGCTATTATTAAATGATATTTAGAGGGAAAGACATCCTTCAACAAGGCAATATACATTCTATTCTAATCCCCATAAAATTTGAACCAGAATAGATATGGCCTGGGCCTCTAAAACAACTGCAGAACAAATTAGAGAAATTGAGATCGATACCAATACTTGGGCTGACCATAGCCCTATAGTGATATATTGGAAAAATAAAAAGAGACAGATAAATTAGCAGATGAATAGGAATATTATAAGAGATAAACAATATAAAGAATGGATAGAAAAAGAATTAGAATTTTTTTAAAATGTAATAAAAATTCATAGACTTCTTTTCAAAATTTGTGGGATACAGCTAAAGCATATATTAGAGGATTAACGATCTCCTATACAGCAAAGAAAAATAAAGAACAAAGGATAGAATATGAACAACTAACTAATGAGTTGAAACAATTTGAGCTATTATCTCAACATAACGCTAACGACTACGAGATTAAGAGAAAAATGGATTTAACTAAGCATAAAATAAAACTTATTGAACAAAAGCAAATAGCAGAAAAGATTAAAAGGGCCAAACAGCAGTATTTTGAACATGCTAACAAAGTAGGAAGATGGCTCACATATAAACTAAGAAAGTATAGACAATCAAAAATAATTAAAGAACTAGTAGACGATAATGGCATTAAAAAATATAGAAGTGAGGAAAAAGCAAGAATTGTACAAGACTTTTATAAAGAGCTATATAAGAAAGAAGATATTAAAGAAGATGAGATTTTTAGGTATTTAAATTCACTAGATTTACCACAACTAACGGAAGAACAACAAGTAAGGTTAGATAGTCTAATTACAATACAAGAACTGCAGACAACTATTTTTAAAAAAAGAATAATAAAGCTATAGGACCAGACGCTATCCCCGCGGAATGGTATAAAATAGAAAGTGATGTAATAATAAATAACATGTTGGAAATTTTTAATGAAATTGTTATGGATGGTAAAATACCGAAATCTTGGTCCGATTCGTCAATAACGTTAATTCATAAGACTGGGACAGACAAAGATAAAATACAAAATTATAGACTATATCATTATTAAATATTGATTATAAAATATTTACTTCAATTTATGCAGAAAGACTAAAAAAGATCTTAGAAGAGATAATACATCAGGACCAAAATGGATTCTTACCAGGTAGGCAAATTAAAAATAATCTTAGAATGGTTATTAATTCACTGGAATATTATGAACAACACCCAGAGAAACAAATGTTTTTAATGTTTTTGGACGCTTAAAAAGCGTTTGATAACGTGGACTGGACATTCATTAAAATGCAACTGAACCAAGTGAGATTTGGTACTAAATTTTTGAACCTGATTCATGCCATATATTCTAAACAGACAACGAAAATTATACTAAATAATGAACAATTGGAAAAATTTGAAATCTTTAAAGGAGTTAGACAAGGATATCTGATCTCACCTTTATTGTTTATTTTATCCCTCGAAGTATTACTAATTAAGATTAGGGTTAATAATAAAATACAAGGAATAACCATTGGGAAAGAATCATAAAATACAAGCATATGCCGATGATATGACTTTCATAATTGAAAACCCATTGACAACATTACCAATCTTGATAGCTACAATAGAAGAGTATGGTAAGGTAGCTGGCTTAAAAATTAATAAAAATAAGACACAACTTATAGTTAAAAATATGACAAAAATGCAGGAAAGAAGATTAGAAATTATTTCAGATATGAAGATAGTTAAAAAAGTAAAGTATTTAGGAATATGGATCACAGCCAAAACTATAATTGAAGTAATTGAAGAAATTAAAAAAGATCTAGAAATATGGAATAACCTGAAAATATCCTTCATGGGAAGAATAGCAACTATTAAGATGAACATTATACCAAAGATATTGTTTCTGTTTCAAGTAATACCTATAAACCCAGGGGGGACATTTTTTAAAGGCTTAACAATAATTGTTAAAAAATTTCTGTGGCAGGGCAAGAAGCTGAGAATAAAGTTAAGTATTTTAGAAAACATAAAGGAAAGAGGTGGATTTGCTCTACTTAATTGGAAATTTTATTATAAAGCAGGTGCATTAACTTGGATTAAGGAGTGGATCACCTTAGAAAATAGTAGAATATTAATTCTGGAAGGGCATGATTTGATGCTTGAATGGCATGCTTTCCTCTGGTATGATAAAGAAAAAACACATTCTTATTTTAAAAAACATACAATAAGAAAGTATTTACTAGAAGTATGGAAAGATATTAAGAAAGATCACTTTTTAAATGTACCAGACTGGATATCCCCACTAGAGGCGATATCCTACCCTAATTTCATATCGGATAGGAAAATACCAAAGTATAAACTTGATGAACAAATGAATTTAAAAACAAGAGATAAACTTCAAGAAGAAGGATTTAAAATAGATTGGTGGCAATATATACAAATACAGTCAAAGTTTCAAAAAGATAGCAAAATATATATATTTAACAGGAGTAAAAACTTTTTGAGTAGTTTATTGACCACAAATTCAAAGAAGTTAATAGGGAAAGCATATAAATATATGATTGAAAATAAAAATATAGACTTGACTCTCAGATAACATGATAACTTGGTGTAAAAATTTTGGCAAAGAGTTTGACCTAGAGACGTGGGAGAAAGTTTGGATAACAAATTGGAAGATGACAAATTCTGTTTCTTTAAAAGAAAACCAAATTAAGATTTTTTACCGATGGCACCTCCCACCGAATAGAATTGCTAAGATGTACCCAAATACCTCCCCAAATTGTTGGAAATGTAAAAATGAAATAGGTTCTTACTATCATCAATGGTGGACCTGTAATAAAGTCCAGACATATTGGAGAATGATAGAAAAAATGATAAAAGAGATTACATTACATGAAATAGAAAAATCCCCTGAATTTTATCTTTTAGGCATAGCTAAACAGAAATATAAAATATATATTTTTTATCTTGTTGTACATATTTTAACAGCGGCCAGGATAGTCTATGCACAAAATTGGAAAGGGGAAGATATCCCAAAAAAAGAGGATGTAGTTAAAAAAAAATTGGATTGTGCAGAGATGGATATGATGACAAGAAGGCTGAATGATTAAGAAGAATCTGACTTTTATACTATCTGGAACAAAGTTTATACATGGATAGATAAGAATAAAGTTGAATATAAGGTTATGAAAACTGTATGAATATAATCAAATGTTACTGATATTTTTAGTTGTTGCTATTGTTGTTGGTTTTCCTTTTTTTAACTCTAAGTGTATTAGAATATTTAAACAAAATATTATTATTTTGACTTAAAGATTTAAGATTTTATCCTTTTTTCTGTATTAAAAATTGACTTCAAGAAAAGAGGGGTAATTGTAACCCCTACTATATGTTTAAATGTCTGTAAGTTTGTATGTCTTTTTATTGAAAATTAATAAAGTTATTTGGGGGGGGGGAAGGAAGAAACTAACGACAGGATGGACACGCGATTACAATTCTCTGAAGCAAGAGCCGAGTATATCAATAAAACTCTAGAAGAATCAATAATAAATCTTGAGTTAGAAAAATCAGCCTTTTTCCTCCTTTTTCAAAACGTTACCGAGTCTGAACACCAAGATCTTCCTCACACAATGGCTGAGATACTAGCGAATATTACTGGTAAGTCCCCTCAAGAAATGATCGATCATATGGATGAAATATACCAAATTTCTACCTCTTATGCAAGGCACCACAGACTTCCAAGAGAAGTCCATATTAGATTTCTTAAAAGAACTATCTGAGACAAAGTATACAATATGTCAAAAGAAAATTTGGTATCCTATAAAGGCAGAAACGTTGTTCTATGCCAAATTCCAAGATGTGTTAGAGAAAAAAGAAAACCATACCAAACATTAGTCAATAAATTAAACAAAAACAACATTCAGTTCAGATGGCTTATCCCCAAAGGTATTATGGTGACTTTGATCAACAAAAAGAATAAAATTACCTCACCTGACGAAGCAAAGGAATTTTACGATCATATCCTTAAATCAGTTGAACAGAGAAGACCGAAAGAAATTGACAGTAGAGATAACCACCCGACGGAAGAGTTAAGCTCCGATGACAACTTACTGGACAAAGACAAGGAAATAAAGCAATCGGATGATGAATATCCTGGACGAGGACCAATTACTCGAGCAAAGACTGAGGCCCTAAAAGAGAAGTCAAAAGAACTTTTACTCCAACAATAGACAAAATGAGATCACATTATTTTCTACTAATATTAATGGTTTAAACTTGTATAAAAAGAGAACAAATATCTTTCATAAATTGATTAACTGCAACTATGACCTAATATCCTTACAAGAAACTCACAATTCAAAAGATGAGATCAATTTATTACACTTTCCAAATCTTGGAGAATTTTTTACCACATCTGCGTCTGTTAAAAAAAAGAGATATAATTATATACGTTAAAAAGACCCTTTTTCCCCAAACTCATTTATGTGGATCAAAATGGCCAATTATTGATAGTCCAATTAAATTTAGGATACAAAAACATTACTATTATAGGAATATATGCCCCCCCTATCAAAAAGCCTGCCTTTTTCAACAATCTACATAAAAAAATATTAGAATTGAATCTAACAAATTTTCTTATAATTGGAGATTTTAACACAATCGTAGATAGAACTAAAGACTATAAAGGTACCACTAAATACAACCTGCGGAAAATTCTACCCTCTACATTTAACCAATTAACTTATGAATTTGCCATAAAAGTTATATGAAGACATTACCATCCAGATACTAAATAATATACCTTTTTTTCTCCTCCACACAAATCTTGCTCCCGCATTGACATGGCTTGGTCTAACCTCAAAATTACAAACAAAATCATAGATATACAAATGTTAAATGCCACCAGGGCCGATCACAACCCTTTACTGCTAACATTTAGAGATCACAATAATAAAAATTTCCAAAGGTGGTCCATGTACCAAACAATAATTAATCAACAGCAATTTCAAGATACAATACAACGTGATTTACCACCCTTTTTCAAAATCAATCTTAATGGCGAGACATCCCAACAAATTGTATGGGAAGCCACCAAAGCTTACATTCGTGGTATTTACATTTCTTACTCAGCAAAAAAAAATGAAAGAAAAACATGCTGAACTACAAAAATTAAATACGTCTTTAAAGTTCGCTGAAAAAGCATTACACACTGATCCTAAAAACATCGCAATTTTGTCTGAAATAAAAACTATCAATCATGAAATAAATTTAATAGCTCAACACCAACTTACCCCAAAATTAAAAATCGTGAAAGAAGTTCATTTTGAATCTGCTAACAAACCAGGTCGGTGGTTGGCCCTTAAACTGGCCTGCCAAAAATTAGACAAGAAGATTGATGCTTTATGTGATACTTTGGGACATTTGAAAACCACCAACATCATAAAAAAACAAATAATTCAAGATTTTTATGAACAGCTATACAATACAGCAATAATAGACGATGACTTGATATTAAAATACTTAGAACAAAATGAAAAAAAACCATTAATAAATGATGAACAAAGAGATTTTAAACAACCCAATTACCATTACACGATTCAAAATTGCAATTGCAAAACAAAAAAAACAATAAAAACCCCGGCCCCGACGGAATCCCATCTGAATTTTACAAACAACATTCAGATATATTTTTATCCATAATGTTAGATATTTACAACAACGCACTCTCTCATGCTAAACTTCCTAATTCCTGGTCAGAAGCCTACATAACACTTATCCCGAAAGATAACCAGAACAGGCACCATCTAGAAAATTATAGACCCATAGCACTCCTCAATACTGATTATAAAATTTTTACCTCAATAATCGCAGATTGCTTAAAGAAAATCTTAAACACTATCATCCACTCTGACCAAAATGGATTTTTGCCTTTGAGAATATAGCAACTAACACGAGAATAATATTAAATACTATCGAATACTATGATAAGCACTGTGACAAACCAGTTGCCCTAATATTCATGGATTTAAAGAAAGCATTTGACAGTCTTCAATGGCAATACTTTACCGCCCAAATTGAGTATATGAACTTTGGCGAAAAATTTCTTAATTTAATTAAAGCTATTTATTCCCAACAATCTGCCAAAATCCTTTATAATAACGACATCACAGATAAAATATGAATAACAAAAGGTGTACATCAAGGATGTCCACTAGCCCCTCTTATTTTCATTGTAGCGATAGAAACACTTTTGAATAATATAAGAAATAATACAGTGATCCCTCGATTAGCACGGTCTCGATTAGCGCGAAACGCTGCAACGCGGTTTTTCAAAAAATATTAATTAAAAAATACTCCACGGTTTTTTTGCTATACCACGGTTTTTCCCACCCGATGACGTCATACGTCATCACCAAGAGTCACTTCTCTGTCTCTTTCTCTTTCTTTCCTGTCACTATGCTTCAATCATTTTCTCATTTCTCTTTTTTCTCCCCTTTTTTCTATCATTTCTCTCTCTCTTTCTTCCTCTCTCACACTCTCTTCCTCCCTTCTCTCTCCCCCCCTCCACTTGCCCACGAGAAGAAAAAAAGCAACCTCTGCCGGGCAGCTCCCCTTGTGCCCCCGCTTTGTGCCTGCCTCTTTTGGGGATTTTTTTTTTCTTTTCTTTTTTGCGCTGGCGGCGGGAGCTGTTGGGGAGGGCTCTGCCGGGAAGGCCTCTCAGCTGCAGAGCCGAATGGGGGTGGAGGCAACAGCGGAGCCCGGCGCTGGGGCCATGCGAGGCTGTTCATCCAGGGGGGCGTGGACTGGCAAGTCGCCCTCCTTTCTCTCTCTTTCTCAAGATCGCTTGCCGCTTGCCTATTGCAGCGAAGGAGGCGAAGCAAGGCTCCAAGCTGCAAAGTGGCAAGCGGCAAGCGATCTTGGGGATTCCCCTTTGCCTGGGCGGCGGGAAGACCAAGGGAAGGTTCCTTCAGCCGCCCAACACCTGATCCGCTCCGCAGCGCGGCAGCAGCGAGGAGCTGAAGATGGGGTTTCCCCTTTGCCTTTACCCCATCTTCGGCTCCTCGCTGCTTCCGCGCTGCGGAGCAGATCAGCTGTTGGGCGGCTGAAGGAACCTTCCCTTGGTCTTCCCCGCCGCCCACACGCAAACTCCACCATCTGCGCATGTGCGGCCATGAAAAAAATGGCGCACATGCGCAGATGGTGGTTTTTACTTCCGCATCCAGTATAACGCGGAAATCGGTTAGCGCGGGAGGTCTTGGAACGTAACCCCCGCGCTAACCGAGAGATCACTGTAATCAAATTCAGGGTATTACTATTAAAAGAGAACAATACAAACTACAGGCTTTTGCAGACGATGTCATGTTTATAGTACAAGATCCAATAGAAACCGCCCCAATCTTATTAGATGAAATACACAAATTTGGAGACGTAACTGGTCTAAAAATCAATAAGAGAAAGACTCAGATTTTAATTAAAAACATGACCCTAAAACAAGCTACACTTCTTGAGGATCTGATTAATATAAAAACAGTCAAAAAAATTAAATACAGTAATACCTCATCTTACGAACTTAATTGGTTCCGGAAGTAGGTTCGTAAGGCGAAAGGTTCATAAGTTGAAACATTGTTTCCCATAGGAAACAATGTAAAAGCGAAAATCGAGGGAACACTGTAAACGCAAAACGGCACTCCTCTGGGCGGCGCCGCCCGGCTGTCACCTTTTAAAACAACCAGGGGGCTTCTCGGCGTTCTCCCAAACCCGAACCCAAATTTTTCGGGTTTGGGAGGCCGCTGAGAAGTGCCGCCGCCCGGCTGTCACCTTCTGAAGCAGCTGGGGGGCTTCTCGGCGTTCTCCCAAACGCCGAACCCGGAGGTTCGGGTTCCGGAGGCCGCCAAGTAGTGCCCAACTGTTTCAGAAGGTTACAGCTGGGCGGCGGCGCCCGGCGGAGCGCCGTTTTTGCAATCACCAGTGGCATTTTTGGCCGATCTGGAGGCTGGAAAGGAGGTGAGGAATCCCAATAGGGAATTCCATGGGCGGAGCTTTGACGTCACAAAGACGTCCTTCCTGGAGGCATTCAGTTCTGGTCACCACACTTCAAAAGAGACATTGAAACTCTGGAGAAGGTGCAAAAAAGAGCAACCAAAATGATTAGGGAACTAGAAACCAAGACTTATGAAGAGAGATTGCTAGAACTGGGCATGGATAGCCTTGAGAAAAGAAGGGCCAGGGGGACATGATAGCAGTGTATAATAGCAGTGTACTTGAGGGGTTGCCACAGAGAGGAGGGGGTCACACTATTTTCCAGGGCACTAGAGGGCCAGACGAGGAACAACAGTTGGAAGCTAACCAAGGAGAGATTCAACCTGGAAATAAGGAAGAATTTCCTGATAGGTCAGAGCAATGAACCAGTGGAATGGCCTGCCAGCGGAGGTTGTGAACGCCCCAACTCTGGACGTTTTCAAGAGGAGATTGGACTGTCATTTGGCTGGGGTGCTGTAGGATTTCCTGCCTGAGCAATGGGTTGGACTTGATGACCTGCAAGGTCCCTTTCAACACAAACAAACAAACAAACAAACAAATAAATCTTTAGAGCTAGTAGTCTTATCAGATAATGAAAAAGTCTGTGATCATTTACACTCAGTGGACCTGTACACAAATCCCTCACGCATGCCCAAAGTGAACTCCCCTTTCACAGGGCACAGTCTAATTCTGCCCACATTTAATAACTACCTTAGAGCAACATTCTGCTAAGCTGAATTATTGAAGAATAATAAATGCAGGTAGTCCTTGACTTACAATTACAATTTATGTTGCTACGTGAAAGAGTTAAAAGTGACATTTCTTGAAACAGTTGTTAAGTGAATCTGGATTATCCATAGGGCAGCAACAGTTTCTTTCCCTAAAGGCGGCAAAGAAAGGGGCCAATTGCAGGCCCACTTTCCTCCCCACCTCTCCTGGCTTTCCTCCTCCTCCTCCTCCTCCAGATGCTCAGCTGCAGACCGTCTTGGTCCCTCCAGTGCCACTTTTTTTTTCTTCAGGGATTTTGCACCGGTGAGGTTTGCATGCATTGGGGCACTTTTGGCATTGGGGGGAGGTCTGCTGCAAAGAGGGAGAGAGAGAGCGGGAGAGTGCCGCTTTTTTGCTTCTTCGTCGCCCCACAGGGAGGGCGTTGGCCTCCGCCCTCAGCCTGGAAGCCCTGCAAGAGCGGCTGGAGGTGATGATGGCGCTGCAGGGCCAGTACCTCCAGGACCGTAAGCAAGCCATCAGGACCCCCCCACGCCCTAACTTGTTGACGGCCATTCCGGATCACGGGGAGGGGAGCTCTTCCCCAGCCAGGCAACGGCGAGGCCCTCTCGATGCTCACCCACCGCCCAGGCCCCGCGCTTGGAGCCAGGGGCGACGGGCCTAGCCTCGGCTTACTTGGCCCCAGTGCGGCCGAAGTGCAGGGTGGAGTAGGCGGCGGCTGCTCCAGGCCCACCCCCTAGCTGAGCTTCCTTTGGCTTCCTTCGAGGCAGCAGGTGAGCTTTGCAGCTTTGTCTTGAAGGAAGCCGAAGGAAGCTCAGCTCAGGGGCAGGCCTGGAGCAGCCGCTGCCACCACCGCCGCTGCCTACTCCGCCCCACGCTTCGGCCGCACTGGGGCCAAGTAAGCCGAAGCTAGGCCCGTCACCCCTGGCTCCAAGCGCGGGGCCTGGGCAGTAGGCGAGCATCGGAAGGGCCTTGCCGTTGCCTGGCCAGGGAATAGCTCCCCTCCCCGCAATCCAGGACAGCGTGGCCGTCATCAAGTTAGTGCGCGGGGGATCCTGATGGCGCCTACTCCGCCCCACGCTTTGGCCACACTGGGCAGCTCTGGCAGGCGCGGGGCAGCAGGGCAAGCAGCAAAGGTGGCGCTTGCCAGCACCCCCTCGAACCCGGGTTCGGGGTTCGGGGGGGTGCTGGCAAGCCCCCCAGGCCGGCTGCGACCTTTTAAAACAGCCGCGCCGCTTCCCAGCTGTCTCCTGAAGCCGAACGCTAAAGCCGAACTTCCGCGTTCGGCTTCAGGAGACAGCTGGGAAGCGGTGCGGCTGTTTTAAAAGGTCGCAGCCGGCCTGGGGGGCTTCCCAGCACCCCCCCAAACCCGGGTTCGGGGTTCGGGGGGTGCTGGCAAGCCCCCCAGGCCGGCTGCGACCTTTTAAAACACCCGTGCTGCTTCCCAGCTGTCTCCTGAAGCCGAACGCTAAAGCCGAACTTCCGCGTTCGGCTTTGGGAGACAGCTGGGAAGCGGCGCGGCTGTTTTAAAAGGTCGCAGCCGGCCTGGGGGGCTTCCCAGCAACCTCCTGAACCGAACCCGGGGTTCAGCAAAGTTTTGCCTCTTCTTACGAACTTTGTTCGAGTTACGAACCGGCGTTCGGGAGGCTTCTGGGAAGCCCCGCTGCCCGGCTGTCACCTTTTAAAACAGCCGTGCGGCTTCCCAGCAGTCTCCGAACGCCAGTTCGTAACTCGAAAAAAGTTCGTAAGAAGAGGCAAAATTTTGCTGAACCCTGGGTTCGTATCACGAGTTGTTCGTAAGACGAGGGGTTCGTATCTTGAGGTACCACTGTATATGAATTTCAGACTTCTTCCCCCCCCTCTAAATAGTACATTCCCATTTTGTTTTTTTACTTTAAAATAAGGTATGTGCAGTGTGCATAGGGATTTGTTCATAGTTTTTTTTAAATAGTCCGGTCCTCCAACAGTCTGAGGGAAAGTGAACTGGCCCCCTGGGTAAAAAGTTTGGAGACCCCTGAATTACATTATATTAGACAAATTTCTCTCTCTCTCTCATACACACACACAGGAGGGGTTGCTGGTTTCTTGAGTTTGCATTATTGGTATTTTGAATAAATAATTAAAAAGACTTACTGTGGTATAGTGAATTTCAGAGAAATACCCAGAATCATCATAGAGTGAAAGTGTAAGGTGGGTGGTTATGTATTTTGATTGAATGAACAAGTGAATAAGTGAATGAATGAATATGCTTCCCCGTGACAATTGGAAAACCTGATATAATTTATTTTGCAAATAAAAATGCATATAAAATATAGCAATGCAATAAGTTGTAATATATCTAATATTAAAGTTGCAGACAAAATAAGTTAAAGCAAAATAAATGTAAAATGAGAAAAATGAGAAATGCCAAAAATGATATATCGTATTTTTCGGTGTATAAGACGCACCTTTTTCCTTCCTAAAATAGGCTGATAATTAGGGTGCGTCTTTTACACTGAATGTAGCTTTTTCCCCCCAGCCCTAACTAGCTGCTAACAATCTTCCCAGCTCTTACCTTGCAGGCTCTTTCATTGTTTCTTTATGTGAAGAATGTTTTCAAGTCCTACCTCTTTGCAGGGTTTGTTTACTCTAACTTGCTGTGAGTAAGTTTCTTTCTAGCCCTAACCAGGTGCTAACAATATTCCCAGCTCTTACCACTTGCAAGCTCTTTCATTGTTAATCTCTGCCAAGAATGTATTCCAAACCCTGTCTTTGTAGAGTGTTTTTTTTCATTGCTTTACTTGCTCCAGATATTTCTTTCCAGCCCTAACCAGATGCTATTAATGTACCCAAGCTCTTTCATTGTTACTCTTTTTGAAGAATGTTTTCAAGCCCTAAATCTTTGCCAGGTTTGTTTTATTACTCTAACTTGCTCTGAGTAAGTTTCTTTCTAGCCCTAACCAAGTACTAACAATGTTCCCAGTTCTTACCACTTGCAAGCTCTTTCATAGTTAATATCTGCCAATAATGTATTCCAAGCCCTAAGTCTTTGCAGGTTTTTTTTCCATTGCTCTACTTGCAATGTAAGGAAGATCTGAGGAAAGCTACACACCTGGGATCGGCTGGGGTGTGAGTTCAGATGGGGGTGGCTAGCTTTCCATGTGGTTCTTTTCTTTTAAAGAGAGAGAAAAAAAGGGGGGAGTGGGCGAATAACAAGCTTCTCTAGAGAAAGAAATGTAAAGTATATCTCCCATCAGTTGCAGTGTAAAGACAGAAAGACAGAAAGAAAGACAGAATTACACTGCAATTGATAGGAGGTATACATTTCTTTCTCTAGAGAAGCCGGTTATTCACCCACCCCCTTTTCTCTCTCTCTCTCTTTAAAAGAAAATAACCTGGTGGAAAGCTAGCCACCCCCAGCCGAACTCACACTCCAGCCAATTCCAGGTGCGTAGCCTTCATCAGATTTTCCTCAGCTGGGCTTGGCTTCCCACTCGTGGCTGCTATGTCTTCAGAGCCTGGAGCTGTCATACAGTTGCAGAGCGATGCCAGCTCTAAGTCCAGCTAGAGCAGAAGGGGGCTTGAATCTGAACTGTGGGGCGGGTGGGTATGGGGGGGAGAGAACCAGGAGGAGAGCCGAGTCTGGCATGACTGGTGGAGGAATTCTGGGAGTTGAAGTCCACAAGTCTTAAAGCTGTCAAGTTTGAAGATACCTGGGTTAGAGGTTAAGAGTGCAAGGGTCTTCAAACCTGGCAAGTTTAAGTCTTGTGGACTTCAACTCCCATTTCTGAGCTAGCATGACTGGTGGAGGAATTCTGGGAATTGAAGTCCACAAGTCTTGAAGCTGTCAAGTTTGAAGTTTGTAAAAGGTGTACATGATTTTAAAAAGTATACATGGTTGTAAAAAGTATTCTGCTACACTGGAATTTTATTAAACAATATAATACTACACCATTTCGTTCAGAATGCCTTTTTCCTTGTTTTCCTCCTCTAAAATCTAGGTGCGTCTTATAAATCGGTGCATCTATACACCCAAAAATACGGTAATTGAGGCCCACGCCCAAAGGATATATTGGCCACAGTTAGTCTTTGAAGATCTTTTACTTCTCATCCAAGAAATTTCTTCAGCTGAAGAGAGCAGAAGAAGCTTCTTCAATGAGAAGTGAAACATCTTCAGAAAACAACCAGAAAGTCCAGTTGCTTCTTGAAAAAGCACCTTTGGGACAACCATGTCCTGGATGACTGAGAATCTCTATAGACATTTGAGCACAGTAGATTGATAAATGAGATAATACCATGAACTATGGTAAAGGATCCCCTTAATGCTTTCTTACTGAGTGAACAATAAGCATTTTTACTGGTATGTAAAATAAACTTACCTCAAAAGGTTGTGCCTTTTAAAAGTCCATGGGAAATAAAATGTTTTGTTCTTTTTACTGTAGATCTGTCCATTGGTTGTACAACTGAAGTAATTTGCGTTTTTTTTTAATGCTTTCTTTTTAAGGATTTTATCTCCTTTGGCTCTGGAGAGCCACCAGCCTCTGAATTCCATTCTTTTGTGTTGTATCATAACAACAGTCCCAGATGGGCTGAGCTGCTGAAACTACCTATTCCAGTGGATAAATTCAGGGGAGCACACCTTCGGTTTGAATTCCGCCACTGTTCCAGTAAGACCTATTCAGAAGTGGTAGTGATTTTAAATGGCAATCTACATTTTAAAAAATGTTATTTATACCTTCTTGTTTAGAGAAGGCTCTCGTACAGGCATCAGAATGGGGGGGGGGGGGATGTTTACCAAATATGCATGTAAAACAGCAGCTTTGCATTAGAATATTCCGCAAAATTAAATGTATGGTTCCTGTAACTGAATTGTGCTTTTAAACACCAGTGATCCAAGAGGCCAATATACAGGGGTTTAGGACATTTTGCCTCCACCAGTTGGATGAAGCTCTTTCTTCCACAGTAGCTGATAAGCTGCTGCATTATCTCCCTCGCCCAAAGTACCCTAGCTCTTCACCCCAGCCCTTTTGTCACAAAAATCCACATTCAGCCACAGCCTTTTGGCCACATGCGACACTTCGCCACCATCCAATCAGAACGGTCCTAACAAAATTCTACTTTTGGAAGGAAAGAATGGGACAGTTTGCTCTTTCATAAACACACACACCAGTTGAATTCTGGAAGGGACTTCAGTGGCCATCTAGTCTGACCCCCTTCTCATTCAGGAGACAAAGCTAAACTCCAATAGTTATCCCATCAATAGATATGGAATTAAAATCACCAAGTACAGAATTTAATTATAAAAAAAGAGCATGTGGTAAGGTGTTCCCATATCTCCTTGAAATGCTAATTGTTTTAGGAAACTCCTGTTTCTTTGATGTGATATATGGTAAAGGAGTTATGAGGTCTATTGCCCCAACTAAATGTGACCAGGTATGCCAATTTGTAGAATGATAACTCCTATCTTTTTCTCACTCTTTTGTTAATTCCTGTTTCTTTGAAGATGAGGAGCTTTTTGGTGATTTTAATTCCATATCTATTGATGGGATAACTATCGGAGTTTAGCTTTGTTGAAAACAAAAGTTCATCGCTGCTGATAATGTGTGTGTCTGTGTGTGTGTGAAAGAGCTCCCAAAGCTCCCCACACACTTTGGGGACTCTCCACATGAACGCAGAAGAAGGCATAGGATCGTCTAGATGCCCAGAGTATGAACGGACCTCTCTCTCTCTGCAAACAGGAAAGGATCATTAGCCTCCCCAAGTTTTTTCCCCACAAAGCCCCCTGCCCCCCCCACTTTGGGGACCCATGCCTCTTTTCACCCCTCCTTCATTCGTCTTGAGGGTCCCCAGAAGTGGGATGGGGATGGGGAGCTCTTTCACATACCCACACTCACACACCCACACATACCAATTCTACTCAGAACCCCTCCTCAAGCAGGAAACTGATACAGAGTCATAGAGATGGATGGTACCTCAGAGGCCATCTAGTCCAACCTCCTGCTCAAGCAGGAAGCTGATAGAGAATCATAGAGATGGATGGGACCTCAGAGACCATCTAGTCCAGCCCTCTTCACAAGCAGGAGAATTGGTCTCTCGGTCAAATTTCTGGGCTGCTAAATTGGCTGGTGGAGCTCCCTGCATCACAACAAGCTAATTCTTAACAACAACAATCTAATCCTGCGGAGAGGGGCGGCATACAAATCTAATAAATAAAATAAATAAAATAATTTGGGAAGCCAATCAGATTGGTTCTCACAAAAGAGGGGTGGGAGAGAGAGCTAGGTAGCATTCTGTAACAGTCTCCTGAATGAGAAGGGGGTCGGACTAGATGGCCGCTGAGGTCCCTTCCATCTCTTATCATTCAAATGGTGTGTTTGTTTATGAAAGAACAAACTGTTCCATTCTTTCCTTCCAAAAGTAGCATTTTGTTAGGTCCATTCTGATTGGATGGTGGCGAAGTGTCCCATGTGGCCAAAAGTCTGTGGCTGAATGTGGATTTTTGTGATGAAAGGGCTGGCGCGAAGAGCTAGGGGCCTTTGGGCGAGGGAGATAATGCAGCGGCCTATCAGCTGCTGCGGAAGAAAGAGCTTCATCCAACTAGCTGAGGCAAAAAATCCCATCCCCATATACAGATAGTCCCAACCTTACAACTGTTGGTTAATGACTGTTGGAAGGTAGAATGGCCTCAGAAACAGTGATTCCATCTGTTGTAAAATGTTGCATCACTCCTGGCATTCACATGAATGATGCTTGACAACCAGTTCATACTTACAGCTAGTGATAGATTGAAAGAGGAATGGAAGATAGCTGATATTGGGTTAGAATCTCTTGCCATATTAATTCAGAACATAGAAAAACATTGCCAAAAGGATGATGCAAAATAAGTTGTTAGAAGATCTTGGCTTATTTTCTTCAAGAATAGTTCCTTTTGATTTTAGTAGATGAGAATGTATATTTTTTTCTTTTCAATCTCTTTTATTTTCTAAGTGACAAAGGTTTGTATGGAATCCACTAAACCACTTGGATTGCTTAATTATTTTAGTGAATCCAATATCTAAATCAGAAGTAATTTCTCTTTGGCCATTATAATTTTAGTGTATCTTTTAATGAAAAAGATGTGGATATAAATATTAATATATTTAATTTAATAGCAATGTGCTTTTCATATGTATTCTAAAATAAAAATCAGTTATTCTGAAGTGATCCTAAAGAATATGGTGTTGCAGGCTAATTCTGCTGACTGCTGGCTGCCCGCAGTTTAGCAGCTCAATTCTCACTGGCTCAAAGTTGACTCAGTCTTCCATCCTTCCAAGGTTGGTAAACTTAGGACCCAGATTATTGGGGACAATATGCTGATTCTGTAAACCACTTAGAGATGGCTGTAAAGCACTGTGAAGTGTTATACAAGTCTAAGTGCTATTGCTATTAATTAAATTATAGGTATAATTGTGTGATCTGGAATTCCTTCCAGCTTTGACAAATGCATGCAATTTTTGTAGCAAGATTTTTAAAATTTATTATTTATTTATTTATTTATTTATTTATACAATAGTAGTCTGATGTTAGAGACAATTAAAAATCCATTAATATAAAAAACCAAACATACATACATACATACCATGCATAGAATTGTAAAGGCCTAGGGGGAAGAGGATCTCAATTGGTTTGCCCTCACTTTCTTCTTGCTAGGGAGGGGATAGAGAATGACTGACCTGAGGTCCTCCAGCTGGCTATACCAATCTGGTTCTCATGCTGATGATATAAATTTGAACGTAATTAAAGTCAATGGAAATCAAATTGATCATCTCAATTCCGGTGGGGGAGCAGAGAGGAGGGGTGGAACTGCTGCTCCGCTGGCTACGGTAGATAACATCGAATAATATAGGAACCCCCGGTTAATGCTATACAGGACTCGCAGTTTTGGAGAGGTGAGCATTTGCTGCCTGGGAGGACCCTTGCCCCCTGCTTCCCCCGCACTGTTTCCGCCCCTCTTTTACCCCAGAGTCGGCAGTTTGATCAGCTGGGCTCCGAAAATGGCGACTGCGGCAATGTGACGTGGCTGAGCCGCCTGTCATCTGCGGCATTGAGGCACACCGCCTGTTCCCTCCGTTTGTTGTTATTTGTTTCGGAGGGACAGAGAGCAGAGAGAAGACAGAGCCCCAGAGGAAGACACTCCTCTATTCAATCTGAGGAGATTCTGATGCCCCCTCCCTGCTCCGCAGCGTTTTGCAGGCTGTTTCTTTTCGCAAGGGAGATATCACCAGGCAATCAGCTGGGGCTCGGATAATGGCGGCCCCCTGATGAGAACTGGAGCCGGCTGCCGCTTTGCCCGTCTACTTGCTGCTTACCATCGGCTGTTGTTCGCTGTTTCTTTTCTTTTCGATGAGTCATCTGCTTGCTGCTGCTGCCTTAAGTGGTTGTAATATTATTAGAACTGAGCAAGCCAGCCGGATCCTCACCATTGAACTAGATGGTCCTGAGAAGCCGTGGCGCCAGATGGTGGGGGCGCCCGGTATCGGAGGGGCCATCGGAATAGATGGACTTACAAGGAAGGAGGAGACCGAGTCGGAGTCAGAGATTGAAACTCATTTTACTGAGACCACATGGAGTTTGTACTAAAACCATATAAGACTGTAGAGGGACTGGAGACTTGGAGCAGAGGAGAAAAAGTGATTGTGGATCCAGAGAAAGAACTGAGAGTGCCAGCCAGTGGCAGTGGCTGGCACCAAAGATCCCAAGATCCTGAAAAACAATATGCTTGGACTTCTCCTTGGTCATTGAACTCTTCTCCCCAGAACTCACTCTTTAGAACTGGTGCTGTATTGCTGACCTGATGGAATATCATCTTAATTACTTCCTATATTTTTTGCACTCTATAACTTTAGCACTTTATAACTTTAACGATTTTTTAATAATTATGTGTTATTCTATTAAGATCTTGAGAATAACTTAGTGTTAATTGGTATCCTATTTTAGTGTAATTGATCTTTATACTGTTTTTTAATTTGAATTTATATGGAATTTTTAATAATTAATATTTTAGCTAATTTGTTAGAAGGGTTTTTTAAAACTAATGAATTATTGGGGTGGGTATGATGATATGTATGAAATGAATGACTGTTATGGGTGGGCTGGGTGGGACTTTGGTATGGATGAAATAAATGGAAATGGTATGAATGATTTGATTAGCCTACCTGACACTGGAGAGGCAGGAGGGGAGGGGGCACCGATATCTGGGGTGGTAGAGGGTCAGAATATTCCGGTCCTGCTGGGGAGAGGCAGATATGGCGAGGGCCACAGAGCTAGCTGTTCCACGGGAACGAGAGATCGTTGCTTAATAACGATCCCTGGTTCCGGCTCTGTGAACCCAATCCTGGGTGCTGGTGATGAGTGTAATTCTGGCCCTGGGCTCAAGCTGCTGCTACTCAATGCCAGGTCGGTGGTAAATAAAGCTCTCCTCATCCGGGATCTGATCCTGGATGAGGAGGCCGACCTGGCATGTGTTACTGAAACCTGGCTGGGCCCAGAGGGAGGAGTCCCTCTCTCTGAAATTTGCCCAGCCGGGTTTCAGATATGGCATCAGCCTCGACCCCAGGGAAGGGGGGGAGGAGTGGCTATTATAGCCAGGGAGAGCCTTGGCTTGCGTAGACTCGTTGCTCCAGAGATTGCGGGTTGCGAGTCCCTCCTGGTGAAGTTGGACTTAGGGGTCCAGGTGGGCTTGTTTCTCACGTACCTGCCTCCCAGCTGCGTGTCACAAGCCCTGCCTGTGCTACTCGAGGAGGTAGCCGGGTTGGCGGTGGGGTTCCCCAGACTTATTGTCTTGGGGGACTTTAACCTGCCGTCGCTCGGTGAAACCTCTGGACTGGCACAGGAGTTCATGGTCACCATGACAGCCATGGACCTGACCCAAGTAGTACAGGGTCCAACTCACGAGGGGGGGCATGCACCCGACATGGTATTCCTCTCTGAGCAACTGAGTAATGGTCTGAGACTAAGGGGCTTAGAAGTGTTGCCTTTGTCATGGTCGGACCATTTTCTACTGCGGCTTGACTTCCTGGTTCCAATCCTTCCCCGCAGGGAGGCGGAACCGATTAAGCTGTTCCGCCCCAGATGCCTGATGGACCCAGAGGGCTTTCAGAAGGCGCTTGGGGTTATTCCAGATACACTCGTACACAGTTCGGCAGAGTCTCTGGCTGAGGCCTGGAACAAGGCTGCAGCGGAGGCTCTTGACCAAATTGTGCCGTTGCGACCTCTCCGCGGCACTAAACCCCGTAGAGCTCCATGGTTCAACGAGGAGCTCCGGGAGTTGAAACGCCAGAAGAGATGTCTAGAGCAGTGATTTTCAACCTTTTTTGAGCCACGGCACATTTTTTACATTTACAAAACCCTGGGGCAAATTGAGGGGGGGGGGCTAAAATAAGTTTGGACAAAAAATTTTCTCTCTTCCTCCCTTTCACTCTATTTCTCTCTCCCTCCTTCTTTTTCTCCCTTCTTTTTCTCTCTCTCTCCATGCCTCTTTCTTTCTCTCTTCCTTCCTTTTTTTTGCTCTTTCTCCCTACCTTCCTACCTCCTTCTGTCTTTCTCTCCCACCTTCCCTCCCTCTTTCTCTCTCTCTTTTTTTCTTTCTCTCTATCTCTTGCTCTCCCTTGCTTTCTTTCTCTCTCTTGTTCTTTCTCTCTCTCTTGCTTTCCTTCTTTCTCTTTCTTTCTTTCTCTCTTTCTTTCTCTCTCTCATTTTCTTTTTCTCTTGCTTTCTCTCTCTGTCTTTCTTCCTCTCTTGTTTTCTTTTTGTCTCTCTTTCTTTCTTTTTTCTTTCTTTCTCTCTCTCTCTCATTTTCTTCCTCTTTCTGAGCTTCACGGCACACCTGACCATGTCACATGGCACACTAGTGTGCCGCGGCACACTGGTTGAAAAACACTGGTCTAGAGAAGCGATGGAGGAAGAGTAAGTCCAAATCCGATCGAACACTTGTAAGAGCACATGTTAAGACTTATAAGGTGGCACTCAAGGCGGCAACATGCGTGTATCATTCCGCCTTGATTGCATCAGCGGAATCCCGCCCGGCCGCTCTGTTTAGGGTGACCCGCTCCCTTCTTAATCAGGGGGGAGTTGGGGAGCCCTTGCAGAGTAGTGCCGAGGATTTTAACACGTTTTTCGCTGATAAAATCGCTCGGATTCGAGCGGACCTCGACTCTAATTGGAATACAGAGTCGACTGACAACGAGTCAGTCGAGGTGACTGGGGCACGTACTTGTCCACCTGTCTGGGAAGAGTTTGATCTGGTGACACCTGATGAAGTGGACAAGGCCATTGGAGCTGTGAGTTCCGCCACCTGTCTACTGGATCCGTGTCCCTCTTGGTTGGTTTCGGCCAGTCGAGAGGTGACGCGGAGCTGGGTCCAGGAGATTGTCAATGCTTCTTTGGGGAGGGGGTCCTTTCCGGATCCCTACAAGGAGGCACTTGTGTGCCCCCTCCTCAAGAAGCCTTCCCTGGACCCAGCCATTCTCAATAACTATCGACCAGTCTCCAACCTTCCCTTTATGGGGAAGGTTGTTGAGAAGGTGGTGGCACTCCAGCTCCAGCGGTCCTTGGAAGAAGCCGATTATCTAGGTCTTCAGCAGTCAGGATTCAGGCCCGGCTACAGCACGGAAACTGCTTTGGTTGCGCTGATGGATGATCTCTGGTGGGCCCGGTACAGGGGTTTATCCTCTGTCCTGGTGCTTCTTGACCTCTCAGCGGCTTTCGATACCATCGACCATGGTATCCTTCTGCGCCGGCTGGAGGGGTTGGGAGTGGGAGGCACTGTCCTTCAGTGGTTCTCCTCCTACCTCTCTGGTCGGTCACAGTCGGTGTTAGTGGGGGGTCAGAGGTCGACCTCTAGGTTACTCCCTTGTGGGGTGCCTGAGGGATCGGTCCTCTCCCCCCTACTATTTAATATCTACATGAAACCGCTGGGTGAGATCATCCAAGGGCATGGGGTGAGGTATCATCAGTATGCAGATGATACCCAGCTTTACATCTCCACCCCTTGTCCAGTCAGTGAAGCAGTGGAAGTGATGTGCCAGTGCCTGGAGGCTGTTGGGATCTGGATGGGTGTCAACAGACTCAAACTCAACCCGGATAAGACGGAGTGGTTGTGGGTTTTGCCTCCCAAAGACAATTCCATCTGTCCGTCCATCACCCTGGGGGGGGAGTCACTAACCCCCTCAGAGAGGGTTCGCAACTTGGGCGTCCTCCTCGATCCACTGCTCACATTAGAGAAACATCTTTCAGCTGTGGCGAGGGGGGCGTTTGCCCAGGTTTGCCTGGTGCACCAGTTGCGACCCTATTTGGACCGGGAGTCACTGCTCACAGTCACTCATGCCCTCATTACCTCGAGGCTCGACTACTGTAATGCTCTCTACATGGGGCTACCTTTGAAAAGTGTTTGGAAACTTCAGATCGTGCAGAATGCAGCTGCGAGAGCTATCATGGGCTTTCCTAAATATGCCCATGTCACACCAACACTCCGCAGTCTGCATTGGTTGCCGATCAGTTTCCGGTCACAATTCAAAGTGTTGGTTATGACCTATAAAGCCCTTCATGGCACCGGACCAGAATATCTCCGGGACCGCCTTCTGCCGCACGAATCCCAGCGACCAGTTAGGTCCCACAGAGTTGGCCTTCTCCGGGTCCCGTCAACTAAACAATGTCATTTGGCGGGACCCAGGGGAAGAGCCTTCTCTGTGGCGGCCCCGACCCTTTGGAACCAACTCCCCCCAGATATCAGAGTTGCCCCCACCCTCCTAGCCTTTCGTAAGCTCCTTAAAACCCACCTCTGTCGTCAGGCATGGGGGAATTGACATGTTCCCTCCCCCTAGGCTTATAAAATTTATGCATGGTACGCTAGTGTGTATGATTGGTTTTAATTTGTGGTGTTTTTTAAATTAACTTAAATATTAAATTTGTTTTACATTGTATTGTTATTGCTATGAGCCGCCCCGCGTCTGCGGAGAGGGGCGGCATACAAATCTGATTAAACTTAAACTTAAACTATTGTATGATTAATATATCTGTACATTTGATTGATTATATAGCACTCTGGCCTTTAGTTGCCAATATATGTGCAATTTTATATTATTTTCATTTATGAACTTTCATTCCTAGCTTAGAATACAGTGTATTTTTAATGTTTACGTGTGTTTCAGCAAAAGAGAAGGGAGAGAAGAAGATGTTTGGTTTTTCTTTCATCCCTCTGATGCAGGAAAATGGAAGAACTCTGCCAGATGGCATTCATGAGCTCATTGTGCTCAAGGTATTTTGAAAAATAATTCACAAAAAAGAGCTTATTCAATTAAAAATGCTAGATTGATTCAACTGTCAGAAGAGTGCTAAATTTGTCATTGTGTAACATTGTGTCCTATCATTGTATCCTTTCCAACATATGTTGCTGGTTCTTTATGTTACACATGTATACATGGGTAAAAATAAATTTAGCTCTCTCATACATGTGGAAAAAAGGTGAATATTAGTTTTGTACATATCAAAATTTGGACATGAGGGATGTGGAAATTTTAGAGAGTGGAAAGTAGATATAGATATAAAATATTATCAATAGTTAAGTATCCTGAAAGCACAGCAAACAGTGACTATATCTACAAAGTGTAAGAAAATACAGTTGATTAGCAGTGGAGATTGTTTTTTCTAAGGGCTTTAGATGACAGTTCTATGCTGAGTTTTATTTAATTAGGTGTAGTGAATTAAAAATGCAAATTTAATTGTTCTTTCAGTGTGAAGAAAATATATGTCTTCAGGATTCTAGTCGCTACCTCAAATTTCCCTTTTCAAAAGGGCATCTCCTTGCAAACAACCACCAAGCAATAAAATCTACTAAGGAATCTTTCTTCATTACATCTTTTCTGTGTTCAACTAAACTCACACAAAATGGTAAAGTATAATGCATAATACAGCATAATAGATGAGCGTATTAATATAAGTATAATGTATACATGTTGATAAGCCAATTTTAAGGAACAAAATACACCCCAAATCAGGTTCCACTTATATACAAATAGACTTATCCATGGTATAAACAGCAACTTTCTTACTATTTGTAATTCCCATATATACTTATGTGTAAACCCATGTCTGGTGAAGCAAACCATCACATTTTAAATGAAGATATATTAACTGAGTCAGCTTATACACAGGTTGCACAATTTTCATGATATTTAGGTTAAATTTTGAGGGTTGTCTGGTTTAAGCTTATTTGCAGGCATAATACGGTATTACAAGTATGTTTTATAATTAAATATTAGTAATATTGATCTGAATATACTTAATAAACTATTGATTGATTCAATACATGAATAAATTATTGGTTGACCTGTTTATAAGCAGACTAAAATGTAGCAGTTTTAATGTGACAATATTTTTTAAGTAGCACATCTTGGATTGTTTTTTAAAATTACCATTCATGCTTTCATATTTTTAAAAAATGCCCTTACTCTGTTTATTGCCCCAGATCAGCGGTCCCCAAACTATGGCCCAGGGGCCGGATGCAACCCGCTGAGGCAATTTATCCAGCCTGCGGCAGCACACAAGATTTTACATGGAGCCGGGCGTTGGAGTTGGGGGTGGGGAGCCACGAAAGTGCGAGGCCGGCTAAAGTTTTTCTTTTTTTGAATGTCGAAGTTTTTTCTTATTCTGAATGTTGCATGTGCACGTGCACTCCCCATCCCCTTGTGGGCTGGCAGGGGGATGGGGGTGAAAAGGCCACAACCGAGAGGCTCGGCACCCACCCATCTGCGGTGGGCGGGGGCGGCCGCGGCTCCCTTTCCTTCTCCCGCTGGCAGCCATCGCTGCAGGTTCCTTTGGTGGGAGCTGCCACTCCCTCTGGGCAGCCCAGCCAGGCAGCCGTAGAAAGTGCAGAGATTATTAGAAAGTGGCAGAACCCGCCCAAGGAACTCACGGTGACTGCTTCCGGCTTGGCTGGAGGCGACGGCAGTGGGTGAAAGAAAGAGCTGCGCCCACCTGCCACGAATGCTGGTGCCAAGCTTTCCCGCTCCACACCAGGCAGGCTGGCAGGGGAATGGGGGAGGAGAGGCCACAACTGAGATGCTCAGCACCCGCCCATCCGCGGCGGGGGGAGCAGCTTCGGCCGTGGCTCCCTTTCCTTCTCCCGCCTATATCTACCGCTGGTGGCCGTCACTGCAGGTTCCTCAGGTGGGAGCTGCCGCTCCCCTCTGGGCAGCCCAGCCAGGTGGCTGTAGAAAGTGCAGAGATTATTGCACTTTCTACGGCCACCTGGATGGGCTGCCCGGAGGGAAGTGGCAGCTCCCACCCGAGAAACCTGCAGCGCCGGCCACCGACTTGGTGGGAGGTGCCGGCGGTAGACAGGCAGTGGGAGAAGGGAGACGTGGCTGCCCCCGCGCCTGCCCATTGCAGATGTGCCAGTGCCATTCCTCCCCACTCCCAGCCTCCGCAGAGAGGTAAGGAAGAGAGAAAGAGAGAACAAGAGAGAGAGAAAGAGAGTGTGTGAGAGAGAGATCAACAGACAGAGAGCGAGATAGAAAGAAAGGAGAGAGAAAGAGATGGGGGAGAGAAATAGAGATAGCAAGAGAGAGAACAAGAGAGAGAAGGAAAGCAAGAGAGAAAGAGTGTGAGAGAGAAAAAATCAAGTGAGAGGGACAGAGAAAGAGAGAGAGAGAGAGAGAGAGAGGGACAGAGAGAGAGACAAAGAAAGAAAGGGAGAGATAGAGAGGGAGAGAGGAAGAGGGAGAGATACTGAGTGAGATAGAGAAAAAATCAAGTGAGAGGGACAGAGAGAAAGAAAGAGAGAGAGAAAGAGATAGTGAGAGAGAGAGAGAAAGAAAACAGAAAGAGAGAGAGAAAGGAAGCAAGAGAGAGGGACAGAGAGAGAGAGAAAGAAAGGGAGAAATAGAGAGGGAGAGAGGGAGAGGGAGAGATAGAGTGAGTGAGAGAGAGGAAGAAATCGAGAGAGAGAGAAAGAAAGCAAGAGAGAGAAAGAGGGACAGAGAAAGAAAGCAAGAGAGAGAGAGAGAAAGAAAGTGGGAGAGAGAGAGAGAGAGAAAGGAAGAGGGAAAGATAGAAAGAGAATGAGTGAGAGAGAAAGAAAGCAAGAGAGAGAAAGAGGGACAGAGAGAAAGATAGAGAAAGAAAGGAATAGAGGGAGAGAGAAAGGAAGAGGGAGAGATACAAAGAAAGTGAGTGAGAGAGAGAGAGAGAGAAAGTGAGAGTGAGAGAGAAAGAGAGAGAAAAAATAAAGAAAGTGAGTGAGAGAGAGAAAGTGAGAGAGTGAGAGAGAGAGAAAGAGAGAGAGAGAAAAAGGAGAGGAAGGAAGAGAGAGAGAAAGAAAGAAAACTCGGCAAGGAGTTGGGGATTTGCTCAACTTCACCTCCCCCTCCTCGATCAAGGCGGCAGCAGTAAGAAAACCGCAGGGTTTTTTTTATAGTCCGGCCCTCCAACAGTCTGAGGGACAGTGAACTGGCCCCTTGTGTAAAATGTTTGGGGACCCCTGCCCCAGATGATAAAATATTGTGAGAACTATGAGGACATCTGAGAAATATTATTAAAAATTTTGGCATTGAATATAATGCATGACACAGATTTAAATAAATGGAGCAAAAATGCAGTTTCATGTTGAACAGTGCAATTCTATTTCTCTACTCAGAAGTAAAATGCATTAATTCTTATGGGATTAATTGGGAGTGAATAAAATATATGTTACATTTCACGTGCCACAATTTTTTAAACAGCGTATGCAGATATGCAGCTTAAAACATGGTCTTCATTTAGGGGAACTGAGACAGTAATGGGTTGCAGCTAGTATTGCTGGAATTGGGTTTCCAGTGGCGGAAATTGAGATGCGCACACAGCTCCACACCCCCAATGTGGGCACGCAGGTACATTTGAGAGATTTGGCTTCTGTGCATGTGCAGCAAGTGAAATCTCATGTGAGGATGCTCTCGCGTGTGAGATTTAGCAAAGAAATAACTGAAAATTGGCAAAATCTCATGCATGAGAGCATCCTCATGCGAGATTTTGCTTGCTGCGCCAAATCTTACGCCGATGAGCAAGTGCGCCTCTGCTGGACACACACGTGCCCATGATGGGGGTGTACCAGTAATGGCCAGTAAGTGGAACCCCCCACCTGAACTGAGATATACAGTATAACTTTTTCCTATTTCTAAAGTTAATGTAATAAATTGTTTGCTTTGAATGGTATTTTTGCTAAACTTTATTTTGCAGGAGATATGCTTGATCTTCTTAAATGGCGAACTCATCCAGAAAAAATTGTAGGTTGCCTGTCGAAACTGAAAGAAATTGATGGTTCTGAAATAGTGAAGGTGAATACAATTGGCACTGTTTATTTTTCTCACTGAGATAAAATGTAAGAATAACATTTCCAAAGGATATAGTTCTTAAATTTGTCTTCCTTCACCTAGTTTCTTCAAGATACGCTAGACACTTTATTTGGGATTTTAGATGAAAATTCTCAAAAGTATGGCTCTCAAGTATTTGACTGTTTGGTAAGGCATATTTTATTATTAATTGTGTTTATATTGATTTTTAAAAATTGGCTAAAATAAACTAATACGTATTTTTCCCCTTAGGTTCACATAATTAATTTGCTGCAGGACAACAAGTTTCATCATTTTAGGCCAGTAATGGATACCTACATTCAAAGTCATTTTGCAGGAGCTCTTGCTTACAGGTAGAAAGGTTTCAATGATTTAAATATGGATGCAATCAGATGATTGGCAGTTAACCACAACTTTAGTTCAAAATGAGTTGCAATCTCCATGGTTAAAATTAAAGTATGGTAAACTGATATATTAAATTAATCATACTTGGTTGTAAAAATTGATCTGAGATTTTACACTTGGTTATCGATACTAAATCAATCATGTATTATATAATTATTTTGCTTTTATATAAACCTAAGTTCATACTGCGTCTTTAACTGTTTTCTGAGTTGGGAAAATGCTTAGTATTAAACCAATTTTAAACTCACAGAGCTAGGACATATTAAGAAGCAATGGGTGGAAGCTTGTTAAAGAGAGATCCAAATTGGAACTAAGGAGAAATTTCCTGACAGATAAATCAATCAGTGGAATAGAAGATATCAAGAAAAGATTGGACAGCTATTTGTTTGGGATCATATAAGGTCTTCAGCCTTGGGCAGGAGGTTGGACTGGAAGATCTCTTTCTAGGTATTTCTAGGCCTATGTTTCTAGGATTCTAAGTACTGTATTTTTGGAGTATAAGCACTTTCCACCACCCCCTAAAAAGGATGAAAATCTGGGTGTGCCTTATACACCAAATGTAGCCCTCTCCAGCCTCTCAAACTGAGCTTTTGGAGGCTGAAAATGGAACTTTAAAAGGCTGAAAACAACCTCTCAAATGAGCTTTGCAAAGCTGAAAAAACAGCCTCTGAAGCAGAGCTTTGCAAGTCTGAAAAAGCAGCCTTTAAAATGGAGCTTTGGAAGGCTAATATACCTGTTCCAAACTGTTTGCTAAGGATGCTAGCCAGGATGCTGGTAGGCAGAATTTTTCCCCCTTATTTTCCTCCCCCAAAACTAAGGTGCATCTTATACTCCGATCCATCTTATAGTCTGAAAAATATGATAGTTTCCCCCTAATTTTCAAATGATTTATTACTAGCTCTTAAACCACATGGTTTGAATATGAATGAGTAAGTTATAGCACAATCAAATCTGAGAGTACAAAAGAAATGAAGGATCAAAGAAAGAATTTGGTCACTAGGTCAGCACAGCTATTCTCTATATTCACACAGCAACTGTGAAAAATACCCATTTAAGGCTAGAAAAAGTTGTGGCTGCTTTTAAGGAATTGTAGAAAGATGCTGGATTTGTATTCCATATACAATGTAGGGCATTTTTTGCCTTTGAACTGCTGCCCTGCACTAATAAATACCCTAACATTTATGGTTTTATAGTACACTTTAATGGACCATGATTGTTACATGTAGTGCTTGACTTACAGTTCGTCATTTACTAACCATTTTACAACAGATCTCTTCCCAAAGTGCTTAGGACCCAGAAATGAAGTTCCTGTGAATACATCCCCTGTGTTCATGTGATCATATTTTGCATACATGACAAAAACACCTCAGAAAACAATGGATTTGTTTAATGACTGCCATATCTTCTTTATGATTGCCACAAAAAAGATAATAAAATTGTATCAGTCACGTGATGACCTTCTTTACAACAGTTGCAACTTAGAATCATTGGAAGTCTCCATTATGTTCATTTGTTAAGGACTACCTGTATACCTAATCTGGAAAGTGAAATATCTTTCTTCTCCAAATAGAAAGCAGTCATGGACTGGTTATTCGCAGAAAACAATATATACTCCAGGTCCTAATTTGCTCTGCTTTATTTGGTTTAATTTGCCTCCTTTAGAATTAATGATACATGCTGTTCTCAAGGATTTTTGAGATTGATTTCCATGTTAAGATTTTTCATTGAACACAACATTGTATTGATTGAAAAGTTCTCTTTAGGAATGTGTACAAATTTTATATAGCTTATGGAGCATATTCAATTGGTCACTCCTCCTTGCCTCTCTGCACATGCCCAATTTTCAGCTCAGTCAGATCTGAAAGAAGCCACAATTTGCAGTTCTCTCTAGTAAAGAACCATTCTTGGACGTCCAGACTCCTGGAATCAAATTTACTTTTTAAAATTTGACCTCTCCATTCTCCAAAAAAAGGAAAAGAAAACATAATAATAAGAGCCGTTTCCAGCGTTGGCTGGCTTTGCTGCTGCCATGGTCCATCACAGGACAGGCATAATTTATGGACTGTGGGCTTTTGGAGGGGTATTCTAGCTTTCACTGTCTAACTCCATACTCACTTAAATTGGAGACACTACAGCCTTGGTTGGTCTCCCCACACTGCTTGAGCCTTTAGCCATTCCTCGGTGGCCATTTTGAAGACTCGCTGATAGTTCTTAGAACTGCTTGGCTGTCAACCAGCTTAATTAATGACAACTGTTTCATGCCTTAGTCCCTCACTCCTGAGGGCGCATCACTGTACACACCACGGGAAGTGCAGCTACCACCACTTCATTGGCCACACAAGCATCCCTTTATATTTGCAGAGTGGGCAAATCCCCTCACCTTTCATCACGCATTATAAGTTGGATGTGTTCACTTCTGTGGAAGCTTCCTCTGGTAGGCGGGTCTTACACATTTAGCCTTGGGGGCTCCAGACCCAATAGGTACCCACCCTTAGGACTACCAGGCTTTGGTATGTCCCATTCCTGGACTATCCGCAACTACACTGGAGAAGGGGTGTTGGTCTGGCCTGAATGCCTTTTTTCAGTGGGTTGCGGGATAGTCCAGTCCCGCTCTAAAGACCTCTGTGGGATCTGGAGCCGTACTTCACTAACATTTTACACAAGCCTCTCTTTCAGCCATCACTTTGCTGAAAACATGTGCAGAGAGGCAAGGAAGAGTGGCCAAAAAACCCCTATGGCTCAGTAATTAAGCAGATCAGATTGTAGCAACCCATTCCTAGACTATCCCACAGACTTGAATGCTATGAAAAACAATAAACAAACAAGCAATTAACAAGCAGCAGTGAAGACGTCACAGCCACTCTCCTTCAAACGTTTTCAACTCACACACTTGACTATAGTTTAGTTTCAGAATCCTGGAATCAATGCAAAGAGACAGTCCTAGGAGAATCCTGAGACGAAAGCCACTTCTTCTTTCACCGAACAGATAAACTTCCACACCCAGAGGCCAAAACGCTGACTATTAAACAGCAGCCCCAATTAGTCTAATGACATCCAGCCACAGGTGATCTACCTTATTTCCTGTAGTATTTACGCAACTGCTCTTTCCTAGCAATTGCCCTGCGGCTGCGTACATCAATGAATGTTTCTCCTTCCGAATCCATTGATGACAATGATGATGAATCACTCAGGGGGTGACTACCTAATGGGCTGTCTGCCATGACCCCCTCTGAGGATCCCATTTCACTTCCACTATCTGCTTCAGACACTTCGCTGTCAGAAGCAGTTGGCAATAAAACTGATCTCTGACCCTGGGAGGATTCACCCACATCCACCCCCACAGTCCTTGGGGCAGGAGCTGCCTCAGAGCCAACCACAACACACACACACGGAAGGCCCCTCCCCTGACTCCAGCACAAGGGACAGGCCTTCTGCGGAAATTGCGTATGAAATGCTTGAATGATGGCAAGAGCATCGATCAATGCAGCCTCCACCCATGAGCAATCGCCCTCTACCCATTGCACTAAGTACTGAAAGCAATCGTTCACCCAACGGCAGTCCCGGATGGTGTGGATCATGACGTCGGGCAGGTGATCCCGAACACAGGGTGCAGGCAGGATAGGTACACTAGGGCGGAGCGGGCAGTTAGGATGAAGAGGGACCAAGAGGGAACGATGAAAGACAGGGTGGACGTGTATGTTGGCAGGCAAGGTGAGATGACACGCCACCTGATTGATGACCTGCTTGATCGGGTAAGGGCCCATGAATCAATTTGTGACGGGGCAACTCCGAGGTGATGTGTTTCGTGGACAACCACATCTTATCCCCAACGGCCAATGGGGGAACGTCTCGCCGGGATTGGTCAGCAAACCACTTGTAGTCCTCCTTGACCTTGATCAGATATCGCTTCACCATTTCATGAACCGTGTGAAGTTCCAAGAGGACGTCCTCTGCTGCTGAGACGGGGAATCTAACAGGGTTAAGGGGAAAAACGAAGGATGGAACCCGTAATTTGCATAGAAAGGCGTGAGTTGTATGGAGCTATGCTGGGGGTTATTAAAAGCAAATTCGGCCACCGGGAGAAAACGTGACTTGTTGGACTTCCGGTCCGACACAAAGCACCGCAGGTATTGCTCAAGAATGCCGATGACCTTCTCGGTGCCACCATCAGTCTGAGGGTGCTGTGTCGAAGCAAAACAAACTTGTACCTTAACACGGATATGAGTTCCCTCCAGAACCGTGCTGTGAATTGAGTCCCCCAGTCCAACACCACCCGATCTGGATGCCTATGGAGCCAGAACACGTTCTGTAAAAATAATTGGGCCGTGACCTGAGCTATGGGCACCTGGCGACAGGGGATGAAATGTACCATTTTTGTCAGCATGTCCACCACCACCATCACTGTGGTGAACCTCAAAGACATTGGCAAGTGTGTGACAAAGTCCATGGACACAGCTCCCCATGGCCTCGTGGGCGTTGGCAATGGCTGCACCAATCCTGGCGGGGCCCCTGTAGCCGACTTGGCCGCACAACAATGTTCACATGTGCTAACATAAGAGTTAACATCATCCTGGAGCCGCGGCCACCAAAACATTCAGGACACTAAGTCCAACGTTTTAAACAAGCCAAAATGACCCGCTGCGGGATTGTCATGACATTGGGACATAATTAATCCACGAAGCAGCCCTGCTGGTACGTACAACTGCCCCCAGTACCAGAGCAGTCCCTCCACAAATGTTCAGGGAGAATTGGGCATCATCTCCCGCACCCACTGTGCCACAAAACCATCCCCCGCTGCATTTCACGAATACGCCTCCGCAAATCGACGGGGTCATTGGTAGCAGCCAAAGCTTCCACGGGCAGGATCGTTTGTAACGGGGATGGTTCTTTGGGATGCAGGGACTCAGGTTTCCGAGAAAAAACATCCGCTCTGGGATTTTGGAAACTTGGCGTGTACCGGATCCAAAAGTTGAACCACGCAAAGAAGAACGACCAACGTATCTGTCGTTGGTTCAACTTTCGGGCCATTTGCAGAAACTCCAGATTCCGATGGTCCGTCTGGACCTCCACCTGGTGCCGAGCGCCCTCGAGGTGATGTCTCCATGTCTCGAACGCCGACTTGACCGCCAACAATTCCTTCTCCCAGATCGTATAGTTCCGCTCCGAGGACGTGAGCTTACGAGAGTGGTAGGCACACGGAAAAAAGGTGCCACCTTCTGGATGGGCCTGTAGAAGCACAGCACCGACGGCAACATCAGAGGCATCGTTCTCCACGACAAACGGCCGACGCGGGTCTGGATGCGGGTCTGGATGCTGCAGCAAGGGTTCTTTCATAAAAGCGTCCTTGAGGGCCACAAAGGCCTGTTGCTCCCCCTCACCCCATTGAAACGGTACGTATTTATGGTACAAGCAGGTGAGAGGCGCGGTCAGATGGGCAAACCCTGGAATGAACGTGCGATAATAGTTTGCAAACCCCAAACAACCTCAGCACATCCTTCACCCTCTGCGGGAGTTGCCAGGTCTTGAGTGCCAACACCTTGCCTGGGTCCATGGCTAAGCCCCCTGGAGAAACGACATGCCCTAAAAATTCAATGGTGGTCTGCAAAAACTGACACTTCTCCAACTTGGCATATAAACTCTGCACTTGCAAACGGTGCAGAACCCGGTGCAAATGCCTGAAATGACTAGACTGTGATGGGGAATACATGAGAATGTCATCAAGATAAATGACCACAAAATGGTCTAACATATCCCTGAACACATAGTTCATCTAGTGCTGGAAAACCGTCAGGGCGTTGGTGAGACCGAAAGGCATCACAGTATACTCAAAATGCCCGCATCGGGTACCAAACGCTGTTTTTCACTCATCCCCTGGCCGTATCCGCACCAAATTATATGTGCTGTGTAAATCAATCTTGGAAAAGACAGTGGCAGCTCGTAAACGTTCCATCAACTCAGGAATCAGTGGCAAAGGATATCGGTTGCACACCGTGATAGCGTTCAGACCCCTAATAATCACAGCACAGACGTAAGTCCCCAGGCTTTTTCTTGACAAACAGAACAGGCGCTTACAGAGACGAGGTCGAGGGCCTGAGAACCCTTTGGCAAGATTTTTGTCTAAGAAGTCCTTGAGGGCCACTAATTCAGGTTCAGACATGGAATATAAGGGGCCAGCCAGAAGCTTGGCATTGGGAAATAGTTCAATGGCACAATCATGGGGTCGATGCGGTAGCAGCCGATCCGCCTCTTTCTCGTTAAACACATCAGTGAATTCGGTGAGGCACTCAGATAACACTGCTGCGGGGATTCTTGGCCCTTGAGCTGCGCAAACATGACGGTGATGGTCCACACACTGCAGACTGGAAAACGTGACTATGTTCTGCGACCACACCACATGAGTATCATGCACACGTAATCACAGCAACCCCAGAACTATAGGAAAAGGGAAGCCCTGCATGACGTAGAACTGGAGAGCCTCCTCGTGGGTCCTGATGCCTATATGCACCAGCACGGTCTGTAATCGGATGGGCCCGGACAACAAAACTCGCCCATCAATCGTTTCCACAGTCAATGGAGGTTCCACAGGACACAAGGGCAACGAATGTCTCTGCGTGAAAGCCTCATCCAAGAAATTTGTGGTGGCCCCCGAATCCATGAGGGCAAGAGCCGCAGTAGACTGAGTACAACGATCTACATGGATTTGAACAGCAATTGGAGGCTGTTGGGGCCTGGATGGGTGTCAACAGACTCAAACTCAACCCGGATAAGACGGAGTGGCTGTGGGTTTTGCCTCCCAAGGACAATTCCATCTGTCCGTCCATTACCCTGGGGGGGAATTATTGACCCCCTCGGAGAGGGTCCGCAACTTGGGCGTCCTCCTCGATCCACAGCTCACATTAGAGAACCATTTTTCAGCTGTGGCGAGGGGGGCGTTTGCCCAGGTTCGCCTGGTGCCCCAGTTGCGGCCCTATCTGGACTGGGACTCATTGCTCACAGTCACTCATGCCCTCATCACCTCGAGGTTCGACTACTGTAATGCTCTCTACATGGGGCTACCTTTGAAAAGTGTTCGGAAATTTCAGATCGTGCAGAATGCAGCTGCGAGAGCAGTCATGGGCTTACCTAGGTATGCCCATGTTTCACCATCACTCCGCAGTCTGCATTGGCTGCCGATCAATTTCCGGTCACAATTCAAAGTATTGGTTATGACCTTTAAAGCCCTTCATGGCACTGGACCAGAATATCTCCGAGACCGCCTCCTGCCGCACGAATCCCAGCGACCGATTAGGTCCCACAGAGTGGGCCTTCTCCGGGTCCTGTCAACTAAACAATGTCGGTTGGCGGGCCCCAGGGGAAGAGCCTTCTCTGTGGCGGCACCGACTCTGGAACCAACTCCCCCCAGAGATTAGAACTGCCCCTACTCTCCCTGCCTTCCGTAAACTCCTTAAAACCCACCTCTGCCGTCAGGCATGGGGGAATTGAAACACCTCCCCCGGGCATGTTTAATTTATGCATGGTATGTTTGTGTGTGCGTCTGTTAGTATATGGGGTTCTTTTAAATCTTGTATAAATTTTAAAGTTTTCTGATTATTTATGATTTGTTCTATCTTGTTGTGAGCTGCCCCGAGTCTTCGGAGAGGGGCGGCTTACAAATCTAAATAATAATAATAATAATAATAATAATAATAATAATAATAATAATAATCGTTAGGTGTCGGTACAATCCAGGGTCATCAGCCAAAGAATCCTGAGATGGTTTAATACCGACCCGACCTAGCTTTGCCACCAAGCTGGGCTGCCCTCGTTTCCCAACTGAGCTGCTGGCTGCGAAACCAGGGCATGGGAACCGCCATCAGGGAATCAGGAACTGTGGTAGAAACACTGGTTGCAGACTCTGGAAGCTGTCCTGGAGGAGTCAGGGTGGCAACAGTCGGGCCAGGAGGAATTGAGACAGCAGCAGCCGTGCTCCTTTACAAGGACAGGCATTCACAAAATGACCTCCCCCCCCCCCGCAATAATAGCACAGGCCTGATGCACGTTGATGAGCCCTCTCCTCCGGGATCATGCGGGATTGAATAAAGCTCACATTCATGGGCTCCCCCCGCAGGGGCACGAGGAGGCAGGGCTGGCATGAAGTGATGGGGCACAGGAACCAGGGTCTGAACTGGCCCAGTGGACACCCCCCGACACGGAGCAGGCATAGGCGTGACGCTAGAAACTTGGGGGGAGGACCGCCCAGCCCAGCCCGATGCACCTCTTGAGCCAGCAGCTGGGCTTCTATGGCCAAGCAGTGCTGCTCCAACTCATCCAGGGTGCCTGGCAAGACCTCATGCACCAACCTATCCAACATTGTCTCTGACAAGCCGTCCAGGAACGCCTCCATCAATGCGGCCTCATTCCACTGCACCTGCACGATGAGACTGCAGAAGTCACTCATATATTCTGCTAACTTGCGCGAGCCTTGTTTCAACTGCTTCAACGCCCTTGTTGCTGTCTGTTCCCGTACCAGATCTGAAAACTGCCATTGCAACTGGGCACAAAAAGTGGTATAATCCTGCAGTATCGGATCATCTCGGTCCAGCAGTGGAGATACCCATGAGGCAGCGGGGCTGGCCAATAAGCTGCAGAGGAACGCCACCTTCTCTGCATCCCTTGGAAAATGTATTATTTGTGCATTGATAAACAGCTACACCTGGTTGAGGAAGGCTGAAAACGTGCGACGGTCGCCCCAAAACTTTTCACGCATGGCCATGAAACATTTCCTCCGTGGTGGGGGCTGTGGAGCAGGAGCCTCCGGTTGCACATGGGGAAGGGCGGGCTGCTTGGACAACACATCCAGCTGTTTCTGCAGCTGAAGCACCATCTGCGTCAAAGTTTGTATTTCTAGACGCAGCGCCTCAAACACAGCCTGCATCTCAGCCACACTAGCAGCCTTTGTAAACCAAGTGCAGGAAAAACAAAAGCAAGGATTTTTACTATAGAAACAGATGATTTTGCATCTTCTCATTTATACAGTCAGACTAATAACACTATATACATTGCAAATTTACACAGATTACCAAAAACTGTTCAGAAGTGTGCAGTTTTCCGAGATTTACGATTATACTGCAAATCAGTTTCACGAATCAATCCCCAAATATAGTCGCCCATCATGTTTTCGTTATATTGTCCTTGGTAACGGCGTTCAAAGTTCATAATGTCCTGGTGAAAGCGCTCACCTTGCTCCTCTGAATAAGCTCCCATGTTCTCTTTGAAGTTATCAAGATGAGCATCAAGGATATGGATTTTGAGTGACATCCTGCAGCCAATTGCAGCATTGTTCTTTATCAGAGTCTGAACCAGTTGGACATAGTTTTCATCTTTATGATTGCCTAGGAAGCTGCAAACCACTGTGACAAAACTGTTCCAAGCTGCTCTCTCCTTTTTATTTATTTATTTATTTTTATTTATTTATTAGATTTGTATGCCACCCCTCTCCATAGACTCAGGGCAGCTCACACTCCTATTCAGCTTCTTGGGAAATTTACTGCACTCTATGATCTTCTTGATTTGTGGTCCGACAAAGACACCAGCTTTGATCTTTGCTTCAAACAGCTTAGGGAAAAAGATCTTGGAGGTAATTGAAAGCTCTCGACTCCTTATCTAGAGCCATGACAAATTGTTTTATGAGCCCCAACTTGATGTGTAGTGGTGGCATCAGCACCTTGCGTGATAGTGCGCTTCAGTATCCTGGCTGTCCCAAAGGCAAGTAAAGCAAGGATATTTAGTAAAACCACCTCGGAGGCCCATCGGGAATGACACCATTTTGAAATATCTGATAACTTCCTAGCCATACTCATCATACTTCAAGGCACCTAGCAACATCTTGACACTGGTGTAGTCCTCTTTCAGGTGCACCAAGTGAGCTACAGGACGAGACGGATACTTGTTCCCATTGTGAAGCAGCACAGATTTGAGGCTCTTGCATGAGCTGTCTATGAAAAGGCACCACTCATTTGGGTTACAGGTGATACCTATAGCTTTGAATAGACCGGCCACATTGTTGTAGAAGCATAGTCCATCTTGATGACTGAAGAAGATGGAAAAAACTTGCTGACGCTTCCTCTGATCTGTGACTTGGACACTTTCATCTAATAAGGTCCATTGCTTGAGCCTTGATGTCAGAAGCTCAGTGTTGGACTTGGTGAGACCAAGGTCTCTGATCCGATCGTTGAGGTCTTTTTGGTTAAGGTAGTGTTGTGATTCAGTCTGAGGCTCCTCAGGGAACGGCTGGAACTCTGCCGACTCCATGGTCAGAGGGGGAGGACGAGGAACAGGAGGAGGAGGAGGACCTGGCAGATGGGGAAGAGGAATGTCAGGACGAGGAGGAGGGAGAGCAGCCTGAGATCCCCGGGGGGAGCTCTCCCCAGCGAGTAGCCTGGAGTCATTAGATGAGAACGCACAAGCCATCATAGATATGAGGCAGAGAAGGGCAGCACAACGAAGGGGACAATTAGCCAGGTATTTCCATCCCTAATAGGCAACAGCTGGGTTTGGGTGTGGTTCTCCTCAGAAAGGTTGAAAAGGCAGGCCCGCCCTTCCTGTATTGTGGGAGTCCTGTGACCTTGCTTCGATCCTTGGCGTCTCTGATTCTGGCTTGTGGCCTCGAAGGCTGAAAACTTGGGAGAGGCGTGAGTTTTGTTATCTACAGTGGTGTGTGTGCCAGCAAGAAGCCTGTTGTATTGTCTGGCCGTCGTGACTTTTCTGTGAAGCTTCATAGCATTCCAGTTTGTAAGAACAGTTTTTGTTATCTGTGTTTGTTTTCAAAGATATAAAATGACTTTGCTTTTTACCAGCGTGTCTGGATACTCTTTTTAGTTGGTGTTGATGTCTGGGGGAACCCAGACAGAACAGGTAGTATGGCTTCCGCTCCTCATCTGCATATGAAGAGAAATCGTGATCTTCACTGCTGCCTTCAAAAGAAAGCAGCAGTGTCTGACCTGCTGCTTTCTTTTGAAGGTGGTGTAGCTCTGTCTGGAGGTGTTGGTACAGGAAGTTCAGGGCAGTGTGGTACTGGGGTAATAGATGAAGGAATGTCAGGATACATTACAGACGGTGCATTTTTGCCAGTGCGACATTTGGAAGGGTCCACCGTGCAGAAGTAGCAATTTGTTGAGTGATCAGTCGGTTCACGCCAAATTCTTGGGATAGCAAAATGCATGGCTCTCTTCTCTTCCCTGTACCAACCTATAAGCAAACAAAATAAAATTTGGATTGAGAATTTGATTTAGGCCTATTTCACACTAATGACTAGAGATATTTACAATATTAACACAGTTAATGTGCTATTTAAGAGAGTAGCGTTTATCCACTTACCTTCAAGAGTTTTCTTCCAGTGCTCACATGTGAAATGAGAAGCCCATGGTTTGTCTTGGTCACCAACAGGCATGCTGAAGTATGCTTTGTAGGCCTCACACATCTTAGCAGATGCTTCCACAGAGTACTCTTTCACTCTTGTCTTTATAAACTAGCCACATATATAGCAAAATGTGTCTGCTGGATGTATGCAACCTCTTGATGCCATCTAAATTGACTAAGTTGCTGTGTACTGTAAGGAAAAAGGATGTCTGTCCAAACTTGATAAAAATGGTCTTTATTCCATGCAGTACAAGAGTGTACTGAGGATTGAGCAGAGCAAGATTGATTACCCAGTACCAGAGTAACACACAATATATACATTTACATTCCTAAGTTCCTCCTGTATTATTAGTAGTAATTAGTCTATATATAAGTAGTTATTAGTCTACTTAACAATGAATTAAGACTTCAATGTAGAACTAAGTTTTGTTTTTTATTTTAGAGATCTCATAAAGGTATTGAAGTGGCATGTTGACCGATTTACTGAAGCAGAAAGGCAAGCACACAATCAGGAAGTATTAAAGGTAATAAAACTTAAACAAATGGTTTCAGTTCAGCGGTGAAATCCAATTTTTTTTACTACTGATTCTGTAGAGGTGGCTGGATGGGCATGGTGTGACATGGTTGTGCAGTCGATGGGTTTGGCTTGGGTGTGGCAAGGGAAGGATACTGCAAAATCTCCATTCTCACCCTACTCCAGGGGAAGGATATTGCAAAATCCCCATTCCCTCCTTACTCCTGGAAGAAGGATATTGCAAAATCTCCATTGTCATCCCACTTTGGGGCCAGCTGATTCTCCAAACTACTTAAAATCTCCACTACTGGTTCTCTAGAACCTGTCAGAACCTGCTGGATTTCAGCCCTGTTTCAGTTAACTTTTTCTAACCTGCTTCTATTCAGAGGCTTTTACTAGATTACAGTTCCTGCGATTTCCAATAAAGGTGGTTCCATTTGTCTGTCTGTCTGTGTGTGTGTCTGTCTGTGTGTCTGTTTGCTTGGATTTCTAGGCTGCCCTTCTCCAGCGGTGGCTTACAGAGTAAAATCAAATACAAAAGTACAAAATATAAAAAATCCAAACATAGTATAGAATATATATAATAGAATTCTTTATTGGCCAAGTGTTATTGGACACACAAGGAATTTGTCTTGTTGCATATGCTGTCAGTGTAGATAAAAATATATAGTTTTGTCAAGAAACATGTGGTACAACACTTAATGATTGTCATAGGGGTCAAATAAGCAATGAAGAAACAATAAATATTAATAAAAATCTTAGGATACAAGCAACAAGTTACAGTCATACAGTCCTGGGTGGGAGGAAATGGTGATAGGAATGATGAGAAAAAACTAGTAGAAATAGAAATGCAGACTTAGTAAAAAGTTTTACAGTGTTGAGGGAATTATTTCTTTAGTAGAGTGGTGGCATTCGGGGAAAAACTGTTCTTGTATCTCATTGTCTTGGTGTGCAGTGCTCTGTAGCGACATTTTGAGGGTAGGAGTTGAAACAGTTGATGTGCAGGATGCAAGGGGTCAGTAAATATTTTCACCGCTCTCTTTTTGACTCGTGCAGTATACAGGTCCTCAATGGAAGGCAGATTGGTAGCAATTGTTTTTTCTGCAGTTCTGATTATCCTCTGAAGTCTGTGTTGGTCTTGTTGGGTATAAAATCTGATTTAAAACCCCAGACAATTAAAACCATTCAACTAGAATCCAATCACAATCATACTCTCATACTGTCACCTGGAGCAAGAATGGCAATGCTCAACGGTCCCAGGCCTGCCAGTAAAGATATGTTTTTAGAGCCTTATGAAAGGCCAGGAGGGTGGGTATGGTGCGAATCTCTGGGGGAAGTTTATTCCAAAGGGCAGGAGCTGCCACATAGAAGGCCCTTCCCCTAGGCCCCATCAGGCAACATTGCTTGGCTGATGGGACCTGGAGAAAGCTGACCCTGTGGGCTCTAACCATCCGCTGGGAAGCATGAGGTAGGAGATGGTCCCGTAAATAATCTGTTCCTAAGCCATGTAGGGCTTTAGAGGTAATAACCAACACTTTAAATTGCATTTGGAGACAAATTGGTAGCCAATGCAGCTCACAGATGGTAATATATGGGTATACCTCAGTAGGCCCATAAAAGCTTGCGTGGCTGCATTTTGGACTAGCTGCAGTCTCTGAACATTTTTTGAACGTAGCGTCATGTAGAAGGCAGTGCAGTAATTGAGTCGCAAGATGATGAGGGCATGAGTGATTGTGGGAAGAGAGACTCCCTGTTCAAATAGGCCCGCAACTGGTGCACCAGGCGAACCTGTGCAAATGTCCCCCTTGCCACAGTTGAGAACTGTTGTTCTAGGCTCAGCTGTGGATCAAGGAGGACTCCCAAGTTGTAGAACCTCTCTGAGGGGAACAAAAATTCCCCTTTATCTGACACATCTAGAAGCAGGTTGAAGAAGCTGATTTAATCAGATTACTAATATTGTTTATATACAAAAATAAAAATGCTAATTCATAACAAATGAAGTTACCATTGCCTGTATCTGGAGTAGAGTCAATTGTATTTTCCTGTACAAGATTAATTTTTCTCAAACCTCTCATCCCATTGATTCACCCTGAAATTTTTGTGAGTGAGAGATTGCAATTGTGGAAAGATAGATACAGTACAGTGGTACCTCTACTTACAAACTTAATTCATTCCATAACCAGGTTTGTAAGTAGAAAAGTTTGTAAGAAGAAGCAATCTTTCCCATAGGAATCAATGTAAAAGCGAATAATGCATGCAAACCATTAGGAAAATCCAAAACATTAAGACTTAAAAATAAAAGAGGCGGGTGGACGAAGTGGAGGCGAACAGAGTGGGGACAGACGCGAGCCGGGAAAGCAGCAGGAGAGAGGGGATTTCCGGCTGTGGAGCAAGGCGTGACCTCCAAGCAGCACCGTTGACGGCAAAAGAAGAAGAAGAGCCAGCCTCCGTACGAGCATGCAACCACACAGCCCAAGGCGGCAGAGGAGAAAAAAAAGCAGGCGACCCCGCAGTCAGGCTGCTTCCCATGTCTGCAAAGCGGAAGAGCACCCCTTGGCTTCTTTCTGCAGCAGGAGGAGGAGGTGGAGGCAGGCACGGAGGGCTCCAGCTTCCCAAAGCGAGGAAGAAGGAAGAGGAGTTGGTCCCCAATCCTCGTGCCCGCCGGCTGGGCTACTGCTCCTCCCCCCGGAGCTCCCAAAACACGGTCGGAGAAGGCTTGTTTCTCTCTCTCACTCGCTCTCCTGCCCGCTACAAAGACACCATGGGGAAAAATCCTTGTAGCCGGCAGGAGAGCGAGCGAGAGAGACAAGCTTTTTGTCTTTGTAGCCAGCAGGGGAGCAAGTGAGCGAGTGAGAGAGAAGAGCCTTCTCCAGCTGAGCCTCAGGAGAACAAGGATACCTCTGCCGGCTGGGAACCTGGTCTTGTCCAGCACCCAACCCTCCTGGCGGCCACTTCTCCCTGCGGTGTCTGTGTCCTCCCGAGGCACAGCCGGAGAAGGCTCATCTCTCTCGCTCGCTCACTTGCTCTCCTGCCGGCTACAAGGACAGGGAGGCGTGGCATCAGGACTTTCTCCCCGCGTTGCCCAAATCCTCCCATGGGGAGAAACTCCTCACACCAGGCCTCCCTGTCCTTGTAGCCAGCAGGAGAGAGACGAGCCTTCTCTGGCTGCGTCTCAGTAGGACAAGGACACCTCCACCGGCTGGGAAGCTTGTTTTGTCCAGCACCCAGCCTTCCTGGCGGTCAGGTCTCCCTGCAGTGTTCATGTCCTCCCGAGGAAGAGGAGTTGGTCCCGAATCCTCTCATGCGCTGCAGCAGGGCAGCTCTGCCTGGTCAAGTTACTGCTCCTCCCCACGGAGCTCTCAATATGTGCAGCTGGAGAAGGCTCGTTTCTTTCTCTCACTTGCTCACTTGCTCACTTGCTCTCCTGCCGTCTACAGAGACAGGGAGGCGCGGCGTCAGGACTTTCTCCCCATGGTGTCCTTGTAGCGGGCAGGAGAGCAAGCAAGCGAGAGAAACAAGCTTTCTCCAGTCACGCAAAGGAAGAGGAGTTGGTTCCGAATCCTCATGCATGCTGTAGCAGGGCAGCTCTATCCGGCCAGGCTCCTGCTGTTTCTTCCACGCCAGCACTTGGATCAACTGTGGGGAAGGCTGTTTTCATTGCGAGAGGACGGTCCCATGGGAAGGTTGCTGTTTCTTCCCCGCCAGCGCTTGGATCAATTGCAGGGAAAATGTAAGAAGTAGAGCAGAGAGGAGGGTAGGGGAAGTGCTGGCATGGAAGAAACAGTGACCCTTCCATGGGACCGTCCTCTCACAATGAAAACAGCCTTCCCCACAGTTGATCCAAGCGCTGGCGTGGAAGAGACAGTGACCTTTCCACAGGACCGTTCTCTTGCAATGAAAACAGCCTTCACGCCATCCCTTCCACCCCACTTTTTCCTCGTTCAATCAGTTAAGAAGCAAATGGGGGCTGTTTCTTCCCGACCAGCACTTGGATCAACTGCAGGGAAGGCTGTTTTCATTGCGAGAGGACGGTCCCATGGAAGGGTCGCTGTTTCTTCCATGCCAGCACTTCCCCTACCCTCCTCTCGGCTCTACTCTGTACATTTTCCCCACAGTTGGCATGGAAGAAACGCATTTCCAGGACACCCAACTCGCATTTCTTCCTCCACACGCACCCATTCCTTACATTTCCAGGACACCCAACTCGCATTTCTTCCTCTATACGCACCCATTCCTTACGTTTCCAGGACACCCAACTCGCAGTTATAGTTTATTAGATTTGTATGCTGCCCCGCTCCGAAGACTTTTACCTCCCCACCCTTTCCTTACGTTTCCAGGCATCCCACTGTCATTTCTTCCTCCACCCGCCCCCTTTTGTTACGTTTCCAGGACACTCCACTCGCATTTCTTACTCTATCCACCCTTTCCTTATGTTTCCAGGCATACCATGGTCATTTCTTCCTCCACATACACCCTTTCCCTGCCTCTCCAAGCACTCCGCTAGCCTTGCTTTATCCACCAACCACCCTGGGGCGCCTGTGGAGAGCTCCTTGGACATGCCATTTTCTAGCAAATGGGAGGGGGGGGGAGGGGGGAGACCCCGCACAGGAAAGCCTGGCTCCAGTTCCTTTTTGATCATCAGAGCTTGCAAACTTAAAAACACTTGTTTTGGCCGCTGCTCGCAGCAGCAACAGCCGGGAGAGAAGCAAGGGTTTGTAAGATGAAAATGGTTCATGAGAAGAGGAAAAAAAATCCTGAATGCCCGGTTTGTATCTCGAAAAGTTTGCATATATAGGTGTGCATATAAGTAGTGGTACCGCTGTACTTAATTTGGCCACAAAATAGATTGGTTCTGTTTGATAGGTGACAGTATAAAGAACAAAATCATATTCACATAGATAAGTATTTCCCAAACTTTTGACATATGTCTATCTATAATTTTTGTAATGCTTAGTACCCCTCATCAAAAAAAATGGATGTATTTTAATAACAATCAAAATATTTTTCTTTTTTCTTTTTTTGGTACATACACAAAATAATAATAAATGAAAAATAAAATTATTCATAATAAAATATAAATAAAAGTTATATTATAAATAATATTTATTTGGATCAATGAGAAAGATGAAATTGTTTGTGCTGAGGTGACAGATTGTCATAATTTGGTTCCCTGGTTCTTAATTTTAATCTGAGATGCGATTCCATGTCCAATAGTCTGAAAAAGCATTTTCACATTTCAGAACTCTTCCCATACCCCTGGGGGTACGCATACCACACTTTGGGAAACACTGACATAGATAATTGTATTGATAATAGAATAGGATAGAAAAGGAAGTGCAAATAGAAGATACTGCTTAAGTTATAGTGATGGCAAGGGAAAAAATATTTCCACACATTTGGAAATTAGTAAATATTAATATTTTCTACTGATCTATCATAGTCTATTGCAAGGATTTGCAACCTTAAACACCTGAGCCTTTTGGACCCATTTCCCACAGAAAAGAAAACACTGAGAGCCACAAAACCTGGCTGGGTGTAGCCAACTTGACATCACTCACTCCCACCCAGTCACATGACCCCCTAGACCAGTGATGTTGAACCTATGGCACGAGTGCCACAGGTGGCGCGTGGAGCCATATCTGCTGTCGGATTTCAGAGGGCCCCCACCTTTGCAAGGTGCTCAGCCTGTTGGGACTGAGCCAGGGTCTTCCGGAGTAGATGGGTATTAAAGTACAGACCAAGCATGTTCGAATGAACTAAACTTTTATTAGAAAAAGTAGAAAAATAAATTGTGTCTCGAGAGACATAAAAATGGACACCTACATTGCTAAAGAAAGTAGATCGTAATAATGGATGCTCGGAAGCTAGAGAGCTTCTTCTTCCTGCGAGGAGGAGGATGTGAGCAAATGGTTACATCATAGAGGAGGAGCTACATTAATAAACAGAGTTAACTATCTAACTACTGGATGTTTCTTAATGTCTTTGGAGGCTGTCAATCCACAGCATGACACCCCTTCTTTGTCAGTCATCAGAGACATAAGGGATATCAGGACATCAAGACATCAATTCACTTAAGGCACATTTTGGTGGAAAGGTATTCATGTTGATCAGCTGGCAACGGCTTATTCAGCAAGTCAGCGATCTGCTCAGCAGTAGGCACGTGCTGAAGTTTCACGAATCCGTCTCTCACAAGCTCTCTGGTATTTCTATACCGGATGTCAATGTGCCGTGAACGAGCTCCAACAAATTCAGCTTCAGCAATATATGTGACTGAAATATTATCCTCCATAATAATAATTGGTTTCTTTGGGGTTTGCCAAATACTATCAATGAGAGGAAAAAGAGAAGTTAACGCATTACAGCAATCAGAAACACATGCATATTCAGACTCAGTTGAAGAGCAAGAAACAAACTTCTGCTGCCTAACTTTCCAAAAGAAAGGACAACCATTTAAAAACAGTATATAACCAGAAGTACTTTTTCGTGTTTCTGTGTCACTTGCCCAGTTAGCATCTGCATAACAAATCACTTCAGGGTACTCAACATGTTTCAGCTCAAGGTACAACTTCTTGTCCTTAGTGAGCTTCATGTATCTCAACAGTCTCTTTATGCAAGACCAGTGAAACGTGGTTGCGTTGCCAACGTATCTGGACAGTAGATTCACACTCAGTGAGATGTCAGGTCTTGTCCAACTGCTGATGTAGAGTAGTGATCCAATCACTGACCGGTACAGCGTTTTGTTCTGGAAATCAGGATACTCTTCTCGGGTTAACCTGTAAAAATCAGTCTGCATAGGAGAACGACAAGTATGCGCCTCAGACATGTTACAATTTTGCAAAAGCTGGTCAACCTTACTTTCTTGTGAAAGAGAGAACCCCTTCTCAGTTTTCTCAAACTGTACACCTAGATAATCATTAATATGCCCTAGGCTTTTTAAGGTGAAATGTTTCTCAAGACCCTTAGCAAAAGTTTTACTGGTGCTTTCATTTGGACCTATCTAAACAATATCATCTACATAAACAAGAACAATTTCATAAGTCTTACCTTGCCCTTTTGTAAACACGCATTCATCAGGGACGGACTTAATAAAGCCCATTGAATTTAGCTTTTGGGTTAAGAGTTTGTACCACATAAGGGCACTTTGTTTGAGGCCGTATAAAGACTTGCTCAGAGACCAGACTTCACATTCTCGGTCCTGGAACCCGGGAGCACCCTTGACGTAGATCTCTTCATTCAGATCAGCGTTCAAATAGGCAGTCTCTACATCGAACTGAAAAACCTCTAAGTTCAAAGCAGTAGCAGTGATTAGGGCAATCTTGACACTCTCATTTTTGACCGTGGGTGAAAATGTGTCAGTGTAGTCATCTGGATAAACTTGAGAGAATCCTTGAGCTACAAGTCTAGCTTTATACAGCTTTCCTTCATTAGGTTTTTGTTTGACTTTATACACCCAGCGCGTGCCAATGACTTTCTTCTTGTTGGGAGGCTCCACCTGTTGGAACACCTTAAGTTTCTTTAAACAGTCCAGTTCGCGTTCCATAGCCTCGTACCATTTTTCTTGTTCAGATTCAGGTAAAAGTTTGATCTGGTGAAAATGATCAGGTGGAAGTGTAAGATTATTACAAATGAAAAGAAAGGGAGATTCAGATACTTGCTGTGTATATCTCTTTGGAGGGGTTCCTTTTGTGGTTCTCTTTGAACGTCTTGCAACCTCGGTCCATCCTTCATCATCATCTCCGCCTTCAAGTTCATCGTCAGGGATTTCCTCTGCGACTGTCGAAGGCTGTTCATCGTCTGGAACATCAGGAATATCTGGCACAGTTCCCTGGGCATCAGGTATCGCCACACCTTCCTTAGGAAAATAAACTGAAGTATCATTACTATGTATACTGGACCAATTTGTGTCTTCCTCAAATTTGGCTGAATTAGAAATATAGACTCTGTGATGAGAGTCAGCAAATTTGTGGTACTGGGAGACTTCATCAAAGCCGATGAATCTCATTCTTTCTGACACAGGACCTCCTTTCCTTCTTTGTTCAAGTGGAATGTTAACAGTGGCATAACAACCAAAAATGTAGATGTTTTGAACATCGGGCTTCTTGGCATGAAGCAAGTAATAAGGAGTGTCTTGTATGACGCTACTCCATGTTCTGTTAACAATGTAATTAGCATACCTTACTGCTTCGCCCCAGTATGAAAAGTCCAAATCTGCATCCTCAAGGAGACAACGAAACATCGTCTGCAGAATCCCGTTACGGCGTTCACAAATACCATTGTGAGGAGGAGTCGCGGGTGCTGAGGTCTGCTGGCGGATTCCATTCCTGGCCATCCATCCTTGGAACTGTTGCGACATGAATTCGTCTCCACAGTCACTTTGAATTCTCTTGATCCAGACGTCGTGTTGGGTGAGTATCTCTGCAGCAAAGTCTTTAAAGACCTCAAACGCCTCTGATTTTTGTTTTAAAAAAAAACATAGCCAAATCGTGAGTAACTGTCAACTACAGTTAAGAAATACTTACGTTTACCAACAGTAGGCTGAAATGGACCGACAACGTCGGTATGGACCAATTCAAAAATGCGTGAAGACAATCGAAGAGCAACCTTAGGTATGGGTGAATTTTTGGACTTGGCTGAGTTACAAATTTTGCAGTCTAAGTAAACTTGGCAAGTCCCATCAATTTTAAAACCATCAACATATTCAGACATCTTTGCTAAGACGGGGTAAGAAGCATGCCCCAAGCGACGATGCCATCTGTGAACACACCTGGAATGAAAAGATTTGTTTGTTAATACATGTTTGACATTTGTAACAGTATTAGGAACCTCAGGGATTTCATTGGCTTTAGAAGCCTCTGAACTAGTAGTTGCACCAGGTTTTCTCTCTGGACCTGTGCTTTCGCCCATTGGAACGCTTATACTTACACCACCTTTGCTCGGAGGTTTAGGTTTTAAATAAAAAACACCTCTGATGGGAATGGCAGTAGCGAGAATTTTGCCATCCTTGATGATTTGAGTCTCTATACGTTCATGGGTTACTACAGTCCCTAATTCTTCTCTCAGGCAATACACACTAAGAATGTTGTTCTTGGCAGTTGGAACGTAGAAAACATCTGAGATATGGCAGTCCAGTTCTTTGACGTAGACTTTTCCTTTTCCTTCCACTTTGGAGTGTTGCTCCGCAAATCCAAACAGTTCCTTGACATCTGTCTTGTGTAGCTCAGTGAAGGATTCCTTCCGGTATGCGATGCACCGCTGCTCCGCTGTCTAGGGTCTATAACTGACGTATGTCGTAGAGTGGACTCTTCTCAGGAACAGTGTTGAGGAAGATGGTACTAACGTAAGTAGCTTTCTCATCTTTGGAGTCTTTGGGAGTTGTCTTTGCAACCCCAGAACTCTTTCCTCGGGATCCTTTCTTCTGTGCCCCCTTTGGTTGAGTTGGATATGGTGGAGGATCAGATTCGCCAGAGTGGACACTTTGCAAATCAGCAGACTTACGAGTGTCATCCTTCTTAGGTTGTTTCTGGCGTGGGTACTTTGGTGTACTGGTTTTCTGTTGACCGCTTTTTGCCAAGTTAGGTTTAAATGCTGCTGACATAGGCCTAAGGCTAGTGTGCAGCAATTTTGCTTCTTCAGTTAGCATGTTACAGAGTCTTTGTGTGGTCTTTTGGGCCAATGGAAGTATATTAAACTTGTAAATGACTTCCCTCCATTCGGGACCAAGGGAAGTTATGATAGCAGCATTGACTTGATTATTGTCATAGCGATATCCTCTCTCCTCCAAATCTTTGTGCATTGTTAGCATCTTGGATAAGTGTGGAGCAAGTTCATTCCCAGTTGGAAGTTTAGTATTGTTGAACTTGGATATCAGGATGTAGTTACCTTCATCTGATATTGGCCTAGATACATTAGATTTAGAATCATAATGGATCACTTCATGCATAGTAGCTTCAGGAAAAACTTTTTCTTTCTGAGCATACCAGCCACTAGCGGCCACTGTTGCGTAAGTTGCTGCGGTGGGTAAATTGACCCCCCCGTGGCTTCCAAATTCAAAAGGCAAATGTTCCGGGGTTTTTTCTGTGGGCAGTTCTGCCCCCCTTTCTTCCTTTGGAAAGGCCTCTATATGAGATAACGCGGCAGGATAGAAGTGTGTGATCACTGAACCATGGCCCTTTTGCGCATGTGTGTCTTCGGCTTGGTAAGACAAAGACATTCCTGCCTTATCAGTAGGTTGGAATTTTTCATGCGTGGTCTCTGCTAGAGACAAAGACTCCATTTTTTCAGTTATCATCTTTAATTGGAGTTTCTTCAAAGCCCTTAATTCAGTTCTCGCATCAGCAGCTTTCTCTAAGTAACTAAAGTAAATTTCTCGCTGCGCATTATTCTTAATAGTAGGTAAATTATCGAAGTGAATACAGAATGACTCTAGACCGTGAATTTCCTTCTCAAGTTTATCAATGATTCCCTCAATTTTCTCCAGATTCAGGGCTGTCCCTTTTATTTTAGCTGAAGTGAGAGAAACCAGATCATCAGAATGCTTTGTTTTGGCAGAAGCCTTTGAAGGCAAAGCTGATGACTGAAAGCTTTGAGATTGAAAGGGTGTCAGAGTTTCCTCTTCTGCCTCTTCGTCACTGGGCTGATTTGAAGTACTGTCTGTGGGAACCCCAGATTTAACTTCTTCCTCCCAAATCCCAATTCCATCATCAATCAGATAAGAGTGACTTACGATTTGTTGAGATTCGCCAGCTTCAGAGGGTTCCGACTCAGGTTGCAAAGACATGATTAATTTCCTTTTATCGTCCGAGGCACGGATAATTTCTTTGAGCTCAGCAAGCTGCTGGCCGCAGATTGAATCGATGTAGCTTTGCGTGAGGGGATTTCTCTTTCTTTTGGCTGGCATCAGGAAAAGACAGCCAGTGTGCTTACTGAATGTAAGCAGGGTCTGTTTGTTTAATAGTGAACCATCCTCTTGCTTACCATGTCGGATTTCAGAGGGCCCCCACCTTTGCAAGGTGCTCAGCCTGTTGGGACTGAGCTAGGGTCTTCCGGAGTAGATGGGTATTAAAGTACAGACCAAGCATGTTCGAATGAACTAAACTTTTATTAGAAAAGGTAGAAAAATAAATTGTGTCTCGAGAGACATAAAAATGGACACCTACATTGCTAAAGAAAGTAGATCGTAATAATGGATGCTCGGAAGCTAGAGAGCTTCTTCTTCCTGCGAGGAGGAGGATGTGAGCAAATGGTTACATCATAGAGGAGGAGCTACATTAATAAACAGAGTTAACTATCTAACTACTGGATGTTTCTTAATGTCTTTGGAGGCTGTCAATCCACAGCATGACACCCCTTCTTTGTCAATCATCAGAGACATAAGGGATATCAGGACATCAAGACATCAATTCACTTAAGGCACATTTTGGTGGAAAGGTATTCATGTTGATCAGCTGGCAACGGCTTATTCAGCAAGTCAGCGATCTGCTCAGCAGTAGGCACGTGCTGAAGTTTCACGAATCCGTCTCTCACAAGCTCTCTGGTATTTCTATACCGGATGTCAATGTGCCGTGAACGAGCTCCAACAAATTCAGCTTCAGCAATATATGTGACTGAAATATTATCCTCCATAATAATAATTGGTTTCTTTGGGGTTTGCCAAATACTATCAATGAGAGGAAAAAGAGAAGTTAACGCATTACAGCAATCAGAAACACATGCATATTCAGACTCAGTTGAAGAGCAAGAAACAAACTTCTGCTGCCTAACTTTCCAAAAGAAAGGACAACCATTTAAAAACAGTATATAACCAGAAGTACTTTTTATCATTGTTGTTAGCCGCCCCGAGTCTGCGGAGAGGGGCGGCATACAAATCCAATAAATTATTATTATTATTAGCTCAGCTCCAACGTGCATGTGTGTGCCGGACAGCTGATTTTTGGCTCACGGAGGCTCTGGGAGGGTGTTTTGGGCTTACAGAGGGCCTCCAGGGGGATGGGGGATGGCATTTTTACCTTCCCCTGGCTCCAGGGAAGCCTTTGGAGCCTGGGGAAGGTGAAACGCAAGCTTACTGGGCCCACCAGAAATTGGGAAACAGACCATTTTTGGGCTCCAGAGAGCCTGGGGAGGGGAGAGAAGCTCTTTTTGTCCTCCTCAGGCACTGAATTATGGGTGTGGGCACTCGAGCATGCGTGATAGCATGCGCCCACACTCTTTTGGCACCCGAGGAAAAAAACATTCGCCATCACTGCCGTAGACATACCTACTCAGCCGGTCATTATGGCAGAGAACCCTTGTTAAAAAAACCACAGGGAGCCATAAAACCCTTTTGATCTCCCCCCCTTTCGTTCCCTCCCTCCACCCACTCTCCGTATCTCTCTCTGTTTCTCTCCCTCCTACATCTCCCCCGTCTATCTCTCTCTCTCTGTGTCTCCCCACTCTGTATCTTTGTCTGTGTGTTTCTCTCTCCCCCTCTCTGTATATCTCTCTCTGTGCCTTTCTTTCTCCCCCATCTCCCCTTTCTCCCCCATCTCCCCATCTCTGTATCTCTATCTGAGTGTGTGTGTGTGTCCCCTCTGTCTGTATCTCTCTCTCTCTGTATCTCTCTTCCACTCCCCATAACACCTCTGATATGAGGTGTTGTGTAGGCCATGGGTTGGGCACAGGACAGTTAACAGTTCACAGTGGGGCTGATGTGGTCCCCTCCTCTTCCTGGAGCCCATTACAACTTACAGCTCTGAGCCCGCACTGGCAGGAGGGCTGCCTTGACTGCAAATCTGGTATGAAGGAAAGTATAGGAACATTTCACTCCAGAACTAAGACTCTGGCCATCACCTTGCCATGTGTCATTCCTCCCTTTTTTCGATTTAATTAAAGAACTAAAACTCAAAGATAGCTGGATAGAAATCCAAAACTTAAAAAATTTACTTTCTATTCAGATAGACATCAATCTTGGTCAAGACTAGATATGGTTTGGACAACAACAGAACTTAATACAAAAATACAGTCGGTTGAGATAGAACCTAATCTTATTTCAGATCATAATGCTCTTAAAATAATATGGAAAGGAACAAAACAATGCCATAGATGGACACTTCAAAAATCAATTCTCCACTGCAGCTGGAAGGAGAGTCCAACATGGGTAGTTTACCAATCCTATTGGTAGAGACTGAGTTAAATATTTACATATTAATTGAGTACCGCCCCCTTGTATCCCCCATGAGCTCAGTTTTAAAAACTCAGTCTAAGGGTAGAGACTTACTGAGTTTGAGCTTAGGAATTAGAATTAGATTTTAAAAAATGGAAAATAATCAATAAAATGTTTATAACCTGTTTAATCTTCTGCTGTGTCTTTCAGATTCAGGAAGGAAGAAGTGGAGCAGATGGAAAGGGGTCCCTGCCCTCCGAGGGCAGCACCCCCAACAAACCTCCTCAGGGGTTTTGTATTCCTCCCGAGGGAACACCCCGCAGAGGAGCATCCAGCCTGGGGTCCCTGGCCTCCGAGGCCACACTAAGGCTGCAGGCCGAAGGTGGGGGGGCCCGCCCCCCCCACTGGGAGGCTTGAAATCGCTCCCAGGAACCGGCAAGGCTCGCCGGAGGAGTGATCAGCTGTTCGGCGGCAAGAAAAAAAGCCGCCGCCGAAAAAGCCGCCGCCGATAACGCCGCCGCCACTGCGAGAGCGCTGCCGCCGGAACCACCGGGCAATTGAGGGCAGCAGTGGCGAGAGCCAGGGCGACCCCCCTGGCGTAGACCACCACCAGCGGCAGGACAGGACGCGGCAAGCCCCAAGAAAGACCGCGAACGGCACGGGCGCCGCCATCTTGGTGGAGGTCGTGGGCAGGCGCAATAGCGCGCATAGGCGGCATTCTGGCGGCAAGAGCACACGAAGGGGCGGTTAGACCCCGGTGCGCAGGCGCAAGAGGCTGAGAAGCCGGGGCGCCATTTTGGTTCAAGCTGCGAGGGCGTGGAGCCAAAAGTTTCTGTTTTCCAGGCAGTAACCGTGAGTAAACATGGAAGAACAGACCGGGACTGACAAGAGCAGCTCCCCCGCTGTTAAGGATAAGGGCAAGGGGAAGGCAAAGGACAAGACTAAAGCCTCCCACTCCTCCAGCTCCTCACTGAAGGAAGCGGAGAAACGGATTAAGGCCCTTGAACAGAAACTGGAAGCGGCCCTGCAGCCCTCCCCCTCAGGATTGCCCCTTACACAGCGGCAGCAGGTGACCCCTGATCAGATGACCACCCAATCTCCCTTGGGGACTACAGGGATCATGGCAACAGGGGACTGGTCACCTGATAGACAATTTCTGCCTATATCTCAGGCCATGCCATCTCCTGGCGCTTCCTGGCCCAGACCAGGGTCTGCAGGTCAATCGGTCAGAAGCCTACAAGGGCCTTCAGCTACATTTACCCCCACAGCAGCAGGCTTAAGGGGTCCATCTGGCTCCTGGCAACAGATGGCACCTGACTTACAAGAAATCATTGCCAACGTTTATTCACAAGGCATTGCAACAGGGGTGCAACAAAGCACTAGGCCTCCGCAACAGGCACCAGAAAGAAATCCTTGGTCAGTACCGCCCCCTTCGGGTGTGGGGTCGCTCATGGATGAACCACAGTTTGAGGAGAGTGACAGAGAATATGACTGGTCAGAGGATGAGACAGCACCAGAGCAACCACCAGCGGTAGGCCTGTTCAAACCGGCACTTTTCAGAACCTTGCTCTGTAAGGCCAAGCAGGTGATGAACCTAGCAGGCGAGCCTAAGGTGACTGAACCCGCTAACACGGCAAAAACCTCAGAGGCTCTCCTCAAGGAGCCCCAGCCCGAAACTGACCACTTTCCGGCTTCTCACATATTTGTAGAGGGAGTCAAGCGACCTTGGCAACACCCAGCGGCTGTGCAGGGACCCTCGAACATAGAGCGGAAGTTTTACACCTTCGATGAGGAGGTTAAGAAACTCCTGGAATTCCCGCCAATTGACCAACCGGTAGTGACACTTGTCTCCAGTGCGTTGGTACCCTCGGAAACTGGCGACAGTCTGAAGCCAGAAGATAGCAAGGCGGAGGTACTGCTGAGGAAAGCTCATCAGGTGTCCAGCTGGGGGTTCAGAGTAGCTGCCGCGGCATCATTCATCAACAGGGCATCCATTATGTGGTTGCAGGAAATGCAATCCCGGCTCGGGCCAGAAGACGGGCGCCTCCGTCAGGACCTGAGCAAATTGCGAGCGGCAGCGGAATTCTCGGCAGATGCCACCCTCCATGCAGCGAAGTTCTCAGCTAGAAGCATGGCAACCACTATGTCGTCACGTCGCCTTCTCTGGCCTCAAGCCCGTTCCATGGAGCCATGCTGTTCGGGGAGAGCTTGGAGAAAGTCCTCATAGAGGACAGAGACAAAAAGAAAGTGCTCCCCAGGGCTAATAGAAGACAAGACCGTAGGTCCGCCCCATACGCAAGGCGTCAGAATCCTCGCTGGGAAGCCACCTCAAGAACGGGTCAGGCCCAAAGATCCTTTGCTCCGGACCAATACAGTCAATACAACCAATCGGCCTTTCGATCCGATCGGGGATCATTCCAGGACAGGCCCCGAGGCTACCATCAATCGAGGCAGCCATTTCGGGGAGGTAACCAGAGAGGTTTTCGTCGCTCCAAGTGACTCGGCCGGGGTGCCAATAGGAGGGAAGCTTCAACACTTCAGTCCCTTCTGGCAGCTCACGTCATCCGACAAATGGGCCTTGGCCACGGTTTCACAAGGGCTCCGGTTTGTCCAACCTCCACCATCCCGCTTCCTTCATTGCCCCGTAATACGGGACTCACAAAAGAGGCTACAACTCCGCGAGGAGATCAATCATTTATTGGACATTCACGCAATAGAGCCGGTACCCTGGCAGGAAGAGGGCAAAGGGTTCTACTCAGTGATCTTTATAGTGCCCAAGGCCTCAGGGGGATGCCGGCTCATACTGAACCTAAAACATCTGAATGTTTTCATAAGGTACAGGAGATTTCGAATGCATTCCTTACAGACAATTATAGCTTCCATACGATCCCACGATCTATTAACATCCATAGATCTCAAGGAAGCGTACCTCCATGTGCCCATACATCCAAGCCATCGGCGGTTTCTCCGCTTCTGCTCCGAGGGGAGACATTTTCAGTACAGGGCCATGCCTTTCAGCCTGTCTTCAGCCCCTCAAACCTTCACCAAACTGTTGGACATTTTGACCGCAGACCTACGTCAGAAATCAGTCCGGTTGATGGCCTACTTGGACGACATAATCGTTTTGTCCAGGTCCCCATCGGGAGCCAGAACCGACTTGGACAGGACTGTGCAAACACTGGAATCTCATGGTTTTACAATCAATATGGAGAAAAGTCACCTGTCTCCCACTACCGGATTGCTACATCTGGGATCAGTCATAGATACCTTATCAAGCACGGTATCTCTTTCCCCAGAGAGACAACGCACCATACGACAACTGATCTCCAGCATTCAGCACAGCAGGAGAGTTCCACTGGCGTTGTTATCCAAAATCCTGGGGACCTTGGTATCAGCCATGGGCATCGTCCCTTGGGCCAGACACCATATCCGAGATGTCACTGCGGCAGGAAGGTCCGTGTCCCACGGGCAGTCAGGGAGTCCTTGCGATGGTGGACATCACAGGCCTTAAGCAAGGGTTCTCCCTTTCGACTTCGAGACCCAGTAACCCTTACGACCGACGCCAGCCTCTTGGGCTGGGGCGCACACATTGGACACCACATGGCTCAGGGCCTCTGGTCAGACAAAGACTTGGAGCCAGTCAACATAAATTTCCTCGAGTTGAGGGCAGTGTTCTTGGCCCTCCAAACGTTTACCCCACTGGTGCGGGACAGACACGTACGGGTCCTGACAGACAATGTTGCAACCAGGGCCCATCTCAACCACCAGGGGGGCACGAGGTCACAACGCCTCATGGAGGAAGCCAACCACCTCTTCAATTGGGCCGAGATTCACTTGGCATCCTTGACGGCCGAACATATTGCCGGCGTCAGCAATACTCAGGCGGACTGGTTGAGCAGAACCATTCTAGATCCGTCAGAGTGGAGATTGGACCCCGCCATCTTCCAGCGGATGACTCAAAGATTCGGAGCTCCTTCAGTGGACCTGTTTGCAAGCTGGCGGAATGCTCAACTTCCCAGGTTCTACACACGTTTTCCGGATGCGGAAGGGACCAACGCCCTTCTTTCCCCTTGGCCACCCGGTCTGCTCTATGCATTTCCTCCCACCAGTCTCATTCCCAGGGTGGTGGAGAAGATCCTGGAGGAGAGACCGGAAGTGCTGTTGGTGGCACCCCACTGGCCTCAACGTCCATGGTTCTCCGACCTAGTGACGCTATCGGTGTCACCTCCGTGGAGGATTCCGGACCGGATCATCGCCCTCAGTCAAGGGAATCTGCAACATCCGGATCCCCAGTGGCTACATCTAACTGTGTGGCACTTGAGAGGAGCAGACTGAAGCAACAAAAGTTACCAGAGAAGGTCATTGATACAATACAGGCAGCACGACGTCCATCGACCTCGAGGATTTACCAGGCGACTTGGCGAGCCTTCTGTAATTTTTGTGAACAGCGTCGTGTGAATCCGAATGAGGCATCGGTGATTACAGTGCTGGAATTTCTCCAAACAGGGATAGAGCGGGGTTTAGCCCCTAACACCCTAAAGAGACAGGTGGCAGCCCTTGCTACTATGATACAAGTTCCAGAGGCACGCTCATTGGCCCTTCACCAGTGGGTGAGGGATTTCCTACGAGGAGCTACAAATAAACACAGCCCGCCAGTACGAAGGTTTCCGTCATGGGACCTTACACTAGTACTCAGGGCATTGACTAAACCACCGTTTGAGCCTTTGAGGTCCATCTCTCTGCGATTGCTATCCATTAAAACAGCATTCCTGGTAGCAATCACTTCGGCACGCAGAGTGTCAGAAATAGCGGCCTTATCAGTTCGGCCGGACCTCTGTATTTTTTATCCGGACAGAGTGGTGCTAAGATTAGACCCCACCTTTATACCCAAGGTGAATTCGAGTTTTCATAGGAAGCAGGAATTGATACTTCCTGATTTTTGTACTCATGGGAACCATCCATCTGAATTGAGATGGCACAAGATAGACGTCCGACGGGCTCTGAAAATCTACATCAGACGAACGGAAACGTTCAGGAAATCTGAACAATTGTTCATTTCATTCTCGCCACATAAGATGGGACTTGGACTGTCTTCTAAATCTGTTAGCTGATGGCTCAAAGACTGTATCATGGAAGCTTACAAGGCTAGGGACCAGGCCCCACCATTGGGACTGACGGGTCACTCGACACGGAGTGCGGCCGCCTCAGCCGCCTGGTCTACGCAAGCATCCATAGAGGATATCTGCAAAGCCGCGACCTGGGCGGCTCCTTCAACCTTTGTTAAACATTATAAGTTGGACTCATTTGCCTCAGCGGACGCAGCGTTTGGAAGGCGTGTTTTGCAACAAGTTTGTTCTTCCATGACGTCCCTGACAAGACCTTCTCCCTCTCATGGGCCTTAATCTTTGGCATATCCCATGTTGGACTCTCCTTCCAGCTGCAGTGGAGAAGGACCGTTGTACCTACCTGAACGGTCTTCTCGCTGCACTGGAAGGAGAGTCCAAACCCACCCGGCATTGTTACAATTCAGGGACGCCGGAGTTGGGGGCTCTTGTTTCATTTGATCGTTGACAATAAAAATTGGTTATCCTCTTACATTGTCTTCGTTTTTAAAACTGAGCTCATGGGGGATACAAGGGGGCGGTACTCAATTAATATGTAAATATTTAACTCAGTCTCTACCAATAGGATTGGTAAACTACCCATGTTGGACTCTCCTTCCAGTGCAGCGAGAAGACCGTTCAGGTAGGTACAATGGTCCTTCTAAATCAGGAAAATTTTAAACAGAAACTCCAATTGGAAATGAATTTCTTTTTTCAAGAAAACACTAAAGAACACACAAGTGTTCAAAATTTATGGGATACAGCCAAAGCAGTAACTAGGGGAATTGCTATTTCATACATGGCCAAAGAATATAAATTTAAAAAGCGGAAAATGGAAACGTTAGAAGAAGACTACAAATTACTAGAAGAAAATCTACAAAAATATCCTCAAAAGAAAGAAATAAAACAAAAAATGTTATTGATAAAACACCAGTTAAATCTAATAGACAAAGAAAAACTAGCACAACAAATTAAAAGTAGCAATAAATATAATTTTGAAAATGCAAATAAACCCAGCAAATGGCTAGCCAATAAACTTAAAAAACAAAGAGAAAAGAAACTTATTAACTGTCTCAAAACAAAAAACGGGGAACCATGCCATGACTTGGAAATGAAAAAACAGATTGCTAGGGATTTCTATAGCAATCTCTATGACAACCATGAAAATACAGCTAACAACTCACAAGACCAAAAAATACAAGAAATTCTAGAACAGGCCAATCTCCCCAAAATACCAAAAGAAACGAAAGATTCACTAAATAAGGAAATTACTAATATAGAATTAAAAGAAGCAATCAAAAGACAAAAAACTAATAAAGCCCCGGGCCCAGATGGCATCCCAGCTGAATTCTACAAAGATCTTCCTATAGAAATGGAAAAGGCCCTGTTAGAAACTTTGAATGAGGCCTTAGAAAAAGGTATAATTCCAACATCCTGGACCGAAGCAAATCTAGCATTATTAGCAAAAAAGGACACAGACCCTACAGAAATAGCCAAGTATCGACCTATCTCTCTACTAAATGCAGATTACAAAATTTTCAGTTCTATCTTAGCTAATAGAATTAAAGGCTTTTTAAACCAATTTATACATCCGGATCAAAATGGCTTCCTTCCAGGGAGACAGTTAAAGAATAACATCAGAATAATATTAGACACCCTTGAATACTACGAAACCCACAGTGAAAAACAAGTGGCATTAATATTCTTAGACGCCCAGAAGGCTTTCGATAATGTGTCCTGGAATTTTATATTTAAACAACTTGAATATATGGAATTTGGCTGCAAATTCATAAATGCAATAAAAGCCATATACACCTATCAATCCGCCTACATTATTCTCAACGGAGATACAACAACAAAATTTCCATACATAAAGGCACAAGACAAGATTGCCCACTGTCCCCCTTACTTTTCATCCTAACATTAGAAGTCTTAACTAGAATAATCAGAAAAAAGGAAGTTATAAAAGGTCTAAAGAGTAAAAACGAAATTTATAAATTACAAGCATTTGCGGACGACCTAGTATTTATTCTAGAGGACCCCTTAGAATCAGAACCTAAATTACTTGATATTTTAGAAGAATATGGCACAGTCACAGGGCTTAAAATTAATAAAACAAAAACTCAAATCTTAACCAAAAACATGAGAGATACGCAGAAAGCCATTTTAATGTCCAAACTAGATATCCAAACAGTAAAAAAAATTAAATATCTTGGTATCAATTTGACGAATAAAGTTTCTAGTCTAAAAGAAAATAACTACGATAAACTAATAGATAAAATACAAGGCAATTTGGTGAAATGGAAGAAACTACAGCTCTCGTTATTAAGGAGAATAGCGGCTATTAAACTTAACATCTTGCCTAAAATATTATTTCTATTCCAAACAATTCCAATCCACCTGAAACAAGATTTTTTTATAAAGTTGAACAAAATTACTAGTAATTTCATTTGGCAGAATAAGCGTCTGAGAATTCGCTTAAAATACTTACAAGATAGAAAAGAAGAAGGAGGCCTGACACTCCCAATTTGGAAAGATTATTACATCGCCGCATCCCTAACATGGATAAGAGAATGGATAAGCTTATCTAATACTAGGCTATTAAGTTTAGAAGGACATGACCTTCATTTAGGATGGCATTATTAACTCTGGGATGAAAAACCTAAGACGCACAAATATTTTATTAACCATCTGATTAGGAAATCCCTAATACATACCTGGAAAAAAGTTAGGATAAAACTCTACAAAGGAATCCCACTATGGTACGCTCCGTTAGAAGCATATGTGCACCCTAATTTTCATTAAAAAGACAATATAATAAGGTATAAAGACATAATAAACTCTAATGGTGAAATCAGATCAAGAACAGAATTAGAAAATCTGGTCAAAAAACGGAATGGTGGGAATACCTACAGATACAATCTAAATTTAACAAGGATAAAAATAAACCAGGAATAGTTAAAAATGCTCCTTTAGATAAATTATGTACAGGATCCCAGGAACAATTAATTAAAATTTTTTATTGCTATCTAAACTATAATGAATTGGATAATACTAATATAAAAATAAATGTTAAACAATGGAATCTGGATCTTAAAACAGAGATCAAAGAAGATGAATGGCAATTACTATGGAGCAGAAATTATAAATTAACCATAGCTACATCCTACAAAGAAAATTTAGTTAAAATGTTTTACAGGTGGCACATTACCCCAATAAAATTAACAAAACTAAATAGCAAACTATCACCATATTGCTGGAAATGTCATCAAGAACTAGGTACTTATTTCCACCTATGGTGGCAATGCATAAAAGCACAGAATTATTGGAATATAATTGGACTCTGGATTGATGAAATACTAAGTTTGAAAATAGAAAAAACTCCGGAATGCTTCCTTCTGGGCATTCTTAGACAAAACTTGCCTAAAATCCAAATATACTTAATCATCCATCTAACTACAGCAGCCAGATTAACATTTGCGCAGTGGTGGAAAAACGAAGACATACTTCCTAAAGACGCAATAATTTAAAAAATTAAATATTGTGCAGAGATGACTAAACTAACCATGCTAGTCAGAAATGAAACGGTGTCCTCATTTAATAATTGTTGGGATCCCTTCTACAGATGGCTAGAAAAAAAGAGAGAATATTACGTTGTAATATTGAAATGAGTGATACAAATTTGACCAGATACAAATCCGGTATATAGTTCTCTTGTATTCCTATAATAGCAATAAGAGATCTCAGATATATAAAGATAGAATATTTACTTCTATTTTCAAAATCTCTATACTTTGATTAACTCAACGCTTGCATTTACCTATCTGTATGACCAATCTGAACCAAGGTAACGAGCTAACAAATTAGAAATTAGTTCTCGTTTTCAACACAGCTCCATCGTACACTCGTCCACCCCTTTATCTTCTTTCTCTCTTTTCTTTCCTTTGTCCTCCTATCTTTCCCTTCCTCCTCTCTCACTCTTTCCCTACTTACTCTTCTACCCCCTCTCTATAAGTTTTTATGTTTATAAACTGTTATATATTATACTATACTAAGATTTAACTGTTATCTGTTTTGATTATTCTTTTTATGTTTTGTACATTTGTAAATAAATAATTTTTTTTTAAAAAGAAGGTTGTTTTGCTAAACTAGGGAAAAAAAAGACTGCCTTGAGCATATATGTGGCGCGAAGGCAAATACAGAGTCACTTTGCTCCTGCACTAAGGCTCTGGTGATCCTCCTCCCCCTCCTCCTCCTGGCATGACCCCCTGGCCAGTTATGGCAGTGCTGGGAGGATGTGACCAAGAGGTAGAGGAGGAGAGAAGTCTCTGCCATGGTTTGCACTCATTTCTCAGCCAGCCCAGATTTCCAAAAAGTTATCAGAAAAGGAGTTCCTCACTCTCTTGGAAAGCCCAGCAAGCTCTCCTTGGGTGCTTCGCTACTGTTATGTATGTAAAACACCCCTATTTGCATACCGGCCATGGATTGGTTAAGACGTGGCCAGGAAATTCAAGTGGTTGTCAAGACGCGCCTCCGAATGAAAAAACTTTAAAAGGGACTGCAAGCCATGTCGTTTTTGCTTTTTGTATCAAACCATTTGTTGTATTTTCCTGACTTGAAGTTCGTTCCAGCTGATCTCAATAAAAGGAGTTAAGGTTACAACATAGTCCTCTATTATTTCTGAACAAAACACTGGCAACGAAAGTGTTAGAACCAACACGCGAGACTTCCGGGGCGGCACTGTGCTGAAGCCTGACTGCAAAGTGAACCGCTGCTTCCAGGCATGGTTTTTTCCGATTTTGGTTCCACTAACAATGCATTGCTGACCTTGTAGAGGGGTGCAACGGAGAGGGGTTCAGCCACACATGGTGGCTGGAAGTGCAAGCCCCCACGAATGTGGGTTTATTAACTCCGGACTAATCGGAAAAGAGGCGAGCAGATCAAGCTTGCCCAGAGACATGGCGGCCCATTAAACACCAGGAAGAAGGAGAGGTAAACAGCGAGAGGGCGGTGATCCAGACAGCAAACTTTTTGGAGTCTTCTTGTACCCTTAGAAAAGAACTAATTTAAAGGACAGAGAAGCTCCAATTGTGAAAAAGCGGCGACTTAAAGTGAGAGAGCAGTCTGCAAATCTATGCAGACAAAGAAGGAAGAATTTTAATTATTCAGATTACAATAAATAAAAAAATAACCTTAATCATAATTTATGCACCAAAATTAGAACATAATTTTTTTTCAAAAAATTATATGAACAAATCATAAAATTAGAAAAAAAACATCTGTATCGTAGGAGATTTTAATTCGATATTGGATATTAAAAAAGGGACAGGGAAATTAAACAATAGAAAAAGATTACCAATAGAATTTTTAGACATGGCAAATGAATATAAACTAAAAGATATTTGGAGAGAGAGAGGTCCGGAACAAAAAAGAGTATACATACTTTTCCACATATAAATCGTGGTCCAGATTAGACATGACATGGACAGATATTGAGTTAGGAAAGGATATTATAAATGTGGAAATTGAACCTAATATATGGGCTGACCATAACCCTGTAACAATAACAATTAAAGGAGAGCCAAAAAAAGAAAAATAGATGGACAATGAACTCTAAAATAATACAAAAAACAGAATATAAACAATGGATTGAAAAAGAATTAGACTTTTTTCTATCAATTAGCTGGAATAATGATACCACTATCCAGAATATTTGGGATAGAACAAAAGCATATATAAGAGGATTTGTTAAGAAAAACAAAAATAAATACAAAGAAATGAACAATCTCCAAAGTAGAATAGAGGAATTAGAAATTAAAATGCAAAATGACCCTAATGATTTGAAAAACAAGGAAGAAAAGGACCTACTTACATATAAAATGAAGTTGGTAGTACAAGAAGAAATATCCATAAAAATAAAAGCTTCAAAACAAAATTACTTTGAGCATCCCAATAAGCCTGGTAGATGGCTTCCATATAAACTAAAGAAAAAGAAATGAAAGAAAATGGATACAGCAACTCGAAGATAAATTAGGAAATAGAAAATTTGAAATGGAAGAGAAAAGGCAAATAATTATGGAGTACTTCCAGGAACTGTATAAAAAAGGTACAATTGAAAATTGTGATATACAGGCTTATTTAGACCAAGCAAACATACCAGAAATATCATAAACATATAGAAACAGAATGGAGGAAGATATTACAATATCTGAATTGGAAAGAGCAATACAGAAGCAGAAAAATAACAAAACCCCTGGCCCAGATGGGATCCCGGCTGAGTTTTATAAAAATATGCAGGAATCTATTAAAAGTTTATTATTAGTGACTTTTAACGAAGTTATAACTAAAGGGAAGAAGCCGCAATCATGGGGAGAAGGATTAATTACTCTAATCCCAAAAGATAAAATGAAAAAACATATGATTAAACAATATAGGCCCATTTCACTACTTAATAGTTATTATAAAATATTTGCCATAATTGTCGCAGAATGGTTGAAAAATGTAGTTAGTGAAATAATTCATCCTGATCAGAATGGTGTTTTACCAAACAGAAATATCAGAAACAATATGAGAATGTTATTAAATATTCTTGAATATTATGAAATACATCCAGAAAAATCCATAGCAATAATATTTCTTGATGCTGAGAAGACCTTTGATAATTTTCTTACAACAAATAATAAAAATGAAATTTGGAGAAAAATTTAACAGAACTATACAAACTTTATATACAGAACAAGTGGTTAAAATTATATTTAATGGGGACATTACAAAAAATATAAATATTGAGAAAGGATTTAGACAGGGATGCCCTTTATCTTCTTTAATATTTATTCTAGCGATTGAAATTCTTTTGATTCAAGTACGAGCTAATAAAGATATAAAAGGTCTTAAAATTAAAAATCAAGAGTATAAATTATTAGCATTTGCTGAGGATTTAGTATTTAATATAGAAGAACCATTAGAAACTGGAGGAAAACCTTTAGAAGAGATTAGCAAGTTCGGTAAAGTAGCAGATTTAAAAATGAATAAGCAAAAGATTAAAATAATTTCTAAAAATTTAATGGATAAGGGAAATCAAATATTGGAAGGAAAACTTGGAATCCAGAGAGAGAGAAAAATTAAGTATTTAGGTGTAAATATAACTGCAAAAGCCACAATTAAAGACGACAACTATCCACAATTACTTGAAAAAATAGAGGAGAAACCTAATAAATGGAATAAACTACCTATTTCAACGATAGGTAGAATCTCAGCAATTAAAATGATAATCCTCCCACAATTATTGTATCTCTTTCAAACAATCCCAACTAATTTAAATAAGAAATATTTTGGGCAGGGAAACGGCCAAATATTAGATTGTCTTATTTACAGAATAACAGGAAGCAAGGGGGCTTTGGACTCCCCGATTTTCAACTCTACCACCAAGCGGCAATAATAGTTTGGCTCAAGGAATGGATTATTTTAAAAAATAAAAGACTTCTTCTGCTCAAGGGACATGACCTATATCTGGGCTGGCACACATTTATTATGGACGGAAAAGATAAAATCCATACTTATTTTAAGAGGCATAAAGTTAGAAATGTCATAAATGAGATATGGACAAAAATTAAAAATCATAATTATTTACAAACTCCTGGGTGGTTCTCCCCAATGGAGGTTATGATGCACAATTGATACTAAAAAAATTAATTACCTATTATGATTTGAAAGAGAATTAAAAACAAATACATAATTAGACAGCGAAGGAATTAAAATCGATTGGTGGCCACTAATGCAAATAAAAGCAAGATATGAAGAAGATAAAAGAAAAAGAGGAATATTAAAAAGGAAATCAGAGTTGGATTTGATAATATTAGGTCAAGACAAAAAAATGATTTCTAGAATATACAACTTTCTGTTAAAATACAAAATGCAGAGTTATAACTTAAAAGGGAATATCCAAAGCTGGCACAAAAACTTTGAATATGATATTAATCTAGATAAATGGGACATAATCTGGAATAAAAATTATAAATTAACCAAATCGGTCGCCTACAAAGAAAATATATATAAAATGTATTATAGGTGGCATCTCCCACCAGCACGACTGGGGCAAATGTACCCCTTATTAAAACCAAATTGCTGGAGATGTAATGAGAAAGCAGGGACTTATTTTCACATATGGTGGACCTGCCCACAAATCAAGAAATTCTGGAATAAAATACAAAATTGGATAGAGGAACTGACTAAAATTCAAATTAACAAAAAAACCAAAGTATTTTTATTAGGCATCATAGATCAGAATATGAAAAAACCCCAATACTATTTACTGTTACATATTTTGACAGCAGCCAGAATTTCAATCACACAATTCTGGAAACAGAAAGATCTACCAGATGATTCTATGTTAGTAAGGAAAATCATGGACTGTGCCAAAGCAGACATGATGACACTCAAAATAAATAATAAAGAAGATTCCAAATATTACAAAACTTGAAACGATTTTTACGAATTACCGCTCATATCAGCCATCAAATTAATTTACTATAAGATGTGTTTGATGGATATGTACAAAATGATTAATTAATAGATAGTTTTTTGTTTGTTTTGTTTTGTTTGTCTGTGTTCTTTTTCTACTTTCTTTTTTCTTTATTATGTATGTTACATTCTATGTTTTTCAATGTATTTTTTACATTTTGTTTTTAATGTAAATAATGCAATAAAAACTATTTTAAAAAAATAGAACCAACTTGCGAGACAGAAACTGCAAAAATGTAATCTTCAATGGCTTAAGCCCCAGAATTCTTCAACGCAGAAAAGGAATAATGGAGCACATATATGTCCAAATTCCTAATCCTCCTGCAAGCAAGTAATGATGCAGCAGACAATAGGAAACGAGTCCTATTTTTGAACTACTGCGGCTCCAACATATACGACTTGGCACAGACACTAGCGGACCCCGCCAAACAAAATTGGCGGCTCCTTTTCAACCTACCACCCCAGCGAGAGTAAGCCATAACCAATTCATCCACATGAGGCAGAAAGCGGGCAAATCCATCAATGACTTCGCCACACACCTCAGAAATATTTTAACCAAATATAAATTTAAAGAGCCCGAAGAGATACTCATTGACTGGCTAATCTTCAGGATGCGGAGCACTGCCGTCCAGAAAAAGCTCCTTATAGATGAAGAAGCCACTCTGCAGGATGTCCTGAAAGGAGCCAAGGCAGCCAAAGTTTCTGATGCCTCAGTAGTGAAAATTAAAAGGACAGTTACTATGGTAAATCGGCTTAAAACAGAAATCGACTGGGCATCGAAGGTCCTCAAAGCACAAGAGGAAGACTCCAGCTTAGAGGATGACAGATGCCAACAAATCCGCACAAACAACAACCATTTCCAGAGAGACTCAATGAGACAGCTAAGGTGACCGGGATGCAAAGGGAATCATCCATGAGCCAGGTGCCCCTTCAGAGACAGAACCTGCCGCTGCTGCAAGAAAAGAGGACACATCACAGAGGCATGCTGCTCTTCCTTGCCAGATGACTACCCACCTGAGACAAGAAATCAGCATTTATACGGGAGCAACTGACAGAGCAGAGACAACAAACCCAGACCTGGCTCCGCAAGAGGAAACATTCAGAGATCGGAAGACTTCGAGTGGGAGCCCAACTGAGGTAACCAACAGACAGCAGTAAATAACACCTCTTTGTCCGAGAAAGGCAAACTGTCCGTTTCCCTACTCTTAAATAGCCGGCTCTGTAAAATGGAATTGGACACTGGATCAAAATATAGCATCACTCCCTGGCAAAAACTCAAATTATACATGCGAGAAATTCAGAGAACAAAATTAGACTCTGTAACTCTGGGACTAAAGGACTTCCAGGAGAACAGGACTCCGGTGTTGAGGCAAGTGGGGGTGCCTGTATTTTTTAAGAATTATGTGGTAACTTTACCTTTAATAATAGTGAATGGTCCCAAGCATACATTACTGGGGTTAGAATGGCTGAAACCACTAGGCATTGAAATAACAGGGCTTCAAAAAATACAAGAAGCTAGCAACATTGATTTTGTTAAAGAATTTCCAGAGGTGTTCCCAACGGAATTGGGCATAATTAGATAAACTAATAGCACAGGGAATCCTAGTACCGGTAGATTATTCACCCTAGGAAACTCCCAAAGTGACACCACTAAAACCAGATGGATCCATAAGAGTATGTGCTAATTAAATAGGGCACTAAAACATAATGTTTACCCCATTCCGGTGGTCCAACATTAGTTACATTCACTGGGAAATGGGTCTATATTTTTGCTAAGCTAGATTTAACACAAGCCTACCAGCAGCTTCCAGTAGAAGACGAAACAGCATAAGCCCAAACTATTATTACACATAGGAAAGCCTTTAAGTCCACAAGACCCCAATTTGGAGTCAGCATGGCTCCGGGAATTTTTCAAAGCCTGATGGAAAGACCATTAAATGGAATCGCAGGTGTGGTACCATACTTCAACGATGTTTTAATCTTGGAGGAGATACACACGCAACTCACAGAAAGAATAAGAGAAGTTTTAAAAAGGTTTCAAGACATGGGATTGAGGCTGAGAGCAGATAAATGCAGATAAATTTTGAATTCCTAGGATTCAAAATAGACAGCAAAGGGATCCACCCCACAGAAGAAAAAATTAAAGCCATACAAAATGCCCCAGACCCAGAAACAAGACAGAATTGCAGGCATTCCTAGGACTGTTAATTTTTTACTCCATTTTTTAAAAACAGAAAGCCATGGCATAGATTGCTACAGAAAGGAGCCAGCTGGATATGGTGAGAAAAGGAACAGGACACATTCAAGGCAATAAAAAACCTTTGATGCTTCCCCCATGGAGTGGGTGCAGTTCTTAGCCACATATTTCCAGACAGAAAAGAGCTACAGCTTTCTTTTCAAGAACCTTGTCTCCTGCAGAGAGGAAATATAGCCAGATAGACAAAGATGCATTAGCAGCCATGGTGGGAATAAAGAAATTTCATTAATATCTGAATGGCCGGTCATTCGAATTCATTACCGACCATAAACTCCTATTAGGACTATTAGCAGAAAACAAAGCCAAACCTGCCTTTATGTAACCCAGAATGACCAGGTGGGCAATCTTTCTTTCAGGCTACAATTACAACTTAAATCACCGGGGGGGGGGGGGGAGGAGATAAGCCATGCAGATGCATTGGGTCATCTGGAAACTAAAGTACTTAACGACCTTGCACCAGCAGCAGACATATTGTTAAAAGATTTAGACAATTGTCCAAGTGTAACAGCTGAGGAAGTGGCTAGAGAAACACAAAATGACAGGACACAGCACATCATAACAAATTACATACTTAAGGGGTGGGCAGAAGGAACACTATCAGAAGATCTCAGAACATATAAAAACAAAAAATGGAACTATCTGTATTAAAAGGCTGCATATTGTGGAGAGACAGGGTAATCATTCCTACAACCCTCAGGAAAAGGGTAATGGAAACACTGCACAAAGATCACCCAGGGATAGTACAAATGAAATGGCTAGGAAGGAGGCACCTGTGGTGGCCAGGACTAGACACAGATATAGAACAGTGAGTGGCCACATGCAATCCATGTCAAAAGTCTAGGGCAGGGGTAGGCTATGACTTATGGACTTCAACTCCCAGAATTCCTGAGCCAATCATGATAGCTCAGGAATTCTGGGAGTTGAAGTCCTTATGTCACAGAAGAGCCAACTTTGCCTGCCCCTGGTCTAGGGCAACCCTCCCAAGACAACGCCAATGGAGTGTGGACCCCAGGGGACCCTGGTGAAGACTTCACATAAATTTTGCAGGCCCCATAAAAACACAATCATTTTTAATGGTGGTAGATGCATACTCAAAATGGTTAGAGATCATAATAATGAAATCCACAATCACCTGTACAACCATAAGAGCATTGAGAAAACTTTTTACCTTTTTCTCTTCATTTTTTTTTGCCATAAAAGAAATTGTCAGTCCCCTAATATATGCCTTTGTTGTATCCCACAAATTTTGTGGGTTTGTTTCATTATTTTTATTTATGTTGAAGAAAAATTCTAATTCTTTTTCAATACATTCTTTATATTGGGGGTCTCGTAGAATATTTCTATTCATATGCCAGTTGTTAATTTTTTTCTTACCTTTCCAATCAATAACTAGTGGATTATGATCTGCCTAACTATTTGTTTCTATTTCGATATCTGTAATCCATTCAATCATATGGGCTGGTGCCCAGGCGATGTCTATCCTGGTCCAAATTTTGTAAGGGTTTGAATAAAAAGTATATTGTTTATTTTGAGGATCACGTTTGCGCCAAGCATCTTTTAAAAGTTGTTGACAAAATTGTCTTTTTTTTCTCTTTCTTTTTACCTGAATAATCCATTTGAGTGTCAGAAATTGCATTAAAGTCGCCTACTATTATCATATTTTCTATTGATAATTCAATTATTTTGTCATGTAATTCCTTATAAAATTGTTTTTGATTATCATTTGGTGCATATATAGATATAATAACGAGAGGTTTGGGTTCAAATTTTAATTGTACAATTAAAATTCTACCTTCTTGATCACTGTATAGTTGTTTTGAATCTATTGCATCATCAATATACATTGCTATACCTCTTTTTTTTTGGTTAGCTAGACTTGTGTGGATATTTCCTAATTTTGGGTTGCTTAATAATTTTCTATTTGATGTTTTAATGTGTACTTCTTGCAGGATACTTATTTGTGCTCTTTGCTTTTTACGTTTAGCAAATATTTGGTTTCTTTTTCTCGGGTTATTCAGTCCATTTACATTAACCGATATTTTTTTTAGGTCTGACAACATCTCTATTTATAATATTTCTTGGTTTCTTTGGACTCTTGCAATCTACTGCTTAATACCAATTCTTGTTGTATTTGTGGCTGTTTTCTTCTAACATCTTGTATTTCCTCCCTCTCTTTACAGGTAGCCCCCTGTTCCTCTTCTTTATCCTTGGTTTCTTTACGTGGTTGTTCAGATCTGTTCAAACCACTTTGCGCAAAAAATGCTCTGGCTTCTTCTATGTTCGCCATCTTAATTCTGGCTCCTTGCCAATATAAGGAGAGTCCTTCTGGAACCAGCCATCAGAAGGTTATGTTTTCTTTTATTAATACTCTAGTTAGAAAATAATATTCCCTCCTGCTTTCTCTTACTCTTTTTGGAACTTGTTTTAGTATTATGATGTCTTTCCCTTTATATTTCAGATTTTGATTTCTTGTCCATTTCTTGTCATAGCTGATTGTCTTCCTAGAAAACTTAATATGGACCTCCCTTGACAGGTTGTGTTTCCTGGCATAGCTAGTCTGTACTCTGTAAATTTCATCTATTTCTTTTAGGCATTCTTGCAAATCTATCTGCAAAATCTCTCCTATTATCTCTGCCATCTTTACACTTAAATCTTCATCCTTTTCTTCACTCACATTTTGAAATCTCAATCCATGTGAGGCGGATTGTAGTTCCAGATGTGTTATTGCTTCGTCAAAGCCTCTGTTGATTATGTAACTGTGTTCTTCAAATTCTTCCATCTTCTGTTCTGCATTCTCCACTTTATCTTCCATTGTTTTAATTCTTTGTTCATTATCATTTAAATTTTGTTGGATAACTTCCATTTTTCCATCCATTACTTTCATGCTTTCTTTCACTTCTCCCATTTCAACTTTCAGATCTCCCATTTCTGCTTTCATTTCTTCAAGGTATTTTTTCACTTCTTCTCTATTTGTATCCATAGAGATTTGGGTTTTCTGCATAAAATCTTGGATAACGGCTAAGGAATCTTGAATAGTCTGAAAGTTCTCTTTTTCCTTAGCCAACATGGTTGTTATTGTCCTTTGTTGTAGTGGAGATGGTGCTGGAGACCCTTGTGGAGTGGAGGATGGAGTTGATGCCTGTTTTTTTGCGGTTTTTATAATAGTAGCCATGCTTGACATCCTAAAGGAACTTCTCATACCTCTGAAGTTGATATGTCTTAACTGGCATCCAGTTGATAATACAATAACGTAACTTATTGCCTATTATTCTTCATATTGCAAATAAATTCTTATAACAGATATAATTAAACTAAGTTCAATAATATAATGAAGAAATAAAGAAAAAATATAAGTTGGATACAGTAATAAAATGTAAAATATTAATGATCCACAATAATTAACTAATCAGCATACCTCAGTTACATCAACTACCCCTGGTGTTACCCCACTGACTCACCAGGAAGTTTTTACACAGCAGGCAATTGCTGAGCCATCAAACCATACCCAGCCACCAGTATTTATAGAAGGAAGGCAGCTCAGGCCTCGCTGTGTTCGCCCTAGAACAAGGACAGAAGCACCAGCCCGAAGATGACGAGTGGGACCTTGTCGAAACGTCGCCAGAAATTTCTGAATCCTACACGGGAAGAAACCCGAATATACCAAGACCGTTATATATATATATATATATATATATATATATATATATATATATATATATATATATATATATATATATAATGTCGGATCACCCTGGTATATTTTAAGGAACGCCACAGCTCCTTTTTTGCCTCTAGGCCCAACCCAGGACCACTACAAGGCAGTTAATATATTTTATAGCCGACAACTATATTCTGTATATATATATATATTTGTTTTTGTAGATTTTCACGGGTATATGTATGTAGAATGTTCTGAGTTCGGGTTTTGCCCCGTGTAATATTTTGAGTGTCTATGCGACGTTTCGGTGAAATCACATTCACCATCATCAGGCTGAAGTTGTAAGCTTCGTGCTGCTGTAGATATATTTGTTTGCAACTGCCATTTGTGATTGTGATTTCACTGAAACGTCGCATAGACACTCAAAATATTACACGGGGCAAAACCCGAACTCAGAACAATCTACATACATATACCCGTGAAAATCTACAAAAACAAATATCTTACGTCTACGGGGAGGATACTTTCCTACTGACTAGGACCTATGAAAAACTTGAAGTCAGAAAAGCCTCCATCTTAAGTGATCTCACATTCCTACGCAACTGCAGGGACAAAAGAATAATTCCCAAATACTTCCAACTAAAATTCCATCCAAAAACCCCAGCCATTGAAAGGATCCTAAAAAGAACTGAATTAGCCCTAATTAGAAATGAACTCCACAAGAAAAGATTCATACTGGATGAAATCAACAAAAGTCTACTCTCTCTTCACCTTAAACTCAGCAACAAAATGCACCAATATTCTGGGACAAATTCAAACAAATATCAATCTGGAGAGATGAAACAGAAACCCAATACAAGACAGACACACATAACAAGAAACTCCACAAACTAGAAAAACAGCAGAAACCCAGCCCTCCACAACAACTTATGACAAAAACAGTACATAACATATCAGACAGGATCCTCACCACTGCAGAAACCAGTGTCCTTTCAAAAGGATTCAGTTTTGCAATAGCCCCCAAACTCATCCCAATTGAAAACATCATATGTGGAGTTGAAGCTACCCTAAATAAAATCAACCCAGATGAAGCCAACAAAATCAGACTTGAAGTCACCAATATTTTCTGCTCCAGCAAACCACCCAGAAGCAACATACAAAAAGAAGAACAAAATGCACTTATCAATTTGAAGAAAGACAACAATATAATCATCCTCCCAGCAGACAAAGGAAACTCCACAGTGGTGATGAACACATCAGACTACAAGGAAAAACTATCCATCCTACTACAAAACCCTGCCTACAAACTTCTAAACACAGATCCTACCACCTACCTAGAAAAAACCACCAAATCCAAAATAAAAGCCTCTCCCATCAGTGAAGAAATCCAACAAAGAATCATCCCCAGAGAAAAAAATCTTCCATATGTCCAAAACTCTATGGCCTTCCATAAATACACAAAGAAGGAATACCTCTCAGGCCAATAGTCAGCTCCATAGGCTCACCTCTGCAAAATCTCGCCAAATTGTTAGCCAAATATCTTCAGCCCTATACAGAAACTATCACCTCAAATGTACAAAATTCATTCCACTTTATAGAAATAATTAAAAAACAAAACCTACAACCTGGTGACCTACTTGTGAGTTTTGATGTCGTATCCCTTTTCACCCAAATACCAATTAAAGAAGCCTTAACAGCTATCCAAAACAAATACAAGCCCCCCAAATATATCTTAGATCTGACCAACCACTGTCTGACAAATACATACTTCATCTATAACGAACAAAGATATAAACAAGTAGAAGGAGCCCCCATGGGATCACCCCTCTCACCTGTCATCACAAACCTCTACATGGAACATTATGAAAACAATGCATTGGAGAAATCTAAACCCAAACCCAAACTTTGGCTGAGATATGTAGATGACACTTTTGTAATTTGGCCACATGGAAAAGAAAAACTGGACAATTTCCTCACACATCTCAATAGCCTACACCCCAAAATGCAATTCACTATGGAAACAGAAGCCAATGATCAACTTCCCTTTCTGGATGTCCTAATCTATAAAAAACCCAATGGCACCCTAGGACACACCATATACCAAAAGAAAACCCACACCAACCGTTATTTAAATGCACACTCCCACCACCACCCTGCACAGATCACCTCAGTAGCCAAAACTCTCATCACCAGAACCAAACGCCTAGCTGACCATGAGCACTTAAAAATTGAATTGAACAAACTCAAAGATGTATTAATTTCTAATGGATTCGAAAGAAAAACAATTACAAACCTAATAAAAAAAGAGACATCCCCCCAAAATCAAGACCAAGAACAGGATAATGGCATCACCCTCCTCCCTTACATCAAAGGCACCACAGACAAAATTAGTAAAATTCTCCACAAACATAATATCAAAACTTCATTTGTCACTAACCAGAAAATATCAAACATCCTAACAAACCAAAAAGACAAAATCCATCTCGAAAACCAAGGAATCTATGAAATACCATGCAAAACATGTGCAGCCGCATACATTGGACAAACTAATCGAAGAATAAACGCATGCATTGCAGAACATAAAAACGCAGTCAAAAAAGAAGAAAAAACTTCCTCCCTTGTCCAGCACATTAAAAAAACAGGACATGAAATTGACTTCGAAAAAACTAAATTACTTTCCAAAACAGAACACCTATATAAAAGAATAATCATGGAAGCCATAGAGATAGAAAAACACCTCCTCAGCATGAATAAACTTGATGACACGTCCCGCCTACCAGAAATTTGGAAACCAGCCCTAAACAAAAAAACATATCACTATGTCAATCCTTCAATTAAATGTGATTCCACCAACCAATCAAATCATTAAAACATAGCCACCCAATCTACTTGCTACATTCAAACCAAATCTCCACCCTCACCACTATTTATAAGGAACAAATGGCAGTTGCAAACAAACTATATCTACAGCAGCATGAAACTTTCAACTTCAGCCTGATGATGGTGAATGTGATTTCACCAAAACGTCGCATAGACACTCAAAATATTACATGGGGCAAAACCCGAACTCAGAACAATCTACATATAGATATGTATGTATGTATGTATGTATATGTATATGTATGTATATGTATATGTATATATATGTATATATATATATATATATATGAAAATAATATATAATTAGTTAATTAATTTCTTATCTTAGTTCAATCTATTAATCTATTAGTCTATTAAATCTGTTAAAACAACAAGAAAACAAGGGCAAAAAGGAAAGAAAAAAGGACACAGGACCATCCACATATGAAGAACAACCAGTCTGTGCAAAGTTAGGGAGTATACCAAAACAAGAGGGGGGAAATTAAAAATTCAGCACTTCATTCTATACCTTAACTTTCTATATAAAGAAAAAAAAGAAAGAAACCATAAAATATGAAATATGAAAAAAAAGATCAGTAAATATACTTAAGTTCTGTTTTCTATGTAATTAATTCCAAAAAAGAGATTTATTAAAAAAATTAAGTCCTTCTTCCTTATTTCTTCCTTATTTCCTTTATTTTTTAGTCTATAGTCTTTATTTGGTCCATCAGCCTCACAATTGTTTTAAATCCATAGAAAAAAGAATCCAAGAGTCTTAATGTCAGTCCACAGAGAAAAGGAAAAAAAAGTTTATCTTCAATTTATAATCCAAATTAGAATTTCTGTCCGTTTTTATATAGGTCCATTTTTATATAGATTTCTCCATAAAATAGATTGAATAATCCATAATAGGTAATGTAGTTTAATCCATACGCTGTCTAATCTCTCACAAAATAGTCCCTCCTATAAATTCATCCAAACTTCAAAGATCAATTTTATAAAGTCCAGTTTAATTTATTCCATCAGGATTCAGTCGAAATTTTTCAATGTCCAATCTACTGATGTTTTAGTCCTATTATATATATTTCCCTTTAAAAAAACGATCTTCAAGAACCGGAAACCATTAAGCACTCAATATTTTCTGTTAATTTATTTTTTCCTTTCCCCCCTTTTATATAAAAGATAAATTCTTTTGTTCTTTCCTGGGATGTAGTATACAGGGGGAATATGTCATGTCTCTTGAAGTTCGTTTACAAGAAGAAAGTAAATTTAAAAAATAGATCTGGTTTGTAACTTTCCTTTCGCCCAAGGATTTAGCTCTTAAGAGAAAACTTTTCTTTGTTCACCTTATTTACTTTCGAGTTCTTTCCCTTTTCAAAAATTATAAAATCCAAGATTTTACCTCATTCTGTACTTTTTCTTTCTTTTCTTTTATTCTTTTCTGTAGATCTTTATTTTCAGTTGACCTCTATTGAAGTGTTTTAGCTTCCTCCTTTGTGCTCGAGCCGCTATGGCCGCGCCTCAGCTGGGACTGAGACGCGGTTCTTCATCTCTGAAGCTGCGGGATATTCCTTTCCCTCTGAGGCAGTGGCATTCTGCCCCTCGGGATCCAGGAGACCCCCTGGTCTAGATCGAGCCCTCCAAGCTCGATCGAATCGCAATCTGCGACCTTCAGGGAGAAAAAGGGAGAGACGGGGACAGAGTGCTATCCCCAACCTCCCGCCGCGGCTCGATCGCCACCCGGAAGTTGAATAACCAAGTAGAAACAGAATTTTATAAAACCAAGTAGAAACAGAATTTTATAAAACTTTACAACTGGTGGAATACAAAAAAATATTTTTAAAAGATATCAAAATTAAGTGTTAAATAGTTAAATTTACTAGACAGAATATATCATATAGAGATATTTTATAGATAAGTTTATTTTTCTGAATTGGTTTAAACTACAATTATATAGCTGGTGGAAAGTATTGAAAAGTTAAAATTTTAATGATAGCAATATTACATAGAGATATTTTATTGATATGTTTATTTTTCTGTATTGATCTAAACTACAATTAGTTTCCTCTTTCTGCATTAAGAAGACTTCTATGCTGAGTGGAGCAATTATTGCTCCTTTTTATGTTAAATGTAGTGTCTTGTCAATTTAATGTTTGTTTGTTTTGTTATGTCTTTTATTTTGAAAACTAATAAAAAAATTTAAAAAAAGAAATAAAACTTTTTACCACACATGGACTCTCAGATATTATAATCTCTGACAATGCCCCCCAATTTACAGCAAGACAAATAGAAGTGTTCATGGCTGAACTTAGAATAAGGCATGTACTAGTCTCACCTGCTAGCAATGTCCAAGTAGAATGGATGGTGAGAATGACAAAAGAAGCCCTGAACCGCTCAGCACCGGGGGACTGGCAAGAAAGAATTGATCTTAACCCAAGAAAGAATTGATCTTAACCCAACACATCACACCAAACACAACAACAAATAAAAGTCCCACTGAACACCTAATGGGGCGAAAACTCACAGGCTACACCCCTCTTATTGTGTAAACAACCAGAAACACTACACACAACCAGAGTTTATGCAAGGAATTTTGATGGGGGAATAGTGTGGCAGAAGGGTATCATAACAGAGAAAACAGATCCCAAGTTGTACAGGGTCTTGGAGGCACGTTGACCAACTCCATAACAGACTGGGTACTTCATGTGTATGTGTATATATATATATATATATATATATATATATATATATATATATATATATATATATATATATGTATGTCACATGTTTAAGCTGAATTTTTTGAAAATTAAGGGAGACTAGGATAGATCTATTTCGGCCTTATTTTGGCCTCATCAGCTAGCCATACCCACTGGGACTTGAACCTGCAACCTTTGCCTTGTAAGGCAGAGAATTATCCTCTAGGCTACAGTATCCAATCCCTTCAGCTATATATATATATATATTTGTTTTCGTAGATTTTCACGGGTATATGTATGTAGATTGTTCTGAGTTCGGGTTTTGCCCCGTGTAATATTTTGAGTGTCTATGCGACGTTTTGGTGAAATCACATTCACCATCATCAGGCTGAAGTTTTAAGCTTCGTGTTGTTGTAAATATGAAAATTTTTTATATTTACAGCAACACGAAGCTTAAAACTTCAGCCTGATGATGGTGAATGTGATTTCACCAAAATGTCACATAGACACTCAAAATATTACACGGGGCAAAACCCGAACTCAGAACAATCTATATATATAAAAATACATAAGTACATAAAGTACATAAAAATATCAATTATAAAGTGATAAATAGAAACACATCTAAAGTATTTAGCAACATATGTAAAAAAAATTAAATTCTAGCTTAAATTGAACTAAAATAAAGAAAAAAAGGAAGGAAAAAAGAAATAAAAGAGTAGAAGAAAGAAGAAGTTTACATTTATATTGTGAATAATCATAATCTACTACAATATAACTACTAAGTACTGGTATGATTAAAATAATATAACAGTAAAGTTATCTCTTTTTCTTTGTATCCCACCAGATATATACCTTTTGACAAACATCATAAAATTCTGATTCTTCTTGATTATTTAACCTTCTCGTCATCATATCAAGCTCAGCACATTCTAAGACTTTCTTAAGTATATCTGTTTCTTTTGGGGTTTCGGTTTCTTTCCATTTTTGAGCAAGGGCTATCCTAGCTGCTACTAATATATGGGTTATTAAATAATATATATATATATATTGTATTTCTTATTTGAAATACCTAATAAAAAGAGTTCTGGTGTTTTCTTGATTTCTTGCTGTGTTATTTCCTTTAACCATTTTTCTATTAGGTTCCAATATTCTTTTACTTTTGGGCATGTCCACCAAGTATGGTAGTAAGTACCTATTTCTACTTTACATTTCCAACAGTTGGGTGAATTAGTTTGAAACATTTTTGAAATTCTATTTGGTGGCAGATGCCATCTATAGAACATTTTAATTTGATTTTCTTTGAAGGAAGTTAGCTTTGTTATTTCCAATTATCCGTATATACTCAAGTATAAGTCGCTCCGACTATAAGTCGAGGCGCCCACTTTTGCCACAAAAACTGGGAAAATTTATAAACCCCCGTATAAGTCGAGGGTGGAAATTGCAGCGGCTACTGGTAACTTATAAAAATGGAAACCAATAAAATTACATCAATTGAGGCATCAGTAGATTAAATTTTTTAGAATATTTATATCAAAGAAAACCAGTAAACTAGCTCTGTAAGTTTAAAAGAGGGTAAACAGGTATATGTCCCCCCAAGGCAGGTATAGGCAAAAAAAATGCAAGTACTGTACTTGCCTCAATCCCCCACTGCTCCTGCTGGTTTGGGTTAGGGTTAGGATACTTGGCCTCTCTTTGCCTCAAAGAGATACAATTTCCCCCTCTATTTACTATTACTGAAAATCCAAAATATACTATTTAATTCTATGTATATATGCCATATGTGTACATACATATTACACACAGGCACACAAAAATACACCGTACATTGTTTACTATATAAACTGTATACCGTATTTATATTTACAGAGAGAGAGAGAGAGGGAGGGAGCTCTTGTAAAATTACAGGTATATACGGTACATTCAACCTTACTTACTGTAAGAGGAAAAACAAACCCAGAGTCCACTTTCTGCCACACATTTAACCACAACTAGAACATTACATATGCCTTCAGATGTACCAGTACTTCCCTAGCTTGCACATCACTGTTAGAGCTAGGAAATGTCATGCATTGAGTAAAATGTGGTGATTCTCACTGAGCAACGCTTTATTTAACAACCACAATTTTGGGCTCAATTGTGGTCATAGGTCTTTCTTTCTTTCTTTCTTTCTTTCTTTCTTTCTTTCTTTCTGTCTCTCTCTCCTTCCTTCCTTCTTCCCTCCCCCTTTCTTTTTCTGTCTGCCTATCTTCTTTCCTTTTTCTTTCCTTCTTCTGTCCCTTCCCTCCCTCCTTTCCTTTTTTGCCTGTTTTCCTTCCTACCTACCATCTTTCTTTGTCTCTCTTCCTTCCTACCATATTTTTTTCTTTCTTTCTGTCTTCCTTCTTTCCTAACTCCTTCCTTCCCTCCCTCCCTCCTTCCTTGCCGCCCAAGTCCAACAGGTCTCTGGGTGGCTCACAACAATTACAACAACTAAAAAGCAATATAAAATGTAACAACAATACAACAGCATATAGCATAAAATGCATAAATACGGTAACCCTTAAAATGCCTTGACACTAGCAATGAGTAAAATGCCAAGTGTATAAGACAGGGACTTTAGGACAGAGGAGGGGGGCACCCCTGCTCAGGTGCAGAGCACAAAGCAGGGCTAAGTCACCAAATGAAAGACGCAGAGAAGTACCGTAATTTTCCTGGAAGGCTTGAGTGCCTGTGCTTTTCATTCTAGGAAAACAACTCAGCCTCGCACCCCCTCCCCCCACGGAAATACTCATTGACAGGACGCCTGCCGGTGTCTCTTTCGGCTGCATCCACGGTTTAGATCACGCTCCCTTTAGCCTTCTGGGAGCTGTAGTGTCTCTTCGGGCAGAGCGGCTGAGCCCGCCTTCTCGAAAAGACTACAACTCCCAAGAGGCACCGGGAGGGAAATGTGGGCGAGGGGGGCGGCCGGCCGCGGAGTTGGTCATGGGAATAGTAGTATGAAAAGGCAGCCGAGCCGGCAAAATAAAGGCGAGTGAGTGAGGGAAGGGAATGTCGGGAGGGAATGGCTCGCTGCTTTTCCACCCAGCCAGCACCTTCCCACTGAGGTTGCAGAACAAGACAAGGAGGTTTATGCAGTCTGGCAAATGTTTTTCACCTGGCAGGGGCCTTGGCATGGGGCAGGCAGAAAGTGAAGTCCCGGCAAATGGGTAGCTGGCAAGAACCACACGCTCCCATCCGCCCCTTGCTCTGGCCATTTCAGAGGACAACCACCACCCCCATCGCCCACTCCGGTAATTTTCTATTGGAAAAATCCATTGCTGCAATCCCAAACGTTCATTTTTTTAAAAAAGCTGAGAAGCTGGGATTGCAGCAAGGAATCCCAGGGCGGACGGGGGAGGTGCCTCCTTCTTTTGGTGATTGCTGCCTGCTTGGAACCCCCACCACCTTTCCAACAGCGAAGAGAGGCGGCACCTTCCTGAAGCGTTCGGTTAAGTGGCTGGGGGAAAGTGGGGCAGTTGCCGCTTCTTTTGCCTTTCCTTCAGTCGCTTCGGGACATCGCTTCGGGTGCGCCTGCCTTTCCTACAACAAAGAGAGGCGGCACCTTCCCAAAACGCTCAGTTAAGTGGCTGGGGGAAGGGCTGGCCAGTTGCTGCCTCTCTCCACTGTAGGAGAGGCAGGCACACCCGAAGCGATGTTCCTAAGCGGTCTCCGGGAAGCGGCTGAGGGAAAGACAGTCGTCTGCCTTTCCTTCAGCTCGAAAGAGGCGGCAACTGCCCCGCCTTCCTCCAGCCGCTTAACCTAAAGTGCTCGGTTAAGAAGCAAGAATCCCCCCCCACCGTACCTCACCGGCTTTTTCCCCCTCTTGCGCAGCGTTTGAGTGGTTGGCTGGCTCCTTTGCTTGTGCGCAAGAGGGGAAAAAAGCCGGTGAGGTGCGGTGGGGGGTGGATTCTTGCTTCTGTATTCTCGCCACCCCCACCAACTTTTTTCCTCTTTATCACAGCTTTCGAGTGGTTGGCTGGCTCCTTTGCTTGCGCGCGAAAGGGGGAAAAAGCCGATGAGGTGGGGGGGATGTGGCAAGAATACAGAAGCAAGAATCCACCCACCCCACCCCACCTCACCAGCTTTTACCCCCTCTTGCGCGCAAGCAAAGGAGCCAGCCAACCACTCGAATGCCGCGCTAGAGAGGAAAAAAGCCGGTGGGGGGGTGGATTCTTGCTTCTGTATTCTCGCCACCCCCACCCCCCTCGCCAGCTTTTCCCCCCTCTTGCGTGGCGTTCGAGTTGTTGGCTGGCTCCTTTACTTGCGCGCAACAGGGGAAAAAAGCCGGTGAGTTGGGGGGGATGGGGTGGCGAGAATACAGAAGCAAGAATCCACCCCCCCACCTCACCGTCTTTTTTTCCCTCTCGCGCGCAAGCTACCTCAGCCGGGAAGAGGTGATAGCTCCCTCACCCGCCCAAGCCAGGCTCCTGTGGGCGCCCTCTTATGGTGACTTGTCAGTCACCCGAGTATAACCCGAGGTCGGGTTTTTCAGCCCATTTTTGGGGCTGAAAAACTCGACTTATACTCGAGTATATACGGTATATGTCCATACCTTTTCCCAAGTATTTAAGTCTATCTCTTTGTTTAAATTTCTATACCAACTAATCATATTATCCTTTAATGTCCATTCCATATTTTTACAATTAATTAAAAATTTATATGTTTTTCCAATCAACTTTCTTTGGTTTGTTGTTAATAGTTTGCCTAAGATGTTATTATCCTTTCTAAGTATATATGTTATTTTATCTTTATGGAACCTGGACTTTATTTGCGCATATTGCCACCAGTCCATTATAATACCTGACTCCAACAAGTCCTGGTTCATTTTTAAATTCCACTGATTATCTACTAAGTCCTTATATTTCCAGATCTTACCCTCTTGTAATAAATTTGGGTGGCTTATGGTCTCTATAGGAGATATCCAATCTGGCAAAACTAAGAAATAATCTTTCTTTATATAGGTCCACACATCTATAAGTGCCTTTCTAATTATATGTCTCTTAAAGTAGGAATGTGTTCTATACTTTTCGTACCATACAAAAGTGTGCCATCCCAACATTAAATCATGGCCTTCTAAATTTAATAACCTTCTATTTTGTAAAGTGAGCCATTCTTTAATCCAAGTACTTCTAATCTTCAGAAGGGGGAAATTCCAACATTAAATACAATCTCTGGGTCTTCACACCACACAGCGGGTGACCCAATGTAACCAGGACACATTTGGATATCAAGGAACCCGGAGACATAACAGAGGACTTACCGGATCTGCCCAGTGGTTCAAGTGCTGGGAGCCGTGGGCTCCTGGAGGTAGGCGTGCATACTGTAGGCTTGACGCAGGGGGACTCAGCACAGGCAAGGCCTATGGGCCCCAGTGGAGCTGCGAGAGAGCCGACCTCTGTCATTACCGCTGACGACTCGACTGAAATGCGCAGGTGAGCTAGAGAGATACAACGGCCAATGAGGCTCGAGGACTATGTCACATGGCTTACTAATTGACAGCGTATGCAAAGACTAGGAGGGGAGGGGTGTTTGTTATGCCGGGCCCTTCACTAAGAGCCCCCCTAATGAGTTAGGAATGTAAATTCAAACACACACACCGTCTCAGAGTAAAATGAAAATCCGTTTATCCAAAAATAGTGCTGTACACACGCACTTCAAACAGAGCCAAATTACTCCCACACAGATTACAGTCCTGGAATGTTGTGGTAGGCAAAAACAAACAACAGATAAAGGCAGCTGTGAAAGTGTCACAGCCTACCCCCCCCCCCCCTGCAATGAGTTCATAAGATGTACTTAACTGTGAAATATCCAAAATGTCTGTGAAAGTTCTGGAACAGTTCAAACCAAAACAATAGTCTTTCTCCAAATGGATAAACGCCCACATGCGCACTCCGCAATGCCCATAATTTATCAGCAATCCCATTAACCTAATTACCTTAGCACAGGTGTTCTCCCTTATCTTCTATGATACATGCGCAGTTGGTCCTTTCTAGCTATGAGCCTGTGCATACCAGCATCTAACAACCAATCCTCCTCCAAGTCTGATGACTCACTAATGGGGTCATTACCTAATGGGCTGGCTGCATCCACCTCTCCATCCGATTCCATTCCTCGAGCATCTTACCTCGGCAATGAATCTTCACTATCAGAAGACACTGGCAATAAGACAAATCTCTGGGAACTTGAGGATTCTCCTAAACCAACATCCAAATTCCCCATTGCAGGAGCTGGCTCAGTGCCAACCACAATACCATCCTCCCCCAGAAGGCCCCTCCCCTGAACCCTGCGCAAGGGATGGGGCTTGTGCGGAAACTGCACGTGAAAAGCCTGAATGAGTGCAGGATCATCCACCAGAGCGGCCTCCACCCAAGAGCAATCATCTGGATCACCCTCAACCCATTGAACTAAATATTGAAAGCAATCCTCCACCCACTGTGAATCCCGAATGGCATGAATCATGGCATCAGGCAGGTGATCCCGAACACAAGGTGCAGTCAGGATGAAGTGAGCAGTAAGATGAACAGGGACCAATAGGGAGCGATGAAACACCAGGTGAATTCTCATGTTGGCAGGCAGGGTCAAATAATAAGCCACAGGATTGATGACCTGCTCAACCGGGAAAGGGTTCATGAACCGTGGATTCAGCTTCCGATGGGGCAACTCCGATGCAATGTATTTTGTGGACAGTCACACCTGATCTCCAACAGCCAATGGGGGAACATCCCAACGGGACCAGTCAGCATGCCTCTTATAACCCTCCTCGGCTTTGCTGAGGTATCTTTTCACCATCTCATGCACCAAGTGAAGTTCAAATAGAAGGTCCTCCGCAACCGGGACTGGGGAATCCACAGGGTCAGTGGGAAAAAAAGGGGATGGAAGCCATAATTTGCATAAAAGGGCGTGATTTGTATTAAAAATATTTGTATTCTGACAGTTGCCTATGTTTGTCATTAGATTGAAATCACTTTGGAAATTAGGCATTTATTATTCTAATGAAAATTATTTGGTTAATTGTAAAAGTGCATTTTGCATGAAAGATCTACAACTATGAAATATTTTTCTGTACTAAAATATCAAATTTGGGATGATGTTGCAAATTTTGGATGATGTTTCATACTGGATGATGTTTCATACTGGGATGGATGCAATTGGTTATATGACCTGATGTAATAAAGTGACTGAAATAAAAAAAAATGTTAGTGATACAAGCTGGCTGTCAGGGATGCCAGAGTCCTCTTCACACCCTGTAGCCATGCAACCAGAGTTCAATCATTGGCCATTTTGGGAACATCTGTTTCAGTTGCATCGCTCCTCCTTGTGCATGCCAATCCCAGGATGTTGGCCTTGAAGATTAAACAACCCAAACTGAGTCAAAGCTCCCCATCGCTTCTCAGAAATTCCAATTTCATCTTCTACATGCTTCCCTTCCCAAATACCCATTGCTTTCCCCCACCCATTGTTTCCATGGCAGCCTACAGCAAGCTTGAAGGAAAGCGAAGATGACCAGGCTGACATTCGGGCCTCTGTAACAGAGGTGTTAGCCTTAAAACAAAAAACAGTGTATACGTAGGTAAAGCAATATAAACCACTACTCCATCCAGGGTCTGTCAGAGCACCCAGACTACAAGGAAGGAAATGTTTCCATGCAACTAGGTATTGAACTTTAAATTATTTTAACAATGGGGAATGTCCAACATATTTAGAATCTCATTTCTTAGACTGTTGGGTGGACTGTAGACATTTTATAGAAAGGTAAACTCTGTCGATCACTTAAAAATCTTTTGGTTTCACAAGTTTTTGTTGACCTATTTCTTATATACTTGACATGTGTCTTCCAGCACCTTATATGCTTTTGGCTAAGCGTTTTGATGTTTCTCTTGAAGCAGCTCTGAAATAGGTACAAAATCCTGACCAGAGACTACCTTAAATGGGGTAAACTCTGTGCTACTATTGGCTGAATTATTCTATGCCACCTCTGCAAATGGTAAAAGGTTAGTCCAATTGTCTTGTTGGTATAATTAATGTAGCACCTGAGATACCGTAACAGGACCAAATTAGCCCTCTCACACACTTTAACTTTCCATAAGACTTTTACAGGTGTACGAGCAGGATTGTGGCAGACCTTGGTCATTATTTTGTAAAGTGCAGCCCCCAAAGCATTTGCTGAATTACAAAAGGAGAAGTTGGATCAGGAATTACATTTGCGTCTGCTGAATTACAAAAGGAGAAGTTGGATCAGGGTGCTTTAGCATGGGCTCTGCTACAAACAGCTGTTTAAGTTTTTTGAATGCCACTTGTCACTCCATAGTCCCCATAAGTGATGACTTGGCTTTGGCTTGCCCTCGCCCTTCGTTTTTAAAAGGTTGGTGATTGATAATGCGATTTTGGTGAATGAAGTGATGAATTGCCAGTAGGCTGAATAATTCTGGGAGTTGAAGTCCATAAGTCTTAAAATTGCCAAGTTTGAAGACTTCTGTTTCAGAGGTTTTAATAAAAAAGAAAATAATAGTATCATTTATTTTCCCCTTCTTCTCCTTCTATTTTACTATCTCCCATCTCTTTCTCTCCCCCTTCTCTTCCCCCCTTTCCCTCATCTCTTTCTTCTCTCTCTCTCCTTCTCTCACTAATTTCCTTTCTTCCCCACTTCCTCCCTCTTTCTGTCCATCCATTCTCTTTCCCCCTTTCTCTTTCCCCATCTATCTTCCTCTCCCTCCCTCTCTTTTTCCCGCTCTTTCTCTGTTTCTCTCACTTTCATTTTCTCTTCTACCCCCTCTCTTTTTCCCCTGGGGGGATGTTGCCCCAGCCCAGCTCTGTTGTGTTTCTTGCTGTCATTTGTGAGACTAAAAAGCCACATGAAACAGCCTTTATGTGAAATTTAGCTCACTTCCAAATGGAGGGAACGGAACTCTGTCCTTCTCCTCCTGGAGTCCTGTCATCCAGGGGAGGAGGGGTGTGTGGTGGGGCTGTTGCTGCCTCTGTTACAGCCACCTCTTGTCACTTCCCTCCCCCACCCTGCCTCTCTGGTCTCTTTAAATTGTGCCTCTTTCTCGCCACCCATGCTCCATCCCCCCTCCCGCGCAATCCTGAAATGAGCCTGTCCTTGGTAGAAAGTGCGTGTGGCAGGCTCCTCTTAAGAGGGGCCAAGTGGGACAAAGCATTTGGGGAAAGATGAGGATGGGTACCCATGCAGGGAAACTCTCCAGGAGTTCTAAGATGCCCCGAACTCCAAAGTTTTTTCCTGCACAGCTTTTTTTGGTGTGGGGGGGGGAGTAGGGAACGAGTTGCCTGCAGCTTGTTTTTCACACCATACACCCCCTGCCACTCAAACCCATACAGGAAAACTTCCCAGGAGTTTCAAGCCACTCTGAACTCTGGAATTTTTTCCTGCATGGCTTTTGCCAGTGGGGGAGGGGGAAGCGAACTACCTGGAACTCACTTTTCAAATCCACTCTCCCACAGCCCAAACCCATGCAGGAAAATTCCCCGGGAGTTCTAGGATGCCCCATCCCTGCCCCTCTCAGCCGCGATATGCTTGTCTGCCTTTCATTCTGATGGGAGCTCCAGCCACAGCATTGATGCAAGGAAAGTTCTAGAGTGGCAGCAGCGGCACTCCAGGAGGGTAGCCCTCAGGGTCCTGGGAAAGTGCACAGTAAGGAGTTTGGAAAACACTGCGAGAGAAACTACTGAGAGCACCCATGGGCTTCTCCATTGAAGCATGTCCAAGAGTGGTGGCAAGTAAGTGCCTGAAATTCAGCTTCTGCGCATGTGCAGAAGAAAAAAAAAACCAGAATTTTTTTAATTAAAAAAAAATTCAAAACAATTTTTGTTAAAAAGGTGGTGGTGCCTACGGACCGGCACTAACCTATCCAGTTCGGTAACATCATCGTGACATCAACAGCAGGTCACTACCAGTTTGATTGAACTAGTCCAAACACCCCGATCTGATCCCAGTAATAAGCCTCACACAGATCTCATTCAATGAAGATTTTGCCTTAGGTTAGATGTGTAAGCATGTTTTTCATCAGGTGCAATGGGGACACATCTTCCATGCATCCTGCATTAAGCCCTCTATAGTCAATGCACTGGTGCAGAGTTCCATTATTTTTCGTACGTAGCAATACTGGACCTGCTACCTGTGGTCTAGCTGGTTGAATTACATCCCATAAATCCTAGTACTTGTTGTGGTTAGCTCTGGCCCAGCTCCTGCCCCAAGGAATGTGCAGGTGGATGTGGGGGAAACATCCACATGCCGCAGGTCTGTTTTGCTCCCGATGGAATCTGCTGATAAAGCCTCCTCTGACCAAGGAAGCATGAGTGACAGGGAAGAGGGGAGTTTGGCAGACAGCCCAGGAGGAGATCAATCATCTGTATCATCCCTGGATTCTGAACAAGAATTAATGACACATCCATGCATGCGTAGAGTGATGCATAGGAGACAACAACTGAAGGATTATTACAAGAGAAAATGAGGCCACCTTTGGTTGGGTGGGGCTGCTGTAATTAGTGCTACAGATAAAAGTACAGCTTGGTGTTTTAGCCTCATGGCAGTTTATCTGATTCATTGTTTCATCAAGATCGTGTTTTTGTGCTGTTCAAGATTGTGTGGGGACTCTCTGGACTTTAGAATTGGACTCAATTTCCCAGTTATTGGGTGAGCAATTGGATTGCATTTAACCTGTGCCTTGTGTGTACCAGAAAATCCCTTTGACTGTTTTTCTGTTTATAAAAACTTTTGGGTTTTCCTTTTATCGTATGGTGTGTGTCTTCCTGGACTAATTACCCTGTAATTACGGACAGTTGAAACACGCCGGCAGAACAGTACTCCTTGGGGATTCTGTGCTCACTTTTCAGGTGCTCCTGCATGACTGCCCCTAGCTCCCTTGGTTCTTTGATTTTCGTGCATTTGGGTGTGGAATTTCTTCCCCTTTTTTGGCCACTTTATGCCAGATTTTTAAGAGCCCTCTCCCCCAGTTCACATCAGGTTTCCATTTCTGGAGCCAAGACAGTCCAAGCAGAAAAGGTCTCTCCATCCCTGGTACAAGTATAAAACTCAGAGTTTCTTTCTATTTTCTGTCAACTGTCTGATTAGTGAACCCCAGAAAAGTAAACACTCTTCCCCCCCCCCCCAAATCTTTTTATTGTTTTGTAGATCCATATATCACAATTTGTTTATACAGTTTACAGGTCTTATCCAACTTTTTTACCGGTTACAGTTGTTATATAGATAATATTAACTTAATACTATGCAATGCAAAACATGGTAAAAACATTCAAATGGTATTTTCATTTTTTTTAAGGTTTGTACTGCTATTTTGTATAGAATTACACAAATCTTTTCCTTTGAATCCACTCGTGCCAATTGTTCCACATGCTTTTAGTTTCATTGATTCTGTTTCCCTTAAGTAGGTTTGTCATCTCGTCCATTTCTGCACATGTATATATCTTGTCTATTATTAAATTTACATTGGGAGTCTGTTCGTTCTTCCATGTTTGCGCTATTGCAATTCTTGTAGCTGTGTTTATGTGAGTCAATAAAAAAAGGGTTTGTTTAGAGTATGATTTTTTCCAAATTCCAAGGAGCATCCCCTCCGGTGAGTACTCTATTTCCTCCTTCGTAATTTCCTTTAACCATTTGTAAATTGTTTCCCAAATTTTTTGAATTTTAGAGCAGGACCACCACATATGGAAGAAAGTTCCTTTTTCTTTATTGCATTTCCAGCATACGTTTTGTAGTGCTGGGTAAATTTTGGCAAGTCTTGCCGGTGGTAGATACCACCTGTAAAATAATTTGTAATAGTTTTCTTTATAGGCTGATGATAGGGTGATTTTAGTTATTGTATTCCATGTTTTCTCCCATTCTGCTATATGGATTTCCCTTTGTATATTTTTCTCCCAGGCTACCATTGGATTTTTAATCATCTCTTTTTCTTTCTCCTGTTCTAATAAAATCTGGTACAGTTTGGTTATCTGTTTTTCCACATTTCCTGTTAAGATCTTGTCCAGAGTTTGGGTGGAATTTGCTATACCTGGTGTTTGTTTATCCTTATTATATCTGGATTTTATTTGTATATATGTCCACTCGTCCAACCTATAGTTTTGTAATTCCAATTCTTGTTTAGTTTTAAGTTCTCCATTTGCGTGTAAGATATCTTTATATTTTATGGTCTTGGTTGGGTCTATCAAATTCGGATATACTAAACACTCTTGGGAACTTTGAATTCCCAAAAGTAAAGCTTTATTGGATACACTATCTCAGAACTGCAGAAAAAAAACCAACTCCGGGTTTCCCACATAAATAACTGCTTAGTTAAACAATATACAGTATTCCCTTCCCCCCCACCTCTGGGTGTTCACATTGTCCAGTTATAAAACTTCATTTTGTTATGGGAACAGTTCGTTTCTCCAAGTAAACCTGTAGTCATAACCTTATTGGGGTTCAGGCTCTTATGGTTCATAGATGAAATCTTATCATTCCATTCCACTCTCCCTCTTCCTGCTTGAATGATAAGATGAGTAGCAAAGGAAGCTCAGAGGATGTAAAGTGATTCAATCTTGACACTGCCATTCTCTTTTCCAGTAACTCAGTTATAAAATTAGATACACCACCCCACCCAGATACTGTCCAATCTAGTTGGCGCTTTCAGCTGCTTGACACCCAGTTCCAGTAGAATCCAGTAGAGCTACATACTTGACAACCATGTTCATTCATCTGACTCGGGCTGCCTCTGTCGCCTATTCATCTCCATGCTGCTGCATGTAGTTCCAGTCTTGTGCTACAAAGAGTCCCTATATTTTACTCCCAAGACTAGAACATTTGGGACAGTTTCTTCAAGTGGAGGGGCTTGTGCAGCAGCAGCAGCTGCTGCTTATGGCAGAGGTCCCCAACCGCCGGTCCGCGGACCGGCACCGGGCCGTTGGGGGTTTTCAGCCGGTCCGCGGCGCCAGGGCCCCCTCGGCCTTTCCGCACCACCAGCGGCGCTCCCCCCGCCAGCCAGCCAAGCCCCGCGCCCGCCGGAACTGGCTCCTCGCTCTCCCCCCGCCGCCCGCCGCGTTTGCAGGAGGTGGGGAGGGTCGGGCGGCCTGCCAAGGCCAGGAGGGATGCCGCTGCCCCCCCCTTCCCTCTCTCCGCCCGCCGCTGCGCCTCCTTGACGCCGAGAGGAAATGCCGGCAAAGGCTTTTCTCAGCGGAGGTCTTCAATGTCGGGGGCGCACGGGCGGTTGCACGCGCTCCCTATCTCCCTGCTAGCCCACTCGGAGTATTCAAAATAAGAAAAACCTTTGCCGGCGAAGGCTTTTCTTATTTTGAATATTCCGAGTGGGCTAGCAGGGAGATAGGGAGCGCGTGCAACCGCCTGTGCGCCCCCGACATTGAATATCACCTTCGCCGGCCCCATCTCTCCTGCAAACCCCCTTGCTGAGAGCCCGGGGCGAAAGTGCTCTCGCAAAGGTGAGGCGGGCAGGGCGTGCACGCGTCACCGCTGAGAAGAACGGAGAACGAGAGTGAGTGAGAGCAACAGACAGCAAGATAGAGAGAAAGTGAGAAAGAGAGAGTGAGAGAAAGGGGGGGAGAAAGAGATAGCAAGAGAGAGAACAAGAGAGAGAAAGAGCGTGAGAAAGAAAACAAGAAAGAGTGAGAGAGAGAGAAAGCAAAAGAGACAGAAAGAAAACAAGAGAGAGAAAGTGAGAAGAAGAGAGAGAAAGAGGGGGAGAGAGAGAAAGAGAGGGAGAGGGAGAAAGAGAGAGGGAGAGGGGGGAGAGATAGCAAGAGAGGGAGAGAGAGAAAGAGAGAGGGAAAGGGGGGAGAGATAGCAAGAGAGGGAGAGAGAGAAAGAGAGAGGGAAAGGGGAGAGAGGGGGGAGAGAAAGAGAGAGGGAGAGAGGAGATAAAGGAAGAGGAGAGAGAGAAAGGAAGAGAAAGAAAGAAAGAGGGATAGAAAGAGAGTGAGAGTGAGAGATGCTCAGTGAGCCTTTCTTTGAAGTTGCCTTTCTTTCTTTCTTTCTTTCTTTCTTTCTCTTTCTTGCTTTCTTTCTTGCTCTTTTTCTTTCTCTCTTTTCCCTTCCCTTCCTCTAGTTCTTCTTTTCTTTCTCCTTCCTACCTTCTTCCCTTACTCTCCCCTTTCATAAGTTTCCTTGCTTCCTTCCTCTGTTCCTGTCCCTTCCCCCCTTCTTTCTTTCTTTCCTTCCTTCCTTTCCTCCCTCCATTTCTTGCTTTCCTTTTCCTTCCTCCCTTCTTTCCTCCCTCATTCCCTTCTTTCACTCCTTCCTCTCTTACTCTCCCCTTTCACACCTTTCCTTGCTTCCTTTGCACCCTTCTTCTGTTCCTGTCCCTTCCCTCTTTCCTTCCTTCCTTCCCACCCTCCGTCCATTCATTCACCCATTCCTCTCTTGATCGCCCCTTTTACGGCGCCGCTGACAGATAGCTCCCCCCCCCACACCGGGCCATGGAAAACTGGTCTAGCTTAAAGCCGGTCCCTGGTGCAAAAAAGGTTGGGGACCTCTGGCTTATGGCATCTCTGGTGCAGGTGCAGGTGGAGCAGATGCAACTGTTGTCGTGACTGACGCCGCCACAGCTCTATCCACAGCTTGGCTTGGGTTTGTTTGAGGAGCCTGAATAATAATCTCGATGAAAGATTCCCTGATTCTGTATCACCTCTTGTAACAGGTATAGAGTATACTCAGCATGGCATCTTCTGGGTCCACATCAAGAGGAGGGACTTCATAACTGTCCCCCTGACACCACTTTCTCCTGTGGGAACCTCTGCTTTCTTACTGTCATGGTTCCGAGTAATGCTCCCAATCAATTCAGGACTCTGAGGCTATGACTTTCTCAAAGATCCTGTTTATTAGATAGATCATAATGGCATATTCAAATAAAACCAACTCTGAATAATTCCCATGCTTTGGTATAATTAAAAAATAGATATCAGCCACTCACCTTGTATCACAGGTCACGTTAGCCAAACAGGTAATTAACTTCTCAGCATTCCCTCCTGCCATTGCTAGGGGACGTTGAGCTGGCCTTGGTTCTCACGAGACTTATTGCTGTTAGGTCTGGCGCTTTGGAGGAAAGCATTCTATATTCCCTGTCACCCTCCATTCCTCATATACATGGCAACTAAGAAACGAAGCATAGAACAATATGGCTTCAGCTAGAGTTGTTTCAAGAAGTGAAAGTTTCCCCTCGAGAGTCATTCCTCTAGGTCCTCCTTTCACCCCATGCACAATGACAATCTGGGCCCAATAGGTTCTTTGTTGCAGTCTAGCTCCTCCAGCCATTCTGCTTCATCTCGGATGTGGCACAGTCTGGGAGGAGATCTGCCCAGAGCTCCAATCTCTTTCAGTTCGCTCTAGTGGATGGACATTTATATGCTTGGTCCCCATATAGACTGCAGTCTACAGGTTGACTGTTAAAGCAGACCTTGGCTAATGTTAGTGCTGCCTCTGATCAATCCCCAGGAAAGAAAAATCTTGGCTTCATTGATTTAGAGAAAATATACTTTTACTAAGAAATAATTGATTGCAGCAAAAATTAGGCAAGGTTTCAAGCAAAACAGAAAGAAACAAATTGAAACTAACTCCAGAACTCACTTCTCAGTAGTCAGGCAAACAAAGATCAGTCCTCAGGAAGATGTTTTGGGAACTTCTCTGGTCCAGGTGCATTGCTTCCCCTTTGTGCATGCTTATCCCAGGACAGTTGGCCTTGAAGATGTTAAAGAACTCAAGCTGACCTCTCTGAGTCCAGGCCGCCCCATCTCTTCTCCGAAATTCCAGTTTCACCTCCTGCACGTTTCCCAACTCCCAAATATCCATTGCTTTCTTCTATTGTTTCCATGGTAGCTGGCAGCAAGATTGAAATAAAGCAAAGATGACCAGGCTGATACTGGCTTTCAATTCCACTTAATTTGGAAAGATTTGATATTTTTTAAAAAATCAATGAATTTAGCAAAGAGTGAATATGGAAAATTGCCCTTTCTATGTTAGGCTTTATTCTATCTAACTAGTGCTGTTAGAAAAATGTTTATTATTTATGAGGGGGAATGATGTAAAATCACATTTTTATTTTATAGGCCCAAGAATATATATTTAAATATATAGTTCAGTCTCGGAAACTATTCTCTCTTGCTACTGGTGGGCAAAATGAGGAGGAATTCTGCTGTTGTATTCAAGAGCTTTTGATGTCAGTACGATTCTTCCTTTCCCAGGAAACTAAAGGAACCAATGCTTTATCTCAGGCCCAAGTAAGTTCTGCAAAAATACTAATTTACACAGTTACTTCTGTTTATCACATTACTCCTTTGCATGGTAACTGATATATAAAAACATAGTAGTGTTTAAATGTAACACGTTAAAACTTCTGATGTATTTTCAGCTATAATGACATTTTATTTCATTCATATATTGGTAACAAAACTTGGATCAAACATCTGATAATACTGTATTTCTATATGAAGCTTTTGGCTAAATTAGCAAGTTATAAAATTGTTTTGTCTCCAATTGTCTTCTGTGATTCAGATTCAGCATTTGCAGTTTGTTTGTTTATTTATTTATTTGTTTGTTTGTTTGTTTATTTGATTGATTGATTTGTATGCCGCCCCTCTTCGGAGACTCAGGGCAGCTAACAGGAATAATAAGACAGTGTACAATAATAATCCAATACTAAAAATGATTAAAAACCCATTAATATAAAAACCAAACATACATACAGACATACCATGCATAAAATTGTAAAGGCCTAGGGGGAAAGAGTATCTCAATTCCCCCATGCCTGATGGCAGAGGTGGGTTTTAAGTAGCTTACGAAAGGCAAGGAGGGTGGGGGCATTTCTAAATTCTGGGGGGAGTTGGTTCCAGAGGGCTGGGGCCGCCACAGACAAGGCTCTCCCCACAAGGGAGCAACCTAGAGGTCGACCTCTGACCCCCCACTAACACCGACTGCGACCGACCAGAGAGGTAGGAGGAGAACCACTGAAGAACAGTGCCTCCCACTCCCAACCCCTCCAGCCGGCACAGAAGGATACCATGGTCGATGGTATCGAAAGCCGCTGAGAGGTCAAGAAGCACCAGGACAGAGGACAAGCCCCTGTCCCAGGTCCGCCAGAGATCATCCATCAGCGCGACTAAAGCAGTTTCCATGCTGTAGCCGGGCCTGAATCCAGACTGCTGAGGACCTAGATAATCGGCTTCTTCTGAGGACCACTGGAGTTGAAGCGCCACCACCTTCTCAACAACCTTCCCCATAAAGGGAAGGTTGGAGACTGGACGGTAGTTATTGAGCACGGCTGAGTCCAGGGAAGGCTTCTTGAGGAGGGGGCGCACAAGTGCCTCCTTATAAAGGGCCGGAAAGGACCCCCTCCCCAAGGAGGCGTTGACAATCTCCTGGACCCAGCTCCGCGTCACCTCTCGACTGGCCGAAACCAACCAAGAGGGACACGGATCCAGTAGACAGGTGGCGGAACTCACAGCTCCAATGGCCTTGTCCACTTCATCAGGTGTCACCAAGTCAAACTCCTCCCAGACAGATGGACAAAGACGTTTAGCCCCAGTCACCTCGACTGACTCGTTGTCAGTCGACTCTATTTTACCTAAACCTGTTGCCTATTTTTTGTTCTGTTTTTTTAATTTTAATCCTTCTCTATTTTCACCATAATCCTTGGATTTCTCATATTTATTTAGAATTGCAAATCAACTCATAATGTAATTTATATTCTTTTTTTCCCCGTGGAACAAATTAAAACTATTAAGAACAAATTCCAAATATCTGTTTTTCTTGAAAAATAAAAAAAGTATAATTTTTAAAATTAAATCAAATAAAGTTAAAATTTCTTTTTCTGTCTGTTTGAACATTTGTAATATACTTAATTTTTTTCTGTGTTTGCTCCCAGGCAATCTTTCTCAGTTCCTTCCCAGCTATATATTCAGAATTATTAAAGCTCTTTGATGTGAGAGAAGTAGCAAATTTGGTGTGTGATACTCTAAGGAGCTTGCCAATCATTACAAATGCGGATGATTCTCTTCAAGCAGTGAAACTTCAGTGCATTGGAAAAACAGTGGAAAGCCAATTGTTTACCAATCCAGGTAGAAAAGCAAATACCATTGGTAATTAACTAATATTAAAAGAGCTCCTGACACATGCTAATTGTGTATAAAGCAGATAAAATTTAATCACATCTGGAATTAACACTAAAATAGGTATGGTGAATCTGCATGAAGCCCTTTAATCATTTTTTTGCAGGGCCAGAAGTCCAGCAGTCCAATTATATATGTGTTGTATGTTGCTCAGAGTTACTTTTATGTGGGATGGCAGCTATATAAGTATGATAGATGGATGGATGGATGGGTGGGTGGGCAGATAAATGGGCTTGGGGCTCTGTCTTCCTAGCTGTTTGTTAGAAGGATAACTCTCCAAACAGAAAGGAACCAAATTTGGTATCATGGGAGATGCCAGGACCAAAAAAGGTTTAGCCAGGTAGTATGCATAAAAGAAGTACAGGATTTTTTCCCCCTGCAACCCCAATGGGCCACATCTCAGAATGCTGAGCTGGTTTCCTCCTTTCTGTTCATAAGACCTAAAGTGGAACATATACAGTCTTCCCAGTGCTTGTCTCAGGAATGCCACTCCGAGTCTACGGAGAGGGGCGGCATACAAATCTAATAAATAAAAAATAATAATAATGCAGACTCAATACAGAATACAGAAACATAAATGTAGAAGCAAAATGTATGCACTCATGTGGATGAGTACATTTGTAAACTGATAAAAAAGCTTTGAAGGAAAAAAAAATATTTCTGTTTTAAAGCTACTTATCTGCTAGTCAGACTTATATAGCATTGAAGGGGAGGGGAATATGTTTTTGGGTTTTCGTTGTCACAAGTGTAGAGCCACATAGAGTATCCAATTTTCTGTTCTACTTATTTATGTATTTATATGTTTGTTTGCTTGTTTGTTTATTTAGTCAAGTACATATTGGAGGTATGTAAAGATATAATAATATTCATATACATGATACCATAGTTCCCTCTAAGCTGAGCAGTGAGCAATCGCTCACTTAAAAATCATCATCAACTCAGAGTTTTCCAAACCTGCCCAGAAGCCGAGAGGGAAAGAGTGAGAGGGAAGGAGAGAGAGAGGAAGAGAGGAAGAGAGAGAAACAGATAGAAAAAAGAGAGGAAGGAAAAGAGAAAGAAAAAGAATGGGAGTAAGGAAGAGAGAAAGAAAATCAAAATCTAGTTTGAAACTAGCTCAACTATTTAAGTGGCATTTTGATATTGATAGAGTTGCCCTATTATGAGCTCACTGTTATAGACACACAGTACAGTATTTTATTTTGAAATTCTCTGAGGCAAAACAGGGTGGGTTTTTTGTTTGTTTGTTTGTTTGTTTGTTTGTTTATTTATTATTTCTGTGCCGCCCAGTCCCGAAGGGACTGCCGCTCAGACACTATACTTTTCCACCCACCCACCCCCAAAAAATTAGAGGGAACACTGCATGATACTAGTAAAAAAAACAAAAAAAACATTAGGACAGGGGACGGAAGGCACACTGGTGCACTTATGCATGTCCCTTACTGATCTCTTAGGAATCGGGAGATATCAACAGTAGATAGTCTAAGAGTAAAGTTTTAGGGGATAGGAGATGATACTACAGAGTCTGGTAGTGAGTTCCATGCATCAACTACTCAGTTACTAAAGTCATATTTTCTGCAGTCGAGTTTGGAGTGGTTTACTTTAAGTTTGTATCTGTTGCGTGCTTGTGTGTTGTTGTGGTTGAAGCTGAAGTAGTCATTGACAGGAAGGATGTTGTAGCATATAATTTTATGAGCTATACTTAGATTGTGTTTAAGGTGATGTAGTTCTAAGCTTTCTAAACCTAGGATTGTAAGTCTAGTTGGTTGCGAGTGGAGGAGTGAAGGGCTCTTCTGGTAAAGAATCTCTGGACATTTTCTAGAGTGTTTATGTCCAAAATGCTGTGTGGGTTCCAGATAGATGAACTGTATTCAAGGATTGGTCTGGCGAAAGTTTTGTATGCTCTGGTTAGTAGTGTGACATTGCCAGAGCAGAAGCTACGTAGGATTAAGTTAACAACTCTTTTTTTCAGTATAACATTTTTATTTTTCTCCACCATAAAATAAAATGATATATAGTTATAAACACAACAACAATGCTTAGAATCAATCGTATACAGACTTTTCTTTTCTCATTACTCGCTCAATGTAGGGTCTTATGTAAAATTTTCTGTTAATTTTATACATTATTAGCAATTCTTAAAATTCTAAATTAAAATTTTTCCTTCACCATCTTACTACAAAAGATTACAACAATATAAAGAGTACTAAAATCTCTTTTATCTAAATTTAATCTTATATCATATAGCTCATTAAAAATTCTCTCTCTATGTATGTATCTTTAGTAAAAGAAACTGCTCATAATATATCACCTACATCATAAAATAAAGTTCTATATGTTTAAGTCTGAACAATAAGTAAATTTGTGTTATATCATTATATAGTGCTACCACCATTTCTCATCTTCGCCATCTGGCTTGTAAAGCTTAAATCAAATTCTCTTGTTTCAATTTTTCCAAAATTAACCAATTACTAATACATACATAATGTGTCTCTTAATTTTCTATCCAATCATAGAACTTCCCCCAAATTTTATAATAATCTGAGTCTTGTTTATCTTTAAGTTTCAAAGTCAATCTACTCATCTCTGCACAATCCATAATTTTTCTCAAAACTTCCCTTTCCGTTGGTATCCTATTCAATTTCCAACATTGTGCATATACAATCCCAGCTGCTGCAATGATATGTATGATTAAATACAGTCATACCTCGTCTTACGAACCTAATTGGCTCCCGGGGGAGGTTCGTAAGACGAAAGGTTCGTAAGACGAAACATTGTTTCCCATAGGAAACAATGTAAAGTCAATTAATCTGTGCAACAACAAAAAAACCCGTAAAAAAACGCTGCCACCCAGCTGTCACCTTTTAAAACAGCCCGGGGGCTTCTCATCAGCCTCCCAAACGCCAAACGCCAAACCTGAACTTCTGGGTTCGGCGTTCGGGAGGCTGCCGACAAGCCCTCTGGCTGTTTTAAAAGGTGACCGCCGGGCTGCGGGGCTTCCCAGCAGCCTCCTGAACACTGAACCCGGAAGTTCGGCAAAACTTTGGGGTTCGGGAGGCTGCTGGGAAGCCGCGCAGCCCGGCTGTCACCTTTTAAAACAGCCGGGGGACTTCCCAGCAGCCTCCCGAAGCTGAACGCCCAACCCGAACTTCCGCGTTCGGCTTATGGAAATGGTTCAAGAGTTCACACACACACACACACACACACACATACACACACACAAACGGCTGGGGGTTTTTTTCTCTGTTATTATTTGGGTGCTTTTCACCATATGCTTTAAATCAAGAGTCATTTCTCTCTCTTTCTCTCTCTCTCATTTTCTTTCTCTCTATTGCTTTCTTTCTCTCTCACTCTTTCTTTCTATCTCTCTTGCTTTCTTTCTCTTCTCTCTCTTGCTATCTCTCTCTCCCCCGCTTTCATCTCTCTCTCTCTTTCTCTCTTGTTTTCTTTCTCTCTCTCTCTTGCGTTCTTTCTCTTCTCTCTCTTGCTATCTCTCTCTCCCCCCCTTTATCTCTTTCTCTCAGCAGTGGCATTGGACAGTAGCCGTGGGGCGGCGGCAGGGTGAGGGGGAGCTCCGGAATGGAGGCAGCGATGGCGAGGGGGCTGCGAGAGCACTTTCTCCGAGCGCTTCGGGAATGCCTGCCCTGCCTCTACTGCAGCCCCCTTGCTGGAAGTCTGGGACGAAAGCGCTCCCAGCGAAGGGGCTGCGAGAGGGGCGGGGTGGGCATTCCCAAAGCCCGTGGAGAAAGCCCTCTCTCGCAGCCCCCTGGCTGGCAGCGCTTTTGTCCCACAGCCGCCACCGCCGCGGGAGAAGTCACGCCCAAAGGCAGGAGGCGGCGGAGGAGGAGGAGAGGGGGTGGATCGGGCGGGCGGGGGGCAGGGCCGAGAAGCCAGGGGTGCATTTGGCCGGAGGCACCGTGGGGAGGCAGGGGCGGCCGCGGCTCCCTTTCCTCCTACTGCCGCACCTCCCCACCCCCGCCCCCCCGTGGGCTGGCAGGGGGATGGGGAGCGCGTGCCCATGGAAAAGGGTGCGCAGGGGGGTATTTTGGGGTGCGCGTGCGCACACACGCACTGCTTACACGGAATGCTGCCCAGGGGACTTGGCAGGCAGCCCGGCAGATAGCCTCTCTTCTCTGGATTCGGATGCCGAACAGATAATCAATATACGTAGCCCTAGAGCAATGCAACGTAGGGCTCAATTAAGGGATTATCAACGGTAATTATGATGTCACCTGTGTTTGGGTGTGGTCCACAGAATGAGGGCTAGGTGTGGTTCCCATAATGAGGGCTACAGTTACAAAAGGGAACCGAGGCAGAGGCAAACTGTGGATGTTTATCTGTGTGGTTTGTGTGGTTTTGGCTGTTCCCTGCTTTGAAGCCTCTGCTCTGTGCTTTTGGATTCAACCCAGCATTGTCAGGCAAGTGGGAGTTGGAAAACCTGTGAATAGCTGCTACTATCGTGCCTTGAAAATTCAGAGAACTCCTGGAACGTTCCTGTTACGTGAACTTTGTATTTGTTTGCTTTTTCATGAACTTTGTATCTGAATTTTCGCCTTGAACAGTGTTTTACTCCTGAAAAATAAGGACAGTTTTGTTTAGCCTTTTCTTTTATGTTTAATACATGTTTGCTGCTTAGCAATGCACGTGTGTGTCTGACCTTCTTTCCTGGACCTTTAATTACCACCTGAGCCCTGTCAGGCAGAACAGAATAAACATCTATCCATCAGAAACACCTCGTTCCAGTTTGGGGTGGTTAGTTTTTGGCTTGTTCCTCAGTATTGCCTGCTGCTATTTTTTGTTCTCTTTCTGCCTTTGGACTTACTATGGTCGAGGGGATGGCAGAAATGCAGGCAGTTTTTGATGCTTTACACTTGGAGCTGCACAATTTGACTCAACCTGTGAGGGCGTTGCAGGACCAGTTGGATGTGTTGTCCCAGCGGTTGGCTCCACCTCAGGTGCAACCTGTGGTTCCTCCTCCAGTGCCCCACCCGAGGAGGAAATGCTTTGTAGCCATGCCCGAAAAGTTTTGGGGCGATCGAAGACTGTTCCCAGCTTTCCTCAGCCAGGTGCAATTGTTCATCAGCGCCCAGATGATTCATTTTCCTGGCGATGCGGACAAAGTGGCGTTCCTGTGCAGTCTCTTGGCCGGTCCCGCTGCTTCGTGGGTATCTCCTTTGTTGGGTCAAGACGACTCCCTCCTGCAGCGGTATGACGTTTTCTGCGCGCACCTGAGACGGCAGTTTTCAGATACGGTACGGGAACAGATGGCCACGAGAGCACTCAAGCAGCTGAGACAAGGCTCGCGCCCCCTGGCGGAGTACCTCAGTGATTTTCGTATGCTAAAGCAGACAGGTTTTGTGGAATGAGGCTATTTTGCTGGAGGCCTTCCAAGATGGACTTTCCGAGACTATGCTCGATGAATTGGTGGATGAGGCCTTGCCAGATACACTGGAGGAGTTGGAGCAGCATTGCTTGGCTATTGAGGCCAGGTTATTGGTGCGGGAGGTTCGTTGGACAGGACGGTCCTCTCCCCGTTTTTCTGGCGCCACGCTGAAGCCTGCTTCATGGCGGGGAGTGTCAATTGTATCCGTCTCGACTCTGGTCCCTGCGCCCCGTTGGTTCCTTCCAACCCTGCCTTCCCGCATGACAGAGCATGTTTCAGCAGGAGAGCCCGTGGAGGTCAATTTTGTGAGACCTCATCAGACCCCGGAGGAAAGAGCTCGCCGTCGTGCCTCTGGGTTGTGCTTCTACCACGGAGGGTCGGGGCATTTTGCCAATGTTTGCCCTAACAGACGGCGGAGCACGGTTGCTGCTGTTGCCCGGTTCCTCCCAGCTCTCCTGCAGTCACCCCGGGTACTTTTGAACGGCATCAGGAGATGGCTTCCTGTGTTCCTGTCCCCATTGTGGATACGTCGATGGCGGATACCACACCCTTGATTTCACAGCCGACAGTGCCGTTGGGAAACGAGGGCAGTCCGGCTTGGTGGTAACATTAGGTCGGGCTGGGGTTCAACCATCACAAGATTCTACGGCTCATGACTCCGGACTGTTTCATCACCTTACGATTTTGGCTCACTTGATTGTTGATCGACGCCCTTGGATTATTCCTGCTATCGCCTTGTGAATTCGGGGGCAACCACGAATTTCATGGATGCGGAGTTCGCACAGCGGCATTCCCTGCCCCTCTGTCCTGTGGACCCTCCGTTGACCGTGGAAACTATTTTTTTAAAAAAATAAACTTTATTGAAATTTTCATAAAAAGACAAAACCAACAAACATACATTTAACATGAATTTGGGGTTGCGATACCCCTACTTATTTTGGAAGTTAAATTTCCATACAAAAAAAGATTACCTTTTTAATACTTTAAATCAACTTAATACTTTAAATGAAAAGAAGAAGCTATATCTAATCTTGTATACAAAAACTTTCTTTTATAACCTAGGTAAAACACAAAATATAAGTCATACATTCTTCTTTTTCTTATTTATCCATATATACACTTTATTCCATACTACATAAAATTCTGATTCTACTTGGTCTTTTAACCGTCTTGTCATCATATCCATTTCAGCGCAATCTTGTATTTTCTTGATAACCTCTTCTTCGGGGATATTTTCCTCTTTCCAATTTTGCGCGTACACAATCCTGGCCGCTGTCAAGATATGTATAACTAAATATAAAATTTCTTTCTTGTATTCCTGACTAGTTATACCCAGTAAGTAGAATTCTGGGGGTTTTTCTACATCCTGCATTACTATTTCTTTTAAAATTCTTTCTATCATTTTCCAAAAGAGCTTAACTTTACTACACATCCACCATTGATGATAGTAGGTACCTATTTCTTTCTTACATTTCCAACATAATGGGGACACATTGGGGAACATTTTTGCTATCCTACTCAGTGGGAAGTGCCACCTATAGAGCATTTTAATTTGGTTTTCTTTTAACGAGACCGACTTTGTCATTTTCCAGTTTGAAATCCAGACTTTTTCCCAAGTATCTGTATCAATTTCTCTACCTATGTTTTTACACCAGCTTATCATGCTATCCTTTAAGGTCAAGTCTATATTTTTATGTCCTATCATATATTTATATGCTTTACCTATTAATTTGGACTGATTATTAATTAATAAGTTACCTAATTTTTTTTACTCTTATTAAAATTACTATCTCTTTGAAATCTAGATTGAATCTGAATGTATTCCCACCAATCTATTTTAATGCCTTTTTCCTGTAATTTATTTCTTGATTTTAATTTCATCTGGTCATCCAGTAATTCTTTATATCTTATTATTTTCATTTCCTTTGTCGAATTGGGATGCGTTATTGCTTCCAGCAGGGAAATCCATTCTGGAATAATTAAAAAATGATTTTTTAAAACATCTTTCCAAACTTCCAATAAATACTTTCTTATTGTATGTGTTTTAAAATATGTATGTATTTTATCCTTATCATACCATATAAAGGCATGCCAACCTAACATGAGATCATGGCCTTCCAAATTTAATGTTCTACTATCTTCTAATACTATCCAATCTCTAATCCAAGTTAAGGCAGCTGCCTGATAATACAACTTCCAATTTGGTAAAGCAAATCCTCCTCGTTCTTTAATATCTTCCAAACTATTTATCTTTATTCTGGCTTTTTTACCTTGCCATAAAAATTTCCTAATTATCGTTGTTAAATTTTAAAAAAATTTCCCCCCTGGATTTATAGGTATTGTCTGGAACAAAAACAAAATCTTAGGTAAAATATTCATCTTAATTGTGGCAATTCTCCCCAGAAAAGATACTTTTAAATTATTCCATATTTCTAAATCTTTTTTTATTTCTTCAATTAATTTCATATAATTATCATTTTTTAAGGATATAGTTTTTGCTGTTAACCATATTCGCAAATATTTAACTTTCTTAACTATCTTCATACCTGTAATATTTTCAAGTTTCCTTTCCTGAATTGCTGTCATATTCTTAACTATAAATTGTGTTTTACTTTTGTTTATTTTTAACCCGGCAACTCTTCTATACTGTTCTATCGTTTGTATCAACGTTGGGGCCACAGCTGTCGGATCTTCTATAATAAAGGTTAAGTCATCTGCAAATGCTTGAACCTTATATATTTCCTTCCCAATGGTTAAACCCTTTATTTTTGGATCTGCTCTTATTTTTATCAGTAAAACTTCCAAGGATAAAATAAACAATAAGGGTGATATCAGACATCCTTGTTGAACTCCTTTAAATATTTCAAATGTTTCTAGTTGGTCATTGTTTAATATAATTTTGGTTGATTGTTTGGAATATATTGCATCTATCAAGTTTACAAATTTGGTACCAAATCTCATTTTATTTAGTTGCATTTTTATAAAGGTCCAATTCACATTATCAAAGGCCTTTTTTGCGTCGAGAAACATTAACGCTACTTGCTTTCCGTAGTGTTGCTCATAATATTCTAATGTATTAATAATCGTTCTGAGGTTATTTTTAATTTGTCTACATGGTAAAAATCCATTTTGGTCATGGTGTATTTTCTCATTTAGAATCTTTTTAAGTCTATTTGCATATATAGATGTAAATATTTTATAATCTACATTTAGTAATGATATTGGTCTATAATTCTTTATCTTTTCCTTACCGGTTCCTGGTTTATGAATTAAAGTTATTAAAGATTCTGACCACGATTTAGGAATTTTACCGTCCATTCTACTTTCATTAAAAATTTCCAACATATTATTTATTATTACTTCGCTGTCTATTTTGTACCATTCTACTGGAATGGCATCTGGACCAGTTGCTTTATTATTATTTTTGCTTATTAATAGTGCTTTGTAGCTCTTAACTGTTATTGGACAGTCTAAACTTTCCTGTTGTTCTTCTGTCAATTGTGGTAGTTTTAAAGATTCTAAGTAGTTAAAAATCTCTTCTTCGTTAATATCTTCTTTTTTATATAGTTCTTTATAAAATTCTTGTACTATTTTTGCTTTCTCTTCTATGTTATATTTTATCTTTCCATTTTCATCTTCTAACTCTTTAATTATTTTTGATTGTCTATGCTTCCTTAGTTTATACGCGAGCCATCTTCCTGGCTTATTTGCGTGTTCAAAGTAATGTTGTTTAGCTCTTTTTATCTTTTCCGCTATTTGACCTTGTCCGATAAGATTAATTTTATGTGTAACCATTTCTATCTTTCCCTTAATCTCCTTGCTCTTAGTATTATGTTCCGATATGGTTTCTAGTTGTTTTAATTCAGTAATTAATTGTTCATATTGTATCTTTTTTTTCTTTATTTACTTTCGCTGTATATGAAATTGTAATTCCTCTATTGTATGCCTTTGCGGTATCCCATAAATTTTGAGGGGAAGTTTCTGAGTTCTTATTTATTTCAAAAAAGACTTTTAATTCTTTTTCTATCAGTTCTTTATATTGTAAATCTCTTATAATATTCCTGTTCATTTGCCAATTTAAATATTTCTTATTACTTTTCAAATACACCACTAAAGGGTTGTGGTCAGCCCATGCATTTGTATCTATCTCAATCTCTTTTATTTGTTCTGAGGTTACTTTTGGGGCCCACACCATATCTATTCTTGTCCAGATTTTATGGGGGTTTGAATAAAAAGTATATTGTCTAGTTTGGGGGTGTCTTTCCCTCCAAATATCATTTAAAAATAACTCTGATTTCATTTTTTTTTTTTAAAATACTTTATTTATTTACAAGAATAATTAAAAACAGGGAGGGGGATTGGGGGGAGGGGGGACAGAATGAAAGGTTGGGGGTAGGATGGGGTAGGGGGGGAAGAATTCAAAAACAAAACATATTATAATAAAATTGTAATACAAGTGAGTTATAATACACGAGTGTTTTAGAAAAAAAAAACGTAATAACTCTTATTTTCTTAATCTTACTGTTTAAGTTTGGAAGTAACTCAAATATAGTATTCCTTAGTATACATATATTGACATTAAAGTTTTAGTTATCAAGAGGTGAAATAAAGAAAAAGAGAAAGAGAGAAAAGAAAAGAAAAAAGGAATATATAAAAAAAGAAATGAAAGAAAGAAAGAGAGAAGAGTCTGCATTTAATGCAGACGTTTTTATGGACGACTTTTGTTTAATTGTAGGGTGGGGAGTATGTGGGTGATATGATGGGTGTGTATAAAGATTGATTATTTTGAAAGTAGTCAGTATGTTTGTAATGTGTATTAAGTTAGTTAGAAAACAGATAAAAAGAGATTTGATATATTTTCTTGTTGCAAATTTGATTAGTTTTTGGTGCTTCTTTTCTAATTTATTTTAATATTAATTTAAGTGTTGAAGGTAGTTTTGGGTATGATAATGTAGCTTTACATTAAAAATTTTTTGTATTTTTTCTGAGAAACCCATTTATACCAACTTTCCCATGCTTCGTAATATTCTGAGTCATTTTTGTTTTGTGCTTCCATTGCTATTTTGGACATTTCAGCACATTCGTTAATTTTCGTAATTATTGTAAAGAAAGAGGGTACTTGATCCAATTTCCAGAGAGAGGCATATGATATTCTGGCAGCAGTTATTATTTGTAGTATAAGGTATTTTTCTGTCTTAGTAAGATTTTGTCTGAATATCCCCAAAAGATAGAGCTCAGGTTTGAGTGGTAATTTGATTGACATGACTTGGTCGATTAGGGATTGAATTGTTGTCCAGTATTTTTGTGCAATTGGGCACGTCCACCATGTGTGGTAGTAGGTTCCAGGTTTGATCTTGCACTTCCAGCAGGTCGGTGAGAAGTTGGGAAACATTTTGGATATTCTTGCTGGGGGCAAATGCCAACGATAAAACATTTTAATTTGGTTCTCCTTATAGGACATTGCAGTTGTCATTTTATAATTTGATGTCCATGTTTTCTCCCACTCAATTAAGTTAATCATATATCCAAAATTCTGAGCCCAAGCTATCATACAACATTTCACTTGCTCTTCAGGATTTTCTTGAATTAGTAAGTAGTTGTACAATTTTGAAATCATTTTTGTAGAAGGGCCAAAAAGAATCGTGTCTATTACATTATTATTCTGAAATCCAAATTGCTTTTTGTGTTGTTCATATTTTAGTTTAATTTGTAAATATGTTAACCAGTCTATATTAATTCCTTGATTGTTCAATTGTTGTTTAGAAATAAGAGCGTCTGATTCATCAAGTAGTTGTTGGTATCTCAGAGTTTTGGAGTACGAGAAAAGATTGGGAAAAGTTATTATTTCATTGGGGGATATCCATTTTGGTATTGAGGTGTAGTAATTTTTTTTTATAGTAAACCAGATTGTTATTAGTGTTTTACGTAAGTAATGATTTTTAAAGTATTTGGGTATTTTGTGGTAGTCTGCTGTCAAGAAAGTATGCCACCCAGCAAGAAGATCAAAAACTCTGATTTCATTTTTGAAATCTCCCCCCCCGAATGATCTAGTGATCTATTTGAAATTGCATTGAAGTCGCCAATTATAATCATATTTTCAATGTTTAATTCATTTATTTTTTGATGCAATTGTTTGTAAAATGTCATTTGATTTTCATTGGGTGCATAAATAGAGACGATAACAAGCGGTTTGGGCTCAATATTTATCTGTACAATTAATATTCTACCCTCTTGATCAGCATATAATTGTTTGGAGTTTATGGAATTTTCTACATATAAAGCTATCCCTCTTTTCCTTTGGTTTGCCAATGTAGCATACATATTTCCAATTTTAGAATTTAATAATAATTTTCGATTTGTCTTTTTAATATGAACTTCTTGTAATATTACTATCTGTGCATCTTGTTTCTTGATTTTAGTAAATATTTGTTTCCTCTTTCTCGGTTCATTTAGGCCGTTTACATTTACAGAAAAGATTTTCAAGTCTTTTGACATATTTACTTGTAGTACTTCTTTGAATCTTTAGATTCGCGCTGTGGTTGTTTTCTTCTTGCACCTGATTCCTCTTCTCCTCCCTGGGCGGTGTCGCCTAATTCGTCTTCTTTCCTTTCTAATGCTTCTTTCATTGGTTGTTCAAATTTGCTTATTCCACTTGTTTCGTAAAAATATTTTGCCTATTCCAAGTTTTCTATTTTATATCTTTGTGATTGCCAGTATAGTGAGATTCCTTCTGGAATTAGCCAGCGGAAGGTTATATTTTCCTTGATGAGAATTTTGGTCAAAAAATAATAGTCCCTTCTGCTTTCTCTCACTCTTCTTGGAACTTGTTTCAATATTGTGATTTCTTTCCCTTTATCTTGTAATTTTTCATTTCTTGTCCACTTTAGGATGTCATCTCTTATAGTTCTTCTAACAAATTTGATGTGGACTTCTCTTGGTAAATTATGCCGACGTACATAGCTAGTTTGTACTCTGAAGACTTCATCAATCTCTTTTGTTAGTTCCGTTGGGTCCATCTGGAGAATTCCTCCAATTAGTTCTGCCATCTTTGCCTGCAGATCTTCATCTTTTTCCTCTGTTACATTCTGGAATCTCAAACCGTATGATGCTCGTTGTATTTCAAGATGTGTGATTGATTCGTCGTATCTTTTATTCACAGAATCAGATCTGCCTTCAAGGTAGTCCATTCTTTTTTCTATTTTACCAGTCTTTTCTTCCACTGCCTTTATTCTTTGTTCGTTCTCTTTCAAAGTTTGTTGTATTTCTTTCATCTTCTCCTTCATTTCTCCTGTATCTGCTTTTAATTCTCCTATTTCGGCCTTTAATCCTTCACGTTGTTGATTTGCATCTTCTTGAGATTTTAACATAAAGTCTTTCATTGCCATCAATGTCTCCTGTATTGTTTGAAGAGTGGGTTGTGCTTGTGCTTTTTCTTTCTCTTTTGCAGACATAGTTGCAGAAACACTTTGGTGTACAGGAGAGGGTTGGGGTGATACTTGAGGTGAAGAAGCAGTGGATAAAGTTTGTTTTTTAATAGTCTTTGTATGTGTGGATGTACTCGACATCCTAATCAAATCTTGAATGATACTGTTCTGCAGTCTTTCTTTGCTTTTCCACCAATTGATTTTTTAAAAAATTTTAAATTTAATTTAAAGAGGGGAGAAATACCAATAAACTCCAATACAATCCAATTTTACTAGATGTATATACCACTAATATATTTATAAATTGCCTCTTTTACTTTTACTTAGACCACTTAATATTTCTTATATTTTATCAATGTCAATTTTTTTTAAAAAAACTTTCAATCTGTTTTAAAAACAACAATATAAGATATATAACTATAAATCAGTATAGCAGTTTATCTAGAAAAACCTTATTATAGTATTTCACTCTTATCTGTATATAAAAAAACCAATTAATCAATTAACAAGTAAAAGGATGGATCTTGCTTATCAATATAAAATTGTAATAATGAAATTTCCAAATATTAAAAGAAACAAAAGAAAAAGCAAACCTGAAGGAAAGGAGAGAATAGACTTAGGTAAGAACAAAAAAAAAAAGAAAAAACAGTTTTATCTATACAACAACTTATCAAAAGAAAAAAAGCAGAGGTTACTTATAATACTATTTATATATAATAATGGAAATTTTCTTATACTTATACTTTCTTATACTTACACAAATCTGATTACAAATCTAATTACTTATTACTGTTTTGCTTTTAATAAAAGGACACCACACCAGGGGGGGGGAGGAAACAGAGGGTGAGTTTAGCAATTCATTATTACAATTAATTATATTTAAAATGTCTAATACCCAAGAGGAAGGGAAAAAGGAGCAGAGGAGAGAAGAGAGAGAAGTGAAAAAAGAAAAATTAGAAAATTAAAGGAAGGAAATACAGAAAGTACAGATAAATATACTTAAATATTATTCAGTCAGGAACGCAAATCTTTTGTTGATTGAAGTTCTAAAGAGAATGTTCGTTGTTTTTAAAAGTTCTCAGAGTTCTCAATGCAAGGTAGATAAATGCAGTATAAATCCAAAGGTGAAAATTGATCAAAATTTATATCCAAATTTATTTATAGTTCCGTTGGCAATATGAGGTCCAAGTCTCGGTTTTTAAAAAAAAAAGAAAAAGAAAAATCCAAAATTTAATCCAAGGGTATCACGAAGAAAATTAATCCAAGGGTATCACAAAGTAATTTAATCCAAGGGTGTCACAAAAAAAAATTTAATCCAGAGATATCACGATTTTGAGCCAGGCTCTAAATGTAAAACTTAAAGCAGACCCTCAGAGACAGTAAAGGGAAGAAAAAAACTCCAGCGAAAATTCCTCTTTGCAGCAGACTTGACGAACAAAGCCGAGAAGACCGACAACAGCAAATAAGAAGATTGGTATTGTTGGAGAATTTTATTTTCTTATTTTAAGTTGCCAGCCACCAATAACCCATAATTCCTTCAAAAATTAAGTTAATTATTGATTTATTCCGGTTTTTCTTACGAGTGTAGATCAGCAACAAAAACAAAGCGTGATCCCTCTGCAAATAGATAGAATATAGTGCCCGGGATTAATGTTGCTTAAATCCAAAAAGAAATCCAATTCATCATTGTAGTCTTTATTAAATCATATTGCTTGATATCTTCTTCCGAATTATGCTTTTATTTCAATCCAATTTTATTGTTCATTTGATTAAAATTTAATTCAAAACAAAGAGGAGGGAAAGTAGTTCCATCCGTTTGTTTTTTCCGGCCCCTGGATATTAATTTTCCCTTCAAAGTTTTTTTATTTTCGCCTTATTTATTAAGAAAGTCACTATAATCTCCCAAGTTAACGGATAGTACTGGATTTATACCTTAGAGTCTTCTTTTCTCCTTTTGTATTCTTCTTCTGCTTCTGCTTCTGCTTTCTGCACATTCACAATTAGGTACTTCTTCTTCTTCTTTTCTTGCTTCCCACTGGTAAGGGCGGATCGCAAATGGCCAAACTCTCTTGAGATCGAGAGTCGGTTCACCTTTTCCAGAGCTGCGGGGTAATCCCTTGCCTTCGGAGCCCCAACGACGACCCCTCGGGTGCAGGGAAACCCTCTGTTCTAGGAGCGGGCCATCCGGACCCGAACCGACCGCAAAAAGTGACCTCTGGAGAGGTTGAAGAGGTCTCGAGGACAGAGCCCTGTCCTGGAGCCTCCGCTGCGATCCCGGACCAGACCAGAAGCCCTGACCGTGGAAACTATTGATGGGCGGGTTTTGCTGTCTGGCCCCATTCGTTTACAGACTCTGCTGTGCGGATATGCATCGGAACTCACGAAGAGACCCTCCAGTTGTATGTTACGAGGGGTCTCCATTTCCCTGTTGTTTTGGAGTTGTCCTGGCTACGGGCTTGTGATCCACATGTGGTATGGTCCCAGAACCTTGTCACCTTTCCCAGTTTGCCGTGTGTGAATTATCATAGACATGTGTGTGTGGCTCAAGGACCTGTAGTTCCCGTGGCCCTGTTACCCAAGTGCCTTGCTGAGTTTACAGATGTCTTCAACGAAAAGGAGGCAGATCGGCTGCTGCTGCATAGACCCTATGACTGTGCCATAGACTTGTTTCCTGACGCCAAGCTCCCGGCTGGCCGGTTGTACTCGATGTCCAAACCGGAGCTCGTGGCCCTCAAGGAGTTCATTGAGAAAAACCTCGCCAAGGGATTCATCCGGCCATCCACCTCACCCTTGTCAGCCCCTGTCCTGTTTGTAAAAAAGAAAACAGGAGACCTCCGTCTTTGTTGTGATTACTGGTGCCTGAATGCCATCACGGTGCACAACCGGTATCCCTTGCCGTTGATCCCAGAACTGATGGACAGGTTACGAAGGTCAACGTGTTTTCCAAAATAGACATGCGCAGTGGATGCGGCCGGGAGATGAATGGAAAATGGCATTTGGCACCCGTTATGGACATTTCGAGTATACGGTGATGCCCTTTGGTCTAACGAATGCTCCAGCCGTTTTCCAACATCTCATGAACGATGTTTTCCGCGACATGTTGGATCATTTTGTTGTTATCTACTTGGACAATATCCTTGTGTATTCCCCGACCCAGGCCAGCCACTTGGAGCATTTGTGCCGGGTTCTGCACCGTTTGAGAGAGCAGAGCATCTATGCCAAACTGGAGAAGTGCCAGTTCTTCTGAACAACGATAGTGTTCCTGGGCCATATCCTCTCTCCAGGTGGCATCTCCAAGGACCCGGACAAAGTGACCGCGCTCAAGACCTGGCAACCCCCACAAAAGGTAAAGGATGTACAGCGGTTATTGGGGTTTGGCAACTATTACCGTACCTTTATACCCAGTTTTGCCATGTTGACTGCGCCCCTCACTTGCTTACTACAAAAGCAAGTCCCGTTTTGTTGGGGGGGGGAGGAGCAGCAGGCTTTTGAATTGCTCAAGGATACGTTCATGCAGGAGCCTCTGTTACAGCATCCGGATCCAGCTCGCCCGTTTGTTCTTGAGACGGACGCTTCGGATGTCGCGGTTGGCGCCGTGTTGTTGCAAGGCCACCCGCCAGACACCACCTTGTTTCCGTGCGCATATTTTTCTTGAAAGCTCACGTCCTCTGAGCGCAACTACACCATATGGGAGAAGGAGCTGTTAGCGGTCAAGGCGGCTTTTGAAACGTGGTGGCATCACCTTTAGGGTGCCCGACATCAAGTCGAAGTCTGGACGGATCACCACAATTTGGAATATTTACAAACATTAAACCAGCAGCAGATACGCTGGTCTTTCTTTTTCGCTCGGTTTGATTTCTGGATTCGATATACCCCCAGTGCCCAGAACCCCCGAGCGGATGCGTTGTCCCAAGTCCCCAGTCCCCATGGATTTGCACCAATGTCTGCGTGAAGCGCAACGAGGGGATGGGTATGTGGTGCAGACTTAGGGCCGGAGTCCCCCGGACCATCGAGGACGGCCTCCTGCGGTACAGGGGGCAGTGCTATGTTCTAGCTGGTCTGCTCCGTGGGGTCATTATGAATCAGTGCCATGACAATCCGGTGGCGGGCACTTCGGTCTGTTTAAAACGTTGGATTTGGTATACCGGACCTTTTGGTGGCCGCGCCTCCAGGACGATGTGCGGTCATATGTTGGCACCTGTGCCCGGTGTTGGATGGCCAAAGCCGCTAGTGGGGCCCTGCCAGGCCTACTACAGCCCATGCCAACTCCCACGAGGCCGTGGGGCGTGGTCTCTATGGATTTTGTCACCCATTTGCCTTCCTCCTTCCGGTTCACCATGGTGATGGTGGTGGTGGACATGTTAACAAAAATGGTGCATTTTATACCCTGTCACCAGGGGCCTACAGCGCAGCTCACAGCCCAATTGTTTATGCAACACATTTTCCGGCTCCATGGGCTCCCCAATCGGGTTGTGTCAGATCAGGGAACGCAATTTATGGCTCGTTTTTGGAAGGAGCTTTTGGGGCATTACAAGTACAAGTGTATCTTGCCTCAACTCAACACCTGCAGACGGATGGAGGCACAGAGAAAATGATAGGCATATTAGAACAGTACCTCTGTTGTTTCGTTTCTGACTGGCAGTCCGATTGGCCTCGGTTCCTCCCAGTGGCGGAGTTCGCCTTTAATAATTCCTGGCATTCGTCTATTCGACTTACACCTTTTTATGCAAACTATGGTTTTCATCCCCGGCTTTTCCTTTGACCCTCCTTGATTCCCCAGTGCCTGCAGCAGAGGACTTCCTTAGTGAGCTGCATGCTGTGCACGAAATAGTCAAGAGCTACCTGATTAAGGCCAAGGAAGATTATAAGCGAGTGGCTGACCGGTCTTGGAGAGACGTACCCCCCCTGGCTGTGGGAGATCGTGTATGGCTCTCCACCAAGCACATCGCCTCGGAACTGCCACGCCGGAAATTGAACCCTCATTTCTTGGGCCTGTTTCCGATAGAGCGTGTGATCAATCCGGTGGCCTACCTTGCCGGCGAATTTGAGCGTCCACCCTGTCTTTCATCGATCCCTCTTGGTTCCTGTTCATCCTGACTGCCCACTTCGTGCCCCTGTTCATGTGTTGCCTGCGCCCTGTGTCCGTGACCATCTCCCCGATGTCACGGTCCATGCCATTCGGGATTCTCACTGGGTGAATGACTGTTTGCACTACCTGGTGCAATGGGTGGAGGGTGACCCTGACAATTGTTCATGGGTGGAGGCTGCTTTGGTAGATGCTACTGCTCTTGTTCAGGAATTTCACGCTCGATTCCCTCAGAAGCCACGGCCTTTGCAGGGGAGCCCAGGGAGGGGCCTTCCACGGGGGATGGTGTTGTGTTTGGGCTTGGGCCGGCTGCTGCCCCCACATATGGGATAGATGCATCACAGAGTGATTGCGAAAGCCTGGCTGACAGCCAGGAAAACGTGGCAGACAGCCCAGAGGATGTGGCAGATTGTTCAGAGGAGTTGGCAGACAGCCCAAAGGAACTGGCAGACAGCCCAGGGGACTTGGCAGGCAGCCCGTCAGATAGCCTCTCTTCTCTGGATTCAAATGCCAAACAGATAATCAATATGCGTAGCTGTAGAGCAATGCAACATAGGGCTCAATTAAGGGATTATCAACGGTGATTATGATGTCACCTGTGTTTGGGTGTGGTCCACAGAATGAGGGCTGGGTGTGGTTCCCATAATGAGGGCTACAGTTACAAAAGGGAACAGAGGCAGAGGCAAACTATGGATGTTTATCTGTGTGGTTTTGGCTGTTCCCTGCTTTGAAGCCTCTGCTCTGTGCTTTTGGATTCAACCCAGCATTGTCAGGCAAGTGGGAGTTCGAAAACCTGTGAATAGCTGCTGCTATCGTGCCTTGAAAATTCAGAGAACTCCTGGAACGTTCCTGCTACATGAACTTTGTATTTGTTTGCTTTTTCATGAACTTTGTATCTGAATTTTCGCCTTAAACAGTGTTTTACTCCTGAAAAATAAGGACAGTTTTGTTTAGCCTTTCCTTTTATGTTTAATACAAGTTTGCTGCTTAGCAATGCACGTGTGTGTCTGACCTTCTTTCCTGGACCTTTAATTACCGCCTGAGCCTTGTCAGGCAGAACATCTCGGGTCTAAGATCAATAGTCCCTCTTAAAATCTTCTGAATCCAATGTTGAATTTGTGTCCAAATTTTACGGGCTTCCGGACAAGTCCGCCACATGTGATAGAACGAGCCAGGTAAGTCGCTGCATTTCCAACAATTCGTCGACAGATTCTGAAACATTTTTGCTAGCTTCTGTGGTGATATATGCCATCTATAAAACATCTTATACATATTTTCTTTAAATGTAGTTGACATTGTCATTTTATAATTTCTCTCCCATAATTGCTGCCAAGAATCTCTATCTATTGTATATCCTATATTTCTCATCCATTTTATCATTGTGTCCTTAACTTGCTGAAATTCTAATTCAATCATTAAGAAATATTTATAATTTTTTTTATCAAGTTAACATCCTGACCCAATAAGATTTGATCTAATTCTGTTTTTTGTAAGTTAATACCTGCTGTTTTAATGTCTTTCTCAAATCTTGATTGTAACTATAAATGCATAAACCAATCCAGTTTTATGCCTTGTTTTTCTAATTCTTGAAGTGGTTTGAACTTCAATTATTGTTTCAGTATATCCTTATATCTTAAAATATTAGACCAGTTTAGTCTATTGGGGTGCATAAATACTTCTATTATCGATATCCCAAAAGGTACTTTTGAATAATGTTTCGCTTTCATCTTTTCCCACATTCCCAAATGCCATCAACGAACTTCTTATAATATGTCTCTGAAAGTAATATGTATAGTCTTCTTCTCCTCCCACATAAATATGTGCCAACCTAATTGCAAGTCATGTCCTTCTAACACCAATAGTCTTTTATTGCTAAGTAAAATCCAGTCCTTTACCCATGTCATTGCCGCTGCTTGGTAATAGAGCTCCCAATGTGGTAGACCAAATCCTCTTCTTTTTCTCGTATCCCTTGCCATACAAATTTCGTTCTCATTTTATTTAGCTCATTAAAAAAGTCTTTTCAAGTTTAATTGGAAAATAAGAACAATAATCTTGGTAAAATATTCATCTTAGTTAGAGCAATAGTGATGTCTCAAGATTCTTCCAATTTTGAAGGTCTTTCTATATCTGCTTTTTAAGCTTTACATAATTATCTTCTTTGAGTGATGAAAATCTACCTGTTAAATGGATTCCCAAATACTTTACTTCTTTCACCATTTGAACATCCATACATCTTTTAAGGTGTGATTTCTGCTTTTCAGTCATATTCTTTGTTTTGTTTTGTCTTTATTGATCTTTAGTCCTGCTACCTCTTTCAATTTGTGATAAGAGTTTTGGGCCTGAAGTTATTGGATATTCAAATATAAAAACTAAAAGGCCTGTAACTTATATTCTTGGTCTCTAATCTTTAGTCCTGAGATATTAACAACTCTTGAAGCCTTTTTGGCGATGTTGTTGCAGTGGGCTTTGGCACTTAGGTAATTTGATATGAGTATTCCGAGTTTTTTTATGGAGTGAGGGTTGTCTGTAAGGTCTTGTTTATTCAGTTGTATTTGGTGTTCTGATTCTTTTTGCCAATGTGTAGGGAAGAGCATTTGTTGGCTGCGATTTGGAGTTGCCAGATGTTTGACTATTCGGACACAAAGTCAAGGTCTTTCTGGAGAGTAGCTATATTATCTTTTTTTTAAAAAATAAATTTTATTGATTTTATAGGTTTACAAAAAACAAACATATAACAGTGCACAGTGCATGTGCCCATCACCAAACAACACACACACCCCGTCACCCCCACCACCCCTATAGGAGGATTCAAAGACTTTTGAGTTATTTGTCTATCTATTGATCCTTGGCTCTATCTTGAACGCTTTTTTTACTAAAAGAGTGATTGTAGTTTATTTTTCGTATTTACATCACAGATTCTACTTAGCATATAATCTTTTACCTTGTTCCATCGCACCATCAGCTTCTCTAGTTTATTCTCATCAAAATTATTTAATCTTATTTCCATAATTTCAAAATGTATGTAATCCACCATGTACCAATACCAATTCTGTAGTGTCCATTTTGTAGAGTCTTTCCATCCTAATACTATCACCGCTTGAGCACTTTCCAATGCTACAGTTTTAATTTCTTTAGATTCTCCTAGTTCCCTATACAGTGGAACCCCGACATAAGAGCTGCTCTACTTAAGAGCAACTCGAGATAAGAGCTGGGAGGGGAGAGATATTTTTGTTCTACTTACAAGCCCAAATTCGAGATACAAGCGCCAAGGAGCTGTCTCCCGAAGCCAAACGCTAACTTCCGCGTTCGGCTTCAGGAGACAGCTGCGAAGCGGCGCGCGTGTTTTAAAAGGTTGCAGCCGGCCTGGGGGGCTCGGGGGGGTGCTTGCAGCTTTCTTTCTTGCTCTTTTTCTTTCTCTCTTTTACCTTCCCTTCCTCTATTTCTTCTTTTCTTTCTCCTTCCCACCTTCTTCCCTCCCTCCCTCCCTCCCTTCACTCATTCCTCTCTTACTCTCCCCTTTCATAAGTTTCCTTGCTTCCTTCCTCTGTTCCTGTCCCTTCCCCCTTTCTTTCTTTCTTTCTTTCTTTCTTTCTTTCTTTCTTTCTTGCTCTTTTTCTTTCTCTCTTTTACCTTCCCTTCCTCTATTTCTTCTTTTCTTTCTCCTTCCCACCTTCTTCCCTCCCTCCCTCCCTTCACTCATTCCTCTCTTACTCTCCCCTTTCATAAGTTTCCTTGCTTCCTTCCTCTGTTCCTGTCCCTTCCCTCTTTCCTTCCTTCCTTCCCACCCTCCGTCCATTCATTCACCCATTCCTCTCTTGATCGCTTAAAGCCGGTCCCTGGTGCAAAAAGGGTTGGGGACCTCTGTCCTATAGGATTGGGTGGCAGAGAAGTTGAACATATGTAAATTTAAAAGTTTAAGAAAGTTTACAAGTTAAGTGAAAGAAACTTCATTATTCATTTATATGTACATGTACATTTCTTCATTAAAAACATGTCTTTCTGCATAATTTAGACTAACTTTGTGAGTCTTTTGAGGGCTGGAACCAATTAAAATTATTTACATTAATTCCTATGGGGAAAAGTCGTTCGAGATAAGAGCTGCTCGACTTAAGAGCCCAGGTCCGGAACGAATTAAACTCTTATCTCGAGGTACCACTGTATTTAATTAAGATTGCTGTTTCTTTTGTAATTATCCAATTAATGTTTAACATTTTGTTAATTTCATTCTGGACTACCTTCCAGAATTTCTGTATTTCTATACATTCCCAGATCATGTGCATAAAGATTCCTTTTTTCTGGCATCCATGCCAGCATTTACCTTTCTCTTTCCCCTGGAAGTATGCAAGTTGTGCAGGTGTATAATACCACTTATGTAAGATTTTTCTTCTCATCTCTTTAACTCTCGTGCTTTTAATCTTATATATGTTTACTATTATTTCTTCCATTTCTCTTTCGTCTATTTGTAGACGAACAACATCTTTCATCTATTTGTAGACGAACAACATCCTGCCAACATCTTGTTAAACTTTTAACTACCTCTTCTTGCCTCTGCAATAGCATTCTATATATGTTACTGGCTTGTCCTTTACTTTCATTTATCTTTACCCTTATTATTTTTTCCAAATTATTTTCTTCTCGTAAGAAGGCTTCTTTATTCTCACTTTTATTTAAACATGTACATATTGCATTAATCTGCAACCATTGCTGTTTACCGATCAACCATTCCAATCTAGTTCTACTAACTCTTCCATCTTTCTCATATAGCTGTTCCATTCTCATTACCCCTTTACTATTTAATATTTTAATGATTCTAATTAAATTAGCCTCATCCCCTATATTCAGTGCATGCAACGTTGATAGCTTGGATAACTTTATTCCACTTGTCCTCTGCCATTTAAGCCATATTTCTAAACATGCTTTAAAAGAATCACTTAGGGTACTGATTTCAATTCTATTCCAACTTTTAAATAATAATTCTTTATTATTTATATTATTAATTTCTCTTTCTAATTCTACCCATTTCTTTCCCCCCCATAACTGTAGCTCGATTAACCTTTCAATTTGAAATGCATTTCTATATAATACTAGAGATGGGCTTCCCCAACCTCCTTCTTTTTCTTGTGCATACTGCCAATGCTTCCTTATTCTAGATTTTTTCTCTCCTTCAATCCAAAAGTTTAGTCTATTATCCCATTCTCTTAATTTTGCCTCAGAAAAACTGCCCGGTAAAACTTGAAACAAATACATCATCTTTGGTATTATCATCATCTTAAGGGCCCTTATCTTAGCCATTCTTCCTAAATTTTTTCCCTTCCAATTTTTGATCTGCTTCTGGATTTTTTTCCATATTAAGTTATAATTGGCCGTTGTTATTTTAGATGGATTTTTAAATAACCAAATTCCCAAATATTTCATTTTTTTACAACCTAATTTCAATCCTGAGATTTTTTGAATTTCAATTTGCTCTTTGGGGCCAGTATTTAAGCATATTATCTCTGATTTTTCTATATTAACCTTAAGCCCAGATTGATCTTTAAATTCTTGAAGTAATATCATTATTTTTTTCATCATTTCAATTGGGGTTTCGGACATTACTATAGCATCATCTGCAAATAAGTTTAATTTCAATTCAAGTTCCCCTATTTGATAGCCTCTCCATTCCTTATCATTTCTAATTTTATTTGCTAAGGTCTCGATTGCTAATGCAAATAGCATTGGGGATAATGGGCAACCCTGTTTAGTTCCATTTTGAATTTTAATCATTTCTGTTCTATTGCCATTTACTCTAATTTGAGCTACATTATCCTTATATATTGTTTCTATAACTTTACAAAATTTATTTCCCATATTTAGATCTTTACATAGTTGAAATAGGCATTCATGATTAACTTTATCAAAGGCCTTATAAACATCTAATTTTAAAATGCTTAATTTCCTTTTGGTACTGGTAGCATGATGTAGAACATTAATCACGTTTCTTATTGGTTCAAAGATTTTCCTTCCTTTCACAAATCCATATTGATCTTTTCCAATTATTTTTGGTAATATATTCTCCACCCTATTTGCCAATATTTTCATAAATATCTTGTAGTCCTGATTTAACAAGCTAATAGGGCGATAGGAACTAGGATCCGTTAAATCACGATCTGGTTTTGGGACCGTTATAATTTCTGACATTTTCCACGTCTGTGGAGTTTCAAAAGTTTCCATTACATTATTAAACAATTTCTCCATATACGGTAATAATTCATTCATATACACTTTATAATATTCAGCTGTAAAACCATCTGGACCAGGAGCTTTAGCAGGTTTCAATCCCTTAATAATTCTAGATATCTCCTCACTTGTAATTTTTGCATTTAACATTTGACTGTCCTCTTTCTTTAATTGCTTTTTAACCTCTGAAGTTTGTGAAACAACATACTCTTTTTTATATAATTCCCCATAAAAGTCTCTCATTATTTTTTCCATTTCTACAGTATTACGTTTTATTAGACCATCCTTATCTTTTAAAGCAGAGATAAAAGATTTCTCTTTTCTTTTTTTTAAATAATGTACCATTTGCTTCATAGATTTCTTGTTCCAGCTTCTAATTCTATGTTTCATAATCATCTTCATTTTATTCCAATTTTCCTCATCAAGTAATTGCAATTGCTTTTTCTTAAATGATAGTAATAAATTCCATTCTCTGTTTCTTGTAATTTTTAAGGTTTCTTGGATTAATTCTATCTCTTTTAATAGATTATTCCTCTTAACATTCCAGGATTTCCTAAGGAAAACTTCCGTACTAATGCAGTTACCTCTCATCACTGCTTTATGTGTATCCCAGACTATTGTTTCTTTAACCTCGCCTGTTGCATTAATACTAAAAAAATCCATTGAGTTCCTTTTGTAATTTAGTTCTGCTCTCCTCATTTGCAGAGACAATGGGGTTATACCTCCAAATTCTTTGTTTGTTACAAACCCCTATTTCTAACACAGCTAACATAGGAGCATGATCTGATAGCCAGATGGCTTTCACTTCTGCTTTCTTCAACTTAACCTTATCTGTTTTATTAATTAACATGTAATCTATACAGCTAAATTTATTATGTCTTGCAGAATAGAAAGTATCTCTTTTAACCACATTTTGATGAAGGTCCATCATATTAATTTTATTTAAATGTAACTTTTTCTTATCCCCCTTCCCTGTTGTTAATTCCAAATTAAAATCACCTGCTAAAACCACTATACCTTCCGCAAAGTTATCTAATTTCCGTTTTACATTTATTATAAATTGTTTTGCATTTACGTTAGGGGCATAAATAACCGCTAGAGTTACTAGATTGTTTCTTATTTTCCCCTTAATAAATAACATTCTACCATCCTTGTCTCTCTTAATATTGCTTAACTGAAAATCCACTCTTCTATGAACCAATATTGCCACCCCTTTGGATTTGTTCGTTCCTTTCAAATGATAAACTCTTTCCCATTCAATATTTGTTACTAATTTATTTGTTTTTTCCCTTCCCTTATGGGTCTCCGACAAGAATAAAATATCTGCCTTACAGTCTTTAGCCAGCTTCATGATTCTACATCGCTTTTTCTGTGATGAAAGACCATTTACATTGAGAGATAGAAGGCCTAAATCACCCATTTACATAAACTAAATGCATTTCCTCTTTCAACAAAACAGAGCCTACTGGAGAATTGTTTATTTTCCCAAAGAATCCACACCCTTGTGCCCCTACCCTGACCTTCCCACAGGGGAAGGCAACGGAAAAAAAACCTTCCTTCTTAGATCTACGTTCCCTCTGAAAGCCCTCCCTTCTCCCCCATTTTACAAGAGGCCAATTCTCTTTGAAGTTCGGCAATCTTCTCCTCCTTGGTTTGTTCTGACTCGCAAAACGGCTCTGCTGCATCTGGCCAGTCGATCGATGCCTGGGTCTGCATTGCTTCCTCTGGATTTAATCCCAATTGTAAAAGCAGCTTCCTTCCTTCTTCTAATGACTTTGCCTGAAAAAATTTAGTATCTTTAAACACAATAATGGTGGCAGGATATCTCCAAGAAAATTTAATCCCATTTTCATACAGCTGAGAAGAGATCTCTCGCATCTGATTTCTCATCTTCAGAGTCTCGGCAGATAAATCTTTTAAAACATGTATTGGAAAGGCTTTGTAGCGTAAGTTTAAAATCTGTTTGAGTTCTTTAAAAATCTCTGCAGCTCTTCTTTCTGAAAGAAATCTGATAACAATGTCTTTTGAATCACCCCTGCGAGGTCCAAAAGCCCAATGCGCTCTTTCAAATTCTTGCAACTCACATGTAACTTTGTTCTCAATGAACCACTGGAGGATCTCTTGAATAAGTTGTTTGCCCCCCCCAAAATCTTTGGGGAAGCCTCTCAAGCGTATGTTAGCACGACGCTGTCTATCTTCAAGATTTATGATGCGAATTTCCTGGCGAGATTTCCCCGCTTCCAGCTTTCCAATCCTTTGGTCTTGAGTTTTTGTTTGTTGTTTCAGTTCCGCCATTCCGGTTCCCAGTGCCGATAAATCTTTTTTCATCTCTTGGAGCAATTTGCCCATATCAGCAAAACCTTTAAGCAACGAGTCCATCTTCTCCTCCAGCTCCACAGCAGACGCCATCTTCGCTTTGTTCTTACTTCTTCACCCAACCGCGTCAAAAAGAGTTATTTACTTCAACTTTTAACTCCTTCTGGTAAAGTTTTTCGACAGTTTATTCAGTTCACTCTCCTCTCAGTCCACTTTTAGTAAGCTAGAGAGGGTAGTTAAGGGTTAACTTTTATTTCTTTTTCTTCATGTGGGAGAGCTTTCCCTTGGTGCGTCAGTCCTGGCGACGCATGCGTAGATCTCGAGAGTAGCTATATTATCGATGGTGTTGAAAAGTTTTATATCATCGGCGAAGCGAACACAATTGCTTGTAATGTGATCACAAAGGTTATTTATGTAGATTATGAAGAGTGTTGGTCCATGTACGCTGCCTTGTGGGACGCCGCTAACTTTGCCTGCTGCCAAAATTGATTTATGGTTGGTTCCCCACTAGCTTTGACTGGATTTACCACATGCTCAAACTCAAATGTTTATAAATGTTTCTAATGTTTTTAAATGTACTTTTTTGAAGGTTCTGAGCATATTCCATAGTAAAGAAAATAAACAATAGTCATATATCTCTTGTAGTCACATGAAGAATGTACTCACCAAGGCAATATTCCCATTATTAAAATATTTTTACTTAAATAGTACATCACCTTAAAAAGGAATATATTAAGCTGGAATTTACCAAAATGGAAGAGGGTTTTATCAATATGTTAGTGAAATTAAAATTAATGTAGTGTTAATATTAATATTAATAATACATCCTTGGTGGTGTAGTGGTTAGAGTGCAGTATTGAAAGCTCCTTCTGCTGATCACCGGTTGCCAACAGTTTGGCAGATCGAATCTCAGTAGACTCAAGGTTGACTCAGCCTTCCATCCTTCCAAGGTCAGTAAAATGATGACCCAGATTGTTGGGGGCAATATGCTTACTCGCTGTAAACCGCTTAGAGAGGGCTGTAAAACACTGTGAAATGGTATATAAATCTAAATGCTAATGTTATTGCTAATGCTTTTCCTTTTCAATTTACAAGAAAAGTCAATGAGAGCAACTGGGTTTGCTTAATGACTTCATGATTTACTTACCAACTGCAATAATTTGCTAAACAACTGTAGCCAAAAAAGGTTGTAAAATTGAATGCAATTCACTTAACAAACAACCATCTTGCTTAAGAATTGAAATTCTTATCCCAGTTGTGGTTGTAAGTCAAGAATTACAGTCAGTTTGCATACTTAATCACTGAAAAGACTGCATCATAAAAAGACAGCATCCATATTATATATTTTCTCTTTCAGAGTCTCGGCATATTTTGCTACCAATAGTTCTGCATCACCTTTATATGCACCTGCAAGAGCAAAAGGATCTGATCATGTGTGCGAATATCCTTAGCAACATATTTTCCTTCGTTAAGAAAAATAGTTCTGTAAGTTGAAGGAACATCACAGAAAATGGGCTTTTACTGCTTAAGAAGTCTATTTGAAAGGGAAGTAAGACTAAATGATATTACTGAGATGCTCCTTTAGTGTGTTTCAATGTTGTTTATAATGTATCTGTTCATGAACCGTAGTTGTAGAAATTTTATTTTATTAGAAAGTTATACTTTTGGGAGTTGCTACTCACTTAGATATCTCATCAATAGTTTGAAATAGTATTTGATTTTTCAAAAAGGTTATAGTTCAGAAATATTAAAAATGCTTAATATCTTTCGAAGAGAGAGAATAAATTATTAATTTAAATATATTTATCAGTTTGCTTCAGCTTCAGTTCATCAACTGACTTCAGCTCACTTCATAATACTGGCATATAATTATCAGAGGTGTCTGATGAAGTGAGAAGTTCATAAAAAAGTAAATGCCTTTTAATAAAATTAATAGTCTGAAAACATGATACCAAACACCTCTTGATTTGTTGTCACTGTAGACTAATATGGCTCTTCTATAATATTTGAAGTGAAATCTGACCAAGTATTATGAAGATTTTTTGTTTATAATTTGAAAATATATTTTCCTTGCATGTAACCTATTAGCACTTTCACTTTTATAGCTGCTATGTCTTATTACATTTATTTTTAGATCAATTAAAGTGCAATATATTTTTCAAACATATTATTACCAAACTGTCTACCTCTCATCCATTTCTGAGAATCTGATTTTTTTTAATAAGTAAAGAATTTTGCATAGTTCCCTATTAAATTTCTATTTACTTTTGTCACTGTAACATAGTTTATGTGAAACTACTCTTTTGTTTGCTAATGCTAGCATGAAATGCACTATCTAGTCTTTGATATTAGGTATCAGCCTTACATCATTGACTGCCAAATAATTACCAAACAATGTTTAGTGTTTTTTCTAAGACATAAAAGTCTCTAAATATTTTAGAACCAGTTACACCATACTTAGATTGATTGATTGATTGATTATCTAGTTGATTCCTGGAAATTATGTAGATTTTCTCCATGGAAGTATTTGCATAGGAAAGGTTTAAATAAATATTTCCTAAATTGGCATATCCAGCATGCAGTATCTAATTCTTCCCATTAATAATATGACTTGTTTTACAACAAAATGGGATTGTTAGATTGTTAGATTTATTTTTTAGTGCACCAAAGTGTATGATCTTGTTTTTCTTTTTCAAAAAAATGAAAGGATAAGTCAGTATTGGAAGAAATAGAGGTAATTGTGAACAGTCTACTAGATGTATTACTCAGAACCATCTTGGATATCACAAGCTGCCCACACGCAGCATGTTCTACCATGAAACTTCAGTTTCAAGATGTTACAGTAAGTATTACAGCAGAAATACCTATCATAAATGTTGAACTATTGATTTATCTCCTTCCTATTATGATTTCTTTTCAAAAAACACCACAAATGTTTGGTCTAAAATGGGTGCATGTATACACATTGCTCCAGTTTGCAAGTTGGAGCATTTGCTCACCTTAGATTAAAATGTTGGAAGAACCCACATCTGAATTTGCAAATTGATCAGAAATTAAATTCAGTTGGAGTGGTTAGAGTATTTATAGTATCAGTATGTAGTATTTTCACTAACTAAAGGACTGATAGTGTTCCAAAAAGACTACAGTGTATTGCTAACATGTCATATTAGATACAAATAAACATAAATTTGTTGGTTTTTAAAAAATTATAGACCTGTGACTATCTTGACAAGAATGTGCAGTATATGGTTTTATGTTAGTGTTAGGACTGCTAGGTTTCTACAAAATTTGGAAGCCCTTTTTTGGGGGGAAATTGCAGAAAATATACAGTAATGTCAGACCTGCCCCAGTCTGATCCCCTACGGAAGTAAAACTCTCAACTACATTTGGTTGAAGGGAGAAGGTACTTTTACTAAGAGATGCTGGATGCAATACAGTCAAGCGGAATCTAAAATTACTTCACAATAATACAGAACTAAATGCTTGGCTTCCCTTTTTGCTCCCCATGTCCATTTGTTTCCAATCTAACACTACCAAATTGTTTTGAGAAACACTGGAGTGTTTGGATTGATCAAATTCCATGCTCAGGGTAAACGGTAAGCGCACCAACACAAACTGGATTCCAAAGTGCTCTGTTCTTGCTCAGCTGCCAATTCCCTCTCTCAGTTTCTCATCATAAAGGTATGCAGCTTTATCAGCCATTTGTTCCCTACTCTTCTCCCCAATTGACAGCAGAACATGGGCAAGGCATGAAGCCAAAGTTGGTGGATCTTACATGTCGCTCCTTTAACAAGGATGTCAGTCCTGAAAAACAAATGAAATTACACAACAAAGGGAGGGAGGTAGAGAAAGAGACAGAAAAGGTAGATATACAGTTACAGTAGGGAAATACTTTGTTTTATCATTGTTTTATCATTGGTTATCAAAGTGTTTGAGGAGTTTTGCCCGTTTAATATGCTTAAAGTCCACCTATTCAGTCTTGAAGAGAAGAAAGTATTTCCATACAACTTAACATCCTCGAATACAGCTCATCTGTTTGGAACCCATATCACACCTCAGACATAACCCCCTTGAAAATGTCCAAAGATACTTCACCAGAAGAGCCCTTCACTACTCCACTCAAAACAGAATACCCTACGAGACTAGACTTTCAATCCTGGGCCTAGAAAGCTTAGAATTAAGATGTGTTAAACAAGATCTACGTATTGCCCACAAGATCATATGCTGCAATGTCCTGCCTGTCGGTGACTACTTCAGCTTCAACCACAACAACACAAGAGCACACAACAGATCTAAACTTAATATTAACCGCTCCAAACTTGACTGTAACAAATATTACTTCAGTAACGGAGTTGTCAAAGCGTGGAACTCATTACCAGACTCCGTAGTATCATCCCCTAACCCCCAACACTTTACTCTTAGATTATCCACGGTTGACCTATCCAGATTCCTAAGAGGTCAGTAAGGGGCGAGTACAAGTGCACTAGAGTGCCTTCTGTCCCCTGTCCTATTGCTCTCCTATATCTCCTATACCTTTCTTCTATTCCTATATCTCTTCTTCTATTCTTTCATTGATATATTCATTGATATGTTCCTATATCTTCTCTTCTATTCTTTCTTAAGATATATTTTACTATGAGTATATCCTCTATAACCTTCATCACGTATTTTACTATGTGTATACCCACTAAAACCCTCATTGTGTATTGGACAAAATAACTAACTAACTAACTAACTAACTAACTAACTAAATAAATAAATAAATAAATAAATAAATATTGGCATTTTCCTGGGTTTTTACGAGAGTTTAGAATAGCCTTAATTTCAAAACGTTGTTCCCCCTTGTTCAAGAGAGGTTCTATTGATGGAGGTAGCATTCGATGCAAAAGGGATCAAATCTCTGATTTTAATAAACCACAATGAAAAAATGGGTGAATGTGACTAAGAGATTTTGATAGTTATATTTCAAGTATGACTGGGTTGATGAATCTTTTGATGAGGTAAGGACCATCATTTTTGGAAGATTGCCTAGACTGCAGTATTTTGTGGAAAAGTAGACCCAGTCTCCTATTTTGAAATCTTTGGGCTGTGTCCACTTTTTGTCTGCATGCTTTTTATAAGTCTCTCTAGTCTCCTCCAATGATTTTCTAACCATTGGCCAGAAATTCTGTATCTAATCCACCTAGTCATTTAAAGATGAAATAAGGAGTGTGGCCAGGGGCAGTTCTGTCATGGGCTCAAAGTCCTGTCCTGTAGCTACCTTAAAAGCGGTAAACTGGATGCTGCCATATATAAAATTTTTATAAATTACTTCAGCAACTCATGTATTGTTCTAGCACCTCATTCATGCATTCATCCTCCTCACCATTTATTTCATGTTGATGACTGGAACTTAGCCTTTGGGACAGCCCCCAAAACTTCAAAAACTCTTACCAAAATTTGGACATGCCATTGCACTTGGTGGTTGGAAATTATTATTTTTTTTAAATAAAGTTTTTATTTACAAATATACAATAAATACATTAATTACAATTGACAGTAGAAACAATTCAAATTACAGAAAACAATAATCATGTCGAATTATAGTCTAAACGATATACATTTGACAATAGACTGAGACAAATAGACAAAAAAAAGATTGATAAACATACAAACATACAGAAAGAAAGAAAAGAAAGAAAAGGAAAGAGAAGAGTAGAGGGAAGGAAAGGGTGGGCGGGTGTACGGTAGATATGTATTGAAATTGTGAACTAGGTATATTTTCAGGAGCTCATTTCCTTATATCTAATATTTGAGATTATAGATAAATAAGAGAAAGTGTTGAATAAATCAAGATAAAGAGGTTTTAAGAAAGCCAGTCCACTTTTAGAATATATATCGATGTCTCATACATCTATTAAAAAAGAAAGAAAGATTTAATACCAGATTTGTATCTGTTTGAATATATATAGTTGTTAACATTTGTTAGGCAAGTTGTTCTTTTTTTTCTAACCAACAGTAGAAGGGATCCCAACAGTTGTTGAATGAGGACTCAGTATTGTTTCTAACTACCATAGTTAACTTAGTCATTTCTGCACAGTATTTGATTTTTCCTATTATTAAGTCACCTTGGGGTATATCTTTGTTTTTCCACCATTGCGCAAATGCTAATCTGGCTGTTGTAGTTATATGGATAATTAGGTGAACTTGATTTTTGGAAAGATTCTGTCTTAGGATGCCTAGAAGGAAGCATTCTGGGGTTTTTATCAAGTTTCAAATTCAAAATTTCATCTATCCAAATTCCTATTTTTTTCCAGTAGGCCTGTGATTTTTTACATTGCCACCATAAATGGAAGTAAGTACCTTGTTCTTTTTAGCCTTTCCAACAGTTGGATGATAATTTATTGTTTAACTTAGCTAATTTTATAGGAGTAATATGCCATCTATAGAACATTTTGATTAAATTTTCCTTATATGGTGTAGCTAGAGTCAATTTAAAATTCCTGCTCCATATGAGTTGACATTCTTCAGCTTTAATTTCATTTTTAAGGTCGAGATTCCATTGTTTAATGTTGGTTTTTATTTTAGTGTTGTCAAATTCATTAGTTGTTAGGTAGCAATAAAAAATTTTGATTAGTTATTCCTGTGGTCCTAAACATATTTTATCTAATAAGGTATTTTTTGCTATTCCTAACGTATTTTTATCTTTATTAAATTTCGATTGGATTTGTAGATACTCCCACCATTCTGTTTTTTGACCTAAAGTTTCTAGTTCTGTTCTTGATTTAATTTCTTCGTTGGTATTTATTATATCTTTATATCTTATTATATTATTTTTGTCAAAGGCCTTCTGGGCGTCTAAAAAAATTAGGGCTACTTGTTTATCACTATGGATTTCATAGTATTCAAGAATGTCTAGTATCATTCTTATATTATTCCTTAATTGTCTCCCTGGGAGAAAACCATTTTGATCGGAATGTATAAATTGGTTTAGTTCTGTTTGGACCGGGAGCTTTATTTATTTTTTGTTTTTTTATTGTCTCTTTTAGTTCGGTGATGGAAATTTTCTGGTTTCATTTGGTATTTTAGGGAGACAGGCCTGATCTAAGATTTGAAGTCTGAAGTCCCTTTGGTTGGAACCTTTGAAGGGGCGTCTTGATTGCTGGTAGTTCCTAGGTCTGTCCTGGAACCCGGATCTATCACCTCTGAAGGATGACTGGTTGTACTGACCCTGGGAATACAACCTCGGTGGGTGGGATGTGCCCGAGGAAGGGTCCCAATGAAAACCTTCCGTTTGTCTATGTCCTCTATGAGGATGGATTCCAGTGCCTCCCCAGGTGATGAAACCAGGTGCCATTTTGATTTTGTGTCTGTCTGCCAATTATGTAGCCATAAAAGACGTTGTGAGGACAGTGATGTGGCTGCCATACTTCTGGAAGAAAATTTTGCTGCCTGCAGTGGTGTCAGCAGTGTCTGTGCAGTGCAGTGGTATCAGCAGAAAATTCTGCCACGGCTAACAGTTTATTCAGGTCCTGTCTTAAGCGGGCATCCTCAGGACCCAGCCTTGCCTGCATATCTTGAATCTACATGATCAACCCCCTATTGAAGAAGGCCACCGCCGAAGCTGGACATCTGGTGTGTCTTTCACAACAACGTTTCTGCTTTCCTGTCATCTGGCTTAAGACTGTCAGCTGTCTCAGACGGAACCAGGGCCCTGGATACTAGAGTTGCCACCGGTTTGTCGATGGGTGGGAACTGCAGTAGTGCTTCCATCTCATCATCGAAGGTATAGAACTTCCTTTCCAAGGTGGAAGCCCCCTGGGCCGCTGCCAGATGCTGCCATGGGCGTTTTATGTTCTCCAAGAAGATCTCAGAGGATGGGATGTGATTTGACTCCTTAGTGGGTTCCTTAAACAGGGTTGCTGATGGTCTGGGTGCCTGTGTCATGTCAGAGGGCTTGGTGGAGCCTGGCAGGTCTGCAGTCTGATTTGCTTTATGCAGCAGTTTTCTGAACAGAGATGGCTTAAAAAGACCTATCAGGAATGGCTGTTCCAGGGTCCTTTGGATAAGTCATTATCTCAGTCACTGCCATCATCCATCAGGGCCGGTTCTTCAGCCAGGGACCCTATTCCTGATGGGGGCGGTGGTGGTGCTGACCACAGGTCCCTCAGTTGAGCTTGGAGGGGTTGGTAGTTGTATTGTTGTACTCCTGCCACCATGCCCTGAAAATATGCATTCACTATGATGTCCTGAAGTGACGAGGGCAAGCCCTGCCAGTTGTCAGCCTGATCTTGAAACCCCGCAGCCGTAGGGGTAAATGTGGCTGAAGGGGCATGTAGGCCCAGCGGGGAGTTGGTGGTCACATGCATGGGTTGGCTCGAAGGCCCCAGTCTCTCAGGCCTAAATCCAGGAGAGAGTACAGTTGGGGATGGCAAGGGTAGCCCCTGGACGTTAGGTGACCAGTCTCTCTCTGATGCTAGACTCACGGGTCCGGTTAGGATTTGTGGCGAAGATGGGTCCAGGGATTGTGTCATCTGTTGGAAAGGTGGGACAGATGGAATTGAGCCCATAACAGCTGACGTAGTAGGGTGCAAGGCTGCTTCTAGTTGCTGATCCAAGACCTTTATTTTTCCCTCAGCCTCCTTGGGGGAGTTGGAGGTCTGGGAGGACTTGGCCTTGGATTTACCAGTATGGGCCTTTTCTTTAGATTTAGAGGCCCCAGGGAAGGGAGCAGCTCTCTCCCCCACGTTATCTTTATCTGCCATAGTACTTACGGGCCGATGCTAGTCAGGGAGGGAAGGTATATATTTGGGCATCAGTAAATCATTGCCTCATGTGCCCGAGGTTAAATGTATCAGCAAAATGGTGGATTGGCCAGAGGGAGAAAAACACTCAAGTGCGTTAACTGCTTTTATTCTTCGCACCACCCTCTTGTCCAACAAAATGGCTGGCACGCTATTCGCTGCTCTGCCCACCCCCAAAATGGCGGGCGTGCTGATCATGCCGCCCAGGAAGCGCTCTATGCATTTGGCGCTGTCCACCTTCGTTCCGCTGAATAAAGGCGCCACTTCCTGACATATGCAGCGGCCACCCGATGAGCAGCTGACAGGCGCTCCTTCGCTGCCTCCACTTCCTTCTTTGGTGGTTCCTTTATTGGTCCTAGCCATCCAGTGGGGTGGGGCAGACCCCCCCACCTTAGGCTGCCAGCCAGGTTTGACCTCAGGCGCCAGTGACCAAGGGCTGAAAACCTCCTCTCTCAGGGCAATTCTCTCTGGGAGAAGTGGCCCTATGAGGAGGATCGAAGAGGGGGGTGCCCGTGGAGGGCAGAGACCCCATCTGTAGGAAAACCTAAAGAAAGGAGGAAAAGTAAAGGTTATCAGTAAAAATGTCATTCTACACGTTATACAAACCCACAATCTGGATTTTATTAGGAGAGAAACTTAAAAATGTCCCTAGGTTGAGACTGAGTTGTTTGAAACTGGGCTTCTGGGGCAGCTAGGGGGCGGTACCTCATTAACATGCTAATTTAAAACTCAATCCCCTACCAATAAAACTAGAGAACTACCCACGTTGGACTCTTCTTCCAGTGCAGTGGAGAATCCTCACTTCCACCCCATCCCAGAGCAATAACAATGCAAAATTCTCACTCTCGCCTCATCCCAATCATTATCCAAAATCCTTACTCCCATCTCATCCCAGAGCAACCACAATTCTCTCACTAATCTGCTTTCTAGCTCTGTTCTCCCATGTGCAAGGCAACAACAAAAAAAATTCTGACAACCAGGTTTTTTTTAAAGGGTAAGCAGGTCCTCCCACATCTGTGAAAAAAAGATCTCAAGTTAAAATAAAGAACACGTTATGTTATAAGACTCCATTCAAGAAAACTAAAAAACATTGAAAGTTTCTGACCTGACAATTCTCCATTATATTTTCAAGCATCAGACACAGTACCTAAAAACTGTAAAAGAAAACCTAAATCCTTATGAAATTGTTGTTCTGATGGACTTTGCTGAAAACTACTCATTTATTGTCCAAGATGCTGTTCAAGGTTTCCACTAGGGCAACAGTCAAGCTACACTATATCCATGCTTCAGGTGAAATTCAGTACATAAGTGTTTGTATAATAAGTGACAGCTTGCAGCAGGAGACAGTTGCTGCACATGCATTCTTGGAAAAATTGGTTATGTTCTTGAAAAGCAGAATTGGTGAAATAAATTATGTAACATACTTTACTGATGGCTCAGCTGCACAAGAACTTCAAAAACGTAGCCTAGCTCGTACCGGTCAAGTTTTTAAAGAGGCTGCTCTCCGTTCACTTTAGTCACAATGTCCTCAGGAAATGCTTTCATTGGGAAACCAGCCCCAGACTTCAAAGCCACCGCAGTGATGCTAGATGGGCAATTCAAAGATATTAAACTTTCTGATTACTAAGGGAAATATGTTGTATTCTTCTTCTATCCACTTGATTTTACATTTGTCTGCCCCACTGAAATTATTTCATTCAGTGACCGTTCTGAGGAATACAGGAAGATAAATTGTGAAGTGATTGGTGCTTCTGTTGATTCTCACTTTTGCCATCTAGCTTGGATCAACACTTCCAAAAAGCAAGATGGACTACGCAGTATGCGCATTCCTCTGGTTTCTGATACAAAACATCTAATTGCTAAGGATTATGGTGTACTAAAGGACGATGAAGGCATTTCCTACAAGGGCCTCTTTATCATTGATGATAAGGGGATCTTGCGCCAGATCACAATCAATGACCTGCCTGTTGGTCGTTCAGTTGATGAGACACTCAGGCTAGTTCAGGCTTTTCAGTTTACAGATAAAAACGGAGAAGTGTGCCCAGCTGGATGACAACCTGGAAGTGACACCATCAAGCCAGATGTCAAGCAAAGTGTTATAAAAATTCTAAAATGTGCACAATGAACAAAAAACCAAAACCACAGAGCTCTGATCAAAAAACAAAAGTATTTATTCAGGTTTGAATAAATCAATAATACTATATATATAGGACCGCAAGTTATAAGAACTTTGCGATATTAAACAAGGAATAAGGGTACATTTATATAATGAAATACATGATAGAATCCAACCCCCTTCGTCTCTCCATATATGGGCATATTATTCTCAGCCAACTTCCTATTTCTCAATGTTGTTCCCAACATTTCCTCAGAATCTTCCATCATATTTGTTTATCAGTCCCCCTGACAGATTTGGCTCATAACTAACTTTGTCAGCAAACTGTTTTGCAATAAACATGTTTTTCTCCATCTTTCGCAACTTCCTTACTAACCAAGGGTGCCAGAGGTGAAAAGTACAATGTCCTCTAGAATACATTTTGAAAATATAGAATTTTAAGTATATTGCTTATACATTGTTTATATACTCATTACACAAAGTAAAGAGTATTTCTCCAAACAGAAATAAGTGTAGTGTTTTTTACAAAAAAAAGAGTATACTATAACATATGACAGAGCAATCTTTGTCATTTCCTATTTAAAGAGTAGCCATGTTGTGAACAGATTGGTTTACTGCCTCATTTCATAAGTCTCTTATTTTGGATCATGTGGATCTGAATACATGGATTAGAGAATGACATATTTTGACTATTTAGCGGCCTATTAAGGATCAAAGTAGACAATTTGCGCCTTGTACTCATGCACATAGCTGACCATTGTTAGCATATTCGTGACCGTCTCTAGTACCTGTGGAACAAATGGCTTTTCTTGTATTTTGTACTGTTATTAAACTTTTATGAAAAACTGGGGGGGGGAAGAACTTCAAAAACGTTACCAACTTGTGCTATACAGCAGCAGGTGAAGCTAGGAAAAATCACATCAGATACATGTACAATTAGCACAGGTGCCCCCAAAAGCTGTGTACTCTCACCACTTCTCTCTATACACTAATGACTGCATCTCAAACAATCCATCTGTTAAACTACTGAAGTTTGCAGATGATACAACAGTGATCGGACTCATTCGAGACAATGATGAAACCGCATACAGATGGGAGGTTGAACAACTATCCTTGTGGTGTGACCAGAACAATCTAAAACTGAACACACTCAAAACCGTAGAAATTGTGGTAGACTTTAAGAAAAACCCTAGACAACTAGACAACACAGTATCAACAGTAGAGACCTTCAAATTTCTAGGTTCTATCATATCTCAAGACCTAAATTGGTCACCTAACATCAAAAACATCATCAAAAAAGCACAACAAAGAATGTTCTTCCTGCGCCAGCTCAGGAAGCTCAAACTGCCTAAGGAGCTGCTGATGCAGTTGCAACCCAGCAGGACCAACAGAGACTTTAGAGGATAATCAGAACTGCAGAAAAAACAATTGCTGCCAACCTGCCTTCCATTGAGGACCTGTATACTGCACGAGTCAAAAAGAGGGCGGGGAAAATATTTACTGACCCTTCGCATCCTGGACACAAACTGTTTCAACTCCTACCCTCAAAACCTCACTACAGAGCACTGCTTTCTTTTCCCGAACGCCATCACTCTACTAAACAAATAATTCTACAAAACTTTTGCCAGACCCATCCTTGAATACAGTTCATCTGTCTGGAACTCATACCACATCTCGGACATCAACACCCTTGAAAATTTCCAAAGATATTTCACCAGAAGAGCCATTCACTCCTCCACTCGAAACAGAATACCCTACGAAAGCAGACTATCAATCCTTGGTCTTGAATGCTTAGAACTACGACGCCTAACACACGATCTAAGTATTGCCCTCAATACCATATGCTGCAACGTTTTACCTGTCAATGACTACTTCAGCTTCAATCGCAACAACACAAGAGCACGCAACAGATTCAAACTTAATATTAACCGCTCCAAACTTGACTGTAAAAAATATGACTTCAGCAAACGAGTTGTCGAAGCATGGAAATTACCTGACTCAGTAGTGTCAACTCCTAACCCCTAACATTTTCCCCCTAGACTATCCACGATTGACCTCTCCAGATTCCTTAGAGGTCAGTAAGGGGCGTGTGCCTTCCGTCCCCTGTCCAATTGTCTCTATCTCATTTATCTTTTCTTCCTTTCAAATTTGTTCACCTATACTTTATATCTCTTCTTCTATTCGTTTTTTTAGTTATATTACTACATATCTATTCTCTTCAATGTGTATTATGTATTGGACTAAATAAATAAATAAATAAAATAAAATCCCTCAACACTGTCAGACTTTTTTTACTAAATCTGCACTTCTATTTCTACTAGTTTTTCTCATTATTCCTATCATCCCTTTCCTTTCAGTATGACTGTAACTTGTTGCTTGTATCCTAAGATTTTTATTAATATTGATTGTTTCTTCATTGCTTATTTGACCCCTATGACAATCATTAAGTGTGATTCTTTTTCTTTTATGTACCAAGACAAATTCCTTGTGTGTCCAATCACACTTGGCCAATAAAATTCTATCCTATCCTATCCTATTCTATCACCAAAAAGATTTTGGAATAAGATCACAGTGAAATTTTTTTGGCACAAGCCACGGTAAGTCTCCGTGTGATGCCATAGGTGGTACAACAAAGCAACAAACAGCTCAGGCTAGTTTGCAATCACCTAAAAAAGGCCAAATTTTCACAGCACACTCCTTGTTTGAAGTTTGCAAACAAAAAATAAATAAAATCAATTTCATTTTTGTTTCCAATGATGAAATTGCATCTTCATGATCTGCGCAAGACAAAAGATTCAGTAAAGCTTCCACAGTTGCTGGAACTCGTGAAAATCACCAGTTTATTCCAATTGACTTGAACCAAATTTCAGTAAGTAGAGTGTCAAATGTTTCTTCCTCATTTGTTGCCAAGCTTTGTAAGTCAGAGGACACAGTGAGTGTACCTGGGATAAATGTGCCTGAACTTCAACTTGGTCAGTAAGTTGCTTGTGTTTATGACAACGAATGGTGGATTGGCAAAGTATGTGACACATCATTTGTAAAACATGATGCCTTGGTCAGCTTTATGGATCCATGTGGACCTGCACAACCATTTCATTGGCATAGCAGAAGAGATTCCTATTTGGATTCCTGAACAGCATATTCTAGCAGTTCTCCCAGTACCAGCAACTACAGCACTTGGACAACAGTATAAATTATCAAAAAAACCATCTAAATTAACAATGAATAATTATTGTCTCTGCAGCACTGATGTTTTACTACTGCTTGGGACACTTCCTTTAGGCTTGGGAACCTAGACTTAAGACACTTCCTTTAGGCTTGAGAACCTAGGCAAAGACACCCAAAAGAGGCTTGAGAACCTTGTGTAAGATGCCCACCTTCAGACTTGGGAACATTTGCAAAGTGCTCTACCCGTGGCTGGACATGCCTGGCTATCAGGCGTGACCTCTTGGCGATGAGCCACCATGGACCAACAGATGTTTAAAGCACTAATTGACTTATCAATGGGCCCATTTCCTCTATCATGCAACATTGCTGACAAAACCCCCACTTTTTTGGACCCTTATATGAAACCTGGCCTCACCCTTTCATTTCCTAACAAACATTCCTGTTTTTTAGTTTTCTTGAACACAGTCTTATAACATAATGTGTTCTTTATTTTTTAAAAAAATGCTGCTTATTGAAAAAAGAATCACTTTTACAGCATTTTTATCAAGGGTGCAGTGCAGAAATCACAGACTGCCTGCAAACAGTTGAGGACATTTTTCCAATCCTTATATGAAGAGACATCAAAATTAAAACAGTGTATTCTTAAAGAGGAGAATCTGCTATTTCTAATGATGCTAAATTGAAGAGGTTTGAAGCTGCCCCACAGGATCAAACAGGCCATCAAAACCCATTAAATACCAACTTTGAACTCTTATATTTTTTCAATAACTTGAAGGAATGTGCTGCAAATTGGAAGTCCTGATTGCAGCTGTGTACTTAGTACACCTGCCAAAACTCAGCCTGAAAGGCCAAGTAGTTTTGAAACTACAGCAGCTTGAAGATTGCTGTAAATTTAGTTTTGAGGGTTTTTTTGTAAAGTTTGAGCATGAACATGTAAAACGTAAGAGGACTAGGTACATGGGGTTTTCCCAGTTTATAAATCCTTACAAGGTGTGCAGGTTCTCCGAATATCTCCAACATGCTACTGAAACTGCCGCATTTACAGCTTCTGGAAGTTGGCCCAAAATGTTAGTTTTGTGGACTCAGCATTTTGCAACCCTTTACTTTAGGTCTCCCAGTCTTTAGAACTAAAATTTTGCACAGCGTAGTTTTATATCATAAAGAAACTACATGCCAAATTTCATCAAAATCTGAGGTGGTAAGGTAGGGATGATCTTTAAAGTTGGTCCACTTGAAACGGAATGACTCACATACATAGTTTGGCTTTATGTGGGCATAAGCTGAAACAAAGACTTAATGACCTTTTGATCTCTGTCTTGAAAAATTCATCACTATCTTCCCTGTTTTAAGCGCCTGTTTCTTTTTCTGTGATTATTTTTCTTCTTAGATTAAAAATGTAAAAATTTCTAAACAATTAAAATAAGTAAACTGTTTTTTTTCAAATGTTTAGTTGCCAAAATAAATTGAAAAATTTCAAAAAAAGGATTTAAAAATTGAAAAAGATTTAAAATTAAAGATATTTAAAATTGAAAAAAGATTAAAATTTGAACAAAGAATTAAGCTTTATTTCACTGCAACTCAGTGGCCTCCATTTGCGCCCTACTGGTTCCATTCCAGTGTCAGGCTGAGTCACTGGGCTGCCTCTCCTTCTCTCAGCTCATCTGTCTCTCCTCTCAGATGGATTGCTGGGCCACCTCTCAGTTGGGACACTGGGCGACCTCTCAATTGGGCCATCTCTCAGCTGGGCCACCTCTCAGTTGGGACACCTCTCACCTATATGAGTGAATAGGAATGGCAAATCATGCTGTCAAGTTTCACATAGGCATAGCTCTAAGCTCTTAACACTCGAACTATTATTTAGCAATCGACTTACTCAGGGAAAAAAACCTGGACATTCCACAAAAATATTGTTTTTATTGCACACAGGACTGAATTTACGCATTTGTTCTCACCAAAATATATAAAAATTAAAGCCCTTATAAAGGTCTGGGTTCTTTAATTAAAATTTTAAATTTTTTCCTCCTGTCTTTCCGTGTCAAAAATTATTTGGACATTCTCTTCATGGGCTTGGAAATATCTGAAATACGTTAATATAATGATTCCTTCTAAACTTGTGAACTACTTTTTCTTTCGTCACCAGAATAATTTCTATAATTACCACGCTATTTTTAGGTGTTATTTTTTTCCAGCTACTATTATATATGTCATAATGCATTGGTACCTCTACCTATGAACGCCTCTACTTAAGAACGTTTCTAGATAAGAACCGAGTGTTCAAGAATTTTTTTGCCTCTTCTCAAGAACCATTTTCTACTTACAAACCCTAGCCCCCGAAACTGTAACTGGAAAAGGCAGGGAGAAGCCTCCCTGGGGCCTCTCTAGAAATCTCCTGAGGGAAAACAGGGCCAGAAAAGGCAGGGAGAAACCTCTGTGGGGCCTCTCTAGGAATCTCCTGGGAGGAAACAGGGCCTCCCCCCTCCCTGTGGTTTCCCCAATCGCACACATTATTTACTTTTATTTACTTACTTACTTACTTACTTACTTACTTACTTACTTACTTACTTACTTAAGTTGAAAGGGACCTTGCAGGTCATCAAGTCCAACCCCATGCCTAGGCAGGAAATCATACATTTACATTGATTCCTATGGGAAAAATGGCTTCTTCTTAAAAACTTTTCTACTTAAGAATCTGGTCATGGAACAAATTAAGTTCGTAAGTAGAGGTACCACTGTATTAGTATATATGTCAGCCCAGAGGTGGTATTTAATCAGTTCTGACTAGTTCTGGAGAACTGGTAGTGGAAATTTTGAGTAGCTCAGAGAACTGGCAAATACCACCTTTGGCTCGCCCTGCCCTTGATCTATTGCTGCGTTCCAGCCTTCCAGTCCACCGCCACCTTGGTGCTACAAACTCATCTTCCCCACCCCTCTTAGGTAGGCGTGGCCTGGTGGTCAGGTGACCGGGGGGCATGGCCAACTTGTAAAATGTGGTGAAACTCACTTCACAATGCTCTTGCTTAGTAACCAAAATGTTATACTCAATTGTGGTCATAAGTCTTTCTTTTTCCCCCTTTCTTTCCTTTTCCTTTTCTTCTTTATTTTTTATTTATTTATTTGTTTTGTCAAGTACATATTGGAAGTATGTAAAGATATAATAATAATCATATACATGATACTAATAAAAAAATAAAAGAAGAAACATTAGGACAGGAGACGGAAGGCACGCTGGTGCACTTATGCACGCCCCTTCATTTCCTCCCTCTTTTTCTTTTCTGTCTGTCTTCCTTCCTACCTACCATCTTTCTTTCTCTCTCTCTCTCTCTCTCTCTCTCTTTCTTTCTTTCTTTCTTTCTTTCTGTCTTTCTTCCTTCTTTCCTAAAAGCCCTCTCTCTGCACCACCCAACCTGTCACCTCCAAACAGTGTCTGTCTGGTCTCCTTAGAGAAAAAAATTGCAAAATACAAAAATTCTTCTTGCTGTGAGAAGTTAATTGCTTGCCCTCACAAGAAGAGTTTCTGTATTTTGCAATCTTTTTTCCCTAAAGAGACCAGCCAACAGACATACTGAGCTGTTATATTCCAGTAAGATGCCCTTCTCACAGTGGGGTTGGAGTTTGGGGATGACAGGTTGGGTGGGGTGGAGTGGGGCAGGAGCTCTTAGAAAGGAAAAAAGACAGACAGAAAGAAAAAAGATGGTAGAAAGAAAGACAGACAGACAGAAAGAAAGATGGATGGAGGGAAAGAAGGAAGACAGGGAGAAGAGAAAGAATAAAGGAAAGAAAAAGGAAAGAAAGAAAAGAAAGAAAGAAAGAAAGATAGTAGAAAGGAAGACAGACAGAAAAAGAAAGGAGGGAGGAGAGGGAAGGGAAGGGAGGGAAGAAAGAAAGAAAAAGGAAAAAGAAAGAAAAAGTAAGACAGAAAGGTAGAAGGAAGGAAGGAAGGAAGATAGATAGATAGATAGATGATAGATAGATAGATAGATAGATAGATAGATAGATAGATAGATAGATAGATAGATAGTGTTGTGGTTAGCTCTGGCCCAGCTCCTGCCCCAAGGACTGTGGATGTGGGGGAGACATCCACATGCTGCAGGCCTGTTTTGCCCCCAGTGGAATCTGCTGATGAAGGCTCCTCTGACCAAGAAGACATGAGTGACAGGGAGGAGGAGAGTCTGGCAGACAGCTCAGAAGGAGATCAATTATCTAGCTCCTCCTTGGATTCAGAACAAGAGTTAATGATACAGCCACGCATGCGGAGAGCGATGCATAGGCAACAACAACTGAGATATTATTATCAAAGAAAATGAGGCCACCTGTGATTGGGTGGGGCTGTGGTAATTAGTGAGGCTGCTATAAATAGCAGCCTGTGGGTTTGGCCATTGAGGAGGATTATCTGATTGTTGTGTTTCATGCCTGCTTTGCTGCGTTTGACCTTTTGTGTGCTGATTTTTCCCTGCTTTGAAACTAAACCCGAGCAAAGTGTGTTTCACTTTGTGAAAGAAGAAGGACTATGAATTACCTCACAGCTGCAAGCTAAGTATCACAGAACTGATAAGGGACTTGTACCAATTACCAGTTTGTTTGGAGACGAGTGCTCTTTGCTATATAAAAAGAGGGCTTAGTTTAAGTGAATTTTCGGTATAAATAATACCTGGCTGGTGACTTCATCCCCGGCCCATTTTGCTGCAGGGCCAGGGAGACACGACCCTCAGCCAGCTCCTGGGAGGCTTCGGCCTTCCCAGTGACATCATCCAGGGGCGGAGCCTGCAGCCCTATAAAAGGGCTAGTCAGGCTCCAGGGCCTCCTTTTCGCCCTGGATGACGATGAAGCAAACACCCTGCTGGGGTTCGCTTTCCTCCTGTCAGCCATCTTAGCAACAGCCTCATGGCGTCGACCATTTTAGGCTGCAACTTTTGGAGGCCCGGTTTGGTGTCGTGGGGGGTGGAAAGCTGGGATCCCTTATTTTAAGGGTCCCTTAGTTTACAGGGTCTTCTTCCCAGATGGGAGCCTTCCCCTTGGGGGGTCCTGTCTCCTCATTTCCCCTCATTTGGGCCCTTTGGACTACGTTGGGGGGGGGGGGTGAGGCCTAATAGGCCTGGTTAGGGCCTGTCATCCAGTCTTCTTTTCCCCTCATTTCCCCCTCATTCGGACCGTATTTTGCTGTCGCCGGGGGTGGGTGGGTGGGGGTGAGGCCTGGTAGGCCAGGTTCGGGCCTGCTTTCCTCCAGGCCTGGGCTCGAGGGGTGGGATTCCCCTTGTTTGGGAGTTGACTGCTTGGTACTATTAACTCTCCAGGAAGGATTTCCTTTGAGCAATTCCCAAGCAGCAAGTTTTTTAATTGCTCCCTTCTGGGTTATCCTGTGTCAATGGCTCCCAAAAGGCAGAAGCCTCTACCATCACCTACAGAATCCGGGGCTCGGCCTTGAAGGGCCTTGAGACCCTCTGCTTGGGCCCGGCTGGCTCAAGCTGATGCTCAACCTGGGGTCAGTAGGGCAGGTAGGATGAGGGGTCCTTCTGCACCTGATTCTACCATACCTGCTCATTCCAGACCCGGGATCATCGGGAGGCTGGATGATTTAGATGCACACTGGAGATCGGGACACGGGCCGGGCAGCGCCACTCCTTCTGCTCCAGCGGCACTTGGCAGGCCAACAGGTGAACCAGCAGCCCAGACCGGGCAGATGACAGCGACACCTGGCTCATTAGGAGCTGGGTCCTCTTTGATGGCTTCTACCCCTTTGGGGGCAGGTGAGACTGCACCACACCCAACACTTTCACCGCTCCTCCCTCTGACCGGTCAGGCCTTTGGGCCACCGGGTTTTGGGAGTGGGGTCAACTTAAGGGGTAATTCAGCCATCACCTGTAGTCAAGTGTGGGTTTCCCCCACTGCTACTGCAGTGGCACAGGCCCTTTCGACGGCTTCGGTGCCATCGATGGGGTCGGGGGAGGCAACAGTAGCCACTTCCATGATCTTAAACCCTTTGGCCGCTGTGGGAGCAGCTGCCATCCCGTGGGGGTTACCCTCCGTGCCTTTGAGTTGTCACCTCTATCCCACTGTCAGGGAATGTATTTGGAGAGGGGAGTATGTAGATTTTTTCTCCCTCCTCAGCAAGGAAGTTCCAAAAAAGGGGAAGGAAGATGAGGCGAAGGTAAATAAGCCCGAGAAGGTCAGGGTTAGCAGGTGCTTCAGCTCATGGCTGTATGCATACCTGACATATACTTCAGTGGTGACCCAGAGGAAGCCAGCTCGGGCTCCCTCTATGTTCAGATATATTGACCTGATTGCCCGTGCTCATTTTGACTACAAGGGCACGGCGTGGCGCCACTACAATGAGGCCTTTAGAATGCGGGTGGCATTTGAGTGCACGCTCCCTTGGGATGTGGTGGTCCCCGAGTTATGGCTTAATGCAACCCAAATGTCCTGGGCTGGGGGAGGCAACCGCACAGGTAGCGGTCACTGTATGGAGGACGAGCCGGTGGCGTCGCCAGCGGCTCGGGCTGTAGGGGAAGGGGCAGGGAAAGCTGCCCCTATATGTCATGAGTTTGCCAAGGGAGTGTGTTTTCGTCCCTTCTGCAAATACAGACATGCTTGTGAGAACTGTGGGGGCTACCATGCCACCAGCACTTGTATCAAGCCCGAAGGGGGTAAGGATAGGAAGGATGGTGCAGGGCCGGTTAAACAGCCCCCGCCTGCTGGGGGGAAATGGGCCCAGCCCAGTTAAGCTGGGAGTTTCTGGAGGAGTTGTTTGGGATTATCGCCCTTGCAGGAGGGCGGCTGCCCTCTTGCAGGGTTCTTACCGAGGGGTTCAGGAGCCCATGTGTTGGGCCTAGGAAGGCCTTCATGTCTGACAACCTTAGATCGGTTGTGGGGCATGAAGACATCGTTTCCAGAAAGAGGTGGCCGAGGGCAGGGTATTGGGACCTTTCCTGTGCTCACCCTCGCCAACCCTTCGGATCTCCCCCTTGGGGGTGGTTCCTAAGAAGGCTAGTGGTGAATTTAGATTGATTCACCACCCGTCCTTCCCGAGGGGAGAATCAGTGAGTGATTTCATTCCTGATGAGCTTTGCTCGGTCTGCTATGCGGCTGTTGTCACGGCGGTAACCATGGTTAGGAAGTGTGGAGTAGGAGCCCTTATGGGTACATGTGACATCAAGTCGGCATTCCGGCTCCTCCCCATACACCCAGACGATTTTGAGCTCCTGGGCTTCCACTTCAAAGGTGGCTGTTACAGGGATAGAGCAGTACCAATGGGATGCTCTACATCTTGCTCCCTGTTCAGGAACTTTAGCACCTTGTTGGAGTGGGCGCTCAGGAGGCGCACTGGTCTGGGTTCAGTCATTCACTTTGTCGATGACTTCCTATTGGCGGGGCCTGCGCATTCAGAGCAATATTCTGCCCTGATGCGGGCCTTCGAAGCCCTTTGCGCTCAATTGGGGGGCCCTTTGGCACCAGAGAAGACCGAGGGCTCCGCCACCAGGATTACTTTTCTGGGTCTTGAATTGGACTTGGAGGAGCAATCTTGCAGATTGCCCCTAGACAAGCTGCTCAAGGTCCAGAGCAAGCTCGACATAGTTAGGGTCGTTGGAAGGTAACCTTTCATCAGCTGCAGGAACTCGAAGGGCTTCTTAACTTTGCCTGCTGGGTAATAGCCCCCGGCAGGGCTTTTTCCCGGAGAGTAGATACTGCAATGAAGGGGCTACGTTTGCCCCATCATCGTACCCGCCTGAGCGCTGAGGTCAAAGATGACCTGCGTGTATGGCGGGGTTTTCTGGACCACTTCAATGTTCTGTCCTTTTGGAGGCACGAGCTTCTTTTGGAAGCAGAATTGCAGTTATGCTCAGACGTTGCGGGGACCCGTGGGTTCGGGGTTATCTTAGGCGAACAGTGGGCCATTCCATATGGCCTCCGGAATGGAGGGCCTCTCCCTTGGTCAAAGATCTGACCTTCCTGGAGCTCTCCCCACTGATAGTAGCTTTAGAGCTGTGGGGAGAGCGGTTTAGGGACAAAACTGTGCACTTTTGGTGCGACAACCTGGCTGTAGTCCACGTTGTGACTGCCCTGTCCTCTTAAACGACAGGGTCATGCGGCTTGCCCGCCATTTCGTGCACAGGTCATTGTCCCTAAATGCCCTGTTTCTGGCTCGGTATGTCCCTGGTCTAGACAACGGGATCACTGACGCCTTGTCCTGTGGTCAGTTGTCCAGGTTTTGGACCCTGGCTCCGTGGGCTCGTGCGTCACTGGAAGCCTTCCCCGACCACCTTTGGAGCCTGGGGGGCTCTCGAGCAGTGGGGGACTGAAGCCAATGGGGCCATGGCCCTCTCAGTGGCAGCAAGCACCTTGAGGGCATATCAGAACGCAGATAAGGAGTTTTGGGATTTCAGGCAAACCAGGGGTTACCCTCACATTTGGCCATTCCCAGTGGATCACCTTATGGAGTTCTGCGTGCAGCTTCAGGCAGCGCGGCCTTTCAGTTAGGACTTTTAGGTTCCTGTTGGCAGGCCTCGCCTTTTATCTAAGGCTAGTGGCTTTTTGGACCTTTCTATGACTCCCGCATTTGGAAGATGCTGGAAGGTTGGGTGAGGGAACGACCGGGGACCCCAGTGGATAGCAGACAGGCATTAACGGTACAGCAGCTGTCGCTCATCGATCGAGCTTGGAACAGCCTGTGTGCCTCTCTGTGTGGGGCCCGCCTTTTTCAGGCGGTGGCCTGTGTCATGTTTTTCAGGGCCCTTCAAGTCAGTGAGGCTCTGGCTTCCTACCAGGCTGACAGATCTCTCTGTGCCTTCCAGTTTTCCGACTTGCATTTTAGCAACAGGGGTGTCTCTCTATTGGTGAGACAATCCAAAACTAATCAGTTATGTAGAGGTGTTAGGATAGAGTTGACTGCTGCCACCGATCAGTGTGGTGCCCGGTGGCGGTTCTTTCTAATTTCTTTAGTCTTTGGGGAGCAGGGCAGAGGTACCTTTTTGAACACCAGGATGGTACCCCGCTGACCCGCTATCAAGTTTGGGCTTTAGTGACTAGGGCTCTTGTTGGGATTGGCATCGACCCCGCCGGCTACAGAACGCATTTGTTCTGTATCGGCGCTGCAACTAGTGCAGCAGTGTCTGGTTTTCCAGGTCATGGGATCCGTGGATTGGCCGCTGGCGGTCAGCAACCTATCTAGGTTATGAACAGCTAGTTGCTGTAATAGGATAGGATGTCAGGCTAGGGAGCCTTTCTCTGCCTTCTTCTAGATAGTCCCACCAGGGCGAGACTGACGGCGTTGCTGTGTGGCCACAGTGGTCTTTTGGGCTGGCCGATCTGCAGCAAGAACCGCCATGGGGACCCGGCTGTCTTTGGGTCTGGTGGGTCAAGCATCATCAGGATGGGGAGAAGAGGCCCGGAAGAGAGGGGTTTTCTCCTGCTGCTCCTGGGAGGGCGGCACAAGAGGTGTTGCGCCCAGGTGGTCGGTCTTGCACTCAGTGGCAATGACCTGTGTGTGTCTGGGGTCTGGCACTGCTTTGCGTATTCTTCGCAAAGCTTGGCCAACCACGCAAGTGGTTTGGTCCGAGATCCTCCTGAGTATCGTTTTGGGGACGCCATTTCCCTTAGGGCCACTCACAGGGTCAGGAAAGGTGACTAAGGCTGTGAGTGGGCTGGTCAGAGAGTTGGGTGGGGTAGTGGTTGCCCATCCCCACATCACCATAGATCAGCCGTGGCTTTACCGGGCTGACGGTGTTCACCTGTCAAAACGGGGGAACACCATCTTCTTACTGGAGCTGCAGCGGTCACTGCGCGAGCTGGTGCAGGTAGAAGGGGGAGTCGGGGGGCCAAGACAGAGATCCCCACTCCGTGGCAGGTTAGGGGTGGAAAACTGGGTGGTGGTTTAGCAACTGCGTGTTCTCCTTTGGGCATCATTGGGGATGATTGACAGGTTCTCTCCAAAGGCTTGTGGTGGAAACGACCTGAGCAATTGGGGGGAACCTGTCTTTGGGTCCCGCCCATTTCTTTCCCCTTGTATGGGATAGACGGCGAGACCTCCCACATGCAGGTGCATGGCAGTGAGTCACCTGGATCAGCATGGTGCTACGCCCATAAGTTGCCCTGGAAGTTTTTTCTGACGTCATTTTCCGCCCCGGAAGTAAGACCGCCGAGACCGCCTCCTGCCGCACGAATCCCAGCGACCGATTAGGTCCCACAGAGTGGGCCTTCTCCGGGTCCCGTCAACTAAACAATGCCGGTTGGCGGGTCCCAGGGGAAGAGCCTTCTCTGTGGTGGCACCGGCTCTCTGGAACCAACTCCCCCCGGAGATTAGAACTGCCCCTACTCTTCCTGCCTTCCGAAAACTCCTTAAGACCCACCTTTGCCGTCAGGCATGGGGAAACTAAACATCTCCCCTGGGCACGTTAATTTATGCATGGTATGATTGTGTGTGTGTCTGTTATTACATGGGGTTTTTCTTAAATCGTTAAATATTTTAATTAATTGGATTGTTGTTACTGTTTTACTTGTTGTGAGCCGCCCCGAATCTTCGGAGAGGGGCGGCATACAAGTCCAACTAATAAATAAATAAATAAATAAATAATTGTTTGACCCTGCGGGTCCTTGTTTAGGGTTATAGTTAATTTATGCTAATTTATTTAAATAAATTATGCAAATTTAATTAATAAAATTACCCATTTTAAATCCAGCTCTTGTGTCCGTGTCGTTACTCCACCTCTGCTGCAATACCTGGCTGGTGACTTCATTCCCGGCCCGGGATGCAGGGCCAGGGAGATACGACCCTCGGCCAGCTCCTGGGAGGCTTCGGCCTTCCCCATGACATCATCCAGGGGCGGAGCCTGCAGCCCTATAAAAGGGCTGGTCAGGCTCCAGGGCCTCCTTTTTGCCCTGGATGACGACGAAGCGAACACCCACCTGCCCTCCCTATCTTTCAGTGTGCCAAGGGGGTCACCCTTAGGGGGGACAAATAGGAATTTTTGGTGGTTGCGGTATTTTCTGCGACCGTTTTTTCGCCTATTCCACACTGCGGTGATGGATAGGCGGTTAGGGGGTGCTTCGCCCCCCGTTTAGGCTAATTGACTTACCTTTGGTCATTTGGGTAAGCAGGTTAGGGGCGGAAAACTGGGTGGTGGTTTAGCAACTGTGTGTTCTCCGTTGGGCATCTTTGGGGATGATTGACAGGTTCTCTCTAAAGGCTTGTGGTGGAAACGACCTGAGCAATTGGGGGGGACCTGTCTTTGGGTCCCGCCCATTTCTTTCCCCTTGTATGGGATAGACGGCGAGACCTCCCACATGCAGGTGCATGGCAGTGAGTCAGGTGAGGGCGTGGCCCCTCACCTGGATCAGCATGGAGCTATGCCCATAAGTTGCCCCGGAAGTTTTTTCTGACGTCATTTTCCGCCCCGGAAGTAATTGTTTGACCCTGCGGGTCCTTGTTTATGGTTATAGTTAATTTATGCTAATTTATTTAAATAAATTATGCAAATTTAATTAATAAAATGACCCATTTTAAATCCAGCTCTTGTGTCCGTGTCGTTACTCTGCCTCTGCTGCAACATTGTTTTGAATTTTCAAACGTGTGTGTGTCTGAAATTTGTACCTGTGAATTTTCGGGAGGAGTCTACCAGAGAGCCCGACAGAACAGATGGATGGATGGATGGATGGATGGATGGATGGATGGATGGATGGATGGATAGATAGATAGATAGATAAGATAGACAGACAAAAAAAAGAAAGAATGGAGGGAAGAAGGAAAGAAAAACACATTCTGCTGTTCCTCCTGATACAGTAAACGATTATCTAAAACCATTAACTGATTATCAATAATCTGCAATTACTAAAACAATGTTTGGTTGTTACAGCCAACTTAGTAATATCCATGCAGACTAATGAAAATAAATGGTTTAGAAATAGATCAAAATTACTGAACTTTAGCTTCATTTACCTCAGTTGTGTGATTTACAGTAATGAAAGTTTGTGAACTCATCAGAACCAATTTTAATTCTGCAGCCTTGTGATCAAAGCATTAACAAATACAGTTGCTTGCTTAAACAAATGGTATCCCCAAACAATTCACTATATAATATCTTCAGTGTTGTGTCCATCTGCCCTGTCCTGGCGTTGTGTCCAGCTGCCCTGGACACAAGACTGAGGAACATGATGGAACTACAAGTCTTGGGTAAGACGCTTATCTCTCAGTGGGAGCAGTTTGCAGGTAACCAGTCAGGTGGGGTGGAGCAGAGAGGGGGATGGGTGGGCTGAGAGTCCTACCTAATACTTGTAGCTTTGTTTAGTTCCTAGGTCTTGTGTCCAGGGCAGCTCATTCTAAAAAAAACCCCATCTTTTATGAGTGTATTTTAATTGGTTTAGGCTTTTAGATTTTAACTTTAATTAATTGGTTTTCATTGTATATTGTTTTTCTATGTGTTGTAAGCCACCCCGAGTCTTCGGAGAGGGGCGGCATATAAATCCTATTAATAAATTCCCTCTTTACCTGGTGGCTTCTGCCTGTCCTGATTCTTTCCTTTGCTGTGAGCATGAGAGAGAGAGAGAGAACAATTGAGGAGGGGCATGGTCACTGCCTCGGTGGCAGTGGTGTTTCTTTCGCTCCGTGGATAAACGCCGATTCCCCGCTGTTTGGGAGTGCCGATTCAGTTTGAATTGGGCCAAGCCTCCCTGGAAGGGAGGGGAAGAAGGGGACTTGATTTGGTCCCTGTTTGGGGTCAGCAAACCCCAGGGTTGACCAGACCTGGAGCCTCCACCACCAGCAGTGCGAAGGCGGTTAGCCACCATTAGCCAAGGAGACTGTGCTAGAAAGAGTTGCTTGAAGAATTGGAAGTCATCTGGAAAATAAAAGGGAATGTAAGTTTTGTGCTGTTGTGGCAAGGAGAATTGATGGATAAGTTGAGCATTGCTGTCGGAGGGAGAAATCTTTTTGTTACTTTTTGCTAATGGACTACTGGAAAAGGAGTTCGAGAAATTGGGGAGAGCGGCTAAATGGATACTATAATTGCTGTTTTTATTTTGAATGGGGCTCGAAGTTAACGTCTAAAAATCATCTTGGAAGCATATTGGTGAATTTGTAAAAATGTAATTTTAATTTCCTTTATACATATATTACTTGGATTCAAAAGTTGAAAAGCTGAAAACTTAAAAAAGAGCAACAATAAGAGTTTTAAGGACGGTATGGTTGCCATCTATTGGTAGAGACTGTATTCATGAGAAACTGTTTCGAGTTGGAATTTTTTGTTTACTTAGACTTCACCATCATGAGTTATCTGGACTAATTAAACCTGTTGTTGCTTCTGCACAAAAAAAAAGACTTTTTTTTTTTGTAGACTGTTTCTTTAAGCAGCAAAATTAGTCATCTCTTACATAAAGGAGAAGGAGATGGTGGAATAAGAGAAATAAGAGACTTGTTGGTAGATGAAGATAAAATTTATCTTTAAGTAAATGAAATATATTAAGGTGACTTAAGTAGGTTTAATTTAGACTTCTAAGGATTGTTTAATTTGGACTAGTGTGTTAAATGGGGTTTATAGATTTGAAAATCAAAGTATCTGTTTTTATTGCTTAATTTTAGTTTATCAAGAGGGGTTTGATGAAATATAATAATGGCATAATAATAAGTAATGAATTTAAATGTTTGTACTTGTTTGTTTTTTAAATTGATAAAGTATGTAATTTTTATACTGAAAATTAGATATAAGGATTTTTAGTCTGTTTTGAGATTTTTACTAAGAGGGAAGAAGGCACCACGGCTTTGATATTACAGTGATCTCTCGGTTAGCGCGGGGGTTACGTTCCAAGACCTCCCGCGCTAACCGATTTCCGCGTTATACTGGATGTGGAAGTAAAAACCACCATCTGCGCATGTGCGCCATTTTTTTCATGGCCGCACATGCGCAGATGGTGGAGTTTGCGTGTGGGCGGCGGGGAAGACCAAGGGAAGATTCCTTCAGCCGCCCAACAGCTGATCTGCTCCGCAGCGCGGAAGCAGCGAGGAGCCGAAGATGGGGTAAAGGCAAAGGGGAAACCCCATCTTCGGCTCCTCGCTGCTGCCGCGCTGCGGAGCGGATCAGGTGTTGGGCGGCTGAAGGAACCTTCCCTTGGTCTTCCCGCCGCCCAGGCAAAGGGGAAAGATCGCTTGCCGCTTTGCAGCTTGGAGCCTTGCTTCGCCTCCTTCGCTGCAATGGGGCAAGCGGCAAGCGATCTTGAGAAAGAGAGAGAAAGGAGGGCGACTTGCCAGTCCACGCCCCCCTGGATGAACAGCCTCGCATGGCCCCAGCGCCGGGCTCCGCTGTTGCCTCCGCCCCCATTCGGCTCTGCAGCTGAGAGGCCTTCCCGGCAGAGCCCTCCCCAACAGCTCCCGCCGCCAGCGCAACAAAGAAAAGAAAAAAAAATCCCCAAAAGAGGCAGGCACAAAGCGGGGGCACAAGGGGAGCTGCCCGGCAGAGGTTGCTTTTTTTCTTCTCGTGGGCAAGTGGAGGGGGGGAGAGAGAAGGGAGGAAGAGAGTGTGAGAGAGGAAGAAAGAGAGAGAGAAATGATAGAAAAAAGGGGAGAAAAAAGAGAAATGAGAAAATGATTGAAGCATAGTGACAGGAAAGAAAGAGAAAGAGACAGAGAAGTGACTCTTGGTGATGACGTATGACGTCATCGGGTGGGAAAAACCGTGGTATAGCAAAAAAAACGCGGACTTATTTTTTAATTAATATTTTTTGAAAAACCGCGTTGCAGCGTTTCGCGCTAATCGAGAACGCGCAAATCGAGGGATCACTGTAATATTATAAGATGTGAAAGATATTGATTTTACCAATAGTTTAAGGAATATTAATGATGGACTTAATTAGACATTAATGGAGATTTATCTGTTGTGAGCCGCCCCGAGTCTGCGGAGAGGGGCAGCATACAAATCTAATAAATGATGATGATGATGATGATGATGATGATGATGATGATGATGATTATTATTATTATTATTATTATTATTATTATTATTATCTGGATGACGAAATTAGAAAGAATGGAATGGTGTGTGTGTGATGATAACCGAAATTAAATAGATGGGATGTATAATTTGATTATATAAAATGTACTAATCCAAAACTATTTTATTTTATTGTAAGAAAAGAGAAGGTATATGGCTTTTTGTATTATATGATGTGGAAGAAAAAATTTAAAAAATTACTAGAAAGAGAGAGAGCAATTGAGAGGTGGCTATGCGCACACCCTGTAGGCTTGGCCTGGTTGCTCTGGGCTGCCTATAGCCGTGTTTTAAAATGTGTTTTTTAAGTTTGGGGGTTTGTGCAATGTGGGCTTTATGTTTTTAAAAGAGTTTGGACAATTCTCATTGTGGCTAAATGATTTTCATCCTGTGTTGGGTCTTGAGTGTGGGGGCTGCTTATTTTGATTCTACTACTCTGTTTAGTTAACTTCCAAATCTTGTCAAGGGGAGATTTTAAAATATCCTGTCTTGAATGGATCTGAATTTCTACATATATGTTTGCTTGCTTGTGAGTGGAACTTGCTTTCCTGCTTGTGAACAACTTCCACTTTCTATAGGCTCATTATCTCTAAACACTGGTAGCTGTTTTCTTCTTATAAAGTTTCCTTTAAGCAGCTGGCCAAAATGTGGAATGATCCTCAAACAAGTTTCTTTGTTAGCAGCTTGATTTCTCCTTACTTTTCTGGGAGCCTTTTCTTATGAGTAATATTTTATTTGGGGAAATAAAGTGGGGGTCAATTCCTTCCCACAGCAGGTTAATGGGGTGGGGAGGGCATGGGGATTTTGCAGTAACCTTCCCCTGGAGTAGGGAGAGAATGGAGATTTTACAGTATTCTTCTCTTGGAACGGGGAGGAAATGCAAATTTTACAGTATCATTTCCCCACGAGTGGGGTGGAAATGCAGATTTTACAGTATCCTTCCCCTGCCATGTCCACTAAGCCATGCCAACCAAGCAATGCCACATCCACGAAGCCATGCCCACAGAATCGGTAGTAAAAAAATTGAATCCCACCACTAAGGTCAGACTAATCTCATTTTAAAATATTGAATATAAGAACACACGAACATACTTTCAATAAAAAGTTGTGCCCAGGAAATCAAATTATTTGTTTAATGTGCCTACTGATAAATATGTCAGTTTAGAAGTGTAGTCTAAGAACACTAAAATAGGAAAAGTATTTTGGATTAAGCAGAACCTTTCAAAAGGAGTAATCTACTTTTTCATTAAATATATGTATAGTAATCAATAGAAAAAAATTCTTTTTTCAGTCCTTCAGACTGTAAAGCTTTTCTTTTTTATTTCTTTTAGGGAGAGTTTGTTTCATGTCTTTTGTCATTATTGCGACAAATGACTGACAGACATTACCAGCAGCTCCTTGACAGATTCAAGACAAGAGACATGCTGACAGTAAGTTTTCTCCCCAAGATTTATTTATTTATTTGATAATTTGTGTGTTCTCTTGACACAATTTTATTTATGGGAGCTTATTAGCTTATATTCAGGGAGATCTAATTTTTGTTAAAGAGGCAGTGATTGCAGGGGCCAATGGGAGTGGGAGCACAGCTACCCATCCTCTCTGTCCCACTCTTTTTTTGTTTTGTTTTCCCAGAAATAAGCCCCGGTCTTATTTTCTTTTGGGCTTGAAAATAAGGGGCTTATTTTCAGGGAGGTCTAATTTTTGTTAAAGAGACAGTGAGTGCGGGGGCCAACAGGAGTGGGAGCACAGCTATTGCTGGCTCCATCCTCTCTGTCACACTTTGCCTGCGGTTGCAACAGGACAAACTCTCAGCATGCCCCACTCTCCACCACCCCTGCCTTCTGACAGGGTGACTGGAAGCTAGAGTTTGGCCACGATTGAGGCCACAAGCAAGTAGACAGTGTCTTTGCCTAGCAACAGAAATTTTTGGTCCCATTATGATCACAAGTCAAGGACTATCTATACATATTTAGAGAAAAGAAAGTCTTCAGGACTGATTTCAACTTGATTTGTGAACTCTAGGCTTTGTATGGCATTTTTGTCTATATAGAAATTTCTTTATCTTGTGAAAATGATATCTTAAATTCAGGAGAAGCGTAAATAAATTCAGACAAATGTAATATAAACAAAAATAGACAATCTGAAGAAAAAGTAAATAGCACTCAGTACTGTGGTACAATTTATTTTCTTTTTCAAAAAACATTTAAAGCATTCTTTATTTTAGCTAGATGATTGATTACCAAACTTTCATGGGATTCAGTATCCAATATCGTTTTTTACATTCATCAATTTCTTTTTACCAATATTTTAAAAAATCCACATTTTAAAAAATGGACAAATGTTGTAGGAAAAATAGTGATCATGTAGCCTATAGAAAGAAAGAGAATTTTTCTTTGAATGTCTTATCTTAATGTTAAACATTCGTATGTATTGACAAGGGAACTAGACTTCCTTTTTTTTGCTTGAAGACATTTCACTTTTAATCCAAGAAAGTTCTTCAATTCTGAAACAATTTTCAGTACTGTACTTAGGGAAAAACAGATACTGTGCATTCTGCATTTTGAATGAGCATGCTACTTAAAGTGCAAACTGCTTAAGTCAGTAGTGGGTTCTGAATTAGTTTGCTATCTGTTTGCGCACACATGCAAGCCTCCCACCATCACCACTACCGGTTCTAAGAACCAGTCTGAACCGTAAGCAACCCAGCAATGGCTTAAGTAGAGGTTATGATTAGTCAGATGACATCACATGCAGAATTTCACAGTGGTGTAATTTGATGAGAATCATAGTAAGCAAGGAAATCCAATAGAAATTATCCTCATTGACTTTTAAAACCATTTATACTTACATAATTTGATTTGTGAAATAATCCACAATGGTAGTAGTGCTTGAGACCAATCTATTTGTTATCATTAATTTAAATATTTTAAAATAGATCTTTAAATCAAAGTTTGTTTCTTTTTCTCCATTCTGCATCTCATTATAAGGAGATAAATTGCTATGATATTATTTGAAATTTTTTTGGAGTGGCAAAAAGAATTGTCTTTTTTCTCTTTAGAATATAATTTTTTATTGATTTGAATTTTTTCTAATGTATTTGCTAAATGAATTTGCTAAAATATATTTTTCTTATCATAATAAATTATTAGGCTTTTTGTTTCTCTTAGGATTTCTTGTTACAGATATTTACTGTTTTTCGAATATTAATACAGTCAGAAATGTTTCCAAAAGATTGGACAGTGATGCGTTTAGTTGCTAACAAGTAAGATTTCTTAAATACAAATATAATTATAATATGGGTCTATCTGTATTGAGATTGTGTGCTTATTACTTTCTGCTTATAAAATGCCAACGAATTTCATTTCCTTATAATGCAAGCCAAGGAACTTCATAGCTTTTTTAGCCTTATGATCTTATTTGAATATAATTATTTTATTGTCTGTCTATCTGATGTAATCATCCCAGGTGACATTGCTGAGTTTCTGTTTGCTAGATGGGTCTACCTGAAGGGGTAGATTTTTATTATGTAGAATAGACTGGTCCAGGCTATTAGCAAAGTGGGGGGGAATGAGTGAGCTGGGCCATTCCTTAATGGCACATTGACAAAAGGTGGGGGCTACTAAGGGTGAGTCTTTTTCCTTGCCTAAAAACATACCATATTTTTCTGAGTATAAGACACACCAGAGTGTAAGATGCACCTTAGTTTTGGGGGAGGAAAATAGGGGGGGAAATCTGCTTACCAGATATTCATCTGCCTAGCATCCTTAGTCTGGTCAGATTCGGCACATTATTTTATCCCCTGGTTAGGGCTTAAAAAAAAAACTTATTCGGAGAGAGAAACAATGAAAGAGCTTGCAAGCTGCTAAGAGCTGGACACATCATTAGCACCTGGTTAGGGCTGGAAAGAAACATTCTGAGTAAGTAAAGCAATGAAAAAAACTTGCAGTGGAGGAGAAAGAGAGGTGGATTGGGCGGCGGACGGGGGGAAGCGGCAAGTAGCCAGGGGCGCGAGGGGACTAGAGACGCAGGGTGGGTCGGGGCAGCCGCGGCTTCATGCGTGCCCTTGGAAAAGGGTGCACGGGGGGTGTTTTGGGGTGCGCTGGCGCAGGCGTGTGCAGCTTACAGGGAACGGTGCTGGGCACAATGACTGCTGCGGGTGCCAGGGGGCCGGCACACGGTGGCAGGCCAAAACAGTCCCCCCCCATTTTTCAATTTGGTTGAGCCCCTGATGCCAGTACCAGTAGTACCGGCCTACCACCAGCCCTGACAGAGAGTAACAATGAAAGCTTGCAAGCCGCTAAGAGCTGGGAACATTGTTAGCACCTGGTTAGGGCTAGAAAGAAACTTATTCAGAGCAAGTAGAGCAATGAAAAAACCCCTGCAAAGACTTAGGGCTTGGAAAATATTTTTTGCTGAGAGAAACAATAAAAGAGCCTGCAAGGTAAGAGATAGGAATATCGTTAGCACCTAGTTGGGGCTGGGGGGAAAAGGCTACAGAGTATTAGATGCACTTAAATTTTTAGCCTCTTTTAGGGAGTAAAAAGGTGCGTATTATACTCTGAAAAATATGGTATTTCTCCATTTTCCAGCCAGGGATATTCTATATGATATTCTGCCTTTTTAATATTTCCTAAAATATTTTATTCCTCTAGGAGGAAGGGAGATGTTACAGAACAAAAGGGATGTTCTGCATTAGAGAGTGCATAAGTCTTTAAATTTCATATCAAAAAGAAAAAAACAGTTGGAACAAACAAACCTAGCAATACACTAATGTATTAACTAATTCTGTTCCATTCCCTATAATATACATTTTGTGAGTTTAAGAAATATAGTGAGAATACCGTGTTTTGTAGTCTTCACAGAGTGAGGTTCAAAGTCTGTATTATAAAACTTATAGACTCCTATTTCAGATAATTTTAAAGATTTATATTTGTGTATCATTTTCTCTGTAAATAGTTTCTTGTATTAATTAAAAAATAAGAACAAAGATACACAACAAAATGTATATTGTTATGTGAACAATTAAATATATAATCCATCTTTTGTTTTTCTAATAGTGTTATTATTACAACAGTGTTATATCTTTCTGATGCCCTTCGCAAAAATTTCTTAAATGAAAATTTTGATTATAAGGTAAGCTAGCAGTTGGTTTGCATTATTTTATGCATGTTTTTATTTAAAGCATTTGTCTAGCTTCCTATCTTAAACTAAACTCTAAGGGGCTTACAGCCAATTATGAAGCTCTTTCTTTCAAATGCTTTTTAAAATTGTTTCTTCATTTTAATCATCTTACCCCAGTGTATGTGTCATCAATGGCAGATATTCTCTACCACCAATGAGAAAATATCTCGATGTATGTAACATTTAATTATGGTAAAATGGGCTTTGCATTTAATATTTCATATTTGAGTGGTGATGAGGGTCCGCAACCTGGGCGTCCTCCTAAATCCACAGCTAACATTAGAGCACCATCTTTCAGCTGTGGCGAGGAGGGTGTTTGCCCAGGTTCTCCTGGTGCACCAGTTGTGGCCCTATTTGGACCGGGAGTCACTGCTCACAATCACTCATGCCGTTCATCACCACGAGGTTTGACTACTGCAACGCTCTCTACATGGGGCTACCTTTGAGGAGTGTTCGGAAACTTCAGATTGTGCAGAATGTGGCCGCGAGAGCAATCGTGGACCTCCCCAGATATGCCCATGTCTCATCAACACTCCGCAGCCTGCACTAGCTGCCGATCAATTTCCGGTCACAATTCAAAGGGTTCTTTATGACCTATAAAGCCCTACATGGCATCGGACCAGAATATCTTCAAGACCGCCTTCTGCCGCACGAATCCCAGCAGCCAATTAGGTCCCACAGAGTTGGCCTTCTCCGGGTCCTGTCGACTAAACAATGTCATCTGGCGAGACCCAGGGGAAGAGCCATCTCTGTGGCAGCCCCGGCCCTCTGGAACCAACTCCCCCCAGAGATTAGGACTGCCCCGACCCTCCTCGCCTTTCGTAAGTTATTAAAAACTCATCTTTGCCACCACGCATGGGGAAATTAACACACACCTCAATTGTCAAGGTTGGTGTATGGATTGGATTGTGTGATTGTTTTATTATAAGGGTTTTAAATTGTATTTTTTAAAAATTGGATTTGTACACTGTTTATGTTGTTGTGAGCCGCCCCGGGTGCAGCATACAAATCTTATTGTTATTGTTATTGTTATTTATAAATTTTGATTTGGACTTATACTTTAAAGCAATTCTCCAGACACAAGATATAATAGGAGATAAACATCTGGAAAATTTTGGTCGTGGAAAAATTATTTATTTACTTTAAAACATTTATATAATAAAAGTTTAAGTCAAATTCTGAGGAGCTCCCAATTGATTTTAATAAATATTCATTTTCACAGCATCTACTTCCTTTAAACTGGGAATATTATTGGTCTTAAACTGTGTTTTTATAATAAGATATAGTCTTTATAATATGGTCATGTGCAATGCAATGCATCACATCTTTATAATAATATAATTTAATTTTGATAAGAAGAGAACCAGTTTTTTTATAGTGGTAAAGGTGCTGTCCTGGAAACAAGGACATTAGGAATACTAGTCATGCTTTAGATATGAAAACTGGTTGGGTGACGTTCGACTAAAACCAACACACCAAACAGGGATGTTTTCTGCAGGAAATAGGAGAGGAAGGAGTATTAGCATACTCACTGCCTTGAGTTATTGATAAAAAATAATAATGGTGGTATAAAATTCTAACAAAAAAAATATTCACCAGCCATTTTTAAAGCAGACCAAGACTTATAAATAAAGTAACATTTACAAATGTAATAAATGAAAGAAACAAAGAGGAAAAATTAGCAAATTGTAATTCAAGAGGTTTTCAAACACAGTAACATTTATTAGAAAAAAAATCAAAATGATATTGATATAAATTTCATTGATACTTTCATTATTGCTTTACTGCATTTCAGTTGTTCTGTTCAAATATTGAATTTGACTTATCTATAAGTTGGTTAAATTTGATTCATCAAGTGAGTAAGTTAAGAACTGCTATCCCTTTGATCATGCAGTTCTTAATGTATTCATTTGTTAGGAAGCACCCATCCTGGCAAGGAGGAGAGATCAAGTTAGCTTGGAGTCACTGAACAACTGCAAAAGGGCTTGGATTGAGACCCCCCCCCCTTTTAGTTCTTGGAGCCTTATCTAGAGTCAACTGTTCAAAGGAGTTGGCAGTCAGATTGGGGAAATTTCAGAATTATAGGCAAAACATAAAAAAATAGAAAAAACGCAGTATGTGGGGGACTGGTGGTTGCGCCTGACATCACTTGATGAATCTCGATTCCATCTTTTAACTTATAAATGAACGCAGGCATTTAAGATAAATATCTGTGTTATATAGCTACACCAGGGGTGTCAAACTCAATTTAATTGGAGGGCTATGGTTGACCTTAGGAGGGGGGCCGAGTAGGTGGCCATGGCCAGTTTAATGCCACTCAGCTGGGCATGGCTGACTCGGGACGGAACAAAACATGCCAGCTAGCTTGATGTGGGGACAATTTGGTGCCCCACAAGTTCCTAATCTCTCCAAACTGCTGGCAGCCAAGAGAATGCATACATGCACATACACACATTCCAAATTTGGGGACTTTTATCCATGTAGGAAGGAGAGAGCTTTCTCCCCTAGCCCAGGTATGATTGGCAGTTTGTAAGCTCAAATGTGGATACAGTCTTGAAACCTGAAAATAGTATATGTATATGTGTGTGTGCACGCACAGTACACCAAAGGAAATGCAAGGCATCGTTGGCATTTCCCTCTCTGGTGCACCCTCCCAGCAAAGGAGGAGGCAGAGGACGCTGCTGCTCTATGTGGAAACATGGAGGAGAAAGTTTGGAGGAAGCAGTTTCCTCTGAATCTAATTTCTGCCTTGGCAAATCTCTGGAGAGCAAGAGGCAGCAGCAATGGAGCAGTGCTCTCTGGTCCTGCATGAGGGAGGCTGGCTCTTCTCAAAAGGAATGGTAATGATGCTTGTTTGTTGAGGCAGCCTTCCCTCATGCTTTTATCTGTAAAAATAAAATTATAAATCTAAATTATAGGAAACCTGCTCCTGGCCTATCTGGGTACAAGAGATTAGTGCATCATTGAAACCTGTTAGCTTCGGAAATGATACAATAATTATTTGAAACTTTGCAATTATTGGCATCCCTTTAAGTTTGATAACAAAAACAAAGCATTAAGGCAGATTCCGGCCAACTCTGCACAAGCCAAGTGCCTTAGTGATAGCTTCTGGTTTTTACATATTTATGGGTAATGCTGTCAAATAATCAGTGATATCCTATCCACACATCTTAGATACCACAATTGAAATAGGGATTCAGTTGTGAGCATTTATACCAGGAGGAGGTTCTCTAGCCTTTTCTTTCAAGTTTTAAAAACACTGTTTCTAGGTATTTCAACTTCTATTGCAAGAATATCAATGGCTCCCACATTAGGATTCACACAACAAAAATAATATTTATAATTTAGTGGACTGAGTTACATTTATATAGGAAAGGATTATCAAATCCAGCAATCCATTGGAGATGTAACAAGGATAATGCTTCTTTAAAACACATGTACAATGTAAAAACGCCTCTACTTACGAACAATTGCCAGGGTCTGGGTGCAAAGACTAATGCCGGATGGTACGTGGCAGACAAGCTTCGCCTGTTGCTGGAAGAGTGAAGTATGGGCATGTGCATTTGTTAGGATGGGGTGGACTGATGCCATGCAGGCTGATCCTTTGCATTTTCTAGGATGTCCCCACAGGTCAGAATCCACCACTTTGTGGGCTGGATACAGCCCGTGAGCCTTGAGTTTGACACCCCTGAGGTACACTAATAATATATTTAAAAGAAATGCAATTATTAAATTATTGTCTATTTGCAGATTTGGGATTCTTATTTTTACCTTGCTGTCATATTTATAAATCAGTTATGTCTACAGTTAGAAATGTTCACATCTTCTAGGAAGAAAAAAGTATTAGAAAAGTAAGTATAATTGTTGGGTTTTTTAAAAATAGAGAAAATCAGTTTCTGTGGCATTTATTTTTATATATAAGATGTTTTATAGATGGTATATGACACCTGAGAGATTAGCAAAAATGTTTAAGAATAGATCAATGAAATGTTGGAAATGTAATAAGTTACCAGGCTCTTTTTATCATATTTGGTGGACATGCACAGAAGCCAAATTTGGAAAGAGATTCAGCATTGCATACAGAAGATTCTGAAGAGGACTATTGAATTTAAACCAGAAATATTCTTATTAGGTATTCTACCAGAAAATTTTAATAAAAAATAAATATATTTGATTGAACATATTGTAACAGCAGCTAGAATAGCATATGCACAAAATTGGAAGCTGAATAAAATTCCAGATGAAAGAGGTAAGATTTTAGATTGTACTGAAACGAATAGATTTACCTTAAAACTTAAAGATTACTCTAAGATCTGGGGAAAGTTTTATGAATGGTTGGAAAGTAAAAATAATTGAGAAATAATTTTCTTAATTCCTTCTGAAGGAATACATGATGATTTAATTTTAATTTACTAAAGACCTGGATGACAAAATAAGGATTAGTGGAAGCAATGGATAAGGAGTTAACACAGAGATGAAAAAGTTAAATTAGATATTGAGTTAAGATGTGTATGTTTTATTATAGATAGAAAAAGGGAGTATAAGGGAATAGATTTTATAACATTGCTGTCTGTGGATGAAATATGTCTCATGTGTAGTTATTTTTAATTAATTTAGCAAAGAAGGGGATAAAAAGTATATATTAAAAGCATTGTTAGGAATTTTTTTCCTTTGAATGTTTAACCTAACAAAGAAATACCATTTATTATTATTATTATTTAAAAAGAAAGAAATAAGAAGTGATTCCCAGGTGCTTCTTGTAAGAGGGTTCAGAACTTTTGTGGGTGGGGTTATAAATTTTTTTATTGTTTTTCCACACCTTACAGAGATTCAAATTCACATACCTCAAATTAAAATACAATACAATATGTCAAATTCTTAATCCAAATGTCCTAATTATTTATCCAATTTTATTCTGTTACATATCATTCATCCTGTGCTACCTCCATTTCAAATCTTATCGTCCGGATTTCAAATATTCTTCTTCGCCCTGATCTGAATTCAAAGTGCTATTAGCTATCTCAATTTCTTGTGGCTATTTGCTGTTTATCTACCAAAACTATGCTGTCGTGCTACAATCCATTTCTTATATTCTTAAGCTCATTTGTACTTTTTTTTAAGACCCTCATTTTATCGAAGTTGCCCTTAAAAAAAGAAATTTCCAAGTTTACTTCTCTTTATATCCCAAGAAGGAAAGAAAAGATAACCATTCATATTCAATCTTAATCTAATTATAACAATATCAGTATGCATAGAAGGAAGAGTAGTATTTTAAAGATTTTTTTAAAGTATTTCCCATTCACTTCATTCCTTTCATTTCTTCCATTATACCAATATATTATTTCTACTTTAACAAATCATAATCATTATATATCATATTATCAAGAAAAGTATCTTCCATAGAATTCCATAGCATTTCCCCCTAATCTATATATCTTCCACTGTCGTTCTTAGTGTAATAATCTTCCCTAATCTATAAATTCCACTGCCAAACCCAGGGTTCCTTAATCTATGTATCACTGTCATACCAGTGCAATAGTCTTTCCTATTCTAATTGCTTTCACTGCCAGTTACAGTGATAATCTTCCCTAATCTATACATTTCCTTAATCTATTTATTTTCCCTATTCTATGTACCTTCCACTATCGAACTCAGTGTCCCTAATCTAATTGATTCAGTTTTTCCTTACTCCATCCATTTTTTACTGTCATACCCAACATAATCAATACCAATTATTATCCCGTATTAATCCTCCTTTAATAATCCTTTTTCCTTTCCTCCTGTTATTTATCAGTATAAATCTGTATAAATCATATAATAAATTTATAATTCAAATACTGAATAAATCATCAATTTATATTCAAATAATCAATAAGACTATCAAAAGCAGTAATCATCCAAAATAATCATAACCATAATCATAACCATTTTTGATTTTCTCATCTATAATAATCCATAATAATCATAATCATAACCTTTTTCCATTTTCTTATTCATAACCATTTCAATTTCCTCTCCTTATTCCATCATTCTATTTTCACTTTTTTATCTCTATTTTTTTTAATCTCTAATTTTCTTTTCAGTAATAAACTCTAATAAAATAATTTCAATTCATTTAATATCATAGTCATTTCCTTTTATAATTTATAGCTTTATGGGGGGGGGGAAACCCTCCATCCTTCCTCTTCGGTGAAGTCCTGCTATCTTCTGCTGTCATCTGAGGTTTCAATGTCAATGTTCTTAAAAAGTCTCAAGCCTCTTTTCAAATTGCATTATCCAATATGTTTTCAAACAGCTCAATCAGTTCCATCTTGAATATTTTCTTCCTTCCAGGCCATAGCTTCATTCCATCTTTTTCATAGAGAAATAGATGTGAAGGCCAAGCAGATAATATATACTCCCAAGCAATACAGATTGGCTGTTATATTTCCTCTGACCACAAGATGGCGCTAAATAACATATTTATTCAGATCTTCCAGAATTATATAAACTTCCTCTTCCTTTGTTACATGTAAATGTATTTTTTTTTAAAAAAACAGAATAGCCTCCACAGCGAAAATTTAAAGGGCCCCAATTAAAAATAAAAAATTAAAAATGGTTAAGATTCTTGAAAATCCAATCTTGGGTAATTGTTACTTTCAAAAGCCAACACATTTTGCCTCATTGCAAGGACAGCTGCTTCCTGTCTCCATTTTGGGCTGTTTTAGCTCCATTGAAATCAAATTGTGCTGAAAAAAAAATCCAAAATCTCTTTCAGCAGCTTTAACTCAGCAGCACAGCTTTATATCCCTCCTTTCTCTGTAAGTAACACCTCCAGCTCATTCCAGATGTTATCAATCATCTTTCCACCCCGGCGTTGCGTTGTCTCCATTGCTGTGTCGGCTCAGGCATGGCTGCTTGGACGGCTTCACATCCCAACCGGTGTGAGACTGGGCCGGTTCATCTGGTGGGGCATGTCAGCCCCTACCAGACCCCTGGAAGCGTCCCATGTGTCAACTTCCCTTCAGGAAGGATCCGGTCTGGTCCAAAAGGGCCAGAACCCGCGGGCAGTGGGGATTCAGAGCCATTGCAAGGGAGAGAAAAAGCTCCTGCTGCCACAGCCATCAGACCCCGCCAGTGTTCCCTCTAATTTTTTTTTTGGGGTGGACGGAAAAGTATAGTGTCTGAGCAGCAGTCCCTTTGGGACTGGGCGGCACAGAAATAATAAACAAACAAACAAACAAATAAAAAACCCACCCTGGTTTGCCTCAGAGAATTTCAAAATAAAATACTGTACTGCGTGTCTATAACAGTGAGCTCATAATAGGGCAACTCTATCAATATCAAAATGCCACTTAAATAGTTGAGCTAGTTTCAAACTAGATTTTGATTTTCTTTCTCTCTTCCTTACTCCCATTCTTTTTCTTTCTCTTTTCCTTCCTCTCTTTTTTCTATCTGTTTCTCTCTCTTCCTCTCTTCCTCTCTCTCTCCTTCCCTGTCACTCTTTCCCTCTCGGCTTCTGGGCAGGTTTGGAAAACTCTGAGTTGATGATGATTTTTAAGTGAGTGATTGCTCACTGCTCAGCTTAGAGGGAACTATGGACCCCGCCCCTCTTCCTCCGAGGGTTCAGAACTGAGGCAAAACATATGCCCTCCCCTCCCCTTATTACATTCCCCAAACTTAAATCAAGCAGAAGGCACATAAGTGCCAAGGTAAAGGCTATAAAGTAAGGAAATACAGGATGTATAGGAGACAGGAAGAGGGCAATAAGCTAATAAATGTATCCAGGCCTCTTTCCCACAGGAATGACAGCATCACAATAGGCATCTGGCAACTTGTTAGAAATGATAATATGCCTATGTAATTAAATCTTTGCTTTGTTTGCACCAATGATTCGTACAGTTATAGAGAAAAGTTGTTTATAACTGATACAACTTTGATTCTTCAGCAGTAAGAACATGAGCAACATCAAAACCATCTGTAATAATACCGGTAGTTGTCCTCTACAAATGCTTTTCCATTATTGGATGCAGGCAAAGTGTTTCAATAGTTCAGAAGTGTTCTTTCTGTGATGTGTTGTGGTTTTCTAGCTGCTTTTTATTTCCTCTTTTAATAAGTATTTTGTGAAAACATTCTGTTGGTTCCCCCCCCCCCCCTGTATAATAACAAATTGCTTACTTGCTGCAAACATACAAAAGGTAAGCTTCATGATAAAATGTGATTGTTATCTAAGCTAATTTTTTTTAATGTAACAGATATGGTGATATGCGGGTGACAATGGGATGTGAAATCTTCAGCATGTGGCAAAATTTAGGTAAGATTAATTATATGGCTCAAGTTTTAAATTTGCATAAATGTTTGACCTTTGGTATGTATATTTAGAAAATGTTTTATGCAAAAATGTTCATTCAGTATCCAGAAATGGTCAGTACTCTGCATGTCACCTAGTTCATGGGATGTGGGCAAGGCACCTTTTGACTTATAAATACTAGCTTACATGCAATAGTGTCAGTAGTTTGGTATTAAATGGTCAGGTGTAAATAGCTAGTCTCACGTGTGAAGAGTTTAATTAACCATTTTATTGCTGAAGCCGATATACAGGAGTCTCTTCAGACTGATGTTTTGCACCTAGGTGAAACTAGATAAAGTTCAAAAGCATTCAAAGAAGGTTAGACTTCACCCTCTTGTGCCTATTTAAAGACTCTAAACTAATTCCTCCTTTGAATCCTTCCCCTGGCTCAGGCAGCCTCTCTCCTACCAAAACTGGGCTTTAGTGATTCTTAAGGCATAATGGCCAAAATGTGCAAAGACTGATTAGTATTGTGTATTTACGTGGGAATGAGGCATATTGAATGAGTATTATTAAGGCTGGTAATCAATCATGTTCTTTCTTTAATAACATACTTTAATAATATACTTTCTATACTTGTTATTGTAATTATTATATGAAAACTTTGTTATGGAAGGTGGAAGTCAATATTAATTGTCACATATCACGGTTTGGCAACCATGACATGTAAAATGTAGAAGTATATGAATGGAATGAAAGAAAGAAAAAATAGATATGCTACCTATGTGTAAAACTAAAAGAAAGAAGCAAATGTATTAGATCTGAACCAGAGGTGGGTTCCTTCTGTTTTGGACCGGTTCACTTCAACAAGTAGCAACCCACTGGTGATATCACGATGATGTCACGGAACCAGTTTGATCAGTGTTAGTCTGTGGATGTTGCCATCTTTTTTTTGGATTTTTTATTTTATTTTTGGGAGGGAGGATTTTTTAAAAAAAATATGTTTTTTTTCTTCTGAGCATGTGCAGAAGCCAAATTTCTGACAGGGCACATGTGTCACTGTCTTGTTTTTGGCTTTTTGGGGGAGGGGGGATTTTAAAAAGTTTTTTGGCACTGCGCGTGTGTCGTGCACAGCCATGAAGCATGCCCATGAGGTGCAGCCATGAGGCACCAGGAGAAAGTGAACCAGCAGCGAAGTAAATTAGAACCCACCTCTGATCTGAACAAAGGTATTGTCTTTTTTTTTTTTTTTTTGAAAAATACTTTATTTATTTACAAGCATAATTAAAAACAGGGAAGGGGATTGTGGGAAGGGGGGACAGAACGAAAAGTTGGGGGTAGGATAGGGTGGGGGGGAGGGAGAATTCAAGAACAAAACATTTATAATAGAATTGCAATACAAGTGAGTTATAATACACAAGTGTCTTAGAAGAAATGTAATAATATTTATATATGGAAATAACTCAAATGTAGTATTTCTTAGTATACATATATTGGCATTAAAGTTCTAACTGTGAAGAAGAGGAGAAAAGAAAAAAAAAGAAAAAGAGAAAAGAAAAAAAAAAAGAAAAAAAAAGGAAGGGAGAGAGATAGAAGAATCTGCATTTAATGCAGACGTTTTTATGGACGACTTTTGTTTAATTGTAGAGTGGGGAGTATATAGGTGATATAATGGGTGTGTATAAAGATTAATTATTCTGAAAGTAGTCAGTATGTTTATAATGTGTGTTAAGTTAGTTAGAAAACAGATAAAAAGAGATTTGATATTTTTTCTTGTTGCAAATTTGATTAGTTTTTGGTGCTTCTTTTCTAATTTATTTTAATATTAATTTAAGTGTTGAAGGTAGTTTTGGGTGTGGTAACGTATGAATTTTACAATAAAAGTTTTTTGTATTTTTTCTGAGAAACCCATTTATGCCAACTTTCCCATGCTTCGTAATATTCTGAGTCTTTTTTGTTTTGTGCTTCCATTGCTATTTTAGACATTTCAGCACATTCGTTAATTTTCGTAATTATTGTAAAGAAAGAGGGTATTTGATCAGATTTCCAGAGAGAGGCATATGATATTCTGGCTGCAGTTATAATTTGTAATATCAGATATTTTTGTGTCTTGGTAAGATTTTGTCTGAATATCCCTAAAAGATAGAGCTCGGGTTTGAGTGGTAATTTGATTGACATGACTTGGTCGATTAGGGATTGTATTGTTGTCCAGTACTTTTGTGCAATTGGGCATGTCCACCATGTGTGATAATAAGTTCCAGATTTGGTCTTGCACTTCCAGCAGGTCGGTGAGAAGTTGGGAAACATTTTGGATATTCTTGCTGGGGGCAGATGCCAACGATAAAACATTTTAATTTGGTTCTCCTTGTAAGACATTGCCGTTGTCATTTTATAATTTGATGTCCATGTTTTCTCCCACTCAGTTAGGTTAATCGTATATCCAAAATTCTGAGCCCAAGCTATCATACAACATTTCACTTGCTCTTCGGGATTTTCTTGGATTAGTAAGTAGTTGTACAATTTTGAGATCATTTTTGTAGAAGGGCCGAAAAGAATCGTGTCTATTACGTTATTATTTTGAAATCCAAATTGCTTTTTGTGTTGCTCATATTTTAATTTAATTTGTAAATATGTTAACCAGTCTATATTAATTCCTTGATTGTTCAGTTGTTGTTTGGAGATAAGAGCATCTGATTCGTCGAGTAGTTGTTGGTACCTCAGAATTTTAGAGTGCGAGAAAAGATTGGGAAAGGTTAGTATTTCATTGGGGGATATCCATTTTGGTATTGAGGTGTAATAATTTTTTTTAATAGTAAACCATATTGTTATTAGTGTTTTGCGTAAGTAATGATTTTTAAAGTATTTTGGTATTTTGTGGTAGTCTGCTGTCAAGAAAGTGTGCCACCCAGCAAGAAGATCGAATCCTTCCAGAGTTAAGAGTCTTGTGTTTTGAAGCGTAATCCAATTTTTAATCATGGTTAAAATGGTAGCTTGATAATACATATAAAAATCTGGAAGTCCAAGTCCACCCCTGGATCTAAGGTCTTGAAGGTTTTTCAATTTTATTCTTGCCTTCTTCTTGGTCCAAATAAACTTCTTTACTTGTTTGTGAAGAGTGTTGAAAAAGTTTTATTCAAATTTATTGGAGCAACTTGAAATAAATAAAGAAACCTTGGAAGAATGTTTGTTTTTATGGCAGCTATTTTCCCCATAATAGATAGGTTTAATTTTGACCATCTGTTAAGATCTTGTTGTATTTCTTTAGTTAATCGTTCGTAGTTGTCTTTTTTAATCGTAGCATAATTCGAAGTCATCCAAATTCCTAAGTATTTAATTTTTTTTGTGGTCTTTATTTTAATTAATTCTTCCAAGGTAAGTATTTCTTTTGGTATCATATTTTTTGTCAAAATTTGAGTTTTATTTTTATTGATTTGCAGGCCAGATATTTCACCAAATTTGTAAATTTCGTCAAGTAAAATGGGTGCTGTTCGAATTGGATCTTGCAGGATGAATACAATGTCATCCGCAAAGGCCTGCAATTTGTAATGTTCTTTTTTAATCATAATACCGTGAATTAGTGAGTTGTTTCTTATAGTTTTGAGAAAGGTCTCGATGGCCAGAATAAAAATAAGTGGGGACAGAGGGCATCCTTGACGTACACCTTTGGTGATAGTAATTGTATTGGTGATATCATTGTTAAAGAGAATTTTGACCTATTGGGTAGAATAAATAGCTTTGATTAGATTGAAAAATTTGGAGCCGAAATTCATGAATTTGATTTGATTTATAAGATAGTGCCATTGGAGACTGTCAAAAGCTTTTTTGAGATCCATAAATACTAATGCAGCTGATTTGTCATAGTTTTTGTCATAGTACTCCAAGGCATTTAGTATAGTTCTTGTATTCGAGGAAATGTTTCTTCCCGGAAGGAATCCGTTTTGGTCAGGGTGGATAATTTTATTTAATATATATTTTTAGTCTGTCCGCAATTATTGATACAAATATTTTATAGTCAGTATTAAGTAATGCAATCGGTCTGTAATTCTCCAAATGGTGTCTATTTTCAGTGTCCTTAGGGATAAGGGTTATATAGGATTCAAACCAGGACGCGGGCAGTTTTGCATATGAGAGCGCATTGTTATAGCTAATTTGCATCTTTCCTATTCATTGGTTTGTTTGCTTTATTTTTATTTATTTATATAAAAAGTTGTAACGGAAAAACTAAAACGGAATAGTTCTACTCAATGTAATCTCTTCTTTTTTAGGAGAACACAAAATCCATTTCATCCCATCACTAATTGGCCCTTTCTTAGAAGTGACATTGATACCACAGCCTGATCTGCGGAATGTTGTAATTCCTATTTTTCATGATATGATGGACTGGGAGCAAAAATGTAGTGGCAACTTTAAACAGGTATTTTTGTCAATTCATTAAGGGAAGATAAATATTTTTTCAAGTTAATGATTCTTAGAAAACATTATATCATTATGTTATGCTTGTTTACTTCTTTCAATTAAAATTATAATTAATCAACTATTCTTCTGAGTTAGTATATGCTAGTTTTACAAATGGTAAAAAGGAAAGAAATATGTGAACTTGACAAATAGATGAAGTTATTTAGGATAATCAAATACACAATTTACTCCCAGCACTAGATTTATGGGGTTTTACAAAGTGGCCTAATTGTTTGTGGATATTATAAAGGCTTGCCCTGGCCTAAATTTACTTTACAGGTAGACCTTGAGTTATGAATGTAACTGAGCCTCGAAGATGTGCCAGTCATTAAAAGGATCATTATGTGACCTATCCAATGTTATAACTTTTTTTGGCTATAGTTGGGATTTTAATATAGTTTTTTATTATTAATGTGCAATATAACATACAAAGAGAATAAAAACAATATTAGTGAAATTAGAGAAGGAAAAAGGGAAGTGGGGGAGAAGCAAGGGAAAAAGAAAAAAAGGCATTGGCTTCTGTCTCCTTTGGTACAGTAAAATAAGGCATTAACATCTACCCTCAATTTTTTACTTTTTAATAATAATATAATAAACTAGCCATTTCTGTAACAACAGATCTATTTAATTGGTAAAACCCAAAATCATAATTTCATTTTTTCCACTTCGAGCACAAAGTCCAGAAATGATTTCCAAGTAGAAATAAAGATATTTGTGTGTGGGTTTTTTAATTAAATCAGTCAATTTATCTATCATCCATTGTGGGGGAAGTGACCTTCCATCTCTGTGCATAAAGTAGTCTTGCTGTTTTCAAGATAACATCAAAGTTCTGAATTTTTCCCCTCAAGTCTTATTTCATTAAACCCAAAAGAAAAGTCTCTGGTTTTCTTTCTATATTCACTTTAAAAAATTTCTGTATTGACATATGAATCCTACTCCAATATTTCTTTGATTTATCACCCATCCACCATAAATGATGAAAAGTCTCTTCTTCTCATTTACATTTCCAACATTCATTTGAAGTGCCTTTATAGCAGTGTTTTTCAACCAGTGTGCCGCAGCACACTAGTGTGCTGCGAGACATGGTCAGGTGTGCTGTGAAGAAGGCAGCACAGGTTCTGGTCTCACAACTTTTTGCTGAGGGCGCGAAGAGCAAAAAGTTGCAAGATCGGAAGCTGAGGTTCCTTCTTCGTGCCTTCCAAGTTTTCCGGCAGCTGCAGCGCCCCGCCCGGCTGGAGCTTCCCTGGCGGCAGTGGCAGGTGAGCTTTGGGGCCCAGCAGGAGACCGCCGGCAGCAGGAGTGGGAGGGCGCCGCAGCAGCGGCACTGGGCAGTAGCTGTGGCTGCGAGTGGTCAGCAACAGCACACACCAGGCCGGCAACAGCGACATTGGGCAGTAGCGGCAGCAGGGCGGTCGGCTGCGAGACAGAGAATGAGAGGAAAGAGAGAGAAACAAAAGAGAGAGAAGTGACTCTTGATTTAAAGCATATGATAAAAAGCACCCAAAGAATAAGAGAAAGAAAAAACCCAGCCCTCACTTGTCTTTAGAAAGAATAAGAGAGAAAAAACCCCCCAGCCCTCACCTGTTTTTTGAAATGGTTCAAGAGTGTGTACACACACACACACACACACAAGGGGGGGGGAGCAAAAAGAAACTACAGGGGGTGGACAAAGAAATGGAAACACGTTGAAAAATCATCAAATATCTTTCAATATGGTGTTGGTCCACCTTTTGCGGCAAATACAGTCTCAATTCTCCAAGGTATTGATTCATACAAATTGTGAATTGTTTCCAAAGGAATTTTAGCTCATTTTTTAGTTAAAGCACCCTCCAGTTCTTTTAGTGATGATGGTGGTGGAAATTGACTTCTTACTTGAATCTCTAAAATCGACCATAAATGCTCAATAATGTTGAGGTCTGGTGATTGTGGTGGCCAGATGAGATGCTGAACTGCATTAGAATGTTCCTCATGCCATTCTTTAACAATTGCTCTATGGATTGGTGCATTATCATCTTGAAAGACGGCATCCCCCTCTGGAAACAGTTCTTGAACATAGGATGAATTTGGTCAACCAAAACTCCTAAATAGTGATGGCTGTTAATTATTCCATATAGGGAAATCATTGGTCTGGTGGATTTCCAAGAAATAGCACCCCAGATCATCACTGAACCCCCACCATGTTTGATGGTTGGAATGATTCTTTTGGCTGTCTCCAAACGTAAACATGGCTGGAGGTCAGAAAAAGGGTAAACGATGATTCACCAGAAAAAAATCACATTTTGCCATTGCTCGAGGGAACATTTCTGGTGGTTTCTACACCACTCTAAACACTTTGAAACATTTGTCTTTGAGAGGAGAGGTTTTCTAATTGCATCTCTTCTGTGGAATCCAGATTTGTGAAGCTCCCTTTGAACAGTTTTTGTGGAAACTGGGTTCTGTATGTGTTTATTGAGCTCTGCAGTGATTTTAGGAGCTATGGTCTTGCGATCCGTTCTAACAATTTGCTTTGGAGTCCAACAGTCTCTCTCAAACAACTTCGACTTTCGACCAGACCTGTGCTTGGCTGAGGACATTTTCCCTTCTCTTTCAAAAGCAGTCATTACTTTTGAGACATTACTTCTTGAAACACCAAACATTTGGGCACTTTCTATTACACTAGCGCCTGCCATTTGAGCACCAACAATTTGGCCTCTTTGAAAGTCTGAGAGGTCTGCCATTTCTAGAAGGTTATAGCCAATTTCCTTAAATTTCTGTAAAAAAAAAAGGTAGTTTAAAAAACATATCAAATAACAGAATTAAAAAACCCCAAAACATTAAAATGTGTCAAGTTTTAATTGATTTTAACATTTTCAAACATTATGATGCCAAAAAGTGAAGTGTTTCCACTTTTTTGGCCACATCCGTACTCTGAAAAGCTAAAGAATCCATTCTCAACAAATGAACCAGCAAACATGTGGAAAACTCTCAAAAACATCACCAGTTACAGCAAACCATCTTCCCAAGCTGAAGGAAATCAGCAACTGGCAGATGACCTGAATGTGTTCTAGTGCAGGTTTGAAAAGAAACTACAGCCACCTAACTCCACAACCTCCAGCTTAGACACACCAACAACAGTCAAACCCCATACAACTGAACCTACCCCCTTGGGTTTACAACCCTTGGTGATCACAGAAAAGGAAGTGCAAGATCTATTTTACAGACAGAAGCCTGGAAAAGCACCAGGCCCAGACAAGATAAGTTCTTCTTGCCTAAAAGTCTATGCTAACGAATTGGACCCCATCTTCACCCAAATCTTCAACAAATCACTAGAGATGTGCTATGTTCCTTCCTGCTTCTACTGTCATCCCAATGCCGAAGAAGCCCTCCATCAAGGAACTGAATAACTACAGACCGGTTGCTCTAACATCTGTAGTTATGAAAACATTTGAAAGGCTAGTGATGTTCCACTTGAAAACCATCACAGATCCACTGTTAGACCCCAAGTGCATACCGAGTATTGTGAGTGGTCCTCAACCAACTCTGGTAATGACAGATTTTGAAGAGGATGAACCAGGCTCATCTTGGTACACTAGGCCAGTGGTCTTGCCAGCTGACGCAGAGAATGAGAGTGAGGAAGAGATAGACCTGGATGAATCTGGGGGACCACTAGAAGTGGCAGATATGCCAATGATGGTAATGTCTGACTCAGAGGAGGAGGGAGACCATGTCACATACTGTTTTTATCATTATTGTTAGCCGCCCCGAGTCTGCGGAGAGGGGCAGCATACAAATCCAATAAATTATTATTATTATTATTATTATTGTTGTTGTTGTTAAAAAAGGCTGCTTCTTATATAAAAGAGTTTGATTTAAAATAGCATCGAATTGGGATTCCTCCTTTGGTTTTCAATCTGCGTAGGCCTGAAACACAACACTTTTATTTTAATTATTATTAATTTAATTCATTTTAATATTGCTAGGGGGTGTTCGTAATTAATGGATGATTGGGGTAGATATGGGACGAATGATTGGTATGAATGCAATGGTTGGGGCGGGTGGGATTATGGTATGAATGTGATAAATGAAAACAGTATGAATGATAGACTTGGCCCACCTGACGCCGGAGAGGCGGGAGGGGAAAGGGCACTAATCTCTGGGGTGACAGAGGGTCAGAATATTCCGGTGTTTCTGGGGAGAGGCAGATATGGCGGGGGCCACAGAGTTATCCGTTCCAGGGGAACGAGGGACCATTGCTTAATAACGGTCCCTTGTTCTGGCTCTGTGAGCTCAATCTTGGGTACTGGTGATGAGTGTAATTCTGGCCCTGGGCTCAGGTTGCTGCTGCTTAATGCCAGGTCGGTGGTAAATAAAGCTCTCCTCATCCGGTATTTAATCCTGGATGAGGAGGCCGACCTGGCATATATTACTGAAACCTGGCTGGGCCCAGAGGGAGGAGTTCCTCTCTCTGAAATTTGCCCAGCTGGGTTTCAGATATGGCATCAACCTCGACCCCAGGGAAGGGGGGGAGGAGTGGCTATTATAGCCAGGGAGTGCCTTTGCATACGTGGACTCATTGCTCCAGAGATTGCGGGTTGTGAGTCTCTCTTGATGAAGTTGGACTTAGGGGTTCAGGTGGGCTTGTTTCTCACGTACCTGCCTCCCAGCTGCGTGTCAAAAGCCCTGCCTGTGCTGCTCGAGGAGGTAGCCGGGTTGGCGGTGGAGTTCGCCAGATTTATTGTCTTGGGGGACTTTAACCTGCCGTCACTCGGCGAAGCCTCTGGACTGGCACAGGAGTTCATGGCCACCATGACAGCCATGGACCTGACTCAAGTAATACAGGGTCCGACTCACGAGGGAGGACACGCACCCGACATGGTATTCCTCTCTGAGCAATTGAGCAATGGTCTGAGACTAAGGGGCTTAGAAGGGTTGCCTTTGTCATGGTCAGACCATTTTCTACTACGGCTTGACTTCCTGGCTCCAATCCTTCCCCGCAGGGAGGCGGAACCAATTAAGATGTTCCGCCCCAGACGCCTGATGGACCCAGAGGGCTTTCAGACGGCGCTTGGGGTTATTCCAGATGCACTCGTCCACAGTTCGGCGGAGTCTCTTGCGGAAGCCTGGAACAAGGCTGCAGCGGAGGCTCTTGATCGGATTGCGCCTTTACGACCTCTCCGTGGCGCTAGACCCCGTAGAGCTCCATGGTTCAACGAGGAGCTCCGGGAGTTGAAACGCCAGAAGAGACGTCTAGAGAAGCGATATAGGAAGAGTAAGTCTGAATCTGATCGACCACTTGTAAGAGCTTTTATTAAGACTTACAAAGTGGCGCTCAAGGCGGCAAGATGCACGTATCATGCCACCTTGATTGCATCAGCGGAATCCCGCCCGGCCACTCTGTTTAGGGTGACCCGCTCCCTTCTTAATCAGAGGGGAGTTGGGGAGCCCTTACAGAGTAGTGCCGAGGATTTTAACACGTTTTTTGCTGATAAAATCGCTCAGATTCGGGCGGACCTCGACTCCAATTGGAAAACAGAGTCGACTGATAACGAGTCAGTTGAGGTGACTGGGGCACGTACTTGTCCACCTGTCTGGGAAGAGTTTGATCTAGTGACACCTGATGAAATGGACAAGGCCATTGGAGCTGTGAGTTCCGCCACCTGTTTACTGGATCCGTGTCCCTCCTGGCTGGTTTCAGCCGGCAGAGAGGTGACACGGAGCTGGGTCCAGGAGATTATCAACGCTTCCTTGGGGAGGGGATCCTTTCCACCTTCCTATAAAGAGGCGCTTGTGCGCCCCCTCCTCAAGAAGCCTTCCCTGGACCCAGCCGTACTTAATAACTACCGGCCAGTCTCCAACCTTCCCTTTATGGGGAAGGTTGTCGAGAAGGTGGTGGAACTCCAGATCCAGCGATCCTTGGAAGAAGCCGATTATCTAGGTCCCCAGCAGTCGGGTTTCAGGCCCGGTTACAGCACGGAAACTGCTTTGGTCGCGTTGATGGATGATCTCTGGCGGGCCCGGGACAGGGGTTTATCATCTGTCCTGGTGCTTCTTGACCTCTCAGCGGCTTTCGATACCATCGACCATGGTATCCTTCTGCACCGGCTGGAGGGGTTGGGGGTGGGAGGCACTGTTCTTCAGTGGTTCTCCGCCTACCTCTCCGGTCGGTCGCAGTCGGTGTTAGTGGGGGGTCAGAGGTCGACTCCGAGGTCTCCCCCTTGTGGGGTGCCTCAGGGATCGGTCCTCTCCCCCCTGCTATTCAATATCTACATGAAACCGCTGGGTGAGATCATCCAAGGGCATGGGGTGAGGTATCATCAGTACGCTGATTATACCCAGCTTTACATCTCCACCCCATGTCCAGTCAACGAAGCAGTGGAAGTGATGTGCCGGTGTCTGGAGGCTGTTGGGGCCTGGATGGGTGTCAACAGACTCAAACTCAACCCAGATAAGATGGAGTGACTGTGGGTTTTGCCTCCCAAGGACAATTCCATCTGTCCTTCCATTACCCTGGGGGGGGGATTATTGACCCCCTCGGAGAGGGTCCGCAACTTGGGCGTCCTCCTCGATCCACAGCTCACATTAGAGAACCATCTTTCAGCTGTGGCGAGGGGGGCGTTTGCCCAGGTTTGCCTGGTGCACCAGTTGCGACCCTATCTGGACCAGGACTCACTGCTCACAGTCACTCATGCCCTCATCACCTCGAGGTTCGACTACTGTAATGCTCTCTACATGGGGCTACCTTTGAAAAGTGTTCGAAAACTTCAGATCGTGCAGAATGCAGCTGCGAGAGCAGTCATGGGCCTACCTAGGTATGCCCATGTTTCACCAACACTCCGCAGTCTGCATTGGTTGCCGATCAACTTCCGGTCACAATTCAAAGTGTTGGTTATGACCTGTAAAGCCCTTCATGGCACTGGACCAGAATATCTCCGAGACCGCCTGCTGCCGCACGAATCCCAGCGACCGATTAGGTCCCACATAGTGGGCCTTCTCCGGGTCCTGTCAACTAAACAATGTCGGTTGGTGGGCCCCAGGGGAAGAGCCTTCTCTGTGGCGGCCCCGACCCTCTGGAACCAACTCCCCCCGGAGATTAGAACTGCCCCTACTCTCCTTGCCTTTCGTAAGCTCCTTAAGACCCACCTGTGTCGTCAGGCATGGGGGAACTGAGACATCTCCCCCGGGCATATACAATTTATGAATGGTATGTGTGTATGTATGTGTGTTTAGAAAATGGGGTTTCTTTTAAATGTTTTTAGTAGAAATTTAGATTTGTTGTAAACTGTTTTTTTCACTTTGTTGTGAGCCGCCCCGAGTCTGCGGAGAGGGGCGGCATACAAATCTAAATAAATAATAAAATAATAATAATAACGCTGTTAATATGCTGTTGATATGGCTCTGCACTACATCCTACAGCATCTTGAATCTCCAAAGACCTACGCTGGGGTCCTCTTTGTAGACTTTAGTTCAGCATTCAACACCATCATACTAGACATTCTTTAAATCAGCTAGTGGTACCTGAACACACTTGTAAATGGGGTATAAATTTTTTATTGTTTTTCACACCTTACAGAGATTCCAATTTACATACCTCAAATTAAAATATAATACAATACAATACAATATCAAATGCCAAATTCTTAGTCAAATTAATCAAATTTTTCTAATTATTTATCCAATTATTTCTGGTATATATCATTCATCCTGTGCTACCTCCTTTCCAAGTGCTATCATCCAGATTTTAGATAATGTTCTACGTTTTCATTTATATTTAAAGTGCCATAGCTATGTAAATTTCACTTTGCTATTTGCTATTTTTCCTAACTATGCCATCATACTTCAGTCGCATTATTTGCTTTTACATTGATTCCTATGGGAAACATTGCTTCGTCTTACGAACTTTTCACCTTACGGACCTTGTCCTGGAACCAATTAAGTTCGTAAGACAAGGTATCACTGTATATGTGTTTTCATTGATAAGCTCCCATGAAATTAAAATATTAATAAATCCAATTCATTTATACTCAATTCTTTTTGTAATTTATAGCTTTGTAAGAACTTTGTAAGAACAGAGAAAAGAGAAAAGAAAGTGCTAATATCTTTTAGTAACTTCTAAAAATTCTTACAAGTGGGTGACAAAGGTGTCCTGGCATTGCGCGTCCCGAATTTGTTGGCGAAGATCTACTGCATTGTGGGCGGCTGCAATTGACGCAAGAGGCAGAATGGTACGAAGCAGCGCAGGTTTGGGTGTTTGGGTGTATTCAGGTTTGTTAGACAATGCGTCGGCTTGTTTGTTGTCCAACTTAGAAATGTAGGTAATGCGGAAGTCGAATCAGGCAAAGAAAAAGGACCATCGGATTTGTCTCTGGCTTAGTTTCCTGGCAGTTTGGAGAAATTCCAGGTTTTTGTGGTCAGTTCGGTGGTGACGGGCTTTTTCCAGGTGATGTCGCCAGGTCTCAAAAGCAGTCTTGATGGCTAAAAGTTCCTTTTCCCAAATGGTATAGTTCTGTTCAGGAGGTTTTAATTTCCTAGAATAATAGGCACAGGGAAATAAAGGTCTGTCATATTGGCGTTGTTGGAGAAGTACAGCTCCTACTCCAACGTCGGAGGTGTCAGCTTCGACGATAAATGGACGGCGAGGATCAGGGTATTGGAGAAAAGGTTCCTGCATGAAAGCTTTTTTGAGATTAAGAAAGGCTTGTTGTTCTTCGGTGCCCCATTGAAATGGAACGTTTTTCTGGAGAAGGTGAGTGAGGGGTGCATTCAAGGTGGCAAAGTTAGGAATGAAGGTTCGGTAGTAGTTGACAAAACCCAAAAATTGTTGGACATCTTTGGCTCGAGCTGGTGGTTGCCAAATTTGCAAGGCTAAGTAAATTTTTGGCCTTGATTGAATGATTACTTGTGGTTGAACAGGGGCTGCTGCTTGATTTTGTAATGCGATGATTTGTGCTTGTAAAGCAGCTACCGTTTGTGCTAACATTTGGACATCATTAGCTAAATTGGCCATCCTGAGCTGTCTGGTTGAATTTCTTAATTAATTCAAAGTGAGGAAGTTTCAACACTGTTCTGGTTTCTGGTAGAAATTCAAAAATGCAATACAGACTGGCACATTCCTTTCTCCCGTTATCTCTTTTAATTACATTCCACATACATTCTTTCATGCTTCCTCCTGTCTCCTGAAATTCATGTATTTAAAGCATGAATGAAGAGAAAGATGAAGATTTATCTGCAAAGATGGCAGAGATAATAGGTGAAATTTTACAAATGGATCCACAAGAACTTATAAAAGAGATAGATGAAATTTATAGAGTCCAAACTGGCTATGCATGGCAACATAACCTACCAAGAGAAGTCCACATCAAGTTCTCAAGAAGAGTAATTAAAGATGACATCTTAAAATAGGCGAGAAATCAGACCTGGAAATACAAAGAGAAAGATATTACAATTCTGAAACAAGTTCCAAAGAGGGTAAGAGAAAGCAGAAGAGAATACTATTTTCTCACAAGTGTATTAATTAAAAAGAACATAATTTTCCGATGGTTAGTACCAGAAGGACTTTCTCTGACTTGGCAAGCAATAAAAATCAAGATAGAGAGCGTGGACCAGGCAAGAGCTTTTTTCGCACAAAGTGAATTGAACAAAATTGACTAACTGCAGATAGAATTTAAAGATAAAGAAGAAGAGAAGCGGGTCACTGGTAAAGAGAGGGAAGAATTGCAAGATGTTAAAAAGAAACAACCTCAAACGCAACAAGAATTGGTATTAGACAGCAGACTGCATGAACAAAAAAAAATTAAAAAATACTATAAATAGAAATGTCATATGACCTGAAAATCTTTTCAGTTAATGTTAATTGCCTGAACAACCCCAGGAAAAGAAATCAAATATTGACTAAACTTAAGAAACAAAAAGCACAAATAAATATCCTACAGGAAGTCCATATTAAGAAATCAAATAGAAATCTACTTAATAAACCAAAATTAGGGAAACTTTATACAGTGATACCTCGTCTTACAAATGCCTCATCATACAAACTTTTCGAGATACAAACCCAGGGTTTAAGATTTTTTTGCCTCTTCTTACAAACTATTTTCACCTTACAAACCCACCACCGCTGCTGGGATGCCCAGCCTCCGGACTTCTGTTGCCAGCGAAGTGCCTGTTTTTGCGCTGCTGGGATTCCCCTGAGGCTCCCCTCCATGGGAAACCCCACCTCTGGACTTCCCTGTTTTTGTGATGCTGCAGGGGAATCCCAGCAGGGAAATCCCAGCAGCACAAAAACGGGTGCTTCACTGGCAACGGAAGTCCAGAGGTGGGGTTTCCCAGTGAGGGGAGCCTCAGGAGAATCCCAGCATCGCAAAAACATAGAGGTCCGGAGGTGATTGGGAATGGCATGAATGACACATTTGACCTACCTGGCGATGGAGAGGCAGGAGGGGAGGAGGTGCCTATCCTGAGGTGACAGAGGGTCAGAGTATCCCAGTGCTGCTGGGAAGAGGCAGATATGGCGGGAGCTATGGAATGGAGATAGCCATTCTGGGGGAAGGAGAGATCACTGCTTAATAGCGATCCCCTGTTCCAGCCCCGTGAGCTCAACCCAGGATACTGGTGATGAGTGTAATCCTGGCCCTGGGCTCAGGCTGCTGCTACTCAATGCCAGGTTGGTGGTAAATAAAGCTCTCCTCATCCGGGATCTGATCCTGGAGGAGGAGGACGACGACCTGGCATGTGTGACTGAAACCTGGCTGGGCCCTGAGGGAGGAGTTCCTCTCTCTGAAATCTGCTCAGCCGGGTTTCAGGTACGGCATCAGCCTCGACCTCAGGGAAGGGGGGGGAGGAGTGGCTATTATGGCCAGGGAGAGCCTTTGCCTGTGCAGACTCGTTGCTCCTGAGATTGCGGGTCGTGAGTCCCTCCTGGTGAAGTTGGACTTAGGGGTTCAGGTGGGCTTGTTGCTCATGTACCTGCCTTTCAGCTGCGTGTCAACATCCCTGCCTGTGCTGCTCGAGGAGATAGCCAGGTTGGCGGTGGGGTTCCCCAGACTTATTGTCTTGGAGGACTTTAACCTACCATAGCTCAGTGAAACCTCTGGGCTAGCACAGGAGTTCATGGCCACCATGACATCCATGGACCTGACTCAAATAGTACGAGGGGGGACACACACCCGACATGGTATTCCTCTCAGAGCAATTGAGTAATGGTCTGAGACTAATGGGATTAGAAGTGTTCCCTTTGTCATGGTCAGACCATTTTCTGCTGCGGCTTTACTTCCTGGCTCCAATTGTCCACAACAGGGAGGCAGAACTGATTAGGTGGTTCCGCCCCAGATGCCTGATGGACCCAGAGGGTTTTCAGAGGATGCTTGGGGTAATACCAGATGCACTCGTCCACAGCGCTGTGTCCAGGAGATTGTCAACACTTCTTTCAGGAAGGGGTCCTTCCCGTCTCTTTACAAGGAGGCACTTGTGCGCCCCCTCTTCAAGAAGCCTTTCCTGGACCCAGCCATTCTCAACAACTATCATCCAGTCTCCAACCTTCCCTTTATGGGAACGGTTGTTGAGAAGGTGGTGGCGCTCCAGCGGTCCTTGGAAGAAGCCGAATATCTGGGCCCTCAACAGTCAGGATTCAGGCCCAGCTACAGCATAGAAACTGCTTCGGTTGCATTGATAGATGATCTCTGGAGTGCCCGGTGCTCTATCCTGGTGCTTCTTGATCTCTCAGCGGCATTTGATATCATCGACCATGGTTTCCTTCTGTGCTGGCTGGAGGGGTTGGGAGTAGGGGGCACTGTCCTTCAGTGGTTCTCCTCCTACCTCTCTGGTTGGTCACAGTCGGTGTCAGTGGGAGGTCAGACATCAACCTCTAGGTCTCTCCATTGTGGGGTGCCTCGGGGGTCGGTCCTCTCCCCCCTGCTATTGAATATCTACATGAAACTTCTGGGCGAGATCATCCAGGGGCATGGGGTGAGGTATCATCAGTATGTTGATGATATCCAGCTGTACATCTCCACCCCATGTCCAGTCAACAAAGTAGTGGAAGTGATGTACCGGTGCCTGGAGGCTGTTGGGGTCTGGATGGGTATCAACAGGCTCAAACTCAATCCTGACAAGATGGAGTGGCTGTGGGTTTTGCCTCCTAAGGACAATTCCATGTGTCCGTCCATTTCTTTGGGAGGGGAATCACTGACCCACTCAGAGACGGTCCGTAACTTGGGTGTCCTCCTTGATCCAAAGCTAACATTAGAGAACCATCTTTTGGCTGTGGCGAGGGGGTCATTTGCCCAGGTTCACCTGATGCACCAGTTGCGGCCCTACCTGGACCAGGAGTCACTGCTCACAGTCGCTCATGCCCTCATCACCTTGAGATTCGACTACTGTAACTCTCTCTTCATGAGGCTACCTTTGAAGAGTGTTCAGAAACTTCAGATCGTGCAGAATGCAGCTGCGAGAGCAATCATGGGCTTTCTCAGATATGCCCATGCCATATCAAAACTCCGCAATCTGCATTGGTTGCTGATCAATTTCCGGTCACAATTCAAAGGGTTGGTTATTACCTATAAAGCCCTTCATGGTATCGGACCAGAATACCTTCGGGACCGCCTTCTGCTGCATGAATCCCAGCGACCGATTAGGTCCCACAGAGTTGGCCTTCTCCGGGTCCTGTCGATAAAACAATGCTGTCTGGTGGGGCCCAGGGGAAGACCCTCTGGAATCAACTCCCCCCGGAAAATAGGACTGCCCCCACCCTGCCCCCACCTTTGCCACCAGACATGGGGAAATTGATTACCCTCGGCCGCTTATGTATGGTTTGTTTGGGTTATATGAGTGTTTTTAACCAAGGGTTTTTAACTGTTTTGCTTTTTTAATAATTGGATTTGTATTTTCTATTCCTGTTGTGAACCGCTCCGAGTCTTTGGAGAGGGGCGGCATACAAATCCAATAAATAAATAAATAATTCAACTTTACTTCTATTTCTTGAAGTGTTAGCATAGACAGTTGCTGGTGTAACAAATTGATTTGATACAAAATTTTAGACTCCATAGGTGCCTTTTGTAATTTGATTTATTTCAGTCTATTTGTGTCCAATATCTTTTGCATCCTAGGACATCCTACCCTAGCTTGCCCTGCCCTGCCCCACTCTGCCCTGCCCTGCCCTACCCTATTCTATCTTCCAGAATAGCCTATATTACAAGCAGTGTTCCCTCTAAGGTGTGTGGCTGCATGGCTGCGCACCCAAAAATGAATGGCTGCACAGCATTTTCCAATGCTGCGCAGCGGTGCCGGGTTTCGGATTTGGGGGGGAGCGGCAAGAAAAGTGCAGGAAAGTCTTCGGCCGGCAAAGGTTTTTCTCTCCTGAAAGTCACACACACATGTGAGTTCCCTGTTCCACTGCCGGCCCTCTCCACATACACACATACACACCCTCCCCACTTCCCTACCCCACCTCAGAGAGGCAGGCAAACCAAGGCGGAGTCCCCTTTGGTTATTGGTCCCTTCCTGGGAGAGAAGCTGAAAGGATTTATAAAAAAACGTTTGTGGGGGACTTTAGTGTGTGGCATCGGGAGGAAAAGACCAGAGGGAGGCGAGGCAGCGGTTGGACAGCCTCACCATCTGCATGCAGGAGCAGTGCCCTGTGGGGAAAAAGCAGCAGTCGTTCCCATTGCTTGGCTGATGGCGCTGCCCACACCGGAGCTCTCGCCTCACCCTCTCTCCGCCTTTCTCTGTAAAGCTCACGGGAGAGCACTCAGCCTCCCCTCCCAAGAGGCGCATGGCAGGGCGCAGAAGTTTGCCCTGAGGCAGCCCTGAGGGAGGACGCGGGGATTGCACCCCCGTTCCTTCTTTCTTCTTTACCTTGTTAACTCATGCAGCCAGCAGCAGCATGTAGAAGGGGAAAAAATGTGGACTTTGCTCCAATCCCTTCAGCCCGGGGATGGTGGGCAGGGAATCCCCGCATGTCTTCTTTACAAGGCCATGTGGGGGCTGCAGCTCTAGAGCCCCTGTCCCCATGTTGCCCTGGAAAGAAGAGCCACAGGGAGCCCCCCCACCATCCCTGACTTGAAGAGGAAAAGAGGTAAAGAGGGGGGACTGAGAGGGGGAGGGAATGCGAGAGGGAGAAAAGGAGAAAGAGAAAAATGAGAAAGTGATGGAGGAAGAGGAAGAACAAACAAATGAGAGAGAGAAGGGGAGAGAAGAAAAAAGAGAGAGAGGGAAGAGAAAAACAAATGAAAGGGAGAGAATGAGAGAGAAATGAGAGCAAAAAGGGGAGAAAAAGAGAGAAATGAGAAAATGGTGGAGGCAGAGAATGAGAGGGAAAAGATAGAAACAAAAAGAGAGAGAAGTGACTCTTGATTTAAATCATATGGTAAAAAGCACCCAAAGAAGAAAAAAGAAAAATAGAGGAAATAGAGGCAAATGAAAGAGAAGGGAGAGAGAGAAATAAGAGAAAGATTGAGAGAGAGAGAGAGAATGAGAGAGGGAGAAGAGGGAAACAAATGAGAGAGAGAAGGGAGAGAAAGAAAAAGGGAAAGGGAGAGGAAAGAGAGAGAAAAACAAATGAAAGTGAGACAAATGAAAGCAAAAAGGGAGGAGAAATAAATGAGAGAGATAAGGGGGAGAGGAAGAGGTACACAGAAATGAGAGAAACCTGGAGGGAAAGAATGAGAGACAGGGAAAAGAGAGAAAGAAGTGGAGAGAATGAAAGAAAGGGAAAGAGAGGGAGGGAAAGAGAGATGCGGAGAGGAGAGGAGGAGGGAGGGAGGGAGGGAAGGAAGGAAGGAAGGAAGGTACATCACCACCCCATGTCCAGTCAGTGAAGCAGTGGAAGTGATGTGCCGGTGCCTGGAGCTGTTGGGTCTGGATGGGTGTCAACAGGCTCAAACTCAACTCTGACAAGAGGGAGTGGCCGTGGGTTTTGCCTCCCAAGGACAAAACCATCTGTCCGTCCATCACTGTGTGTGGGGGAGATTATTGACCCCCTCAGAGAGGGTCCACAACTTGGATGTCCTCCTCGATCCACAGCTAACATTAGAGCACCATCTTTCAGATGTGGCGAGGAGGGCGTTTGCCCAGGTTCGCCTGGTGCACCAGTTGTGGCCCTCTTTGGACCAGGAGTCACTGCTCACAGTCACTCATGCCCTCATCACCTCAAGGTTCAACTACTGCAACGCTCTCTACATGGGGCTACCTTTGAAGAATGTTCGGAAACTTCAGATCATGCAGAATGTGGCCGCGAGAGCAATCGTGGGACTCCCCAGATATGCCCAGGTCTCAACAACACTCCGTGGCCTACACTGGCTGCCGATCAATTTCCGATCACAATTCAAAGTGTTGGTTATGACCTACAAAGCCCTACATGGCATCAAACCAGAATACCTCTGAGACCGCCTTCTGCCACACGAATCCCAGCGGCCGATTAAGTTCCACGGAGTTGGCCTTCTCCGGGTTCCGTCGACTAAACAATGTCATCTGGCATGACCCAGGAGAAGAGCCTTTTCTGTGGCGGCCCCGGCCCTCTGGAACCAACTCCCCCCAGAGATTAGGACTGCCTCCACCCTCCTCGCCTTTCGTAAGTTATTAAAAACTCATCTTTGCTGCCAGGCATGGGGAAACTAACACACATCCCAATTGTCAAGGCTGGTGTATGGTTTGATTGGTTGTGTGATTATTTTATTTTATTATAAGAGTTTTAAATTGTATTTTAAAATTGGATTTATACACTGTTTATGTTGTTGTGAGCCGCCCCGAGTCTTTGGAGAGGGGCGGCATACAAATCTAATAAATTATTAGTATTATTATTGTTGTTAAGTAAGGAAGGAAGGAAGGAAGGAAGGAAGGAAGGAAGCAGGGAGAAATGGAGGGAACAAGGAAAGAAGGGAGGAACGAAGGAAAGAAGGAAGGAGGAAGAATGAAATGAATGGAGGGACAGAGGAAGGAAGGACTTTGCTAGAAAAATAAAGGGGTTATTGGATCAAACTTTGGACACTTGACAACTGGTCGGTAGTTATGATGGTGGCAATGTCCCAAGGTTATGTGAACATCTTTTGGGATCTTCTGACAAGCAACTGCAGGGATTCACCTAACGATTGTGGCAAAAAAGATGGTAAAGTGAGGCAGAACTCACTTAATAACCGTCTTACTCAGGAGATAGAAATGTTGGCCTCCATTGGGGCCAGAACAGAAATCGAGGATTATCTGTCTGACCAGTGCACTCCTTTAGAAGCAGATCCGGAGTCCATTTTGAAGCTCCACAGAAAACATCTAGGGGGGAAGGTAGGTTGTCCTCAACCTACAACAGTTCATTTACTGACTGTTCAAAGTCGCAACAGCCCTGAAAAAAAGTGTCTTATGCCCCTTTTCACACTTACAATCTTCTCAGCAGCTCCACGATCGTGTGATCAAAACTTTGCCCCCGGTTCATATTTATGACCGTTGCTGTGTTCTGAGGTCACGTGATCCCCCTTTGCAACGTTTTATAACATTTTAGTTTTAGAAATGTTCGACTTCTTTTATCTTTTGTATCTTTTGTATTTTTATCATTGTTGTAAGCCACCCTGAGTCCTTCGGGATTGGGCGGCATAGAAGTCGAATAAACAAACAAACAAACAAACAAACAAACAAACAAACTGTCTCACAAGCAAAGACAATGGGGAAGGCGGGGGAGAAGCCAGATTCACTTAACAACCGCGTTTCCAACCGATCCACACCCAGGCATGAAAATGTGCCGCTAGGCATTATACTTTTCCACCCACACCGGAAAAAAAATAGAAGGAACATTGATTACAAGTATCAATCTGACTGTTAAATGCATTTTGAATTTATCTACTTTTTGTTAGTTATGCAATGCGCCAAATAATGATAATGTATCATTAAATTGTATCTAATTCTCAGTGGACCAAATATCTGTAGATTTTCAATTGTTTTATATTCTGGCTGGTTGTTGGCTTTGTTGGTGTCTAGACACCATGTTTTCTGGTGACCTCAGTTCCTTTTACTGCTGCCCATTTCAGGCACAACTGAAATATGATTTTGTCTTCTAGCTATGTGTTTGGTTTTATATATTCCAGTGCTTGCTTATTTGTTACCTTGGCTGTCTATAAAATATGAAGCACCACAGATATACAGTATATACTGACTGATCAGAAACCATAGGAGTTAGACAGTCCCTCCACTAATCTTGTCCTATACTGTGTAGGGCTTTTTATATATAATCAGCTGCTTCAATTGTATTTGAAAGTAGACTGGCAGCAAATATAGCTGGCAGGGCATGAGTTTCACATTCCAAGACATGCCCATCACTGTACATTTTGGACTAGCTGAAGTTTCTAGTAGTTTTCAAGGGCAGAGTCATGTAGAACACATGGCAGAGATTTAGCCTTGAAGTGACCATCTGGAGGAACTTCTAATCCAGAAAAATTCGCTTACCATATAAAGCTGAGGAAAAAAACCCTTGGTAAACATGCTGGATCAGAAAATCTTACCAAGCAGAGTACTCAGTTCGCTAGAACTGAAGTAAGACCTTCCGGAGGCAGATGGATATTAAAGCACAAGCATACATATCAAAATGAACTAAACTTTTATTATAAAAAGTAGAAAAAATAAAGTTAGCCTTAAGTGGCTAAAAATCACGTCTACATCTCTAGAGACAAAGACCAGATATAAAATGTCTTCTTCTTCTCTTCCTGCAAAGAGGAGAAAGTGAGCGAAGCACTGTTACATCATAGAGAGGGAGGAGCTACATTAATAAACAGAGTTAACTATCTAACTACTGGATGTTTCTTAATGTCTTTGGAAGCTGTCAATCCTCAGCGTGACACCCCTTCTTTGGCAGTCATCAGAGACATAAGGGACATCAAGACATCAAGGCATCAATTCACTTAAGGCACATTTTGTTGGAGAGGTATTCATGTTGATCAACTGGCAACGGCTTATTCAGCAAGTCAGTGATCTGCTCAGTAGTAGGAACATACTGAATTTTCACGAATCCTGCTTTCACACACTCTCTGGTATTTCTATACCGGATGTCAATGTGCCGTGAACGAGCTCCAACACATTCAGCTTCAGCAATATATGTGACTGAAATATTATCCTCCATGATAACAATTGGTTTCTTTGGACATTCCCAAATACTATCAATGAGAGCAGAAACACAGGTTAATGCATTACAACAATCAGAAACACATGCATATTCAGCCTCAGTTGAAGAGCAAGAAATAAACATCTGTTTCCTAACTTTCCAAAAGATAGGACAACCATTTAAGAACAGTATGTAACCAGAAGTACTTTTTCGTATTTCTACATCACCTGCCCAGTCAGCATCTGCATAACAAATCACTTCAGGGTACTTATCATGTTTCGGCTCAAGGAACAACTTCATGTCCTTAGTAAGCTTCATGTATCTCAACAGTCTCTTTATGCAAGACCAATGAAACGTAGTTGCTTTTCCAACGTATCTGGACAGTAGATTCACACTCAGTGAAATGTCAGGTCTTGTCCAACTGCTGATGTACAATAGCGATCCAATCACTGACCGATACAGCGTTTGGTTGTCAAATTCAGGATTTTCTTCTCGGGTTAACCTGTAAAAATCAGTCTGCATAGGGGAACGACAAGTGTTCGCATCAGACATGTTACAATTCTGCAAAAGCTGGTCAACCTTACTTTCTTGTGAAAGAGAGAACCCCTTCTCAGTTTTTTCAAACTGAACACCTAGATAATCATTAATATGCCCTAGGCTTTTTAAGGTGAAATGTTTCTCAAGACCCTTAGCAAAAGTTTCACTCATGCGTTCATTTGGACCAATGTAAACAATATCATCAACATAAACAAGAACAATTTCATAAGTCTTACGTTGCCCTTTTGTGAACACGCATTCATCTGAGACGGACTTTTAAAAGCCCATTGAATTTAGCTTTTGGGTTAAGAGGCGGTACCACATAAAGGCACTCTGTTTGAGGCCGTATAAAGACTTGCTCAGAGACCAGACATCACCTTCTCGGTCCTGGAATCCGGGAGCACCCTTGACGTAGATCTCTTCATTCAGATCAGCGTTCAAATAGGCAGTCTCTACATCGAACTGAAAAACCTCTAAGTTCAAAGCAGTAGCAGTGATCAGAGCAATCTTGACACTCTCATTTCTGACTGTGGGTGAAAATGTGTCAGTGTAGTCATCTGGATAAATTTGAGAGAATCCTTGAGCTACAAGTCTAGCTTTGTACAGCTTTTCTTCATTTGGTTTTTGTTTGACCTTATACACCCAGCGTGTGCCAATGACTTTCTTGTTTTTAGGAGGCTCCACCTGTTGGAACACTTTCAGTTTCTTTAAACAGTCCAGCTCACGTTCCATAGCCTCATAGCATTTCTCTTGTTCAGATTCAGGCAAAAGTTTGATCTGATGAAAATGATCAGGTGGAAGTGTAAGATTATTACACAAGAAAAGAAAAGGAGATTGAGATACTTGCTGTGCAAATCTCTTTGGAGGAGTTCCTTTGGTGGTTCTCTTGGAACGCCTTGGAACGCTGGTCCATTGTTCATCATCATCTCTGCCTTCAAGTTCATCGTCAGGGATTTCCTCTGCGACTGTCGAAGACTGTTCATCGTCTGGAACATCAGGATCATCTGGAACAGCTGCCTGAGAATCAGGTTCTGCCATACCATCCTTAGGAAAATAAACTGAAGTATCATTACTGTGTATACTGGACCAATTTGTGTCTTCCTCAAATTTGGCTGAATTGGAAACATATGCTCTATGGTGAGAGTCAGCAAATTTGTAGTACTTAGAGCTTTCATCAAAGCCGATGAATCTCAATCTTTCTGACACAGGACCTCCTTTTCTTCTTTGATCAAGTGGAATGTTAACAGTGGCATAACAACCAAAAATGTAGATGTTTTGAACATCAGGCTTCTTAGCATGAAGCAAGTAATAAGGAGTCTCTTGTATTGCGCTACTCCATGTTCTGTTAACAATGTAATTAGCATACCTTAATGCTTCGCCCCAGTATGAAAAGTCCAATCCTGCATCCTCAAGGAGACAACGAAACATTGCCTGCAGGACCCCGTTACGGCATTCACAAATACCATTGTGCGAAGGCGTTGAGGGTGCTGAGGTCTGCTGACGGATTCCATTCCTGGCCATCCATCCTTGGAACTGTTGCGACATGAATTCGCCTCCACGGTCACTTTGAATTCGCTTGATCCAGACATCGTATTGGGTAAGTACCTCTGCAGCAAAGTCTTTAAAGACCTGAAACGCCTCAGATTTTTGCTTTAATAGAAAAACAAAGCCAAAATGTGAGTAACTGTCAACTACAGTTAAGAAATACTTACGGTTACCCTTTGTAGGCCGAAATGGACCGACAACGTCGGTATGGACCAATTCAAAATGCGTGTAGACAATCGAAGAGCAAACTTAGGTATGGGAGATGCTCTAGACTTTGCTGTGTTACAAACTTTACAGTCTAAGTGAACTTTGCAAGCCCCATCAATTTTAAAACCATCAACAAACTCAGGCATCTTTGCTAAAACGGGGTAAGAAGCATGCCCCAAGCGACGGTGCCATCTGTGAATACACCTGGAATGAAAAGATTTGTTTGTTAATACATGTTTAACATTTGTAACAGTATTAGGAACCTCGGAAACTTCATTGGCTTTAGGAGCCTCTGAACTCATAGTTGCACCAGGTTGTCTCTCTGGACCTGTGCTTTCGCCCACTGGAACTTTTATACTTACATCACCCTTGGTTGGAGGTTTAGGTTTTAAATAAAAAACACCTCTAATGGGAATGGCAGTAGCAAGAATTTTGCCATTCTTGGTAATGTAAGTCTCTGTAAGTTCATGGGTTACTACAGTCCCTAATTCTTCTCTCAGGCGATACACGCTAAGAATGTTGTTCTTGGCAGTTGGAACGTAGAAAACACTTGAGATATGGCAGTCCAGTTCTTTGACGTAAACTTTTCCTTCTCCTTCCACTTTGGAGAGATTTTCTGCAAATCCAAACACCTCTTTGACATCTGTCTGGTGTAGCTCAGTGAAGGATTCCTTCCGGTATGCGATGTGCACGGCCGCTCCGCTATCTAGGGTCCATAATTGACGTATGTCGTAGAGTGGACTCTTGTCAGGACAGCTTTGAGGAGGAGAGTGCTAATGTAAGCAGTTTTCTCACCTTTGGAGTCTTTGGGAGTTGTCTTTGCAGTCCCAGAACTCTTTCCTCGGGATCCTTTCTTCTGTGCTCCCTTTGGTTGAGTTGGATATGTGGGAGGATCAGATTCACCAGATTGAACACTTTGCAAATCAGCAGACTTACGAGTGTCATCCTTCTTGGGTTGCTTCTGGCGTGAGTATCTCGGTGTACTGGTTTTCTGTTGACCGCTCTTGGCCAAGCTAGGTTTGTGCATTGCTGACATTGGCCTAAAGTTAGTGTGCAGCAACTCTTCTTCTTCAGTTAGCATGTTACAGAGTCTCTGTGTTGTTTTTTGGGCCAATGGGTACATATTAAACTTGTAAATGGCTTCCTTCCATTCAGGGCCAAGGGAATTTATGATAGCAGCATTGACTTGAGTATTGTCCATGTGATATCCTCTCTCCTCCAAATCTCTATGCATTGATAGCATGTTGGATAAGTGTGGAGCAAGTTCATTCCCAGTAGGAAGTTTAATATTATGAAATTTGGATAGCAGAATGAAGTTGCCTTCATCTGAAATTGGCCTAAACATGCCATCTAGTGACTCTAACAGCTCAGCAGAAGTAATGTCAGGTGAATACCTGATTGATAATTGTGAGTCTATACTCATAAGAATGAGAAGTCTTGCTTTTATGTCAGCTTCTCTTTCTTCTTCAGTCCAGCGCCTTACTGGAGGATTCAGAGCAATTTGATCGATCTGATGAGTCAGTAGGAGCAAATTAATCCTGTGAAGCCAAATCTTATAGTTCTGCCCATTCGCTTTCAACATGAACTCATCTTTCAGGACTGATGAGATGATAGCTTGCCTTGTAGATGCAGCTGTCAGAGCTGCTTGCGGCTGTTGCGGTTGAGCCCACTGGCAAAACTGAAGGTTGATGAAGCTGGGGAAGCTGTGTTGGCATCTGTGGAGTCAGTACTGGGGGTCTCTGTTGTGAAGCAGAGGTTCCTGGAATTTGAGAAGGTAGGTCCCTTTGCATTTGTGCGGCCTGAAAAGCTTGTGAGAAACTTGGTTTAACATCAAAATGATGAAAAAACTAACTTGTTCTAGCTTCAGGAAATGCCTTTGCTTTGTGGGCATACCATCCACTATTGGCCGCTGCTGCGTAACTTGCTGCGGTGGGCAAAATGCCCCCCCCCCGTGGCTTGCAACTGCTAAGGGGGGATCCTCCCTCCTTTCTCTTGCAACTTCTGTGGGGAATTCAACCCCCCTTTCTCCTTTTGCTTGTAAAGGAAAAGTTTCTATCTGTGACGCGGCAGCAGGGTAGAAATGTGAGATTATTGAGGCGTGCCCAGTGTTAAGTGGGTCAACCATCGAAATTGAGTGGGTGGTTTGACTCTGTTGCACATGTCTGCCATCGGCTGGATAGGACAAAGACATTCCATCACTATCAGCTTGTTGGGATTGGGCATGCGTAGGATTTGCCAGAGAAACAGACTCCATCTTTTCAGTTATTAATTTTAACTGCAATTTCTTTAATCCCCTTAACTCTTTTCTTGACTCAGTTACTTGTTGGAGGTAACTAAAGTAAGATTCTTGCTGCTCAATATTTTTGCCACAAGGTAGATTATCAAGGTGAATACAGAATGACTCTAAACCCTGAATTTCATTCTCAAGCTTTCCAATTATTTCCTCAATTCTTTCTAGATTCAAGGCGGTTCCCTTAATTCGAGTAGAAGTCAGAGAAACCTGATCATCAGAGTGCTTTGTCTTAGCCAAAGCTTTTAAAGGCAAAGTTGATGATTGGAGGCTTTGAGTTTGGGAGGGAGTTAGAGTTTCCTCTTCCACCTCTTCATCACTCGGCTGAGTTGAAGTATTGTCTATGGGGACCCCAAGGACAGATTTAACTTCATCTCCGTTTCCCTTCTCAATCATGTAAGAGTGACTTACGGTTTGTTGAGGGTTGTCAGCATCAGAGGATTCCAGCATACGCTGCTGAGACATCATGAAATTCCTTTTCTCTTCCGTAGTATGAATGAGGTCTTTGAGGTCAGCTAATTGCCCCTCGGAAATTCCATTGATGTAACTCTGAGTCAAAGGATTTCTCTTCCTTTTAGCTGGCATCGGGAAAACAGCCAGTGTGCTTACGGTTTGTAAGCGCTTGTTGCTTTAATAGGTGACCAAACTCTCGGTACCATGTTGGATCAGAAAATCTTACCAAGCAGAGTACTCAGTTCGCTAGAACTGAAGTAAGACCTTCCGGAGGCAGATGGATATTAAAGCACAAGCATACATATCAAAATGAACTAAACTTTTATTATAAAAAGTAGAAAAAATAAAGTTAGCCTTAAGCGTCTAAAAATCACGTCTACATCTCTAGAGACAAAGACCAGATATAAAATGTCTTCTTCTTCTCTTCCTGCAAAGAGGAGGAAGTGAGTGAAGCACTGTTACATCATAGAGAGGGAGGAGCTACATTAATAAACAGAGTTAACTATCTAACTACTGGATGTTTCTTAATGTCTTTGGAGGCTGTCAATCCTCAGCGTGACAAAACAGACCATCTGTGCTTTTAGCAGATGATATCATTTCAAGATGATCCCATATTTTCCATTAGTATGTACTGTACATCCAAGAATATGGATGGAAAGTCTCAGTTCCAGATATTGAGGTAGGGGTGGGGCTACTATCCACAGCAGGAAGGCTAACACTACTTCTGCTCAATATGCTTGTTATGCCGGGCTTTCTGTTACAAGCCCCAATGAAGTCCGAAGTGTAAATTCAAACACACACACTGTTGTAAAGTAAACAAAGAGTCGGTTTATAATAATTTATAATAATTAATAATAATTTATTAGATATGTATGCCGCCCCTCTCCGGAGACTCGGGGCAGCTCACAACAATAATAATAACAATGTGACAATGTAACAAATCTAATATTAAAAAAGCATCTAAAAACACATCATTTAAAAACCATGCAACACAAGCATACCATACATAAAACTATATAAGCCTGGGGGAGATGTCTCAATTCCCCCATGCCTGGTGATACAGGTGGGTCTTAAGTAATTTGCGAAAGACAAGGAGGGTGGGGGCAGTTCTAATCTCTGGGGGGAGTTGATTCCAGCGGGCCGGGGCCACCACAGAGAAGGCTCTTCCCATGGGGCCCGCCAGATGACATTGTTTAGTCGATGGGACCCGGAGAAGGCCAACTCTGTGGGACCTTATTGACCGCAGGGATTCATGCGGCAGAAGACGGTTCTGGAGGTATTCTGGTCTGATGCCATGTAGGGCTTTAAAGGTCATTACCAACACTTTGAATTGTGACCGGAAACTGATTAGCAGCCAGTGCAAGCTACGGAGTTTTGGAGAGACGTGGGCGAATCTAGGTAACCCCACGATAGCTCTCGTGGCCACATTCTGCACGATCTGAAGTTTCTCAACACTTTTCAAAGGTAGCCCCAGTTTAGCAAAAGAAAAATATTGTACACAGGCACGTTAATCAGCCAAAGTGCTCTCCCACAAATCACAAGCCTGGAATGCTGTGAAAAGCAAAAACAAAAGCAGAGCAGATAAAAGCAGCTGTGAAGACGTCATAGACACCCCCCCTTCAAGAGTCCACAAACTGTACTTAACTGTGAAATATTCAAGAAGTCTTTGTAAATCCTGGAGCAGTCCAAAATCAAACAGCACTCGTCTCTCACCAAACGGATAATCTCCCACCCACATTCTCAGCGAAACTGGCAATTTATCAGCAGCCCCTTTAGCCTAATTGCTCCAGCCACAGGTGTTCTCTCTTATCTTCTATAATACTTGTGCAGTTGTTTCCTTCTCATCATAAACCTGCGCCTGCAAGCATCTATGAATCCTCTTCCTCCGAGTCTAATGATGATGACTCACTAATGGGGTAATTAGCTAATGGGCTGCCTGTAACTCATCATCCGATCCTGCTTCACTCCCAGAGTCTGCCCTTGACACAATCTTCACTGTCCGAAGCTGTTGGCAGTAACACCGGTCTCTGATAATGTGAGGATTCTCCCAAACCAACACTCACAGTCCTCGGAGCAGGAACTGGCCCAGAGCCAACCACAACAATGCTCAGAATATTTTCTCTGTTGTGAACTTAATATATTTTTCACATTTTGTCACCCTAGCAACAGATCCTGCATATCTTCAACAGGGTCATCTTTCTTACCGTCCGCAAGTGTGCTCAGCATATGGATAATACAATACTGAACCCTAAACAAGTTAATAACTTCACTCTGTAGCTTCAGAGTGAAGTTATTACAAAAAGATATTGACAAAATTGAACGGGTCCAAAGATGGGCTACAAGAATGGTGGAAGGTCTTAAGCATAAAACGTATCAGGAAAGACAATGAACTCAATCTGTATAGTCTGGAGGACAGAAGGAAAAGGGGGGACATGATCGAAACATTTAAATATATTAAAGGGTTAAATAAGGTCCAGGAGGGAAGTGTTTTTAAAAGGAAAGTGAACACAAGAACAAGGGGACACAATCTGAAGTTAGTTGGGGGAAAGATCAAAAGCAACATGAGAAAATATTATTTTACTGAAAGAGTAGTAGATCCTTGGAACAAACTTCCAGCAGACGTGGTAGATAAATCCACAGTAACTGAATTTAAACATGCCTGGGATAAACATATATCCATCCTAAGATAAAATACAGAAAATAGTATAAGGGCAGACTAGATGGACCAGGAGGTCTTTTTCTGCCGTCAGACTTCTATGTTTCTATGTTTCATGTAGATATTAAACAAAAGAGGAGAGAGTGTAGAATCCTGCAGCATTTCACATAGTAGGGACCAAGAACACTGATTGTAAGCATCCATGAAAGAAGGATGAGAACCAATATAAAAGAGTGTTGTAATATTGAACACACACCCCGCCCTTGCTGCTAGTTCAGAAGAATACCATGATTGACAGCATTGAAAGCTACTGAGTAATCAAGAAGAACAAGGATAGATGCACTATCCTGGTATGCCCTTAACAAATCATCCACAAGTGTAACAAAGACTGCTCAAAAAAGAATCTTGTTCTGAAACCTTGACGTTAGATGTTTAGAGGTTTAGGTGTTTGCTTTCTCTCACCTTCTCTGCAATTGCAGATTAAACAATTTCTCAATGACTTTATCCAAATGGTAAGGTTAGAAACAGAGTGTAGTTTTCCAAAACCATTGGGTCTTTCAGCTGTGGCGAGGGGGGCGTTTGCCCAGGTCCGCCTGGTGCATCAGTTGCGGCCCTATCTGGACTGGGACTCATTGCTCACAGTCACTCACACCCTCATCACCTTGAGACTCGACTCGTGCAGAATGCAGCTGCGAGAGCTATCATGGGCTTTCATAAATATGCCCATGTCACACCAACACTCCGCAGTCTGCATTGGTTGCCGATCGGTTTCCGGTCACAATTCAAAGTGTTGGTTATGACCTATAAAGCCCTTCATGGCATCGGACCAGAATATCTCCGGGACCGCCTTCTGCTGCACAAATCCCAGGGACCAGTTAGGTGCCACAGATTTGGCCTTCTCCAGGTCCCGTCGACTAAACAATGTCATTTGGCGGGACCCAAGGGAAGAGCCTTTTATGTGGTGGCCCCGACCCTCTGGAACCAACTCCCCCCTGATATCAGGGTTGCCCCCACCCTCCTTGCCTTTCGTAACCTCCTTAAAACCCACCTCTGTTGTCAGGCATGGGGGAATTGAGATATTCCCTTCCCCCTAGGCTTATAAAATTTATGCATGGTATGTCTGTTTGTATGATTGGTCTCTTAAATTGGGGGTTTTTTAATTACTTTTTATATTAGGTTTGTTATATTTGTCTTTTTTACTGCTGTTAGCCACCCCGAGTCTTCGGAGAGGGGCGGCATACAAATCTAATAAATAAATAAATACTCTCCTCTTCATCACAAGTATCTTGTTCCTTCTCTCAAAATTCTTCAAATATTTAGCAAGTTTATTTTATAACCCAATATAAAAATGTTACCCATGTTGCTCTTTTGATTTATTTGTATATGCCTTGTCATTATTAAAATTTCTGTTAATTTCATTTATATATTCAGTTTAACCTATTATTATTAACAGGTGGGATTCAACTGGTTCTCACCAGTTCGCCCAAACTGTTAGTAAATTGCTTATGCACTTCGAAGAATCAGTTAAAACTAAAGTTTTTAAAAATAAAGAGAGGTTTCTCTCCCTCCTTTCAGTTAATAACGGGGTTGGACTAGAAAACTGTGCTATTTTATTGTGCTATTTTATTGTGAATTGGACTAAGGAGAAATTTCCTAAGGGTAAGACCAATCAAGTTGGCCATGGCCACCTAGTCACATGACCCATTTCCCTCAGAAAACATTGGGAACTACAAAACCTGGGTAGATGTGGTGGAGGGATGTCATGTGACTTGGTAGGTTAAGTTGGCCACGCACACCCACTCACATGGCCACCCACCTATGCCCACTCACTCACATGATCACCAAGCCACACCCACAGAACCAGTAGTAAAAAAAAATGAATCCCACCACTGATCTTATTCCATATCATTATTGTAATCTGTCATTTAAAGTCTACTTTCACATCAGTCACAATCTTGTAAAACATGTTCCCTCTTCTATAACATTTTTAAAATACATGACAGACACTTTAAATTAACTTCTCATGGTTCAAATATTCTTCAACATGACCTATGTTAAAGCATTTTGCTCCTTTCTGCATTGTAAGTCAAATTTAAATGTTCGTTTCCTTTAACTACAGTCTTTATTTTGTTTAAGCTGCTTCTACTGTCCAATCTTCAAAGTCCCATTCTATCAGTTTATTTTAAATAATTTAAAACAACAACAATTATGTAATTACAATTTCAAAATCCTATTTCAAATTAACTTGGGCATTTAGTCCCTTTGTAATTTTCCAAAACATATATTTTCTCTTTATTTTTTAAAAAAATCCTTAAAAGTGTATCTAATTTTTTTAATGGAGGATTGAAAGAGACTTAGCTAGTGCTGTAAAACCTGTCATTCCAAAGATTCATATTAAAAGCAATTAAGAAGCAATTCTCAAAAGTGACTAGAAAAGTATTTTTGAGGAAGAAATAGCAAGCTGAAGCATCTATGGAGATTTTCAGTCATTCAGGTCATAGTTATCTCAGTTGTTATCTTCAGTTTATTTATTTATTTATTTATTTATTTATTTATTTTAATGTTTGTTTGTTTAATTTATATGCTGCCCACTCTAACAGGACTCTGTTTGGTAGCAAATTGAAGGTGGCTCTGCTGAGGTTGGAAGTTGGTAAGTGTAGATAGAGCTGGTGAATGGACTGGCTCTTTGCGATTCCTCTCCCAAGAAGGAAAGAATTGGAGATCACTATAATGTTTTGCAGACAGTTGCTTTTCATAAGGAGATCTCAAGATAACAGCCTCCAGTGGGTTAAGAGGAAATGAGAGGAAACTGTCTTAGTCTTTAGGGACCCAGAGTTTGCATACCATTTATTTTCCAATAACACTACAAAAAACCTTATCCCAAGTTTCACATTTACCAATCCTTTATGAGGAAGAATTTTACAGGGTACTATTAGTCAAACAGAAACAATTTATTACAGTTTTTACACACTTATTTAATAAATTATCATTAGCTACTAAACTACTATATTTTTTCAGGCTATAGGACGCACTGGAGTATAAGGTACACCTTTCTTTTTGAGGAGGAAAATAAGAAAAAAGCTGATTGGGGGTAGATGAAATAAAATATATATATATATAAAAAAAGGGGTAGATGGCCTCCCTGAATACCCTCAATCAGCTGTTCTCAAAAGTAAAATTTAGCAACAGGTTTGTTGGTTGTGAGCTCTGTGCCTTGCTTTTTCAGCCTGTGAAACATTCATTTCAGAGGCATTTTTCTAACCTGTGAAGCCTCCATTTTAGAGGCATTTTTCCAGCCTCTGAAATGTCCCTTGTAGCCCTGCCCAGCCTCTGAAACAAAGATTTCAGGGGCTGGAAAAAAGCCTCTGAAACAGAGGAAACCTCTATTTGAGAGGCTGAGCTGAGCTACATTTGGTGTATAAGACACACCCAAATTTTAAGAAGGGACATGCTCTGAAAAATATGGTACTATGTCAGGATCAGGCCTACCTGAGAGAATATTTCAAATTGCAGAGAGAAGAATTGTATAACTTTAACAATTTAAAACTGTCTAGTCACTGTGAATATGCAGTAACCTGATTAACTGACAAAAGTACATAATGCACCTTTGCATAGGTGTGGCTTGGCTTGAAGGTATTGCGGCTTAGTGTGGTTTAGAGTGGCTTGTAAATTAGGTGGCTTGTGGTGGCTGAAAAATTGTAGCTAAATATTGTAACTGAGAATAGTAGGTAGAGAATTGTGAATACTTTGTATATTAACTACTAGAGAACTACAGTGTAAATAGTGTAAGTTTGCTACTAAAGAAGTAGATATTCTTAGGAAATTTCTTAGGAAACCTAAGAAATTCTGCTGTAAGTATCTTCAATTATCTTCAAAATAAAGTTCCTGATATCCCGGTCTGAAGCAAGCTGGTTAGCTGTTTTGGCTATCTGGGTGGGCTAGCTTCTACAAAACGTTACTCCAACATGCTGATCTTACCTTCTGTAGCTGTTCTCATTTCCCAGATTTTATTTGTTTGTTTGTTCGTTTATTAACATTAATTGCATATCTGAATGAAATGCAATGAGAAAATGAGATTCAATGGAGGAAAAAAAAGTAAGGTACTATATTTAAGCAAGAAAAATCAAAAGCACAGGTATAGAATAGGTGGAACCTGGCTCAACAGTCATAACTGCGAGAGGGATCTTGGGGTCCTAGTGGACAGTCACTTAAATATGAGCCAACAATGTTAGCAGCCAAAAATGCTAACACAGTCCTAGGCTGTATTAACAGAGGGAATAGAATCAAGATCACCTGAAGTGTTAATATTACTTTATAATGCTTTGCATCCAGTTTTGATCATCACAATATAAAAAATATGTTAAGACTGTAGAAATAGTCTATTTCTCTATTAGCCTTCAAGTCATCTTAGAGTCTAAGATGACCAGGGGACTAATACATATTTTATTGATTGATTGATTGATTGTATTTATATGCCGCTCACTCCAAATGGACTCTGAGCAGCTAACAATCGGAATAAATACAACAACAAAAACAGTTAAATATAATAATAAAAATCAATAATAACAATAATATAAAAAACATACATACTTGCAATCAGCCTAATTCCAGGCCTGCCAGAAAAGCCAGGTTTCCAGAAGACCGATAGGGTGGAGATAATGTGGATCTTCGGAGACAGTATCATGCACGTATCATGCCGCCTTGATTGCATCAGCGGAATCCCGCCCGGCCGCTCTGTTTAGAGTGACCCACTCTCTCCTTAACTAGGAGGGAGTTGGGGAGCCCTTACAGAGTAGTGCCGAAGATTTTAAGATGTTTTTCTCTGATAAAATCACTCAGATCCGGGCGGACCTCGACTCCAATTGGATAACAGAGTTGACTGACAATGAGTCAGTAGAGGTGATTGGGGCCTGTACTTGTCCATCTGTCTGGGAAGAGTTTGATCTGGTGACACCTGATGAAGTGGACAAGGCCATTGGAGCTGTGAGTTACACCACCTGCTTACTGGATCCGTGTCCCTCCTGGCTGGTCTCCGCCAGCAGGGAGGTGACACAGAGCTGGGTCCAGGAGATTGTCGACGCTTCTTTGGGGAGGGGGTCCTTTCCGGATCTCTACAAGGAGGCAGTTGTGCATCCACTCATCAAGAAGCCTTCCCTGGACCCAGCCATTCTTAACAACTATCGGCTAGTCTCCAACCTTCCCTTTATGGGGAAGGTTGTTGAGAAGGTGGTGGCACTCCAACTCCAATGGTCCTTGGAAGAAGCCGATTATCTAGGCCCTCAACAGTCAGGATTCAGGCCCGGCTACAGCACAGAAACTGCTTTGGTCACGTTGATGGATGATTTCTGGCAGGCCCGGGACAGGGGTTTATCTGTCCTGGTGCTTCTTGACCTCTCAGCAGCTTTCGCTACCATCGACCATGGTATCCTTCTGCACCAGCTGGAGGGGTTGGGAGTGGGAGGCACTGTTCTTCAGTGGTTCTCCTCCTACCTCTCCGGTCGGTCGCAGTCGGTGTTAGTGGGGGGTCAGAGTTCGACTTCAAGGTTACTCTCTTGTGGGGTACCTCAGGGATTGGTCCTCTCCCTCCTGCTATTTAATATCTACATGAAACCGTTGGGTGAAATCATCCAGAGGCATGGGGCGAGGTATCATCAGTACGCTGATGATACCCAGCTTTACATCTCCACCCCATGTCCAGTCAATGAAGCAGTGGAAATGATGTGCCAGTGCCTGGAGGCTGTTGGGGTCTGGATGGGTGTCAACAGACTCAAACTCAACCCGGATAAGACAGAGTGGCTGTGGGTTCTGCCTCCCAAGGACAATTCCATCTGTCCATCTATAACCCTGGGGGGGGGAATTATTGACCCCCTCAGAGAGGGTCCGCAACCTGGGCATCCTCCTCAATCCATAGCTCACATTAGAGAACCATCTTTCAGCTGTAGCGAGGGGGACATTTGCCCAGGTTCGCCTGGTGCACCAGTTGCGGCCCTATCTGGACCGGGACTCACTGCTCACAGTCACTCATGCCCTCATCAGCTCGAGATTCGACTAATGCTCTCTACATGGGGCTACCTTTGAAAAGTGTTCGGAAACTTCAGATCGTGCAGAATGCAGCTGCGAGAGCAATCATGGGCTTCCCCAGGTATGCCCATGTTACACCAACACTCCGCAGTCTGCATTGGTTGCCGATCAATTTCCGGTCACAATTCAAAGTGTTGGTTATGACTTATAAAGCCCTTCATGGCATCAGACCAGAATATCTCTGGGACCGCCTTCTGCCACACCAATCCCAGCGACCGATTAGGTCCCACAGAGTTGGCCTTCTCCGGGTCCCGTCGACTAAACAATGTCATCTGGCGGGTCCCAGGGGAAGAGCCTTTTCTGTGGCGGCCCCGACTCTCTGGAACCAGCTCCCCCCGGAGATTAGAACTGCCCCCACCCTCCTTGCCTTCCGTAAACTCCTTAAAACTCACCTCTGCCATCAGGCATGGGGGAATTGAGGCATTCCCCCCCTCCCCTGGGCCTATACAATTTATGTATGGTATGTCTGTGTGTATGTCTGGTTTAAATGGGGTTTTTAAATGTTTTTAAAATTTATTAGATATGTCATGAATTGTTTTATTGTATGCTGTGAGCTGCCCCGAGTCTACGGAGAGGGGCGGCATACAAATCTAATAAAATAAATAAATAAATAAATAAATAAGTTGGTTCCAAAGGGTCAGAGCCGCCACAGAGAAGGCTCTTCCCCAAGGTCCCGCCAATCGACATTGTTTGGTTGATATAAACTGTTGACCTCTCTCGATTCCTAAGAGGTCAGTAAGGGGTGTGCATAAATGCTTCAGAGTGCCTTCCATCCCCTGCCCTAATGTTTCTCTTTTACTAGTTGTTGTGATTCAGTCTGAGGCTCCTCAGGGAACGGCTGGAACTCTGCCGGCTCCATGCTCAGAGGGGGAGGACGAGGAACAGGAGGAGGAGAAGGACCAGGCAGACAGGGAAGAGGAATGTCAGGACGAGGAGGAGGGAGTACAGCCTGAGACCCCCGGGGGGAGCTCTCCTCAGTGAGTAGCCTGGAGTCATTAGATGAGAACGCACAAGCCATCATAGATATGAGGCAGAGAAGGGCAGCACAATGAAGGGGACAATTAGCCAGGTATTTCCATCCCTAATAGGCAACAGCTGGGTTTGGGTGTGGTTCTCCTCAGAAAGGTTGAAAAGGCAGGCCCGCCCTTCCTGTATTGTGGAGAGTTATCTTTTGGGAGTCCTGTGACTTTGCTTCGATCCTTGGCGTCTCTGATTCTGGCTTGTGGCCTCGAAGGCTGAAAACTTGGGGGAGGCGTGGGTTTTATTATCTACAGTGGTATGTGTGCCAGCAAGAAGCCTGCTGTATTGTCTGGCTGTCGTGACTCTTCTGCGAAGCTTCATAGCATTCCAGTTTGTAAGAACAGTTTTTGTTATCTGTGTTTGTTTTCAAAGATTTAAAATGACTTTGCTTTTTACCAGCGTGTCTGGCTACTCTTTTTAGTTGGTGTTGACGTCTGGGGGAACCCAGACAGAACACTAGTATCATGTATATAAATATTATGATATATTTGTATGCTACTGATACGTACTTGACCAAACAAATAAATAAAATAAATAAATATAAAAGACAGCTGCTGGAATTGGGTATGTCTAGTTTAATTAAAAGAAAGGGCTGCCACAAAGAAGAGGGAGTCAACCTAATCTCCAAATCACCTAAAGGGAGGATAAGAAGCAATGTATGGAAACTAATCAAGCAGAGAACATAGAACTAAGGAGAAATTTCCTGACTGCTAGAACGATTAATCAGTGGAATGGTTTGCCTCCAGATATTGTGGGTGCTTCAAAACAGGTCTAGGACCTTCAAACTCCAATCCTTGGCTGCGCCTCCTTTGCCTTTAGTCTTCCACCTCAGACAATTTACAGCCAGCTTTCCTCCTCCACTGGCCCTCCCCCAGCCTTGGCCAATGTGCCTCCAGGCTTCTTCCCTGTACTCTGTGGCCCAGTCCATTCACCAAGACACCCTTTGTTCTGGGCCTTTAGCCATATGGGACAATTAGCCATCACCCAATCGGGTGGCAGGCAGAAACCATGGTGCTTCTGCCTGCCATCATGCGATGGCCGCTAGACGATTGCAGAAGCTATGAGGCATGTGCGGCAGCTGAATGGCAGAGGATCGCAGCCTAAGGCATGGAGGAAAGCAGTTTCACGCATGGCAGGGGTGTGTGGCAGCCAAATGGCAGAGGGTCATGTCTCATGTTTCCAATGGCTTTAAGGCAGTTTAAGTAAGTAGCCACCTAGAGTCCCTAGGGAGTTGGGCGGCATTCAAATTGAATTAACTAAATAAATACGTTTTTACATCAATCTCAAATATCCCAGCCTCACACAAGTTGTGTGATTGCATTTGTTGCTGCAACTTCCTTCCTGACTACCACATATGTGCCGGGCCCTTCTCTGCTGACCAACATATGCTGCTGTGGCGAGGCCAGGCAGGTTTGGTTGGAAGGTAAGGGGTATTTTGGGGTTGAGTCAGGCAGATGAAATAATTGGCAATGGCTGGCTTCATCCAAAGGAGTTTTTGTTTGGGATGGGTCTATTAACCTTAGAAGAACAGAAAGAAGGGAAAGGAAGGGAAAGAGGGGAAAAAAGAGAGGAAGAAAGGGAGAGACAAGGGAGGGAGGGAGAGAGGAAGGAAGGAAGGAAGGAAGGAAAGAAGGAAAAGACCTCCGAGTCTACGGAGAGGGGCGGCATACAAATCTAATAAATAATAATAATAATAATAATAATAATAATAATAACAACAACAACAATAATAATAATAATAATCCAAAGAGCTCCTAGCTTTAACTCCAAAGCCAAACTCCTCAGCTTTTTTCACATGACTGATCTCCTCCCACCTTACCATTTCAACTCAAGGGCAGATGGTCAACTTAGTCAGCCCAACCTTCTGGGTCCTGGAATACTCCCATATTAAAACAGCACTAGGGAATTGTGTGACACAACGACTGTTATAAATATGAGTCAGTTGCCAAGCACCTGAATTTGGATTACCTGACCATAGGAATGCTGCAACGGCTGTTAAGTGTGAAAAATGACCATAAGTCCCTCTTTCCAGTGCCATTGTATCTTTGAATGGTCACTAAATGGACTGTTCTAAGTCAAGAACTACCTATATTTGGGGAGTCTAGGTTCCTTAATGTACAGATTTGACTCTAAACTTTCATGGTTTAAAGCTGGCTAGTCAAAACAAACTATGATTATGTGCAGGCTGAAAAAAACTCAATATACTCCAAAGACCATGTGGCAGAGTCATCCATCCATCCTGTACTAAGCTGAAATCCAAATGTGCTGGAATAAAAGCAGTTTGATAAGCCTTGTAATAGAAAATCCTCAATATATACAATGAAAGCTAGCTCCCCCCCCCCTGTTGTACATACTCCTGGTCAGTTGGAGGATGATGATGAACTTGAGGACTCTGATACAGATAGTGTTTATGAATTAGTGGTAGGCCCGGGGTTACAGGTAGTAGAACAGGTGGGAGGCCAGCCACAGGATGTTGCTATGAGTCCATAATCTAGCGAGGAAGAAACAGACGTTCGCTGGGTCAATCCTAAATTCAGAAGGGCCCAAAAACGTACGGAACAGGTGTTTGGAAGAAGATATTAAGGGGAGGAATGGGTTAAATACTGGAGTAATGTATTTGGTACATCAGGGGGCCAGTGGGGAAAAAGGGTGCAGTTTCAATGTTGTAGTGCTAAAATGAAAGTTGATCCCGTTCAGCTCCCAAGCGAGCGAATTCATTCTGTGTTATTTTACAGTCATTTCTACTGTTTTTTAATCATGCTGTGACTACATAAATCTTGGTAAATGGAGGAGGCTGGGAGGAATACATGAGGAATGTAATTAAGAGAGATAACGGGAGAAAAAGGAATGTGCTAGTATGAGCTGCATCTTGAATACAGAAGAGAAGAGAATAAAGATGGAGTTGTGAGCCGCCCTGAGTCTTCGGAGAGGGGCGGCATACAAATCTAATAAATTATTATTATTATTATTATTATTATTATTACTACTACTACTATTATTAATTCAGAGATGTGTGCTACCTCCCTGGAGCTAAAATCTCACCAAAATATTAAAGCCCACTGACTACTACCCCCTACTGGTGATCCATGCAGGAACAAATGACACAGGGAAAGACATGAATCAATGAAAGACTATGACCACTTGGGCAACACAGTCAAAAAGACACAGGTTGTTTTTTCTTCCATTCTACCCACAAGAGGACGACACCACTGTTCCCCCTAAATTGCGCAGGTGAGCGCTGGAGCACTTAACAATGGCCTCCCGGGCAGCATTTTTTAACGCTGCGCAGGAGCCGGACGCCACTTTTTCCTGCCCAAAGGCTCTTTCTCGGAGGCTGGGCCGTCACACCGCTCCAGCTTCCAGAGTGACGCCCACCATCCTCGCAGTCCTCCTGGGAGGAAGCCGAGTCAGAAACATCTAGAGATAAAGACTCAGCCATAGGAGGGGATGGAGAAGGCAGGGAGGAAGGTAGGCAGGCACGGGACTGAGGGGACCTGCCGGTCACCCAATCCCCCAGAGCCATATCCAGGAGGGAGGAAGGAAGGAAGATCAACAGCCTTCCACCACTGCCTGCCACCCCCGGGAGATCTGCCCAAGACTGGCAGCTGATTCAGTGCTGAGCTCCTGGTCTCCCGTCGCAATCTCTCCTGCAGGCTGCCTTGCTCCCAGCTCTTCTCCTAGCCTCTTTCATAGATTCATGCAGTGGCATTTTTCCTCCCTCCCTCCCTCCCTCCCTCCCTCCCTCTTGGCTTCTTTTCTTGGGGGGGGGGAAAGAGAGAAGGTAGTTGGGGAAATTTTGGCGATCCTTCTTCTTCCTCTTGGTCAAAATCCTTTTAGGGAAACTCCCAGCCTGCTTGCCTCAGACCTCCGTTGGGTCTTTTGATTCCCCCCACACACATTCCTGGTTTCTCCTTGTTTCTAAAATAAAAACAAACAAACAAACAACCCAAATTCGATCAGTTCATTCTCTCCTCCACCCCATGGCAAAGGACCTTCTCTGATTCTGCTTGCTCCTTTCGATGCTGTATATTTATTTCCTGGAGGCAAGCGGATCGTTTTTGTAAATGGGGGTCTAAATTCTTGCCTCCTTCCTTCCTGTCCTGCTTTTTGTTTTTTGTTTTTAACAGTCAAGAATCATTGTTTTTAGGGGAGTTGAATCTTGTTCTCTTTTAAAAGCTAGGATTAAAAGACTGAAGGAAAAAAAGGAAGAGAAAATGAATTTCTTTCTCTCCCTGCCCCCTTCCCCTCCTCTTTTTTTTTGGTTCCCAGTTAACTATATTTTATAAACTGCACCGCTTTTTTGGTAAGCCAGAAATTTGGGAGAAATACCATCTCCTCTTCCCTCCCTGTTGGCTCAGATAGAGATGGAAGCAGAGAGACAGAGGGGAAGAGGGGGGGAGCGAGAGGGGGAGGGAATGTGAGAAAGAAAAAAATGAGAAAATGATGGAGGGGAAGAATGAGGGAGAGGAAAAAGAAACAAATGATAGAGAAGGGGAGAGAAGGAAAAAAAGAGGGAGAGGGGAGAGAGAAGTGGGGAGGGGGGAAAGAGGGAGGGAAGGAAGGAGGAAGAATGAAATGAATGGAAGGACAGAGGAAGGAAGGACTTTTGGGAGGGGTGTAATTTTTTTTACATTTTTCTCTCAACACATATTCAAACAATACAGTGTACCATCTAATTTTCCATGAATAAAATGCGGTATTTTGTTAGTAACTAATATCAATCATCAAAAAAGTTGCAAATTTTTTTTATGTTGTCATCCAGGTACATACTTTTCTTTTAATTAAATTCCCTCCTTAAGGTTCCTTTAAAAAGTACACCACCAATTATATTTCTAACTTATTAACCATTATGCCAAAGTGCTTCCTTCTTTCTTTATATATTTTTCTATAAACCAAGAAAATCTTGTATATCCAATCAGATGTCAACAAAAGAAAATTAAAAACAAAACATAAACATATATGAATTTCAGACTTCTTCCCGCTCCCAAATAGTACATTTACGAATTCCAAAATGTAATAATTATTTCAGCCCATCTAACATTTAGCCAATTAATACTTATCTACCTTTCTTACTTAATTATTAATCTTAAATTTCAATTTGAGAAAAGAAAAAAAGGGAAAAAAATCTAAATATTCTCTATTTTCAGTCAATTAAAAATCATTAACATCATTAATCTCCCCAACAATTTTAAATTCAATTCCATTTATGCATTAATCCAAATCAGTATCACTTATTATAATCAATACTTCTAACTTTATTAAAACAGCTCAGCAATTCCTAAATTCATATATCTAAATAGAAAAAAATAATTAGTTAAAAAAAGAGCAAACAAAACAATACTCCAAGCTTAATCAATCCTTCTCAAACTCCAATTTCTTTAATCTGAGCAGAAATTTGAAGCGAACTCTTTTCTTTCTTATTTGTTTGTATCCCCCTTTAATCCCCTTTTCCATTTTATTCTTTCTATTCTTCATTCTAGGAAGGAAGTACTTTGTTAGAAAAATAAAGGGTTATTGGATCAAACTTTGGACACTTGACAACTGGTCTATAGTTATGATGGTGGCAATGTCCCAGGGTTATGTGAACATCTTTTGGGATCTTCTGACAAGCAACTGCAGGGATTCACTTAACGACGGTGCCAAGAAAGATGGTAAAGTGAGGCAGAACTCACTTAATAACTGTCTTACTCAGGAGATAGAAATGTTGGCCTCCATTGGGGTCAGAACAGAAGTCGAGTACTATCTGTCTGACCAGTGTGCTCTTTTAGAAGCAGATCATGAGTCCATTTTGAAACTCCACAGAAAACATTTAGGGGGGAAGGCAGGTTGTCCTCGACTTACAACAGTTCATTTACTGACCGTTCAAAGTCACAATGACCCTGAAAAAAGTGACTTATGCCCCTTTTCCACACTTACGACTTTCGCAGCAACCCCACGATCGCCAGATAAAAACTTGGCCACCGTTTCATATTTATGACCGTTGCTGTGTCATGTGACCCCCCTTTTGCGACCATCTCACAAGCAAAGAAAATGGGGGAGGGGAGGTGGAAAAGGCAGATTCGCTTAACGACCAGGTTTCTAACCAATCCACACCCAGGCATGAAAATGTGCTGCTCAGACATTATACTTTTCCACCCACCCTGAAAAAATATTAGAGGGAACATTGGACAACACCTGGCCCGAGAACACAAAGTCCCACAAATAAACTACTGGCTAAGGAGATGGTGTTGCCAAAAGAACTTTGCTTTCCTGGACCATGGGCTATAATATCTCCAAGAAGGGCTTCTAGCAAGAGATGGGCTAACCCTCACTAGAGCTGGGAAGAACCTCCTAGGAAATCGACTAGCTCAACTTATCAGGAGGGCTTTAAACTAGTTCCAAGACCTAATACTAACAAACATGGAAGAAATGATAGTCAAAGTAGAAGGGACCCTGGGTGAGAGTGACCATGCCATCCTCAAATTCAATATAATACAATCACTAACTACTGAACCCAACACCACTATACTCCCAGACTTCAGAAAAGCGGACTTCAACAAGCTCAGAGACAACCTGGAAAAAATCCCCTGGAAGGAAGTTCTAAAGGGGAAATCCACACAGGAAGTCTGGGAGGCCCTCAAAAACACAATCATAGATGCCCAACACAATACAATCCCTATGAAAAAGAAAATCAGGAAAACGAAAAAGAAATCAGCATGGCTAAACAAAGACCTCATAGACAACCTGAAAGAAAAAAAGCCAAATATAAAAAAATCAAAAGAAAAACACATTACCAAGGCGGAATTTCAACAAACAGCAAGATTCTACAAGCAAAAAATAGGAACAGCTAAGGCCCAACATGAACAATACCTTGCAATGAAAATCAATGACAACAAAAAAAGCTTCTTCCAGCACATAAACAACAAGAAGAAAATCAAGGAAACAGTCACCACACTAAAAAACAAAGATAGTAAAGAAATCACAAACAACAGATAAAGCCCAGCTACTCAACGCCTATTTTGCTTCAGTCTTCACACAAAAAGGAACCATCAACGAACCAACCTGCATCTCAATTGTAATTTATTTATTTATTTAGATTTGTATGCCGCCCCTCTCCGCAGACTCGGGGCGGCTCACAGCATAACATAACAGTTTGTAACAAATCCAAATATAATTTAAAACATTTAAAAGAACCCCATTTTGTTAACAAGCATATACTCAAACATCCCATACATAAAATGTGCATGCCCGGGGGAGGTGTTTCAGTTCCCCCATGCCTGACGACAGAGGTGGGTTTTAAGAAGTTTACGGAAGGCAGGGAGAGTATGGGCAGTTCTAATCTCTGGGGGGAGTTGGTTCCAGAGAGTCGGGGCCGCCACAGAGAAGGCTCTTCCCCTGGGGCCCGCCAACCGACATTGTTTAGTTGACGGGACCCGGAGAAGGCCCACTCTGTGGGACCTAATTGGTCGCTGGGATTCGTGCGGTAGAAGGCGGAGATATTCTGGTCCAGTGCCATGAAGGGCTTTAAAGGTCATGACCAGCTCCAGAACCGAACTCAACATAAATAAAAACACAATAAGGTACCACTTCTGGGAACTCAACGAGTACAAATCACCAGGACCAGACGGACCACAACCCAGTCCTAAAAGAACTGGCAGACTCCTTAGTGGAACCACTTCTCCTCATCTACCAAAAATCCTGGACCACTGGGAACCTACCAGAAGACTGGAAACGAGCCGACGTACTCCCCATCCACAAAAAAGGCAAAAAGACTGACCCAGGCAACTACAGACCAATCAGTCTGACCTCTATACCTGGAAACATACTGGAGAACAATGTTCCCTCTAATTTTTTTTCCGGGGTGGGTGGAAAAGTATAGTGTCTAAGCGGCAGTCCCCTTGGGACTGGGCGGCATAGAAGTACAAATAAATAAATGAATGAATGAATAAATAAATAAATAAATGAAATAAATCCCTTCTTTTTTATTAAAAGAAATTAATAATAAAACAAAACAAAACTCTATTGCTACCGTGTTTCCCTGATAGTAAGACACCCCCGATTGTAAGACATATGGGGGGTTTCAGGGGGGTCGGCTAATATAAGCCCTAACCCGAAAGTAAGACATATGTCTTACTTTCGGGGAAACACGGGGGTATTGCGGGGGAGGAGCCCAATGACGTCGGGAAGACCCAGGGAAGGTTTCTTCGGCCGCCCAGCAGCTGGTCTGCTCGGCAGTGCGGCAGCAGCCCTGGCGGCGGTTCCCTCGGCAGCGCGGTGGCAGGGAGAGGCTTGCGGCCGCCGAGCAGGTGGGAGAGCTCGGCGGCAAGGCACAAAGGATTTCCCTCGGTGTGGGTCGGTTGCTGGGACGAGCGCCTTCGCTGCAAGCCGCTGCCCGCTCGGCTCGCTTCGGACCAGCGCCGTCCTTCGCCTCACCGCCACCGCCTCTTCCCCGGCTTGGCAAAGCAAAGGACGGCGCTGGTCCAAAGCGAGCCGAGCGGGCGGAGGCTTGGTCCGCTCAGCCACCGGCCGCCCTGTGCACTGGGCCGCTTCAAATTTGATGCGCAACGTCTGAACGAAGCAACGCAAGCGATCCGGAGGGCAGTTGGAGAGCAGCACCTGCACGTAACTGGAACCCGGGGCCTCCAACCGGATTGAGCTCTTCCCTTCCTTTGCGAAACGCGTGAACAGGCACAGTTCGTTCGGCCGCAGAGGGAAGGTCTGGAGACGGGCCGGACCCGAGGCGCTCGTCACCTGCAAGACCAGTTCGCGAAACTCGTTCTGCCCGAGGTGGACCCAGGCATCTCGCAGCAGCAGCCGGTTCGGGGCCGCCGCCACGCCCAGATGCTCCACTGCCACCGTGCAGCGAATCCACCCATCCAGCTCCGAGTCTTCCGCCGGTCGCATTCTGCGGGGTGAAGCCGAGAGAGCGGACACGCAAACATGACAAAGACCCGAGATCGGGATCCACTCAAACCACGCGTTGGGTTGCGGTGCAGATCACTTCTTCAGCCCGCCGTCGACCGAGCCGGGTTTGAAAGAGACATTTCTCACGTTCGAGTTGCCTGACTCGCGCTGCGGGATTCAAATATTTTTCCACCGGCCGCAACCACCAATCAGCCTTGGGGAAGCTTTAATTTTTGAGCCAATGAAAAAGAGGAGAGGCGGAGTTAAAAGTCCTGACTTGCGTTCTTTAAAGCATTAATTTTTCAGCCAACGAAAAAAAGGAGAGGCGGAGTTAGAGAACCCGGCTTGCGTTGAGCTTTAATTTATTCAGCCAATGAATAAATGAATGATAGCGAGCCAAGGAAGGCCTCATGGCTGCGTTTAAAGGGGGCGTAAAGGAACCATTGGACCCAGTAAGCCAGAACAAGATCTTCACGGAGACAGTCCAGAAGGAGCTGCGATGCCAGCGGCTGCATACCGAGTATGCGGTAAACTTGCTTCTGAAAGGTCGGTGGGCTGGAAGGAGACGGGTTTGTACGGGCAGTCCTCCAGGGAAAGTTTCTCATTCGCTCTTTATTTATTTATTTATTTATTACTTAGATTTGTATGCCGCCCCTCTCCGAAGACTCGGGGCGGCTCACAACACGTGGAAACAAATCATAAATAATCTAACAAATTTAAAATTAAAAGATTTAAAAGACCCCATATACTAACAGACATACACACAAGCATACCATATATAAATTAAACATGCCCAGGGGAAGATGTTTCAGTTCCCCCATGCCTGACGGCAAAGGTGGGTTTTAAGGAGTTTACGGAAGGCAGGAAGAGTAGGGGCAGTTCTAATCTCCGGGGGGAGTTGGTTCCAGAGGGCCGGTGCCGCCACAGAGAAAGCTCTTCCCCTGGGGCCCGCCAACCGACATTGTTTAGTTGACGCGAGCGGCTCCGAAGCAGCAGCAGCGCCGGCTTCTCCAGTTTGCCGCCGGTCGGCTCCCCAGACTGACACCAACCCCCCGCTTCGAAGCGTCTCCTCCCCCAAGCGCTATCGCTGCGGCGCTTTTTTTCCCACCTCCACCCGGCGGGTGCAGGATCTCTCCTCCTCCAGATTGCGTCGCTGGGAAAAAAGATCCGGGGAAAGTTTCTCGTTCGCTCTTTGCCCGCGAGCGGCTCCAAAGCAGCGCCGGCTTCTCCCGTTCGCCGCCGTTCGCCTCCCCGGTCGCCTCCAATATAAGACATACCCCGAAAGTAAGACATAGTGGGGCTTTTGGGGATAAAAAGAAAGTAAGACACTGCCTTACTTTCGGGGAAACACGGTATTAAAACTAAAACAACCAGCAAATCCAAAAACATAACTATTAGTGAGGCCTGGGGGTTTTTTTCTCTGTTATTATTTAAGTGCTTTTACCATATGCTTTAAATCAAGAGTCACTTCTCTCTCTGTTTCTCTCATTTCTCTCTCCCTCTCTCTTTCTTCCACTCTTCTCTCTCTTGCTTTCTTCCTCTCTCTCTCTCTCACTCTCTTCCTTCCTCTCTCCTCTCTCATTCTTTCTTTCTTGCTCTCTCTCACTCTCTCTTCCTTCCTATCTTCTCTCTCTCTCCCTTCCTTTCTTTCCTTCTCTCTTCCTTCCACTTTTCTCTCTCTCTTTTCCTTCCTTCCCCTCTTCCCCTCTCTCTCCCTCTCTTTCTCCCTCTCTCCCTTTATATTTATCTCTTCCTTCCTCTCTTCCTCCCTTTCTCTCTCCCTCTCATTCACTTTTCTCTCCCTTACTTCCCTCCCTCCTTCTTTCCTCTCCTCTTTCCCTCCCTTTCTTTCCCTTCTTTCTCTCCACGTTTCTGGCGGGCAGTTGGCTTTGCTGACCGGCACAAGGCTCAGGAAGGTCCTCCTCCCCCCCCAGCCGAAAACACAACGGAGGTCTGCCGCCACCAGCTTGAGCCTCCCGTTGCTCCACCCCGCTTCGCCTGTCATCCTGGACCTCCGTTGTGTTTTCAGGGGGGAGCGGCAGGAAAGCCCTGTGCCGGCCAGGGCTTTTCAAATGCACTGCTTTCTTGCAACTCTTTCCTGGGCAGGGGGGAGGGAGGAGGCCACTCCTCCCCCAGGAAAGAGGTGCAGAAAAGCAGTGTGTTTAAAAGGCGCACTGCTTTCCCGAAAAGCCAGCTTTCATGGCCGGCACAGGGCTTTCCCGCCGCTCCCCCCAAAAAACACAATGGAGGATGACAGGCAGGGCGAAGCGGGGTGGAGCTACGGGAGGCTCAAGCAGGCAGCCTCCGCGCTTTTCTTTCGGCGGAAGAGGAGGAGAGGGGGCAGATAGGGAGGGCGGGGGGCAGCGCCTTCTACTGCTGGCGCCTCCCCACCCCCGACCCCCCGCAGGCTGGCAGGGGGATGGGGAGTGCGCGCCCGTGGAAAAGGGTGCGCGGGGGGTATTTTGGGGCGCGGCTTACGGGGAACAGTGCTGGAGAAAATAATTAAAAACAGCTTTGCCAATACCTAGAAACAAACAAGATAATATACAACAGCCAACACGGGTTTGTCAGAACTAAATCATGCCAAACCAATCTCCTGTCATTTTTCAACACCATAACCAAATCAGTAGACCAACGCAACGTAGTCGACCTCATATACTTGGACTTCAGCAAAGCTTTTGATAAAGTAGATCACAATCTCCTAATCCACAAATTAGAAAAAAATGGGGTAGACTACAACACATGCAGATGGATAAACAGTTGGCTGATCAACCGCATCCAACGAGTTGTCCTCAATGGCTCCAAATCCACATGGAAGAAGGTATGCAGTTGGGTACCACAGGATTCTGTCCTGGGCCCGTGCTCTTCAACATTTTCATCAATGACCTAGATGAGGGGATAGAGGGGGAACTAATCAAATGTGCAAATGACACCTAGCTGGTTGGGATAGCCAACACACAGGGGATAGGCTCAAAATACAGAACGACCTAGATAGATTAACACTGTGAGCCCAAACTAACAAAATGGTGTTCAACATTGAGAAGAGCAAAGTCCTTCACCTAGGTAAAAAAAAACCTAGACATGCATACAGTCTGGGAGGAACCCCACTTAGCAGTAGTGACTGTGAAAGGGATCTCAGAGTCCTGGTGGATAATCAACTAAATATGAGCCAGCAATGTGCAGCAGCAGCTAAAATGGCCAACACAACCCTAAGATGTATTAACAGGGGGATACACTCCAAGACCACTCTAATAAAATGCCCTGGTCAGACCACATCTGGAGTACTGCATTCAGTTCTGGTCACCACACTTCTAAAGAGACATAGAAACTCTGGGGAAGGTGCAAAAAAGAGCAACCAAAATGATTAGGGGGCTAGAAATCAAGATTTATAAAGAGAGATTGCTGGAACTGGGCATGGATAACCTAGAGAAGAGAAAGGCCAGGGGGGACATGATAGCAGTATACAGGTACTTGAGGGGTTGCTACAGAGAGGAGGGTGGTCACACTCTTTTCCAGGGCACCGGTGGGCCAGATGAGGAACAATGGTTGGAAGCTGACCAAGGAGAGACTCAACCTAGAAATAAGGAAGAACTTCCTGATGGTCAGAGCGATCAACCAGTGGAATGGCTTGCCAGCAGAGGTTTTGAACTCCCCAACTCTGGACATTTTCAAGAGGAGATTGGACTGTCATTTAGCTGGGGTGCTGTAGGATTGCCTGCCTGAGCCGGGGGTTGGACTTTATGACCTGCAAAGTCCCTTTCAACTCAAACAGACAAACAGCACTGAGATATTTCCCTCTCTCCTGCGAAATGTCCCCAAGTCCCACTGCCCGGGGGTTCTGCAGGGAGAATGATGCTTGGGACCCTGCCAGGGGTCTGGCAGGGGCCGGCATGCCCTGCTTGGCAAACTGGCCTGTCTCGCACCGGCTGTGGTGAAGTCAGACAGGCAGCCATGCCTGTTCTGACACAGCTGCAGAGACTATCCATTGCCAGGGAGGATAGCCAAATGATTCCATCTGGAAGATAATTGAAAGACTTACTTGCAGAGAGTGACCAGAGTTTTTCTGTTTATGATGGTAAGCAGAGAGTGCCTGAGTGGGATTTTTGACCTTTGTTTCTCGCTTGGTTGCTGGACGGGGTTAAAATGGCCTGAGATTGAAGAAGGCAGCTAACTGTGCAATGTGGCATTTCAGCGAAAGCTTTTAAAAGAGCGAAATTGCCCATCATTTGGATTATTTTCAACTACCTAATTGGATCTCTGGAATTTGCCTTTTGGAATTTGAAATTTTTAACATTTGTTTTGGAATCCTTATCTTTCCTTTCCTCTATAAACAAAGAACACCCTAAGACAGGAAGTACGAAAACAGGAAGCTATAGTAAAAGATTTGTTTAAAGTTATCCAGAGAAGAGCCACATACAGATGGCTTGGAGAATTGATCACCTAGCGACATTGTGTGGCCGGAGGAAATATAGCAGTTTGCTACTGGTTTTAAATACAGTATGCTACAGAAGAATGACCAGCCAATGCATTAAGGAAGTCAACGTTCAAGATGAAATTATTTGAACTGAATTAACTGATTTGAATTTATTTAATTTAATTGGACTGATTGATTTGACTGACATTACATTTGTCATAGGTTCAAAGACAGTATTCTTGCCGTGGAAAGACTGATCAGCTAAACCCATGGAAGGAAGATAATGTTTAAGATGAAATTACTTGAACTGAATTAAACTGATTTGAATAGATTTGATGTAATTGGACTGATTGATGTGACTGAAGTTATATTGAATAATATAAATTGAAATTAAATACTTTTAAGAATTAAATGCTTTTAAGAAAATTAAAATACATGTAAGAATATTCAAAAGTTACTAGAAGATATTAGCACCTTTTTTTCTCTTTTTTCTGTTCTTACAAAGTTATAAATTACAAAAGAATTGAGCATATTTAATGAATTGGACTTTTTAAATATTTTAATTTTATGGGAGCTTATATATATATATACAAATATACAAGCAAGTGATGTAAAGTGTAAAATGGAATAATTATATAAGAGGAGAAAATTTAATGTCTTATAAATGAAAAAATAGAAAATAGTTTTGATTATTGCACATAATATACATGAGATATTTGGTAATGATTATGATGATTATGATTATCTTTGGATGACCTTTTTTCTATTTTCTTCTTTACTTTTCTTTCTCTCTTTTTCTTTCTCTCTTTTTTATTTTATTATTCTGATTGATTGAATTATAAATTGCTTATTTGATTTATGGTGATAAAGTGGGAGGAAGGGGAAAAGATAAGGGAGGAGAGTTACAATAACAGTTACAATAACTAATTATGATAGGTACTATATAGGAAAGACAGATGAAATAACAAAGAGTTAAAATCAATAGATTAGGGAAGATTATCACTGAGTTCGATAGTGGAAGACATTTAGAATTAGGGAAAATATATAGATTAGGAAAATATATAGATTAGGGAAGATTATGACATTGCATTTAGCAGTGAAAACTATTAGAACAGGGAAGATTATTGCACTGATATGACAGTGACACATAGATTAGGGAAGATTATTACGCTGGGATTGGCAGCAGGGTTTATAGATTAGGGAAGATTATCACACTAAGAACGGCAGTGGAAAATATCTAGATTAGGGAAAAATATTAATATTTTGGGAGGTTTTCTTTTTTAATGGAGGATACGTTTTGCATAAAATAATGGAGTAATAATGTTTTATATTTATTTTGATTTGTTAAAGTAGAAGTGACATACTGATATAATGAAAGAAGGGAAATAAATGAATTGAGTAGGAAATGTATTTTAAAATTTCTAATAATATTATTATTATTATTTATTTAGATTTGTATGCCGCCCCTCTCCGCAGACTCGGGGCGGCTCACAACAAGTGAAAAAAGACAGTTTGCGACAAATCTAAATTCCTACTAAAAAACATTTAAAAAACCCCATTTCCTAACACACATACATACACACATACCATTCATAAATTGTACGCCCAGGGGAGATGCCTCAGTTCCCCCATGCCTGACGACACAGGTGGGTCTTAAGGAGTTTACGAAAGGCAAGGAGAGTAGGGGCAGTTCTAATCTCCGGGGGGAGTTGGTTCCAGAGGGCCGGGGCTGCCACAGAGAAGGCTCTTCCCCTGGGGCCCGCCAACCGACATTGTTTAGTTGACGGGACCCGGAGAAGGCCCACTCTGTGGGACCTAATTGGTCGCTGGGATTCGTGCGGCAGAAGGCGGTCTCGGAGATATTCTGGTCCAGTGCCATGGAGGGCTTTAAAGGTCATAACCAACACTTTGAATTGTGACCAGAAGTTGATCGGCAACCAATGCAGACTGCGGAGTGTTGGTGAAACATGGGCATACCTAGGTAGGTCCATGACTGCTCTCGAAGCTGCATTCTGCACGATCTGAAGTTTCCGAACACTTTTCAAAGGTAGCCCCATGTAGAGAGCATTACAGTAGTCGAACCTCGAGGTGATGAGGGCATGAGTGACTGTGAGCAGTGAGTCCCGGTCCAGATAGGGCCGCAACTGGTGCACCAGGCGGACCTGGGCAAACGCCCCCCTCGCCACAGCTGAAAGATGTTTCTCTAATGTGAGCTGTGGATCGAGGAGGACGCCCAAGTTGCGGACCCTCTCCGAGGGGGTCAATAATTCCCCCCCCAGGGTAATGGAAGGACAGATGGAATTGTCCTTGGGAGGCAAAACCCACAGCCACTCCGTCTTATCCGGGTTGAGTTTGAGTCTGTTGACACCCATCCAGGCCCCAACAGCCTCCAGACACCGGCACATCACTTCCACCGCTTCATTGACTGGACATGGGGTGGAGATGTAAAGCTGGGTATCATCAGCGTACTGATGATACCTCACCCCGTGCCCTTGGATGATCTCACCCAGCGGTTTCATGTAGATATTAAATAGTAGGGAGGAGAGGACCGACCCCTGAGGCACCCCACAAGGGAGAGACCTCGGAGTCGACCTCTGACCCCCCACTAACACCGACTGCGACCGACCGGAGAGGTAGGAGGAGAACCACTGAAGAACAGTGCCTCCCAACCCCTCCAGCCGATGCAGAAGGATATCATGGTCGCTGGTATCGAAAGCCGCTGAGAGGTCAAGAAGCACCAGGACAGAGGATAAACCCCTGTCCCGGGCCCGCCAGAGATCATCCATCAATGTGACCAAAGCAGTTTCCGTGCTGTAACCAGGCCTGAAACCCGACTGCTGGGGACCTAGATAATCGGCTTCTTCCAAGGATCGCTGGAGCTGGAGTGCCACCACCTTCTCGACAACCTTCCCCATAAAGGGAAGGTTGGAGACTGGCCGGTAGTTGTTAAGTACGGCTGGGTCCAGGGAAGGCTTCTTGAGGAGGGGGCGCACGAGCGCCTCTTTATAGGATGATGGAAAAGATCCCCTCCCCAAGGAAGTGTTGATAATCTCCTGGACCCAGCTCCGTGTCACCTCCCTGCTGGCCGAGGCCAGCCAGGAGGGACACGGATCCAGTAAACAGGTGGCGGAACTCACAGCTCCAATGGCCTTGTCCACTTCATCAGGTGTCACCAGATCAAACTCTTCCCAGACAGGTGGACAAGTACGGGCCCCAGTCACCTCAACTGACTCGTTGTCAGCCGACTCTGTTTCCCAATTGGAGTCGAGGTGCACCCGAATCTGAGCGATTTTATCAGCGAAAAACGTGTTAAAGTCCTCGGCACTACTCTGTAAGGGCTCCCCAACTCCCCTCTGGTTAAGAAGGGAGCGGGTCACCCTAAACAGAGCGGCCGGGCGGGATTCCGCTGATGCAATCAAGGCGGCATGATACGCGCATCTTGCCGCCTTGAGCGCCACTTTGTAAGTCTTAATAAAAGCTCTTACAAGTGTTCGATCAGATTCAGACTTACTTTTCCTCCACCGCTTCTCTAGACGTCTCTTCTGGCGTTTCAACTCCCGGAGCTCCTCATTGAACCATGGAGCTCTACGGGGTCTAGCGCCACGGAGAGGTCGCAAAGGCGCAATCTGATCAAGAGCCTCCGCTGCAGCCTTGTTCCAGGCTTCCGCAAGAGACTCCGCCGAACTGTGGACGAGTGTATCTGGAATAACCCCAAGCGCCGTCTGAAAGCCCTCTGGGTCCATCAGGCGTCTGGGGCGGAACATCTTAATTGGTTCCGCCTCCCTGCGGGGAAGGATTGGAGCCAGGAAGTCAAGCCGTAGTAGAAAATGGTCTGACCATGACAAAGGCAATGCTTCTAAGCCCCTTAGTCTCAGACCATTACTCAGTTGCTCAGAGAGGAATACCATGTCAGGTGCGTGTCCTCCCTCATGAGTCGGACCCTGAACTACTTGAGTCAGGTCCATGGCTGTCATGGTGGCCATGAACTCCTGTGCCAACCCAGAGGTTTCGCCGAGTGACGGCAGGTTGAAGTCCCCCAAGACAATAAGTCTGGGGAACTCCACCACCAACCCGGCTACCTCCTCGAGTAGCACAGGCAGGGCTTTTGACACGTAGCTGGGAGGCAGGTACGTGAGAAATAAGCCCACCTGAACCCCTAAGTCCAACTTCATCAGGAGAGACTCGCAACCGAGATTGCGCACGCGCCGATGGGTTTCTAGGCATTTCACCTCTGGCTCCGAATAAATATAAAATGTAAAGAGTTTTCTCCCCCTTAAAAAGACTATAAATCTTCCTTAGAAAAAAATAGGAGAAACAGGAATCTGCCGGCATCAAAGAGAATTTGAAGATTTACGATTTCAAGCAAAGACGGAGGCGCTTTCGCTGTAACAAGGAAGTGATAAGTGAGTACAATAAATCTTAAAATGGCGGAGGGAGGGAAAAAAGAAGACGTCTCCAGCCTGGCTAACATTGAAAAAAAACTGGATAAACTGCTGGATATTTGCAGTGGATTTGAACAGAGATTTAATAAAGTTGAGACTAAAATGGAACAGCTGGACTTAGAAGTTAAACAAATTAAAAAGGAGGGAGATTCTTCTGCTGGAAAGATACTGAAAGTTGAGAAACAAGTGATGGATTACGATGGAAAAATAAGACAAATAAATGATAGAATCGCAAATTTGGAGGACAGACAGAGAAGGAGGAATTTGCGTTTACGAGGGTTCAGAATGGATTCGGCCCCTGATTTTAAGTTAACAGAAGCTGTCTGTGCTTGGTTAAATAAACAGACAGGCGTGCATGTCAGCGTGGAGGAGCTGTTGCGAGTTCACTGGGCAGCCCCCAGAAGAGATGGCAGACAGAGAGATGTGATCATCACTTTCCTCAGTGAAAAAAAAGCAGAGATGATTTATAAAACTTTGAAGACTTCTACGAGCCTTAAACAAGACGGAAATGAGATAAGGGTTCTGAGGGATCTTTCCTGGGAAACCCTGAGAGCGAGAGCTGTGTTGAAACCAATTGCAAGCCGGCTATATCAAAGTGGAACCAGATTTAGCTGGGGCTACCCAGTGGCCATTTTGGTGTTCCAGGACAATAAAATGTACAGAGCACGTTCATTGGAGGAGGGAAAGGCTTTATTGGATCAACTGGGGATTAAGTTTGATGAAACTGGAGCACTAGCATATGAAGGAGAAGAGGCTTTTGACGGTCGGAGTACCCCAGATGAGGAGGAAAGACGAAGGGAACAGCAGCTGAAGGAGTTAAGCGGGCAGGTGGAGGCCATCAGAAAGGAGCAGAGAAGAACACGGGCTCTGCGTGAGAAGAGAGCCAGAAAGTGATGGTGTTTGGTCCCTTGTCTTGTTGTGGGGGGGGGAGGGGAAGGAAAAGGAAAAGAATTATTACTATTACTATTATTGTTGTTATTATTATTTTTCTTGGAGATGCCTTGGGATTCCTGTATATCTGTCATTCAGTGGGGGAAGTCTAAGGGGGAGAAAAAGGTGGTTTAAGAATTTAAAATTAAAGAAGAAATTAAAGAAGGAATTATTTAAAGGAGAAAGGAGGGGGGGAGAAATTTTTCTCTTTAATAAAATTAAAAAGGGTTGAAAGAGGAGCTAGTTGAGTGGGAACGCAATCCAGATAATGTGCCTCATGTATGGGCAAGGTTTTTTCTTGTCTTCTCCCCTCTCAGTGGGGGGAGCACAGGGGGAGGCACGTTGGGGGGGGTAATAGGGGTAAGGAAAGGGGAAAAATATAAACCAAGGGCAAAACAAGAGGGGAAAAGGGTGATTTTGGTATATTATGACGGAGTGTAAGATAATGGTTTTAAATGTGAATGGTTTGGGATCGGATTTGAAACGTTTTAGGATATTAAGGATGGCTAAGCAATACAAGGTGGATATTATGATTTTGACAGAAACACATAAAAGAAGGGGAGGAAGGGATAACTTGATTAATGATAGAAATTGGAAATGGGTGTTTGAGTCGAGAGGAACACAAAATAGTCAAGGCACAGCGATTCTGATTCATCAGAGGGTTAATTTTGAAGAGGTGGGAATTCAGAAAGACAGAGAAGGAAGGTGGATATTTGTTAAAGGGAAAATAAATCAAAAGAAGCTGACATTAGCAGCAATTTATGCCCCAAATGTGAAAACAAAACAATTTATAATAAATACTAAGAAGAAGTTAGACAACTTTAAGGAGGGCTCAACTTTTTTGGCAGGAGATTTTAATATGCAATTAACAAATGGGACTGCAAATAGCAGGATGTTACATTTAAATAGACTTAATATGGTGGATCTACATGCAGATATTTTAAACAGAGCTACATATTATTCAGCAAGATATTACACATTTAGCTGCATAGACTACATATTAATGAATAGGGGAGGCAATATACAAGTTAAAAAAGTAGACATTAAAAGTATATGGATATCAGATCATGCCCCACTATTGGCAGAATTGGAAATAGGTCAGGAACGAAATCAAAAAAATTGGAGATATAATGCAGTAGTAACTGCTAGGGAACAAGATAAAGAGAAATTGCAAACAGAGTTATCAGAATATTTTAGAATTAATGATGTGGGTGGTATTAAACAATCAATTGTATGGGATGCATGTAAGGCCTTCATGAGGGGACAATGTATATGTATGGAAGCAGATATTAGGAAGAGGTGGGGTAGAGAGAGGGAAAGGAAGATAAGGGAAATAGATTTGATACAAGAGCAGTTAAGATTAACGAAAAGTAGAGATTGGAATAGTTTATTGAAATTGAAAAAGAAACAGTTGATGGTGTATGATGAGATTAAATGGAATAAGATGAGAATGGCGATGCGACAAAAAATACAGAGCTGGGGGACAAGATCAATGCAGCAAATGGCGAGATATCTGAAGAAGAGGAAAGAAAAATCATGTATTTTAGCATTGAGGGACACCAGTGGAGTGGTTAGATATGGTAATGACCAGTTAGAGGAGATAATGAGGAAATATTATGAAGATTTGTATAAAGAGGAGCAAGTGAAGATAGGAGTCCTCAAGGTTGGGAAAATAGTAAGTGAAGAAGATAAACAAATTTTGAATGCAGAAATTACACAAGATGAAATTGCTAGAGTAATTAAAGGGTTAAAACAAGCCAAAGCACCGGGCCCAGATGGGTTTACAGGGGAATTCTATAAAACTTATGTGAATGTTTTGTTGCCGCATTTGAGGAAATTGTTTAATAATATATTGTCAAATCGTGATATCCCGCAGACATGGAAGCTTTCAGAAATTGTTACCATTCCGAAGATGGGTCGAGATTTAAGAGAGCCTGGGTCTTACCGTCCGATCAGTTTGGCAAATCAGGATTATAAAATATTTATGAAAATACTGGCAAATAGATTAGAAAATATTTTACTAAAAATAATTGAAGAGGATCAATATGGATTCGTGAAGGGAAGGAAAATAAGTGAACCAATTAGAAATGTAATGAATGTGATGCACCATGCTACCGCTACTAAAAGGAAATTGGGAATTTTGAAATTAGATGTTTATAAAGCGTTCGATAAAGTTAACCATAGTTATTTATATAAATTATGTAACCAATTAAATGGGGGGGGGGATTTTGTGAAACTATAAAAGAGATTTATAAAGGAAGTGAAGCATATATAAGAGTGAATGGACAAAGAACGCAGAGTATTAAAATATTAAACGGCACCAAGCAGGGATGCCCTTTGTCTCCAAAATTATTCGTAATAGCAATAGAGATCTTAGCTAATAAGATAAGACAAGATAACACTTGGGCAGGATATAGAATAGGGGAATTAGAAATGAAAATAAATTTATTTGCAGATGATGCAATTATATTGACCCAGACACCGATGGAGATGATTAAAGGTATAATAAATATTTTACAAGAGTTTAAGCAGGAATCGGGACTGTCGGTTAATATGGAAAAATCAGAGATTATGTGTTTAAATATAGATCCGAGAGAACAGATAGAAATTAGGAAAGAATCAGGGTTGAAATTAGGACTTAAAAAAATAAAATATTTGGGAATTTGGTTATTGAAAAACCCAGTGAAAATGGAAGAGATTAATTATAGATTAATATGGAGAAAATGTTGAAACAGATGAGGAGCTGGAAAGATAAAAAGCTAAGGAGACTCTCTAAAATAAGAGCTTTAAAAATGATGATAGCTCCCAAGATGATGTACTTATTTCAGGTGCTGTCGGGGGGGTTATCGGTATGTAAGGTTAAAGAGTGAGAGAAAAAATTAAATTATTGGATTGAAGAAGATAAGAGACCAAGAATAAGAAAAAAGTGGTTAATTGCGAATGAAAAAGAGGGGGGATGGGGAGTTCCATGTTTGGAGCTGTATAGGGAAGCTTTTCAAATGGAAAGGTTAATGGAGTTGCAATTAAGTGAAAATAAATGGGCGAAATTGGAAAAACAGATAAACGGGATGAACAATAGAGAATTAATTTGTAGGAAGTGGAATAGGAGTGATATAGGTAAATTAATAGGCCCAATGAAAGGGACTATGGAAATTTGGAAAAAATGGCAAGGGAAAATAGGATTATATAAATCTAAACTGTCATCGCTTTATGTAATAAATAGAGAAAACGAAATTAACTTAAATAGGGTTATAGGAGAGTTGAAGGGAAGAGGGATAACTAAGATAGAACAGTTATACGAGAAGGATGGCAGGCCAAGTAGAAATCGTATAGAATGGTGGTTAGGTAAGGGAAGGTGGCTACAAATAAATGCAATATGTAAATATCTAAATGAAAGGGAGAATAAAGAAGTATTATGGCGGGAGGAGACAGGGTTAGAGAAAATAATAAGAGAAAAAAGTGAGGGGATAAAGGCGCAAGCAACTAATATATACAAATTGCTAGTGCAGTCAGATGGGGATACGATTGATGGATTGACTAAATGGTGGCAAAATGAGATATTAGTAGAGGTACAAGAAATGGAAAATATAGTAGAAGATATAAGGAAAATTAAAAATATAAGAATTAGGGAAATGAGAAGGAAAATATTACATACCGTATTTTTCGCTCTATAAGACGCACCTGCTGATAAGACGCACCTAGATTTTAGAGGAGGAAAATAGAAAAAAAATATTTTGAGCCAAAAAGGTGAGAGGAAGAGAGGAAGGAGTGAAAGAAGGGAGTGAGGGAGGAAAGAAGGGAGGAAGGAAAAGGAAAGCAAGAAATGGAGGGAGGAAAGGAAGGAAGGAAGGAAAGAAAGAAAGAAAGGGGGAAGGGACAGGAACAGAGGAAGGAAGCAAGGAAACTTATGAAAGGGGAGAGTAAGAGACGAAGAACTGAAGGGAGGGAGGGAGGGAGGGAAGAAGGTAGGAAGGAGAAAGAAAAGAAGAAATAGAGGAAGGGAAGGTAAAAGAGAAAGAAAAAGAGCAAGAAAGAAAGCAAGAAAGAGAGAAAGAAAAAGAGCAAGAAAGAAAGCAAGAAAGAGAGAAAGAAAGAAAATGAAAGAGAAAGAGAAATAAAAATAGAGAGGGGGAATGAAAGAAATGGAAGGAGGGAAGGAAGGAAGGAGAGAAAGCAAGAGAAAGAAAGAAAGCAAGAGAAAGAAAAAAGAATGAAAGAGCAAGAGAGCAAGAGAGAAAAAGAAAGAAAGAGAGAAAGAAAGAAAGGCAACTTCAAAGAAAGGCTCACTGAGCATCTCTCACTCTCTCTCTTTCTATCCCTCTTTCTTTCTCTTCCTTTCTCTCTCTCCTCTTCCTTTATCTCCTCTCTCTCCCTCCCTCTCTCTTTCTCTCCCCCCTCTCTCCCCCTTTCCCTCTCTCTTTCTCTCTCTCCATCTCTTGCTATCTCTCCCCACTCTCCCTCTCTCTTTCTCTCCCCCCTCTCCCCCCTCTCCCCCCTTTCCCTCTCTCTTTCTCTCTCTCCCTCTCTTGCTATCTCTCCCCCTCTCCCACTCTTTCTCCCTCTCCCTCTCTTTCTCTCTCTCCCCCTCTCTCTTTCTCTCCCTCTCCCCCTCTTTCTCTCTCTTCTTCTCACTTTCTCTCTCTTGTTTTCTTTCTGTCTCTTTTGCTTTCTCTCTCTCTCACTCTTTCTCTCTTGTTTTCTTTCTCACGCTCTTTCTTTCTCTTGTTCTCTGTCTCTTGCTATCTCTTTCTCTCCCCCCCTTTCTCTCACTCTCTCTTTCTTACTTTCTCTCTATCTTGCTGTCTGTTGCTCTCACTCACTCTCGTTCTCTCTCTGTTCTTCTCAGCGGTGACGTGCGCACGCCCTGCCCGCCTCACCTTTGCCGAGAGCACTTTCGTCCCGGGCTCTCAGCAAGGGGGTTGTAGGAGAGGCGGGGCCGGCGGCAAAGGTGATATTCAATGTCGGGGGCACACGGGCAGTTGCACGCGCTCCCTATCTCCCTGCTAGCCCACTCGGAATATTCAAAATAAGAAAAACCTTCGCCGGCAAAGGCTTTTCTTATTTTGAATATTCCGAGTGGGCTAGCAGGGAGATAGGGAGTGCGCACAACCGCCCGTGCGCCCCCGACATTGAATATCACCTTCGCCGGCCTCCGCTGAGAAAAACCTTTGCCGGCATTTCCTCTCGGCATCAAGGAGGTGCAGCAGCGGGCGGAGAGAGGGAAGGGGGGGCAGCTGCATCCCTCCTGGCCTTGGCGGGCCGCCCGACCCTCCCCACCTCCTGCAAACGTGGCGGGCGGCAGGGGGAGAGCGAGGAGCCGGTTCCGGCGGGCGCGGGGCTTGGCTGGCTGGCTGGCGGGGGGAGCGCCGCTGGTGGTGCGGAGGGAGACCCTCCTCCGGGAGGGAGGGGGCCAGGCAGCAGCTAGCCAGCCAGCCGGCAGGATGGCGCTTCCGAGTTCGCAGCCTCCCCCCCCCTGCCTGCATCTTCGCTCCATAAGACGGGGCTGATTTTTCATCCTACTTTGGGAGGAAAAAAACTGCGTCTTATGGAGCGAAAAATACGGTAAGTGGTATTTCACTCCCGTTCAATTTGCACATTTTCAGCAGAATGTCAGGGGGAATTGTTGGCATGGTTGTCAAGATAAAGGAGTGTTTATGCATATGTTTTGGGAATGCCCGATAGTGCAGGAATTTTGGCAAAAAGTGAAAGAGGATATCAATAGAATGTTAAATATACAATGGACAATCACTAAGGAAATGGCAGTACTAGTAAAAAGTAATGCGATGGGAGAATTCAGAGAAATAAAAAAAGCAGCAATAGAAAGCGCTCAGGCAGTAATAGTTTTGGGTTGGAAGGATGCGACAAAATGGACAATGCAAAATTGGTATAGGTACATGGTGGACCATATTCAATTTGAAATTATGGAAAAAAGGATAAATTTGGATAATGAAACTGAGTTGGGACAGCTGATGGGACGGTGGGACAAGGTAAGACGATATATGACGAGCAGAATCCGAGACCAAGCTACAAGAAATAAACTGGAATCACTCTATAATATGTAAACAGATATATTGCTCTTGGGTTAAGTGGATTATACAAGAAATACCCCCAATTTGGTGGTGGGGAATGTGTGTATGTCGGGGTGGTGGGCACAATTCACAATTCACTACGCACTGTTTTATGTTGTGTGATTTTAAATTGTTAAAAATCAATAAAAAAATATATTTAAAAAAAAGAAAAAAAGAAAAAAAAAGAAAAAAGGAGAGACTCGCAACCCGCAATCTCTGGAGCAATGAGTCCACGTAGGCAAAGGCGCTCCCTGGCTATAATAGCCACTCCTCCCCCCCTTCCCTGGGGTCGAGGTTGATGCCATATCTGAAACCCGGCTGGGCAGATTTCAGAGAGAGGAACTCCTCCCTCCGGGCCCAGCCAGGTTTCAGTAATACATGCCAGGTCGGCCTCCTCATCCAGGATCAAATCCCGGATGAGGAGAGCTTTATTTACCACCGACCTGGCATTAAGCAGCAGCAACCTGAGCCCGGGGTTTATCCAATAATTTATCCAATTATTTCTGGTATATATATATATATATATTTATTTATTTATTTTATTTATTTATTGATAGAGTTGAAAGGGACCGTTAGGTCATCGAGTCCAACCCCCTGCCTGAGCAGGAAACCCTACAACACCCCAGCCAAATGGAAGTCCAATCTCCTCTTGAAGGTGTCCAGAGTTGGGGAGTTCACCACCTCCCCTGGCAGGCAGTTCCATTGGTTGATCGCTCTGACCGACAGGAAGTTCTTCCTTATTTCCAGGTTGAATCTCTCCTTGGTCAGCTTCCAACCATTGTTCCTCGTCCGGCCCTCTGGTGCCCTGGGGAATAAAGAGACCCCCTCCTCACCGTGGCAACCCCTCAAGTATCTGTAAACTGCTATCATGTCCCCTCTAGACCTTCTTTTTTCTAGGCTGTCCATACCCAGTTCTCTCAATCTCTCTTCGTAAGTCTTGGTTTCGAGTCCCCTAATCATTTTGGTTGCTCTTTTTTGCACCTTCTCCAGAGTTTCGATGTCTTTTTTGTAGTGAGGTGACCAAAATTGGATGCAGTACTCCAGGTAGGGTCTGACCAGGGCATAGTAGAGTGGTATTAGTACTTCCCTGGTCTTGGAGCGTATTCCTCTGTTGATGCAGCTTAGGATTGAGTTGGCTTTTTTGGCTGCTGCTGCACATTGCTGACTCATGTTTAGTTGATTGTCCACCAAGACTCCAAGATCTTTTTCGCAGTCACTACTGCTGAGTGGGGTATCTCCCAGGCTGTATGTATGTCTAGGGTTCTTTTTGCCGAGGTGGAGGACTCTGCATTTGTCGGTGTTGAACCTCATTTTGTTGGTATGGGCCCACTGTGATTGTCTAGGTCTTCTTGTACTCTGAGCCTGTCCTCAAGGGTGTTGGCTACCCCCGCCAGCTTGGTGTCATCTGCAAATTTTATTAGTTCCCCTTTTATTCCCTCGTCCAGGTCGTTGATGAAGATGTTAAAGAGTACAGGACCCAGGACAGAGCCCTGTGGTACTCCACTGTCTACTTTTTTCCATGTGGATTTGGTGCCGTTGAGGACAACTCGTTGGGTGCGGTTGGTCAGCCAACTGTTTATCCATCTACATGTGTAGTAATCTACTCCATTTTTTTCTAGTTTGTGGGTTAGGAGATTGTGGTCGACTTTATCGAAAGCCTTACTGAAGTCCAAGTATATGAGGTCCACTGAGTTGCGTTGGTCAACTGACTTGGTTATGGTGTTGAAAAATGATATGAGGTTGGTTTGGCATGATTTGTTTCTGATGAATCCGTGCTGGCTATTGGATATGATCTTGTTTGTTTCTAGGAAGTGGGTAAGTTGTTTATTGATTATTTTCTCCAGTATTTTTCCAGGTATAGAGGTCAGACTGATTGGTCTGTAGTTGCCTGGGTCGGTCTTTTTGCCTTTTTTGTGGATGGGGACTACGTCAGCTCGCTTCCAGTCTTCCGGTAGGTTTCCAGTGATCCAGGATATTTGGTAGATGAGGAGGAGTGGTTCCGCTATGGTGTCTGCCAATTCTTTTAGGACTTTGGGGTGAAGTCCGTCTGGCCCTGGTGATTTGTATTCATTAAGTTCCCTCAGGTAGTCCCTCACTGTGCTTTTGTCTATGTTGAGTTCGGTTCTGGGGCAGTTTGTTGCAGTTAAATTGCAGATTGGTTGGAGGGAGGTTCCCTTTTGTGTGAAGACTGATGCAAAGTAGGCGTTGAGTAGCTGTGCTTGGTCATTGCTGTCTGTGATTTCTCTACCCTCTTCGTTTTTTAGTGTGACGATTGTTTCTTTGATTTTCTTCTTATTGTTGATGTGTTGGAAGAATCTTTTTTTGTTGTCTTTGACTTCCGCTGCAAGGTGTTGTTCATATTGTGCCTTTGCTGTTTTTAATTTTTGTTTGCAGGAACTGGCTGTTTGCTGATATTCCGCTTTGGTTATGAGTCCTTCTTTCCATTGTTTGTACTTAGCTTTTTTTCCTTTTATGTCGTCTGCGAGGGCTTTGTTTAGCCATGGGGGTTTAGTTTTGGTTTTCCTGTTTTTCCTTTTCATGGGGATTGCGTTGTTTTGGGCATCTATGATGCTGTTTTTAAGGATCGCCCAGGCTTCCTGAGTGGTTTTTCCTTCTAAGAGTTCGTTCCAGGGGCATTGTTCAAGGTTCGCTCTGAGCTTGTTAAAGTCCGCTTTTCTGAAGTCTGGGACTGTATTGGTGTTGGGTATAGTAGCTAGTTATTGCACTATGTTGAATTTGAGGATGACGTGGTCGCTCTCTCCCAGTTTCCCTTCTTCTTCTGTTCCCTCTATTGTTTCTTCCCTGTTTGTTAGTATTAGGTCTAATATAGCATTCCCTCTGGTTCCTGTTTCAACTTTTTGGGTTAGAAAGTTGTCAGCTAGACTGGAAAGAAATTTGGCAGACTTTCCGCTTGGTGCTGAGTTAGTTTTCCAGTTGATGTCTGAGTAGTTGAAGTCCCCCATTATTGTCGTGCTGTGTTTGTTGCATATGTCTGTTAGTTGGCATGTGAAGAGGTCATCCATTGTGTCTGTTTGATTGGGTGGTCTGTAGTACACTCCAATTGTGGTGTTGCTCTTTTTTTCTTTTATGTTGACCCATATGATTTCTAGGGGGTTATCATCTTTGGTTGGATGTAGTTCTGTGGCAGTGTAGTGGTCTTTGATGTATAGTGCAACACCTCCTCCTTTCTTGTTTGACCTGTTCTTCTTGAAGAGGTTGTAACCCATTATCTGTGTGTTCCAGGCGTGTGTTTCGTCCCACCAGGTTTCTGTGATTCCAATTAGATCGTATTGGCCCTCGTGTATTAATAATTCCAGTTCATCCTGTTTGTTTCCCAAGCTTTGTGCGTTTGTGTACAGGCATTTTAGATGTTTGTGTTTGTTTGCAGGTAGAAATTTTTTATTCTCAGGTTTTTTGTAGGTTTGTCCCGTTCCCCTTCCTTGTTTTGTTCAGTGTTTTGTCGTATAGTTTGGTCACCCTCCCCTCTCAGAGCTAGTTTAAAGCCCTCCTGATGAGTTGGGCTAGTCGGTTGCCTAGGAGGTTCTTCCCCGCTCTAGTGAGGTGTAGCCCGTTGCTTGCTAGAAGCCCTTCTTGGAGATAGTGCAGGCCATGGTCGAGGAAGCCAAAGTTCTTGTGGCGACACCATCCTTTAAGCCAGTGGTTTATCTGCGGGATTTTGCGTTCTTTGGCAGGGTGTCGTCCTCTAGTGGGGAGGATGGAAGAGAAAACAACCTGAGCACCTGTTTTTCTGATTGTGTTGCCCAAGTGGTCATAGTCTTTCATAATTTGGTTCATGTCCTTCCCTGTGTCGTTGATTCCCGCATGAATCACCAATAGTGGGTAGTAGTCCGTGGGTTTGAGTATTTTGGTGAGGTTTTCAGTTATGTCAGAGATTTTAGCTCCAGGGAGGCAGCACACCTCTCTAGATTGGTTGTCTGGTCTGCAGATGGGAGGCTCAGTTCCCCTAAGGATTGAGTCTCCAATTACCAGTACTCTCCTTTCCTCTTTGGCTGGCTTGGGGTGAGGGAGGTTAGCTTCTGTTGTTGAGGCTTTTGGTGGAGTTGTGTTGTGCTTCGTTCTTGGTGGTTCTTTGTCAGATGTTTGCAGGTTTTCTTGTTCCGAGAGTACTGAATATTTGTTGCTTGTAGGCAGTGGGGTTGGGAGGAGGAGGGTTGGAGTTGGCGGAGGCTTGTTTTTTCATCTTAGGGTGATGTGTGTCCAGCTATTTACTGCTTCTGGGGCGTGGATTTGGCTTAGCTCCTCTGGGGTGTTGGTTTTGTTGGGAGTCTGATGGATTTTCTTATTGTGATGTTGGTGCTTCAGGATTGTTAGGTTTTTCTCTAGGTTTTCAATTTTTTCCTCAAGTAGCTGGATGAGTTTGCATTTGTTGCAGGTAAAGTTTTGGAGGTTTGAGGGGAGGAGTGAGTACATGGAGCACAACTGCAGCACACCATGGATTCAGTTCCGTCTTCATCTATGCTTGTTAGGGGAGTGACTTCTGTGTGCATGGTTGGTGTATCTTCTCTCTCTTTCTCTGTGTTGTTCTTTATGTGTGTGGTAGGTTGCAGGGTGGGTGCGGGAGAGTGCAGAGGTGACATGTCTGCACTTGTTGCTGGGTTGGTGATTTCCTCTGCTTCCCTGGTCAGCAATCCCGGTGTTCTTTTGCCTCGCGGTGAGCTTTTAGCTTCTTCCCAGCATGCACCAGGAGTATGCAAATTACCCCCTGAAGCTCAGATTCTTACGTTCTAGCCGGGCTGGGGCTTCTTCGTACACTGACGTCTGGGGAACCCCCTGCGTCAGATAGGAGATTAAGGCTTCTTCCGCTGACGTTCCTACTGTCAGCTGTATGCTAGTGCGAAGCACCGATGTCAGCTGGACGTTGGGATTGTTGTTGGGGGTTAAAGGAGGCTGCGGATACAAAGCCGGATCACGGAGCGGGTTTGGGCTACTTCCACTGACGTTCCTACGTCAGCTCTATGCCTGTGCAAGGCTCCGCGGTCAGCTGGGCGTTGGGATTGCTGCTGGGGGTTTGAGGAGGCTGCGGAGTGAAGTCTTGGGTTACTTCCGCTGATGTCAGGGGCTCAGCTGTGCGTCGGGAACAAGGCCCTAGCCCTGGTTTACAAGCTTCAGATGTCTCAAGCCTTAGTTGATAGCTTGGCTGGTAGATATATCTGAGAATATGATTGCTAGGATCCCTCCCAACCACTAGGGGGAGCTGGAGTGTTGCTGCCAGATTAGGTGACTTTTCAAATTGATAGAAGCTTTCACTTCCGAGACCACAGGAAGTCTCTTGGTCTTTGTTAAATTGATGGAACACGTAATGGCGGTGCCTAATCCTAAATCAGCGTTGGGAAGGCTCAGGCATTTGCAGAGTCAGTTGGCTCCTAACACTGTTGAAATGAGCTGCAGGGGGCTGATGGCTCTTCACTAGGGACTTTTCTTTGCAAGCTCCCAGGTAACTTTGTTGGGCTTAATTGGAGTCAGTTGTGTAGGGCTGGCTAGGGAATAGGGCTCTTGGAGGTTCTCCTTTCCCCCAATTTAAATTGCAGGGCTGTGGGGAATCGGCTGTGCCTTGTTTGTCTTGCTTGGTGCTGCTTCGGCAGGAAGGTCAGCTGGGAGGTTTCTATAGCATGGAAGTAATTTAAATCAGCTGGGGATGTACTCCCTCTGTTAGGTATTTTTTGGTTCCGTCTCTCTCACTTTACACTTTAGTAAATGACAGCGTGGTTTTTTCTTTTCTCTTTCTCTCTGGTAAGGTGCTCTCTGTTTCACTCCCTCCCTCCCTCACCTCCGTTTGCTGCTTTGAGTTTCTTGTTGTCTCTCGTGGTTCCTTATTGTTGAGTTGAATCTGGTTTGCTGTTTTTGCTGATTTTGCTAAATCTATAGTTGAGTTATTTTAACTTTTTTAACTTTCACTGCCTAGCGATGTAATTAAGCATCTGCACGGATTGCCATCTTGAATGGTCCAACTATATATAAGATAGGTGAAAGGTCAATCGTGGAGAGTCTAAGGGAGAAGTGTTGGGGGTTAGGGGTTGACACAATTGAGTCCGGTAGTGAGTTCCAAGCTTCGATAACTTGATTGTTGAAATCATATTTTTTACAGTCAAGTTTGGCGTGGTTCATATTAAGTTTGAATCTGTTGCGTGCTCTTGTGTTATTGTGGTTGAAGCTGAAGTAGTCATTGACTGGTAAGACATTGCAGCATATGATCTTGTGGGCAATGCTCAGATCGTGTTTTAGGTATCGTAGTTCTAGGCTTTCTAGGCCTAGGATTGTTAGTCTATTTTCATAGGATATTCTGTTTTGAGTGGAGGAGTGAAGGGCTCTTCTGGTGAAATATGTTTGGACATTTTCAAGGGTGTTGATGTCTGGGATGTGGTATGGGTTCCAGACAGATGAGCAGTAGTTTAGGATGGGTCTGGCAAAAGTTTTGTAGGCTCTTGTGAGTAGGGTGATGTTGTCTGAGCAGAAGCTGCGTAGGATCAGGTTGACAACTCTAGAGGCTTTTTTAGCGATATTGTTGCAGTGGGCTTTAGCACTTAGGTCATTTGATATTAGTATTCCAAGGTCCTTTACAGAATGTGGGTTGGCAGTGAGAGATTGTTTATTCAGTTCGTATGTGCGGTTAGGATTCTTTTTGCCAATGTGGAGGGTAGAGCATTTGTTGGTTGATATTTGAAGTTGCCAGGTGTTAGACCAGTCTGAGACAAAGTCCAGGTCTTTTTGGAGAGTGAGTGTGTTGTCAGTGGTGTTGAAAAGTTTCACATCGTCGGCAAAAAGAACACAGTTGCTTTCGATATGGTCACAGAGATCATTGATGTAGAGAATGAAGAGAGTAGGACCTAGTACGCTTCCATGGGGAATGCCGCTTATGACAGGGGCAGGGATGGAGATGGCGCTACCAATTTTGACAATTTGTTGCCTGCTTGACAGAAATGCAGTAATCCAGTTGTGGAGGAGTCCTGAGATGCCATAGGATTTGAGTTTTAGGAGTAGTTTCTCGTGGACCACTGAGTCGAAGGCTTTGCAAAAGTCTATATAAATTGCATCAATGGATTTTCCTTGGTCGAGGAGGGTAGTCCAAATGTTTTTGCAGTGAAGTAGTTGTAGGTTGCAGGATAGTTTCTTTCTGAATCCAAATTGTTTGTTTGAGAGTAGGTTATTAGATTCTAAGTAGAGGGTGATTTGTCGATTTATAATTGATTCCATGATTTTACAAGGGACGCAACAGAGAGATATTAGTCTGTAGTTGTCCACTCGTGAAGGGTCTCCTTTTTTGAAAATGGAGATGACTATTGCTTTTGATCACAGCTTGGGGAGCGTGCTGGTCCTGAAGGATTTTTGGAAGATAATGCTTAGGGATTCAGCGAGAGCAGAAGAAAGTTTCCTTAGGAAGTATGCACAGAGACCATCTGGTCCAGCAGATAGGGAGGGTTTGAGGTCACGGATTGCTTTTTCTACGTTGTCTAAGACAATTTGGGTTAGGTTTTTTAGTGGGTTAGAGGTGCGATTTGCGAAGATGGGGGAAGAACCATTGCTGATAACAAAAACAGAGCCGAAAAAAGAGTTGAAGAGGTTGGCCTTGGATGAGTCATCATGGTATTCTTTGTTATTGGGTCCTACGAGTGATGGAATGTAGATAAAGAATTAATTCTGGTGCTCTTCCCAGACAAAGATCAAAGCTGGCTCAAAAGGAAATAGTATTTGCTTCTGTGCTGATTTAACCCTGCGTTTTCATTCATGTATGCTTGATTTTGAATAAAGAGTGAGTTTTTATTAATAAATAAGTGATTTCGGAGATTGGAATTTGCCTGAGATCCGTGATTCAGAACAGTCCTTGACTTATGATCACAATTGAGCCCCATTGGTAAGCAAGACATTGCTTAAGTGAGTTTTGCTTCTTTGATGAGCTTTCTTGCCACCGTTGTTAAGCAAATCAATGAAGTTGTTTAAATTAGACTGAATCTGAATTCCCTGTTGACTTTACTTGGCAGAAGGTCTCAAAAGGGGATCCCATGACACTGGGATGCTGTGACCATTGTAAATATGAGTCAGTTGACAAATGTCTGAATTGTGATCATGTGATGACAGGGATTGTTCTGCCGGCATGTCTCAACCGCCTGTAATTACAGGGTAATTAGTCCAGGAAGACACACACTACACGATAAAAGGAAAACCCGAAAGTTTTTATAAACAGAAAAACAGAAACAGCTCCCTTTTTAAATGTCAAAGGGATTTTTTGGTGCACACAAGGCACAGGTTAAAGGTAGTCCAATTGCTTACCCAATAACTGGGAAATTGAGTCCAATTCTAAAGTCCAGAGAGTCCACACACACAAGCCTGAAGAGCAAAAACCACGATTTTGAGGAAACAATGAATCAGATAAACTGCCATGAGGCTAAAACACCAGGCTGCACTTTTATCTGTAGTACTAATTACAGCAGCCCCACCCAACCACAGGTGGCCTCATTTTCTCTTGTAATAATCCTTTAGTTGTTGTCTCCTATGCATCACTCTACGCATGCGTGGATGTGTCATTAATTCTTGTTCAGAATCCAGGGATGATACAGATGACTGATCTCCTCCTGGGCTGTCTGCCAAACTCCCCTCTTCCCTGTCACTCACGCTTCCTTGGTCAGAGGAGACTTTGTCGGCAGATTCTACTGGGAGCAAAACAGGCCTGCGGCATGTGGATGTCTCCCCTACATCCACCTCCACATTCCTTGGGGCAGGAGCTGGGCCAGAGCTAACCACAACAGGGATGATGTGACAATCATGTGTGAAAACCAGTTTTAAGTCACTTTATTTGTTGTATCTTTCAGTGATCACTAAATGAACTGAATGGATATTTGTTGTATCTTTCAGTGATCACTAAATGAACTGAATGGATATCCTTGATATCATTCAGTTAGTGACCATTGGAACTTACAACAGCACTAGCCACAAAGTTTAAAATAATGAAACAAAACTATTTTGTAAGACCAACAAACCCTGCAGATGTTAATCATATAGATTGAAAAAAGAAAAAGAAAAAAGTATATACAACAATTAGAGGATAAATCAGGAATTAAACAATTTTAGATGGAGGATAAAAAAATAGCAACAGAATATTTCCCAGAACTATACAAAAAAGAGGAAATAGAGGAACAAAATATATAGACATATTTAAGCCAATCTAAAATTCCAGAAATATCAGAAATTAACATAGAATGGAAAAAGACATAACACTACTAGAGTTAGAAAATGCAATTAGTAAAAACAAAAAACAAAAAGCTGCTGATTGACTCCTTTTTCTATAGTTTTTATATTTTTATATTTAGTTATTTTTATATTTTTATCTGTTTTAATATCTAATTAATTAATTGGGAATTGTATTTTAACTAATCTATATTTAATAATTAACTATTGGGGTTTTAGTGATGGATGTTTTTAATTATCAGATGGCATGAGTCAATGGGATTATTTTAGTAATTATTGGAATGAATGGAATACTGTGAATGAAAATGAATGGGAGGGGGTGATAGATGTAATGGAGTGGGTGGGGGAGATTATAATATGTATGAAGTGAATGAATATGACATGAATGGAATTTTTGGCACACCTGACGCTGGAAGGGCAGGAGGGGAGGGGACACTTATCTCTGGACCTGACGGGAACCCAGCTGAACTTTATAAAGAATTGCAAGAATCTATTTAAAAAATCTACTCTTAGTACTAAACAAAGGTAAAATGCCACAAATATGGAAGGAAGGATTAATTACTTTGATTTCCAAAGAAATTTCAAAACGACATTTGATTAGGTACTATAGACCAATTTTGTTACTAAATACAGATTATAAAATATTTGCTACAATAATTGCAGACTGTTTAAAGACATAATCAATGAGACAATACATGTAGGCCACAATGGTTTTTTATCAAACAGAAATATTAGAAACAATGTGAGAAATATATTAAATATTCTTCAATATTATGAAGTACAGCCCAATAAATCAGCAGCTTTAGTTTTTCTCGATGCAGAGAAGGCTTTCTATAATTTAAATTGGAACTTTTTTCTAAATCAACTAATAAGGATGAATTTTAAAGAAAATTTTATAAGAACAATACAAACCATATATACTAAACGAACAGCCAAGATCATTGTTAATGGAGATACCACAGAAAATATAAATATAGAAAAAGGAGTTTGTCAGGGATGTCCACTCTCTCCTCAAATATTTAATTTAGCAATAGAGCTTTTGTTGATACAAATATTGTACATTTGGCTAAAGATATTAAAGGACTGAAAATCAAAGGACGGTAATATAAGCTCCAAGAATTTGTGGATAATCTAGTATTTAATATTGAAGGACCATTAGAAACAGGAGGAAAATTTGTTGAAGAACTTAACGAATTTGGAAAAGTAGCAGGTTTAACAATAAACAAACAAAAGACTAAAATAATATAAAAAAAACCTGAACAAAAAAGAAATTACTTTTAGATGGACTATACCTGAGGGAATGATAATAACTTTAGAAGGTAGAAAGATTAAAGTAGATACTTTAGAACAAGCACAGGAAGTATATGAGCAAGTGCTGGGGTTAGATTTTGAACTGGAAAGTGGAGAACGAACAGAGAAAAGTAAAGAAGAGGACTTTGAACCAAGGCAAATAGATGAGGAGAGAGGAGAGGAAAAGAGAAGATTGGAGGAGGGGAGGGATAGGGAAAGAGAAGAGGGAACAAAAGCTAGATCACTGGGATTCGTGTGGCAGAAGACAGTCCTGGAGATATTCTGGTCCGATGCCATGAAGGGCTTTATAGGTCATAACCAACACTTTGAATTGTGACCGGAAACCGATCGGCAACCAATGCAGACTGCGGAGTGTTGGTGTGACATGGGCATACTTAGGGAAGCCCATGATTGCTCTCGCAGCTGCATTCTGCACGATCTGAATTTTCCGAAAACTTTTCAAAGGTAGCCCCATGTAGAGAGCGTTACAGTAGTCGATCCTCAAGGTGATGAGCATTTGAGTGACTGTGAGCAGTGACTTCCGGTCCAAACATGGCCACAACTGGTGCACCAGGCAAACCTGGGCAAATGCCCCCCTCGCCACAGCTGAAAGATGTTTCTCTAATGTGAGCTGTGGATCGAGGAGGACGCCCAAGTTGCGGACCCTCTCTAAGGGTCCCCCCCCAGGGTATTCGATGGACAGATGGAATTGTACTTGGGATGCAAAACCCACAGCCACTCCATCTTGTCAGGGTTGAGTTTGAGTCTGTTGACACCCATCCAGACCCCAACAGCCTCCAGGCACCGGCACATTACTTCAACTGCTTCACTGATTGGACAAGGGGTGGAGATGTAAAGCTGGGTATCATCTGCATACTGATGATACCTCACTCCATGCCCTTGGATGATCTCACCCAGCGGTTTCATGTAGATATTAAATAGTAGGGGGGGGAGGACCAACCCCTGAGGTACCCCACAAGGGAGCAACCTAGAGGTCGACTTCTGGCCCCACACTAACACCGACTGTGACCGACCGGAGAGGTAGGAGGAGAACCACAGGAGAACAGTGCCTCCCACTCCCAACCCCTCCAGCTGGCGCAGAAGGATACCATGGTCGATGGTATCGAAAGGCGCTAAGAGGTCAAGAAGCACCGGAACAGAGGATAAGCCCCTTTCCCGGGCCCGCCAGAGATCATCCATCAGCGTGACCAAAGCAGTTTCTGTGCTGTAGTCGGGCCTGAATCCTGAATGTTGAGGGCCTAGATAATTGGCTTTTTCCAACAGCCGCTGGAGCTGGAGCACTACCACCTTCTCAACAACCTTCCCCATAAAGGGAAGGTTTGAGACTGGCCGATAGTTGTTGAGAATGGCTGGGTCCAGGGAAACTTCTTGAGGAGGGGGTGCACAAGTGCCTCCTTATAAGGGGCCGGAAAGGACCCCCTCCCCAAGGAGGCATTGACAATCTCCTGGACCCAGCTCTGTGTCACCTCTCAGCTGTCCGAAACCAACCAAGAGGGACACGGATCCAATAGACAGGGGGCGGAACTCACATCTCCAATGGCCTTGTCCACTTCATCTGGGGTCACCAAGTCAAACTCCTCCCAGACAGATGGACAAAGATGTTTAGCCTCAGTCAGCTCGACTGACTCATTGTCAGCTGATATTGTTATGCAATTGGAGTCAAGGTCCGCCCGGATCCAAGCGACTTTATCTGCGAAAAACGAGTTAAATTCCTCCCCAACTCCCCCTTGATTTAGTAGGGAGCAGGTCACCCTAAACAGAGCGGCCGGGCGGGATTCCGCTGATGCAATCAAGGCAGCATGGTACGTGCATCTTGCCGCCTTGAGCGCCACTTTGTAAGTCTTAATGTGAGCTCTTACAAGTGTTCAATCGGATTCAGACTTACTCTTCCTCCATTGCTTCTCCAGACGTCTCTCCTGGTGTTTCAACTCCCGGAGCTCCTCGTTGAACAATGGGGCTCTACGGGGTCTAGTGCCACGGAGAGGTCGCAACGGCGCAATCCAGTCAAGAGCCTCCGCTGCAGCCTTGTTCCAGGCCTCAGCAAGAGACTCTGCCGAACTGTGGATGACTGTATCTGGAATAACCCCAAGCGCCTTCTGAAAACCCTCTGGATCCATCAGGCATCTGGGGCGGAACAACCTAATTGGTACCACCTCCCTGCGGGGAAGGATTGGAGCCAGGAAGTCAAGCCGCAGTAGAAAAGGCAACACTTCTAAGCCCCTTAGTCTTAGACCATTACTCAATTGAGAGGAATACCATGTCGGGTGCGTGCCCCCCCTTGTGAGTCGGACCCTTTACTACTTGGGTCAGGTCCATGGCTGTCATTGTGGCCATGAACTCCTGTGCCAGTCCAGAGGTTTCACCGAGTGACGGCAGGTTAAAGTCCACCAAGACAATAAGTCTGGGGAACCCCACCGCCAACCCGGCTACCTCCTCGAGTAGCATAGGCAGGGCCTGTGACCAGTGTTCTCTCTAAATTTTTTTTGGGGTGGGCGGAAAAGTATAGTGTCTGAGCGACAGTCCCTTCAGGACTGGGCGACACAGAAATAATAATAAAATTTCCCTCTCGGCTTCTGGGCAGGTTTGGAAAACTCTGAGTTGATGATGATTTTTAAGTGAGCGATTGCTCACTACTCAGCTTAGAGGGAACTATGCCTGTGACATGCAGCTGGGAGGCAGGTACGTGAGAAGCAAGCCCACCTGAACCCCTAAGTCCAACTTCACCAGGAGGGACTCGCAACCCGCAATCTCTGGAGCAAAGAGTCTACTTAGGCATAGGCTCTCCCTGGCTATAATAGCCACTCCTCCCCCCCTTCCCTGGGGTCGAGGCTGATGCCATATCTGAAACCCGGCTGGGCAAATTTCAGAGAGAGGAACTCCTCCCTCCGGGCCCAGCCAGATTTCAGTTACACATGCCAGGTCAGCCTCCTCATCCAGGATCAGATCCTGGATGAGGAGAGCTTTATTTACCACCGACCTGGCATTGAGTCTTAATAGAGTAACATATTAATTATTTAAAATATTTTTAAACTGTGTATTTTTTTCTCACAGATAATTTGCCCTGTACCTGAGGCCGTGAGCATCTGCTGTTTGGCTGCCACATCCCCCCATGTCAGAAGCTGTTTTCCCTCTCACCTGAGGACACAAGACTCTGCCCTTTGGCTGCTCCCCCTCCCCCATAGCCCCATAGTTCCTGCGATTGCCTATTGCCCATTGCACAATGGCAGGCAGAAGCACCATAGCTTCTGTCTGCCACCGGATTGGGTGGCAGCTACATGTGGCCAAAGGCTTGGAACAGAATCTCAGTGAATGGGCCAGGCCAAAGGGATCTAGGTGGAGGGCCAGTGATAGAAGAAAGCTGGCTGTAAGTAGGCTTAGGTGGGAGGGTGGAGCTGCAGGGTGGGAATCTGAAGGTCCCATTCCATCCAACACTGGAAGTTTTTAAGAAGAGATTGGATAAATGAAATGGTATAGGGCCACGATGGTGAACCTATGGCACACACAGGTGGCATGTGGCATATGCCATCATGTGAACCATTGCCTTAGCTCAGCTGATTTTTTGCTCACATGGAGACTCTGGAAGGGTGTTTTCAGCCTCCGGAGAACCTCTGGGAGGTTGGGAAAGGCATTTTCACCCTCCCCCAGACTTCAGGGAAGCCTTTGAACCTGGGGAGGGTAACAAAGGTGCCTACTGGGCCCACTGGAATTTGGGACCAATGCTATGGGGGAGTCGCATGCATGTGCAGGGGAGTGGAGTGCATGGGGGGATTGAATTATGGACATGTGCATGCACGTGTGCTTGATAGCACACACATGTGTGTTTTTGGCACCCAAGGAAAATCTATCACTGGTATAGGGCTTTTTGCCTGAGCAGAGGGTTGGACTAGATGTCCTCCAAGGTTCCTTCAATTCTGTTCTGTTATTTTATTATTCTCACCAGGCTTTTTGGAGAATATCGTTAGATTATAGTATCAGATTGTTAAATAGCATAGAAAGAAATACATGTTATAATAATGCAAAAGAATGAACAAAGAGATTGAAAAGACTTTTATGCTGAGGCATATACAATGTGTCTTTTTATTAGTAGATGTGGGGAGGATTCCAAACAGGGATTTTAGGGAATCTGTATCTATTTATTTGTTTCTTTGTCTGCATGAATCGCTGTATCAAGAACTGGAAATGCCAACATTTTACAGCCAGCTTACATTATTTATATTATAATATATGTATTATTTATTTATTTATTTTATTTATTTATTGGATTTGTATGCCGCCCCTCTCCAGAGACTCGGGGCGGCTAACAGCGACAATAAAACAGTGTACAATAGTAATTTGGTATTGATGATTAAAAATCAATTAATATAAAAACCAAACATACATACATACATACCATGCATAGAATTGTAAAGGCCTAGGGGGAAAGAGGATCTCAATTCCCCCATGCCTGGCGGCAGAGGTGGGTTTTAAGTTGTTTACGAAAGGCAAGGAGGGTGGGGGCAGTTCTAATCTCTGGGGGGAGTTGGTTCCAGAGGGCTGGGGCCGCCACAGAGAAGGCTCTTCCCCTGGGTCCCGCCAGGCGACATTGCTTAGTTGACGGGACCCGGAGAAGATCCACTCTGTGGGACCTAACTGGTCGCTGGGATTCATGCAGCAGAAGGCGGTCCCTGAGGTAATCTGGTGCGGTGCCATGAAGGGCTTTATAGGTCATAACCAACACTTTGAATTGTGACCGGAAACTGATCGGCAACCAATGCAGACTGCGGAGTGTTGGTGTAACATGGGCATATTTGGGAAAGCCCATGATTGCTCTCGCAGCTGCATTCTGCACGATCTGAAGTTTCCGAACATTTTTCAAAGGTAGCCCCATGTAGAGAGCATTACAGTAGTCAAGCCTCGAGGTGATGAGGGCATGAGTGACTGTGAGCAGTGACTCCTGGTCCAAATAGGGTCGCAACTGGTGCACAAGGTGAACCTGGGCAAACGTCCCCCTCGCCACAGCTGAAAGATGTTTCTCTAATGTCAGCTGTGGATCGAGGAGGACGCCCAAGTTGCAAACCTTCTCTGAGGGGGCCAGTGATTCTCCCCCCAGGGTAATGGATGGACAGATGGAGTTGTCCTTGGGAGGTAAGATCCACAGCCACTCCGTCTTGTCTGGGTTGAGTTTGAGCTTGTTGACACTCATCCAGGCCCTAACATCCTCCAGGCACCGGCCCATCACTTCCACTGCTTCGTTGGCTGGACATGGGGTGGAGATGTATAACTGGGTATCATCGGCGTATTGATGATACCTCACCCCATGCCCTTGGATGATCTCACCTAGCGGTTTCATGTAGATATTAAATAGCAGGGGGGAGAGGACCGACCTCTGATCCCCTACTAACACCGACTGCGACCGACCAGAGAGGTATGAGGAGAACCACTGAAGAACAGTGCCTCCCACTCCCAACCCCTCTAGTCGGTGCAGAAGGATACCATGGTCGATGGTATCGAAAGCCGCTGAGAGGTCAAGAAGCACCAGGACAGAGGACAAGCCCCTGTCCTGGGCCCGCCAGAGATCATCCATCAACGCGACCAAAGCAGTTTCCGTGCTGTAGCCGGGCCTGAATCCAGACTGCTGAGGACCTAGTTAATCAGCTTCTTCCAAGGACCGCTGGAGCTGAAGTGCCACCACCTTCTCAACAACCTTCCCGCATAAAGGGAAGGTTGGAGACTGGACGGTAGTTATTGAGTATGGCTGGGTCCAGGGAAGGCTTCTTGAGGAGGGGGCGCACAAGTGCCTCCTTATAAGGAGCCGGAAAGGACCCACTCCCCAAAGAGGCGTTGACAATCTCCCGGACCCAGCTCCGCGTCACCTCTCGACTGGCCGAAACCAACCAAGAGGGACACGGATCCAGTAGACAGGTGGCGGAACACACAGCTCCAATGGCCTTGTCCACTTCCTTAGGTGTCACCAAGTCAAACCTCTCCCAGACAGATGGACAAAGACGTTTAGCCCCAGTCACCTCGACTGACTCCTTGTCAGTTGACTCTGTTTTACAATTGGAGTCGAGGTCCGCTCGAATCCGAGCAATTTTATCAGCGAAAAATGTGTTAAAATCCTCGGCACTACTCTGCAAGGGCTCCCCAACTCCCCCCTGGTTAAGAAGGGAGTGGGTTACCCTGAACAGAGCGGCCGGGTGGGATTCCGCTGATGCAATCAAGGTGGCATGATACGCGCATCTTGCTGCCTTGAGTGCCACTTTGTAAGTCATAATATGTGCTCTTACAAGTGTTCGATCGGATTCGGACTTACTCTTCCTCCATCGCTTCTCTAGACGTCTCTTCTGGCGTTTCAACTCCCGGAGCTCCTCGTTGAACCATGGAGCTCTACGGGGTCTAGTGCCGCGGAGAGGTCGCAGCCGTGCAATTCGGTCAAGGGCCTCCACTGCAGCCTTGTTCCAGGCCTTAGCCAGAGACTCTGCCGAACTGTGGATGAGTGCATCTGGAAGAGCCCCAAGCGCCTTCTGAAAGCCTTCTGGATCCATCAGGCGCCTGGGGCGGAACAACTTAATCGGTTCCACCTCCCTGCGAGGGAGGATTGGAGCCAGGAAGTCAAGCCGCAGTAGAAAATGGTCTGACCATGACAAAGGCAATACTTCTAAGCCCCTTAATCTCAGACCATTACTCAGTTGCTCAGAGAGGAATACCATGTCGGGTGCGTGCCCCCCCTTATGAGTCGGACCCTGCACTACTTGAGTCAGGTCCATGGCTGCCATGGTGGCCATGAACTCCTGTGCCAGCCCAGAGGATCCGCCAAGCGACGGCAGGTTGAGGTCCCCCAAGACCATAAGCCTAGGGAACTTCACCACCAGCCCGGCCACCTCCTCCAGCAGCACAGGCAGGGCTGTTGACACGCAGCTGGGAGGCAGGTACGTGAGTAACAAGCCCACCTGAACCCCTAGGTCCAACTTCACCAGGAGGGACTCGCAACCCGCAATCTCTGGAGCAATGAGTCTATGCAAGCACAGGCTTTCCCTGGCTATAATAGCCACTCCTCCCCCCCTTCCCTGGGGTCGAGGCTGATGCCATATCCGAAACCCGGCTGGGCAGATTTCAGAGAGAGGAACTCCTCCCTCCGGGCCCAGCCAGGTTTCAGTCACACAAGCCAGGTCGGCCTCCTCATCCAGGATCAAATCCCGGATTAGGAGAGCTTTATTTACTACCGACCTGGCATTGAGTAGCAACAGCTTGAGCCCAGGGCCAGAGTTACACTCATCACCAGTGCCTTGAGTTAAGCTCATGGAGCCGGAACAAGGGATCGTTATTAAGCAGCGATCCCTCCTTCCCCTGGAACGGCTAGCTCCATGGCTTCCGCCATATCTGCCTCTCCCCAGCAAGACCGGGATATTCTGACCCTCCGCCACCCCAGAGATAAGTGTTCCCCCACCTCCTGCCCTTCCAGTGTCAGGTGTGCCTGAAATTTCATTCATATCATATTCATTCATTTCATACATATTATAATCCCACCCACCCACCCTGTTCCATCTATCACCCCCTCCCCATTCATTTCCATTCACAATATTCCATTCATTCCAATAATTACTAACATAATCCCATTCATTCATACCATAAATACATTAATCCCTAAAAAATAGTTAAAAAATTAAAAATACATAATACATATACCAGAAATATAAAAATAGCCTAAATGTACTCATTAATATATGATTATTACTATGGAATTATTTCAATTCTACAAAGAGACAGAATAATCTTGTAATGTATTCCCTTAGTCTTAATCTTTTATGAAAGGAACATACTTTTAGAAAATACTTGTTCTTCTGTAGATTTTATCTTGAGTTTGATTTAAAACCTCTAACGTTTTAGGGTTTTTTTGTTTATTACAGGTGGAAGCAAAACTGATTGACAAATTGGATAGCTTGATGTCAGAAGGAAAAGGTGATGAAGCTTACAGAGAGCTCTTCAACAGTATGTGAGTAATAAATGTATTTTAAAAATTCTTTTATCAAAGAGTATTTGATTAAATGAGTAAATAATGTATATAATGTTTACATTGTGGGAGAGAAAGGAATTTCTTTCTATTTCTGGTATTTCTTTGTTAGATCTAGAATATACAGTACTTATTAAGATCCTAAATAATTACTAATATTTTAAAGTGAAATGCCTATTTTCAAGACAGCATTTTTCAGAACATTTCTCAATGGAATAAAGTTACAAAAAGTATTGGCTCTTTTGAACTTTTTTGTTACCTACATTTAACAAGTAGTAGCATGCCTACAGAAAACAAATGCTATACATAATTAAATTAGCCAATGAGATCAATTTTTTTTCCGGTATAAATTTTTTTATTTTTCTCCACCATGAAATAAAACAATATATAGTTATACACACAACAACAATGCTTAAAATCAATCATATACAAACTTTTCTTTTCTCATTACTCACTCAATGGAGGGTCTTATCTCTCCCCGTATAAAATTTTATGTTAATTTTATACATTATTAGCAATTCTTAAAGTTCTAAATTAAAATTTTCCCCTCACAAAAGGTTACAACAATGTAAAGAATAATAAAATCTCTTTTATCTAAATTTAATCTTATATCATATAGCTATATATGTATCTTTAGTAAAAGAAACTATTCATAATATGTCACCTACATCGTAAAATAAAGTTCTATATGTTTAAATCTAAACAATAAGTGTTATATCATTATATAGTGCTACCACCATTTCTCATCTTTGCCATCTGGCTTGCAAAGCTTAAATCAAATTCTCTTGTTTCAATTTTTCCAAAATTAAGCAATTACAAATACATACCTAATGTTTCTCTTAATTTTCTATCCAATCATAAAACTTTCTCCAAATTTTATAATAATGCGAGTCTTGTTTATCTTTAAGTTTCAAAGGCAATCTACTCATCTCTGCACAATCCATAATTTTTCTCAAAACTTCCCTTTCCATGGGTATCCTATTCAATTTTCAACATTGTGCATATACAATACTAGCTGCTGTAATTATATGTATAATTAAATGCGTCTCTTCTTTATCAAAATTATCTGGTAAAATACCCAGAAGGTATATCTCAGATCTAAGATCAACAGTCTTAAAATCTTCTGAATCCAATGTTGAATTCGTGTCCAAAATTTACGTGCTTCCGGACAAGTCCACCACATGTGATAGAATGAGCCAGGTAACTCACTGCATTTCCAATAGTTCATCAACAGATTCTGAAACATTTTCACTAACTTTTGTGGTGATATATGCCATCTATAAAACATCTTATACATATTTTCCTTAAATGCAGTTGTTATTGTCATTTTATAATTTCTCTCCCATAATTGCTGCCAACAATCTCTGTCTATTGTGTATCCTATATTTCTCATCCATTTTATCATTGTGTCCTTAACCTGCTCGAATTCTAATTCAATTGTTAAGAAGTATTTGTAAATTTTTTTGATCAAGTTAACATCCTGACTCAATAAGATTTGATCTAATTCTGTTTTTTGTAAGTTAATACCTTCTGTTTTAATGTCTTCCTCAAATTTTGATTGTAACTGTAAATACATAAAACAATCCAGTTTTATGCCTTGTTTTTCTAATTCTTGAAGTGGTTTTAACTTCAATGATTGTGTCACTATATCCTTATATCTTAAAATATTAGACCAGTTTATTCTATTGGGGTGCATAAATACTTCTATTATCGATATCCCAAATGGTACTTTTGAGTAGTGTTTCGCTTTCATCTTTTCCCAAATTGCCATCAACGAACTTCTTATAATATGTCTCTAAAAGTAACCATGTATGTTCTTCTCATACCACATAAATTCGTGCCAACCTATTTGCAAGTCATGTCCTTCTAACACCAATAGTCTTTTATTGCTAAGTAAAAGCCAGTCCTTTACCCATGCCATTGCCGCTGCTTGGTAATAGAGCTGAGATCAAATTAAATTCATTTATTCATTTATCTGTTGGACACTTATAGGGCAATATATGTATTCAATCTGTCTAAAAACTAAAATTGGTAAAAATTCAATTCAACATTGATTTCACTGGAGTTAAGCATCTTCTCATTTGCAATGGTTTAGATTAACATAAGTCATCTTTAATAGTAAAATAATAGGAATAGAATTTGCAGAAATATTAATAAATACATTAGTAATACAGTGGTACCTCATGATACGAACGCCCCGCCATACGAACAACCTGAGATACAAACCCGGGGTTCAGAAATTTTTTGCCTCTTCTTACGAACATTTTCCATCTTACGAACTCACCGCCATGCCAGCCACGCCGCCCGGCTGTCACCTTTTAAAACAGCCGGGGGGGTTCCCAGCGGCCTCCCGAACCCAAACGCCAAACCCGAACTTCTGGGTTCGGTGTTTAGGAGACCGCCGAGAAGCCCCCCCTGGCTGTTTTAAAATGTGACAGCCAGGCGGCGGGGCTTCTCAGCGAAAGTTCAGGTTCTGGAGGCCGCTTTGGGTTTTTGGCTAGGAGGGAGGGCAGGAGGTCCGGCGCTGGGGGGAGGGAGTCAGGAAGGTCCTGCTCCCCCCCAGCGAAAAACACAAAGACAGTCTGCCGCCGCCCGCTTGAGCCAGGATTCAGCTTCCCATTGCTCCGCGGGCGGCGGCAGACCGCCTTTGTATTTTTGGCTGGTGGGGGGTAAGCAGGAGGCGCAGGATTGGGCCGGCGGCGGGCGTGGGGTGAGGCAGCAGGTCTGCATCCTGGGCGGGCGGGGCGGCGGGCAAGGAGGCGAGAGTGCGTCCGACTCGGGGCTGGCGGCACCCGATGCAGCGGGGAACATCGTTGCAGGAGGCAGGAGAGGATCGCGCCGCAATCTTCCAGGCCGGGGAGGCTCAGCGATGGAAGGCAGCCGCCTGGCCCGGGAGGCTCGGACAAAAGGGGCCGGGGCTGGAGCCGCTGAGCCTCGCCGGCCCAGAAGATCGCGGCGCGCGGTGCCTGCGGCGGCCAGGGAAACCGAGCCGGGCGTAGCGGCGATGGCAGCGGCGCTGCTGCTCCGGTTGCCCGGTCCTCTCCTGCCTCCCGCGCTGATGTTCCCCACTGCGTCGGGCGTTGCCAGCCCCGAGTCAGACGCTCCCGAAGGTGGTCTTTGCATCGTCCCAGGAAAGCAAGCAGCAGGGCGGGCTGGCAAAGTCTCCTGCTGCTTAGCTCCTCCTGTCCAGCCCGAAGCCGAAAGAAAAACGTGGAGGCTGGTGAACAAAGGGCAGAACTTTTGGCTTCTGGATGGATGGGAGGAGCTAAGCGGCTGGAGGAATCAATGTAAAATGCCGCTGGGCTGGCAACGAAAAACATGGAGGCTGGTGAACAAAGGGCAGAATATTCGGCTTCTGGATGGATGGGAGGAGCTAAACGGCCGGAGGAATCAATGCCGCTGGGCTGGCAACGTCTCCAGCTGCTTAGCTCCTCCTGTCCAACCCGAAGCCAAAAGAAAAGCGGCGGAGGCTGCAGACAGGCTTTGGGTTTTTGGCTGGGGCGGGAGGGAGTTAGGAAAGTCCTACCTCTCCCCCCCCAGCCAAAAACACAAAGACAGTCTGCCACCGTCCGCTTGAGCCAGGAGGAAGAAGCGGCGTGCGGCTTCAGCTTTCCATCCCTCCACGTCATTTCACCCCTCCTGTCCTGGCTCAAGCGAGCGGCAGCAGACAGGCTTTGGGTTTTTGTCTGGGGGGGGAGAGGGAGTTAGGAACGTCCTACTTCTCCCCCCCCAGCCAAAAACACAAAGCCGGTCTGCCACCGTCCGCTTGAGCCAGGAGGAAGAAGCGGCGTGCAGCTTCAGCTTTCCATCCCTCCACGTCACTTCGCCCCTCCTGTCCTGGCTCAAGCGAGCGGCAGCAGACAGGCTTTGGGTTTTTGGCTGGGGGGGAGAGGGAGTTAGGAAGGTCCTACTTCTTCCCCCGCAGCCAAAAACACAAAGCCGGTCTGCCACCGTCCGCTTGAGCCAGGAGGAAGAAGCGGCGTGCGGCTTCAGCTTTCCATCCCTCCACGTCACTTCGCCCCTCCTGTCCTGGCTCAAGCGAGCGGCAGCAGACAGGCTTTGGGTTTTTGGCTGGGGGGGGGAGAGGGAGTTAGGAAGGTCCTACTTCTCCCCCCCCCAGCCAAAAACACAAAGCCGGTCTGCCACCATCCGCTTGAGCCAGGAGGAAGAAGCGGCGTGGAGGAATGGGAAGCTCAAACCGCCGCCGGCTTCAGCTTCTCATTGCCCCGTGGGCGGCGATGTGTGTTTGGTTGGGGGGGAGCAGGAGAACCTTCCTAACTCCCTCCCCCCAGCACTTTGCCCAGCACCACAGGCAGGGCGAAGCAACATGCAGCAAAGGGAGGCTCAAACTGCCGGCGGCTTCAGCTTCCCATTGCTCTGCAGGCGGCGGCAGACCGCCTTTGTGTTTTTGGCTGGGGGGGAGCAGGAGGACCTTCCTGACTCCCTCCCCTCAGCGCTTCACCCAGGATGATATGCATGGCAAAGGGGCGGGAAGGATCGGGAGGCTCAAGCCTCCTTCGGTGGTGGCAGCCAGTTTGCACACATTAATTGCTTTCCCATTGATTCCTATGGGAAACAATGTTTCGTCTTACGAACTTTTCACCTTACGAACCTCCTCCCGGCACCAATTAAGTTCGTAAGACGAGGTATTACTGTATATAATTTTAATTCTTGGTTGAAAGGGTGTCATATTTGTATATTTACTATGTCTGCATTGTACTAATTCCCACAACAATCATCATGCAATAAATGTCTGGATTTTAAACTAATCTTTGGAACAAAAAGCAAACGTTTAATAATGTGTTTTCAAAATTTTAACATGGGTGAAATTAAGGAACCCTTGAAAAACCTCAGCAATCAAAGCTAATATGTTTATTAGAATGTCCCAATATATTATATACAGATTAATCAAATGAAAAAAAAGAAGCATGTATAATCACATTGGTTGTTTGCCATCAACTATTTCATCACCTAACTAAATAATATCACCAGTGCCCAGTTGGGTAATGAAATTGATGATATTATCTACTTGGATAATGAAACACCTGTAAGTAAACAACGGAGAGCAACAAGAAGTCCACAGTTTGTCCCTGAATCTACAGATATGTTCTTCTGTTGGAACATACCCCATATTACCTGCTATCCCACTATCTTTGTGAATTTGGAATTTTGTAATTTGGAATTTATTTAGATAAACATCTATAATATTGTGTTGTAAAATAAGACAATGCTCAAACTAAGTGCCTTAAGATGATAGTTTCATAAAGGGCTGGGTAAATGTTAACATTTTTTAATATTTTTAGTTGAACCTGCCCAGATTTTATAATCATGCAGTTCAAAACAATTCCATTTAAGGTCATTCATGCACATTAAAAGTTTGGTTGATTTCAAAAACATTATTATACATTGTTCTGTCGAGATCTCTGGTAGAATCCTCCCGAAAATTCACAGATACAAATTTCAGACACACACACGTTTGAAAATTCAAAACAATGTTCTTTATACCGAAAATTCAAATAAACTAAGCACTCTTTTTGTATAGCAAAGAGCACTCATCTCCAAACAAACTGGTAATTTGTACAAGTCCCTTATCAGTTCTGAGATACTTAGCTTGCAGCTGTGAGGCAATTCACAGTCCTTCTTCTTTCACTTTGCTCTGGTTTAGTTTCAAAGCTGGGAAAAATCAGCACACAAAGGTTGAAGTCAGCAAGGCAGGCACGAAACACAATGATCAGATAATCCTCCACAATGGCCAAGCCACAGGCTGCTATTTATAGCAGCCTCACTAATTACCACAGCCCCACCCAACCATAGGTGGCCCCATTTTCTTTGATAATAATCTCTCAGTTGTTGCTGCCTATGCATTGCTCTCCGCATGCGTGGGTGTATCATTAACTCTTGTTCCGAATCCAAGGAAGAGCTAGATAATTGATCTCTTTCTGAGCTGTCTGCCACACTCTCCTCCTCCCTGTCACTCATTTCTTCTTGGTCAGAGGAGCCTTCATCAGCAGATTCCACCGGGAGCAAAACAGGCCTGCGGCATGTGGATGTCTCCCCCACATCCACAGTCCTTGCGGCAGGAGCTGAGCCAGAGCTAATCACAACATAAATGGTCTTAAAAAAGAAAGAATTGGATATTAATGGTACTTAATGTGTATTGCAATCTTAGAAAATTATAGTTATCAGTTATTCAACAGGCTTTATTTAAGGAGCCTGGAAAGTCATCAGATACATTTCTTCTGTACAAAACATATACCTATTAGTATAATATTTTAAAGCTGTTCCACACAACGAGGTGGTGCAGTGGGTAGAGTGCAGTACTGCAGGCCACTAAAGCTGACAGCTAGATCTGCAGGTCAGTGGTTCAAATCTCATTACCGTCTCAAGGTTGTCTCAGCCTTCCATCCTTCTGATGTGGTAAAATGAGGACCTGGATTGTGGGGGCAATAGGCTGGCTCTGTTAAAAAGTGCTATTGCTAACATGCTATTGCCGCCCTGAGTCTAAGGAGAAGGGCAGCATAAAAAATTGAATGAATGAATGAATGAATGAATGAATGAATGAATAAATAAATAAATAAGCAAGCAAGCAAGCAAGCAAGCAAGCAAGCAAGCAAGCAAGCAAGCAAGCAAGCAAGCAAGCAAGCAAGCAAGCAAGCAAGCAAACAAATTTCTTCAAAAAGTGTAGCTGATGACTCTGTTTCATGGTTAAAAATAAAAAAAATCAGGGCTCTATCTTGTTCTATGGAAAGCAATAATCAAGAAGATATATGCAGAAGGTACTTATCCAGTAGGTATACAGTTTACCTACTATACAGTAGGTAAACATGCATGCATATGGATTTGGGGATAAACATTTGGGGGAAAAGTATTCTGATATCTATTATTTAATTATTTAAGCTGTGTGTATTGGTTATGACTCTACTGACTTGTATTTATTCTTTATTCTGGAGAACAGGGAAATAAGAAATTGGGATAATGCATATCATCAAGAACTTGTCAATTATTTAATGGTTAAATAAATGAAATTAATATGCATAAACAATACCAAGGAAGTATATTTTTTTAAATCCCAGGAAAAACCTTTTCCTGTGGCAGTTACAATGCAGTAAATTGAGTGGGTGCAGAACTACTGTTGGTTGAAATATGTGGGGGAGGGGGAAACTTACATTGAGAAGATCTGAAATCTCATCAAACAGGAGCAGTGAAATGGAAAATGCTGTCTTCTAGGTAACAAAATTTTCATTTTTCCCAAGATGTCAAAATGCAAGTTTAATTAAGTACAGTAGTATATAATAAAATCCTGGCTCTTTTGAATATAATCTCTCCCCTTCTCTTTCTCTGCAGATGATAGATAGATAGATAGATAGATAGATAGATAGATGGATGGATGGATGGATGGATGGATGGATGGATGGATGGATGGATGGATAGATAGATAATTTGTATTTTTTTTCTGTATGTATGTGTGAATCTGTATATGCACACTTGCCTGTAAACACATATATAGGCACACACATATGCATAAACATATTTCTTTCTATGTTGAGTTGGAGTTGGCTAATCTTAAAAAAATCAATTTGCCTTGTCAATGCTTCCTGGAGTAGAATTCCACTTTTTGGTCCTTATCCCAGGTAAGACAATATTTGCAGTTGTGTTTTATATAAAATAACAGATATTAGAATGAACAGATATTGCTAAGACATTTTAGGTATCTTTGAGAATAAATTGGTTGTTATGGAGACTAGTAAAAATAAATGCTGATATTTTGCCCTGGTTTCATTCCTTCTAGCCTGCTGAAGAAAATTGAACATGAAACATGGAGAGAAAGTGGTGTTTCATTAATCGCCACTGTAACCCGTCTTATGGAGAGGCTGCTGGACTACAGGTGAGTAATGGATGTATGCTTTACAGCAATGAATGAATCATTTTGGGAAGAATATAAACAGATACATTGAGTTGTCAGATTTTGTACATTATACAAAATGTAGTCATGTAGATCATCCTACAGGCAATATGCAAACGATGAACTTATATTTCAATAGTGCCCCACATCTTAGACTCCTTATCTGTGGAAACCTTGCATGTCACAGAAGAAACTTCTTACAGAATCAGAATGACACGCAATCTTTCTGTGCCCAGAAAGTTTTTCCCTTCCTTCCAAATGTTGGGATGGCATATTCAGGAAATATTTATGGAATCTAATTATTCATAATGTATAAACAGTTCTAATTACAAGCTTTATAGTAATGAAAAATCTGTAGATGAGTTTGCTACTGGTTGTATTTCAATCAAATCTAGACTTGCTTTTAGTACCATTAAAATCATGGGTAAATGATTTGGGGTCTCATGAAAGGGCAAAACAAAGTGATTTAATACATTATTATTGTTGTTGTTGTGTTGTTGTTATTGTCATTATTATTATTACGTTACGTTACGTTACATTACATTACATTACAGGAATAACGTCTGTGCAATGTTCTGCTTCTAATGACAAAATAAGTTGATTGGCATTAGATACAGTGCCTATTAACATGAAATTGGCAGGGAGTGGGAATGAAATTCTTCTTTCCCCCTGTCCTTGATTGTCCTTGCTATACCATGTCAAGAATGAATTCAATATCAGATAGCTTCTTTATCACATAAAGAAAGCATTCAATATTGTCTTTATTTTTATTGTACAAGGTTCTGCAACTGACAGAATTATATATAGAGAATGAATCATCTTAGATTCTTTACCTGCTTATGCTCTCCAGTTTCCCTGAACTATGCTTTCTAAAATGAGTGACAGGACAAGCCATTGTATCCCCCCCCCAATACACATATATGTATGTATGTATGTATGTATGTATGCATGCATGCATGCATGCATGTATATATGTACTGTATTTTTTGGAGTATAAGACGCACCTTAAGTTTGGGGGAGCAAAACAAAGAATGTGGGAGTTTTTTAAATATTATAATTTTTTCTTGGGGATTTCTGGTGGACAAAAAGAGAATGTCAAAAAAATTGTGTGAGGGATTTGGTTTCCTCATTTCATATTTGCCAACAAACCAAGGCTAACCATGGGGGAGGGGGTTGTTTTTTGATATGGCATAGCAAAATGCAACATAGTGCATAGAATTCACAGAAACAAGATATAAAACATGTATCGAAATATAAAACACCAAAGCAATGAATTATTTTACAAACACACAATATGAGAGTTGAATATAATTAAAAAGTTTTGTTCTAGTTAAGCATTGTCCAGATTTTCCTTGGAAGATCAAGTCAAAAGGGCATTGTATATAATTCAATGTAGACTAACCTCTTTGTGGGGCATCCTAGGAAATGTGACTTTGTCACTGCTAAATAGTTTATACATTCTGACTGCTGACCTTACAAGGATTTCCCAGCAAGAAGCAGTAGCATGAAAACTTATTTCCATATTAAGTATGACAATCCTGTTCCCCCTGAGACACAGTTTCTTTTATTAGTGAATTTTCAGAGCTGCCTGCCACCTGAAATGCAATGCTCTGTTTTGGTCTCCACACACTCCATTTTTTGAATTGGGGAGGGGATCATGGCACTTCTGCCTGAAAACACTATTCTCCTCATTTCAAAAATGGAGTGTGTGGAGATCAAAACAAAGCATTGTGTTTTGGGCAGCAGGCAGCACCGGCTGCACGCCCCATTTTTGGAATTGGGAGAAAGGTGGTTTTGGGCTGCAGCGCCGGCCAGAATCACCCACTGCATGAAATGCAATGTTCTTCTTTTGCCTCCTCAAGCCCCATTTTTGGAATGAGTTTTCTGGGTGCAGCGCCGGCTGGAGCCATTCACTGCCCACCCATCTCCATTCCAAAGACAGAGCTTGAGGAGGCAAAAGCATCATGTTTCAGATGGTGAGTGATTTTGGCAGCTCAAAGCCACTTTTCTCTCTGATTGCTAAAATGGGTCATACAGCCGGCGCTGCCTGCCGCCCAGAACTGATTCCTCTGTTTTGATCTCTGCATGCCCTGTTAGCGCCACAAATAGCATCTGAGAAATAAATCAAGTTTCAGTCCAATCGTGCCACTCAAGGTTCGATTTTTTAACAGAGCCATGCTGGCCACGCCATCTTCATTCCGATACTAACATCTTCCCAGCACCCACCCAGGTTAAAGTTCATACTACACCCCCACAGCCACAGGTCCATCACGAGACCCAATCCATGGCAGGGATTACACCAACTTCCTCTTTTCTTTTAGTTGGTGTAGAACAAAAGATGACCTTGGCTCGAAGAAAGGAATTTGTTTTGTCTTATAACTTCCTCTCACTCACTGCCCATCCCAATGCCCCTAATGCTAAACTATTGTGGCAGGCCAAAGTCTCTGTATCTACACAATGGCTTTGGCCTGACAGGTGCCCCCACTTCGCAAGGACCACCTCCTGTAATATATAATAAAACATATAGGAGTTAGTATCACTCTTAGACTCTTCCCCCCCGCCCCAGTGGGACACTTTGGTTTGATTGGGTAATTTTTGTGGAACTGTTTAATTAACCTATCAGCCTTGACATCCCGACTCTTAACCCAGGTAGCCTCCGACAGAGCGTACCCCTTCCAATTAATCAAGTACTGCAAATTACCCCAGAAAATGTGAGAATCCAATTTTTTTTTTCACTTCATAGTTGGTTTCCCCCTGTATCAATACAGGGGGAGGGGGCAACTGTGCATTTGACCTAATGTTGGACCCGATTACCGGCTTAAGCAGGCTGCAGTGAAACACAGGGTGGATCCTACCAAGGATTCTAGGCAATGCAAGCTGCACCATGACCAGGTTGATTACTTTCACAATTGGGAAAGGGCCCAGAAATCTGGGACCTAGCTTTTTGCTAGGCAGTTTTAGTTGAATGTATTGGGTTGACAGGAAAACTTTATCTCCCACTTTAAAAGAGGGTTGGTCTGCTTGATTCTTGTAAGCTTTCTCTGCTTCTGCCAGCACCTTCTTGGTGTCCTCCCATCCTCTCTTTAATCTCTCCATCCACTCCACCAACATGATGGACAAGGGAGGTTCTGTAGGTAGTTCTGGCATGGGAACAAAATCTTGTCCACTGGTGACCTGAAAAGGAGTTAGTCCTGTACTGCTGTGTACGGAGTTGTCATACACTACTTCTACGAAAGGCAGTAATTCAGCCCAGTTGGTTTGTTGGTAACTCACATAACATTTGAGGTATTGTTCCACCAGGGCGTTAGCTTTCTCTGCTGCTCCATTTATGGAAGGGTGGAATGCAGAATTAAGTCCTTAGGTGGAACCAATGGTGTGGATGAATTCTCTCCAGAATCTTGCGGTGAATTATTATTATTATTATTATTATTATTATTATTATTATTATTATTGGGGAGATCTACGCATGCGTCGCCTGAGCTAGACGCACCGAGGGAGAGCTCTCCCATATGAAGAAGAAAAAAATAAAAGTTAACCCTTAACTACCCTCTCTAGCTTACTAAAAGTGGATTGAGAGGAGAGTGAACTGAATAAGCTGTTGGAAAACTTTACCAGAAGGAGTTAAAAGTTGAAGCAAACAACTTTTTTTTACGCGGTTGGGGGAAGAAGTGAGCACAAAGGGAAAATGGCGTCTGCTGTGGAGCTGGAGGAGAAGATGGACACGCTGCTTAAAGGTTTTGCTGATATGGGCAAATTGCTCCAAGAAATGAAAAAAGATTTATCGGCATTGGGAGCTGGAATGGTGGAACTGAAACAACAAACCAAAACTCAAGATCAAAGGATTGGAAAGCTGGAAGCTGGGAAATCTCACCAGGAAATTCGCATCATAAATCTTGAAGATAGACAGCGTCGTGCTAACATACGCTTGAGAGGCTTCCCCAAAGATTTTTTGGGGGGGCAAACAACTTATTCAAGAAATCCTCCAGTGGTTTATCGAGAACAAAGTTACATGTGAGTTGCAAGAATTTGAAAGAGCGCATTGGGCTTTTGGACCTCGTAAGGGTGATTCAAAAGACATTGTTATTAGATTTGTTTCAGAAAGAAGAGCTGCAGAGATTTTTAAAGAACTCAAACAGATTTTAAACTTACGTTACAAAGCTTTTCCAATACGTGTTTTAAAAGATTTATCTGCTGAGACTCTCAAGATGAGAAATCAGATGAGAGAGGTCTCTTCTCAGCTGTATGAAAATGGAATCAAATTTTCTTGGAGATACCCTGCCACCATTATTGTGTTTAAAGACACCAAATATTTTCAGGCAAAGTCATTAGAAGAAGGAAGAAAGCTGCTTTTACAATTGGGATTAAATCCAGAGGAAGCAATGCAGACCCAGGCATCGATCGACCAGCCAGATGCAGCAGAACCGTTTCACGAGTCAGAACAAACCAAAGAGGAGAAAATTGCCGAGCTTCAAAGAGAATTGGCCTCACTTCAATTGGAGAAGCGAGATGAGCCACGTATCACCAGACAAAAGAAAAAAATAATAAACTGAACTGAGTTGTCGTGCTAATATGGTATTAAGTTTTTCAACTAATTAACCTTTTTTCTGTACTTTTGTATTTCTTGTTGGGGGTTCATGCTAGTTAACAAGGGGAGAGGAGGGAAGGAGGGGGGAATCTTTTATTGTCTTGTAAAATGGGGGAGAAGGGAGGGCTTTCAGAGGGAACGTAGATCTAAGAGTGCCTCTCAGTAACGGAAGGTTTTTTCCGTTGCCTTCCCCTGGGGGGGAGGTCAGGTTAGAGGCACCAGGGTGTGGATTCATTGGGAAAATAAACAATTCTCCGGCAGGCTCTGTTTTGTTGAAAGAGGAAATGCATTTAGTTTATGTAAATGGGTGATTTAGGCCTTCTATCTCTCAATGTAAATGGTCTTTCATCACAGAAAAAGCGATGTAGAATCATGAAGCTGGCTAAAGACTGTAAGGCAGATATTTTATTCCTTTCAGAGAGTCATAAGGGAAGGGAAAAAACAAATAAATTAGTAACAAATATAGAATGGGAAAAAGTTTATCAGTCGAAAGGAACGAACAAAGCAAAAGGGGTAGCTATTTTGGTTCACAGAAGAGTGGATTTTCAGTTAAGCAATATTAAGAGGGACAAGGATGGCAGAATGTTATTTATTAAGGGGAAAATAAGAAATAATCTAGTAACTCTAGCGGTTATCTATGCCCCTAACGTAAATGCAAAACAATTCATAATAAATGTGAAACGGAAATTAGATAATTTTGCGGAAGGTATAGTGGTTTTAGCAGGTGATTTTAATTTGGAATTAACAACAGGGAAGGGGGATAAGAAAAAGTTACATTTAAATAAAATTAATATGATGGACCTTCATCAAAACGTAGTTAAAAGAGATACTTTCTATTCTGCAAGACATAATAAATTTAGCTGTATAGATTACATGTTAATTAATAAAGCAGATAAGGTTAAGTTGAAGAAAGCAGAAGTGAAAGCTATCTGGCTATCAGATCACGCTCCTTTGTCAGCTGTGTTAGAAATAGAGGTTTGTAATAAACAAAGAATTTGGAGGTATAACCCCATTGTCTCTGCAAATGAGGAGAGTAGAATTAAATTACAAAAGGAACTTAATGGATTTTTTAGTATTAATGCAACAGGCGAGATTAAAGAAACAATAGTCTGGGATACACATAAAGCAGTGATGAGGGGTAACTGCATTAGTACGGAAGCTTTCCTTAGGAAATCCTGGAATGTTAAGAGAAATAATTTATTAAAAGAGATAGAATTAATCCAAGAAACCTTAACAATTACAAGAAACAGAGAATGGAATTTACTATTATCATTTAAGAAAAAGCAATTACAATTACTTGATGAGGAAAATTGGAATAAAATGAAGATGATTATGAAACATAGAATTAGAAGTTGGAACAACAAATCTATGAAGCAAATGGTACATTATTTGAAAAAAAGAAAAGAGAAATCTTTTATCTCTGCTTTAAAAGATAAGGATGGTCTAATAAAACGCAATATTGTAGAAATGGAAAAAATAATGAGAGATTTTTATGGGGAATTATATAAAAAAGAGTATGTTGTTTCACAAACTTCAGAGGTTAGAAAGCAATTAAAGAAAGAGGACAGCCAAATGTTAAATGCAAAAATTACAAGTGAGGAGATATCTAGAGTTATTAAGGGATTGAAACCTGCTAAAGCTCCTGGTGCAGATGGTTTTACAGCTGAATATTATAAAGTGTATATGAATGAATTACTACCGTATATGGAGAAATTGTTTAATAATGTAATGGAAACTTTTGAAACTCCACATGGAAAATGACATGGAAAATGTCAGAAATTATAATGGTCCCAAAACCAGATCGTGATTTAACGGATCCTAGTTCCTATCGCCCCATTAGCTTGTTAAATCAGGACTACAAGATATTTATGAAAATATTAGCAAATAGGGTGGAGAATATATTACCAAAAATAATTGGAGAAGATCAATATGGATTTGTGAAAGGAAGGAAAATCTTTGAACCAATAAGAAATGTGATTAATGTTTTACATCATGCTACCAGTACCAAAAGGAAATTAAGCATTTTAAAATTAGATGTTTATAAGGCTTTCGATAAAGTTAATCATGAATACCTATTTCAACTATGTAAAGATTTAAATATGGGAAATAAATTTTGTAAAGTTATAGAAACAATATATAAGGATAATGTAGCTCAAATTAGAGTAAATGGCAATAGAACAGAAATGATTAAAATTCAAAATGGAACTAAACAGGGTTGCCCATTATCCCCAATGCTATTTGCATTAGCAATCGAGACCTTAGCAAATAAAATTAGAAATGATAAGGAATGGAGAGGCTATCAAATAGGGGAACTTGAATTGAAATTAAACTTATTTGCAGATGATGCTATAGTAATGTCTGAAACCCCAATTGAAATGATGAAAAAAATAATGATATTACTTCAGGAATTTAAAGATCAATTTGGGCTTAAGGTTAATATAGAAAAATCAGAGATAATATGTTTAAATACTGGCCCCAAAGAGCAAATTGAAATTCAAAAAATCTCAGGATTGAAATTAGGTTGTAAAAAAATGAAATATTTGGGAATTTGGTTATTTAAAAATCCATCCAAAATAACAACGGCCAATTACAACTTAATATGGAAAAAAATCCAGAAGCAGATCAAAAATTGGAAGGGTAAAAATTTAGGAAGAATGGCTAAGATTAGGGCCCTTAAGATGATGATAATACCAAAGATGATGTATTTGTTTCAAGTTTTACCGGGTAGTTTTCCTGAGGCTAAATTAAGAGAATGGGATAATAGACTAAACTTTTGGATTGAAGGAGAGAAAAAATCTAGAATAAGGAAGCATTGGCAGTATGCACAAGAAAAAGAAGGAGGTTGGGGAAGCCCATCCTTAGTATTATATAGAAATGCATTTCAAATCGAAAGGTTAATCGAGCTACAGTTATGGGGGGAAAAGAAATGGGTAGAATTAGAAAGAGAAATTAATAATATAAATAATAAAGAATTATTATTTAAAAGTTGGAGTAGAATTGAAACCAGTACCCTAAGTGATCCTTTTAAAGCATGTTTAGAAATATGGCTTAAATGGCAGAGGATAAGTGGAATAAAGATATCCAAGCTATCAACGTTACATGTACTGAATATAGGGGACGAGGCTAAGTTAACTAGAATTATTAAAATATTAAATAGTAAAGGGGTAATGAGAATGGAACAGTTATATGAGAAAGATGGAAGAGTTAGTAGAACTAGATTGGAATGGTGGATCGGTAAACAGCAATGGTTGCAGATTAATGCAATATATATATATTTAAATAAAAGTGAGAATAAAGAAGCCTTCTTACGAGAAGAAAATAGCTTGGAAAAAATAATAAGGGTAAAGATAAATGAAAGTAAAGCACAAGCCAGTAACATATATTGCAGAGGGAAGAAGAAGTAGTTAAAAGTTTAACAAGATGTTGGCAGGATGACTTACAAATAGACGAAAGAGAAATGGAAGAAATAATAGTAAATATTTATAAGATTAAAAACACGAGAGTTAAAGAGATGAGAAGAAAAATCTTACATAAGTGGTACTATACACCGGTACAACTTGCATACTTCCAGGGGAAAGAGAAGGGTAAATGCTGGCATGGATGCCAGAAAAAAGGAATTTTTATGCATATGATCTGGGAATGTACAGAAATACAGAAATTCTGGAAGGTAGTCCAGAATGAAATTAATAAAATGTTAAACATTAATTGGATAATTACAAAAGAAACAGCAATCTTAATTAAATATAGGGAACTAGGAGAATCTAAAGAAATTAAAACTGTAGCATTGGAAAGTGCTCAAGCGGTGATAGTATTAGGATGGAAAGACTCTACAAAATGGACACTACAGAATTGGTACTGGTACATGGTGGATCACATACATTTTGAAATTATGGAAATAAGATTAAATAATTTTGATGAGAATAAACTAGAGAAGCTGATGGTGCGATGGAACAAGGTAAAAGATTATATGTTAAGTAGAATCTGTGATGTAAATACGAAAAATAAATTACAATCACTCTTTTAGTAAAAATCGTTCAAGATAGAGCCAAGGATCAATAGATAGACAAATAACTTAAAAGTCTTTGAATCCTTCTATAGGGGTGGTGGGGGTGATGGGGTGTGTGTGTTGTTTGGTGATGGGCACATGCACTGTGCACTGTTATATGTTTGTTTTCTGTAAACTTATAAAATCAATAAAATTTATTTTAAAAAAATATTATTATTATTGTTGTTGTTATTATTATTATTATTATTATTATTATTATTTATTAGATTTGTATGCCGCCCCTCTCCATAGATTTGGGGTGGCTTACAGCAATGTTAAAAACAATCTATAATGACAAATCTAATAGTTAGAATCTAAAATAACAATAATACATTTAAAAATTCTAAAAAAAACAAGAAACCCCAATATATGAAAACATACATACAATCATACACAGAAAACTACATACACATACACAGAAACATACACATACACATAAAACTACATAGGCAGGGGGAAATGTTTCAGTCCCCCCACGCCTGATGACAGAGGTGGGTTTTAAGGAGTTTACGAAAGGCAAGGAGGGTGGGGGCAGTTTTGATCTCTGCAGGGAGCTGATTCCAGAGGGTCGGAGCCGCCACAGAGACACCCCTGGGTCCTGCCAAACGGCATTGTTTAGTTGACGGGACCCGGAGGAGACCAACTCTGTGGGACCTAACCGGTCGCTGGGATTCGTGCGGCATGGGGTCCAGTGCCATGAAGGGCTTTATAGGTGATGACCAACACTTTGAATTGTGACCGGAAACTGATCGGCAACCAATGCAGGCTGCGGAGTGTTGGAGTAACATGGGCATATTTGGGAAAGCCCATGATTGCTCTCGCAGCTGCATTCTGCACAATCTGAAGTTTCCGAACACTCTTCAAAGGTAGCCCCATGTAGAGAGTGTTACAGTAGTCGAGCCTCGAGGTGATGAATGCATGAGTGACTATGAGCAGTGACTCCCGGTCCAAATAGAGCCGCAACTGGTGCACCAGGCGAACCTGGGCAAACGTCCCCCTTGCCACAGCTGAAAGATGTTTCTCTAATGTGAGATGTGGATCAAGGAGGACACCCAAGTTGTGGACCCTCTCCAAAGGGGTCAATAATTCCCCTCCCCCAGGGTGATGGATGGACAGATGGAATTGTCCTTGGGAGGCAAAACCCACAGCCACTCCGTCTTATCAGGGTTGAGTTTGAGTCTGTTGACACCCATATCAGATCGGGGAATTGGACTCCTCAATCTGATAAGATTCTACAGGGGACTCCATGCAACCTGTAAATGTGTTTTAGGAATAACTTAGCAAGATGTCTGGCTGTGGGTAGTCCTGAACAAGCGATGAAATGAATTTGTTTGGAGAACAAATCGATGACAGTCCAAATAACAGTATTGCCTTTGCTCTCGTTGAGTTCCATGATGAAATCCATCGCTATCTCTTCCCAGGGTCAGCTAGGATTGGCGACTTGCTGCAGCAACTCTTGCGGTTTACTAGGTCTATGTTTCCTGGTGGCACAGGTGGCACAACATCTCACGTAATCTTTGACTTCTGCTCGCATTCTAGGCCACCAGAATTGTCTCTGCACTAGGTGCAATGTTTTCAGGAACCCGAAGTGACCCCCTAGTCTGGAGTCAAGACTCTGTTGGAGGATCTCTAATCACAGACTGGCAGGCACATATAATTTGGTTCCCTTCCAAGCTAAACCTTCCCTCAGTGTTAGGATTTCCTTGTGGTTGTTGGACCACTGGTCCGTTGGCAAGGCAGACTTCAATTTGTTTTTCCACTCTTTCTCTCTTGGTGAGGGTTGTCTCCTAGTCTGGCCTTGGGTGTGAACTGGTGCAACCTTTTCTGTATTTCTCCAATTGGATGGATTTCTTCCTCTCTTTGGTTGTTGTGCTGGGATATGCATCAGTGTGAACTTGAATCGTTTAAAGTATTGGGCCCATTATACTGGCTTAGGAGAAGGTTTTCGAGGGGTCTTTAATGCCTCGAGGTCCTTATGATCAATCCAAACCTCAAAAGGAATTGTCTCTCCTTCTAGGAAATGCCTCCATGTCTCTAATGCCACATGGATAGCAAAAGCTTCCTTCTTCCATATGGCCCATCTCCTTTTGGTGGGGGTCAGCTTTTTGGAAAGGTATGCATATGATAACAACAGTCCTTTCCCATTCTCCTTTAACAACACAGCCGCTATTGTCACATCACTGGCGTCTGATTCACAAACTTTTGCTCTGGGCCAGGGTGTTGCAGAATTGGCTCTTTGGCAAAAAGTCTTTTGAGCCCCTCGAAAGCCTCCACCTGATAGGCTGAGAAGGTTTGGGCTTAGTAGGGGTAGATCCAGTCTTTATTAGTTCAGTTAGGGACAAGGCAACTTCAGCAAAAGTTAGAATGAATTGTTGGTAGAAGTTCGCAAATCCTAAGAAATTCTGCAATTGTTTGCATGTGCAGGGAGCTTGCCAATCAAGTACAGCCTTCACCTATGCCTCGGTTTGAGATACTGTATCCCAAATAGTCTACTGATGTTTTGTGAAATTCGCATTTGGAAAGTTTTACATAGAGTTTAGCAGCTAAAGGTTTCTTCAAGACCTGTCTCACCAATTTGATGTGGTCAGACAGATTCTGGCTGTAAATAAGAATGTCATCTAAATACACCAAAACTCCATTGTAAAGGTGGGTCCATAGAACTTCATTTATTTTATTTATTTATTTATTCATTCATTCATTTGTCCAATACATAAATACATAGGAAGAAAATAGACATGTGATAATATAAAAAGAGGGTGAAGGTGAACTTAGAGGAGAGGATATATGAAAGGAAGAGAATATATAAGATAGGTGAAAAAAAGGAAAGACAATTGGACAGGGGACGAAAGGCACACCAGTGCACTTATGTATGCCCCTTACTGGCCTCTTAGGAACCTGGAGAGGTCAATCGTGGAGAATCTAAGGGAGAAGTGTTGGGGGTTAGGGGTTGACACAATTGAGTCCGGTAGTGAGTTCCAAGCTTCGATAACTCGATTGTTGAAATCATATTTTTTACAGTCAAGTTTGGCACGGTTCGTATTAAGTTTGAATCTGTTGCGTGCTCTTGTGTTATTGCGGTTGAAGCTGAAGTAGTCGTTGACTGGTAAGACTTTGCAGCATATGATCTTGTGGGCAACGCTCAGATCGTGTTTTAGGCGTCATAGTTCTAGGCTTTCTAGGCCTAGGATTGTTAGTCTATTTTCGTAGGATATTCTGTTTTGAGTGGAGGAGTGAAGGGCTCTTCAAGGTGAAATATCTTTGGACATTTTCAAGGGTGTTGATGTCTGAGATGTGGTATGGGTTCCAGACAGATGAGCTGTAGTCTAGGATAGGTCTGGCAAAAGTTTTGTAGACTCTTGTGAGTAGGGTGAGGTTGCCTGAGCAGAAGCTGCGTAGGATCAGGTTGACAACTCTAGAGGCTTTTTTGGCGATATTGTTGCAGTGGGCTTTAGCACTTAGGTCATTCGATATTAGTATTCCAAGGTCCTTTACAGAATGTGGGTTGGCAGTGAGAGATTGTTTATTCAGTTCGTATGTGCAGTTAGGATTCTTTTTGCCAACGTGGAGGATAGAGCATTTGTTGGTTGATATTTGAAGTTGCCAGGTGTTAGACCAGTCTGAGACAAAGACCACGTCTTTTTGGAGAGTAAGTGTGTTATCAGTGGTGTTGAAAAGTTTCACATCGTCGGCAAAAAGAACACAGTTGCTTTCGATATGGTCACAGAGATCATTGATGTAGAGAATGAAGAGAGTAGGACCTAGTACGCTTCCATGGGGAACGCCGCTTATGACAGAGGCGGAGGTGGAGATGGCGCTACCAATTTTGACAATTTGTTGCCTGCTTGACAGGAATGCAGTAATCCAGTTGTGGAGGAGTCCTGAGATGCCATAGGATTTGAGTTTAGGAGTAGTTTGTCGTGGACCACTGAGTCGAAGGCTTTGCAAAAGTCTATATAAATTGCATCAATGGATTTTCCTTGATTGAGGAGAGTAGTCAAAATGTTTTTCCAGTGAAGTAGTTGTAGGTTGCAGGATAGTTTATTTCTGAATCCAAATTGTTTGTTTGAGAGTAGGTTATTAGATTCTAAGTAGAGGGTGATTTGTCGATTTATAATTGATTCCATGATTTTACAAGGGACGCAACAGAGAGATATTGGTCTGTAGTTGTCCACTCGTGAAGGGTCTCCTTTTTTGAAAATGGGGATGACTATTGCTTTTGACCACAGCTTAGGGAGCGTGCTGGTCCTGAAGGATTTTTGGAAGATAATGCTTAGGGGTTCAGCGAGAGCAGAAGAAAGTTTCCTTAGGAAGTATGCACAGAGACCATCTGGTCCGGCAGATAGGGAGGGTTTGAGGTCACGGATTGCTTTTTCTACATTGTCTACAGTGAAGACAATTTGGGTTAGGTTTTTTTAGTGGGTTAGAGGTGCGATTTGCGAAGATGGGGGAAGAACCATTGCTGTTAACAAAAACAGAGCCAAAAAAAGAGTTGAAGAGGTTGGCCTTGGATGAGTCATCATGGTATTCTTTGTTATTGGGTCCGACAAGTGGTGGAATAGGTCTGGAGTCATTGAGTTTGTTGTTGATGAAGTTATAGAAAGCACGATTGGACTTGGTGCAAAGGAGGCTTTCCTCTTGTGTGCTGTGATAGTTGAGGCATTCTGCTCTTATTCTTTGGCATATGCTTTTGTAGCGGGCTTTAAAGTTGGTTACTGGGCTTTTTTTGTTTCTACGCCAGAGGGATTTTTTTTTGGTTTGTAGTTTCTTTATCGAGACAGGTATGTTATTTTTTCATTTACCTCTGGAAGAAGTGAGTGGCACATGTAGTTCGATAAGCCTTTTGATTTGGAGTAAAAACATATCGTAGAGATCATCAGTGGTGATGCAGTTAGAGAACAAGGATTGCCAGTTAAGGATTGAGAGATTGGCATCTATGAGATCATAGTTAGCTTTCCTGAAATTGTACTTAGGTGCCGCATACTTCTGGTGGGTGTTTAGATGATGTAGGTTGAGGTTGAAGTTGATCGTACTGTGGTCGCTGTTGGAGAAGGGTTCTTTTGTGTGCAGTCCATAGATAGCACTTTTGCTGTTGCAGAATATGAGGTCGAGGCAGTTGTTGAGTCTGGTGTTGTTTGATACTAATTGTTCTAGTCCTAGGCTGGTGACGGCGTTATAGATGGCGGTGTGTATGGGTTCAGTGGAGCATTCATTTAGCGACCAGTTGATGTGTGGTAGGTTGAGGTCACCAAGGAAGATAATGGGATGGGGGTAGGAGGTAGCCCAATTTAGGAGAGAGGTTAGTTTAGTTGCATGGGTAATTTCGTAGTTTGGAGCTCTGTAGCACAGTAGGAAACGGAGTGTAGTGTTGATGGAAATGTCGCAAACTAGGCTTTCAGGAAGGATAAGATCTTGTGCAACTTGAATGTTCTTTAGATTGAGTGAGCTTTTGTAGAATATGGCTACACCACCCCCTCTGCGGGATTCGCGGTCAGACCTGAAGACCAGGTAGTTACTTTGTGTGATGATGGAGTCAGGATAGGAAGAATTCAGCCATGTTTCACAAACAAAGATTAAGTCAAATATGTTTGTGTCAAGTAGGATGAGGAATTCAGATAACTTGTTAATTATGCTTCTTGCATTGATTAGTAAACATTTGAGATTGAATTGTGATCAGGGGTGAGATTGGATTGAGTTGAGTTGAAATTGGATTGGAATGAGGTAGTAAGAGGCGCGCTATCCTATTCGTTGCTTGAAGTACTGGGGTGGTCCGTTTGTAGATGAGGGATGGTGGGTGGAGAAGGTGGTTGAGGAAGGACAGTGGGTTTGGAGATGAAGGGAGGATTATGAGCTTTGGTCCTGATGCAATCAGAGCGGTAGTCAATGTAGAGGTTAGTTTCACCCTGGTCACAATGTCTCCGGAGTTCGGCCCGTAGTTCCCGAGAGCGGATGCATTGGAGTAGTGTTAGGTCTGGTCTGGATCGGAATTTGTTGTATTTTGTGTTATTTCTGGCGATGGAGTTCATGGTCTTGATGAACAGTTGTTTGGTAGTTTCATTTTTGCAGACTATTCTGCACAGCCGGGGAGCCATTGATCCATCACTGTACTTTAGTACAGGGTCGCTTCTAGTAACCGCTAAAATATCATCAGGGGCGATTGATTGAGGATGATGGTTGTGGATGATATTACGGATTTTTGATATATCGGTTTCCCCTTTTTCTTCTAGGCCAAAAAGTACGGCGTTATGGCATTTTTGTCCATGTTCCATGGCATCTTGCATCAGGGTGGACATGTCAGTGGTAGGGTTTAGAGATAGAGGTAGTAGTGGACTGGGTGTAGTATAAAGTGGTGGGGGTGGGGTGGGGTGGTGTACTTGTTTTGGTGTTTTAGCGTGTATCAGATCTTGGATGGTTCCATGCTTTCTGTGTATGATAGCAGGGTTTTAGAGACTGCTGATTGGGTTACATCGTATAGATTGCTAAGGGAGTCTGGTTTGGGAGTACAGGATGGGCAGAAATAATAGAAAGAAGGATTATCTTGAAGGAAAGTGGCAACATGCTTATTGATGTTAAGGCAGGTATGTTGAGCTGGTTTTTTTGCAGGAGTGACATTTTATAAATCCTTATGTACTCCTTTTAGACCAAACGGCATGACACAGAGTTGGAAACTCCCCAACGGGCAGTTGAAAGCTGTTTGCCACTCATCCCCTTCCTTTGTTCTGATGCGATAATAAGCCTCTCTCAAATCAAGTGAATATTGGTGAATATTCTTCCCTTGGCTAGATGATTGATAAGGGGAAGGAGATACATGTTCTGCATGCACAACACATTTAAATTTCAGAAATTGATTACCAAATGAACCCCTCTGTCCTTCTCCTTAAAGAGAACTGGGACTGCTGTCCTGGAATTGTCAGGTTGAATTAATTCCCTTCTCAGGTTGGTGTCTATGTATTTTCTCAGCTCTTCTAATTCCTTTGGTGACATTGCATACATTCTAGGCTTTGGGAGAGTTGCCCCTGGTTCAATTTTTATTGCACAGTCTGTTGGTCTGTGAAGGGACAGTTCATTGTAATCTTCCTCACTGAAAACCTTTTCCAAGTCTCTGTATTTGAGGGGTATCTTTTGGAGGCCAGGTAGTGTACATTCCTCCTTCATCGTAGCTGCTACTGAAGGACCATTTTCCCTCCTGCCAGTCCCTGTGGGAGGGGTAGGCCCCATATGGAGGACAAGCTTGCGATATCCATCTTTCTACATGATAGTGGGGGTCCATTTGTCCAACCAAGCCAACTCCAATATGATTGCTTCTGACATCTTGGGGGCGACTATGAATTACAGGAGCTCATGATGTTGGCCTATTTGCAATTCAACTAGTTCTGTCAAGAGTGTGGCAGGACCTCCGCCTATGAGGGAACCATCCACTTGCTGGAAACGGATGGGATTGGCTAAAGGTCTGGCTTGGATTCTTAATCTTTGAACTACTGTTTTGCTGATCAGGCATCTTGAGCATCCCGTGTCTATCAGGGCTTGTATTTTCCTTTCTTCCCCCGTGGTGATTACTTTAATCTTTGCCTTAAGGAGGAATGGAGGGATGGTTTCACTCACCATTGGGTCATCTTCTCCACTGGGTTCATCATTCCAGCCGGGGCTGGGTCCTGAAGGAATGACTTCTTCACCCTCAGGAGATTCCTCAGGCTGGAGCAGCTCTGTTGCTTGGAAAGCCCAGCGACTCAGCTCTGAGGCTCTTCCAGGTTTTCTCCTTGCCAGTGAGTGAGGTTTGGCTCTTGGATAGAGGGGGTGGCTGGGGCCAGGCATTCAGACAATCAATGGGCCTGGTTTACTGCATCAGTAGCAATTAGTTCCCCTCACGGCCTCTGAACAAGAAGGTCCCAGATGGCGAGGCAAATCTTGAAATCTCATCCTCATCAGTTCAATAAAATCAGCCGCATTGTTTAGTTCAGGCGCTGCTTCATCATGTAATTTAGCCACAATTGCAGCTGCCTGCCTTTCATTTAGTCCCTCAGAATTAACTCCCAGTCTCTTGGCCATATTGTTTTACAAACACCCCAACTCTGTAGAGAAATAGAGAAATGTCGCCATAAGAACTTCGGCTTCCTCGACCATGGCCTGCACTATCTCCAAGAAGGGCTTCTAGCAAGCGACGGGCTACACCTCACTAGAGCGGGGAAGAACCTCCTAGGCAACCGACTAGCCCAACTCATCAGGAGGGCTTTAAACTAGCTCTGAGAGGGGAGGGTGACCAAACTATATGACAAAACACTGAACAAAACAAGGAAGGGGAACGGGAGAAGCCTACAAACAAACCTGAGATTAAAAAATTTCTACCTGCAAACAAACACAAACATCTAAAATGCCTGTACACGAACGCACAAAGCTTGGGAAACAAACAGGACGAACTGGAATTATTAATACACGAGGGCCAATATGATCTAATTGGAATCACAGAAACCTGGTGGGACGAAACACACGCCTGGAACACACAGATAATGGGTTGCAACCTCTTCAAGAAGAACAGGTCAAACAAGAAAGGAGGAGGTGTTGCACTATACATCAAAGACCACTACACTGCCACAGAACTACATCCAACCAAAGATGATAACCCCCTAGAAATCATATGGGTCAACATCAAAGAAAAAAAGAGCAACACCACAATTGGAGTATACTACAGACCACCCAATCAAACAGACACAATGGACGACCTCTTCACATGCCAACTAACAAACATATGCAACAAACACAGCACGACAATAATGGGGGACTTCAACTACCCAGACATCAACTGGAAAACTAACTCAGCACCAAGCGGAAAGTCTGCCAAATTTCTTTCCAGTCTAGCTGACAACTTTCTAACCCAAAAAGTTGAAACAGGAACCAGAGGGAATGCTATATTAGACCTAATACTAACAAACAGGGAAGAAACAATAGAGGGAACAGAAGAAGAAGGGAAACTGGGAGAGAGCGACCACGTCATCCTCAAATTCAACATAGTGCAATCACTAGCTACTATACCCAACACCACTACAGTCCCAGACTTCAGAAAAGCGGACTTTAACAAGCTCAGAGCGAACCTTGAACAATGCCCCTGGAATGAACTCTTAGAAGGAAAAACCACTCAGGAAGCCTAGGTGATCCTAAAAAACAGCATCATAGATGCCCAAAACAACGCAATCCCCATGAAAAGGAAAAACAGGAAAACCAAAACTAAACCTGCATGGCTAAACAAAGCCCTCGCAGATGACATAAAAGGAAAAAAAGCTATGTACAAACAATGGAAAGAAGGACTCATAACCAAAGCGGAATATCAGCAAACAGCCAGTTCCTGCAAACAAAAAATAAAAACAGCAAAGGCACAATATGAACAACACCTTGCAGCAGAAGTCAAAGACAACAAAAAAAGATTCTTCCAACACATCAACAATAAGAAGAAAATCAAAGAAACAATCGTCACACTAAAAAACGAAGAGGGTAGAGAAATCACAGACAGCAATAACCAAGCACAGCTACTCAACGCCTACTTTGCAACAGTCTTCACACAAAAGGGAACCTCCCTCCAACCAATCTGCAATTTAACTGCAACAAACTGCCCCAGAACCGAACTCAACATAGACAAAAGCACAGTGAGGGACTACCTGAGGGAACTCAATGAATACAAATCACCAGGGCCAGACGGACTTCACCCCAAAGTCCTAAAAGAATTGGCAGACACCATAGCGGAACCACTCCTCCTCATCTACCAAATATCCTGGATCACTGGAGACCTACCGGAAGACTGGAAGCGAGCTGACGTAGTCCCCATCCACAAAAAAGGCAAAAAGACCGACCCAGGCAACTACAGACCAATCAGTCTGACCTCTATACCTGGAAAAATACTGGAGAAAATAATAAAAAAACAACTTACCCACTTCCTAGAAACAAACAAGATCATATCCAATAGCCAGCACGGATTCATCAGAAACAAATCATGCCAAACCAATCTCATATCATTTTTCAACACCATAACCAAGTCAGTTGACCAACGCAACTCAGTGGACCTCATATACTTGGACTTCAGTAAGGCTTTCGATAAAGTCGACCACAATCTCCTAATCCACAAACTAGAAAAAAATGGAGTAGATTACTACACATGTAGATGGATAAACAGTTGGCTGACCAACCGCACCCAACGAGTTGTCCTCAACGGCACCAAATCCACATGGAAAAAAGTAGACAGTGGAGTACCACAGGGCTCTGTCCTGGGTCCTGTACTCTTTAACATCTTCATCAACGACCTGGACGAGGGAATAAAAGGGGAACTAATAAAATTTGCAGATGACACCAAGCTGGCGGGGGTAGCCAACACCCTTGAGGACAGGCTCAGAGTACAAGAAGACCTAGACAGACTATCACAGTGGGCCCATACCAACAAAATGAGGTTCAACACCGACAAATGCAGAGTCCTCCACCTCGGCAAAAAGAACCCTAGACATACATACAGCCTGGGAGATACCCCACTCAGCAGTAGTGACTGCAAAAGAGATCTTGGAGTCTTGGTGGACAATCAACTAAACATGAGTCAGCAATGTGCAGCAGCAGCCAAAAAAGCCAACTCAATCCTAAATTGCATCAACAGAGGAATACACTCCAAGACCAGGGAAGTACTAATACCACTCTACTATGCCCTGGTCAGACCCCACCTGGAGTACTGCATCCAATTCTGGTCACCTCACTACAAAAAAGACATCGAAACTCTGGAGAAGGTGCAAAAAAGAGCAACCAAAATGATTAGGGGACTTGAAACCAAGACTTACGAAGAGAGATTGAGAGAACTGGGCATGGACAGCCTAGAAAAAAGAAGGTCTAGAGGGGACATGATAGCAGTTTACAGATACTTGAGGGGTTGCCACGGTGAGGAGGGGGTCTCTTTATTCCCCAGGGCACCAGAGGGCCAGACGAGGAACAATGGTTGGAAGCTGACCAAGGAGAGATTCAACCTGGAAATAAGGAAGAACTTCCTGACGGTCAGAGCGATCAACCAATGGAACTGCCTGCCAGGGGAGGTGGTGAACTCCCCAACTCTGGACACCTTCAAGAGGAGATTGGACTTACATTTGGCTGGGGTGCTGTAGGGATTCCTGCTCAGGCAGGGGGTTGGACTCGATGACCTAACGGTCCCTTTCAACTCTATTAATAACTAACTAACTAGATAGATAGATAGATAGATAGATAGATAGATAGATAGATAGATAGATAGATAGATAGATAGATAAATAAATAAAGTTTCTTCAGATCCCCGTCATATTTAGCTTGGAATGAAGGTGGGCCAGGTAAACCAGCAGGGACTGCAGCAGGCATGGCAGCAGGTATGGAGGAGGCAAACACAGGATGCATGCCCCCCCACACACTGGTGCACCCCCCCCCCCCGCTGAAGGAGAGGACTTTGTCCCAGTCCCACTCTGCTGGAAGGGGGGGTGGCTGGGCAGCAATTGAAATGGCAGTTGTTCTCATAGTTTTGGTGAAGAATGATGGCTGCTGGAATTCCTGGGCAGGGGGGAGTAAGGGGCCCCACTGGCACTGAGCCCACCCTATTCTTGGAATATAAACAGTTCATATCAGGGCGTTCCTCAGGCTCTTATCTCACATGCTGGGCCCCTCCGCAACTGCATCTGGGGGCCAACCTGGGCACAGAGGGAAGGGTTACCCAGGTGGTTTTCAATTCCACTGGAGGACTTTTAGGGGTTCTACTCGCAGCCATGTAGAACAAAGGAGTTTCTTCACTTCACAGGGACCCTTTTCTTAACCCAGCATTAGGACCCTCTGGGGCTCTCAATGCCCACTCTGAACCCTGGGAATTTGGTCGGGGGGCTGCTCCACTTACAGTTAGTAGTCCAAAATAATCAGGAATATCTGCCAGTGACTGGCTCCTGGACACAGACTGGAGGTTCCGCAATTCTGGCCGATCGATCACTTGGCTCCTCAGAGGTCTCCAATCCGTGGGGGGTGACTAGGTAGCCCCAAATTGGGCCTCAATTCCTTTGGTCAGAGGCTCCTCGCCTCCCGTGGCTCCCAGAAGAGACAGATCCTGAGGGGGGGGGGTATCAGTTCATAAGCAGGTCTTTTCTGCCGGGCCCCTCCCATGCTTTCAATTCCTTTTGCTCCATCAAGGGGAGGGGTTCTGGAAACTCCAAGCCTCTCCCCTTTAGACTTTTCGGTTAACTCTTTTTTTTCCATTTCTCCTGAGTTTACTCTCCGCCTATGGCTGGGAGGGGAGGGAAGGGAGCTCAGGCCTCGAAAAAGAGAAAGCAGTATCGGAATTGAATGTTAGCGCCCCAAATAGCATATGAGAAATAAATCAAGTTCCAGTCCAATTCTGCTACTCAAGGTTCGATTTATTAACAGAGCCATGCTGGTCACACCATCTTCATTCCAATACTAACATCTTCTCAGCACCCACCCAGGTTCATCCTACACCTCCACATCCACAAGTCCATCACGAGACCCAATCCATGTCAGGGATTACACCAACTTCCTCTTTTCTTTTCATTGACGCAGAACAAAAGATGACCTTGGCTCGAAGAAAGGAATTTATTTTGTTTAGTAACTTTTCCTCTCACTCACTGCCCCTCCCAATGTCCCTAATGCTAAACTATTGTGGCAGGCCAAAGTCTCTATATCCACACAATGGTTTCAGGCTGACATGCTCCATTTTTGGAATGGGGAGAAAAGTGTTTTCAGGCAGAAGTGCCATGATCCCCTCCCCAATTCCAAAAACAGAGAATGTGAAGATCAAAACATAGCATTGCATTTTGGGCGGCAGGCAGCTCTGGCTGCAGGCCCCATTTTTGGAATCAAGGAGGAAAGCGTTTTGGGATGGCAGCACTGGCCAGAACTGTCTGCCACCTGAAATGCAATGAAAACGTTTTCCTCTCCCGCAACAGGCAAGTCACTTTGCCTTACGTCTCCTGCACAGTGCCCTCTTCACCAACCTACCTTCCCCTGGCCATGAGTGGAAGTGATCCCTGTTGCCTGGAACCACCCCAAAATGCAATATGCGGGGGCTGAAAACCTCCAAAGGGTGGGGGATGGTGGGTGGGTGGGGCTACATTCGGAATATAGTTTTTGACCCTCTTTTTGAGAATAAAAAGGTGTGTCTTCTACACCAAAAATACGGTATGTATGTATGTATGTATGTATGTATGTATGTATGTATGTATGTATATGTGTACATATATACATATATATATGTATACACCATATAAGGAGAAGATAATTCTAAATCCTGGGAATAGGAAAAGATTTTCCCCGACCTCTAAAAGCTAATGGCTTCCATTTGTTCTTGCAAAAGCACTGAATTTCATCTTTTCATGAAATTAATGGGAATAAATCTGAATCTTGAGAACAGGAATATTTTTATGTTCTTACAACTTTCTATTGTGAACTGTGCTTCATTACTACCAATAATCTTTTAAAAGAAATTCCAAATCATTATTGCGCATCACTGAAAGGTCTACATTTAACAACAGATAAGGAAATTAATTTGCATTACCAGTGATGTTAATATTATAATGTACTATAATTTTTAAAACCATGTAATATATCACAAAAATATATCATCTGTTTCCTGATGATCAACTTCATGGCAGAAGCAAGATCCAAAGCTGAAATTTACTAATATAGTATATTTATTGCTAGGCTATGCACATGCCATTCTCGGGTGTTCTAACCACAGAGATTTAGACTGTTGGACTGCCTCAATCAGGTCTCTTATGAAAGAAAAACACTATTCTCCATTTGATTGAAGTAATAGGGTTTTTTTTTACTAAAAGAAGCTGGCTGTAGTGAAGTCAGGCTAAAACTAAATTTCCTGCATGAAAAAGTTACAAATTTCCCCTCATCCCAGACATTCCAGGTGGCTCTGCTACCAGCTGGAGAAGTCCTGGCATTTTTCCTTGTTGTCTTTTGGCAGAGGTACAAATAGCACAGCTAGCTACATAACTTTTTATGTCCTTCTTTAATAACAACTACCAAAACTGGTCCATAATCAAGTGCAGGACTTTGACAAAGACTAAATATCCCACTACTTTTGAATCATGGTTTTTCTGTACAACCATCCATCATTGACTTTCAGGAATGTATAATTTGGTTCCCACCCAAGTTAAGTCATCTTGCATCATACATTCGCCCTTATGGGTTTGGAACCACTTGTAATATTATTATTATTGTTGTTGTTGTTGTTGTTGATGTTTTTATTATTATTATTATTGTTGTTGTTGTTGTTGTTGTTGTTGTTATTATTATTATTATTACATTTGTATGCCACCCCTCTCCGAAGACTCGGGGCGGCTCACAACAACAATAAACAATGCAGTACAAATCCAAAAATTAAAACTATAGCTAAAAACCCACTATCATTTAAAAACAGTCAATACTACCCAATCATAACCACACATAAATCTAACTACTCAAAAAGGGGATACATCAATTACCCCATGCCTGATGACATAGATAGGTCTTCAGAGTCTTGCGGAAGGCGAGAAGGGTGGGGGCAGTTCAAATCTCCGGAGGGAGTTGATTCCAGAGAGCCGGGGCCACCACAGGGGAGGCTCTTCCCCTGGGTCCTGCCAGATGACATTGTTTAGTCAACGGAACCTGGAGAAGGCCAACTCTGTGGGATCTAATCAGCTGCTGGGATTCATGCGGCAGAAGGCGGTCCCATAGGTATTCTGGTCTGATGCCATGTAGGGCTTTATAAGTCATTACCAACACTTTGAATTGTGTCAGGCCATGGGGTATTGATGAAATATGGGCATATCTAGGGAGGCCCATGATTGCTCTCGTGGCTGCATTCTGCATGATCTGAAGTTTCTGAACACTCTTCAGAGGTAGCCCCATGTAGAGAGCATTGCAATAGTTGAACCTCGAGGTGATGAGGACAGGAGTGACTGTGAGCAGAGACTCCCTGTCCAAATAGGGCCTCAACTGTTGCACCATAGCTGAAAGATGGTGTTTTAAAGTTAGCTGTGGATCGAGGAGGACACCCAAGTTGCAGACCCTCTATGAGGGGGTCAATAATTCCCCCACCCAGGGTAATGGATGGACAGATGGAATTGTCCACTCCACAGCCACTCCATCTTGTCAGGGTTGAGTTTGAACCTGTTGACACCCATTCAGACCCTAACAGCCTCCAGGCACTGGCACATCACTTCCACAGCTTCACCGATTGGACAAGGGGTGGAGATGTACAACTGGGTATCATCAGTGTACTGATGATACCTCACCCCATGCCCTTGGATGATCTCACCCAGTGGTTTCCTCACCCAGGGGGGAGAGGACCGACCCCTGAGGAACCCCACAAGGGAGAAACCTAGAAGTCGACCTCTGACCCCCCCACTAACACCGACTGTGACCAGGTAGGAGGTAGGAGGAGAACCACTGTAAAACAGTGCCTCTCACTCCCAACCCAGCCAGCGTAGAAAGATACCATGGTCAATGGTATCGAAAGCCGCTGAGAGGTCAAGAAGCACAAGGACAGAGGATAAACCCCAGTCACAGGCCCCCCAGAGATCATCCATCAGCACGACCAAAACAGTTTCCGTGTTGTAGCCAGGCCTGAATCCTGACTGCTGATCGGCTTCTTCTAAGGACCGCTGGAGCTGGAGCGACACCACCTTCTCAACAACCTTCATCATAAAGGGAAGGTTGGAGACTGGATGGTAGTTATTAAGTATGGCTGGGTCCAGGGAAGGCTTCTTGAGGAGGAGGCGCACAAGTGCATCCTTGTGGGAGCCGCGAAGGAACCCCCTCAAAGAAGCATTGACAATCTCCTGGACCCAGCTCCGTGTCACCTCCCTGCTGGTCGAAACCAGCCAGAAGGTACATGGGTCCAGCAAACAGGTGGCGGAACTCAAAGCTCCAATGGATTTCTCCACTTCATCAGGTGTCACCAGGTCAATTTCCTCCCAGACAGATGGACAAGGATGGGCCCCAGTCACCTTGACTGACTCGTTGTCAGCTGACACTGCAGTCCAATCGGAGTCAAGGTCTGTCCGAATCTGAGTGATTTTATCAGCGAAAAACACGTTAAAGTCATCGGCACTGCCAAGCCAGATTTTTGTCACACAAACCAGGTCCTCCTCCTCCAGGATCAAATCCTGGATGAGGAGAGCTTTATTTACAACCAACCTGGCATTGAGTAGCAGCAGCCTGAGCCCAGGATCTGGATTACACTCATCACCAGGTTGAGCACATGGGGCCAGAACAAGGAATCGCTTTCAAGCAGCGAGTCCTCATTCCCTGAGAGCAGCCTACCCCATAGCTCCTGCCAAATCTGCCTCTCCCCAGCAACATCAGAATATTCTGGCCCTCTATCACCCCAGAGATAGATTCTCCCAACCCTCTCGCCTCTATGCCACCAGGTAGACTGACCTTCCCATTCATAACATCACATTCATTTATATCATACATGCTCTCCATCCAGTCCCAATCGTCCATCCTTAAAAAACGGAATACTAAAAACAATATTAAAAACAATGAAAAAGAACCCCAATATAAGATTATTAACCAGAATCTATGCAAACAGGCATAGGGGACCCACAGTAAGTGAAAGGTGATTGGTATTTGTTTCCCTGTCTTCAAATGACCAGATGTTTAAAATGGTCTGGATTATCCTTTTCCTCCCAATAAATATTATTGGAGGGATACTATTATGGTCCACTGCGGGAGTTCATTGTCCTTCTCTAGTGCTCTTTTCAGGCCATTCCTGAAGTTTTTATGGTCAGTCTATATCTCAAAAGAGGTTTTTCCCCTTTCCAAGGAGTGCCTTCAAATTAGGGGAACCCAGTGCACTGCATACACTTCCTTTTCTCAAACCGCCCACCTATGTTCAATTTTGATAAGCTTTTGGGAGGTATAGGGTTACAGGACCCTCTGTTCATTTTTCTCCAGGAGCATTACTCCCACTACCACATCATTAGCAACTGCTTAAATGACAAAAAGGGTAATTGGTGTCTGGTTGTTTCAGCACTGGTTCTGCCATGAACAGGCACTTAAGTTTTCAAATGCTGCTTGGCATTTTAGTGTCCATTTCAGCGACTGTCTAGACTTGGGATTTCCCTTCCCTTTTGTCTTTAGTATGTTGGTGATGGAGGGGACTATCTAGAAAAATGATGGGATGAATTGGCATAAAAGTTTCCCAGGATGTTTCCCACAAAGGATCCATTTCTATTCCTTCACGGAAAATGCAAAACCCCAGATAGTCAATTCTACTTTGGTAGAATTCTTTTAGACAATTTGGCATATAATTGGGCTGCTTGAAACTTTTTAAGCACAACCCTGGCTAATTTTACCTGCTCTGCCATAGATTAGTATGGATTAAAATGTCATGCATTTAGACCAGGAGTGTCAAACTCGATTTAATTTGGAATGGGACTTTTTGCTTCCTCCAGTCATCCAAGCCTGTTTTGTTCCCAACCTTACAACCTCCCAGCCATTTGTTGCTACCTTTTATCCCTGGCCCTTTCGCCAAATGGGCTCAAAAGCACTTTTGTTCTGGCCTTTTGGACACAGGGGACACTTTTCTGTCAGCTAATCAGATGATTTGTTATTTTTCATTCCCTTCCACTCTGCCTTCACATGTGTCTGGAAGCAGCCTTTTTAGGAAAAGGAGTGGGAGTTTTATATTTTAATTTGATTAGAAGTAAGGCAGAAATCGAAATAACAAATGAGCGCAGTTTCCCTGTCTTTATCAAAAAAATATCTACTTCATAGAATCTTTTCTGGTTCAGTGATTCTAAAACCTTCTGTTTCCCCCTACACACACACTGATCAACCCCCCACATCTTCTTCCTCTTTTTTATGCTCTATATGTCCACTACCTTCCATTTTCCCCCACACCACCTCTGATCAACCCCCACACCTTCTCTCTCTTTTTGTGCTCTAGGTGTCCACTACCTTCCATTCCCCCCACCTCTTCCTAGTGGCTGGTTAAAGAGACGGCCCTTTAACTGGCAGTGTACAAGCAAATCTGTGGGGAAAAACACACCACCACACAATCAGGACATGAAAAGGAGGGGGGGAACCAATGGAATTGGAGGCCAGGAGGCCACACAAATACCAATAGATAGATAGAGCAGGAGTCGCTACAAAGAAAATGATCAAATAGAATATATGGCACAATTCATTCCGAAGTGCAGCGGAAGAGATAAGAGCTTTTCATATAAAAGGGCAGAAGCGCTGCAATCATAGAGAAATTAGGTCCCTTTTCAGCTTTTTACAGCACAGATTTTTAAATCTAGCCGCATTAAAAAAAACCTATTGGAAACAATGAACAGATGCTTATGATATGAACACCTTGTCTTGTCAACACTGTTTTGTATTGTTTCTTTTGTATATATTTGTATATAACCAATAAACATTATTTAAAAAAAACAAAAAAACAAATAGTCTCACTGAGTTCAAGGCAGGTTACTCCTTAAAAAAAACAAAAGCAGGCAATGGATCTCTGTGTGTGCTTTTTAGCAGAAGGAAGAGGAGAGACAGAGAGAGTATGGAGGTAGAGAGAGAGAGAGGCTACCCCCTCCCCTTCTTTCTGCTAAAAAGCATACACAGAGGGAAAGAGACAGAGAGATGGTGAGAACAGGGAGAAATGGAGATGAAGAGGGGGAGAGGGGGAAGAAGGGGGAGAGGAAGAGAGAGGGAGAAAGAAAGAGAGGGAGAGGGAGGGAGGAATGGAGAGGAGGAGAGGATGGAGAAGCCAAGACACTGAGAGATAGAGACAGAGAGAGGGAGGGAGAGGGGAAAGAAGGGCAGGAATTCTTTGCATAGGGGTAAAAGAAATGGAGAACATGGAGGCAAGAAAAGACAACGAAGCTGCTTCGCTGTTCTTCCTCCAAAGATCAATAGCAGCCGCACATTGCCACAATCTCTTTACACCCCAACCCAAGAGAGTGCAGCTGCCCCTCTCTGCCCCCCCCCCTGCCATGAGCGCACATTGCCTCAGCTGTTGTGCCAACAGCGTTTTCATCTCGGAGACTCCGGCCCCTGCCATGCTGGGATTGAAGGCTGCCCCCGAAGACTGTATAATCCTATGAAAGCTACACTGAGAGAAAAGCCCATTCGCATCCATGGGAAAATCAAAGTCCCGAGGTTTGGGTTTTTCCTGAGCCGGGAATTCAACACCAGCCGTTCTTAGGAAGAAATAAACTGGGGAACACCATAATCATCCCTCTGGCTGCCTCTTGGTTCTGCTATTCTTTTGGAGAAATAAATATATTATTTATTTATTATTTATTAATTAGACTTTTATACCAACTCAGGGTGGCATAGAAGTCTAAGTAATAAATAATAATGTTCCCTCATTCAATTCAGCGTTGATATTCAATGATTTTTTTTGTGTGTCCCAAAAACAAATCAAAAGAAGAATGCATCCATTCCAAAATAATTGTACCCCAACCCCAAACACACACACACAGAGGACATACCATGCTGTATAAACCCAAACATTATACAAACAAAAGGATAACATCAATCAAGAAAAAAGCAGCTGCAAATAATCCCTTCTTCTGTACATACAGTAAATTTAAGCATGTGTTTCAGGGAACCGTACTTTCATCTACTAGACACAAAATCCAGGATGTGGATTGTTGGATCCATTGCCTGCTTTTTTAAAAATAATAATAGACCTTTATTACAGTCAAAAACCATCAATATAATAATAATAATAATAATAATAATAATAATAATAATAATAATAGTAATAGTAATAATAGTAATAATAAAAAATAAAAACCAAAAAAACCAAAAAAACCAAAAAACATAGCATCCAAGAGCCATTTCAGATTCTTAGAATCTAGACATTTTAGTATCTCTTTGATTCTAGTAACAGATTCTTGGGTGATAAATATAGTCCTTGACTTACAGCAGTTCATTGACCATCCAAAGTTGGTTGTCACCCAAGTCAACAAAGACATGCTAGGTGTTGATGTTCTTGGACATCTGGAGACAAACGATTTACAAAATTCATGACTTTTGGCTGACCAACCAAAATTGACCCATTGTAAATATACAAAAGATGTATATATTTCACTATGATGAAGGCACACATTTGCAACCAATCCCCAATGCTGCTACACAGAATCTGGCCATCTGTGCTGTAATTTTGGCCTGTTCATCTTTAAGCAGCCACTGGAGATAGGTAGTGTCTGAGTGGCCAGGATACCTTGCAATTAGTGGCAAAATATGTTTTTTCCTAATGCCTGTATAAAAGGAGCGTTTCAGGAGCATGCGCCCCTCAGTCTCCACCTCTCCTGAGCCACAAGGGCAAAATCTTTCAGTGAATGGTATTTGTTTGTACTTGCCGTACAAAATGGTGGATGGAAGCGCATGGCACCGTATAAGAGCAAATGCTTTTCGGTGGTTTGCTGTTACCAGCTGTCTAAGATATCTGGCAGGAGCCACAACATATCTAGTGGCATCTGGAGCCAGAAACAACGGAGCTTTATTTAAGTCTTTCTGCCTCCCAATGTCCTTTACCCTTTGTCGCAAGGTTTGTCTTGCTAGATCATAGTTCATCCTGAGTATTGAAGCTGAGGAGAAGCTTAATTTGTGAACATTGAACTCGATGGCCTTAATCCATGAGGAGATAAATTCATCGTGAAGGATTAACGGAGCAAGACCTTGCGGAAAAAAATTAAGCTTTAACCACATAGTTAGAGATGCTATACAGATTCTTGCTTTGACTTTTATCAATCCAGTCTCCAGGCGCAGAAGTGCGTTTGAAACGCAACGTGGCATCTGGAGAATTGCTCTAATAAATTTGGATTGAACTAATTCTAGTGGTGTAAAGTGTAAAGCTGAAGCTGGCGGTCCAAGCAAGGACCCGTAAAGAAGCTGTGCTAGAGACTTGGCCATAAAAAGCTTAATAGCAGCAGGAACATAATATCCTCCCTTTGTGCAGAAAAAATTGAGAATGGAGCTCATTGATCTTTGGCCCAAGGCAGCTACATATTCTCCATGTGCTTTCCTTGAGCCATTGGCCTGAAAGACCACCCCCAGGTATTTGAAGGTGGTTACCTGCTCTATTTTGTGCCCATCAAGATACCATGAGTAAGATTTTGGCCTTTTTGCAAAGGCCATGGTCTTTGTTTTTTCATAATTTATACTCAGGTTATTGTTATTACAGTACTGAAGAAGGGCTCGCAAGGCTCTTTTAAGGTTTACTGGCATCCTGGAGAGGATCATGGCATCATCTGCATAGAGCAAAAGGGCGATGTTTTCATCACCTATTTTAGGGTGGTAGTGATTTGGTTTGTTCAACCATTTTGCCATATCATTTATATAAAGGTTGAAGAGCAGGGGAGCCAAAATGCACCCCTATTTAACCCCTCTTTCAGTTTTAACTGTCTTTGAGAGGGACCCTAGCGTATTACACCTCCCCTTGAGGGACGTTTTGGTATGTAGGGCATGTAGTAAATGAAGAAGCCTTTGGTCAATGGGGGCAGCTTCCAGCTTCTCCCAATGTTTAGTCCTAGTAACTGAATAAAAGGCTGCCTTGAGATCTATAAATCCAGCATATAGTGATACAGAACTATTTGAGATGTATTTTTCAATAAGGTGGCAGAGAACTAAGCACTGATTAATAGTGCCCCTTCCCTCTCTAAAGCCAGCTTGTTCTTCAGTCATCAGATTCTCAGAATCCAGCCACTCCTTTAGCTTGTCTTGTAGGTGTTTGGCGTAAAGTTTACTAATTATATTTGTTCTGCCGGGCTCACAGCACAAGCCCCCAATTAATTGCAAAGGTAGACAAAGTAGACACACATACACGTGAAAAGGCAAGAACACTGTCTTTATCCAAAGCAAAGTAGAAGCAAAACACCCTTTTGGTAGTCAATGGGCTCACCTTCAAAGTAACAGACTTGAATGTGGTGAAAAACAATAAACAAACACAAAGCAATTAACAAATAGCTGTGAAGACGTCACAGCCACTCTCCTTCAAACATTTTCAAACTCACACGTTTGACTATGGTTTAGTTTCAGAGTCCTGATATCAATGCAAAGAGTCCTTGGAGAATCCTGAGACGAAAGCCACTTCCACTGTCACCGAACGGATAAACTTCCACACTCTGAGACCAAAACGCTGCCAATTTAACGGCAGCCCCAATTAGTTGAACCGAACCCAACCACAGGTGAAATTCCTTTATCTCCTGAAGTATTTCCGCAGCTGCTCTTTCCTCCAAAGCAGTCGGCAGTAAAACAGGCCTCTGACACTGGGAGGATTTACCCACATCCACCCCCACAGTCCTTGGGGCAGGAGCTGGCTCAGAGCCAACCACAACACTATTTAATAGACTTATTGGTCTATAATTGGCAGGGTCACCTCTTTTCCCCCTTTTAAAAAGTGGGATCACAATTGCCAAGCCCCAATCCTCTGGGACGTAGCCAGTGGAATCAATATACGTGAATAGCACTGTCAAAATTGGTGTCCACCACTCCAAGTTATTCTTCAATATTTCTGAGGTAACCGAGTCAGCTCCTGGAGCTTTGCCAGACCTGAGTTGGCCGATGAGTGATTTGATTTCAGACTCTGAGACCAGGGGCCAATTTGGCAAGTCCTTCATTATAGATCTTATACTCTCACTAGATGGGTCTTCGTACATCCTCTGAAAGTGAAGTTCCCAGGTGTTAGGAGGTATGGGAACGTCCAATGGAGTATGTATTCTATCTGAGTGTCTAGCTATTAAATGCCAGAATAGAGAGGAGTTCTTTTGCTTTGTGGCCCCAATAAACTGTTCGCAGGAGGACCTTTCATCTTGTCTCTTCTTAAGTGCAATTAGTTGCTTATACTGTTTTTTGAGGGTAACAGGATGGTTTAGGCTTGTTTTGTTGCCATTCCCAGTCTCACTTTTGTATAGCTTATAAGCCAAGGTGAGAGCTTTCTTGGCTTCTACACAGTCCTTGTCAAACCATTGTTTTGAGGTAGTATAGGACCTCTTAGCTGAAAAGTTTCAATCATATACTAGAATTGGTTGAAGCTTATGAATTATACTTGTATATGATTCTAGTAAGTTTTGAGAAGGGTTGGCTGTGATAAAGGCTGAGTGAAGTTTTTGAGGATTATCCTCTGATAAAGCTCTTTTCACCTTTTGGTCAAGTTGTTGGGACCCTTTGACTCTACATCTTGTTGGGCCTGCTGGTGAAATTGCAGGGATAAATTGGTCTGTGAAGGGCATCTGCCTGATGAGAGACTTCATGTATATACATAAAGGTAGATGATCGCTTTCCAGGTAAAGAAGGACTTCAAAAAGTTTTACATAATGTAATAAGTCCATAGAGGTTAGAATATAATCAATGGCGCTGGTTTTGGACCCTGCCATAAAAGTGATTTCGCCAGGATAATCTCCAGCCCAGGATCCGTTGGCTATATAAATATTAAGTTTATTCACCATCTTTACAAGACAGAGTCCAGCAAAATTTGCTTTCTTGTCTTTGGAGAGTTGTGTGAGGGAGGAGTTTGTCTTTATGGGAGCCTCCGCTGGTGGATAATGATGATATTTTGTATATAATGTATAATCATCTGGTCCCAATCTAAGCATTGAAATCTCCCCCCAGTAAGACTCTGGCTTTTGGATGGTCCATGTGTAGTTTACTAATATAATGTTCCAACTCCATCCATACTGCAGTGATTTCAGCTTTTCTTACCAATGGCGGAAGATAAACGTTAATTATTAAAAGCAGGCCTGAGTCTATCTTGAGGAGAAGGGCCATGGCCATGTGTTTTAGTGGGGCAAAAAGAGTAGGCTCTGCTCTCAAATTGGTAGAAATTAAAATACCCAGCCCTCCCTTCAGTCTTCCTGGGCCTCTACCTGGCCTTGCTTCTAGTTTATATGAGTGGTATCCATTTAACAGAAGGTCATCCCTGGTCCAGGTCTCTTGCACCAAAATGATATCCTTATCTATCAAAGGATCAGGATGATTTAAATCTCTAAAATGATACCACCCAGCTACATTCCATGACATAATACTTAAGGTGTTTTTCTTATGTTGGGGCTCTTCTTTTGCAGCTTGTCAGGATATTTGATTTATACACAGGGAATTTGTGAGGTTGTTGCGATGGATTGAGTTGTCATCACACTCATAGTTGGCCTTCTCTAAAAGAATGGCGGTCCCATCTAAATCCTGTATAGACTCCTGGGGAATTGTTCAGGTTTTTAACACCAGATAACAGGGCTTGCCATTCAGATACCTCCTCACTAGATGTAGAAGAGGGGGTTGTTAGATCATACACCATTCAGCTTTGAGATGATGACACTGACCTCTCTCACTCACTTTTAGTACTGAGGGCATTGCTGGGTAGTTACATAAGGATGCTAGTATCTCCTTCTCTGCTGGGTCCTCTAGTGGCCCCTGTGTGTCTTGGCTTCTCTTTTCCATAAGCTCACATTCATGCAAACCCCTCCTTCCTGGAGGAGAAGCAAGAGGCACAACCAACAGGGAAACCAAATCTCTAAGTGGTTCGGCTGTGTCCACTATGGTCAGTAGAGATTTCCTTAAGTTTTCCAGCTTAAGTAATATATTATCTTGTTCTTCCCTTGGGAGAGCGCTGAAAGTGTTAATAAGTCCAGTTTCTGAGATGTTAAGTGCATCATCACTGAGCAATGCTGGCTTACTCCCACTTTCTTCATCTCTCTTTCCCAAGGTTGAGAGTGTGGAAAAGATGGCACCTTTAGAGACTCCCATGTTGACAATTAAGGGTTTAACCTTTTCCTCACAGAAAACTCTGATTGGAAAAATTTGGAAGGAGGCTAGATGTGCTTTCATCTTAAGTAACATTAGTGCAATGGTGGGCTGTTTAAAAGTCAGAAGTAATCTCTTCCAATTTGGGGGCTCTGGAAGCCACTCCACAGCACAGAGGTCGATCTGCCCCCTCTGACAATGGAGAAGCTAACTTAAAGAATTTAGTATGGCACTCTTAGTATTCCAACGTCCATAATTAATTCTAATCAAATGAATTCTAAGAGCAACCAGGTGTGTTTGTAGTAGGGGAGATACTTTTCTGTCTTCTAATAAATCTTTTCTATTAGTACCTCCCCCTCTTGCAGCCCTGCCTGAAGAAGGCCTAATTTTCTGTGTGGGCTGCCACTTTTTTGCTGGCTCTTTAAATTTCTCCTCTTCTTTATCCTGACCATGGGGTTCATCCATATCTGCTGTGAGAACTTTAGTGTGAGTGAGTGTAGCCTGTTGTTGGGCCCACAGAAAAACAGCTATATCCTTTTTCATTGCCTCTACATCATGTTGAATGGTTATCAGTTGCTCACATATTGAAACAACTGTTTGCACTGTGAGTATGCATTGTATTGCCATAAACTCTATTGTGTTCTCCCAGGTAAGCTCTCCACATTCTGAATTAGTTTGTTTCTTGCTCTTTTTTTAGTCTTTTCCTCAGCCTCCATATCAGCTGTAGCTGTAACTGGACTCCTTGGTTGTAGAAACTGTTGTCTGTTTGGCAGGACCTGTTCTGACCTCTCTAGATTGGGGATAGATTTACTTACAGGTCTCTTGCCAGCAAAGAACTCCTCAATTTTAGGTTGTTTTGCATTCTTCTCTGGTGGGAGAGATCCTGGGCTGGTTCCATGGTGCTTCTTTCTTTTCCCCATGCCTTATTAGTCCACAACCACCAAAGCTTTGTCTGTCTCCACGAAATATTATTTAAATAAAAATATCCAGTAAAAATTGTTTAAAAGATTGTTAAAATAAAATAAAAAATGTAGGAGTTACTGCTGCAAAAGTACTCCAGCTGATATAGATTTTAAAAAGTTAAAAAAGTTAAAAATAAGTTAAAAGTATAAAATATTTTGTTAAAATGTTAAAATGTAAAATAGAGTTACAAATTTAAAAATAAATTAAAAATATAAATATAAATGAGTTAAAAAGAAAGCCTATTTACTTTTGGATGAGCTCTTTAGAGCCAGTGCTGCCTGTCCTCCATCTTGGCTCCTCCCGATTGAGTTGCTTTTGGGTTTTTTGGTTTTATTTTTAAGTACCGAATCATCTGATTGGCTGACAGGAACATGTCACCTGCGTCCAAAAGGCCAGTGCTTTTGAGCCTGTTCGACGAAAGGGCCAGGGAGAAAAGACAGCAATGAATGGCTGGCGGGGTGTGTGTGTGTAAGGCTGGGAACGAAACAGGCTCGGACGAGTGGAGCAGGCAGAAAGTCCTAGATCTGATTTCATTGAGGGCTGCATTAGGGTTTGTTGGCCGTGGGTGGATATAGCCAGCTTTTAGCTCTCCCAAGCTCCATTTTTCTGGCAGAGGCACTGCAGGTCAGTCCTTTGCCAGGACAGCCCCATGTACCAGATCTAATCACTCTGCAGGCCAGATTCAGCTCTCGAGCTTTGAATTTGAAACCCTTGATTTAGACCAAAATCTCTTTGTACTGGTGTTCATGCAGCACTTCATTTATCAGCTGCATAAAAACAGCGGGGGCATCCTGCGGTCCAAAAGGGAGGACTCGGAACTGGAAACATTACTCAAGGGGGAATTAAAAGCTGTTTTTCACTCATTGCCTTCTTTTATCCTCAGTAATACTCCTCCCACAAGTTCAGCTTGGCTAAATGAGCTAGAATATCCTTCATTGGCAGTGGGTATATGTTTTCAACACAAATAGTTTTTAGCCTGCGATAGTCAACTCATACATGAAGGGATCTATCTTGATTTGATTGCTCTTATATTAAAATATTTTTAATATATTTATTACTTTGTTGCCTACAGTTCTTTGATTTTAGGGGATGATGAATGTATACATTGCTTTATATAAAATGGCATTAAACATTACTGCTTTGATGTACAATGTGATGAGCACAAATTGACAAGAAAATAGCAAAAGAAAGGAAGATAATGAAAGTGGGAATATATAAGGAAAGAATACATGATGAAAGAATGCAGCTACATATTCCTTTAGTTTTAAAATTCATTTTACATTTTATGGTATTAACATATACTTGAATCTGTAGTGTATATGAATCTCTTAATAAAAGTTATCTTGATAGATGATTTAATCTGAAGTGCATAAATAGATTTTCTGCATAATATTTCATTCACATGTTTTTCCCTTGTCCAGAGACTGTATGAAAATGGGAGAAGTGGATGGCAAAAAGATTGGATGTACTGTCAGCTTATTGGTGTGTATCTCTTTGATTCTGGCTATCTTGCTATTTCATATTAAAAATACCAAAGCTTGGTTTATTATTTATTTTATTAATTAGATTTGTATGCCGCTCCTCTCCATAGACTCGGGGCGGTTGAGAAGCATATTCTTTAACAGCCTGCTTTCCAGACAGATTAAAAGTGCAAATTCTTCTGTACGAGTAATGTACAGCAGTGAATTCAAAGCCTATTTTAAAAGAATAAAATATTTATGCTGCATTGAATATATATATTGATAGTTAGCTATTCAACGTTTTTGGATGTATGCGTGAGGGAAAGTGCAAATTCAGGAATAAAGGGATATGTGAAAGCTTAATAAATTCCACTAGACTTTTCTAAAAGACGGAAATGAGGACAGAGATAATTCTATTAGCCAATTGTAGTGTCTTTTAGAGAGCGTCATGGCTCTGCTGAGATCTGAACCTGCTTTTCCCAATCCAATCCTAATTCTACTTCAGTACTAACTACTATAATGTTTGATTAAATATTGGTAGTCTGGATGAATATTTTGTTTGATTTTGTGCTTTGCTGGGTTCTACCACTAAATGTAAAGATTTATCAGATAGGATACTACAGTATATTAAAAATACAGAAAACCATCCTAAGAATAAATAATATCAAATTCAAGAAGTTAAGGTATCATATTTTATATACCTGCCAAACATGCAAAGTGAAACAATAAAAGTTTTAGATTATTCAAGTACATGGGATTTTCAGTTATCGTATTGGTATCATAATGAGAGGTATCAGGCCAGGACATTTGACATTTAGGAGAGGATGTAAAATCAACCTGCTTTAGACTGGAAACTAACAAATATTTTAAAATGTATAAATGGAATACATATAAATTTACATGGAAGTAAATCCAATTGAAATAAGTTGTCCTTATTTGAACTAGATAAATATTATATATTATAATGTAACAAACCTCATCTAAGCATATAAAATATCCAAAGTTCACCAATGTGAACAATCTATGACCTTTTCTGAAGGCCCATAAATGCTGTGGCTAAACTGGAGTACCTTTGTTCATTAAAATAAAGCAAAAAGAAGCTAGAAACATCCAAATTTGTGCCATTTATTTGAAGAGCCAAATAGTTGTCAACAGCAAGAGCTTGCCAGAGTCTGAATCCTTGGTGACATTTTAATTGCAGGGTATTTTTTTTATCTAAGGCATGGATTCCAACTGTTGATTTCTTTCATTATTCTTTTCAGTATGGACTCAGCATTTGGTAAATACTTTACCTTCAATCTCAGATATCTTTGATTAGATTTTCCTGATGTACATAGGCACGACTTACAATCCTGTATCCCCTTCAAAGACAATTCCAGTATTTCAGCTCATGAGATTAAAAGCAAAAAGAGCTAGTTTTAGCTTGCAGTATTCTTCTGCAATTCTATTTTACTTAACATTATATAATGTAGTCTTTTCTGACTATCAACAAGAATATATTTTATACATTGCAGTGATGCTTGTGTTCCACAGGGATCCTGTGTGAAAGTGTATTTTCTGTAAATATAGGTTGAAGAGATGGGAAAATCAGAATATTATCTTTGAAATGATCCCAGGAACAAATAACACATCAATGCACAATTCTATTTGATTTAAAATCTTATAATCACATTTCTACATTTCGTTATTTATATAGTTTAGTTCAGTGATCAGCAAACTGCAGCTCTGAGCCACATGTGGCTCTTTCATGCCTCTACTGTGGCTCCCTATTGCCGGTAGGCTCAACAATTGATAGGGTTTTTGGTTAGGACAGATAGAGGAAAAATAACACTGTGCTAAGAGGACACTCTATAGTGGGGAAACGGGACTTCTGGTCATCAGAGGAAAAAAGGATGCCACACTTAGAGGAGACTCTGTGGTGGGAGAAATGGACTTTCAGTCAGCTCCAGAATTTAATGGAGGGCTTCTGGTTAGGACCTTTGTAGCTCTTTAGGTGTTTAAGGTTGCTGACCCCTGGCTTAGTTCAAAAAGACATTGTTTTAAGAGTTTTTTAAATATAAATTTAGCACAATTTATGTCTAAAAATAGCATTATTATTTAAAACAGCTATTTGTAATGGACAGAAATTGAGTCAAGGCTATAATGCTCAAAGTTTTAATTTAGTTGTGGGTAGCACTTTGTTTAGAAATATGTTTTTCTGTGATGCCTCATTTATATATGCAAATCATTGTTAGGCAGTCGTTAAGTGAGGATAGAACAAACATAGATTTCAGTTGTTAGTTGGTAAGCATGCATGTGAATTAGTTATAAATGTAGTTCTAATCCAGAATGTAAAACAAAGAAAGGAAATAGTACTAGAACAATTCACAAGCAGGAGAGTTCAGCCAAATGACAATATGACTCTTATTTGAAAAGTCCATCTCCTTATTAAGACAAATATAAAAGTAGATCCATCACTACCACACAAGGTATACCTGTTTCTAAGATCAACAAAAGTTCTTTTGGTAGATACAGTATAGTCATATGCTGAACGTTTTATGTTACATAAATATAACATATGCTTCGTTATTCAAATAATTAACATAAATTCCCAAAATTTATATAGGTTGTCTATTGCAAGAGCATTCAATTTGCTTAAAGCAAGAACATTAGCTTTAATCCAGAACTGCAGTAAAATTGTCATAAAGCTGGAGAAAGCATTCAGTCCTCTGAATTCCAATCATGAATATTACATTTGTCACATTTTTGGAAACTAAATATTGTTTTTGATTTTTAAAAGATGGTCAAGGGAGTGGGAGGCGTCTGGCAATCTGTCCTTTGCCTCTCATTCAAATAGCACTCTGCTCCTGAATTTAGATGTCATGATTTTGAAAGAGAGTGTTATTTTCCTTCCTTCCTTCCTTCCTTCCTTCCTTCCTTCCTTCCTTCCTTCCTTCCTTCCTTCCTTCCTTCCTTTCTTACGCTACTCTGTTCCCATTTCTACACTTTGAAAATGCCGACAAGCAAGGAAGAAAAACAAACGAACTACCTTTGATAATATCATTGGTATGATTCTAGTTTGCGGAAATATGTTGTGAGGTTGTAATACTTAAGCTTAGGAAAGTAGCCTATTTATCAGTTAGGATTTGGATAAAACTTCTGAAATCTTTAAATATGTATTTTAATTCACTTTCTGAGTTTAATGTGTTATGTACAAATGTTAATCATACAATGTATTCCTTTTTTTTTCTTTTTAATTTTTAAAATATAAAATAATTGCTTAAGATTCACATCCTTTTCAGGACAGAGAGCAGCAGAGTTGAGTTGAGTGATTTGTAGAATTTAGTTATATTTTCTGCTGTAATGGTATTTCATAATTTGCTTTGGTTCCAGAATTTCTATAAAACAGAACTGAATAAAGAAGAGATGTACATTAGGTACATACATAAACTATGTGATCTGCACCTAAAAGCACAAAACTTTACAGGTAAATATTTTTTCATATAACCTGGACAAAATATTTTTTGAAATATTCTAAATGTATATTACCTAGATCTTCTCTGTTATTAGAAAAAGTTGATGATAATGTATTATTCGATTATTAATCTCAGGAAGTGGGAGAAGCACATTTTATTCTTTAGATACCAAAATAACTTGGTTGGTTAAGACCAACCAATGGATTAGACCACAAATGTCATGTTGCTGTCACGTGACATTTCGTGATGTTTTTCCCTTCACAGAACTGGGGTGGGTGTGGCCTGCATGTGATACATCTGGCCCACAGACCACCAGTTTGACACCCTTGCTGTTCATCATTATGATACAGGATGCCACACTTAGACACTTATAACTGTAATTTAGCCTTCCCATTATGGTTACAGGTTATGATGGTGATAGGCTTGCTTAATAACCCCAACCCCTCTTCTCCACATTGTGGTTGTTAAGCAGAGCATGGGTGCATCAGAGGGGGGAAATCTTAGAAGGCCTTGTTCTGGCACAGGCCTACTCTTGCAGCGCCTCCCCAGCTTACTTAATCACTTACCTTTTCAATAGATCTCTTTTGAGAAGCAACATTTCTACTGCAAGGCCTTCTTACACAGAGGCCATGTGGCATTATTCCGGAAGTGAATGCCAGTTTTGGAAGCAGTTGCAATGAATTACGTCTGCTCAGAAATAGCACCCACTTCTTGGATGGTGCCAAAGAGCTGCTATTATTTATAGAGGCTGAGGGGTGGAGCGGCCAGCTCTCCTTCCCAAACATGATCTCTGGTTCTTTGCTATGTGGTGCCATCCTAGAAACATAAATGTTGTGTAAAAGATGGCTATAATGTTACTTTTAAGAATCCTTAGTGCAAATAAATATGTAAATATGAATGTTGCATTCAACTATCAGAAAAGAATAATTCTGGGAGGTGGGTTGGGGAATCCATTTACCTGTTAGACCCATGGAATCAAGAATGACATGAGGAATTGCTAATGAGTAGTTTCCTTATTGTTGCTTGCCCATAAAAAGAAACTTGCCAGATGAATGCACCTATGTGCATAGCTACCAGGTATACCTTGTGTAATGCTAGGAAGAGTTCACCTTTCTACATATCAGTGATTCCAAGCTTTTTTGTCTCTTTGCTTGCTGGGAAAGAGCTCTCCCTCATTCAACTCTGCCCTATATTCCATTATACTATTTTCCTGTGTGTGTGTGTGTGTGTGTGTGTGTGTGTGACTGCCCATCTCCCTCACCCATTTCCTCTCTTCCTGTTAACCCTATTTTGAGTAGTAGTTCAGAAATGTTTGTATCTATTTTTGATTAACCCTTAGTCTGTCTGAAACAAACTATCTTAAAACAGTTAATGAAACTGTTATCTTTCTATAATTCAGTATCAAGATTAATAATAGTTTAGTGGGGGGTGTTATTTAACTAAATAACATTTGAATAAAATCAGAAGCAAAAACATCTGGTCTCCTGCAGAAAACAAGAAAAGGAGAGAAACATGAATAGGCAAAGCTCTTTCATTCTCTTTACTTTATCCTGACATCTAAATGCAGTTGCAGTCTTAACATCAAGAAACAAATTATTTAGTAACATATCAATTATTTATGAAATACATATTTTTCTGTTACTGTATATACATTAAAATTGTTCATTTTTCTTTGTAAAACTTGATAGAAGCTGCCTATGCACTCTTGCTGTATGATGAACTGTTGGAATGGTCAGACAGACCATTGCGGGAATTCCTAAACTATCCTATGCAGACAGAATGGCAGCGCAAAGAATTTCTTCATCTAATGATCATCCAGAATTTTGACAGGGGAAAAGTAAGAAAAATTTGGCTGTTATTTTTCTTATTTGCTACTGCCTTCTTTTGACCAATTAATTATTAATATTGCTTGCCATTTATTATTTGAGATACAGCATATTTGATATGCAAATTAAGTTGCACATTTGTTGTTGTTAGTTGCAAAATCGTGTCCGACCCATCGCAAACCCATGGGCAACTTTCCTCCAGGTCTTCCTGTCCTCTACCATCTCCCAGAAACCATTTAAGCTCATGCCAACTGCTTCAGTGACTCCAACCAGCCACCTCATTCTCTGTGGTCTCCTTCTTCTTTTGCCCTCAATCATTCCCAGCATTAGGCTCTTCTCCAGTGAATCTTTCCTTCTCATTAGGTGACCAAAGTATTTGAGTTTCATTTTCAGGATCTGAACTTCTAAAGAGCAGTCAGGGTTGATCTCCCCTAGGATTGATTGATTTGATCATCGTGCAGCGCAAGGGACTTGCAGGAGTCTTCTCCAGCACCATAGTTAAAAGGCCTTAATTCTTTGATGCTCAGACTTCCTTATAGTCCAACATTCACAATCACACATAGCAACTAAGAAAACCATAGCTTTGACTATATACACATTTGTTGGCATGGTGATGTCTCTGCCTTTTACCATGCTGTCTAACTTTGCTATAGGTTTCCTCCCCAGGAGCACACATCTTTAAATTTCTTGGCTGCAGTCCCCATCTCACTACTTCCATTTCTTCCCCATCTGTTTGCCAGGAGTTGAGAGGGCCAGGAGCCATAATCTTAGTTTTCTTAATGTTGAGTTTCGAGCCAGGTTTTGCACACTGCATCAGAAGGCTCTTTAGTTCCTCTTCACTTTCTGCCATTAGAGTGATATCATCTGCATATCTCAGGTTGTTGATATTTCTCCTGGCAATTTTAATTCCAGCTTGTGATTCATCTAGTCCCACCTTTCTCATGATGTGCTCTGCATGTAAGTTAAATAGGCAGGGCAACAGTATACAGCCTTGCTGAACTCATTTCTTAATTTAGAACCAATCAGTGGTTCTATGTCCAGGTCTCACTCTTGTTTCTTGGTGCACATATAGTTCTCAAGAGATAAATAAGATGGTTTGGTACGCCAGTCTATTTGAGATTTTGTCACAATTTGTTGTGATCCACACAATCAAAGGTTTTAGCATAGTCAATCACGCAGAAGTAGATGTTTTTCTGGAACAGCCTATCTTTCTCCATGATCCAGCGTATGTTGACAATTTTATCTCTAGTTCCTCTGCCTCTTTGAAATTCTGCCTGTACATTTGGTAGTTCTTGCATGAAATCTTCCCTTCATATCTCCAATTTTCTTGAAGAGATCTCTGTGTTCTGCCTGATGGGCCAGCAAGGAAAGACAAAACACACACAGAGACTGGAGGCTTCCAAAACACAAAATATATTGCTTTACAAATTGTCTGAGAGCCGCAATGATGACAGAAGAATGTCAGGTCGGGATTATCTACCAAACCAATAACAAATGTCTCAAACCCCCTCCCAAGGTTTGTAAAGAATGCCTCCAAACTGGGCTGCAGCAAAGGTACTCACTCTATTGTTCAAGAGCTACAGTCTTTCGAAACACAAGTGTCCAAAAACTGGGTTGTTTCTAAAGATGCAATATACTGGTTTAGAGATGGAACTCCAGATCTGTTTCGTTGTCTCTGTTAAACCAGAAACGATAACTCCTGCAAAGAGCTCTGCCACAAAACCTCCCCTTTTAAGCTTGCTGTAGGATTCCCTAATTACTCCCAGCTGTGATTAAGATCGTCTTCTGTGTCTGCGCAGCTGCTCCTGTCATCCCATAATCCTGCACACCCGGACATTGAGAATAGGGTCAATAATCACCCCCTCCTCATCCAAACCAGATGAGGCTCTAACTGCAGGGGCCTCGACCTCTACCTCTCCAGCACCACCAGCTTCCATCTTTCCTTCCCCTTCAATGTCTGAGCCCTCCGAGAGCTACACAGGTCTCCAATGCTCAAACGGACTCAGCTCATCCGGTTCAAAATCTGTTACCAGAGGAGCTGGCCGTGAGCCAACCACAACACTCTGGTCTCCCTATTCTATTGTTTTCTTCTATTTCTTTGCACTGTTCATTTAAGAAGGCATTCTTATCTCTTCTAGCTATTCTCTGGAAATCTGAATTCAATTGGGTGTATCTTTCTCTTTCTCCCTTGCCTTTCACCTCCCTTCTTTCCTCAGCTATTTGTAAGGCTTCTTCAGACATCCATTTTGCTTTCTTGCATTTCTTTTTCTTTGGGATGATTTTAGTTGCTACCTCTTGTACAATGTTGGAACTTCCGTACATAGTTCTTCAGGCACTCTGTCTATCAGATTTAATTCCTTAAATCTATTCCCACCCATATTGTATATTCATCAGGGATATGTTTTAGTTCATACCTGAAAGACCTAGTGTTTCCCCCAACTTTCTTCAATTTAATCCTAACTTTTGTAACAAGAAGCTCATGATCTGAGCCATAGTCATCTCCTGGTCTTGTTTTTACTGACTGTATAGAGTTTCTCCACCTTTGGCTGCAAAGCACATAGTCAATCTGTGTTGACTGTATGGTGATGTCCATGTATAGAGACGTCTCTTGGGTTGTTGGAAAGGATGTTTGCTATGATCATCATATTCTCTTGACAAAATTCTACCAGCCTGTGCCCTGCCTCATTTTGTACTCCAAGCCCAAACTTGCCTCTTATTCTATTAGGACATCATTATTCTGATAAGGACATCATTTTTAGAAGTTAATTCTATAATATGTTGTAGTCAACTCCAATCTCTTCAGCACCTGTGGTTGGGGCATAAACTTAGACTATTGTAATGTTGAATGGTTTATCTTAGATTAGAACTGAAAGCATTCTGTCATTTTGAAGATTGTATCCCAGCACTGCTTTTCCTATTCTTTTATTACTGTGAAAGCTACTCTATTTTTTCTGAGGGATTCTTGCCCACAGTAGTATGCCTGAGGTTTATCTGAATTAAATTCATCCATTCCAGTCCATTTTAATTCACTGATCCCTAAGATGTCAATGTTCAGTTCTTTCATCTCTTGTTTGACCACATCCAGCTTGTCTTGATTCATGAATCTTACATTCTAGGTTCCCATGGAATATAGAACTTTGCAGCACCGAACTTTCTTTTCATCACTAGATACATCCACAGCTGAGCGTCCTTTCGGCTTTGATCCAGTTGCTTCACTCTTTCTGGTGTTACTAGTACTATCCCTCTGCTCTTTCCCAGTAGCATATTAGACACCTTCTGACCTAAGGGTCTTTAGCGTCATATTTTTTTGCCTTTTGGTAATGTCCATGGGGTTTTCATGGCAAAGATACTGGAGTGGGTTGCCATTTCCTTCTCCAGTAGATCACGTTTTGTCAAAGCTTTCTGCTTTGTCCATCTTGGGTGGCCCTGCACAGCATAGCTCACAGCTTCACTGCGCTACACAAGCCCCTTTGCCATGACAAGGCAGTGATTCATGAAAGGGAAATGGCACATACTTGTATGAAATCTGAAGTTGGCTGTAAAAGGAAAATTTCAACCTGTACCCGATACCCATATTTCATTTAATATATTTCATATTTCATTATATCTTTCAGATAGGTTCAAGTAGTTTAAATTGTGATCATGTTTTTTAAAAAAACAAGGATGATTCATCTTTGATCTAACATTTGTACTTACTGTTCCCTGATTTATGAGCTGAATTGTGTATTTTTAAATTCTATGATGTTCTTTAAACAGACAGAGTCTACATAATTAAAAACCAAGTATATTTCAGACTTGATTATTCTAGCTAAAAATTTGTGTGATCAGTTGTAATGCTAAAATATGAGGGATTGATTATGGATTTAATATATTTTTATTGGTTTTTAAATTTCTGCTGTATTCTAAGCCCCTGATGAATTGTGATAGAAGGAGTCACACATTATTTCTGCAAGGGGTTTGGACATTTTGTTTCTCGATGAGCAAAACTGATGCTAGTATGTGCAATTTTATTTGGAGTTATATGGAAAATAAACAATCTTATACAAACAATTCATAGTAAGATTGCTCGAAAAGCTGTGTGGGTATTCCTACCCCTTTTGTAACTGAAAGGCTCTTCTTGGGATTGAGTATAGTTTTCGTTTTATAAAATTTATGTAGTGGTGTAAAGGATAAGAAAGAATTGTGGGACCATATCTTTGACTTTGTTTTCCTTCCTCCCTCTTCACCTGGAAGACATAGGTAGATAAGTAGAGCCTTTATTACAAATATCTTGATAAATGAATGCCAGTTTCATATATAGATTTCCATCCATAGGGATCTGGTAGAAGTCTCAATGATATTAACATGATACCATTTGACAAATAAATGAGTTACAGACTTGCATCACATGACTCAATTATATGGGTGTCAAACTCAATTGCATCATGTGACGTATGATGATATATTGTGATATTTTTTGACTTTGCGGAGCTGAGGTGGGCATGGCCTGCATGCAATGCACCCAGCCTGTGGACCATCAGTTTGACACCCCTGCTCAAGTATATAATTGTACAAATGATGTCATTATGCATGCAATATCATATCCTCTTCTCCCTGCCAATTTCCTGCTAACACTCAGTCGTCTATGTCAGCAGTTCCCAGTTCATAGTTTTATGTAAATGCTTCCCTAACAATCGCATAGAGAATGGCATCGGTCTTGAAAATCTTTTAACTCTTTCTCTTTGTTCTGCCTGACTGGGCTCAGGCAATGTGTAACAGTCCAAGGAAAAGAAATCAAACACACATGTGCTCTGCTAATCAGCAAACTTGTATTAGATAAACAAAAATGGGTTACTCAAAAACAGTTCTTAGTGTCCGAAAACAATGATAGTGCAAGGCTTACTTCAGCCGCATACAAAAACACAGGAAAAAACAAACAAAGACAACCTGGAATGAGCCAAGACGTTTCAGGAGTCCTTTTGAATCTTTGGAGCAAACAGCAAGTCCCAGAGTTTTCACCTCCCACTTGTCTGAAAAAGCTGGGTTGAAAACTCCAATGGCACGGAACAGAAACTTCAGAGCAGGAACCACAAAATAACACAGATAAACAACCACAGTTTGCCTTGGGCTTTGTTCCCTTTTATCCCTTTAGCCCTCATTAAGGGAACCACACCCAGGCCTCAGTATAAGAACCACACCCAGCCCAGGTGCTCCTAAAATGACTTGTAATACTCCTTAAAGCGATCCCTTCTTTGCATAGCTCTTCGGCTACGTAGATCAATACATTGATCTGCAGAAGAACCCAGAGATGAAAGACTGTCTGAGGGACTCCATGCCAAATCCCCTGGGCTGTCTGCTGAATCCTGCGTACCAGTGGCCTCGTCTCCTGGCTGTCTGCCATGTCTTCCTGGCTGTCTGCCACATCTTCCTGGCTGTCAGCCAGGCTTTCGCATTCACTTTGTGCCGTGTCTCTCCCATCTGTGGGAGCAACGGCTGGCCCAGGCCCAAACACAACACTCTTTAATGGTGGTACACTCTTTAGAAAAATACTATTTTTTTTACATTAAACTCTGTTTGGGGTATTTTAAAATGAATATCATAAAAAAATATATGTGGAGGAGAATTGAACTATTCTATTCCCTTGCAGTGAATTGGGTCTTTTGAGAAATATTGATCAATATGCTCCCCTGTTTAAACATATATATTTTAATCAACCTAATATCGACAGAACCCTTTACTAATCAAGCACTAATCAAGCAAAGTGTATCAAAATTTGGCCCTAGTAGGGATGAAAGCCAATATATAAGCTCTGCTTCAAGGAGCAAAGTGATTTCAATCAGCATTAGTGATACCTTCTGACTCTCTCTATGCTACATATACCAAATATTTGAATAAGGCTATGTCCACAGTTTTGCCAGTAGTATTCCGTAGTACATGAATAAAACAGTCTAGGAACCTGGCAAGTCAGTTATTATGAACATCTGTGAATGAAATTTAATTACATTTAATTTATTGTCAATTTTCATAAACAGCTGTTCTCTTTCTTTTGGATAATATTAGTGATTGTTAAGGCAGAGATGGAACTGCTAACAGGACACACCTGAATGTTTGTTGGGAACAGATTAAAATCTTCAGATCTGCTGAAAATATCTCTTTCTTATTTGTCTGCAGTGCTGGGAAAATGGTATTATTTTATGCAGGAAGATTGCCGAGCAATATGAAAGCTATTATGACTACAGAAATCTCAGCAAGATGCGGGTAATGAAATAGATTTTTAAAAATATAAATATTATTCACACAGTCTTTCACAATTAGACTACCATTTTTACCTGAATTTAAGATAATCCCTTGAAGCAAAAGTTGAGAAAAACAACAATAAATAAATAACCTAATAACCTAAAGAAAACAAAATATAGTGTGATGTCTAATGTCCCTACCTTATTAATTTTGGGTTGTCAGTTTCAGCTGAATCAGATACTTGATCAAACAGAGATACATTCATCTTCCGTTGCTGAAACTCAGAATGAAAGTGTAATAGTAACTTTTGTTTTACCGCATAGTATCAATGAATATTTATTGCATAAGGGGAGAGAAGCCAACATTGAGATGATACGATCGTTTCCCATGGTAGCTCACCATGGGGAAGTGATCGAACCACAGCTTTTGGGGGTCTGTTTTGGGCCGGAGTGTCTCTGTAGGAGAGATGAAGAAGGGGTGCACCTGCTGTGAATTGTGCGGAGTGATTTTCTTTTATCCTTAATGGGATTGGATTAAGGCAAACAAGAGCATTATCATTGGAGTTGTTTTTTCTTTATATTCCTTTTTGTTCATCTTTTGCTCTAAGTTTGGGTATTTAGGATTTTCTTTTTTCCCTTTTTTTCTACAACATTTATTATATTGGACCGAATTATTGATTTTTTCTTTATTTTTTATTTTTATCTTTTAAATTAAATTTTTGATCTTTTTCTCCTTCTTTAATACTTTTTTTTTCTCCAACTGGATATAATTTTCTCCCACCCCTCTTTTTCTCATTTTTTCAATTTTCAATTTTGGGGGGGGGGGTTGCCACATCATATTTGGATTACAAATATAACCTTATTTGGGTCAAAGATAAGAATGGCATCAAAAAAGATACCATCATATGCAGCAGCAGCAGCCACAGCACCAGTATCCAGTCCAGGTCAGAAATCAACAGATGGAGACAAGTTAATGGCAGAGTTAAAAATATGATCTTAGAGTTGCAGGAGATACGTGAAGATATTAAAGATATTAAATATTACTATTTAACATTTACATGAAGCCACTGGGTGAGATCATCCAATGGCATGTGGTGAGGTATCATCAGCATACTAAGAACCAGTTGTTCTAAACCTCTCCAAGTCATCCCATGTGTCAGCCTCACATAGATCTCTACATTGGTTGCCAATTCGAGCCAGGGCCCAATCACTGTTAGTGATGGTATTTAAGTCCCTGCACTCTAACACACCAAATTACTTGGCGACCTATTTATCTTGGTATACACCATCGAGGAACCTACGTTTGGTAGGGAAGGGTCGGTTGACTATTCCACAGACATGTACAGCAACATCAAAATTGCAGGCCTTTCAAGATCTAGCCCCATGTCTGTGGAACAGTCTTCCCCTAGAACTTTGGGTATAACAAAGGGCATAACAGCAAGCCATATACAACTAGCAAATACAGAGAGTAGGCAATATACTTGACTAAAACACAACTAATAAAACCACAAAACATGCAGGCCATTGAAGACATTCCTCTTTGATTTGGCAGATTGAAACATTCTTGTTCTGGGGATCAGTGAGAAGGGAAGACATTGGAGAGGTTGGGAATGTTTTTAACAAGTTTTGTGGTTTTATTAGTTGTGTTTTAGTTAAGTGTGTGTATTGCCTACTGTCTGTATTTGCTAGTTGTATATGGCTTGCTGTTATGCCCTTTGTTAAAAGGGCATTGTAAATAAAAGTTTTTATTATTATTATTACTATTACTACTACTACTATTAAGATTATTATGATTATTATGATTGTTATGATTTTATGATTATTATGATCATTATTATCATTATGATCATTATGATTATGATTATTATAATACAGCTCCACCCCATGCCAATTCAGTGAAGCGGTTGATGTGATGTGCCTGTGTTTGGAAGCTGTAAGGGTCTGGATGGGAGCCAACAGGCTCAAGCTCAACCCAACCAAGACCGAGCGACTCTGGGCATTTCCTTCAAAGGACCACTCCATCTGTCTGTCCATTGTTCTGGAGTAGGGACTTTGATCCCCCTTGGACAAGGTCTGCAACTTGGGTGTCCTCCTGGACCCACAGCTGAATCTTGATTACTATCTCTCGGCTTTGGCCAGGAGGACCTTTGCCCAGGTTCACCAGGTACACCAGTTGCAGTATACTATTTGGACCAGAAGGCTTTGCACCCAGTCACTCAGACCCTCATCACTTCCCGTCTTGATTATTTCAATGCGTTCTACATGGGGCTATCCTTGAAGATTGTTCAGAGACTCAGATAGTCCAGACTGTAGCCATGCGAGCCGTCATATAACACCAACACTCTGCATGCTGCACTGACTCACGATTAGTCTCAGGTCACAATTCAAGGTGTTGGTTATTACCTATAAAGCCTACATGGCTTAGGGCCAGATTATAAAGCCCTACATGGCTTAGGGCCAGATTCCCAGAGACCAAGAACTTCACATAGGGTTGGTCTTCTCCAGGTCCCGTTGACTAAGCCAGTGGTTTTCAACCTTTTTTTGAGCCACGGCACATTTTTTACACTTATAAAATCCAGGGGCACATTGAGTGGTGGTGGTGATGGGACTAAAAAAAGTTTGGACAAAAAAATTCTCTTTCTCTTCCTCCCTTTCGCTCTATTTCTGTCTCCATCCCTCTTTCTTTACTCTTCCTTCCTTCCTTCCTCTGTTTTTTGCTCTTTCTCTCTGCCTCCCTCTCTCCCTCTATCTCATTCTCTCTCCCTCCTTCCCTCCCTCTCTTTCTCTCTCTCTCATGCTTTCTTTTTCTCTCTGTCTTTTTCTTTCTCTCTTGCTTGCTTTCTTTCTCTTGCTTTCTTTCTCTCTTGATTTCTTTCTGTCTTTCTCTCTCTCTCTCTCTCTCTTGCTTTCTTTCTGTCTTTCTCTCTCTTTTTCTCTCTCTTGCTTTCTTTCTCTGTCTCTCTTGCTTTCTCTCTATCTCTCTTGCTATGTCTCTCTTGCTATCTCTCTTTCTCATACACCATGCTGGCAACAGCGACATTGGGCAGTAGCCATGGGGTGGCGGCAGAGCGGTTGACTGCAAGCGGGAGCCCCGGCAGCGGCGGCTGGATGTGTGGCTGGACTCCGTACATGCTGGCACTGCGCTGGGCATGGGTGCGGGCTGGCACCTCTGTCCCGGCGCAGCCAGCGCGCCAGTGGCAGCTCCACAGCGCCAGCATGTATGGCATCCAGCAACATGTTAAGCCACCACTGTCGGTGCCTCAGCCATGGAGCTCCTGTTTGCAGCCACCTCCTCCCAGCTACTGCGCGGTGCCGCTGCTGCTGGTGCGCTCCCGCTGCCGGTGCCCTCCCGCTGGGCCCCAAAATCACTTGACACCACCAGGGAAGCTCCAGCAGGGCGGGGCACTGCCTCCGCCCTGGAACTCCTGTTCGTAACCGCCGCCTCCCGGCTCCTACCCAGTGCCACTGCTGCCGGTGCACTCCCGCTCCCGCTGCCCTCCCGCCGGGCCCCAAAGGTCACTTGATGCTGCCGTCACCAGGGAAGCTCCAGCTGGACAGGGCGCTGCCAGTGCCTCCACCCTGGAGCTCTCGCTCGCAGCCGCCGCACCCTGGCTATGGCCTGGTGCCGTTGCTGCCAGCATCCTCTTCCCGGGCCCCAAAGCTCACCTGCTGCGAAGAAGGCCCAAAAAAGAAGGTGCGAGGAAGGAAGCTCAGCTTCCTGTCTCAGAAGCTCAGCTTCACGGCACCCCTGATCATGTCTCGCGGCACACTAGTGTGCCGTGGCACACTGGTTGAAAAGCACTGGACTAAGCAATGTAGGTTCTATGCAACCAACTCCTCTCCGATGTGTGTACTGCTCCCAACCCTACTGACCTTCCAAAAGGCCATAAAGATCTGGCTTTGCCAGCATGCCTGGGGGCCATGAATACTTACATCTGTCATGGCTGAATTGTGTTTGATTGGTATGCATGTTTGCTTTGATTGGACTGCTTTGTGGGGTTTTGTAATGGGTTTTTTATTGTTTTAGTATTTAATATTTGACTTATTATTATTGTATTGTATTTTTATATTGCTGTAAGCCGCCCTGAGTTCTGTTGGGATGGATCGACATAGAAGTCGAATCAAATAAAGATATCAAAGGCAGCAATGGAGGTTTCAAATATAATGTTAACAAGATGGCTGAAGATATGAAAGAAATGAAAGAGCTGACGGCAAAAAATGAACAATATCTATAAAAAGTGGAAACTAAAGTTGCGGCAACTGAAATGAGCTGGCAGATTTTGACGACAGGAAAGAAGACAGGAAAGAACAATCATAATGTTAGAAATGGCGCAATCAGAATTTTATCTAAGATTTCAAAATGTGGTGGAAGACAAGGGAGAAAATGTATGAGCTTATGGAGGAATTATTGGCTGATGTTTTGAAGGAAAGCAAAAGAAAATACTGAATGATATAGGTGAAGCTTATAGAATACATACTAGATATGTGATGAGATATAAATTGTCCATTGAGATTTATGAAAAAAGCATTGAGAACAGAACTCTTGCAGAAATTGAGGAACACAACTATTAAGGCTAAAGAAAAAAAGATCATTGCCCTGAAACAGGTACCAAGAAGAGTAAGAGATTTAAGAAGGGAATATCAATTCCTAACAAAGAAATTGATTGAGAAAGGAGTAAACTTCAGATGGTTGACACTGGAAGGCATAATGTTGGTATGGCATGAGCAAAGATTGTAACTGGACATGGTTAATAAGGCAGAATTTTTTTTAAGGCAAAATTTTATGCAATAAGAGAGATTTATTTATTTATTTATATGGTTGGTTATATGGCTTACATAAATGAGAATAAAATACAGCACAAAACATAGCAGGAGAAATCCAAACCTAAAACTGATATATTAAAACCCCAAAGATATAAAAATCAGGCATTCACATTTATTCTAACTACAATCATGCAAGCATATTCTCGACCATAGCGAAATATTAAGCTCAATGTCCCCAGGCCTGTCGGCAAATATAAGTTTTTAAAATCTTGCAAAAGGCCAGGAGGGTGGGGGTAATACGGATCTCTGGAGGGATGATTCCAGAGGGCCGGGGAAGCCACAGAGAAGGTTCTTTCCCCAGGCCCTGGCCACCGACATTGCTTAGCCACTAGTCTAGCCACTCATAACATCGGCCAGAGTTAGGTATCGGCACTCATGGCCCCTCATGCTGAGTCTTCAAGGCTTTGTGAAAGGCCAGGAGGGAGGGGGCAGTACACATCTCCAGAGGGAGTTCATTCCACCACAGAGAAGGCTCTTCCCCTAGGTTCTGCCAGATGGCATTGCCTAGCTGATGGGAGAAGGCCAACTCTGTGGGACCTAATCGGCCACTGGGATATGTGAGGCAGAAGACAGTCCTGCAAGTAACCTGGTCCTAAGCCATATAAGGCTTTATAGGTCATGACCAAGATGGAACAAAAAGAAAGGAGGCAACAAAAAGAAGCACTAGTGGAGATACAGAAACAACAAGAATTTGAACAAGAGTTGATATTACAGGAGATGGAATTAGAAGAAGCAATGGCACCAGATCCAAAAGAATAGAGAGATATAAGGATAACTAGATCAGCGAAAGCCTAAATACAACTTGAATAAATATGGAGGATGAAATTAAGATGATTTTGATGAATATAAATGGATCAAATTTGAATATAAAGACATCCAGAATATTTAGCAAATTTTAAAAAATTGAATATGGATATAATTTGTCTGCAAGAAGTACATATTAGAAAAAACATGAGGAATTATTAGAGTGTACGTAATTGGGAGAATTATATATAATAATGATTGATCAGGCCAAAAGAGGTATAGCCTTGTATATTTTTAAAAATATATCAACTTAAAACGTATTCATTTAGATGAAGAGGGAAAAGTTCTAATGGTTGAAATACTTATGAATAACAAAAACTTTGTTAGTGGCAATATATGCGCCAAATGAAAATCAAGATAATTTTTTTCTAAATTCATGAGAAAATAAACAAATGAAACTATGTGAATATCTGTTCAATGGGAGATTTCAATGCAATTGTAAGAGTTAATTTAGACTAAAAATTAACTAAAAGGAATAAGACACAAAGGAAAATTTTGCCAAAATCCTTTTTTAACATGGTGGAAGAATTGAACTTGTTTGACATATGGAGAGAAAAGTTCCTAAATAAAAGACAGTTGACTTTCTGTTCCAGTAGTCATATGTCATGGTCGAGAATTGATATGATATGGACCAATTTGGAACTATTAAGTGATATACAAACAATAGATATTGAAACTGGTACATGGGCAGATCACAACCCCATAATGGGTAAATGGAGAGGGAAAAGAAAAATGACAAGATGGACCTTAAACCAGGAAATTTTACAACAAAAGGATATATATTTTGAAAAAAATGAAATTTTTCTTCAAGGAAAATAGAAAAGAAGGCATATCTCTACAGATACTATGGGACACTGCTAAAGCTTATATAAGAGGTCTAATCATGGCATATACAAGGAAGAGGAATAACTTAAGGAGGGAAGCTAAAAGCAGATTGGAAGTAGAATATATGGATTTGGAAAATCAGTTACAGCAAGTCTCACAAAATCATAAAGTTAAGATTATGATGGAACTGAAAAAATATAAATTAAATATTTTGGGAAATGATGAAGTAGCAAGGAACATTAAAATAGCAAAACAAATTTATTTTGAACAAGCAAACAAGCCAGGAAGATGACTAGCTTATGAAATTAAAAAGGAGAAAGAAAGAAAATGGATTAAACAACTGGAGGATGAGAATGGTGACACACTTTTAAGAGGAAGATAAAAAGAAGATAACATGGAATTATTATTGAGAACTTTATAAACAGGGAAAGATCGCCATTAGGAATATACAACAATATTTGGATAATACAGATTTACCTAAAACACCAGAAAAATATAAGACTTTGTTAGAGAAATAATGATGATGGAATTAACTGAGGCAATTAAGAAACAGAAACATGGTAAAGCACTGGGACCAGATGGTTTGCCAGCAGACTTATACAAAACCTTTGAAGAGACATTGAGAACATAAGAACATAAGAAGAGCCATGCTGAATCGGGCCAAAGCCCATCAAGTCCAGCATTTTGTGTCACACAGTGGTCTACCAATCGTATATGAGGATCTTGAGAAGAAAGAGAAGGCAAATGGGAATCCTGCCTGCCTCAAACAACATAGAGGCGGCACTTGGACATCTGTTTCAATAAGCACCGATACACTTGTCATCCATGAGCATTGTAATGTTACAAGTATACAGCGAATTAATTGAGAAAGCTAAACTCCCAGACTCTTGGAGGGAAGCTTATATTACTTTGATTCCCCCCAAAAAGAGTCTGATTTGCAAAAAGTCAAAAACTATAGGCCATTCTCATTGTTAAAAATTAAAATATTTGCAGTGATAATTGCAAACAGGCTTAAGAAATTTTTTAATGACTTTATACATACAGTTCAGAATGGATCTAACAGAAAAGACAAATTAGGGACAACATGTGTATAATTTCCAGAAAAGCAGACAGCTTTAATGTTTCTGGATGCATTTGGTAACGTGAATTGGCAGTCTATGATACAACAATTAAAATACATGAATTTGAAGGAAGATTTATAGGGACCATAAAAACAATCTATAGTAAACAATCAGCAAAAATAGTGATAAATGAAGTAATGACAGAGAAAGTTGGCATTATGAAAGGAACCAGACTTTGCTGGTTACCACACTTTTATTTGTGTTGACATTAGAAGTTCTAATGAGAAAAATACGGGGGAATAAGGAAATCAAAAGAATGAAAATTAAAAAAGAGTAGTACAAACTTCAAGCATTTACAAATGACTTAGTCTTCATACTAGAAGATCCCCTAAAGTCAGGAACAGAGCTAATTAGACAAATTGGAGAATATGGAGAGGTGGCTGGATTAAAAATTAATAACTTTAAAAATTACTTAAAACTGAGAATCTTTATCAAGATGATAAATTTGCAATATGCCAAATGATAAGATCGTAAACATTTATACGATACGATATGGACTACTGCAAAAAATATATAGTAAGATACCAGCCAGAATAAGATAGTGAAGAGAGAACAACTGTTAACTGTTTGTAAGTTTCTCTTCTTTCTGTTTCTTTTCTTTTGAAATGATTCTATATGTATATCTGTAATGATAATGTATACTTTTGTATTTATTTTCTAAATGAAAAAGTTAAAGTTAAAAAAAAGAAAAATTAATAAAGAAAAAACAAATATGTTAGTAAAAATATGGCTGAAAGATAATAGAATGATTTAACTACATATTCAGGTAATGAAAAAAACCCTAGATATTTAGGGGTCCAACTTACAGTGAGATGTGTAATATGTAAAGAACATAATTATTTAAAACTTAAAAAACAAATTGAGAAAGATTTGGAAAAATAGAAGAATTCTAAGTTATCACTGATGGGCAGGATTGCGCTAATAAAAATGAACATTTTACCACAACTACTTTTCTTATTTGCAACAATACCTATAAAAATAGACAAGACATTTTTTAATGAATTAAACAAAACAATGCTGAAATTTACTTGGCAAGAGAAAACACCGAGAATAAACATGAAATATTACAAGGCGCAGGAATTGGGAGGGGGGCTTTGGCCTTCCTAATTGAGAGTTATACAAGCAGTAGCAATGATATGGATGAGAGAATGGATCTTATTGGATAATAAGAGACTCTTAGACTTAGAGGGACATGATTTACAGTTGGGATGGCACACACTTATTTGGTATGGAAAAAATAAAATAGGAATCTTCCCAAAGCCCAGAAAATTTTCTCATCAACCATGCCAAACAAGAAATCAAAAACCTCCACTTACAAACATCCCCAAATGGAAGATACAGCTGCCAAACATACCATTTGCTATAAATGCAACAAAAATACTTTAGATATAGAAGAATGTAACCAATGCCAAATGTGCTCAAATTACGCCCACAATTCTTGCCTGGAAATAAACAAAAACAAAAACTTCCTTCAAATAGGTCCCACTTGTATTCATTTTTGCCCAACATGTCTACCCAAGCTAAATGTCCAATAAATTTCACAACCTCGAGTCAACCCTATCCTCACAAAAAGAATATATTGAGTCCATTGAAACACAGATAGAAGCACAAATACAAGCATGCTTCATATCCTTGGACAACAAAATCTCAGCACAGGCAAACAGAAATTTAATTGACCATCAACAACCTCTACCTCAACCAATAACCCATCATCCACTACCTCCACCATACAAGCAACCACATCAAACACCTCCTCAACAATCCACCAACCATCCCAATAACATATCCCTATTAATCAAAGACACCCTCGAAAGGGAACAAAAACATAACAATGCCATCCTATTTGGCCTGGCTATCACAAATGAACCTGATCTCAACAAGATTCGCAATATCATTGCACCAGTAATCCCTATGGATGAAATCATCAAAGTGTCAAGAGACGGTCCCGAGTTCAAATACATACATGGCTCAGCAGCCCCTAAATTCTGCAGAGTCATCTGCAAAAATGAAATTAGCAAATGTAAATTCACCAATACTATAAATTCCACTAATCGAAATGATCCCAACCCCAAGAAACTTCGTGCAAGACCGGACTTATCCATATTGCAAAGAAACCAATCCAGAGAACTTTGTGCAGAACTTAAAAAACGTCAAGGCGAAGGACAAACCAGCCTATACACCGACTACTGAGCTGGCTGCATCAAAACCAAGACCCACTTCCATTCATCTAACCCTCCAAACTCCATCATCCAAAACCATCCCAGCATACAATTCACCGTCAACCAAGAACAACCAACCATAAACCCTCAAACAACTACTGCTCAAATCCATCCTAACTACCTACCTATCTCCAACCAAAACCAACTCCCATTCAACCAAGACTAGGAATGCATGCCCCTTACTTCCTCATCATCAACCACTTCTAGCATTAAATGTAAACTAATAAACTCAAGAAGCATTGCTAACAAAATACCCGAACTCCTTCTACTACTAAAAACCACCAAATTTGACATCATTTTTATATGCGAAACATGGTTAACTACATCCCTCCCCGACTCCATTATCACTACAAAAGACTACCACATTTTCCGATCTGATCGCGCAACCCGTAGAGGAGGTGGAGTTGCAATCTTCTACAAGAAATCACTCAACATAAAGCAAATCCAAGTTAAACAAGAACTTTACCTCCCTGAAACTATAATCTGTGAACTAACCTCAGACACCACACTCCGCTTCCTCTTATGCTATAGAGCCCCTGACTATGACATCTCACACGTGAACAAGTTAACCTCACTGCTAACGTGGGCAACCTCGTACCAACATCCCCTCATATTTCTTGGTGACCTAAACCTACCACATATTAACTGGTCCCTAAATGAATGCACAACTGAATGCATTCACTCAACCCTCTACAATGCTATCACTAGTCTAGGGCTAATGCAACTAGTTACTGACAACACCAGACTCAACAACTGTCTAGACCTCATCTTCTGCAACAGTCTACACTGAATTTATGGACTCCAAGTAAGAGAACCGTTTTCTAACAGTGACCACAGCACAATTGACTTTTGCCTCAACATACCTCCTCTCATAAACAACGCCAAAGGCAGAACAACCAATTTCAACTAGAAGGCCAACTATGACAACATAGACTCTGACCTATCATCTCTTGATTGGAACACAATATTCTCCAGCTGTATCACTGTAGATGACTATTACAATACCTTTCTGCTCGAGATCCAAAGAGTCATAAAATCACATGTACCGCTAATATACACCAAAACCAAGAGGAATAAATTACCCATAAAAATAAGAAAGCTACAATCCAAAAAAAGATTACTTTGGCGTAAAAACAAAACAGGCTATGCTGCAAACCTTAAAAACCGCTATAAAAATTTATGTCATCAAATAAAGATTGCATGTACCAACTATCATATCAAACAAGAAGAAAACCTCCTATGCACGAAATCCACTCATGCCTTCTATAACTTTGTAAACACAAACTTAAAGATTCTAGATCCATCCCACCAATTATGGGACCAAACAACAAAGATTATATTGATGAAACAATTAAAGCCAACCTCTTTAACAACTTCTTCAGCTCTGTCTTTGTGAATAGTAATAGCTCATGCCCAGCATTTCCTAGTCGCACCCCAACTAACTTCAATGATCTAACACAAATCGACATTACCAAAGAAAACGTTAAGAAATCACTGCACAACCTAAAACCATCTCTATCTATCGGACCTGACGGACTATGTGCATACTTCTTTAAAAAATTCTCCTCAACTCTGGCTGAACCCCTAAGCATAATTTTCAAAATATCTTCTACAACTAGCTCCCTACCTAAACTCTGGTCTATAGCCACGGTCATCCCTATTTTCAAAAAGGGTGATCCTAGCAATGTTGAAAATTATAGACCAATCTCTTTGACCTGCATCACTTGCAAAGTCATGGAATCCATCATTAACCAATCCATTACACTCCACCTTGAAACAAATAACCTACTTTCCAACAAACAATTCGGTTTCAGAAAAAAAATATCCTGCAACCTGCAACTTTTACACTGCAAAAACATATGGACTACCCAAATCGACCAGGGTAAATCAATTGATGTAAATCTACATAGATTTTTGCAAAGCCTTTGATTCAGTAGTTCACAACAAACTTCTTATGAAACTAAAATCTTAAGGTACCTCAGGACCACTGCACAATTGGATATCAGCGTTCCTGTCAAACAGACAACAGGTGGTCAAAACAGGTAATGCCATATCTAATCCTGCTCCAGTCAACAGTGGTGTTCCCCAAGGCAGTGTCCTAGGACCTACTCTCTTTATACTCTACATAAACGATCTCTGAGACAATATTACAAGCAATTGTGTTCTATTTGCTGATGATGTTAAGCTATTTAATACCTCTGATAATACGTCTGCCCTTCAAAAGGACCTTGACCATGTAGCTGAACGGTCTAACAACTGGCAACTGCAAATCTCATCCAACAAATGCTCTGTCCTACACATTGGTAAAAAGAATTCGAATACTAAATACACACATGGACAAACTGAATTCACAGAAGACTCTCACTCAGTCAAAGATCTTGGAGTACTCATTTCTAATGACCTAAGTGCCAGAGCCCATTGCAACAGCATTGCCAAAAAAGCTCTAAGAGTCACAAACTTAATTCTATGCAGCTTCTTCTCTAGAAGCACTGATCTACTAACCAGAAGATACAAAACATTTGTCAGACCAATTCTTGAATACAGCTCACCTGTATGGAATCCACACTGCATAACAGACATTAATACAATTGAAGGAGTCCAGAAATACTTCACAAGAAGAGTCCTCCACTCCTCCTCACAAAACAAATTACCTTACTCCTCCAGACTTCAATTACTATGTTAAAAAAATTTACAGCTACGCCGCCTCTGAACTGATTTAACTGTTGTTCATAAAATCATACATCACAATGTACTCCCTGTTAGCGACTACTTCACCTTTAACAACAACACAAGAGCATGCAATAGATACAAACTAAATGTAAATCGCTTCAAACTAGACTGCAGAAAATACAATTTCATCAATAGAGTGGTCAATGCCTGGAATTCACTACCAGACTCTGTTGTTTCTTCCCCCAATCCCAAAATCTTCAACCTTAGGTTGTCTACAATAGACTTCTCCCCTTTTCTAAGAGGTCTGTAAGGGGTTATAAGTGCACCTTGGTGCCTACCGTTCCTGTCCTAATGTCTTTTTTATCTTTTCTATCTCTACTTTATACTTATATAGTGGTACCTCATGATACGAACGCCCCGCCATACGAACAACCCAAGATACGAACCCGGGGTTCAGAAATTTTTTGCCTCTTCTTACGAACATTTTCTGTCTTACAAACCCGCTGCCATGCCAGCCACGCCGAACCCGAATGCCTCCAGAACCCGAATGCCAAACCCGAACTTCCGGGTTCGGCGTTCGGGAGGCCGCCGAACTGTTTTAAAAGGTGACAGCCAGGCGGCGGGGCTTCTCAGTGAACGTTCGGGTTCGGAAGGCTGCTTTGGGTTTTTGGCTGGGAGGGAGGGCAGGAGGTCCGGCGCTGGGGGGAGGGAGTCAGGAAGGTCCTCCTGCTCCCCCCCAGCGGAAAACATAAAGACGGTCTACCGCCGCCCGCTTGAGCCAGGATTCAGCTTCTCATTGCTCCGTGGGTGGCGGCAGACCGCCTTTGTATTTTTGGCTGGTGGGGGGAAAGCAGGAGGCGCAGGATCGGGCTGGCGGCGGGCGCGGGGCGAGGCAGCAGGTCTGCATCCTGGGCGGGTGGGTGGCGGGCGAGGAGGCGAGGGTGCGTCCGACTCGGGGCTGGTGGCACCCAACGCAGCGGGGAACATTGGCGCAGGAGGCAGGAGAGGACCGGGCGAAGTGAGCAGCATCGCCACCGCCACCGCCGCCACGCCCGGCTTGGCTTCCCTGGCCGCCGCAGGCACCACGGGCTGCGATCTTCCGGGCCGGGGAGGCTCAGCGACGGAAGGCAGCCGCCTGGCCTGGGAGGCTCGGCCGAAAGGGGCCGGGGCTGGAGCCGCTGAGCCTCGCTGGCCCAGAAGATCGCAGGCGCGGTGCCTGCGGCGGCCAGGGAAGCCAGGCGTGGCGACGATGGCAGCGGTGCTGCTGCTCCGGTTGCCCGGTCCATTGGCGCAGGAGGCAGGAGGAAGAAGCGGCATGCGGCTTCAGCTTTCAATCCCTCCACGTCACTTCGCCCCTCCTGTCCTGGCTCAAGCGAGCGGCAGCAAACAGGCTTTGGGTTTTTGGCTGGGGGGGAGAGGGAGTTAGGAAGGTCCTACTTCTCCCCCCCCAGCCAAAAACACAAAGCTGGTCTGCCACCATCCACTTGAGCCAGGAGGAAGAAGCGGCATGCGGCTTCAGCTTTCCATCCCTCCACATCACTTCACCCCTCCTGTCCTGGCTCAAGCGAGCGGCAGCAGACAGGCTTTGGGTTTTTGGCTAGGGGGGGAGAGGGAGTTAGGAAGGTCCTACTTCTCCCCCCGCAGCCAAAAACACAAAGCCGGTCTGCCACCGTCCGCTTGAGCCAGGAGGAAGAAGCGGCGTGGAGGAATGGGAAGCTCAAACCGCCGCCGGCTTCAGCTTCTCATTGCCCCACGGGCGGCGGTGTGTGTTTGGCTGGGGGGGAGCAGGAGAATCTTCCTAACTCCCTCCCCCCAGCACTTTGCCCAGCACCACAGGCAGGGCGAAGCAGCATGCAGCAAAGGGAGGCTCAAACCACCGGCGGCTTCAGCTTCCCATTGCTCCGCGGGCGGCGGCAGACCGCCTTTGTGTTTTTGGCTGGGGGGGGAGCAGGAGGACCTTCCTGACTCCCTCCCCCCAGCGCTTCACCCAGGATGATATGCATGGCAAAAGGGCGGGGAGGATTAGGAGGCTCAAGCTTCCTTCGGTGGTGGCAGCCGGCTTGCACGCATTAATCGTTTTCCTATTGATTTCTATGGGAAACAATGTTTCGTCTTACAAACTTTTCACCTTACAAACCTCCTCCCGGCACCAATTAAGTTCATAAGATGAGGTATTACTCTATTATGTTAAACATACTACAATACAATGCAATGTTTGTATGACAAACAAACAGTCTATTCAGATTGAGAGGATTTTTGAAAGAATTCTACTTTCCCCTTATTAATAGGGAGAGGATATCCCTGGCAAGAGAGGGGAGTCCATATCTTCATCTGGATTATGTGATTTCTATTAACTGTTTTTTAATTAAATTGGGGGGGTGTTATTTTTATAGAAAGGAAACTGTGTTTAATGAATTGGGGAGAGGGTTATTTTATAGCAGGATAATTGTTGAATGTAGCTGTTGAGTGTGAATGGGATGAGTGTGAATGGGATGAATGGAAATGCCAGCCTGCCAGCTTATGGAGAGGCTAGGGCATGCGGCCCGCTGAGGCCATTTATCCGGCCCACGGGTGAGTGCCAGCGCATCAGATTTTACACCTCCTTCCAGCGCTGCTAACAGTCCATAGCTGGGGGGGCGGGGACCACGGCCGTTGGGAGATTGCTGTTGGGGAATCAGGGGCCCACTGACATCAAGCCCTGCCCCAGCCAGCAAAGCCGCCCGCCCAGGGAAGCAGCGTACTTTTCAAATGCGCATTTTTCATATGCGCTGCTTCCCTGAGCAACCAGCTTTGCTCACTGCCAAACTTGACATCAGCAGGCTTCTGCTGCCCCAACAACAATGCCCTGACCGCCATGCTCGCCCTGTGCTGTGGAGGTGGGGGGGCAGCCGCTTGCAATCCCCTCGCCTCCACCTCCTTCTCTTCCACTGCCCCGCTGCCTGAGCCTGTGCTGTTGGAAGATCCGGTGTCATTTTTGCTACACTAAAAAATGAAGACTGTAATGAAATCACAGACAACAGAGACAAAGCACAGCTGCTCAACACCTACTTTGCATCAGTCTTCACACAAAATGGAACCACCTACCAACCAACCTGCAAGTCTGCAACAAATAGCCCCGGAACCGAACTCAACATAGACAAAAACACAATAAGGGACTACTTGTGGGAGCTCAACGAGTACAAATCACCAGGGCCAGACGGACTTCATCCCAGAGTCCTAAAAGAACTGGCAGACACCATTGTGGAACCACTTCTCATCTACCAAAAATCCTGGACCACTGGAAACCTTCCGGAAGACTGGAAACGAGCTGACGTAGTCCCCATCCACAAAAAAGGTAAAAAGACTGACCCGGGCAACTACAGACCAGTCTGACTTCTATACCTGGAAAAATACTGGAGAAAATTATTAAAAAACAACTTTGCCACTACCTAGAAACAAACAACATTATATCCAACAGCCAGCATGGGTTTGTCAGAAGCAAATCATGCCAAACCAACCTCATATCATTTTTCAACACCATAACCAAATCAGTTGACCAACACAACGCATAAGACCTCATATACTTGGACTTCAGCAAAGCTTTTGATAAAGTTGACCACAACCTCCTAATCCACAAATTAGAAAAAAACGGGATAGGTTACAACACATGCAGATGGATAAACAGTTGGCTGTCCAACCACATGCAACAAGTTGTCCTCAATGGTTCCAAATCCACATGGAAAAAAGTAGGCAGTGGAGTACAACAGGGTTCCGTTCTGGGCCCTGTACACTTCAATATTTTCATCAATGACCTGGACGAGGGAGTAGAAGGGGAATTAATCAAATTCGCAGATGACACCAAGCTGGCAGGGGTAGCCAACACCCTAGAGGACAGGCTGAAAATACAGAAAGATCTAGACAGATTAACACTATGGGCCCACACTAACAACATGATGTTCAACGTCGACAAGAACAAAGTCCTTCACCTTGGTAAAAAAAAAAACCTAGACACACATACAGCCTGGGAGAAACCCTACTTAGCACTGGTGATTGCGAAAGAAATCTTGGAGTCTTGGTGGATAATCAACTATGCCAGCAATGTGCAGCAGCGGCCAAAAAAGCCAACACTATCCTAAGCTGCATCAACAGGGGTGTTGTGGTTGGCTCTGGCCCAGCTCCTGCCCCAGGGAATGGGGAGGTGGATGCAGGGAAACTTCAACATGTCACAGGCCTGTGTTATTGCCGACAGAATCAGTTCAGAGTTTAGTTTCCTCGGACGAAGAAGAAGGTGGGAGTGACTCGGCAGAGGAGGGCTTGGCACACAGCCAAAGCAGTCAGTCTTCCTTATCTTCTATTGCTTCAGATGATGACATTTTGGACATATGCAAGCACAGAATTATGCGTAGAAGAGACCAAGTAAGAACATATTACAGGGAATAAGGGAGGCCACCTGTGTTTGGGTGGGGCTCCAGTAATTAGGGCTGCTGCTATAAATAGCAGCATGTGGGTTTGGCCATTGTGGAAGAATATCTGTTCGCAGTAGTCAGGAATCTTGTGTGCTGGACTTTGTTGCTTTTTCAAGCCTTTGAAACCAAAGCAGAGCAACGTGTGTGTGTGTCTCACTTCGTTGGAAGAAAAAGGGGTGTGAAGTTTCTCCACAGCTGCTGGCTAAGTACTTAATGACTGCTTAAAGGAACATGTACAGACTACCCAGTTGTTTTGGGAAGAGTGCTCTTTGCAATACAAAAAGAGTGCTTAGTTTATTTTGACTTTTGTGATAAAGAACGTTGTTTTGAATTTTCAAACGTGTGTGTGTCTGAAATTTGTACCCTTGAATTTTCGGGAGGCTCCTATCAGAGAGCCCGGCAGAACAAGGGGGATACACTCCAAGACCAGGGAACTATTAATACCACTCTACTACGCCCTGGTCAGACCACATCTGGAGTACTGCATTCAGTTCTGGTCACCACACTTCAAAAGAGACATTGAAACTCTGGAGAAGATGCAGAAAAGAGCGACCAAAATGATTAGGGGACATGAAACCAAGACTTATGAAGAGAGGTTGCGGGAACTGGGCATGGATAGCCTAGAGAAAAGGAGGGCCAGAGGGGACATGATAGCTGTATGCAGGTATATGAGGGGTTGCCACAAAGAGGAGGGAGCCACTCTATTCCGCAGAGCATGAGAGAGCCGGACGAGGAACAACGGCTGGAAGCTGACCAAGGAGAGATTCAACCTAGAAGTAAGGAAGAACTTCCTGACAGTCAAAGCGATCAACCAGTAGAACAACCTGCCTGCGGAGGTTGTGAACTCCCCAACTCTGGACACTTTCAACAGGAGATTGGACTGCCACTTGGCTGGGGTGTTTTAAGATGCCTGCTCAGGCAGGGGGTTGGACTTGATGACCTGCATGGATGGATAAATAAATAAATAAATAAATAAATAAAGGTAGGCCAAAAAAAGAGAGGGGGGAAGGAAACGGGAGAAAGAAAAAGGGAGGGAGAGAGAAAGGGAGGAAGGCTGGCTGTGGGTGGGTTGGCTTTGTGGGAAGTGGCCAGAGGTGGCGGCATTGTGGGCCCCGAGGAAGGCGCAGCAGGTTGAGGGGAAGGCTGCGGTAGTGGTTGTGTCAACATGGCACTGGCGGCGGCAAAGGGGGAAAAAGGGGGGGCAGGTGCCCCTGCTCTGTCCTCGCTGCAAGGCCTTCAACAAAAAATATAGAGAAAGAAAAGGGGAAGGCTGAGTGATGGAGAGAGGAAAGGGACAGTCGAGACTGGTGCCGACACAGGGAGGTGATTATTATTATTATTATTATTATTATTATTATTATTATTATTATTATTATTATTAATTGGATTTGTATGTCGCCCCTCTACGCAGACTCGGGGCGGCTAACAACAATGATAAAAAACAACATGTAACAATCCAATTTAATAAAACAACTAAAAACCCTTATTATAAAAACCAAACATACACACAAACATATCATACATAACTTGTAATGGCCATGGGGAAGGAATATCCTAACTCTCCCATGCCTGGCAACAAAGGTGGGTCTTGAGTAATTTGCGAAAGACAAGGAGGGTGGGGGCCATTCTAATCTCTGGGGGGAGTTGATTCCAGAGGGCCAGGGCCACCACAGAGAAGGCTCTTCCCCTGGGGCCCGCCAAACGACATTGTTTGGTCGATGGGACCCAGAGAAGGCCAACTCTGTGGGACCTTATCGGCCGCTGGGATTCATGCGGTAGAAGGCGGTTCCGGATGTATTCTGGCCCAATGCCATGTAGGGCTTTATATTTATTTATTTTATTTTATTTATTTATTTATTATTTGGATTTGTATGCCGCCCCTCTCCGAAGACTCGGGGCGGCTCACAACAAGTGAAAAAACAATCCAATACATAATCCAATTAATTAAAATATTTCAAAAATTTTACAAAAAACCCCTATACTAACATACACACACACAAGCATACCATGTATAAATTCAACGTGCCCAAGGGGAGATGTTTAGTTTCCCCATGCCTGACGGCAAAGGTGGGTTTTGAGGAGTTTACGGAAGGCAGGAAGAGTAGGGGCAGTTCTGATCTCCGGGGGGAGTTGGTTCCAGAGAGTCGGTGCCGCCACAGAGAAGGCTCTCCCCCTGGGGCCCGCCAACCGACATTGTTTAGTTGACGGGACCCGGAGGAGGCCCACTCTGTGGAACCTAATCGGTCGCTGGGATTCGTGCGGCAGAAGGCGGTCTCGGAGATATTCTGGTCCGATGCCATGAAGAGCTTTAAAGGTCATAACCAACACTTTGAATTGTGACCGGAAACTGATCGGCAGCCAATGCAGACTGCGGAGTGATGGTGAAACATGAGCATACCTGGGTAAGCCCATGACTGCTCTCGCAGCTGCATTCTGCACGATCTGAAGTTTCCGAACACTTTTCAAAGGTAGCCCAATGTAGAGAGCATTACAGTAGTCGAACCTCGAGGTGATGAGGGCATGAGTGACTGTGAGCAGCGAGCCCCGGTCCAGATAGGGCCGCAACTGGTGCACCAGGCGAACCTGGGCAAACGCCCCCCTTGCCACAGCTGAAAGATGGTTCTCTAATGTGAGCTGTGGATCGAGGAGGACGCCCAAGTTGCGGACCCTCTCTGAAGGGGTCAATAATTCCCCCCCCAGGGTAATGGACGGACAGATGGGATTGTCCTTGGGAGGCAAAACCCACAGCCACTCCGTCTTATCCGGGTTGAGCTTGAGTCTGTTGACACCCATCCAAGCCCCAACAGCCTCCAGGCACCGGCACATCACTTCCGCCGCTTCGTTGACTGGGCATGGGGTGGAGATGTAAAGCTGGGTATCATCGGCATATTGATGATACCTCACCCCATGTCCTTGGATGATCTCACCCAGCGGTTTCATGTAGATGTTAAATAGCAAGGGGGAGAGGACCGACCCCTGAGGCACCCCACAAGGGAGAGACCTCGGAGTCGACCTCTGACCCCCCACTAACACCGACTGCGACCGGCCAGAGAGATAGGAGGAGAACCACTGAAGCACAGTGCCTCCCACCCCCAACCCCTCCAACCAGTGCAGAAGGATACCATGATGGTATCGAAAGCCGCTGAGAGATCGAGGAGCACCAGGACAGAGGATAAACCCCTGTCCGGGCCCGCCAGAGATCATCCATCAACGCGACCAAAGCGGTTTCCGTGCTGTAACCGGGCCTGAAGCCCGACTGCTGGGGACCTAGATAATCGGCTTCTTCCAAGGACCGCAGGAGCTGGAGTGCCACCACCTTCTCGACAACCTTCCCCATAAAGGGAAGGTTGGAGACTGGACGATAGTTGTTGAGTACGGCTGGGTCCAGGGAAGGCTTCTTGAGGAGGGGGCGCACAAGCGCTTCTTTATAGAGTGTTGGAAAAACTCCCCTCCCCAAGGAAGCGTTGGTAATCTCCTGGGCCCAGCTCCGTGTCACCTCCCTGCCGGCCGAGACCAACCAGGAGGGACACGGATCCAGTAAACAGGTGGCGGAACTCACAGCTCCAATGGCCTTGTCCACTTCATCAGGTGTCACCAGATCAAACTCTTCCCAGACAGGTGGACAAGTACGTGCCCCAGTCACCTCGACTGACTCATTGTCAGTCGACTCTGTTTTACAATTGGAGTCGAGGTCGGCCCGGATCTGAGCGACTTTATCAGCGAAAAACGTGTTAAACTCCTCGGCACTACTCTGTAAGGGCTCCCCAACTCCCCCCTGGTTAAGAAGGGAGCGGGTCACCCTAAACAGAGCGGCCGGGCGGGATTCCGCTGATGCAACCAAGGCGGCATGGTACGCACATCTTGCCGCCTTGAGCGCCACTTTGTAAGTCTTAATAAAAGCTCTTACAAGTGTTCGGTCAAATTCAGACCTACTCTTCCTCCATCGCTTCTCTAGACGTCTCTTTTGGCGTTTCAACTCCCGGAGCTCCTCGTTGAACCATGGGGCTCTACGGGATCTAGCGCCACGGAGAGGTCGCAAAGGCGCAATCCGGTCGAGAGCCTCCGCAGCAGCCGTATTCCAGGCCTCCGCAAGAGACTCCGCCGAACTGTGGACGAGTGCCTCTGGAATAACCCCAAGCACCGTCTGAAAGCCCTCTGGGTCCATCAAGCATCTGGGGCGGAACATCTTCATTGGTTCCGCCTCCCTGCGGGGAAGGATTGGAGCCAGGAAGTCAAGCCGTAGTAGAAAATGGTCTGACCATGACAAAGGCACTGCTTCTAAGCCCCTTAGTCTCAAACCATTACTCAATTGCTCGGAAAGGAATACCATGTTAGGTGCGTGCCCCCCCTCATGAGTTGGACCCCGTACTACTTGAGTCAGGTCCATGGCTGTCATGGTGGCCATGAACTCCTGTGCCAACCCAGAGGTTTCGCCGAGTGACGGCAGGTTGAAGTCCCCCAAGACAATAAGTCTGGGGAACTCCACCGCCAACCCGGCTACCTCCTCGAGTAGCACAGGCAGAGCTTTTGACACGCAGCTGGGAGGCAGGTACCTGAACCCCTAAGTCCAACTTCATCAAGAGTGACTCGCAACCCGCAATTTCCGGAGCAATGAGTCCACGTAGGCAAAGGCTCTCCCTGGCTATAATAGCCACTCCTCCCCCCCTTCCCTGGGGTCGAGGTTGATGCCATATCTGAAACCCAGCTGGGCAAATTTCAGAGAGAGGAACACCTCCCTCTGGGCCCAGCCAGGTTTCAGTAATACATGCCAGGTCGGCCTCCTCATCCAGGATCAGATCCCGGATGAGGAGAGCTTTGTTTACCACCGACCTGGCATTAAGCAGCAGCAATCTGAGCCCAGGGCCAGAGTTACACTCATCACCAGTACCCAAGATTGGGCTCACAGAGCCAGAACAAGGGATCGTTATTAAGCAATGGTCCCTCGTTCCCCTGGAACGGATAACTCTGTGGCCCCCGCCATATCTGCCTCTCCCCAGCAACACAGGAATATTCCGACCCTCTGCCACCCCAGAGATCGGTGCCCCATATCCTCCCGCCTCTTGAGCGTCAGGTGGGCCAAATCTACCATTCATACTCTTACCATTCATCTCATCCACACCGTAGCCCCTCCCACCCCAGTCATCCCAATCATACCAGCCATTCAACTCATGCACACAGGTAATTCTGTCCCAGTCATCCATTTAAATTTAGAACCCCCAATACTAAAAATAACACTTTAAAACACTAATAAATATGTAAAAAATGCAATTAGTTAAACATTAAAACAGATAGAAATGTAAAAATATAAAAATAGCTAAGAATAAAATGTATTAAGATGTATTTATAGGTCATAACCAACACTTTGAATTGTGACCGGAAACCGATCGGCAGCCAGTGCAGGCCGCGGAGTGTTGCAGAAATGTGGGCGAATCTAGGAAGCCCCATGATGGCTCTTGTGGCCGCATTCTGCACGATCTGAAGTTTCCGAACACTTTTCAAAGGTAGCCCCATGTAGAGAGTGTTGCAGTAATCGAACCTTGAGGTGATGAGGGCATGAGTGACTCTGAGCAATGACTCCCTGTCCAAATAGGGCCGCAACTGGTGCACCAGGCAAACCTGGGCAAACGCCCTCCTCGCCACAGCCGAAAGATGATGTTCCAATGTCAGCTGTGGATCAAGGAGGACGCCCAAGTTGTGGACCCTCTCTGAGGGGGTCAATAGTACTCCCCCCAGGGTAATGGACGGACAGATGGAATTGTCCTTCTTGGGAGGCAAGACCCACAGCCACTCCGTCTTGTCTGGGTTGAGTTTGAGTTTGTTGACACCCATCCAGATCCCAATAGCCTCCAGGCACCGGCACATCACTTCCACTGCTTCGTTGACTGGACATTGGGTGGCGGTGTATAGCTGGGTATCATCGGCATATTGATGATACCTCACCCCATGCCCTTGGATGATCTCACCCAGCGGTTTCATTTAGATATTAAATAGCAGGGGGAGAGGACCGACCCCTGAGGCACCCCACAAGGGAGAGACCTATAGGTCGACCTCTGACCCCCCCACTAAAACCGACTGCGACCGACCGGAGAGGTAGGAAGAGAACCACTGAAGAACAGTGCCTCCCACTCCCAACCTCTCCAGCTGGCGCAGAAGGATACCATGGTTGATGGTATCGAAAGCCGCTGAGAGGTCGAGAAGCACCAGGACAGAGGACAAGTCCCTGTCCCGGGCCCGCCAGAGATCATCCATCAATGCGACCAAAGCAGTTTCCATGCTGTAGCCCGGCCTGAACGCAGACTGCTGAGGACCTAGATAATCGGCTTCTTCCAAGGACCGCTGGAGTTGGAGCGCCAATGCACGGCATTGGGGCCGCTTCTAAGCTGGTCCCTCCAGTTAAATAAAACAAAACAAGCCGGTGGCAACTCACAGGAGAAGAGAAAAAAAGGAGAAGTTTTCTCTCGTTGAGTGCCCACTTGGAGCAGTTGAGCAATGATCTGAATTTAAGGGGCTTAGACATCCTGCCTTTGTCATGGTCACAACATTTTCTGCAATGGCTTGATTTTAGGGCTTCAATCTTCCCCCACAGGGAGGCAGAACTGATGAGGTAGTTCCACCACAGATGCCTAATGGAGCCAGAGGACTTTCAGAGGATGCTTGGGAAAATACTAGATTTGCTTATACACAATTCAGTGGAGTCCCTGGTAACAGCCTGGAATATGGCTGCTGTGGGGGCTCTTGACTGGATTGCGCCTTTTTGACCTCTCTGTGGCAGTAGACCCAAGAGATCTCCTTGGTATAGAAAGGAACTCAAGTACATGAAATGCCAGAAGAGATGTCTTGAGGGGCATTGAAGGGACAGTAAAGCTACAGGGCCGGATGCTATTCTGGTGGAATGGTATAAAATAGAAAGCGATGTACAGTGATCCCCCGGTTATTGCGTCCCCAACCATTGCGAACAGGGTAATTTGCGAATTTTGAACCCGGAAGTCAAAATACCATCTACGCATGCGTGCCCTTTTTTCTATGGGCACGCATGCGTAGATGGCGCTCGGCAGATCAGCTGCTGGGCAGCTTCCCTGGGTCTTCCCCCTCTTGCTGGCATCAGCGAGGAGTTTCCCCACCGCCCACGCAAACTCCTCGCTGCCGCTCGCCCGCCCTTCGCCCGCCCACGCCGTTCGCTCCCCCTCTTGCTGGCGGGAGGGCGAGAAGCCCTCCCCAGCACCCGCTGGCCCGCCCTTCGCCGCTCGCCCGCCCTTTGCCCTGGCCGCTTCTTCCCAGCGGAGAAATTCCAGCCCCCACCTGGTCCTGCCCGATCCTCCTCCCTGAGGCAGCTCGCCCTCCCATGGCCGCTTCCTCCACCCTCCATCGCAAGCCCTCGCCACCGCAGCCAACGCGCGCTGCGATCTTCAAGCCCGGCTCCTTTCGGCCCAGCATCCCGGGCCAAGCAGCTGCCTTCCGTGACTGAGCCTGGCTCGCCCGGAAGATCGTAGCGCGCGTTGGCTGCAGCGGCGAGGGAAGCCAAGCCGGCAGCAATGTCGCCGCCGCTGCAGCCAACGTGCGCTACGATCTTCCGGGCGAGCCAGGCTCAGTGACGGAAGGCAGCCGCTTGGCCCGGGATGCTGGGCCGAGAGGAGCCGGGCTTGATCCGCTGAGCCTGGCTGGCCCGGAAGATCGTAGCGTGCGTTGGCTGCAGCGGCGGCGACATTGCTGCCGGCTTGGCTTCCCTCGCCGCTGCAGCCAACGCGCGCTACGATCTTCCGGGCCAGCCAGGCTCAGCGGATCAAGCCCGGCTCCTCTCGGCCCAGCATCCCGGGCCAAGCGGCTGCCTTCCGTCACTGAGCCTGGCTCGCCCGGAAGATCGTAGCGCACGTTGGCTGCGCTGGCGAGGGAAGCCAAGCAGGCGCGCCGTTCTCCGCTGACTCCTAAAGCGGGGAAGTTCGCCAGGAGTCAGCGGAGAACGGCGCAACTGTTTTAAAACGATCGGAGCTTTCCAATGAGTCCCGAAGACAAACGGCAAACTTCCGCGTTTGTCTTCGGGACTCATTGGAAAGCCGTGCGGGTGTTTTAAAACATCCCCGCCGACATGGGGGGCTTGCTAGCACCCCCCCAAACCCGGGTTGGGGGTTCGGGGGGGTGCTAGCGAGCCCCCCATGTCGGCGGCCGCGCCACCCCCCAATCTTCGGCTCCTCGCTAGCGCTGCAGAAGTTAAAAACACCATCTGCACATGCGCAGATGGTGTTTTTACTTCCGCAGCGCTACTTCGCGAAAACCCGCTCGTTGCGGGGGGTCCTGGAACGGAACCCTCACAACGAGCGGGGGATCACTGTAATAATAAATAATATGTTGGAAATTTTTAATGAGATTGTTATGGATGGTAAAATACCAAAATCATGGTCTGATTCGTTAATAACGTTAATTCATAAGGATGGGACAGATAAAGATAAAATTCAAAATTATAGACCTATATCATTATTAAATGTAGACTATAAAATATTTACTTCAATTTATGCAGAAAGATTAAAAAAGATTTTGGAAGAGATAATACATCAGGACCAAAATGGATTCTTACTGGGCAGGAAAATTAAAAATAATCTTAGAATGGTTATCAATTCATTGGAATATTATGAGCAACACCCGGAGAAACAAATGTCCCTGATGTTTTTAGATGCTAAAAAAGCGTTTCATAACGTGGACTGGATATTTATTAAAATGCAACTGAACCAAATGAGATTTGGTACTAAATTTGTGAACTTGATTGACGCCATATATTCTAAACAGACAACAAAATCATACTAAATAATGAACAATTGGAAAAATTAGAAATTTTTAAAGGAGTTAGACAAGGATGTCTGATCTCACCTTTATTGTTTATTTTATCCCTCGAAGTATTACTAATTAAGATTAGGGCAAATAATAAAATACAAGGAATAACCATTGGGAAAGAATCATATAAAACACAAGCATACGCCGATGATATGACTTTTATAATTGAAAATCCATTGACGACATTACCAATTTGGATAGCTACAATAGAAGAATATGGTAAGATAGCTGGTTTAAAAATTAACAAAAGTAAGACACAACTTATAGTTAAAAATATGACAAAAATGCAGGAAAGAAGATTAGAAATTATTTCAGATATGAAGATAGTTAAAAAAGTAAAGTATTTAGGAATATGGATCACAGCGAAAACCATATCATTAAAAAATGATAATTATATCAAAGCAATTGAAGAAATTAAAAAAGATTTAGAAATATGGAATAATCTGAAAATATCTTTCCTGGGAAGAATAGCAACTATTAAGATGAATGTTCTACCAAAGATATTGTTTCTGTTTCAAGTAATACCTATAAATCCAGGGGGGAAATTTTTTAAAGACTTAACAACAATTGTTAAAAAATTCTTGTGGCAGGGCAAGAAGGCGAGAATAAAGTTAAGTATCTTAGAAGATATTAAAGAAAGGGGTGGATTTGCTCTACCTAATTGGAAATTTTTACTATAAAACAGCTGCACTATCTTGGATTAAGGAGTGGATAACTTTAGAAAATAGAAGAATATTAACTCTGGAAGGGCACGATCTGATGCTTGGATGGCACACTTTCCTCTGGTATGACAAAGAAAAAACACATTCATATTTTAAAAGACATACAATAAGAAAGTATTTATTAGAAGTATGGAAAGATATTAAGAAAGATCACTTCTTAAATGTACCAGACTGGATATCCCCACTAGAGGCGATATCCCATCCTAATCTCATATCGGATAGGAAAATACCAAAGTATAAACAATTACTTGATGAACAAATGAATTTAAAAACAAGAGATAAACTTCAAGAGGAAGGATTTAAAATAGATTGGTGGCAATATATACAGATACAGTCGAGGTTTCAAAAAGATAGCAAAGTATATATATTTAACAAGAGTAAAAACTTTTTGAGTAGTTTATTGATTACAAATTCAAAGAAATTAATTGGGAAAGCATATAAATATATGATAGAACATAAAAATATAGATTTAACTCTCACAGACAACATGATTACTTGGTGTAAAAATTTCGGTAAAGAGTTTGATCTAGAGACTTGCGAGAAAGTTTGGATAACAAATTGGAAGATGACAAACTCAGTTTCTTTAAAAGAAAACCAAATTAAAATGTTTTATCAATGGCATCTCCCACCGAATAGAATTGCTAAGATGTATCCAAATACCTCCCCAAATTGTTGGAAATGCAAAAGTTAAATAGGTTCTTATTATCATCAATGGTGGACATGTAATAAAGTCCGGACATATTGGAGAATGATAGAAAAAATGATAAAAGAGATTACATTATATGAAATAGAAAAATCCTCTGAATTTTATCTCCTAGGCATAGCTAAACAGAAATATAAAAAAGATATTTTTTTTCTGGATGTACATATTTTAACAGCCGCTAGGATAGTTTATGCACAAAATTGGAAAGGGGAAGATATCCCCAAAAAAGAGGAGGTAGTTTTAAAAATTCTGGATTGTGCAGAGATGGATATGATGACGAGAAGGCTGAATGATCAAGAAGAATCTGACTTTTATATTATTTGGGATAAAGTTTATACATGGATAGATAAGAATAAAGTTGAAAATAAGGTAACGAGAACAGTATGAATATAATTAAATGTTGATATTTTTTGCTGTTTTTAGTGTTGTTGGCTTTTCTATTTTATCAATTTAACTTTATGTCTATTAGAATACGTAAACAATAGTTCTTCTTTTCAATTAGAATGTTAGTTTGATTTAAAGATTTAAGATTTTATCCTTTTTTCTGTATTAAAAATTGACTTCAAGAAAAGAGGGGTAATTGTAACCCCTAATATGTGTTTAAATGTTTGTAAGTTTGTATGTCTTTTTAAATTGAAAATTAATAAAGTTTATAAAAAACGAAGGGACAGTAAATCTGGATCCGACTGAACACTATTAAGTTCTTACATTAAGACTTATTTAGTGGCGCTCAAGGCAGCAAGATGCACGTATCATTCCATCTTGATTGCATCAGTAGAATCTCACCCAGTCGCCCTGTTTATGGTGACTCGCTCCCTCCTTAATATAAGGAGGGGTGATGAACACTTGCACTGTAGTGCTGAGGATTTTAATGAGTTTTTCACAGATACAATCACTCAGATCTAGACAGAATGCAGTGTCAACTGACAAGTCAGTCAAGATGACAGGGACTCATTTTAGTCCTGTTGTTAGGGAGGAGTTTGACCTAGTGACATCTGATCAAGTGGACAAGGCCATGGGCGCTGTGAGCTCCACCACCATTTATTGGACCAATGCCTCTCCTGGCTGGTTTGAGCCAGCAGGGATGTGACATGAGGCTGAATCCAGGTGATTGTCAATGCTTCTCTGAGCGTAGGGTTCTTTCCAGCTCCCTTAAAGGAGGCAGTTGTGTGCCCCCTCCTCAAGAAGCCTATTTTAAATAACTATCATCCTGTCTCCAACCTTCCCTTTCTAGCAAAAGCAAAAGTTGATGAGAATGTGGTGTCACTCCAACTCCTATGGTCCTTGGATGAAGCCGGTTATCTTGACCCTCAGCAGTCTGGTTTCAGGCCCAGCTACAGCATGGAAACTGCTTTGGTTGCACTGACAGATGATCTCTGGCAGGCCCAGGATATGGATATTCCTCTATCCTGGTGCTTTTTAACTTCTCAGCGGCTTTCAATACCATCAACCATGGTATCCTTCTACACTGGCTGGAGGCGTTGAGAGTCCAAGGCACTGTTTTGCAGTGGTTTGTCTCCTACCTCTCTGATCGGACGCAGTCGGTGTTGGCAGGAGGCCAGAGGTTGACTCCTAGGTCCTTCCACTGTGGGATTCCTCAGGGGTTGGTCCTCTCTCCCCTGCTATTTAATATCTATGTGAAACTGCTGGGTAAGATCTTCCGACAACAGGGGGTGAGTTACCATCAGTATGCAGATGACACCCAACTGTACTTCTCCACCCAGTGTCAACTCAGTGAAGCAGTGGAAGTGATATGCCAATGTCTGGAGGCTGTTAGGGTTTGCATGGGTGTTAATAGGCTCAAGCTCAATACTATCAAGATGGAGTGGCTGTGAGTTTTGCCTCCCAAGGACAATCCCATCTGTCTGTTCACTACTCGGGGGGGGGGAGCTTTTGCTCCCCTCAGAGAGGGTCTGCAACTTGGGCATTCTCCTTGACTCATAGCTGAGCTTAGAACACTATCTTTTGGCTGTGGTGAGGGAGACATTTGCATAGGTTTGCCTGGTGCACCAGTTGCAGCCCTATTTGGTCAGGGAGTCTCTTCTCACAGTCATTCGTGCCCTCAAGGTTCAATTACTGCAATGCTCTCTACATGGGGCTTTTGGAGACATGGGGACATTTGAAGAATGTCCCACCACTGCAGGTAGTACAAAATGCAGCCATGTGAGTTGTCATGAGGCTTCCAAGATATGCCCATGTCTCGTCAATACTCCACAAGCTGCATTGACTGCATTGGCTGCTGATTAGTCTCCAAATGCAATTCAAAGTGTTGGTTATGATTTATAAAGCCCTACATGGCTTAGGACCAGTTTACTTATAAGACTGCCTTCTGCCTCAAGTATCTCAACGTCTGGTTAGGTCCCACAGAGTTGGCCTTCTCCAGGTCCCATCTAACAGGCAATGCTGCCTGATGGGGCCTAGGGGATGAGCCTTCTCCGTGGCGATCCCGGCCCTCTGGAATCAACTCCCTCCTGGGATTCATACCACCCCCCATGCTGCTGGCCTTCCAAGAGGCCTTAAAAACTCATCTTTACCAGCAGACATCGGGCCGTTGAGGGTTATGCCTACCTCCGGCCAATGTATATGGGATGAATGTGGATGACTGGTTTTAAGTATTGGGTTTTAGTATTGTTTTATATTAGATTTTTTATACATTGTATTTTTGTATCTATTTTGCTGTGAGCCGCCCTGTGTCTATGGAGAAGGGCGGCATAGAGATCTAATAAATAAATAAATAATAAATAAATACTTCTTTTGATCAATCCAAAACTCTCTCTAGTACTATTTTTATATAGCCATTGAGTTGAAATCATTTTTTGAGATCTATAGGAGATCACAATTGAATGATATTTCTTGTTTTTCTCTTGTTTTTGTGTACACAAAAAGTACACAAAATGTCCTTCCTTCTCATTTGTTTATTTATCTAAATCCACACAGTTGATGGAAGCTTCTTTATATGATAAAATTATGGATCAGCAACGTTTGGAGCCTGAGTTTTTCAGAGTTGGATTTTATGGGAAGAAGTTTCCATTTTTCTTACGGGTGAGTATGGATTTTTTAAATATAAAAGTTAATATGCATGACAATGTTAGGCCAATACTATTTTACAGATTAAGACTACAGTATGTATAGCACTTTAATAAAATTATGTCTCGTTTAAACATACTTTGAAATTTTCATCTGTCTTCTAGTATTCTATTACTTATAGTATTCTGCTTTATGTTGCTCTTTATCAATATTAATTCTGTTTCATGCAGTCTTTTAATGAATAATAAAAAGATGTCTAGGAACTATTTTCCTTTTTAAAAAAAATATTTTTATTGATTATCATAAAAAACAAACAGGACGGACAGACATTTAACATATACTGGGGCTACAATTGCCCCGCTCATTGTAGAAGTCTTTCTAATACAGAAAAGGAATACGCTAAAGTTTGTAAAATCAATACAGTAGTTAGAATGAAAAGAAGAAATTTTTGTTTTTATATAATTCAACCATGAATAATAATAATCATAAAAGGATAAGCAATTTTTATACATTTTACTTTATTTTGAAATCATTTAATATTTGTTTGTTTGTTTGTTTGTTTTTCCATTTAGCCATAGATAAATCTTTTCCCAAATATTATAAAAGTCAGATTCTTCTTGATTATTTAACCGCCTCGTCATCATATCCATTTCAGCACAATCTATAATTTTCCTTATAACTTCATCCTCCTTGGGGAGGTCTTCACCCTTCCAGTTTTGTATCCTAGCCGCTGTCAAGATGTGGGTTATTAAATAAAAAATGTCTTATTTATATTTTGGGTTTGTTATACCTAATAAAAAAAATTCTGGAGTTTTCTTTATCTCCTGTAGGGTGATTTCTTTTATCCACCTTTCTATTTTATTCCAATATAATTTAGCTTTGTGGCACGTCCACCACTGGTGATAGTAGGAACCTATTTCTCTTTTACATTTCCAACAGTTTGGAGACATATTAGAGAACATCTTGGCAATTCTATTGGGTGGTAAGTGCCACCTATAAAACATCTTGATCTGATTTTTTTTTTAGGGAAACTGATTTAGTTATTTTCCAGTTATATGTCTGTTCTGTCGAGCTCTCTGGTAGAATCCTCCCAAAAATGCACAGATACAATTTCAGACACACACACATTTGAAAATTCAAAACAATGTTCTTTATACCGAAAATGCAAATAAACAGAGCACTCTTTTTGTACAGCAAAGAGCACTTGTTTCCAAACAAATTGGTAATTTGTACAAGTCCCTTATCAGTTCTGTGATACTTAACTTGCAGCTGTGAGGCAATTCACAGTCCTTCTTCTTTCACAAAGTGAAACACACTTTGCTCTGGGTTAGTTTCAAAGCAGGGAAAAATCAGCACACAAAGATCAAGGTCAGCAAAGCAGTCATGAAACACAACGATCAGATAATCCTCCACAATGGCCAAACCCACAGGCTGCTATTTATAGCAGCCTCACTAATTACCACAGCCCCACCCAACCACAGGTGGCCTCATTTTCTTTGATAATAATCTGTCAGTTGTTGTTCCCTATGCATCGCTCTCCGCATGCATGGCTGTATCATTAACTCTTGTTCTGAATCCAAGGAGGAGCTAGATAATTGATCTCCTTCTGAGCTGTCTGCCACACTCTCCTCCTCCCTGTCACTCATGTCTTCTTGGTCAGAGGAGCCTTCACCATCAGATTCCACCGGGGGCGAAACAGGCCTGCAGCATGTGGATGTCTCCCCCACATCCACCATCCTTGGGGCAGGAGCTGGGCCAGAGCTAACCACAACATATGTCCAGACTTTTTCCCCAGGTTTCTAAGTCAATTTCTTTTCCTACATTTTTACACCAACTTATCATATTATCTTTCAAAGTCTGGTCTATATTTTTGTATGCTATCATATATTTATATGCTTTCCCTATTAGTTTTCTCTTATTTGTAATTAACAAATTACCTAAGTAATTTTTACTCTTCCTAAATGTATATATTTTAGTATCTCTTTGATGCCTAGATTGTATCTGTGCATATTGCCACGAATCAATTGATAGTCCCTCTTCTTGTAATTTTTGTCTTGATTTTAATTCCATTTGATCATCTATTAATTCTTTGTATTTTGGTATCTTCCGTTCTTGCATTAGGTTAGGGTGGCAAATTGCTTCTATTGGAGAGATTCAATCTGGAATAGATAAGAAGTGATCTTTCTTTATGTCTTTCCAAACCTCTAATAGAGATTTTCTCATTGTATGTTTTTTAAAATAGGAATGCGTTTTATCTTTATCATACCAAATGAAGGCATGCCAGCCAAATGAAGGCATGCCAGCCAAGCATAAGATCATAGCCTTCCAAGTTTAATATTCTTCTATTTTCTAAAGTTATCCAATCTTTAATCCAGGATAGGGCTGCAGCCTGATAATATAGCTTCCAATTAGGTAATGCAAAACCTCCTCTTTCTTTTATATCTTCTAAAGCACTTAATTTTATTCTCACCTTTTTCCCTTGCCATAAGAATTTCCTAACTATCTTTGTCAGCTCTTTAAAAAACTTCCCTTCTGGGTTTATGGGTATCACCTGGAATAAAAACAATACCTTAGGCAGTATGTTCATCTTAATAGTTGAGATTCTCCCCATGAAGGTTAGTTGTAAATTATTCCATATTTCTAAATCTTTTTTTATTTCGCCAATAAGTTTCATATGGTTATCATTTTTAAAGAGATAATTTTGGCTGTAATCCAAATTCCTAGATATTTCACTTTCTTAACTATCTTCATATCTGTGACATATTCTAATTGTCTTATTTGTGTTTCTGTCATATTTTAAACTAATAATTGTGTCTTGTTTCTGTTTATTTTTAAGCCTGCTACTTCGCCGTAATCTTCTATCATTTCTATTAAATTAGGAATTGATGTTATAGGATTTTCGACTATAAAAGCCACATCATCGGCAAAAGCTTGTACTTTATAGGTTTCTTTTCCTATAGTTAATCCTTTAATTTTATCATTTGTCCTTATCCTTATCAGCAAAGCTTCCAAAGTTAATATAAACAGTAAGGGTGAGAGAGGACAACCCTGTCTTACACCTTTAAAAATCTCAAACTTTTCAGGTTGTTCATTATTCCATATAATTTTTGCTGTTTGGTTTGAATATATTGCGTCTATTACATTTACAAATTTTGTTCCAAATCTCCTTTTATTTAATTGCATTTTAATAAATGTCCAGTCTACATTGTCAAAGCCTTTTTTTGCATCTAAAAATATTAATGACATCTGTCTTCGTGGATGTTGTTTATAAAATTCTAAAGTATTAATAATCGTTCTTAAATTATTTTTTATTTGTCTGTCTGGTAAAAAACAATTCTGATCTTCATATATCATTTATCTAAAATCTTTTAAAATCTTGATGCATAAATAGAGGTGAAAATTTTATAATCCACATTTAATGAAGATATAGGTCTATAATTTTGTATCTTGTCTTTATCTGAACCTGTTTTATGTATTAATGTTATTAATGCCTCCGACCAGGATTTGGGAATTTTACCCTCCATTATAATCCAATTAAAAATTTCTAACATATTCATCATTATTACATTACTTTCTATTTTATACCATTCTGCCGGTATGGCATCCAGATCGGTGGCTTTGTAATTTTTTTGTTTTTTAAAAATTGTCTGTAATTCAATCATAGTGAATGGGCTATTTAACCTTTTCTGTTGTTTTTCTGATAACCGAGGTAAGTCTGAGGAGTTCAAATATTCGGAAATCTCTTCTTTTATTACTTCTTTTTTATATAACTCCTTGTAAAATTCCTGCATTATTTTTGATTTTTCCCCAGTTTTAAATTTTATCATACCTTTATCGTCTACTAGTTTCTTTATTATTTTTGATTGTCTGTGTTTTCTTATTTTGAAGGCTAGCCATTGTCCTGGCTTATTAGCGTGTTCAAAGTATTCCTGTTTGGCTCTTTTAATTTTTTCAGTTATTTGATCTTGTTCTGTAAGCTTTATTTTATGCTTAACTAATTGAATTTTTCTTTTTATCTTTTGATCTTCTGAGTTATGTTATGATACTACTTCTAATTCCTTTAATTCCTTTTCTAATTGTTCATATTGTATGTTTTTTTCTTTATTTTTCTTTGCAGTATAGGAAATTGTTAGACCTCTAATATATGCCTTTGCGGTATCCCATAAATTTTGTAGGGATGTTTCTGAATTTTTATTAATTTTGAAAAAAAAATTATAATTATTTTTCTATCCATTCCCTATATTGTGGGTCTCTTATAATATTTCTATTCATCTGCCAATTAATTTGTTTCTAATGTCTTTTCCAGTATATCACTAAGGGATTATGATCTGCCCATGTGTTTGTATCTATCTCTATTTCTTTAATTTGTTCTGTGGTTGTTTTCGAGGCCTAGGCCATATCTATTCTTGTCCAAATTTTGTGGGGGTTCGAATAAAAAGTATACTGTCTAGTTAAAGGATGTCGTTCCCTCCAAATATCATTTAATAATAATTCTGACCTCATTTTCTGAAAAGTAATTGGCAGGATTGTTTTCTTTTTTTTGTCTTTCTTTTTACCTGAGTGGTCCACTAATCTGTTTGAAATTGCGTTGAAATTGCCAATTATAATCATGTTCTCAGTAGCTAGTTCGTTTATCTTTTGATGTAGTTGTTTGTAAAATTCCATTTGCTTGCCATTGGGTGCATAAATAGAGACAATGAGGAGAGGTTTTGGATCTATATTCAGTTGTACAATTAAAATTCTACTATCCTGGTCAGTATATAATTGTTTGGAGTTTATTGAATTGTCTATATACATTGCAATCCCCGAAGACATGGCCATAGCAGCACGCCCACACCAGCGGAAGAGAAGACGAGCAGAAGAAGAAGTCATTTTTCGATACAGCAGAGCAGAAAAGGGAAAAAAAGAAGGAAAGAAGAAAGTAAGTTACAAAATTAATTCTCTAGATTCCACAACTTTTAAAAGTATTTAACTTAATTCTAAATTAGAAGGCAAACAAGAAAAGTAAAGAAAAACCCATATCCTTGGGCAAAAGGGAACTAGCAGCCGGAACTATTTTTGTTAAATAAAAAATGCTAAAAACGCTAAATTTGCAAGAACAGAATTAAAAACTACAAATATCACCTTTTATAGTTGATTTCCATCCCTGAAGAGAATTCTAGGAGATGAGAGTAGAATGAAGAATGACATATTAATATTAAAAATCTAAGATCTTAAAGAACGAGAAAAGAGAACTTAGAGAGGCTGCAGTTCCTGGAACTTTTTTTTCTTACTACTTGCATAAGGATTGCTGTTTGAAAACGAACAGAAAATAAAATATACATACAAGTTTGAAAGGAAAGAATAAACATCGTGGAACAGAGGATGCATAACTGAAAATAAAAGACTGAGCTGAAATGGATTAAATTTGTCTTCGTAGAAAATTGAAGTTTATATTCGCTCAAAACAAATAAGAGTGATTTTTGAAAGAAATTTGACTATTTGCTCTATTTGGACTGTCTGGAGGAAACCTGCATTATAAATAAATGCTCAAATCACAACGAATAAAATAAAATAAAACCTTGATGTGGATTATAAATGGACTATAAACGCTATTTGGATTACAACTTGACACAAGTGGACTGTAACAATAATTTGAATTATAATTAACTTGATTTGGACTGAAACCTCGAACCTGGACTATATTTTAATATAACTTTGATTCTATTGGATTATAAGTGACTTATAACTTTAATTCGATTCATTGATATACAACTGGACGAGAACTGGACTATACTTTAAATTTGGATTACAACTGGATAAATTTTGGATTATAACTAAAGGTCAACCTTATTCTGGAAGGAGACTCTTAAAACCTTGGACCTTATATTAATAATCATGAACTTTTAAAATTGACCCCTGAAGAAAAGAAGAAACTTATATTAAGTATATCTAAATTTTATTGGTTTATTAAATGTCCTTTTATAAATTATATTATATATTTTATCTTTCAGTTATAGTTATATCTTCAACGTTGACTTCCTTAATGCATTGGCTGGTCATTCTTCTCTAGAATACTGTATTTAAAACCAGTAGCAAACTGCTATATTTCCTCCGGCCACACGATGTTGCTAGATGATCAATTCTCCAAGTCTTCTCTATGTGGATCTTCTCTGAATAGCTTTAAATGGATCTTTTACTGTAACTTCCTGTTTCGTACTTCCTGTCTTACGATGTTCTTTGTTTATAGAGGAAAGGAAAGATAAGGATTCCAAAACAAAAGTTAAAAATTTCAAATGCCAAAAGGCGAATTTCAAAGAGAACCAATTAGGTAGTTGAAAATAATCCAAATGATGGGAAATTTCGCTATTTTAAAAGCTTTTGCTGAAATGCCACGTTGCACAGTTAGCTGCTTTCTTCAATCTCAGGCCATTTTAACCCCGTCCAGCAACCAAGCGAGAAACAAAGGTCTAAAATCCAATTCAGGCACTCTCCACTTACCATCATAGACAGAAAATCTCTGCTTCCCCTCTGCAAGTAAGTCTTTCAATTCTCTTTCCACATGGAATCATTCGGCTATCCTCCCAGCTTGCGTAGTCTCTGCAGCTGTGTAGGAACAGGCATTGCAGCCTGTCCAGCTTCACCACAGCCAGTGTGAGACAAGCCAGTTCATCCAACAGGGCATGCCGGCCCCTGCCAGGCCTCTGGCAGCATTCCAAGCATCACTCTCCCTGCAGGAGCGATCCGGTCTGGTCCAAAAGGACCAGAACCCCCAGACAATGAGACTTGGGGACATTTCCCAGGAGAGAGGGAAATATCCCGGTGCTGCAGTCATGAGACCCCACTCCCTTTCTGATAGAGATGGTTTAAGGCAGCGGTCCCCAAACTACGGCCCGCGGGACAGATGCGGCCATTTATCCGGCCTGCGTGTGACTTCCAGCACTGTTAACAGTCCGTTGCTGGGGGGGGACCATGGTGGTTGGGAGGTTGCTGTCAGGGCAGCAGGGGACCGCTGACATCAAGCCCTGCGCCTGCCAGCAAAGCTGCCCGCCGAGGGAAGCAGTGCGCTTTTCAAATGAGCGCTTTTCAAATGTGTTGCTTTCCTGAGCAGCCAGCTTTGTTCGGTGCCACTGGGCTTAACATCAGCAGGCCCCTGCTGCCACAACAGCAACCCCCTGACCACTGTGCTCGCCTTGTGCCACGGGGCGGGGCGGGCTGCCACTTGTAAGCCCAGGGAGGGCGACACGTGGCATTGGGGCCATTTCTAGGCTGGTCCCTCCAGTTAAATAAAACCAAACAAACCAGTGGGGGGAGGGGACGGATGCTGGGAAGCCTTTCCTCCCCTCCCCCTTCATGCCTTTTCGGCTGGGGAGCGAGAGAAGCTGAGACGGGCAAAAGGTGGACATGCACGCTCAGTTCCCTTTGGAAGCTAATGAGCTGCCAGGGCAGCGCCGCCTGCGGGGGGAGCCCCCTGGTGGTCAGCCACGGCCACAGCAGCCCCCCTTGCGAGCCAGAGGCAAGAGAGACGTGCCTTTGCCCCTTCCTGCTGAAAGGGAATGGAGGGAAAGTGAACGGCTCTGCTGTGTTGAGGGAGGGAGGGAGGAAGAGAGAGAGAAAGAGAGGGGGGAAGAAAGAGGGAGAGAGAAAGAAAGGGAGGGAGGGAAGGAAGGAAGGAAGGAAGGAAGGAAGGGAAAGAGAGAGAAAGAAGTGACTCTTGATTTAAGCATATGGTAAAAAGCACCCAAGTAATAACAGAAAAGAAAACCCAGCCCTCACCTGTTTTTGTAAATGGTTCAAGAGTACACACACACACACACACACACACACGGGGGAAGGAGACAGGGATGGAAAAAGAGAGAAGTGAGAGAGGGAAGGAATGAGAGAAAAAGGGAGGAAGAGGGAGAAATGAGAAACAAATGAGAGAGAAAAGGGGGAGAGACAGAAATGAGAACAGTGGTAGAAATTTGAGGAGGGATGATTGATATTTTTATTATTATTATTATTATTATTATTATTATTATTATTATTATTATTTGTATGCCACCCCTCTCTGCAGACTCGGGGTGGCTAAATATGGATTGTCTATGGAATATTGGTAAAAGATATATTTAAGTGTTGTTTAATATTAGGATGTATTAATTCATAAAATTGGAATAGAATTTTAGAACTATAGAATTACATAGGTAAAATTTATTTATTTATTATTTAGATTTGTATGCCGTCCCTCTCCGAAGACTCAGGGCGGCTCACAACAAGATAGAACAAATCATAAATAATCCAAATAACTTTAAAATATTTAAAGATTTAAAAGAACCCCATATACTAACAGACACACACACAAGCATACCATGTATAAATTGAACATGCCCGGGGGAGGTGTTTCAATTCCCCCATGCCTGACGGCAAAGGTGGGTTTTAAGGAGTTTACGGAAGGCAGGAAGAGTAGGGGCAGTTCTAATCTCTGGGGGGAGTTGGTTCCAGAGAGCTGGTGCCGCCACAGAGAAGGCTCTTCCCCTGGGGCCCGCCAACCGACATTGTTTAGTTGACGGGACCCGGAGAAGGCCCACTCTGTGGGACCTAATCGGTCGCTGGGATTCGTGCGGCAGGAGGCGGTCTCGGAGATATTCTGGTCCAATGCCATGAAGGGCTTTAAAGGTCATAACCAACACTTTGAATTGTGACCAGAAATTGATCGGCAGCCAGTGCAGACTGCGGAGTGATGGTGAAACATGGGCATACCTATGTAAGCCCATGACTGCTCTCGCAGCTGCATTCTGCACGATCTGAAATTAATGGAAGATACATATGATAAATAAGGGGTTTATGATATGTACTGTATGATTTTATGAGTTTGCATTATGCATTTAAAATATACTTCGAAATGTAGAAGATTGATGAAAGTTAATAATAGTAAATGCTAAGTGCCTGAAAATTAATTGAGCTTGGAAATATTGAATGAAATTATAGAAAAGTATAATTTATGGAAATATATTAATTGATGCATTACTTTTCTATTGGTATTTTACTTTTTCATAGGTTTTTTTTATAGTCTGGCCCTCCAACAGTCTGAGGGACAGTGAACTGGCCCCCTGTGTAAAAAGTTTGGGGACCCCTGGTTTAAGATCATGTAATGCCTTTTTCAACATTGTCTTCTGTGAAGTCTATTTGTGTTAAGTCATTGTGAATGTTTGAGATGAAATTAGGGAATTTTGGGGGTGAGCTGTTGATGTGTACAAAGACTGAGCCAAAGAATGTGTTGAAGAGCTTAGCTTTGGTTGATTCATCATGGCATTCTTTGTTGTTGGGTCTTTTTAATGGTGGGATGGGTCTTGAGTCCTTGAGTTGTGCCACGCCTTCACCCCAACGGGACAGCCACGCCCAGCGTGTGGGAGGGCTCACCTCCATGACCCGGAACCGGAAGTGACGTACATGAGCCCCAACCACTCCTTCTTCTCACCGCTCCGTCTGGGGAGGAAGCATGAGTTGTATGACGAAGGAGCCCATCACCTTTAAAAGATGCCCAAGGGAGAACACCAGTTACTACTGACACCCTTTCCACCCAGTTTCTGCCACAGCTGGGGGTCAGACACCCAGCTCCTGCAGGCCCCTCTGCAGGTCTGCCAGGAAGATGTCGTTGCCAACATCTGTCAAGTGTACCCCATCTGGACGGTAAAGATCCGGAATATGAATGCGGATGTCTGGATGCCTAATTATAAATTCCCCTTCGGCCAAAATTACTTTTCCAATTTCCTTGTTAACCCGTAGCCTCTGTTTATCAATTGCCCTTGGATGCTGTGCATATCTCCAAGCCTTGCGAGGCAGGATCCAAGACCACACCAGCCGCATGCTGGGCCCCCTCCTCCTGACCCTAAGGTCCACACCGACTTGGACCACAAGCGCCAAGCCCTTCAACAGACCGACGACCTTGCCACCCAAGTGCAACACCAACACACTGGGTCCAGTCCTTCTGTGGTTCCAGCTTCTCAGCAGTGGGAGGAGTCCGTCCCAGCGCAACCCTCTGCATCCCAGCCACTCCACCTTGTCGCATGGCGACTCAAAGCCAACTGTGTTCCCCAATGGGAAGTTGCAGCTCTTCTGCCAGCACAGAAAATTATGCTGTTCCCACACTTCAGTATTGTGGGCAAACTCACGGGCATCTCCTTCACACATCGCATAACACATGGTGGAGCCGGGCCAGGACCTAGACCATGAGAAAAACAGAGCAAGGTTAGTTACTGGGCAAGGACGGTGTTTCCACTGCTGTCCTTATGTATCCTTTAAAAGCCGAAGATTTCCACCTGCCTATGTCTTGGATTCGGCTCGCCGGGAGCCCCAACCTGGCCGCTGTTGATGTGGCCCCGATTCGGAAGGAGTGTGTTCCAAATAGCAGGGGGCCCAAACCAATTCCCAATAGGGCCTTCTTGGTGATGGTCCAGAACTGATATTTCGTTAAAGGTGCCATATTCTGGTGACAAAACAGGTAGCCCTCCTTGTCTCCTCTCGCCTCTAAAAAGCATATTAAAGTTGAGACAGGACATATTTCTTTAACCCCAGCTACTGAAAGGTGGACCACTTTGCCTTTACCCAGTTGGTCCGTTTTGGAGAATCTCAAGTGTAGTGACACCATATTGTTGGAAATAGACAGGTCCTTAGCCTGAAAAGCTCTTAAGGATGAATCATTGCAGGAAGAGGCAAGGACCTCGCTGACTCTAAAACCCCCAAAAAACAATATGGAAGCCATCGCTTTAAATAGAATTTTTTTGTAACCTGAGGATCATAACAACCCCCACTGTTCAGAAATCACTATTAACTGGGAAACCGAAAGCTAATTCCTCTGGTCGACCTTTCTTGGCATCTGCTCCCTGGACCATCCCTCCAGCATCTTCCTAACTCTGAACTCCCTGGACGTATCTTGGAAACCACCAGCTTTCGCTAGAAATGCCAAACCAGCCAATTTACCATGTATTGTTCTAGGAGCCCACCCTGCTGGTGCTTCTCAACGCGTATGGCCTGTGTTATGCCTGAAAGCCCAGAACTCCTCACCTGGTTTGAAGTATGCTTGTCTGGTGCCAGGGGCCACCAACATGCTTACCGCTCTGTTGACCTCAAGTTCCCAAGCTGCCACAGGTGAGGTGGGACCTTGTGTGAGGACTGCTGAGCATCCGGTGCCATCTCCTGAAACCTGGCCAGCTGTCCCCGTGATAGGGCATCAGCTAGGCCGTTCTCCACGCCCGGGATGTGATGGGCCGGGAATAAAACATTGATTTCACGGCACCTGCTAACAAAGTGGTGAACTAGGCACATCATGCATTTGCTCTTAGAAGACAACGAGTTAATGACGTGCACCACGGCTAGGTTGTCACACCAGAACAAAACTGTTTTATTCCTGAACTTTTCCCCCCAAATCTCGACAGCCACAATAATGGGGAAAAACTCCAAATCCAAAACTGTCAAATCCCTGCAAATGCCCTTCTCCTGCCATTCCTGAGGCCAGGGAGCCTGGCACCATCGATTTGTCAGGACCACCCCGAAACCGACACCCCCAGCAGCATCCAAATGCACTTGTAATTCGGCTTCCAGCCGTCGTTCCTCCCTCCAAAACGAAACCCTGTTGTGTTGCTCAAGGAATTTCTGCCACACTCGCAGATCTCTCTTGGCTCCCAGGCTGATCCTGGTCCTATGATGGGGCTTCTTATGCCCCTTGGCCGCTGAAAAAATTCTCCTGGTGAAGGCCCTACCTGGTGCTACCACCCTACACACGAAATTTAACAAACCAGAGATTTCCTGTAATTGTTTCAATGTCACCTTTCTAGCTGCCAATACTCCAGATATCCTATCCCTGAGCTTAGTCGATTTATCCTGGGGAAGCCTGCAAGTTTGGGCCACTGAGTCTATCTCAATACCAAGGAATGTAATAACAGGAGAGGGCCCCTCCGTCTTTTCGTCTGCAAGGGGGATGTCCAGGTCAGCACAAAGAGACCTAAAAGCATCCATTAACCACTTACATTGGGTGCTATCGCCCGGGCTGGCCACCATAAAGTCATCTAGATAGTGAATGATGGAATCAGAGCCAGTCCACTGCTTGTGCGCCCATTCCAGAAATGAACTAAAACGCTCAAAGAGGGAACATGAGATAGAACAACCCATGGGAAGGACCCTATCGATATAGTATCCCCCTTCAAATTGAAACCCCAGAAGATCAAAATCGTTGGGGTGAATGGGCAAGAGGCCGAAAAGCAGATTTGATGTCACATTTGCCCATCAGAGCACCTATCCCGCAATGCCGAACCATCTTTATGGCCTCATCAAATGAGGTGTATCTTACCGAAGACATTGCTTCTGGAATGAAATCATTTACTGACTCACTGGGTGGGAATGACAGATGATGAATCAGTCTGAACTCACCTTTGGTTTTCTTGGGCACTACCCCTAGTGGGGACATTCTGAGATTCTTCAATGGGGGAGACAGGAATGGACCAATTTCCCGACCCTCTTTTACTTCCTTGTGTATTTTATTGCGGACTACGTGTCCCAAACCCTTTACAGACCTTAAATTATCTGCCACAAATTCTTTTCTGGGGCCCTGGTATGGAATCCTGAAGCCCTCTTTAAAACCCAATATTAATTCGCTTGCATGATCCCTAAAACCGTACCCCTGTAGCCAGAGAGCAAGGCGTGACAATCTAATTGGGCTGGGTCCCTTTTCCTTGATTTTGCGGGTTAACTCTGGGTCCAGCTGACCTGTCCTGCTTAAATTTCCCTGACTTATTTCTGGAACATGCATACGTTGCATGCCATCCTACGCAGTTGGCGCACGCGTGGCGGTATTTGCACAGATTCCAGTTGCAAACACCCTTGGCGCTGAATTTGTAGCAAAGCAGGGGTGTCCGAATCCCCTGCCCTGCCCAGTGGCGAGGTGTTGCCGATATGTTATTCTTTGCCAGCATAAGATGCCCGCTTTCTGTGCGCTCACCCTTGCGGGGGGGCATGAATGTGTTACATGGGTCCATAAATCATTGACCATCCCATGATAATCTTTTGTCCACTGCGGCATGCATGCAAAACATTTCGTCATATTGAAGCCAGGCCGGGCCATCATATTCATAATGGGTTTTCACAATCGTGTCCATATATTTAAGCATGGCTTTGGCCTGGCTAGGTTCCTTCTCCAATTTGACGTAAAAGTAGGTCATGAACCCATATAGCCAGGAGCTAATGCTTCTGTCCACCTTTGTCTTTTTTTGCTTTTCTGTGCCCCTTTCCTCCTCCTTTTCTTTTTTGGGGACCTCCCTGTTCAACGTATTCCCCCCTCCAAATTCTCTCCTTAACCGTGGGGTGAAGATGAAACCCGAGCATCATGGGAGAGTAATTCCAAGCCAAGGGTGATGCTTCTGCCTCCCCCCTGATGGGGTGTTTGTTTGTGCTGCCACTCTGGGCTGCCGTGACCGGGGTTGGGGCCGGCTTACTGGTGCCCTGGGTGCCCCCCAGACTTATTTCCCCAGTAGGACTGTCCGCCAGCTGTGACTCTGTGCCCTGGTTACTAGACCAAACCCTATTGCAAAGAGAGTCAGTGCTTGTGTTTGGTGTGGTACCATTGGACTCACCCATGGGTTGTGCAGCTCCACCTTATTGTTCCTGCTGGTTCCCTGGGCGCCTGCCTGTCGCACTAGCAGGCTCAGATGTCCCGCTGGCAACCACAGATGTGCCAGCTATATTCTGGGATGCTGGCCCAGCACTTCATCCCGATGTTTGGTTGCCCCCAGCTCTCATCCAATTTTTCATCACCTCCATGTGGTCTAGTAACTTGGAAAGTAAATTATTAGTGAGACCATCTCCTGTGTTCCTCCCAATATTATTACCGGGAGCCTTTCTGGCTTCATTGGCTTCCTTAGCTTTTTGCGTTGGTACTGCTCTACGTTTTGGGCGGGATATGGCCTGTGGCTCCACATTCTTTTTCTTATCCTTTCGTGGGGCCATAATTGCGAATGCTACCAAACACTTACTTAAATTGAAAATATATCCTATATAATTCAGTACAGTATAACCATGACTGTAAAACCAATGGCTCTCAATAAATAAACAATCAACTTAGCTTAAGTAACAATGCCTCAATACTAAAATGAAGAGAACCTTTGGCAAATAACTTTTTTTAAATAACATAACCACCAGGGAATTGCCCGTTAGGCACACAAAACGATGAAGTCTAAGATAAGTGAGAAATAATGAGAAGCAACATTAAGATGTAAGCAACAAACTGATGAATTACTGGAAAATAACAAGGCCGGAAATAAAAGCCTTGTAATGTGCCAGTAGCCTGGCCTAAATGGCACTAGCTTAGAAATGATTTAGCTTGGTTAAAATTAACCCCACAGAAGTGACTATCGCCTCCAATCACGCAGGCAAAGTAATAATTGTTTATATATAGAGATATATTTTAAAATTCTATTATTTTATAATTTATAAGACTACGCAAATTCCAAAAGGCAACTTCAACTTGGTTTCCACAAAAAACTCTTCCAAAATGAAACGTAATTAACTATAAACAGGCTAATACTGCCAAAAATCAAAAATTAAAATTCTTAGGGGAAGGAGGGGTATTGTACCAAGGCACAATAGAGACAAATTCCCCCCACTAGCTCAGCAAATTTCCCTACCACACAAAAAACACAAGGCTACAAACTAACCTGTACCTGAATTAATTAATTTACAGTAACATAACTTAGATAAACCTCTAAATTAAAACAAGCAAAGAAAACAACCAAGAAAACAACCAAGAGCCCAACACCCCCCCCAGCTACTTGCGGCCCCATGCAATGGCGGCGAGATGTCCTCCGATGATCCCGACTTCCTCCTTCTGTTTCCCAAGGCAATTCCAAAGGTCCAAGGACAATCCGAGGAGGAGGACCGATCAGGAGGCGAGCTGGGAGAAAAAAGGGGGGAGGACGGGAAGTGCAAGCCCTGAAATAGGCCTGCACGCCCCTCCCCTCTCCCAGCAGCCCTTGTAAAGCCGATTATGGCTCGAGGGCACACTCATGCTGGGCCAGCCAGGGATCAGCTGGGAGGTGGGCCGGCAGCGTTTTTCCCACGGCCCGAACAAACAACTAATTTGCTGCCAGGAAGCAAGGGAATATGCCCCGAGCTCGCGCAGGAGCGCCCGGCAAGGGGGCAGTGCTCGCGCCTCTCCCCGCAGTCCAGAACCTCGGGCCAGTGCCGTTTCCCCTTCCCCGGCCCAATGTGGATGCCTGCCTGCTGCCAGGCCGACGGTGGGCATGGCCGCGCTCCACACGAGCACGCCCAGCTGGGAGGCGGTGTTCTTGTCCCTCCCAGCCACCGCAAATGTCGGCCCGGCGAAATCGTCTGTCCTCTCAATTTGTTGAAATATTGTACTTACATTCTAGAATATAAACTATAAAACTGCCAGTACTTCTCCCTCCCTCCCAATTGAACTGTTAATTGTACAGTTCTTCCTTTTTTATTTCATTATACGGCCTATGTCAAATGTTTATTCTGTAATTCAATTAGTCTAGAGTCAGATTAGTTCGATCTTAATTTTGTATATTGGATTGATTCTGGGAACATCTGATTTATTTACCACTATTATGTCGACCCACTCGTATAATTTCTTCCAAATTTCATAATATTTTGATTCTTCTTTATCTTTAAGTTTTTGGGTTAATCTATCCATTTCTGCACAGTCATAGATTTTTTTAATCATTTCTCTTTCTGATGGTGTTTCCTGTTTTTTTCCAATTTTGAGCTATCGTGATTCTGATTGCTGTAATAATATGTTGTATTAAATAGTAGTAGTCTTTTTTAACTTTCTGATTTATTATGCCTAGAAGAAAAGTTTCTGGTTTTAATGTCAATTTAATTGTAGTCATTTCAAAAATCCACATTTTAATCTTTTTCCACATTTCTTTTATTTTGGGGCATGTCCACCATAGGTGAAAAAAAATTCCATTTTTATTTCTGCACCTCCAATTTGGTTTCAAGTTGGGATACATTTTTGCTATTCTGGCTGGTGCCAGGTGCCATCTGTAGAACATTTTTTGAATATTTTCTTTATATGTTATTTTGTAATTTTTTCACATTGATTCCTATTGATCTAAATATATGGTATGTCCTACATTTTTTAACTATTTCTGTTTTTCCATTTTATAGTCAATTAAAAAACTATATAGCCTAGTTATAAATTTTTTTTCTTGGCCTAATATCAATTTGTCTAATATAGTATCCTTCTCCTGAATTCTGTTATTCTTTTTGTCTTTCTGCCATTTTACCTGAATTTGTGTATATGGCCACCAATCAATAATAATATTTTGTTTTTCCAGTTGTTGTCTTGTTTTGATATTACCTCTCTCGTCTAATATATGATTATAGTTCACTATTTTTTTTATCTGGAGGATGTTTGGAAGTGCTTCCATGCTGGAAAACCATCTTGGCATTTTAATATAACGCTCTCTCTTAATCTTTATCCATGTCGTTAATAAAGAATCTCTAATTATATGATTTTTAAAATATGTTGGAACTTTATTTTTCTCATTTCATAGGAATCCATGCCACCCTTGTAGAATATCATGTCCCTCTAAAGCTAGTAGTCTTTGATTTTTAACCTCTATCCAGTCTTTTATCCAAAGCAGTATTGTTTCATAGTAGGTTTCAAAATCTGGGAGTCCGAATCCGCCTTGTTTGGTCTTGTCCTGCAAGCATTTAAGTTTTATTCTTAGTTTCTTCCTATGTGTAGTTTTACAAAAAAAGTTATTTAATTTTACTGGAATTGTTTGAAATAAGTAGAGAAATTTTGGTAGGATCGTCATTTTAATTGTGGAAACTCTCCCTATAAGTGAAATATGCAATTTGTTCCATCTAATCAGTTGTTCTTCTGTCTTTTTGATTAATGTATCGTAGTTATCTTTTTTAATTGTACTACATCTTTTGGTAAATGTTATACCTAAGTATTTCACTTTCTTTACAATTTGGATCCCTAAATGCTTTTGTAATTCCTGTTCTTGTTCTGGTTTCATGTTTTTAGTTATAATTTTAGGTTTTTGTTTATTGGTTTTTAGACCTGCCACCTCTCCATATTGTTTTATTTCCCTCATTTAGTATTCCCCTGCTTCTATCGGATCGTCTATTATAAAGATTAGATTGTCTGCATATGCCTGCACTTTAAATTATTGTTTTCTAACCTTCAAACCTGTAATCCTTAGATTTGTCCTTATTTGATTTAACGTTGTTTCAACAGATAATAATGGAGATAACGGACAGTCTTGAGGTATACCTCTGCAAATTTGAAATGATTCTGTTAATTCCCCATTAATCATAATTTTTGCGAATTGCATATGATATATTGTTTGTACCATTTGAATAAATTTAGGGCCATTTCATTTTTTGTAATAGTTCAAATATAAATTCCCATCTCAGATTATCAAATGCTTTTCGCGCATCTAAGAACATAAGCGCCATTTGTTTATCAGAGTGTACCTTGTAAAATTCTAATACATCTAATATCGCCCTTATATTATTTCTTATATATCTTCCTGGAAGGAATCCATTTTGATCCGTGTTTATCAACTTATTCAGAACTGGTTTCATTCTATCTGCCATAATTGACATAAAAATCTTATAGTCTACGTTAAGCAATGATATTGGTCTGTAATTTTGTATATTTTGCTTTCTTGAGGTGTCCTTTGGTATTAAGCTTACTAACGCTTCTGTCCAAGATTTTGGTGTTATTCCCTGTTCTAAGACTTCATTAAATATAATTAATAATATTTTCCCTAGTGTTTCTTTTAGTTCTTTATAAAGTTCACCTGGTATACTGTCAGGGCCTAGTGTTTTTTTGTTTTTTTGTTTCAATATTGCATTTTCCAATTCCATTAATGTTATTTTTTTATTTAATATTGTTCTGTCTAATACTGATATCTCTTTTATTTTTTATTTTTCTAAATATGTGTTTAATTGTTCTTCTTTTATCTCCTCTTTTTGATACAGTTCTGCAAAATATTTAACCACGATTTTCTTTTTCGCTTCCATTGTATATTCCGTTTTCATCTTCTAATCTTTGTATGTATCATTCTTCTTGTTCTTTTTGTAATTTATATGCCAACCACCTGCCCATTTTATTTGCGTTTTCAAATTGATTTTGTTTCACTGCCCTAATTTTACCGGCGACCTCGTCTTGTATTAATAAATTAATATTATGTTTTAGTTTATCTCTTTCTTCTCTTAATTTCTCATTTTGTAGATCTTTTTGCATTTCTGTTTCTAGGTGTTTTATTTTATTTTTATATTCATTCAATTTTTTATCTTTAGATTTCTTTGCTTTAGCTGAGTATGCTATTGTTAGCTCCCTTATACAGTGGTACCTCATGATACGAACCCCTCGTCTTACGAACATTTCGTGATACGAACCCGGGGTTCATGATTTGTTTGCCTTGTCTTAAGAACCATTTTCACCTTATGAACCCGAGCCGGGGGCGTGGGCTCTCCTACTGCGCATGCGCTCTACCTTGTGCTCTCTTACTGCAGCAGGGATTTCCCTGCCTTGTGACTGTCATTTCCGGAATTTCCTCCCTGCCTCCCTCCTCTTCCTCCTCCTCCTCCTGTATTCCACCTCCCTCCCAGCCTTCGGGCAGCATTCGCCTTCCTCCGCCGCCATTGGCACCCAGCTCCTCCTTGTCTTCTCACTTCTTTACAAGTTGACAGTCGGGCGGCGGCACAGAGGCTGGGGGTGGCGAGGGTGTGTGGAAGAGGTCCACGGGAGAACTGGGGGGAACCACAGCCACCGCTCCGTGGAAGGGACCCAGCTGGGAAGCTCCCGAAGGTGGTCTTTGCGTCGTCCCAGGAAAACAAGCAGCTGGTATGGGCTGGGGTCTTTCCCCTAGGGGCAAAGGTGGTGGTCGCGGGGTGGTTTTGCTGCAGGCGGGTGTCTAGGCACCGCAGCTCCCCCCAGTTCTCCCGCGGACCTCTTCCACACACCCCGACTCCCCCAGCTTCTAATCTTTTCTTTCGGCTTCTGGATGGATGGGAGGAGCTAAGCAGCCAGAGGAATTAATCTAAAACGCCGCTGGGCTGGCAACGTCTCCGTGCTGCTTAGCTCCTCCTGTCCAGCCTGAAGCCAAAAGAAACGCGTGGAAGCTGGTAAACAAAAGGCAGAACTTTCGGCTTCTGGGTGGATGGGAGGAGCTAAGCAGCCGGAGATGTTGCCAGCCCAGCAACGTTTTACATTGATTCCTCCGGCCGCTTAGCTCCTCCTGTCCAGCCTGAAGCTGAAAGAAATGCGTGGAGGCTGGTAAACAAAAGGCAGAATTTTCGGCTTCTGGGTGGATGGGAGGAGCTAAGCGGCCGGAGGAATCAATGTAAAACGCCGCTGGGCTGGCAACGTCTCCGTGCTGCTTAGCTCCTCCTGTCCAGCCTGAAGCCGAAAGAAACGCGTGGAGGCTGGTAAACGAAAGGCAGAACTTTCAGCTTCTGGGTGGATGGGAGGAGCTAAGCAGCCGGAGATGTTGCCAGCACAGCGTGTTTTAAATTGATTCCTCCGGCCACTTAGCTCCTCCTGTCCAGCCCGAAGCCGAAAGAAACGCATGGAGGCTGGTAAACAAAAGGCAGAACTTTCGGCTTCTGGGTGGATGGGAGGAGCTAAGCAGCCGAAGATGTTGCCAGCCCAGCGGCGTTTTACATTGATTCCTCCGGCCGCTTAGCTCCTCCCATCCACCCAGAAGCCGAAAGTTCTGCCTTTTGTTTACCAGCCTCTCGAAGGTGTGGGCTGGGGTCTTTCTGGGAGAGCAAGCAGCCCGAAGCCGAAAGAAATGCGTGGAGGCTGGTAAACAAAAGGCAGAACTTTCTGGGTGGATGGGAGGAGCTAAGCGGCTGGAGGAATCAATGTAAAACGCCGCTGGGCTGGCAACATCTCCGGCTGCTTAGCTCCTCCCATCCACCCAGAAGCCGAAAGTTTTGCCTTTTGTTTACCAGCCTCCACGCGTTTCTTTCGGCTTCAGGCTGCTTGCTCTCCTGGAAAGACCCCAGCCCACACCTTTGGGAGGCTGGTAAACAAAATGCCTCTCGTAGCAGCTGCTACAGCTGCCGACATTTCACCTTCCCTCCCAGCGAAATAGGAGCCGCAGAGAGGGGCACTCCTTCCGCCCGGGAAGTCCTGCCCCTTCATCCCCGAAAGCCAGCCTTTTTGGCTGGGAGGGAAAGTGAAATGCCTCTTGTAGCAGCTGCTACAGCCGCCGACATTTCACCTTCCCTCCCAGCGAAAAAGGAGCCGCAGAGAGGGGCACGCCTTCCGCCCGGGAAGTCCTGCCTCTTCATCCCCGAAAGCCAGCCTTTTTGGCTGGGAGGGAAAGTGAAATGCCTCTTGTAGCAGCTGCTACAGCTGCCAGCATTTCACCTTCCCTCCCAGCCAAAAAGGAGCTGCAGAGAGGGGCACGCCTTCCGCCCGGGAAGTCCTCCCTCTTCATCCTCGAAAGCCAGGAAAGTGAAATGCCTCTCGTAGCCCAGAAGATCGCGGCGGGCGGTGCCTGCGGCGGCCAGGGAAGCCAAGCCGGGCGTGGCGGCGCCGCTGCTGCTCCAGTCGCCCGGTCCTCTCCTGCCTCCTGCGCCGATATCCCCCGCTGCATCGGGCGCCGCCAGCCCCGAGTAGGATGCACCCTCGCCACCACCGCCACCGCCGCGCCCAGCCGCTGCCCGCCCCGTCCTCGCTGGAGGTCTAGCCGGTGGCTTCAGCTTCCCATTCCTCCATGCACTTCGCCCTGAATGCCTCTTGGCCGCCTGGCAGAGCGCTCACAGCCAGCGGGCGGTGGCGGCAGCGGGGGACAAAAGGCAGGCCAGCGCCCGGCTCCTGCCTCTCCGGAGCCGCTGACCAAGCGGAGCAGTCGCGCGGGGAAGGCGAGAGAGAGAAGCAGGCGTGCACTTCGCCCTGAATGCCTCCTGGCTCAAGCCGGCAGCCGTCTTTGGGTTTTTGGCTCAGGGGGGAGCAGGTGGACCTTACTAACTCCGTCCCCCCCGAGCAGCAGCTGCTATAGCCCCCGGCTTCCCCGCCCCTCTTCTGCTGGCCATGGGCGAAGGGCGGGGAAGCCGGGCAAGAGCGATCTTCTGCCGGCCATGGGCGAAGGGCGGGGAAGCCAGCGGCTGTAGCAGCTGGTGCAAGAGGCTTCCCTGCCCTTCGCCCATGGCTGGCAGAAGATCGCTCTTGCCCGGCTTCCCCGCCCTTTGCCCGTGGCCAGCAGAAGAGGGGCGGGGAAGCCGGGGGCTGTAGCAGCTGCTGCAAGAGGCTTCCCCGTCCTTCGCCCATGACCGGCAGAAGATCGCTCTTGCCCGTCGGGAGGCAAAGCACTGGGGTGGGAGTTGTCAGGACACCCCCCACCCCAGCGCTTCGCTTCCCATCAGGCAAAAGTGCTCGGGAGGCCACGGGTGACGGGCGGGGAGGATCGGGAGGCTAAGTCTCCTGCAGCGGGTGCTGTGGTGGGGACCTTTGGGTTTGTGGCTGGGGGGGAAGGTGAAGTGCTGGGGTGGGGGGTGTCAGGCCGGACCTCCTGCCTCCCCCCCAACCAAAAACCCAAAGCAGCCTCCCAAACCCAAACTTTCACTGAGAAGCCCCGCCGCCCGGATGTCACCTTTTAAAACAGCCGGGGGGCTTCTCAGCAGCCTCCCAACGCCGAACCCGGAAGTTCGGGTTTGGCTTTCGGGTTCAGGAGGCTGCTGGGAATCCCCCCCCCCCGGCTGTTTTAAAAGGTGACAGCTGGGCGGCAGCGTTTTTTTTGGGGGGGGGGGGGTTGTTGCACGGATTAATTGACTTTACATTGTTTCCTATGGGAAACAATGTTTCGTCTTACGAACCTTTCGTCTTACGAACCTCCCTCTGGAACCAATTAGGTTCATATCTTGAGGTACCACTGTATATGCTTTCGTGGTGTCCCAGATGTTCTGTATTGTAGTATCATTGTTCCAATTGTCCTGAAAAAATAAGTTAAGTTCTTGTTTGATATAATTAATGTACTTTTGTTCTTTAGTCAATGTTTGGTTTAAAGTCCATCTATAATATTCTTTCTTGGTTCTTTTATCTTTATTATTATTGGGTGGTGGTCCGCCCATATATTTGGTCCTATTTCAATTTCTTCAGTAATTTTTCCTATTTCTTTATCTGTCCAAATCATGTCTATCCTTGACCATGATTTCTGGGGTGGTGAGTAGAAGGTATATTCTAAATCCTGGATATGTCTTTTCCTCCATAGGTCTGTAAGTCTGTGTTCTCTCACCATCTCAAAAAATTCCGTTGGCAAGGTTTTCCTCTATTTTTTTTACTGTTTTATAATCTTTTTGGATATTATGTACTGCATTGAAATAGCCAATAATACATATGTTTTCCCCTCCTACCTGTATTACCTGTTCTTCTAATTTTTTTATAAAATTCTTTTTTATTTGAATTTGTAGTGTATATTACCATTAGGACTATTTCTTTGGTTCCTATTCTAATTTTTATACCCAATATTCTTCCCTTCTTGTCTGCATAATTTGTTTTCATGTTGAAGTTTTTCCCTAATGTATGCCCCCTTTTTTTTGAATCTGTTAATGCTATAAATAGTTTACCTGATTTTTTTATTTTCTAGAAATTTAGAGTCTTGATTTCTTATATGTACTTCTTGTAGGCATAATATATCTGCATTTTGTTTCAATAATTTGGTCATTGTCTGTTTTCTTTTTGTAGATGAATTCAATCCGTTAATATTTACCGAAAATAATTTTAATGTTTTCGTCATATTTTTTCCTCTCTACTCCCTTCTTCTCCTTCTCTCTCCTTTCTTCTTCCTTCTACTGCCACTTTGCCCCTGCTCTTTCCTCCCTTTGTATTTCCCCCATCTCTTGTTCTCCTTCTGTCTTTTTCTCCTGTTTCTTCTTCCTGCATCTGATGGTCTATGTCCGAATTACTATCTCCTTCTTTTTGTAGATATTGTCCAATGAAGTAATCAGCTTTTTCAAATGAATCTATTTTAATTTTTTTTCCTTTCCAAATTATTAAAAGTCCTTCCAGGATTAACCATCGAAATGGTATTTCCCTTCTCATGAGTTTGGTCATTAAGTAATGATAGTCTCTTCTTTTCTCTCTTATTCGTTTGGGTATCTGTTTGAGAATAATTATTTCCTTCCCCTGATACATTACTTTCCCATTTCTTGTTGTTTTGTAAATTTCATCTCTGATAGATTTCTTCGTAAATCGTACACGCGCCTCCCTTGGTAATCTAGTTCTTAGCATAATTAATCTGAATCCTGTATATCTCATCAATATGGTTTCTCACCTCCTCTTCTTCTATTTGTGTGTTTTCAATTATTAGTTCTGCCATTTTGTTAAATAAATCTTCTGCATTCTCGGGAATATTCTGGAAGCGCAAGAAATGTGCGGATTTCTCCATCTCCAATACTGCAATCGAGCCCTCCAGCTCTTTGTTGGCAACTCTCAATCTTCCCTCTGCTTCTCCTATTTTGTCTTCTGTTCGTATTATATTAGTTTCCATTCTCTTTATTCTTTGTTCGTGGTTTATAATGATTTCTTGTATATTCTCCATTTGTGTCTCTAAACCTTTGATTTTCCCTGCCATTTTTTCAAAATTCTTATTTGTTTCCTCCTGATTTTGCTTTATTGTTTCTTGTGTTGTTGAAGCAGATTCCTGACTTTGCACCATAAATTCTTGGATTAAATCTAATGAGGCCTGTATTGATTGGAGAGAAGATTTTTCTATCGTTGCCATTTCTATATTTGGTTTAGTGTTGGATGTAGAGGGGGTTCCAGGTGTAGTTTTCTTCTGATATTTAGAAAAAATTGTTGACATATTCAGAATTCTCTCTAGATGTTCCCAGATCTTTCCTATGTTTATATTAAAGCTAGTGCACAAATAGTATAATCATCAATACCTACTACTTAAAATGGAAGGGGTAGTAATCTTACTTTGGTCAATCAATCAATCTTATCACACTTTTAAATTTTAGAAACATAGAAGACTGACGGCAGAAAAAGACCTCATGATCCATCTAGTCTGCCCTTATACTATTTTTTGTATTTTATCTTAGGGTGGATATATGTTTATCCCAGGCATGTTTAAATTCAGTTACTGTGGATTTACCAACCACGCCTGCTGGAAGTTTGTTCCAAGGATCTACTACTCTTTCAGTAAAATAATATTTTCTTATGTTGCTTTTGATCTTTCCCCCAACTAACTTCAAATTGTGTCCCCTTGTTCTTGTGTTCACTTTCCTATTAAAAACACTTCCCTCCTGGACCTTATTTAACCCTTTGACATATTTAAATGTTTCGATCATGTCCCCCCTTTTCCTTCTATCCTCCAGACTATACAGATTGAGTTCAATAAGTCTTTCCTGATACGTTTTATGCTTAAGACCTTCCATCATTCCTGTAGCCCGTGTTTGGACCCGTTCAATTTTGTCAATATCTTTTTGTAGGTGAGGTCTCCAGAACTGAACACAGTATTCCAAATGTGGTCTCACCAGTGCTCTATATAGCGGGATCACAATCTCCCACTTCCTGCTTGTTATACCTCTTGCTATGCAGCCAAGCATCCTACTTGCTTTTCCTAGAAATCACTACCCCTAAATCCTTCTCTTCTGAAGTTTTTGCTAACACAGAACTGCCAATACAATACTCAGATTGAGGATTCCTTTTCCCCAAGTGCATTATTTTATATTTGGAAACATTAAACTGCAGTTTCCATTGCTTTGACCATTTATCTTAAAAAAGAAGGAGCGGCTGATACCGCCGCTCCTTCTTTTTTGCTTCCCAGTTGTCAACTCAGTGCACCAAGCCTTTGGGCCGGAGATAAGCCCCAGTTCTTTTTTCCGCCCAAATACGGGGGTTTCACCACCGGCAATGGGGATTTGCACCCCACCCACTGCTGGAAACTTCCCCTTGTTCTATCTCTCCTCTCCAGGGAGAACTGTCCCCGATTATATGTTTTTTTGGCGAAAAATCTCGAGTGTAGACCAGGAACTTCTAGCCTGCACGTTGCTTCAGCTTGACACCACCCCGGGTGTCCGAATTATGCTGCTTTTACATGTACTTCTCCAACAAATAGCAATAGCATTTAGACTTATATACCGCTTCACGGTGCTTTACAGCCCCGTCTAACATATTTACAAAGTCAATATATTTCCCTCAACAATCTGGGTCCTCATTTTACTGACCTTGGAAAGATGGAAGCCTGAGTAGACCTTGATTGAGCCTGGTGAGATTTGAACTGCCAAATTGCAGTCAGGCAGCAGTCATCAGAACCTGCTATACTGCATTCTAACCACTGCGCCACCATGAATCATGTAATACAATAACTTAATATAATAATAATTAATATTATTAAATTGTAAAATGTTTTAAATAAAATTGAAAAATTTCATTTTGCTATTGTAGTCTGTGTTCTGTGAGATTTATATCTGTTTCTCTAATGGAATGACTAATTGGGAGCCACTGGGGCAACCACGTGGATTTTGAACATAATTTGAATATAGTAATTTCCATCTAAACTGGTACTTTTCAATTTTTATTTCTTACAACAAAAATCTGATTAAGCATTATTTGGTATATGTGTCTAACAAAAAGGATATTTAACTGGCACAAGTTATGCAACTTTTTGTCTTTGTTATACAACACACAAAAACAAAAACTATTTTTTGAAAGAAACAAAATCCAAATATCTTCAAGTACTCTACTATATTGTTTTATTTTTGGAATTAATACATCTTTAGTTTCCCTTGAATTCTTTTTCAAGAGTACTTCTGTCTTGCAACCCCTCCAAAATAAAAGGGTGGGACTTTTTTAATCCTAAATTTTTAATTGCTAGGGATAGAGTGTAGTTGATAATAGAACACAAAATTCCCCTCTGAAAGACTTACAAAGGAGGAACATTGCCAAAGAATCTTAGAAAAAGAAGAAACTTTCCACATTTATTTATAGAAAGAGTTTTCTTTCATTATGTAGAACAAAGAATTTGTTTGCCGAGGACATGATTATGAGCGTCTGGAGGCTTTTCAACAACGGATGTTAAATGAGTTTCCACATGCCATTGCTATGCAACATGCCAATCAAACGGATGAAACCATCTTTCAAGCAGAGGCACAGTGTATCCCTATTATTGTTTTAAAGCCATTCATGTAATCTAGTTTAACTTTATATGGATCAGTGTGTGTAAAATCCACATTTAAAATCTACAGTAGAGATCTGGATTTACATTAAAAATAGTAATGGAAAAAGGAAATTAAATATACTGATACAGATGCAAAAGCTGTGTCATGATGTTACAAAGAAGATAGAGATATATGAATAGCAATATAGTATCAGCATGGGTTTTAGAAAAGGGATCTAATGCAAGGAAAGGTGGAAGGAAAGAGAAGGAAAGGATGACCAGCAGCAAGGTGACTAGACTTAGTTACAAAAGAAATAGTTGCAATATTGGATGACCAAACCTAAAAGAGAAGGTTAGGGATAGATTGTCATGCAGAGTATCGATGTGGTACCTAGGAGATGAAAATTACTTGATGGGACATAAACATTGATCATCATGATCATGCTAACAGAAATATTGACTAAAAGAAAAGAGGAAAAATAATAGCAACAAAAATATTTAACTGAATTACGGATTTCCTTTTGATTAAAATGAAAACTCAAGGTAGCTTACACTTTAAAAAAATTAAAAATGGAATATACACAAAAATTAATCATAAATGCTTTAAATGTTTGGCTAATGACTGAATATTGTCCTAATGGATATTCTAAAACAGAAAGAAAACAGGTTGCATAGAATTCTTAAGATGAAGAAGTGGCACAGGATAATATGTTTGGCAGGTTCCCTTCTGAAAATTTTAATTTGTAATCAGATGCATAGTAATAGAAGTTCTTTCTTTCAGAGTACGGGTCAATGAGTCCTAGTCTGTTATGCAAAGAACAATGTGACTAAAATATTAGGCAAACTCATATTTTTGTTTTCCAGCTATTCTGCTCTGGCAAATTCCAAATCAGAAAAGAAGTATTGTTTGTTTAACCATTATGCACTTTACCTTGCTTTCTTTCATCTAACAAATGCATCCTCTTCCTAGTACTTAACATTTTATATATAGATCTGCAAATCTATGCTGTGACACCGATTCCTGAAAGCCGGGATGTTCTGCAAAGAGAAGGCATTCCAGATAATATAAAAAGTTTTTATAAAGTAAATCATATTTGGCGATTCCGATATGACAGGCCATTTCACAAAGGGACCAAAGACAAAGACAATGAATTCAAGGTATATTATCATTCCAATTCTCATTAACAAATATTTGATTCATTTCATGGTTTCTCAGAAGAATTCATAGAAATGAAAAGTAAAATGTAAAGTAAAGATGACTCACTGGGATTTGTTATATATTAAATACATATTTTTTCTTATTTTAGAAAATGAAAATGGTTTTCTTCACATCATATAGAAAGCATTAATATATGCCAAATTTACATGACATACATACTGTAGATAGGATGTGAAATTGGGGGTTTTATGGATACATATCATTCCTAATAATATACTATATCAGTGATGGTGAACCTTTTTTTCCTCAGGTGCCGGAAGAGCGTGCGTGTGTGCTATCGTGCAGGCATGAGGGCCCACATTCATAATTCAATGCATGGGGAGGGCAAAAACAACTTCCTCAACGCCCAGGAAGCTCTCTGGAGGCCAAAAACGGCCTGTTTCCCAACTTCTGGTGGGAACCAATAGGCTCGTGTTCCATCCTTCCCAGGCTCCAAAGGCTTCCCTGGAGCTGAGGGAGTGTAAAACACCCTCCCTCATCCCCCCCCGGGAGGCTCTCTGGAAGCCAAAAAGCCCCCCCCCCTCGCCTCTGTGGCCAAAAATCAGCTGGCCGGCACACACATGCATGTTGGAGCTGAGCTAAGACAATGGCTTGTGTGCCACCAAATATGGCTCTGTGTGCCACCTGTGGCACCCATGCCATAGGTTCGCCATCACTGCCCTATTTCATATCTAAGAAAGCTTATATGGAAAGAAGAGATAGTGATGAGGACTGATAGTACTGATTAAGAAAGAAAAGGAATCTAGGTACCCAGCAAAGATGAAAGGCTTAAAAGTTAAATTATCAAACAGAGGCCAGAAGCACACAATTCTATCAAACTGACTGGCACCAGGGTCACTTAGAGTAATAGTCCCCATCCTTTTTGCCCCAAGGACAGGTATTGTGCATAAACCAGTCTTGCTGCAGTTATAATATGCAGCATTAGGTATATCTCTCGTTTGTCATATTTCTCTTTTGTGATTCCTAGTAGAAACAGTTCTGGTTTCATATCTATGTTTTTATTTAATATCTCTTCCTGCCACATCTTTATCTGGTGTCGGAATTTCCTTGCTTTTATACATAACCACCACATATGATAAAAATATCCTTTTTCTGGTTTTCATTTCCAACATGAGTTTTCTGTCCATTTTTGCTAACCTTGTAGGTGAAAGATGTTACCTGTAGAACATTGTATATAAATTTTATTCATAAGCAGTGGCCAAGGTTAGTTTCCTGTTTCTCTCCCTTCTCTCTTGCCATAGTTCTTGCCGGAGAGGGGTGGCATACAAATCCAATTAAATAAATAAATAAATTTGTCCAGATCAATATTATAGCCAGAATTTTGAGCCCACACTACCATGGTTTCCATCCGCCATTCTATCTTCCAATAAACATTGTTAAATTATCTTTACCACTTTTTCGTCCATTCCTAGCAAAATTTTGTCTAATGCCATTGATTCTTTCTTAATACCCCATTATTTTCTATCTTTTATATATTGTGATTACTGCAGATATGCCCACCATAGCAGTTCTAGCCCTTCCTCTTGTAGCTCCTTTCTGGATTTAGAATGTCCAACATCTCTAATGTAAAGAGCCAAGCTGGAATTTCCATGTAGATCTGTTGTTTGATTTTTATCCATACACCAAAAATAGCTTGTCTAACATGATGCCTTTGGAAGTATTGGTGACCTTTGTGTCTGCCATCCAACAAAAATGTGTGCCATCCTATTTGCATGTTGTGTCCTTCCAGCATTAATAATGTCTTATTTTTTAAAATGATCCATTCTCTCACCTATGTGAGTGCAGCAGATTGGTAATATCTTTTCCAATCTGGTAGGCTGAATCATCATCTTTCTTTAGTTTCTTGTAATAGTTTTAATTTAATTCTAGGTCTTCTCCCTTGCCAAATAAATTCAGATATCATTTTGTTCAAATTTCTGAAATATTCTTTATCCAATTTTATAGGTACAGTATGTTCTGAAATAGGAAAAAGATTTTTGGTAGGATGTTCATTTTTATAGTTGCAATTCTCCCCATAAGGGAAACTTGCAACTTTCCCCATCTCTCCAAAACTGCCTTTATTTGATCATTTAATTTGCTATAGTTATCTTCTTTAATTGCTATACATGTTGCTGTTAATAATATTCCCAAATATTTCACTTTTTTCATTATTTGGAGACTTATTCTTTTCACCATTATATTTTTCCTGTAATTTGGACATATTTTAACTGTCATTTTAGTTTTTTTTCCTTATTTACTTTCAATCCAATTGCTTCCCCATAATCTCCCAGTACTTCCATAAGCACAGGCCAGATTGTAGTGATTTGTCTATTGTAAATACGAGATCATCTGCAAAAGCTTGCAGTTTGTAAATTTCTTTCTTAATTTCCAGTTCTCTAATTTGTTTATCCTTCTGGGTTATTCTTGTCAATACCTCTAGAGTTAATATAAAAAAGAGCAGTGATAATGAGCATCCTTGCCTCGTACCCTTCTGAATCTTAAATCTTTGCATTGTTTCTGCATTTATTATAATTCTTGCCTCTTTATTGGCATATGTTGCTTTAAACACATTTATAAAATTTTCACCAAATTCCATATATTTTAACTGTTTCAATATAAAATCCCAAATCACATTATCAAAAGCTTTTGGAACATCTAAAAATATCAGTGCCACTTGTGTCACACTATGCACTTCATAGTATTCTAACATATCCAATATCATCCTCATATTGTTTTTTATTTGCTTTTTGGGCAAAAAACCATTTTGATCAATATGTATACATTTATTCAAGTATCTTTTAGTCTCTCAGCCTTTATTGTCATAAATATTTTATAGTCCGAATTCAATAATGATATAGGTCTATAATTTTGAATTAGTATTAGGTCAGTATTCTCCTTTGGAATCAAAGTGATATTTACCTCCAACCATGAAGCCGGCATCTTTACTTCTTTTTATACCACATTAAATGCCTCAATTAGAGTTTCTCCTAAAGAATCGTGTATTTCTTTATATAATTCTGATGGCAGCCCATCTAGACCTGGAGTTTTATTATTTTTCTGTTTTTTAATTGCCTCTATTAATTCTGACATTCTTGTATCTTCATTCAACATATTTTTTATCTCCCCTGGATCTTTGAGCAATTCAGCTGTTGTTTTAAGGAAACAACATTGTTTTAAGATTTAACAACATTGTTGTTTGTTTTATCTTCTGTATTGCAGTTGTCATTTTTAAAGTAATTATAAAAGTCATAAATTACCGTATTTTTCTGTGTATAAGATGCACCTTTTTACTTCAAAAAGGTGCATCAAAAATGGGTGCATATTATACACTGAATGTTGGGCGGCAATCAGGGTTGGTGGCGGCTGTCCCCGGGGCTGCCCAGCAGTCCTCGGCTGGAAGCTGGCGGCTGAGCCCCGAGGATAAGTAGGGTACGTGGCAGCAGCTTTGGAGAAATGGGCGAGCATTCTCTCAACGCATCCAGCCGGTGGAGGAGCCCGCCAGGTGGCTTCGATCATACGGCGGGATGGGGCTTGGCTCCATCAGCCCCCACCCCAATCTCCCACCTTTGCTGGAGCCTTTGAGAGGGCACAGAGGTCGGCAAAGGCTCTCTGAGCAAAGCTGCCTCAGCTCAGGAATTCCAGAGCTGGCGCCCTCTGCTCCTCTGCTGGCTGGATGAGTTGAGGAGACGCCCGCCTGCTTCTCTGAAGCTGCTGCCTCATCTGCCTGGTGGCGGGCGTTCCTTCCAAGGTCCCTGCCAGCACTACCCCGAGTTCGGAAGCCAGGATCTGTGCACAAGACTGGAAGACAATGCCCCCCTCAGGAGTAGTCTTGGCACGCAGCTCTCTAGCCTGGGAGCTGCCTTTCTGGCGACGACTGAGCTTCTCCGGCATGAGTAGGTAGAACGAGACGGCTTACTTCACCAAGTGAGGGAAAGAGGTAGGGTGATGCTGGAGTTGGAGGAGGAGGAGGAGCTGTAGCCGTAACCACAGGTTATTCTCCCTTTACCTGCCAGGCCAGCCTGGGATCTCTCCTGACCCCTTGGGCTGTGTCCCGTTTTATTTCCCAAAGTTTTGGTGTGGGGAGGGGAGCCATTATTTCTCTGCAACCTTCTGTCCCCCTCCCCACTTTCTTGCCCTTTTGGGGAAACCTTTTCATGTTGGAGGAAAAGTGAGCTACACACACACACCTCTGGCAACCTTTTCCAACCTTGGTAAGTGCCGTGTGTGTGGGTGTAGCTCACTTTTCCTCCCACATGATAAAGTTTTCCAAGAGGGGCAAGAAATAAAAACTTTGGGGAAATAAAACACCTGCCTGATCCAATGGAGGTGGATACTGTAGTTGCTTCCCCCCAAGATGCAGCTCGGCACTTGCAACACTCTTTTGAGGCATTTGAGGTTGCTACAGCAAATGAGGTTGATTCAAAAACAGGGAAAAGATTTGCAAGTGCCAAGCTGCTGTGCTGCTCTCCTCGGCGTCTCTCTCCCTTGGTAGGTTAGTCATGCCCACCTTTCCTTCCCCTTCCTGCCGCCCCCACTCCTGCCATGGAAAGGCAGCCAAGGGGAAAGATGCAAATAGATAAGAATAGATAAGATGTGTTCCCAGTTTATAGCTTCCTGGTAAATCTTGCAGCTTCTTAAAGCCTTCTCTCTCAAGGAAAACAGGAGTTTAGCTGAATGTTTAGTGCTCAAAAATGGGATTCTCCAACCTTGGCAACTTTAAGACTTGTGGACTTCAACTCCCAAAGTTTATCAGCCAGCAAAGGTGGCTGAAGAACTCTGGGAGTTGTAGTCCACAACTCTTAAAATTTGCCAAGGTTGGAGATCCCTGCCCTAGAAACACTCCTTTTAAGGAGTATTTCAGGTTTATCATCATCACCATATATTTCCACTTCATTTGTGAAAATTGGAGTAGTCAAGAGAGGGGTCTTTGAAAACCTCATGATATAGTAGTAATAAGGCAACCTCAGCAGGGAACTGTAATTGTAAATCACTAGCCATTTCTGTGACTAAAGGAACAACTAACAAAATGAATTGTCCTTGTTTGTTTGTTTGTTTGTTTGTTTGTTTGTTTGTTTGTTTGAGGACACCTGAGTTAGAGGTTAGGAGTGCAAAGGTCTTCAAACCTGGCAAGTTTAAGACTTGTGGACTTCAATTCCCATTTCTGAGCTAGCATAACTGGTGGAGGAATTCTGGGAATTGAAGTCCACAAGTCTTGAAGCTGTCACGTTTGAAGTTTATAAAAAGTGTACATGGTTTTAAAAAGTATATATGGTTGTAAAAAGTATTCTGCTACACTGGTATTTTATTAAACAATACTACACCATTTGGTTCCGAATACTTTTTTCCTTGTTTCCCCCCTCTAAAATCTAGGTGCTTCTTATACACCAGTGCGTCTTATACACTGAAAAATATGGTATATTTTTCTTTTCTTCATTTTGGTAGAATATATTTCCCTCCCCATTTTGTATCTTACTAATCCCCCCTATTTCTTCTTGTTTTTTCCAATTAATATGGAAAATAAGCCATTTCCCTGGCTTATTTTGCATTTTTGAAAAAAGTTTGCTTACTCCACTTTATTTGTTGTGCTAGATCTTATTTTTTGAGAAGAAAAATATTCCCTCTACCTCTTTATCGTTCAAAATTAAATACATAAATTATTGTAAATTTATGTCACATGAATCAACTTTATGATGCCTCACTACAGAAATAGAATATATAATTGACATTATATTTTTTTATTTCAGAGTTTATGGGTAGAGAGAACAACACTGATTTTAGTGCAGAGTTTGCCAGGAATTTCCCGATGGTTTGAAGTGGAAAAACGTGAAATTGTGAGTACAAACGGGGGAAAATTGGTGATCCTCCATTATTACCATAGAATATTAGATTCCAAACATATTTTGCATGCGGCTTTAAATTGCTTACATTAGAATAAAAAATAGGAAAAAACAATAAAGCTCAAGTCTGATTTTGAACTTGTTCTAAGTAATCAGAGAGAAAAGAAAAGGGAGAAGTTTCTTTATAGAATTATTAATCCTTTAAAACTTGTGTAAAAATGAGTTGATAATTACAGTTTTAGTACTTGAATATGAAAAGGTATGGTTAAGAAAGTTAGAAACAAATTTAAATATGTAGCCTTCTATGGCACAATATGATATTGTACTCATTTATTATTTTGCTTAATAAATAATACAATATGTGATAGTATATTGAATATGCTGCTCTAATATCTGAATACCAAATTGTTCTCATACTACCTCCAGTGCTAATATTGTCCAGTAACTTTTTTCAGAATCATGTTTAATCATCGAATAAGTGCATTATTCTTACAGTGTTTTCTGATCTTTGGCATTCTTATTTAAGGCATTTATTCAATAACAATCACTCATTTAGAAGTGTGATGAATTGGCATTAGAATTGTAACTATGTAATTAGGACTGATATAATTATTTTTTATTATGGCTCATTGAATGTCTATGAGAAGCTATCGAAACTTATGTAAATAAATAACAAAATATATTCATAACATCTGGAGGTTTCTATATAATTAAAATGTCAGAGATATTTTTATAAATTTTGGCTACTGTTAAATGTTTAACAGTAGAAACTTTTGTATTTTAACATGACCATATGGTTATAATGATGGGAGTTGTGGATAACTTACTTGGAGAAAGTTTTCTCTAATACCTATTCAGTTTGTGGTTAGGGTTCACATGCAGCACCAGACCTAACAGCCTCAATCTTGCTTGAGAGTTTAGATTTGACTTTTCCCTTAAGCAATTGGAATTGGTTGAGTAGAATTTCTTTTTGGTTGTTTTTATGATGGCGTTTGGTCACAATTTGATATTCTGCACTTCACATTTATATTTTGTGTATGTTAAATGTGTGATGGAGTGGGATTTAATTTATTATTTAGTTTTTGGATACAGTATGTTGCCCAGAGTCATTTGTCTGATTTGGATGGCTTTATAAATTTAGTAAGTAAGTACAATAAATAAATAAACCAAATGTTATAAATAAAAATACCAATTAATAAGTGGTAATTAATTAATGAGTTTAAAATGAATTGTGTGCTTCCTGTGATATATGAATGCAGTTAAGATTTCAAAGCTAGAGACTGGACTGGAACATAAATAGATGAAATCAAAAGCTATTACTATTATTAATCAACATTATATCTAATTAATGAATTAATTAATTAATTAATGAACTGATGTGATATCTCATTGAATTTATATCATTTAGATTTCTACTTCTAGAAAATTGTTTATATATAATACTGTACAAGGAATTAAGGATCGATTTATTTAACTATTAACTATTTAACTATTAATTAATTATATATTAAATATTGATTAAGTATTAAAGTATTAAGTATTAAATATTAAATTTAAGTTAGAATAAGCTAAGTTAAGCTAAAGTATTGATTAAGTATTGAAATATTTATAACAATTGATATTAATTGATATTAATTGATTTCCTTTCCTCTAAATTTATTCATTTTGTTACCTTGCTTCCTCCCTCCACTTTATTACTTATTAGCTACTAAGTATATTGATAATATCCCTCTCCCTTTTCATTTGTGTTGGATATATATGCTCTATTAGTTAACAAACTATTTGAACAGACTGATTTGATTGATTGACTATATATTGAATTAACTGTTGGATATATATGCTCTATTAGTTAACAAACTATTTGAACAGATTGATTTGATTGATTGACTAGATATTGACTAGGTTGACTAGATACTGAATTAATTGTTAGAAGGTTTAAATATCTATATATATAAAATTTATTACCAATGGCAACTCAACAAACATTAACTAAATCGATGAAAAGAGGCAATCTAACTTTATTATCACCGGCAGTGCAGAAATCCTCTTCGACCTCCGATATTGCTACAGTAGAGAGTAAAGATCAGGCCCCCTCGCTACAAAGTCAACAAAACACTCTAGACAAAATTCAGGAATTTATGGTAAAACAACAAGAAGCCTCAAATCAAACCCAAGAAACTATAATAAAAAATCACCAAGAGACACAAAAAAGGTTTGAGGAAGTAAATGAAAACTTTGCCAAAATCAATACCATAATAGAGGGTGTTAAAAAAACAGTAGATAAACAGGAAATCAAAATACAACAGGTGGAAGAGACAACAGAAGCGAATAAGTTAAGACTAACCAAAAATGAAGAAGAACTCAAAAGGGTAAATAAAGATTTGGAAGGAGCCATTGCTCAGTTGGAATTCGAAAAAGCCTCCTTCTACCTTAGACTACAAAACATACCGGAAGAAAAAGGGGAAAATCTGTTTGCGACAGCAGTAGAAATTTTTGCAGAGGAGTTAAAAATAAATGAAAACGAACTAATCAATCATGTGGATGAGGTGTACCGAGTGCAAACCAATTATGCACGACGTCACCAACTTCCCAGAGAGGTCCACATCAGATTCACCAAAAAAACCCTGAGGGATGAGATATATAGAAATACCAGAGGGGTTCTATCATATAAAGGAAAGGACATTATTGTATTGAAACAAATACCAAAAAGAATTAGGGAACGAAGGAGGGATTATCACTATTTTACAAATAAATTAATAAAAAACGAAATACAGTTTAGATGGTTAGTCCCAGAAGGAGTAATGGTAACGTGGAAGGGGAAGAAAATAAACATAGAAACATTAGACCAAGCGGATAAATTCATCTCAGAACATTTGAAAAAAGAAGGGGAAAGCAGCACGGAATTAGAGACAACAAGTCAGGAGGAGGGAGAGATAGAGGAAGAGAGGGCAGATAAACTTAGTAAAGGGAAAGAGGAAAAGACAGAAAACCACAGAGAACTAAGAAGTAGCAAAAGAGCAAAATAGTTGACACAGAATGGATAAAGAAATTAAATTATTTTTGGTGAACATAAATGGATTGAACTCTCCTCAAAAAAGAGGACAAGTATATGCAAAATTAATAAAACAAAATTTAGATGTTGTGTGCCTTCAGGAAGTTCATGTAAAAAAAAAGGATAAAAAAGTATTGGAACACCCAAAATTGGGGAAACTATTTACATCCCTTGCAAACGAAAAAAAAGAGGAATCGCAGTATATGTTAAAAACTGGTTAAATCCCAAAGTAATTGACAGTGACGAAGAGGGCAGAATACTCATAATAGAAATTGAAATTAAACAAAAAAACCCAAATTTAATTGTGATATATGCTCCTAACAAAGACCAAAAAATCTTTTACAAAAAGTTGTAGCAAAAAATAATAAAAATTGAAAAAGGAAATATTTGTGTGGTTGGGGACTTTAATATAATAATAGATTATGATAAAGACTATAAGGGTAAAGAAAAGAATAAAAGGAAGAAAGAGTCACCAGATGAACTCAAAGATATTATAGAGGAATTCAAATTAAAAGATACATGGAGGGAAAGACATAGAGATGAATGTAAATACACTTACTATTCACACCCCCACAACTCATGGTCCAGACTGGACATGATATGGACAAATATAGAGTTACAAAAAGAGATAATATCAGCAGAAATAGAACCCAACTTTTGGGCAGACCACAATCCAGTAAGTATTATAATCAAAGGGAACCAAATTAAAAAAAATAGATGGACAATGAATACAAAAACCATACAAGAAAATAAATATAAAGAATTTATAAATAAAGAATTAGACGTTTTTTTGGGAAAAAATTGGAATAAAGATACAACCATACAAAATATATGGGACACAACCAAAGCTTACATTAGAGGGATAACAATAGCATACACGAGTAAAAAATAAATAAAAATAAAAATAAAGAGATGAGAGAAAACCAAAAAGAACTAGAACAAATAGAAGCCGAGTGGATAAAAGACCCAAAAAAAGTGGAATTAAAAGAAAAAAGAGAACTAATTAAACATAAGATAAACTTGATAGTGCAGGAGGAAATAGCCCAAAAAATAAGATCTGTAAAACAAAACTACTTCGAACATGCAAACAAACCGGGAAGGTGGCTTGCCTACAAAATCAAAAAACAGACCGAGAAGAAATATATCCAACAACTAGAAGATGAAAGAGGAGAAAAACAAATTGACATAGAAGGGGGGGAAAAGATAATTCAAAACTATTTCCAACAGCTATATAGGAAAGATGATATAAAAGAAGAAGAAATAGATCGATACTTAAACGAGACCGAGTTACCACAAATATCTGAGAGTAATATAGACAGGATGGACAAAGATATAACGATGACAGAACTAGAGCTAGCAATCAAAAAACAAAATAATAATAAAACTCCGGGAGTAGATGGAATACCAGCCGAATTCTACAAAGAAATGTACAACCCAGTTAAAAAATTAATGTTGCAAATGCTAAACGAAGTGCTAAATAAAGGAGCAATGCCTGAATCCTGGAAGGAAGGGTTAATAACATTAATATCAAAGGACCCAGAACAAAGACACTCGATAAAACAATATAGACCCATTGCATTGTTGAATTCGGATTACAAAATTTTTACGACAATACTAGCGGAAAGATTCAAAGTGATAATCAATGAAATAATACATTCAGATCAAAACGGCTTCCTACCAAATAGAAATATTAAAAATAATTTGAGAAACATAATAAATACTCTAGAATATTACGAGGCAAACCCAGGAAAAAATTTGGCTTTAATATTTTTGGATGCGGAAAAAGCGTTTGATAATCTAAACTGGAACTTTTTTACCAACCAATTGATCAAAATAAAATTTAAAGAAAAATTTGTAAGAGCAATTAAGACGATATATTCTAAACAATCAGCAAGACAATTAACGGAGAACATAAAAATTGAAAAAGGAGTAAGACAGGGGTGCCAGCTTTCCCCTTTAATATTCATCCTGGCTATAGAAATCCTACTAAGACAGATAAGGTCAAATAAAAGTATTAAAGGGTTGAACTTAAAGGGACAGGAATACAAGATTCAGGCATTTGCCGACGATTTAGTATTTAATATAGAGGACCCTATAGAATCAGGTGAAAATCTACTAAAGGAGATTACTAAATTTGGTAAAGTAGCAGGGCTAAAAATCAATAAACAAAAAACTAAAATATTGACAAAAAAATTTAACAAATATAGAGAAGAAAACATTAGAAGATAAATTAGATCTACAAATAGTAAAAAAAGTTAAATACTTGGGAATAAAACTAACAGCAAAAGCAACTACAATAAAAGAAGATAACTATACCGTCCTAATAAAAGAAATACAAATGAAACTGGAAAAATGGAATAAATTACCTATTTCACTTATTGGTAGAATATCAACAATTAAGATGTCCATCCTACCCAAAATATTGTACTTATTTAGAACAATCCCAATTATGTTAAAAAAAAGCTTCTTTCAAAAATTGAACAGAATAATAACAAAATTTGTTTGGGCTGGGAAAAAACCTAGGATCAGAATTCAATACATAACATCAAACAGGGAGGTTTTGGGTTACCCGATTTCGAAATATATTGCAACGCATCGATCATGGATTGGCTGAGGGAATGGTTCAAATTGGAAAACAAAAGATTATTGATATTAGAAGGACATGACTTGAGAATTGGATGGCATGCCTTCTTATGGGAGAACAAAGAAAAAATACACAGCTACTTTAGACAGCATATAATTAGGAATTCACTATACACAACTTGGACAAAAATTTAAAAAATGCATTATCATCAAATTCCAAAATGGTATTCTAGCATGGAGGCAACAATATACCCAAATTCGAGAGAGCTAAACAAAATGCTCAATTATTACCAAATATTGGGGAAAAATGGGGAATTAAAAACAAGAGAACAATTAGAAGAAACTGGAATAAAAATTGATTGGTGGATATACAATTTAATTAAATCAAAATATCAAGAAGGGAAAAGAAAAGAGATACAAATAAAAGAAACAGAATTGGATAAAATAATCTTAAGCCAAGATAAGAAAATGATTTCAAAAATTTATAGATATATGTTAAATTATAAAATGGAGGATTATATTGTCAAAAATAATATACACAGCTGGGGCAGAAACTTTGGGTATAGTATAAGCTTGGACAAATGGGAAACAATTTGGACTAAAAACTACAAATTAACGAGACCAACAGCATTTAGAGAAAACATATATAAAATGTACTACCGGTGGCATCTCCCCCCGGCGAGGCTAGCACAAATGTACAAAGGAATAAATCCGAAATGCTGGAGATGTAAAGGAAAAGGGACTTATTACCACATCTGGTGGACTTGCCCAATAATTAAAAATTTTTGGACTAAAATGCAAAATTGGATAAAAGAAATATTACAAATTAAAATAAACAAAAAGCCCAAAGCGTTCCTCCTTGGGATCATAGACCAAAAAATAGATAAAAACAAATATTATCTATTAATACACATATTGACTGCAATTAGGATGGCAATAGCCCAACAATGGAAACAACCCAAACCTCCGGATGATGATTTGATAATAAAAAAAATTCTAGACTGTGCAGAATCAGACGCATTAACACTAAAATTAAAAAACAAAGAAGAATCCGAACATTATAAAACTTGGAAATACCTCTATAATTGGTTTAAGAGAAGAAACAAAACTTAAATTGAAATACAAGAATAACAATACTTTATATCCTTTTTATTGCATATGGAAAATTATAAAAGATTTATATACAATTTTTTTTTAAAGAAAGATTTGTATGAATTTAAATAAATTAAACATGAATGAAAGAAGGCGGATAGGGAAAAAAAATGATTTAAAGAATAGAGATAACCTAAAGGAGAAAATGGTAGATACTGAGGTTATGACACACTTCACCAGAAAATAATTTAAAATTACAAAAAATGATTTATAACTTACCCCCTAAAGGGAATTTAAGTACCAATATTATATATGTTAATTGGTATTGCTATCATTGTTTAGCGTACTTAAATAAGTAACTATATTATAAGAATTCTTTTTGTTTGTTTGTTTTTTGTTTGTTTGTCTGTATGTTGATAGGTGTTGATTTGGCATTGTTTCAATCTACGATGTATACCATTTATTTTGTTTGTGTAAATGTGTATATATGTAATAAAAAAAAATTTCTAAAAAAAAAAAAAGATTTCAAAGCTATCTCCCCATTTCTAATTCTATGTAACTTTCATCTGCTTATATACAGTAAAAGCTAAAGCATGAACTTTTCCAAAATGGGATTTATATGCTACAATTTAAAATTTATTGGTATCATTGGAACTGACATGTGAACAATTTATTCAGAAAAGGGAAAAAAACACAAAAGTGTTTTGAATGCAGTGGATTAGGAAAAAAACCTTATTCATTGTAACATTTATGCATAATCAAGCTACTTTAAAATAATAATTTGGTAATTTGTAATCCCTACAAATATTATTTTAAGAATTTATACCAATTGGTAATCATAAATTACATTCATAATTATAAAAACCATAAAGAATGCCAGAATTTAGAGAATTTAATAATATTAGTATTTTCAACATGAAAATATCAGAATGACAGATGAAATAGCTTGAAAATCAGTATATATTGTTTTGACTTTCAGGTGCAAATCAGCCTTCCATGTTTTTATTTTTGCCATTTTTCTTAACAATGTTTAGGTGGAAATGAGCCCATTGGAGAATGCTATTGAAGTATTGGAAAATAAAAACCAACAGTTAAGGACATTGATCAGTCGGTGTCATACTCGACAGATGCAGAATATCAATCCTCTTACAATGTGTTTGAATGGTGTAATTGATGCAGCAGTTAATGGGGGAGTTGCCAGATATCAAGAAGTAAGTGTCGTTCTATATATGTTGGGATTAGGTTGCATTCTTGTTTCAGTATCCCAAATACTAGTTACTAAAAAACAATAGTAGAAAAGTGTTGTAGTTTTATAGCTTGAGCTTTCAGTTGTCCATTAGGTTCTATAGAATACTACATTATTAAGTATTATAGGGATCTTCATTGACAATACTTTTTAAAAAATTCTCTTATTCTCCCAATTCACTTTATCAAATTTAAATAAATACTAATGTTTTATTTAAATTTATCATTATATTAACTACAAATACTTAAAATCTAAATAGCTAATTGTTGTGATTCAGCCTGAGGCTCCTCAGGGACCGGCTGGAGCTCTGCCGGATCCATGCCCAGAGGAGGAGGACAGTGACCAGGAGGGGGAGGACCAGGCAGACGGGGGAGAGGAACGTCAGGAGGAGGAGGAGGGAGAGCAGCCTGAGACCCCCGGGGGGGGCCTCTCCCCAGCTAGTAGCCTGGATTCATTGGATGAAGACGCACAGGCTATAATAGATATGAGGCAGAGACGTGCAGCTCAAAGAAGGGGCCAATTAGAAAGATATTTCCATCCCTGAATTGGCAACAGCTGGGTTTGGGTGTGGTTCTCCTCAGCAGGGTTAAAAAGGCAGGCCCGCCCTTACAGTCTCGTGGAGAGTTATCAACTGGGAGTCCTGTGACCTTGCTTCGATTCTTGGCGTCTCTGATCTTGGCTTGTGGCCTAGAAGCCTGGAAGACTTGGGGGAGGCGTGGGTTTTATTATCTCCAGAGTTGTTTTTGCCAGCAAGAATCCTATTTTATTGCCTGGCCTTCGTGAAACTTCTGTGAAACTGCATCGTGTTCCTGTCTGTAAGAACAGTTTTTGTTACCTGTGTTTGCTTTCCAGTATATAAACTGCCTTTGCTTTTTACCAGTGTGTCTGCCTACTCTTTTTGGTTGGTGTTGGCGTCTGGGGGGATCCAGACAGAACAGCTAATATTTCAATTGAGTTTCAAATCTGCACAAATCTTATATAGAAGTTTCTTATAGAGTAGGTGATATTTATTCAAAATTTTATATTCTTTGAAAACAATTAATTTACAGTAATCTAATTCATTTCTCTTCTTATCTTTCTTCATCAAAACTTAATTCAAATCAAAATGTAAATTATATAATATTTTATAAAGACCTTTAAAAACAATAATTATGCAAACCTTAAAATGTTCCAATAATATCTATGTCTGAATCTTTTTCAACATCAAATCAAATTTATAACTTATTCAAATCTCATATAAAAACAAATCTTATAAAAAGCATCAAAATTTAATTCAAACAAACATGTAACTTATTAAAAAAACCTCTTGATGAGATAATTATGTTTAATAATTGTACATACTTATACACAACTAATATTATTAACATGATTAGATATAGCACAATAATTCTAAAGAAAAAATCTTATAACATTCAGTCATCAATCATCCGTGCTCTTTTGGTCTCTCACAAATTCCACTTCTTACAAATTTTCCCTTTCCAACCCCTTCTCTTAACTTTTCTTCTTTTTTTTCTTTTGTTTTTATACCAATAATTTCTTTTTATCCAAATTCCTTTCCTTCCTTTTATATATGTTATTTTCATACATTTGCTCTCAATTCCTCCTAGTGTCTTCTCTATTATCCCTCTTATTTTTAAATTGTTTCATCTTATATCAATCTTCCCCTCTTGCTCTTTTCATGTCACTGTAAATCCCAGTGAAATCATCAGTCTGTTTATTATTTTTATTCTCCTTTCATTTTTCACATCACTATAAATCCCAATATAATTATCAATCTGTTTGTCATTTTCAATTCTCTTTTCATTTTTCTTATCACTGTAAATCCTAGTGTAGTCATCAATCTTTTTTGTCTTTTCTGTTCTCTTTTCATTTGTAGGGTCACCTTGGTTTTCATTTTCTGCATTTTCATTTCCCATCATTGTATATTCTCAATATCCAACTTCATTTTTACTTGCTTTTCACCTCTGGCTTCTAAAAGACAATTTTTATATCTTCATAAAAATATTTAAACATCTCAATCAATTCTTCATAGATACACGCCTCACAATTCATAAAGTAAGGTTAGGTCCATATAATCCCTTTGTATTTCTGTCCAATCCAATCCAAAATTCTCTTATTTTCTTTCACCCAAACAGTACACCATCAAACAAAATAGCAAAGCAAACACTGCTTTAAAGTTCTCTCATATCATGAACAAGATCAATTTCCAGCTGTCAGCAAATCTAAAACTTTCCACAATGTATTGCAATATTTTCTTTTAAACAGCAGGTGGCATTATTGCTTCCCAACACAGCTCTTTTAAAAAAAATAAGAAATTCCATATTTTAAATCAACTTATACTTTTGCAGACTCTTTAACTCCCATCAAATCCAATTATAAAAAATATCCTCTAGTTCAGGCTTTTAGACTTGTCCCTTTAAATCTCTCTATGGTGTGGGGGGGTGGAGCCAGCTGCAGAGCTGAGTGGACAGTGTGGAGCGAAGCCCCGTAAAACACTTGCTACTTATGGGTGATCAATAAGCTTCTCAGAAGCTGTAGATCCCAAGGGATGGGATCGGAAGATAGGAGAGTCCTGGTAGCTGATTTTGAGGTGGCGGCCTGATTGGCACGCCAGAGAAACAAGAACAAGAAAAGGGAGCATAATGGTGACCCAAATGGGCTTCCAGGAGGATTTTTGAATGATTGGAACGGACATAGAAGATCAGAGGTGATATCTTTGGAATAGAGCCCTGATGGCATATCTATCAAATGAAAGGGATCAGCGAGGGAGAAGAGAGGAAGCCTAAAGATAAAATAGAGAATAGATACTCTAAAGATAAAATAGAGAAGTGACTATTTGGATGGTGAACATTTGGATGGTACATACTGGATGGGACTACTGAATTTCCTTTTCCTTTTGAGACTGTGGAGAACTTAATTGAGGACATGTAATAACAGCAACAACAACGAAAAAACGCCTGACATTTTGGACAAGGAGAACTTTACAGAACTTTATAGAATGATGTATGTTTCTTCCTCGTTATCCTTCTACTTCCCGGCTTAGAAAATAGACTTTGATCAGTTATACAATCAATGATTTGAATGATTTGAATGAACTAAATGAATTGAACGACGTGAATGAGCTAAAGATTTGACCGGTAAATTAATTAATCTTTCTTTGACTCTCTTTAGAGATTTTTTATTTTTCTAAGATCTTCCTTCTCTTTCCTTTGTTTTTTTTAAATAATTGTCCCTTCTCTTTGTACAATGTGATTATCGTGATATATTGTGATAGATTTCATAATATTTATAAATATCAATTCATTATATCATAGATGTATATACTAACCTAATAGATATAGCCGAATAGAATATTATGTGATTTAGATTCATAAGCTTGATTTAATCCTTTAAAAAATTGAAAGATTTGAAACTTTCTTGCTTTTTTAGGGAAGTTCAGTGGTAGAAATTGTGGAGGGAGGCGAGAAAGGTTTGTTGAGGTGGGAATCTTGGTGGAGAAAATATACAAAAATGACAAACTTGACAAATCTGACTAGACTGGGGTCAGGAAGGAGGCCTATAAATCAATCAACTTCTGCAATCCCCAGTCCATCATCTCAGAGATCCATCGAAGATATGATGCAGAAAGAGAGATCAAATTCATTTAAAGATTTACAAGCAATGCTCCTGCAAATGATAAAAAATCATGAAGGTATTAAAGAGGAGATAGGGGAAGTGAGAAGTGAGACAGGAGAATTAAAGGAGAGAATGCAAAACATGGATGCCAAATGCAAAGCATTTCAGCAGCAAATATTTAAAAATGAACAAAAACTGCAGGAGATTAAGGAAAAGATGGACTATGAGCATAGACGGATAGATGAAATGAATGATAGATTAACATAAGCAAACAGAGAATTAGAAAACACTGTTATTCTTTTGGAAACGGAGAAAGCCAATCATTACTTGTGTTTTCAGAATTTAAGGGATTCTGAAAAAGTGAGGATCTCCCAGATGTGATGGCAGAAATTCTGGCTAAAGCACTGGGGACAGAGAAAGAAGAAATGTTGAATGAATTAGATGAGGCTTATCGTATAAATACGAATTATGTGAGACGATATAACCTGCCAAAAGATGTTCACATAAAATTAGTAAAGAAATCTATAAGAGATGAAATACTGCACAAGCTAGAGAGGAATCAATTGAATATAGAGGAAAACAACTTGTTGTTTTAAAACAGGTTCCAAAAAGGGTGAGAGATTTGTGAAAACCATACTTATTTTTGACATCCAAATTGACAAGACATAATGTGAATTTTAGATGGTTGACACCGGAAGGTATTATGGTATTGTGGCAGGAAAAAAAAGATTAGAATTGACACAATAAATAAGGCAGAAAAATTTCATGATAAAAAATTTGGCAGTGAGGTGGCAATAGAGGAAAGGAACATAAGAAAAGGGAGAGAAATAGATAGTGTGGAAACAGAAGGACTAGAACAAAGGGAGGTGCAAAAAAGAAAATGACAAGAGAAGATAATAGAAAGGTTAGAAAAGTCAGACAACAGGGAAAGACTATTTTAAAAAGAGAGAGAAAAGATAGAGGCTAGAAAAAAACTATAAAAAATTAGAATAGTAGTTACAACGATGACATCATAGAAAAGATTAAAACCTATTAGAAAAGGAAAGTATTGCCCAACAAATTAAATGTAGTAAACAAAATTTCTTTGAAAATGCAAATAAACCTGGTAAGTGGTTAGCCACAAAGCTTAAAAAACAGAGGAAAAAATGATTAGTTGTCTTAAAAATGATGAAGGGATAGTATGATATGGATGAAAAAAAACAGATCACTTGAAATTTTTATAATAATCTGTACAAAAAATATAACTCTGATAGGGAAGAACAGATACAAAATATTTTTGAAATGGCTAAACTCCCCAAAGTACCAGGAGAAGTTAAAGAAATGTTAAACAAAATGATTTCAATTACAGAGTTAAGGGAAGCCATTAAAAATCAAAAAAATAGCAAGGCCCTGGGACCAGTTGGTCTTCCAATAGAATTTTATAAAGAAATGCTGGAAGATTTGGAAGAGATATTACTAGAAGTATACAACACAGTTTTAGATGAAGGGAAATTGCCCGCATTCTGAAAAGATGCCAATATGGCTTTAATACCAAAAAAGGATACAGATCAGACTTTAATATCAAATTACAGACCCATCTCACTTTTAAATGTAGATTATAAAATATTTAGTTCAATTATGGCAAACAGATTAAAGGGATATTTAAACAAATTTATTCATGCTGACCAGAACGAATTCTTACCCAAAAGGCAACTAAGAAACAATCTATGAATTATAATTGATATTTTGGAATATTACGAAAGTCACAATGAGAAACAAGCAGCACTAGTATTTATAGATGCCCAAAAGGCATTTGATAATGTCAATTGGGATTTAATGCTAAAACAATTAGATTATATGGATTTCGGTCAAAAATTCTTAAGAGCAATTAGCGCTAACTACATGGAACAGTTTGCTAACATTATAGTCAATGGAATTGTAATACAAAAATTGTAATACCAAAAAAGTACGAGACAAGGGTGCCCACTTTCACCACTTCTATTCATCTTAACACTAGAAGCACTTACTAGAATAATTAGAAACAATGAGCAAATAAAAGGTGTTTTTTTTAAAAGGAAACATACAAACTATAGGCTTTTGCGAATGATCTTGTTTTCATCCTTGAAGACCCAATGGAATCAGGCCCAAAATTATTGGATATATTGGAAAAATTTGGAAATTCTGCAGGATTAAAAATAAATAAACAAAAAACTAAAATGATAGTTAAAAATATGAGAGAGGATCAAAAAGAAGGATTGACCGTAAATGTAAACATTCAGATAGCAAAAAGGATACAATATTTAGGGATTAACTTAACAGTAAAATGCAAAACTTTAAAAACAGATAATTATGATAAATGAAACAAAAAGATAAAAAAGAACTAGATAAATGGGAAAAGCTTTAACTCTCTCTTATGGGAAGAATTGCGACAATTGAAATGAATATACTACCCAAAATTCTTTTCCTATTTCAAACTATACTTCACAAATCTGAACAGTTTTGTTAGCAAATTCATATGGCAGCACAAAAGACCAAGAATCCGACATAAATACCTATAGGAAGCAAAAGAAGATAGTGGTCTTGGTTTACTAGATTGGAGAGAGTATTATAACGCAGCTGTCTTAACATGGATCAAAGACTGGATTCAATTAGAAAATAACACGCTACCAGATTTAGAGGGCCATGACTTACAAACTGAATGGTACTCTTTTTTGTGGGATGGGAGACAAAAACACATAAATACTTTTCAAACCATTATAGAAACATAGAAGACTGATGGCAGAAAAAGACCTCATGATCCATCTAGTCTGCCCTTATACTATTTTCTGTATTTTATCTTAGGATGGATATATGTTTATCCCAGGCATGTTTAAATTCAGTTACTGTGGTTTACCAACCACGTCTGCTGGAAGTTTGTTCCAAGGATCTACTACTCTTTCAGTAAAATAATATTTTCTCACGTTGCTTTTGATCTTTCCCCCAACTAACTTCAGATTGTGTCCCCTTGTTCTTGTGTTCACTTTCCTATTAAAAATACTTCCCTCCTGGACCTTATTTAACCCTTTAACATATTTAATTGTTTTCACCATGTCCCCCCTTTTCCTTCTGTCCTCCAGACTATACAGATTGGGTTCATTAAGTCTTTCCTGATAAGTTTTATGCTTAAGACCTTCCACCATTCTTGTAGCCCGTGTTTGGACCCGTTCAATTTTGTCAATATCTTTTTGTAGGTGAGATCTCCAGCACTGAACACAGTATTCCAAATGTGGTCTCACCAGCACTCTATATAGCGGGATCATAATGTCTCTCTTCCTGCTTGTTATAACTCTAGCTATGCAGCCAAGCATCCTACTTGCTTTCCCTACCGCCTGTCTGCACTGTTCACCCATTTTGAGACTGTCAGAAATCACTACCCCTAAATCCTTCTCTTCTGAAGTTTTTGCTAACACAGAACTGCCAATACAATACTCAGATTGAGGATTCCTTTTCCCCAAGTGCATTATTTTACATTTGAAAACATTAAACTGCAGTTTCCATTGCTTTGACCATTTATCTAGTAAAACTAAATCATTTACCATATTACAGACGCCTCCAGGAATATCAACCCTATTGCACACTTTAGAGTCATCGGCAAATAGGCAAACCTTCCCTACCAAACCTTCCCCTATGTCACTCACAAACATTAAAAAGAATAGGACCCAGAACAGTTATATGGTTCTGGGTCCTGGTTATAATGTATGGTTAAAGATAAAAAGACAGATGTATAGGGGTTTTCACCATTGGAAGCTTTCATCCACCCAAACACATGATTAAGGATGACGGGAATATTAAAATGAGAAGAGAATTAGAAAACAAAGGAATCAAATTAGAAAGGTAGGAATACTTACAGATTAAATCAAGATACAATAAGGAAAATAAAGAACCGGGAATTGAGAAGGAAAAGGCATTAGATAAATTACTATTGGGAACACAGGAAAAATCAATCCAGAAATTATATCGATATCTATTGGTCCATAAGATGGAAATCAAAAGTTGACGCTAGCCACCTCATATAAAGAAAAATGGTCCAAAATGTTTTATAGATGGCATGTAACACATGTGCATCTAGCTAAAATAGACAAGAAGATTACACTCAAATGCTGGAAGTGTAAAGTAGAATTTGGTTCTTATTATCATCTATGGTGGAAAATGTAAGAAAGCAAAAAACTTCTGGGAAAAAATGAAAAGCTGGTTGGAAGAAATTTTAGGAATGAAAATAGAAAAAACTCCGGAAAGCTTTTTGCTTGGAATATTACATAAAAAACTGGGGGGGGGGGGGGGATCAAGTATATCTGATCCTGCCGATAACAATGGCGGCAAGATTAACATTCGCACAACACTGGAAAAATGAAATGGTGCTGCAGGAGGAGAATATAATAGAGAAAATAACAGCATGTGCAAAGATGGATAAATTAACATTGGAAAGAAAAAATAAGAATTTTATAAATGTTGGGGTATGTTCTAATGGTTGGTTGGAAAAAAGGATAAAGTGATTAATATACATTCAATTAACAATTAAAAAGAACTATCCCTTGGTGATAAATTGATTAATAGGGAAATAGATATAAGATTAATTATATAAACTATGATTATTGCTTCAAAAATTGGTTTATAACAAGTATGTAAAAATTGGTGTGTAATGGAATGTGAGCACAGTAAGAATTGTTATACAGATTTGCTCCAATGTTTTTAAATGTTTTTGTTTTGTTCTGTATGTTGTGTGTATATATGTATTTAAATAAAACATAAATCTCTTTATGATATTTCCAATTGCTAGATAGCCTCTCACTTCATTTTGAAGACTCTTTGTTCCTTTTAAGTTTTTACTATTCTTCTTTATCGTTAAATTGGCCAAACACTCACCCAGCTCAGTTCTTCACCTCTCTCCAGCACAAATGCTTAGATCTGGTCACCCAAGCAATCTATGATCTTTCCATTCAATCAATCCGATTGTGGCCATTCCAGCTATGGTGACAGAGTCATTCCATCAGCTATTGGCCAAGAGGCTGGTGCCAGCTCTCAGAAGGGGAATTGCAAGCCCCCCAGACTGCCAACTGGTGCCTCTCTTCTCCACTGTCCCTCCAGAGCAGATCTGACCTGGTTCTGGTTAGGTTCCAGGTCTCCTAACAGTTGGGGTTCGGGATTACCTGCAGAGTGCAGGAGACGCCCGTGTTGCTGGGATGTTGGCCACATCCCCTACCTCCATTGACTTTTTGAGGAAGTCATCAGATAACATTGCAAATGATGATCACAGATTATTGGGGGTTGGGGGGAGGCTTGGCAATATCATAATCTGTGAAAAAAAATCAGGTGCTCAGGCATGAAAATTTGTTTGTTTGTTTATTTGTTTGTTTATACTTCTATGCCACCCAGTTCCGAAGGACTCACCTAATGTGCCACTCAGACACTATACTTTTCTGCCCACACCAAAAAAAAAATTAGAGGGAACATTGGTTAAGAGACAAAACTGGCCCAAAGTTACCCAACTGGCTTTAATTTTTATTAACTATGGCTTAGGATAAAATAAAATGTCAGGTTGGTAGAAGATAAATTGGAGGACAAAGTGAAGCTCTCATCTTCCAGTAGATAAAGATTAATTTCTGTTATGGATATGGCCCATGAATTTGCAGAGAAGAGCAACAAAGATTATTCAGGACTGGAGGTTAAAACATGAAGAATGATTGCATTAATTGGGTATGTCTAATGAAAACAAGGAATAGCGGTGACATGATAGCAGTGTTCCAATATTTAAGAGTCTGCCATAAAGAAGGGGCAATCAACCTAAAGGCAAGACAAAAGCAATGCATGGAAACTAATTAAGAAGAAAATCAACCTAGAACTAAGTAGAAATTTCCTGACTGAACAATTAATCAGTGAAATGATTTGCCTCCAGAAGTTGTAGGTGCTAGAGTTTTTAAAGAACAGATTGGACAACCAAAATGATAGGGTTTTTTGCTTGAGCATGGGGTTGGACTAGTAGACCTCCAAGGTCCCTTCCAATGCTGGTATTCTAGTATTCTGTTACTTTAAAGGTGCATTGATTTTGAGAATTCCAAAATGTGAAGATCTTCCCTTTTGGTGTAGGTTACCGTATTTAATTGTTTACTATTTTATCAATGTATTCATTTTATCAATTCATGACATATAACTCTGATGTAAGAGACCTATATCTAGATTTTCTACATATCAAAATAGATCATGAAATGTGATTCCATGTAATTTAATAATGTTTGCAGATTTTTGTATAATTCAAGTAATTTAAACAGATACTGATAGAACTTAGTGCATCCCTTTATCTGATTTTTTTTAATTTGATTTTTTAATGCTGCCCTTCTCCTCAGACTCAGGGCGGCTTACAACATGTTATCAATAACACTTTTTAACAAAGCCAGCATATTGCCCCAACAATCCGGGTCCTCATTTTACCCACCTTGGAAGGATGGAAGGCTGAGTCAACCTTGAGCCGGTGATGAGATTTGAACCATGGATTTTTAAAATAATACACTTATTATATGCATAACTTGAAATAACATGGATGACTTTGTGCAATGATTGTGTTCTTCTCAGGCATTCTTTGTGAAGGAATATGTTCTGAACCACCCAGAGGATGGAGAAAAGATCACATGCTTAAGAGAACTGATGCTTGTGCAGGTAAAAGAAAATTCAAGCAAGGTGTTTTCAATCAATTTTAACGGAGCTGGCAGAGCTAAGAAAAAGCATTACATTGCAGCAATTTTCCTTTCAGATTCTACTGAGGATTTTTCAAGTACTGTATTTAGAAGGACTGGACAGGGAAAAGAAAGCAAATTAAGAGTTACTGATAACAATAATAGGCTATGTCTTTGATGTTAAGAAGAGGTGGCTAAATAGATAGGATTCTGCTCTCCATATCTGAGTATGCCTCATTGCAATAGTAATCTAAATATATTGTAAGGAAATATGGATTAAATAGCAAATAAATTTCATCTGGTTTGGCACAGGTATGAAAGAAGAAATAAATTTGTGATTAAGTAATTCCCAGTACTGTATTATCCTATAATTTTAATTCTCTCTTCTTTTAAATTTGATAATGAAATATTTAAACCAGAAAATTGTTGGAATTTATTTTTGTGTGTGCTAATTTGTGCTGGTTTTCATATATGGTCATTTTCTTTGTATGGAGCTCAGAATAGCTGACAGCACTATTTGAACACTGCTATCAAAAGAAAGGCAACTAAATAGATAGAACTCATAATAAAATTTGTCCTTGTTTAATTACTGTAATTGGGACAAATGTTTCCATCAGTAAGTAAAATGGTCACTAGGTAAAAAACATGTGATTGCATCACTTAGCAACAGCATTTCTGGTATTCCTAGTTGTGGTTGTTAGGTCAGGATTCTCTCATCACGGTTTAGGACCTTCAGGCCCATCCTTGGACACACCACTTCACCACCAGCCACCTGCGTCAGCCCATCCACAGCCAGCTTTTCTCCTCCACTGGCCCTTCACTGGCGATTCTGGGCTGTCAGAAATAAGTTTATTTCTGAAGGTAATGCAAGTAAATGGCTTGTAACCATGGGAAAGGCTGATGTAAGGCATAATCATGGGTTTGCTAAATGTGCTGCAACCTGATTGGCTGTAACGTATATAAAGGTAATACTGGATATATACTGCTACAGGAGAAATAAACCACAAACTATCAAGAAGGGGCATGTTGGAGATGTCTGGAAGGAGGATGCAGCACTGCTAGTGTTGGGGAAATGTTTTAAAGAAAAACTGACATGGATTCTGGACTCGGCTTTTTAGAGCACATTGTGAACAGAAAAGACTTTTTACAAGGAGATTTAAAATCTTCAGATATAAGCCATATTAGGTTAGCTGATGGAACAGAAACTAGTGTTCAGTTATCTGGGTCAGCATATATTGCATGTTTATATACAGTGGTGTAGCAGCTGCAAGGAGGGGATCTCTCTCTCCCAAAGTTTCTTTTTCCTTAGATTCCTGAGACCATTCGGGGCACAGTTCGTTTGGAGAACGGAGTGGATCAAGAGGGGAATTCTGGGCACCGATCGGTTAAGGCATTTTCTGATCAAGGTGAAGGGTACGCTCCCTATCAGGAATCAAAGGTGCCTGTCTCTGCTGGCACCAGTACGGTGGGCTTGAAATCACAGCGGCCCACAGTAGAGGGAAGCATGTGAGGCATATAGATCAGATCTGAAACCAGTAAGTTTTTTACGCTGAATAATGTGGATGGTTATAAGACAGATTTCCAGATATACTATTCTAGACTTTTGACTTAAAAATCAATAATCCCGTAACGAGACCCAGAAGAAAGGGATCCCTAAACTTGAGGAAGCGGCGACGGCGAGTGCGGGAAGAAAAGACAGCTAGCGCCAAGATCGCTGTGATTGTTAAGACTGGGAACACAGCGTGGACTCCTAAAATGGGGCAACAATTTTTCCTAAGATTATCCAGACCATGTTATTTTGTCCATCAGAACATTATTTATTTATATTAAAACGGATTCCATAACATCGGGACCAATTAACTTTTACCACTGTGACTCGGAAAACTGACAATCAGCTGAGAGGCGGTGAGAACTGAAAGCAGTAAGGGACAAGAGGCTGATTTAAGATCCAGGACGCTGATACCCGAATTGACTAAGGAAATACCTATTGAATACCTATTGAAACTGTGAATTAGGTCTTTGTGGGTATTAGGTGGTTATTGTAAGCATCGGGATTGGATCTTTTTGTAGAAGCCATGGACGCCAAACTGAGATCCTGATGAAAGTTAGAGATGTGTGTGTGGGGGGGGGTTGCATTAAGTCAGCCCCGATTGTTCTGTGGTGAGAAATTCTGACTCTGAGTTTAAGAGCAGTCTTTAATACTATGAGCAGGACTGTGGTGAACTGAAGCAATAAATCGCGGGATTTGGAATCCCCCCCCTTCCTTTTTCTTGTATTGTTGCAGCCTGTTTGTAAGCATTTACTGGAGGAGGGATGAATTAGAGACTGAACCGGAAGTAATTTATTACTCTCTTACTGTCTGACTGCTTGAAAACATAGAGCTACTAAAGAAAAGAATTCAAAAGAACTTAATGCATAAAAACCAGGGGAAGCTTATAATAACAAAATAGAATATACTTATATTTTTATAATTATATAATCAGCTATTTCTCTATTTAATCAGGTACTATTGGAAATTTATTAATTATATTATTTCCATATCTAGGCTTTATTCATATAATATTAATTTCTAGTAATGTACTTATATAGAAATATTGAATTTTACTTATCAAAATATTGAACTTATAGAATAACATATAGAATTAATAGATATATTAATAGAATAGATTTATTTATATAGAATACATATATATATATATATATATATATATATATATATATATATATATATATATATGATATTTATAATAATAATCATATACCATGGATAGGATTTCAATTCTCTACTGTTTAATAATTATATCACTTTTTTTTGTTTATTCTTGAAACTACGTATATAGCATTAGAATTCAGAAGGTTTAAGTGTCTAATGTTATTAATGAATTTATTAGATTGATAATTTATTTTTAGTATTAAGACATTTATTGTATTTATTGAGTCTAGTAAAGATGATGAAATAGAATCCAACACTCAAAGTGAAGAAAAGAAAGAGGGGAAAAGAGCAGCGGAAGAAGAGAGGATTAATGGCAAAGAGGAAGGAACTAAAACCATGTCAAAAACAGCAGCAGCAGTAAACAAATAATTAGGGGGTGGGGAACCTAGGAGGAAAAAACAAAATTAAATGTTACCTGAAATTAATCTGATCTCAGTAAACATTAATGGTCTTAATAATGGCTACAAATGGAAAAAAGTTTTCTCAAAATTATTAAACCAAAAAGCACAAATAATCTGCTCACAAGAAGTACACATTAAACAATCACACAAAAAATATTTGGAAGACCCCAAATTGGGGGAGTTATATGTGTCATTAGAGGATTTTAAAAAGAGGCGTGGCCACCTATGTGAAAAAAGAGCTAAAACCCAAAGAATTAAGAGTAGACTCGAAGAGCAGGTATATAATCTTTGAAATTGAATTTAAAGGAGAGAAAATCATAATAGCTGACATCTACGCCCCAAATGAAAAGCAGAAACAATACTACCAAAAAATACACGAAATTCTTCTTCAACTAGATTCTAAAAATATTTGCATAATTGGGGACTATAACGGATTATAGACCCAAGCCTGGATTATAAAGCAGGGAGCGAAACAAAAAAGAGAATGACCTTACCTATTACTTTCAACAACATGGCAGATGAATTAGACCTTATAGATATTTGGAAGTTAAGGCACTCTAAAGAAAGAAAATTCACATTCAACTCAACGCCTCACAATTATTTTTCCAGAATAGATATGGTATGGCTAAGTAAAGAATTATACCAAAAAATAAAATCAGTTGACATAGAACCTAATACATGGGTGGAGCACAATCCCCTTAAGATTATATGGCAGGGAGAAATGAAGGAATTCAGGAGGTGGACTCTAAATACAGATTTGCTTCAAGATGAAAAGTATACAAAGATGATCAAAAAAGAGGTAGGACTATTCTTAGTAGAAAATAGGAAACAACCCACAACAATTCAGATACTCTGGGATACTTTGAAGGCATATATAAGAAGCCTAACAATCGTCTATGCAGCAAAAAAAAAGAGAAGAGGGAGGAGTATAACCACTATCTAAATGAAATTAAAAGACTAGAAAGAAAACTACAACAAGAGCCAACAAATAACAAAAGACTAAGTATGTTGAGGGAAGCCAGGCACAGAGTAAACATTATTGACCAACAAGAACTCATTAGAAACATCAAACAAACTAAACAAATATATTTCAAAACAGTCAACAAGGCAGGTAGATGGCTCTCCCAAAAGATTTAAAAAAAAAAGTGATAGAATGATTTATGAACTAGTGGATAAAAATAGATTAGTACAACATATGGGACAACATAAAAAAGAAATAATATATGAATACAGTGGTACCTCATGATACAAACCCCTCGTCTTACGAACAACCCAAGATACGAACCCGGGGTTCAGAAATTTTTTGCCTCTTCTTACAAACTTTTTCCTTCTTACGAAGCTGCCATCGCCGCCGCCGAGAAGCCCCGCCGCCCGGCTGTCGCTTTTTTGAAACAGCCGGGGGGCTTCTCAGCGTCCTCCTGAACCCGAACGCCAAACCCGAACTTCCGGGTTCGGCATTTGGGAGGCCGCCGAGAAGCCCCCAGCTGTTTTAAAAGATGACAGCCAGGCAGCGGGGCTTCTCGGCGGCCTCCCGAACGCCGAACCCAGAAGTTCAGCAAAAGTTTGGGTTTGGGAGGCCGCTGAGAAGCCCCACCGCCCGGCTGTCACCTTTTAAAACAGCCGGGGGCCTTCTCAGCATCCTCCTGAACCCGAACGCCAAACCCGAACTTCCGGGTTCGGCATTCGGGAGGTCGCCGAGAAGCCCCGCCGCCCAGCTGTCACCTTTTAAAAGAGCCGGGGGCTTCTTGGCGGCCTCCCGAACGCCAAACCCGGAAGTTTGGGTTTGGCATTTGGGTTCAGGAGGATGCTGAGAAGGCCCCCGGCTGTTTTAAAAGGTGACAGCCGGGCGGCGGCGGTTTTTTGCGGGGGGTTTTGTTGCATGGACTAATTGATCTTACATTGTTTCCTATGGGAAACAATGTTTTGTCTTACAAACTTTTCATCTTACGAACCTCCCCCCGGAACCAATTAGGTTCGTAAGACGAGGTATTACTGTACTATGTAAACCTATACAAACAAGATTTAACAGAAACCTCAAAGGCAACTAAATATTTAATTAAAAACAATACATTGCAAATTGATGACTCAGACAGACAAATATTAAACGACAAGATTACGATTTAGGAACTCCAACAAGCCCTGAAAAGACAAAAAAACAATAAATCACCAGGCCCTGACGGATTTCCAGGTGAATTTTATAAAAAGAATAATGAAGTTTTTGAACCCAACTTAACTGAAGTTTACAACAAAATCATGGACCAGGCTAATATACCCGACACATGGAGGGAATCATACATCACAGTAATTCCAAAAGAAGGACTTGAGAAAGACAAAATACAAAATTATAGGCCTATATCGCTGCTAAACGCAGATTATAAGATCCTCATGTCGATAATGGCAGAAAGAACAAAAAAAGTTTTAAATAAAATAATCAACCCAGACCAAAGGGGCTTTTTACCTCATAGGGAAATAAAGCAATGTACCAGAACGGTTTTAGACATACTTGAATACTACATCCAGGGAGGCAAGTTGCTCTTGCCTTCCTGGACACGCAGAAGGCTTTTGACAATGTTAGCTGGCAATATCTTCTGGAACTAATTAGGGATCTAAAACTAGGTGACAAATTTGAAAGCTTAATTCTCAATATCTATACCTGTCAGTCCTCCAGGGCGATAATAAACAATGACATGACAAAATTATTCTCCATTGAAAAAGAGGTCCGCCAAGGCTGCCCAATGTCACCTCTTTTGTTTATCTAATCACTAGAAATATTATTAAATAAAATTAGGAATAGCAAAAAAATAAAAGGGATCAAAATAAAAAATGAAGATTACAAACTACAGGCATATCCCGACGACGTTGTATTCTTTCTAGAAGATCCGATAAACACAGGTCCAGAATTAATTAAAGAAATTGAGCTATTTGGTGAATTTTCAGGATTAAAAGTCAACAAACAGAAAACCAAACTTATGACAAAAAATATGATGCCAAAACAGAACAAAAAACTGGAAAAAGCCACAAATTTCCAAATTCCCAATAAAATTAAATATTTAGGATTAACAATTACTAACAAAGTTTCATCTATTAAAAAAGATAATTATGAGAGATTAGTACAGGAAACTAAAAATAATCTTGAAAAAAGGGGAAATCTACAAATGTCAATGTTAGGCAGAATTGCAACGATTAAAATGAACGTTCTTCCAAAGTATTTATGCCTCTTCCAGACAGCCCCAATTAGCCTGAATCAAAAAAATTTAGAGAAATCAACAAAATCATCTCAAAATTCGTTCGGAAAAATAAAAAACCCAGAATCAAATTTGGATACTTTCAAGACAGCAAAAACCTAGGGGGTCTGGGACTCCCGGACTTATATTAAGATCTGGCATGAAACCAAAAAGAAACACTATATAAAAATTCCCAGATGGCTGTCCACAATGGAGGCTATTATCTACCTGAACATGATTGATCCTTCTGAAACATTAAAATATTAGGACATTTTACACCCGAACGGAGATCTAAAAACTAGGCAAGAACTTGAACTACAGAACAATAAGTTAGTTTGGTGGATTTATCTACAAATAAAATCCAGATATTTTAAGCATAAGGAAATCCCTGGTATTGATACTTCGACTAATACTCTAGATAAAATATTGATCTAGAGGAAGATAGGACAGGAAGATAGACTAATCTCTAAAATCTATCATCAACTCTTAGAATACGACAGATCATAAGACATAGTTAAAGAACCTATAATATACACTTAGCAGACTGGGAGAAAACATGAAACATTATATGCAAAATCACACTGTCAGCGGCCTATAAAGAAAACTTCTATAAAGTTTTTTACAGGTGTTACTTGCCCCCATCGAGACTTGCAAAGAGCTACCCAAAACTAAATGATAAGTGTTGGAAATGTAAGAAACTGATAGGTACTTTTTATCACATGTGCTGGTCCTGTCCCAAAATTCAAAACATGGAGAAATACGCACAGATGGCTCACAGAAATCATAAAGGAGGAGATAGAATTCACACCAGAAGGTATGCTCTTAGGAATCTGGAGAAAACAATACCCTAAAAAAACACTTTCTCTCATGATGCATAGAATTAGTGCGGTAAGAATATCAATCCAACAACAGTGGAAAAAAGAACAGAGCCCATCCGAAAATCTAATCATAGTAAAAAATTACAAATGTGCAGAAATGGACAAAATGACGAATGCAATTAAAGGAAGAAAAAATAAAGAAACCAAAGAGACATGGCAAAAATGGCATGAATGGGTCCGTAATAAAAACCAAATGTGACAATACAAAGTATGAGTGTACACACATAAATAAAAATCAAATATAGAAATACAAAAATACATAGACTAATGTATGTGAATGTATATAGGTCAGTATAATATTAAGTATAAGAAATAGCAATATAAGATGTAACAGAAAAGGAGTATGATCTGTTCTTCAATGTATATGTGACATATATTCTTTTTTTGGTTTCCTTTTTTAAAAAAAATCAATATAAACTTTTTTTTTTTAAAGAAAATGTTATCTTTGTACCTTCACTGAAATTTTGTTTAAGTGTGGGAAGATTAACTGCTAATGGATATGTAATTCGTTTTTATGAAAACAATTGTACTATCCTGAAAGATAATGTTGTATGTGCTGAAGGAGAAATGCAAAATAAGTTATATGTGATGAAAGAAAAGAATGTAACAGGGAATGCTACATGTATTACAAACAAACCATTACATGATAACTGTATTCATTATCTGCAGAAAGTAATGGGTCATGCTAATTTTGGATCTTTGAAGAAACCAGCAGAGAATTGTAATTAAGAGATTAAAGACTGCAGTAAATTTTTAGAGTGCTCAATTTGTAACAAGATTAAGGTAAAGAAATTTCCCATCCCTGAATTTAGCACTAGAATAACAACCCAGCCTTTTGAATTGATTCATGGAGATTTATCAGGACTCAAGACTCTCATCCATGGAGAAAAATATCCAAACACTGATTAATTCAAATCCACCTGACAAAATACCACTCACCACTTCACCACCCCAACCTCAACCTCAACCACTTCCAATACTTCAAAAACCCACTAATTCTATTACTGATATCTCTACCCTAGTCAAGGATGCCATGGAACGTGAACAAAAACGCCAGAATGCTATCCTCTTTGGTCTTGATGAAAGCCATGAATCAGATATAACAAGAATAAAAAATATAATCCACCTCCATCACTCACATGTACAAACAATTGCCCAAGAAGACGTTTTGGAAGTTACCAGAATTGGACCTGAGCACAAGTATAACGATGGCTCAATAGCTCCCCGCTTCTGCAAAGTAGTATGCAAAAATGAACAAATAAAACAGCAATTCATCAAGACCATTAACCACATTGCCAGAAATAACAAGTCCTTCAACAAACTCATATCCAGACCAGATCTTTCTCTCCTCCAACGTATTCGCTCTCGCGAACTATGGGCAGAACTCAAGAGACGCTATGAACTTGGTGAAACAAACCTTTACATAGATCACCGCACAGAAAGCATCAAACCCAAAACCCATAATTCTCCCCACATCTTCCGGTCTAACTTTCAACCTACCATCTCACAACATCAAACTGACACCTGCCAGACCACCATCCCACAACAACAAATGGACAATCCTACCACCTCAAACCAAGAATAGGAAAGTGTGCCCCTTACTTCCTCTAACCACTCCAAAACCAATCCCCAACACAAGACCAATCTCAAATGTAAACTATTAAATGCTAGAAGTTTAGTCAACAAGATATCTGAATTCCTCCTTCTACTTGACACCTCCAACTTTGATATAATTTTTATATGCGAAACATGGCTAAATGCTTCCTACCCAGACTCCATTATCACATCAAAAAACTACCATGTTTTCCACTCAGACCGTGAATCCTGCAGAGGAGGCGGAGTAGCTATATTCTACAAAAAATCGCTGAACCTAAAAATCCTCAAAGTTGCACAGGATTTATTGGTACCTGAAACTATTGTCTGTGATTTATCCCTAAATACCACAATTCGCGTCTTACTCTGCTACAGAGCCCGGACTAGGACATCGAACATGCTAACAAATTATCCACATTACTAACATGGGCAACCAACTGCCCATACCCCATTATCTTCCTCGGAGACCTCAACCTACCACACATTAACTGGTCCTTAAATGAATGCAGCACGGAATCCATCCATTCTACTATATATAATACCATCACCTATGTGTGACTTGACCAACTAGTAACTAACAATACCAGACTTGATAACTGTCTGGATCTCATCTTCTGCAACAGCAAAAGTGCAATATATGGCTTACAAATAACAGTATCATTTTCCAACAGTGATCACAGCATGATAAACTTCAGTCTCAACTTAAGCCACACTATAATCCACCAAAATAATACAACACCAAAATTCAATTTCAAAAAAGTGAACTACGAACTCATTGAAGCCCACCTTTCAACATTAAACTGGAAAACTTTATTCTCTGAATGCTACACTACTGATGACCTCTACAACACATTCCTACTCGAAATGAAAATTATCATTAGACTTCTTGTACCTCTAACATGTATCATAAACAAAAAAAATAACCTCCCCATCTCAATAAGAAAATTACAAGCAAGAAAAAAATCTCTCTGGAGGAAAACAAAAAAGAACATGTTTCCAACTTCAAAAGCTGATATAAAAGCATTTGCAATCAAATAAAAACAGAATGCCTTAACTACTACAGCAAACAAGAGGAAAACCTCCTACGCACCAAATCTAATAGAGCTTTCTACAACTTTGTCAACAATAAACTCAAAGACTCTAGACTTATCCCACCTCTCAAAGGACCCAACAACAAAGAATACCATGATGACTCATCCAAAGCCAACCTCCTCAACTCTTTCTTTGGCTCTGTCTTTGTTAATAGCAATGGCTCATCCCCCAATTTCATCAATCGCACCTCAGACTCCCTCAACGACTTAACCCAAGTAGACTTCACTGAAGACCGAGTTGAAAAAGCATTACGTAACCTTAAACCTTCTCTATCAGTCAGACCAGATGGTCTATGTGCTTACTTCTTAAAAAAGCTCTCTACTGCCATAGCTGAACCACTAAGCATAATTATTGAAAAATCCTTCAGAACTAGCACACTTAATAAGCTATGGTCGAAAGCAATGGTCATCCCCATCTTCAAAAAAGGAGACCCCTCTCTTGTCGATAACTACAGACAAATTTCACTATGCTGGGTCCCATGCAAAGTCATGGAATCAATTATAAACAAATCAATTACTCTCCATCTAGAAACTAATAATTTGCTCTCTAACAAACAATTGGGTTTCAGAAAAAAACTATCCTGCAACCTGCAGCTCCTCCACTGCAAAAATATATGGACAACTCATCTAGATCAAGGAAAATCTACAGATGCAATTTATATTGACTTCTGGAAAGCCTTTGATTCAGTGGTCCACGACAAACTACTCCTAAAACTCAAATTCTATGGCATCTCAGGATCCCTCCATAGCTGGATTACAGCATTCCTGTCAAACAGACAACAAATGGTCAAAATAGGAAGCACCATATCCACCCCCATCCCAGTTAAAAGCAGTGTTCCCCAAGGTAGTGTACTGGGACCAACAGTCTTCATTCTCTACATCAATGACCTTTGCGATTATATCACAAGCAACTGTGTCCTCTTCGCCGACGATGTAAAACTCTTCAACACCACCGATAACACAACTACTCTCCAAAAAGACCTTGACGCTGTTTCTGAGTGGTCTAACACATGGCAACTCCAAATCTCAACTAGCAAATGCTCTGTCCTACACATTGGGAAGAAGAATCCCAACTCCAAATCCGAACCGAATAATCAAATTATCACAGATAATCCCCACTCTGTTAAAAACCTTGGTATACTAATAACAAAAGATTTAAGTGTCAAAGCCCACTGCAACAATATAGCCAAGAAGGCTTCAAGAGTTGTAAACCTAATCCTACGTAGCTTCTGCTCTGGCAATCTCACACTACTTACCAAAACTTTTGTTAGACCCATCCTCAAATACAGCTCATCTGTTTGGAACCTATATCACATCTCAGACATTAACACCCTTGAAAATTTCCAAAGATACTTCACCAGAAGAGCCCTTCACTCCTCCACTCGAAATAGAATACCCTACGAGACTAGACTTTCAATCCTGGGCCTAGAAAGTTTAGAACTAAGACGCCTTAAACAAGATCTAAGTATTGCCCACAAGATCATATGCTGCAACGTCCTGCCTGTCGGCTACTACTTCAACTTCAACCACAACAACACAAGAGCACACAACAGATTTAAAGTTAATATTAACCACTCCAAACTTGACTGTAAAAAATATAACTTCAGTAACCGAGTTGTCGAAGCGTGGAACTCATTACTGGACTCCATAGTGTCATCCCCAAACCCCCAACACTTTACCCTTAGATTATTTACGGTTGACCTATCCAGATTCCTAAGAGGTCAGTAAGATCTCCTATATCTCCTATACCTTTCTTCTATTCCTATATCTCTTCTTCTATTCTTTCATTGATATGTTCTATTATTATACCTTCTTTTCTATTATTTCATAGATATATTTTACTATGAGTATCTCCTCTATAACCTTCATCTTGTATTTTACTATGTGTATATAGATATATATCCAATAAACCCCTCATTGTGTATTGGACAAAATAAATAAATAAATAAATAAATAAATAATAAATAAAATATAAGGCTAGTCAAGGGGGTGCTAAATATGTGTTTGTGATTGTTGACGATTATGCTAGATATACATTTTGTATTTTGTTAAAAAAATTAAGTGAAGTGTTTGTAAAATTCAAATAATGAGTCACCATGATAGGCAGTTTACTTGCAGAGTTGGAAAATTGTAAACTGACAGGGGTGGAGAATTCAATAATTATGTGTTTAAGAATTGGCTTAAGAGTAGAAGAATTGGAGACATAATGACTAATCCTTACTCACCCTTGGAGAATGGGGTTGTAGAAAGAAAACTTGGTATTTTAAATACCCTAAGGGATTCATTATTAACAGATGCCGAGTTGCCTTTTCATTATTGGGTGGAAGCTGTAAATACAGCAACTTATCTTGTTAATAGAACATGGAGTTCAACCTTAAACCAAACTCCATATTATAAATTGTATAAGAGGAATCCCGATTTAAGCATTTAAGAATTTGTGAATCATATGCCTGAAAAGCAGCGTTGAGTCAACCAAAATAGAGAAAATTAAGGTTTGTAGGATACAATGAAAATTTGAAGGGTTATAGGTTTTCCAGTTCACATGGAAAAGTGGTTATTTCATGTAGTGCTAAGTTTGAGAAGCATAGTAGCTGGGACATAATTCATTCTAATGTTGATGCATTCTTGGAATTGAAACCAACTGAAGTTAGCACTAATAAGCCTGAAATAAAAACTCTTCCTAGAGTAACTAGCAGCATTAAAGCTGAAGAGGAGGAAAGTATAGTTGAATCTACATCTGAGGAAACACAAACAAAGATTGAAGAGAGAGTAATACCAAGATCAGAGAGGGCTAATATTGGTAAGCCATCTGATAAATATGGGTATTCTCGAAGTGTGTTTGTTTGCAATGCATTAAGTGAACCTCAGAGTTATAAAGATATGTTAAGGAAACCACCTGAGGAGATTGTTAAGTGGAAACAAGCCATGTTAGAGGAATATAAGGTGTTACAAAATCAAGGGGTGTTGGATGTTGTTGATTTACCCAAAGGTAAGAAGGTTCTAGGCTCTAGGTGGGTGTATAGAATCAAGTCAATGCCAGATGATAGTGAAGACTTGTGGCACATGGTTTTATCCAGAATTAATTGGGAAATCATGATAAAACATATTCACCCACAGTTAAAGCAGAATCTTTGAGATTGACGTTGGCTTTGGCAATACAGAAAGGCTTTAAGATAAAGCATTTTGATTTTGAATGTGCTTATTTAAATACAAGTTTAGATGAAGATATCTATTCTAAACCGACACCAGGTTTTGAGGTTGGTAATAAGAATAAAGTATATAAGTTAAAGAAAGCTTTATACGGCTTAAAGCAATCAGCAAGAACTTGGAATACTTGTTTAAATAGAAGGCTGATTGAATTAGGATTTAAAAGAAGTATTGGTGATGCATGTTGTTATGTCCAGAAGATTCTGTTACTGGGATAAAGTTAAAACTTTAAGTTGTCAAGCAGAACAAGCTGTATGTATTAGAAGTTGTTTACCTGATCCTCATTGGCTGCCGCGGCTTGGCACCAAAATTGTACCGCTGTCAAGCGTCTTCTGTTGCCGGGCTAGAAAGTATAAAAGGAGAGAGCCACTGGTGTTACGCGCTCTTCTCTAGCTCGCGTACGAGTGAAAGTGTATCAGCGTATAGTTAGACTCCTGTTGGAATAAAAGATTTAAAGTTAGCCACCGTGTCCCAGGTTATTTCACATGTATTTACAACAAAGGTGTTGGTAAGGATCAGGTTATGATTCTTGTGTATGTAGATGATATTTGTGCCAGTGCCAAGAATGATTGCTCTATTATGAAAGTGTTTAATGATTTAAACAAGACATTTGTAGTAAAGGACTTAGATTACTTACAGCACTATTTGGGTATAGATGTTGTGCAGACAAGCCGGAGAAAAAGATCCTTGAGTTAATAAAAAAAGTTTGGTTTGCATGATATAAGGAATATAAAAACCCCAATATTAGTGGATTTCAATAGAGTTGTGATGAGAAATTTAAGCACCAGGATCTGTATAGATCAGTAGTAGGGAGTTTTCTACATATAGCAAATTACTGACATTGCATATGCAGTAAGTGCATTAAGCAGGAAGGTTAGTAAACTTAAAGTCAAGGATTGGTATGGTCTTAAAAGGGTATTAAGGTATTTAAAGGGAACTAGTCAATATAGACTTGAGATAATACCTGGAATAGAAAATATCTGACTTGCATAGTTGACAGTTCATTTGCAAATATCAAAATGAAAAACAAATGGTTGAAAAGAAAGAGATTAAACTGTGTTATATTGCCACTGAAGAAAATACTGCAGATGTATTAACTAAACCATTGTTAAATATGAAGCACAAAACAATGTCAGAGAAAATGTGTATAGTTGCATTGTAATATTAAAAGGGGTGTCTGAAATAAGTTTATTTCTGAAGGTAATATTACAATGCAAATAAATGGTTTGTAACCATGCGAATGGCTGATGTAAGCCATAATCAGCATGTTAATCATGGGTTTGCTAAATGTGCTGCAACCTGATTGGCTGTAACCTATATAAAGTTAATAGCACCCTTTCATGTGTGTGGTTTGTTATAGAGTGGTTTTGTGCTGGGTGGTTTGTAGTTAGTGGTTTGTGCTTAGTGGTTACAGTGGTGGATGTAATAAGAGTCATATGATAGTATTATGGATAGTTTGTTATAGTGGTTAAATGTAAAAGTGATAAGTTTATTTAGAGAAGCATTTTGATAAGAAGAAAAGTAAAATATATTTTTACAAGAAAGCCTGCTGGAGTGTTTTTCATTGAAGATTTCAATTAGGTATAGTGGTTAACTGTGGCTAGTTGGTGGTTTACCTTCATCATGCGCAAAACTCCTCCAACATGGGCCTCTGGTCCTTTGCCCCTTGCCCTTCAGCTTGGCCCATTCACCAAGACACTGGTCATCCTGGGAGTTTCATATCATGGGACAAAAAGCTGTCAGCAAATTGGGTGGCAGGCAGCAACAATGGGGCTGGATACGGTGACCAAGGGGGCTGGAAGGTGGATTGATTGGTGACAGGTTATGGAAGAAAGCAAGGGGGAAGGCAGGCAAATGCTGCCTATGTGTGGCTCATGCTGGTGCTGGATGGGGAAAGCAGGAAAACGCTATTTGTGCACTGCTCTGGGGGCGGGCTTGGGAAGGGGCACAGGCAAATGCTGCCTGCATATGGCTGGTGCTGGGAGAGGAAACAGGCAAATGCTGTCTGCACGCTGCTCCTAACGGGTGTGTGGGTGGTGCAGGCAAGTGGTGCTTGCGTATGGCTTGTACTGGTGCTCAGAGGAGGAATCAAACAAATGCTGCTTGTGCATTGTTCCTGAGGAGTTAGGCAAGCACAGCTGCTGGTGGTGTGGGGGGTGTTAAATGGCATTGCATTTAATAGGGGGAAACTGAATTACCCATTCGGTGTTAAGCCAGAGTCTAGAAACAGAGACAAAGGATGTGAAAAGTCAAATTGGAAAGCTCCCTCCCATTGTTGCCTATCCGTTGCCTATGGCAGCACCATTTTCATCCCTGACATTGCTTCTGTACCTGGCCTCCCTCCCCTGCCCCTGATCCTGCCTGCCTGATGCTGGCATCTACTGGTAGAGATTGAGTTTAACATTAACATAATGTTAAGCACTGCCCCTTGACCTCCCTCATGAGCTCAGTTTTAAAAACTCAGCCCAAGTGAAGAGACATATGAGTTTAAGCTAGTTAAATAAATTAAAATTGTACATTGACTAACCTTTCTTCTTGTTCCTTTCTTTTTATATTTCAGATACTATAGAGGAGCCGGGATGGGGTCTCTGCCCTCCGCGGGCAGCACCCCCTATGATTTCCCCCACGAGACCTCTTCCCTCAGAGGGTATCGTCTTCTTAAGGGGTGCCAGCCTTGGGTCACCGGCCTCCGAGGCCAAACCCGGCTGTGAGCCAAAGGTGGGAGGCTTGGGGACTTGGAGTCCTCGCACCGTGCCTGCCATTTTGGGCGGCTGACGGGAAGCCCCCCCTCCCTCTTTTAAGGAATAATGAAAGGGCATGAAATAAAGGCTGGGGGCGGAGAGACACAAGCGCAGTCTGATAGAGGGCCGGTGGCCATTTTGTGAGATTGTGGTGAGGAAAGAGGAAGGAAAGTGACTGAACACTCATTGCTACTAATAAGATATTTGACTGAAATCCATACAACTGTGAGTACCATGGACCAGACAACTGTCAGTGGGGATCAGTCGGCTCCTTCTACCCCTGTCCCCAAACCCAAGGACAAGGGGAAGTCAAAGACTAAATCATCACAGGCCTTATCCTCCTCAGCCCTCAAGGAGGCCGAAAAATGAATACAGGCCTTGGAGCAGAAGCTGGAGGCAGCCCTCCACACAACTTCCCTAACTAAGGCAGGACCACTCTTAAGCCTTGACCATTTCCCTGGGCCATCAACTCCACGACTGGTGGGCCCTGGGGATATGACAACCGAAAGAGATTTGTCTCCAGACCGTCAGACATTATCCCAGTGTCCTCCTTCCATGAGTAGACCAAGCTCTGCAGGTCAGGCGAGACCATTGTGGGGGTTTTTTCCCCAGCCCAGGGTGGCCCCACCTGCTACATTCACCTCTACAGCTTCTGGACTCAGGGCTCAGGCTGACACCTGGCAGGATATGTCACCAGCCCTACAGGACTTGATTACGAATGCCTACTCACATGGCATAACAGCTGGGGTACAACAAGATACTCAACAACCAAAGCCCCAAATCAGGATCTCTAGTCTGCACTGCCCCTTTCAGGTCTAGGGTCTTTGGCAAAGGAACCAGGCTTACTTGAAGACAGTGACAAAGAATATGACCTGTTGGATGATGAGACATCTCCAGAACAACCATTGGCGGCAGGTCTATTCAAGCCTTCATTGTTTAGAACCCTGCTGCACAAGGCAAAGCAGGCGGTGGACTTGCCAGGTTCAGCGAAACCCACACAGACCACCGAGACAACCAGATCCACCACTCTGTTCAAAGAACCAAAACCTGAAACAGACCACATCCCGGCATCAGAGATTTTTGTGGAAAGCATTAAAAGACCATGGCAACATCCAGCGGCGGCTCAAGGCCCATCGGTGGTGGAAAGAAAATTCTACACCTTTGACGATGAAGTCGAGGCTTCAAATCCCCCCGATCAACCAGCCAGTGGTCACTCTAGTGTCTAACACTCTGGTTCCCACTGAGATGGGAGACAACCTGAAGCCAGGGAACAGGAAGGCAGAAGTCCTTCTGTGAAAGACACATCTGCTGTCCAGTTGGGGGTTCCATGCAGCGGCCACTGCCTCCTTCTTTAATGTTTGGTTTTTATAATAAGGGCTTTTAGTTGTTTTATTAAATTGGATTGTTACATGTTGTTTTTTATCATTGTTGTTAGCCACCCTGAGTCTGCGGAGAGGGACGGCATACAAATCCAATAAGTAAGTAAGTAAGTAACTAAGTAAGTAAATAAATAAATAAATAAATAAATAAACAGGGCCTCTATGGTATGGATTGAAGACATGCTATCCCGGCTTGGACCGGAGGAGGGGAGACTAAGGCAAGATCTTAGCAAGTTGTTGGCGGCTGCGCAGTTTTCGGCCGATGCTACCCTGCATGCTGCCAAGTTTTCAGGCAGAGGGATGTCAACCACCCTTTCATCGCGTAGGCTGTTGTGGCTGCGTAACTGGCAGGTGGACACAAAGTCTAAGTGGCGCCTGGCCTCATCACCCTTTCAAGGCTTTTTGGGGAGGCATTGGATAAAGTCCTTATAGAGGATAAGGACAAATGCAAAATACTGCCCAAGTCCTACCAGAGACAGGATTGTCGACAGAACCCCTACAACAGTGTCAATCCTTTCATTGGGATCCTTCCCTAAGGACAGGCCAAATGTCGAGACCGTATTCTCAAGGTGCCTACAACCAAAATACATACAGGAATGACCAGGCAGGACAAGGGGCTACCAAGAAGCTAGACGCCCATTCAGAGGCAATAGCCAGAACGGCTTCAAACGTCCCAAATCACTCGACCGTGACACAGCCGGTAGGAGGGAAACTCCGTTTTTACAGTATCTCCTGGCGTGTCACATCATCAGACAGATGGGTGCTGGCCACAGTGGCCCAAGGTCTACGGTTGGAGTTCATCCAGCCCCCACCCAACCATTTTCTTCATTGTCTGAGATCCCGAAATCCTCTCAGAAGGACGGAACTGCTCCAGGAAATATCACATCTCCTAGACATTCAAGCCATAGAACCCTTTTCTCGACATGCGGAAGGCACGAGGTTTTATTCTGCGGTTTTCATAGTTCCGAAGGCTTCGGGAGGATGTCAATTAATCCTGAACCTAAAACAGTTGAATCAGTATATCCTTTACAGGAGGTTCAGGATGCACTCCCTGCAGACGATCCTAGCAGCAATCCGCCCTCAGGATTTCCTTACTTCTCTGGACTTGAAGGAGGCTTACCTCCATGTACCAATCTTTCCTCCACATCGAAGCTTCCTAAGATTCTGTGTAGAAGGGACACACTATCAGTACAAGGCAATGCCATTCAGCCTTTTATCAGCCCCTCGAACCTTCACAAAACTGTTGGATGTACTTACAGCGAGTCTTCGCGCACAATCTATCTGCCTGATGGCGTACTTGGACAATATGATAATTTTGTCCAAGGTGCAGGAGGATCTCACTCTTACAGTGAGGACTCTGGAAGAGTCTTTATTGTCAACATACCCAAGAGTCAACTGACCCCGTCCACAAAACTTCTGCACCTGGGGTCCGTCATAGACACGACAGCAAGTGTAGTGTCGCTCTCACCGGAAAGACAAAACAATATCGTAACCCTGATATCTTCCCTTCAATGGCAATGGAGAGTCTCCCTGGCCTTGTTGTCCAAAGTCCTGGGGACCTTAGTCTCCTGCATAGGGATTGTACCGTGGGCCAGACACCACATTCGGACTCTACGGTGGTTCCTACTCCCAGCCCAAAGGACGAAAGTAAGTCACTCAAACAAACAAATCCGGTTACCACAGAGGGTCAAAGATTCCCTGGCCTGGTGGATGTCACCAGCCTTATTACAAGGGTGTTCCTTCTAGACTCACGACCATGTCATCCTGACTACAGACGCCAGCCTGTCGGGTTGGGGTGCTGATATCAGCCTTCAAGTCACACAAGGACTCTGGTCGAGAGAGGAACTCAACCCTATAAACATCAACTTCCTCGAGCTCAGAGCAGTGTTCCTGGCACTCCAACTTTTTGTGACACTTGTTCAGGGCAAGCACGTATTAGTCCTAACAGACAATGTGGCAACAAAGGCCTACCTCAACCACCAGGGAGGCACGAGATCACCACGCCTCATGCAGGAGACCATGGCCCTCTTCAATTGGGCCGAGAACAACTTGGCCTCTTGTCTGCGGAGCACATCGCCGGTGGCAACAACATCCAAGCCGACTAGCTAAGCAGAACCACTTTGGACCCGACGGAGTGGAGACTGGATCTGCAGTTGTTCCAGGAGATCACATTGCGCTTCGGCAGGCTGCTGGTGAACCTGTTCACATCCTACATCAATGCACAGCTCCCTAGCAAAAAAAGCCAATGCCCTGATCTCGAGTTGGCCACGTGGCTTCTTATATGCCTTTCCTTCAACAAACCTGATACAGAAGGTCATCGACAAAATACTACTGGAGAAGGCGGAAGTGCTACTCGTGGCACCACACTGGCCACACCGCCCATAGTTCTCAGACCTGGTGGCCCTGTCGATCTCCCCCCCATGGAGGATCCTAGACAAGGAGATCTCCCTCAGCCAGGGGTCAGTTTGTCACCCGGACCCTCAATGGTTCCAATTAGCCGTTTGGCATTTGAACAGAGCAGGCTGAGAGAACATCAGTTACCTGACAAGATCATCTCCACGATGCAAGCAGCCCACCGTCCATCCATGTCTAGAATATATCAGACAACGTGGTTGACCTTCTGCAAATTCTGCAACAACAAAAAGATGAACATGGAAATGGCTCCAGTGATTACGATACTGGAATTCTTGCAAGCGGGTCTTGAGCGGGGACTGACTCCAAACACCCTTAAGAGACAGATGGTGGAACTGGCGACTGTTATTTGACTAGAGGACTATCAGTCCTTGGCCTTTCATCCTTGGATAAGAGATTTCCTCAGAGGTGCTATGAACAAGCACTCCCTGCCACTTCATAGATTCCCGACTTGGGACTTATCACTGGTACTGAAGGCGCTAACGGGCCCTCCCTTTGAACCCTTGAGGACGATTCCCGTTAGATTTCTTTCTATCAAGATGGTCTTTCTTATAGCAATAACGTCAGCTAGACGAGTTTTGGACTTGTCAGCATTGTCTATCCGTCCAGACCTTTGTATTTTCCACCCGGACAGACTTGTTCTACGTTTAGATCTAACCTTTATTCCTAAGGTCAATTCGATATTCATAGGAAACAAGAACTTGTGTTACCTGACTTTTGTTCACACGGAAACCACCCCGCAGAGCTCAGGTGGAACAAACTGGACGTCAGACGAGCAGTTAAAATATATATTAGAAGGACAGAGTCATTTAGGAAATCAGAGAGCCTAAATGTTAATCATGCAAAATTAGTGACATTCAGCAGGTTCTGACAGGTTCTAAAGAACCGGTAGCAGAAATTTTGAATACTTTGGAGAACCTGCAAATACCACCTCTGGCTGGCCCCAAAATGGGTTGGAAATGGAGATTTTGCAATATCTTTCACCTGCCATGACCACCAAGCCATGCCCACAGAACCGATAGGGAAATTTTTTGAATTTCACCCCTGTAATCATGTGATTGTGGAAGCCAATATAGTGGCCATAACTTTGAGGACTGGTCATAATTATCACTCATCCATCGTAACTTTGTAGTCACTGAATGAATTGTGTTAAGCGAGGCCTACTTATATTAGAGTTAATATATTAAAAAGTTCTGAAGTTTCCAGGAACTGGGCATGGCTAGTCTAGTGAAGACAAGGACCAGGGGAGAGATGATAGTGGTCTTTTAATATTTGAGAGGAAGGGAAGCCACAGAGAGGAAGGGGTCAAGCTATTTTCCAAGTCACCCAAAGGCCAGACAAGGAATAATGGATGGAAACTGATCAATGAGATATTCAACCTAGAAATAAGGAGAAATTTTCTGACAGAGAGAATGAAACAGCTTGCCTTCAGAAGGTTGTAGGAGTTTCATCACTGGAAGCTTTCAAGAAGAGGCTGGACTGCCATCTGTCAGAAATGATGTATCCTGCTGGGGTGGGGTGGTGATGGACTAAATGACTTATAGGCAGGGGTAGGTTCCAATTTACCTCTCTGCCGGTTCGCTTCCTCCTACGCCATGTGGTTTTTTGCACAGTGCAAAAAAACCCCTGATTTTTTTTTATGGTGACGCATGCGCAGTGCCAGAAACTCAGCTTCTGTGCATGTGCAAAAGAAAAAATTAATAAATTTGGGAAACAATTCCAAAAAAAGCTGGCAGTGCCCATGGACCAGCACTGACCAATCCGGTTCGGTGATGTCATTGTGATGTTACCAGTGGGTCGATACCAGTTCGGGCGAACAGGTGTGAACTGGGAGGAAACCATCCCTGTCTACAGGGTCCTTCTAACTCTGATAATCTAATCTGAAATCAGTTTAATTTGTAATTTATTGTCTTATCTAAATCAAGCAAGCTTTATTGTTAATTTTAACTGTCATATATTTGAAGTAAGGTTTGATTAGCAATTGGCATTGGAAGCTGGTTTGTTTCATCAAAACCTTGTATTTCGTTTTTGAAGGAAAAATATAATTCAGGTTCAGATGAAGTACTAATTTTAATAAAGGTATAATTGGTTTTTAATGCTATCACTAAATCATGAGTAATCCATACTGTCTCAGTATGAACTGAATATATAGCATTAATAGTACAAATGCCTGAATTGTATTCCTATAGTACTGAACTCTCTGCCCCCACCCCACCCCCCACTGCCCTGTATGTGTGTGTTCAAATACTGTTTTGGATTTTGTTCTAAGGCCCAGATTCTTGAATTCGGCTTAGCAGTCCATGAGAAGTTTGTCCCACAAGATATGAGACCTTTACATAAAAAACTGGTGGATCAGTTTTTCATGATGAAATCTAATTTAGGAATACAGGTATGTGAGATTTATATTGACAGAATAGATTTGAAACCAAATACAGAAATGTCTGCATCTGAAATAACATTTTTATTAAGCAATAATATGTTTTCTGGTTGCATAGCTGCACTGATTATCTTAAAAATTCATGACTTCAACTGAGAAATAGATTTTAAAACAAATTAAGAAACACCATCTAATTTTAGTTTACTATATTTCACTTTCCCCATAAGATATTCATTTAAGAAGTAAACATATGTTTACATCAGTAATTCTTATTGTCAAATTTGAATTTAGGAATTTGCTGCTTGCATCCAGACTAGTCCAGGTCACTTTCCAAATGGAAGTCCACAAGTCTCTAGAAATTTGGTGCCTATATCCATGAGTCCAGAGGTGGGCAGAATTCCTAGACGTAGGTAAGTTAAAGCTACAAACAAACAAACAAATAAAAAACCTTCCTATGTTTCTAATTTAGGGGCATCTTTTATAAGATATATAGTTTATTAGATTTGTATGGTTGTTGGAGTTTTAGTGAACAACTAATTACAGTGGTACCTCTACCTAAGAACGCCTCTACTTACGAACGTTTCTTGATAAGAACCGGGTGTTCAAGATTTTTTGGCCTCTTCTCAAGAACCATTTTCCACTTACAAACCCAACCTTCCAAAACTGTAACCAGAAAAGGCAGGGAGAAGCCTCCAGGGGGCCTCTGTAGGAAACTCCTGGGAGGAAACGGGCCTCCATCCTCCCTGTGGTTTCCCCAATTGCGTGCATTATTTGCTTTTACATTGATTCCTATAGGGAAAATTGCTTCTTCTTACAAACTTTTCTACTTAAGAACCTGGTCATGGAACAAATTAAGTTCGTAAATAGAGGTACCATTAAACATATGAACTAACAGTGTGCGGCAGCAGCCAAAAAGTTAATGCCATCCTAAATTGCTTTAACACAGAGATACAATCAAGATCAAATGAGATACTAATACAACTCTATAAAGCCTTAGTAAGACCACACTTAGAGTATTGCATCCAGTTTTGGTCACCGCACTATAAAAAAGATGAGACTCTAGGAAGCGTGCAAAGAAGAGCATCAAGATGATTAGGAGACTAGAACATGGGTGGGTTCCAGTTTTCTTTGCTTCTGTTTCTCTCAGGAATGTGCTGCGCAGATGGGCATGCTTTGTAAATGGCCTTGGGCAATGCTGAAACAAAAAACAAGATGGCAGCACCCATGGTGCCACCAAGAGAACCGAGACCGTGGCAGGCCTGGGTCGCTGACAGTTCTGGCTACCCAGGCCACCATGTTACTACCTGTTCTATAGGACTGTTCCAAACCAGGAGGAACCCACCTCTGGACTGGAGACTAAAACATATGATGAATGGTTACATGAGCTGGGCATGGCTAGTCTAGTGAAGAGAAGGATCAGGGGACACATGAGAGCAGTGTTCCAATATTTGAGGGGCTGCCACCGAAAGGAAGGGATCAACCTATTTTTCCAATGCACCTGAAGAAATAATGGATGGAAACTGAACAAGAAGAGATTCAACCTGGAAAAAAGAAAAAAAAATTCTGATGGCGAGAGCAATCAACCAATGGAACAGCTTGTCTTCAGAAGTTGTGGGAGCTTCATTACTGGAAGCTTTCAAGAAGAGACTGGACTGCCATCTGCTAAAAAGTCTTGGGGAGGACGTTGGACTAGATGACCTGCAAGCTCCCTTCCAACTCTGTTAATATGTTATGTCAAAAAATATTCTGAAATGAACTAATACTACCCATTCATACATAATCTTTTACAATCAGTTTTAAAAATACAGTTAGTCCTTGACCAACTAACTTCAACCACTATTGAACTAAAAAATTCTGTTGCTAACCGAGTCAATTGTAAGTGAATTTTGCTCCTTTGTGACCTTTTTTGCTGCAGTTTTTAAATGAATCACTCCAGCTGTTAAGTTAGTAACACAATTGTTAAGTGAATCTGGCTTCCCCATTGACTTTGCTTGTCAGAAGGTTGCAAAGTGTAATCACATGGCCCTGAGATACTGCAATTGTCATAAATATGAGTCAGTTACTGTTCTGCCAGGCTCTTTGGTAGAAGCCTCCCGAAAGTTCACGGGTACAAATTTCAGACACACACACGTTTGAAAATTCAAAACAATGTCCTTTATCACAAAATTCAAAAGAAACAAAGCACCCTTTTTGTATTGCAAAGAGCACTCTTCCCCAAAACAACCTTGTTGGCTGTACAAGTCCCTTAATCAGTCCTTAAGTACTTAGCTAGTAGCTGTGAAGAAACGTCATAGCCCTCCTTCTTCCCACGAAGTGAAACACACACACACTTTACTCTGCTTTAGTGTCAAAGGCGTGAAAAATCCACAAACAAAGTTCAGACACAGCGAGGCACGATCCTGAAGAACTGCGATCAGATAATCTTCCACAATGGCCAAACTAGCACACTGCTATTTATAGCAGCAGCTCTAATTACTGGAGCCACACCCAAACACAGGTGGCCTCTCTTATCTCCTGTAATATTTCCTCAATTGGGTTCTTTGATGCATAAGTCTGTGCCTGCATGGGTCTAACACTTTGTCATCCGAATCGACCAAAGATAATGGTGATTGGCTTCCTGGGCTGTGTGCCAAGCCCCCCTCTTCCAAGTCATCCCCACCTTCTTCTTCGTCCAAGGAAACTGCACTCCCTGACTCTCCCAGCAACAAAACAGGCCTAGGACATGTTGACGTTTCCCCTGCCTCCACCTCCAACATTCCCTGGGGCAGGAGCTGGGCCAGAACCAACCACAACAGTTGCTAAGTGCCTGAATTTTTATCATATGATCATGGAGATGCTGCAATAGTCATAAGTGTGAAAAATTGTCAGATTTCACTTCTTTCAGTGCCATTTCAACTTCAAATGGTCACTAAATGAACTGTTATAAGTTGAGGACTATCTGTATGTGGATATATATTTTATACATGGATCCTGTGGAATTAAAGTAGGACATGATAAACTGAAAATAGAGGCAGGATTAATTAATTTTGTTCTGTTTTTTGCTTTCAATAGTCCATTAAGTTATCCCGCTATCAACAGATACTCTTCCTCATCATTGTCCTCTCAAGCCTCTGCAGAGGTCAGCAATATAACTGGACAGTCCGAGAGCTCGGATGAAGTTTTCAACATGCAGGTACCAAATTATACTTTATCTGAATGGATAAATGTACATCTTCTAAGGCTTGTTACAGAATGGGAAGTTGTGACAGAAAGCAGTGAATTCAAAAAAGACTGTGAGGATTTGAATTTACTGATAGTTGAAACAATGTGAAATGTCCATTAACTTGTAAGTCATTATATAATATAATAGAGTTATGCTTTTAAACAATGCATCTTTGAAATATAGTTCTAGTAACCAAAAACTAACCAATAACATCAGGGAAAAATATTAATTTCTATTTCATTAAGGCCAGAGGAAAGTGGTTTCTTTTTTATAGTAAAGTCCCAAAGATACAATATGTATCTTTATCAAGCATGTCTGGTGTGTGGTTGCTTTTAACATGTAACACTTGATATACTACTTATTCTTAAATATCCACAAAGGAATACAGAGTCAGCATATTGTCCCCAGCAATCTAGGTCATCATTTTACAATCTCGGAAGGATAAAAGGCTGAGTCAATGTTGAGCTGGTGAGATCTGAATTTCTGGCAGTGAGCTAAATTAGTGTCACCACCGTGCCACCACGATACATATACTGATACCTGTTGTGGTTGGCTCTGGCCCAGCTCCTGCCCCAAGGAATGTGGAGGTAGATGCAGGGGAAACATCAACATGTCATAGGCCTGTTTTATTGCTGACAGAGTCAGGTAGTGCAGTTTCCTTGGACAAAGAAGAAAGTGGGAGTGACTTAGAAGAGGGGGGCTTGGCACACAGTCCAGGAAGCCAATCTCCATTATCTTCGGTTGATTTAGATGCGGAAGTCTTGGACCCACACAGGCGCAGAGTTATGCATAGAAGAGACCAATTGAGGACATATTACAGGAGATAAGAGAGGCCACCTGTGTTTGGGTGGGGCTCTAGTAATTAGAGCTGCTGATACAAATTGCAGCATGTTGGTTTGGCCGTTGTGGAAGATTATCTGATTGCAGTTCTTCAGGACCGTGCTTTGCTGTTTTCCGGACTTTGTTTGTTGATTTTTTCATGCCTTTAAAACCAAAGCAGAGCAAAGTGTGCGTGTCTCTCTTCGTTGGAAGAAGGAGGGTTGTGACGTTTCTTCACAGCTGCTAGCTAAGTACTTAAGGACTGATTAAGGGACTTGTACAGCCAACAAGGTTTTTTTGGGACGAGTGCTCTTTGCAATACAAAAAGGGTGCTTTGTTTCTTTTGAATTTTGTGATAAAGAACATTGCTTTGAATTTTCAAACGTGTGTGTGTCTGAAATTTGTACCCTTGAATTTTTGGGAGGCTCATACCAGAGAGCCTGGCAGAACAACACAGGGGGCCTTGAATTATGGGTGTGGGCACACATGCGCTAGTGTGTGCGCACTCACACTTTCAGCAACTAAGGAAAAAAGGTTCGCCATCACAGCCCTAGAGTATTAAGTAAACTCACAGGTATCAAAAATTTTAAAATGTGATGCCATAATATCAAGGTTCTAGATAACATCCGAACTAAATCAACATATGAGTCAGACCATTCCTCAGAGTTCCAATTTATTTTTGGAGCCATGCTGACAGCTACACAGGGTAACCTGGATCTGAGCTTCTCACTCAGTTGAAAGTTCACATCTCTTGTCCCCCACCCACAAACTTGGGATATTGTCCATACAAATTGTGCCAGGGTGGCCAGTCCTTTCTTCACTTTCGCCCCAGTGGAATGCGATGGAAATAATGCTTTGTAGTTGCATCATGTCTTGTATAGATAGTGTGGCAAACCATTAATTTATCACCAACTTCTGCAGTGGCTTGACACATAATACTATTAATGTCAATTTAAATAGTTTTTATTGGATGAAACCTGACATGTAGTCATAGTCTTGTGTGAGCAAGTGATATGGTTCTGAACTACTAAATGATTATTTCTTGATATGGGTAAATATCCATGAAAGTGGAAGAAAATGGTTAAGCCCTATTTATTTTTATACTGCTAAGGTTTGTAACAATAGACCAGTTTACACATGGGACAGATTTTGTTGATATACTGTATAAGACAAGAATCCTTTGGAATGTGACAAATTCTTTGGAGACCTAGTATAGAATTTTGCCCTGAGTTGCCAAGCTTAAATTCCTATTTATGTACAAATATGAATTTTTTGAAATAATTTTAAAATGAGTATGATGCCAGGATTCTTCAATCAACAGGAGAAAAACCAAGACCAGATAAACTCATATAAGATTATCAGTCAAACACAAAAAGTACTAAATTTTAATATATTAATCCTGAGATTTCTCATTATAGGATTACATTAAGAATCATTTTCCTACTGTAGTCTGTGTTTTGTGAGATTTACAACTGCTTCTCTAATGCAGTGTTCCCCAACCTGTGTGGCTTGGCCTGACTGGGAGCAGGCAGTAGAAAGGAACTGGACAATGCGACCAGTGGGTCTGTGTGCATGTGCGTGTGTGCAGCTTGCATGAGCACAGGATTGCCATGCATGCACATGCACACACAATTCAACTGCAAGTGGAGCTGTGCACGCATATGTATGTACACCAGCCCACCATTTGTAAAAGTTGAGCTGTGTATGCTTCTGTGTCGGCCTATGATTTGATTGCAAATAGGCCATGGTCTGGTAGTGAACCGCAGCCCGGTGGTGGGGCACCTCTACTCTACTGAAATCATTAATCCACAGCCACCGTGGCAACCACATGGATTTTGAATATGAAAACAAATGTAAACATTTTGTTCTTTTGTGTTTAAACTGGTACTTTTCAGTTTTTAATATTTTCAATAAACATCTGAGTAAGCCCTAGTTATGCATACAACAAAGACAAAAAATATTCTTGGAAGAAATAAAATTCAAATATATGCAAGTACTCTAATGCAGTGGTACCTCTACCTAAGAATGCCTCTACTTAAGAACTTTTCTAGATAAGAAATGGGTGTTCAAGATTTTTTTGCCTCTCCTTAAGAACCATTTTCTACTTAAGAACCCAAGCCCAGAAAAATTCCCCAGGAAATTTGAGAGCGGCACGAAGGCCCATCCAGTTTCCTGCTATTCCTCCTTTAATCCCAGCCAGCTCAGGTTTTTCTGGGCTGCCAGAGGAGCCTTTTGGTGGCATTTAAGGAGGCTTTGACAGTCCAGAGCGAATGAAGCATTTTCCTTTCTCTGGACGCTTGGAGTGGGAATAAACCTCTGCCAGCGCCCAGAGAAAAGAAACGCTCCCTTCACTCTGGGCAGCCCAGAGCGAATGGAGCGTTTTCCTTTCTCTGGGCACTTGGAAAGGGAATAAACCACTTCACTGTGGTGACTCCGTCACACTGCCTCCCATTCACTCGGCGCAAGGTTGCCTCCTGGAGCATCTGGTCGCAGAAAGGCAAAGGGGGGCATTTCTTCCCAGCCGGATCAACTCGGCTTCAGCCAAACTGAGGAGTCACCACAGTGAAGGAAAGACGCCGGCTACAAAGCAAGTGAGCGAGAGGAGAGGGGAGCCCTTCAGAATGGGAAGGAAGAGAAAGCAGGTAGCAGCAGCAGCAGCAGCCACCTTTCAGTCAAAGGAGCGGGAGGTTCCCCCCTCTTGCCTTCCTGGGTTTCTCTCTCTGGCGCAGTGTATAGGAGGCAGCCTTGCGCCGGGTGTATGGGAGGTACATGTTCCTCCTCACCGCCTCAGAGTCCCTCTTTTTTTTAAGCCTTAAAGTTTTGGATTTTTTTGATTTCCCTCACCCCACCTTCTTCCTTTGGCAGCGTCTGTCCTCATCCTCTTCTTCCTCCTCCTCCTCCCACCCAAATTCTGAACTTTTATTTCTTTCCTAATGGGTTTGCACGCATTATTTGCTTTTACATTGATTCCTATGTGAAAAATTTGCTTCTACTTACAAACTTTTCTACTTAAGAACCTGCTCACAGAACAAATTAAGTTCTTAAGTAGAGGTACCACTGTATATTGCTTTGTTTTTGGAATTAATACTAATGCATTTTTAATTTATCTTGAGTTCTTTCTCAAAGTACCTTTGTCTTATAACTCCTCTAAAATAAAAGGGTGAGACTTTTTTTAACCCTACATTTTTAATAGCTAGTGTTATGTCTGCACAGTCAAATGAAAAATCAAATCTGATTGATGCCTGTGCATTGAGCATATAGAAGCTGCCAAAAATAAATGTCTGTCTCTGTTTGCCCGCACTTTTGAAAGAGTATAAATAGGGCAACAGCTAGACTGTGGTTTTAGTGTTGGTTGGTGCTGAATCCTGTTACAGTTCCTGTTCAAATAAATAACTTGAACTACAACAGACTTGATGTTATTACTGACTTAACAGCTAGGGATACAATATAATTGAAAATAGAAGACAAAATTCTCCTCTGAAAGACTTACAAAGGAGGATTATTGCTAAAGAATCTTAGAACTAGAGGAAAAGACCTTGTTATTTCCTAAGATCTACAGTTATTTTATAATTGTTGGCAAATTAATCAAATGTTACTAAAGGGAAATACATTAGACAAAATCTAAGCTGGTCATTATAAAATAATCTGAATTGGATTTAGGTTGCATTCCTATAAACAAGTTCCTTTGTGTCATTCTTCTTCTAGGCAATAAAGTATCAGGTTACATCTTCAATCATTTATGTATCATCCAATCATATTTTTGCTTCAAATATTACATTTTCAATGAGCCTAAGAGGTTTTGTATTAAGCTACTATCATTACTAGCCAGTACATGTTGCTGCTGTTTTTTATCAAGTTGCATGATATTGAGAGTTTGTGGCTTTTATGTATTTCCAGCCAAGCCCATCTACCTCAAGTCTGAGTTCTACACATTCTGCTTCCCCTAATGTGACCAGCTCTGCTCCATCCAGTGCCAGAGGTTAGTGTTTTATTATATAAAGATCTTTATGGAATCTTTAAGGATAAAAACTATGCTATTAAGTTAAATCATATTACATGGAAATTCTACATGGGATATAAACCTCTGTAAATTCTTTATCCAATATGTGTCCCCCACCCAAATAATCCACCATATTTCAGATTGAAGAATTGCATTGATTCTCTAGGTTTGTCTTGTATTCCAGGCTCACCTCTGTTATCAGACAAGCTTAAACATTCCAGAGAAAACTCTTGCCTATCTCCAAGGGAGATGCCCTGTAGTGCTATTTACTCTAATCCCGCTGAACCTTCGCAGGTATTTTTATTTATTTATTTATATTATTTGTCAAACATGGATAGGATAGTAGTAATTTGTATAAACATAGCATAAAGAGAACAATAGGATAGTAGGACAGAGACAGTAGGCACAGTGGTGCGCTTATACACACCCTTTACAGACCTCTTAGAAACAGGGAGAGGTCAGCTGCAGACAACCTAAGGTTAAAGTTTTGGGGTTTGGGGAAGAAACCACAGAGTCAAGTAGTGCATTCCAGCCATTTATCACTCTATTGCCCAAGTCGTTTGGAGCAGTTTACATTTAGTTTGAAGTAGTCATTAATAGGAAGGACATTTTGGTATATGATTTTATGAGCTACATTTAGATCAGATCGGAAGTGACGTAGTTGCACATTGTCTAATCCCAGTATTTCAACTCTGGTGGAATAAGGTATTTTGTTGCGAGCGGAGGAGTGAAGGACTCTTCTTGTGAAATATTTCTGGACTCTCTCGATTGTACTAATGTCTGATATGCAATGCGGGTTCCAGACAGGTGAACTGTATTCCAGAATTGGTCCAACAAATGTTTTGTAAGCTCTGGTTAGCAGTATAATATTGCTAGAGAAGAAGCTATGTAAGATTAGATTAACAACTCTTAGTGCTTTTTTGGCAATATTGTTACAGTGGGCTCTAGCACTTAGGTCACTGGATACTCAAGGTCTTTGACAGAGTGAGGGTCATCTACAAGTTTGTTTCTTACAAGTTTGTATTTTGTATTCTGATTCTTTTTGCGAATGTGTAAGGTAGAGTATTTGTTGGATGAGATTTTAAGTTTAATTATTTTATTTATTTATTTGGATTTCTAGGCCACCCTTCTCCAGTGGAATCACAGTCATATTATCAGCTGGAGCAGAATGTCAATGCTCAATGGCCCCAGGCCTGCTACATGGTCCATTCTGCTACATAATCAAGGTCTTTTCGAAGGGTAGCAGCATTATCAGTGGTATTAAATAGTTTAATATCATCAGCAAAGAGAACACAGTTGTTTCTAATATGATCACAAAGATCGGGTTGTAGAATATGAAGAGTGTTGGTTCTAGAACACTGCCTTGAGGGGCACTACTGTTGACTGGAATAGGATTTGATATAGCACTTCCTAGTTTGACCACCTGTTGTCTGTTAGACAAGAATGCGGCTATCCAATCACGTAGTGGTCCAGAGATGCCATAGGATTTTAATTTCAGAAGTAGTTTGCCATGTACTACCGAACTTTGCAGTGTTCGGCATGCCAAACCCAAACTTTCTTAAAAGTTTGGGTTTGGCATTTGGTGTTTGCTCAAACACCGCAAAGCGCTGCCACCTGAGAGGAGAGTGGGGAATCCCATCATGGAATTACCCACCTCCTTTTGCTTGCGGCGCTGGGATCCCATGATGGGATTCCGGGGGCGGGGCTTTGACGTCACGGAGACTCCTTCCTGGCTGGCCGAAATGGGGAGGAAGGAGTCTCCATGACGTCAAAGACCCACCCCCGGAATTCCATCATGGGATTCCCCACCTCCTTTTGCTTGCAGCACCACTGCGGCATCCTTTTCTGTAAAAATAAAAAGAAGCAAAAGGAGGTGGGGAATTCCCCACCTTCTTGTTTATTTTTATGGAAAAGGACGCTGCAGCAGCGCTGCTGCTGTTCGGGTTCGGCGAACTCACCCAAACTTAATGGCAAAGTTCAGCTGAATTCGCCAAACCTGAACTTCGTTGGGTTCGCCCAACACTACTACTGAATCAAAGGCTTTAAAAAAGTCTATGCAAATTGTGGCTATTGTTTTACCCTGATCGAGTTGAGTGGTCCATATGTTTTTGCAGTGTAAGAGTTGCAGATTACAGGATAATTTTTTCCTGAAACTAAATAATTGTTGTTGGAGAATAGATTATTAGTTTCTAAGTGGAATGTAATGGATTGGTTTATGATTGATTCCATGACTTCGCAAGTGACGCAACCCAAAAAGATTGGTCTGTAATCTTCAATGTTACTTGGATCTCCTTTTTTGAAGATAGGGATGACTGTGGCTAGTGACCATAGGTTGAGTAAGGAGCTAGTCCTGAAGGATTTTTTAAAAAATTATGCTTAGATGTTCAGCCAAGTTTATGGAGAGCTTTTTAAGGAAATATGCACATAGTCCATCAGGTCCAATAGATAGAGATGGTTTTAGGTTGCACAATGCCTTTCTAACATTATCAAGTTGATTGCGGTATGACTAGGAAATATTGGGCATGAGTCATTGCTGTTTACAAAGACTGATGTGAATCATGTGTTAAATGCACTACATTCCTGAAAATGAACTGTCATGATAGACAAATGTTTTATATCATCTTATCGATTCTTATTATTTTATAGTTCTATAATATCAATTTATAAGGAGGGGCTAGCCTGATTAGTGCTTGGATTAGAGACTTCTGGGGCTGTATCAGGTTACAGTGGGAACTTAAAACAAAAACAAACCATTCCAGAAGAATGAAGTGTCAAACCATTTCATACTGTTGCCAAAACCCTACATGCATATATACATTCGAATTTTTTTTGAATTTACAGATAGAGTAAGTGACAATTTCAGGAAACACAGTTTAGACGCCCTAATTGTTGATTGTTATTCAAATCCAGAAAAACATGAAAAACTCCAGGTTGTCTACTTTACATTATTTTTATTTAATACGAGGGTTGCCCAGAAAGTAATGCACCACATTTTTTTCTTCAACAATTATTTATTGAACACAATGAAACTTACACACAAGAAAGAATGATGTTTCTTCTACACTTTCTATTTTTCCACATAATCTCCATCCTGTTCTATGGCCTTCCTCCAGCAAGACACAAGGGCCTGTATGCACTGTCAGTACCACTCCTTGTTCTGATCATGAAGTCATTTCTGCACTGTGCAAATCACCTCTAATGGCCTCACCCTCTGTTCCCAATGACTAACCATACTTAAATCAACTGCAGATTCTCCATAAACTGTACACAAACATTTGTGAATGTTCCCAACAGTTTCTTTCTCCACAGTGTGATCCATTTCCCCTTGATGGATTCATAGGTTGGTTTACATAAAACTCTGCTCTTTCAGAGGATCTTAATTTAGAAAAAATATGTGTTGTTCTTATATCTACTTAAATATCAGCAATTCATTTTTCAAGAAAATACTGATTTATATTTGGCTTTGTGGCTTTATTACATCATTACTTACAGTTTGATATGTTGCAGTAAAAGGTTTTACTCAGAAACAGTTTGTCAGGCCCAAAATCATTATGTGAAGTCCAAGGTGGGCCTGACACAGCTTGGGAGTGAGAGAGCGAGAGAGATGCCACCACACATTCTTTTCTCCAGATGCCATAGTAACAAACACAGGAAGGAATCAGGAATCCTGCATAGGATTGGCCCTCATGATTGCACTTGTGGGTGTGGGCAGTGTTCCCTCTAACATGAGTTGTGCGCTATAGCTCAAGAGATTTGAGATGCCTGCCCATGAGTTTCCAATTCCAGCACAGAGGTCTGACCTCTGCGCTGGAATTGGCAATTAGAATAAGGTGACCAGACGTTGATCATTTGTCCCGCCTCTCGCTCTATTTGAAAAATGTCTTTCTTTTTTTTCCACCCTGGGAAGGGAGGGGGAAGAGAGAAAGAGAGAAAAGCCCAGCCGATTCATTTCCCCCCTCCCTCCGACTGCAAAATGCAGTGTGACTTTAAAACTGACTGGATTGGATTTCCACCCTCAAGAGAAAGAGAGAAAAGCCCAGCCGGTTCATTTCCCCCTTCCCTCTGACTCCAAAATGAGGCATGACTTTAAAACTGACTGGATTGGATTTCCACCCTCAAGAGAAAGAGAGAAAAGCCCAGCCGGTTCATTTCCCCCCTCCCTCCAACTCCAAAATGCGGCGTGACTTTAAAACTGACTGGATTGGATTTCCACCGTGGGGAAGGAGCGGGGAAGAAAGAAGGAAAGTATGGCTTTTTCTAATTGGATATTGTATTTTTTAAAGTCTCATTAAAGGCATTTTTAATTTTAATTTAATTTTAATTTGCAAAAAAAAAAAATCAAAACAACCTCCTTAGGTGCAAGTCAGCTGAAAGCCCTAAAGAGACTGAAGGTAGATAATTCATTAACAATCAAGGCATGTCAAACTGATCTGTATTTCCTGAACTAGATATTGGATATTGGATACTAGATGTAGAAGTTGTTTATGATTATTCCCAGTTTCTGGAAGTATTGTCTACAAGGTGGGAAGATGTTCCTCTAAAGAGATGTCTATTGTGGCTTGTACAGATATTTTAAAATGTGAAACATTATCTAGCAACCAAGATGGAAAGGACCTTGGAGGTCTTCTAGTCCAACCCCCTGCTTAGGCAGGAAACCCTACACTACTTCAGACAAGTGGGTACCCAACATCTTCTTTAAAACTTCCAGTGTTTGAGTATTCACAACTTCTAGAGGCAAGTAGTTCCATGGATTAATTGTTCTCACATTCACTCCTTGCTTCTAAGTTGCTTCTTGATTAGTTTCCACCCACTGCTTCTTGTCCTACAGGGGCTCTGGAGAATAACTTGACTCCCCCTTCTTTGTGGCAGCCTCTTATTTACATTGTAAATAAGCTGTCTCAGACAGTTCTCTTAAAACAGAATTCTTATAAAATTGAACATTAAGTAATATCCTAATATACATTTCAAAACTTTGAACTAGAGGAATCAGCAAATGTATGATACTTTAGCAACTGAACCGATATTTAGCAAGATATTTAATATATTCCACTGCTGCAAACAATTGTACCCTTCTGTTAAAATGAAGCCTTCTGTGAACATAATATACTGGTTGGGAACAAATATACCTTTGTATTTCCACTCATAAATTAGTTTGATTAACAAAGAAGATAAAATCAAGGTTTTATCATAGTTAACATGGTTTCTTGATGGTAAAAGATATATGTAGGTGTTGTTTAAAATTAGGATGTATTAATTCGTAACATTGGATTAGAATTTTAGTACTGTATATAGAATTGCACAGGTAAAATTAATGGAAGATACATAGGATAAATAAGGGGTTTATGATATATACTGTATGATTTTATGACTTTGCATTATGAATTTAAAATATACTTGGAAATGTAGAGGATTGATGAAAGTTAATAATAGTAAATGCTAAGTGCCTGAAAAGTAATTGAGCTTGGAAATATTGAATGAAATTATAGAAAAGTAAATATGGAAATATATTAATTGATGCATTGGTGTGCAGATAGATTTTCATAATATTATTAGATTACTATAAAACCCATGATAAATATTTAAGAAATGAAGATTTTAAAGCATGGATTTATTAATAGTTGTGTTTTTGGTTATTCTGGTTGTTTTAGTTTTAATAGTACAGTGATACCTCGTCTTACGAACTTAATTGGTTCTGGGAGAGGGTTCGTAAGGTGAAAAGTTTGTAAGACGAAACAATGTTTCCCATAGGAATCAATGGAAAAGTGAATAATGCGTGCAAGCCCATTAGGAAAATCCAAAACTTTAAGTTTTTTAAAAAGCGGTGGGCGGACGAAGTGGAGGAGAACGGAGTGGGGACAGGTGAGCCGAGGAAGCGTCAGGAGAGGGGATTTCCCCCATCTCACTGTCAAAATGTATCTGTGGGAGACCCCTCCATCCATTGCCCACTGCCACCTCCTGCCAGAAGCCCGCAAAGAGCCAAAGCTGGGTGTGGAGAAAGGCGAAACTTTCAGCTCCTGGATGGACCGGAGAGCCTGGAGACACCACTTTCCCGCCCGCCCGCCCTGCCTATCGCCCTCCCACCCTCCACCAACAGCGCCTGTCCCACCCTCTCCAAGAGCTGCACTGAGGCTGCCTGGGAGCCACTGCTTCCAGGAGGGTTCCCCTCGCTAGCCTCCTCTATATCTGCCGTTCAAGGCTTTGGTAACTTTGGAGGATCCCTGCCCAGCACACGTGCGCTCTCCCGGCACAACTTGCCCAGAGGATTTTTTTCCACCTCTCACAAAGCCGAAATATGATTTGAAAAGCTCTGGTGCACAAAAAGCTTGGGGAGAGCGTGACTTGGTAACGTGGGGAGGAGGAGGAAGAGCTGGGCTGGGAGGAGGAGGAGTGGGAGGAAGGCAAGATCTGCGCCCAACACCCATTGGGAATGCACAAACCGAGGGTTCTCAGCCAAGACTTCTGAAAGAGACCAAGCTTTATGCAATCTCTCTTGGGATTAAAGGAGCGGGTGCCCGTACACAAAAAGAGGCGCTAGAAACACACTCTCAGTATCGGAGCTTCTTTCCTGAGCCCGAGATATCAAGGAAGAGATTTGGAGGTGGGGGAAGGAGGTAGGTGTGTGTGTGAGAGAGAGAGAGAGGGAAAGGAGAAGGGTCCTTTCTCAGAGTCCACAGAGATCTATAGGCTGATGCTTCTTTTATAAAAGAATCTCAAGGGAGGGTGCTGGCAATGAAAAGAATCCAGAGCCCTGGAATAAAAGTCAAGCCGGGCTGTTCAGAGGCACAAAAGCCCAATCCCTTCACTAGAAACACACTCTCAGTATCGGAGCTTCTTTCCTGAGCCCGAGATATCAAGGAAGAGATTTGGAGGTGGGGGGGAGGAGGTGCGTGTGTGTGTGTGAGAGAGAGAGAGAGAGAAAGGAGAAGAGTCCTTTTCTCAGAGTCCACAGAGGCTGATGCTTCTTTTATAAAAGAATCTCAAGGGGGGGGGCTGGCAATGAAAAGAATCCAGAGCCCTGGAATAAAAGTCAAGCTGGGCTGTTCAGAGGCACAAAAGCCCAATCCCTTCACTAAAAACACACGCTCAGAAGTTAGTTTTGGTAAGGGCAAATCGTTTTTTCAGAAATGGACTGGTTTCCTCAGGGCTTTGAAAAAGTTACGATCTGAAGTCGATTGTCCCGAAATGCTTGGATTGGTAAATCGCTTTCGCTGGTTCCTTTTAAGTCCTTTGTTGCTTGGGCAGAAATTGTAGACCTAAGAATAACAGAAGACGTCAGGTATGGACTTATGGTTGCAAGATTTCCTCTCAGGCCAGATGGCAAGTTGATCAGGTCCAAAAGTAGGGAAGGAAAGGAAAGGAAGGGAAGGGAAGGGAAGAAAGAAAGAAAGTTATGAAAACTCCGGGGAGGGGGCTGGAGAGAAACACTCCCCACAAAACTTCCTCCCCTCCTTCTTTTTTATAGTGGAACCGGGGTGGGGGAATATTATTGGACCGAACAGAAAAGCGGGGAAAAGAGGGTCATGAAGGGAGAACTATCGCTTCTTCCACCGTCCACTTGCCGACATTCCCCTTTTGATGTAACAGAGAAACACTGCTGTGTTTTGGCGAGCCTTCTTGAGCTGCCTCGTCCTTCCAGCCAGGAGCATGCTGGGAACAGTAGTTCTCAGAGTCCATCACCTGGCAGAGGGCGGCGTAATCCCTTCGGTGGGAACTACATTGCCCATGAAACCAGTCGTGCAGTAACCATGTGGCTGTGCTGTTGACCCCCCCCCCAAATCAGGTTAAAAAAAAGAAAACAGAGGGTGGTGGAGGTAACTTCATTTCATTTCATTTCATTTATTTAGATTTGTATGCCGCCCCTCTCCGTGAACTCGGGGCGGCTCACAACAGGCATAAATAAATTGTACAAATCCAAATAGATTCAAATAAATTTAAATATTTAAAAAAGTTTTAAAAAGAACCCCGATATACTAACAAGCACACACACAAACTTCCCAGCTGAAGTGCCCCCCCCGCACATTGGGCTCTGCAAAGCTTCTTTAAATGCTATAACCCCCTTTTGAAAAGCCTGCCCAATTTCCTCATCGGGTTTCCCCAATCCTGCTTCTAGCGAAGGGATTGGGCTTTTGTGCCTCTGAACAGCCCGGTTTGACTTTTATTCCAGGGCTCTGGATTCTTTTCATTGCCAGCCCCCCCCCCCTTGAGATTCTTTTATAAAAGAAGCATCAGCCTACAAATCTCTGTGGATTCTGAGAAAGGACCCTTCTCCTTTCTTTCTTTCTTTCTCTCTCTCTCTCTCACACACACACACATGCACCTCCACCCCCCCACCTCCAAATCTCTTCCTTGATATCTCGGGCTCAGGAAAGAAGCTTCGATACTGAGCGTGTGTTTCTAGCAAAGGGATTGGGCATTTGTGCCTCTGAACAGTCCGGTTTGACTTTTATTCCAGGGCTCTGGATTCTTTTCATTGCCAGCCCCCCCCGCCCCTTGAGATTCTTTTATAAAAGAAGCATCAGCCTATAGATCTCTGTGGACTCTGAGAAAGGACCCTTCTCCTTTCTCTCTCTCTCTCTCTCACACCCACACCCACCTCCTTCCCCCACCTCCAAATCTCTTCCTTGATATCTCGGGCTCAGGAAAAAGCTCCGATACTGAGAGTGTGTTTCTAGCACCTCTTTTTGTGTACAGGCATCCGCTCCTTTAATCCCAAGAGAGATTGCATAAAGCTTGGTCTCTTTCAGAAGTCTTGGCTGAGAACCCTTGGTCTGCGTGTTCCCAATGGGTGTTGGGCACAGATCTTGCCTTCCTCCCACTCCTCCCCCTCCCGGCCCAGCTCTTCCTCCTCCTCCCCATGTTACCAAGTCACGCTCTCCCCAAGCCTTTTGTGCACCAGAGCTTTTCAAATCATATTTCGGTTTTGGGTGGCTCCCGTGTGGGGAGCCAACCCCCCCACCTCCCGCAAGCTAAAGTTCAGGTTGGGGCATTGGAGGGATTGTGAGAGGTGGAAAAAAATCCTCTGGGCAAGTTGTGCCAGGAGAGCGCGTGTGTGCTGGGAAGGGATCCTCCAAGGTTACCAAAGCCTTGAACGGTAGATCTAGAAGAGGCTAGCGAGGGGAACCCTCCTGGAAGCAGTGGCTCCCAGGCAGCCTTGGTGCAGCTCTTGGAGAGGGTGGGACAGGCGCTGTTGGCAGAGGGTGGGAGGGCGATCGGCAGGGCGGGCGGGCGGGAAGGTGGTGTCTCCAGGCTTTCCAGTCCATCCAGGAGCTGAAAGTTTTGCCTTTCTCCACACCCAGCTTTGGCTCTTTGTGGGCTTCTGGCAGGAGGGGGCAGTGGGCGATGGATGGATGAGTCTCCCATGGACACATTTTGACAGTGAGATGGGGGAAATCCCCTTGCCCGATGCTTCCTCGTCTCACTTCCAAGCGGAGGAAGTGATGGGCAAGAGGGGAAAGTGGCAGCGAGACGGGGTGGCTGTGGAGAGCTCCTCTGGTGCACCGTTCTCTCTCCCCTCCAACACCTTTGACGTCATGGAGACCTCCTTCCTGGAGTCCACATTTTGGCTGGCCAGGAAGGATGTCTCCGTGACGTCAAAGCTCCGCCCCTGGAATTCCCTATTGGGATTCCCCACTTCAGTTGGAGCCTCCCAACCTGCTGACAGAGCCGCGGATCACAAAAACCGATCGGCGGCAGTGGGTTCGTAAGGGTAAAAAAGTTCGTAAGAAGAGACAAAAATTTTCTGAACCCCAGGTTCGTATCTTGAAAAGTTCGTATGATGAGGGGTTCGTATCACGAGTACTACTGTTATAGATTTTGGTTTTGTTTTATTATTAATTTCTTTTAATAAAAAAGAAGGGAATTTTTTTTTCCTAATTAGGAAAAAGTTTTATAAAATTTTTTTGTTTCTTTTAAGAAGAATGTATAAGAAGGAGGAGTAGGCATGATGGCCTATCTGGATTTATAAGAGGATAATGATATTAATTGAAATATAAAATAACAGAATAACATAGTGGGAAGGGACCTTATTCTGCCCCAGGACCGAGCCCCAAATAAGGTTGTCTTGGGTGACATTTGTGAAAAAAAATCAGGCACTCAGGCATGAAAATTCTACGAACTACGAACTCATTGAGGCCCACCTCTCAACATTAAACTGGAAAACTCTATTCTCTAAATGCTACACTACTGATGATCTCTACAACACATTCCTACTCAAAATGAAAATTATCATCAGACTTCATGTACCTCTAACATGTACCATAAACAAAAAAAATAACCTCCCCATCTCAATAAGAAAATTACAAACAAGAAAAAAATCTCTCTAGAGGAAAAACAAAAAAGGACAAGTTTCCAACTTCCAAGGCCGATATAAAAGCATTTGCAATCAAATAAAAAAAGAATGCCTTAACTACTACAGCAAACAAGAGGAAAACCTCCTACGCACCAAATCTAATAGAGCTTTCTACAACTTTGTCAACAATAAACTCAAAGACTCTAGACCTATCCCACCTCTCAAAGGACCCAACAACAAAGAATACCATGATGATTCATTCAAAGCCAACCTCCTCAACTCTTTCTTTGGCTCTGTCTTTGTTAACAGCAATGGCTCATCCCCCAATTTCATCAATCGCACCTCAGACTCCCTCAACGACTTAACCCAAGTTGACATCACTGAAGACCGAGTTGAAAAAGCATTACGTGATCTTATATCTTCTCTGTCGGAATAGATGGTCTATGTGTTTACTTCCTAAAAAAGCTCTCTTCTGCCATAGCTGAACCACTAAGCATAATTTTTGAAAAATCCTTCAGAACCAGCACACTTCCTAAGCTACCGTGTTTCCCCAAAAGTAAGACAGTGTCTTACTTTCTTTTTACCCCCAAAAGCCCCACTACGTCTTACTTTCGGGGTATGTCTTACATTGGAAAAAAATTGAAAGGGTTGCGTTCCCGAAGGCATCTCCTCAGAGTCCAGAAGGGCAGCCGCGGGACAGGAGCCTCGTGAGCCCTTTTCCAAGTTCAACCTCAGGGCTCCAAGCGGCGTGCACGCGTGGAGCCACAGACGCGTGTCGGGGAAGCGTGTGTCTGGAGGGGAGGAGCCGCTCTGCGCAGTTGTGCAGCCCCACCTGCCTGCCGGAAAGGAGGCGGGCGAAGGAGGGCGCAGCTCCGGCCGCTCGCCTCGGAGCTGGTCGGCCTCGTTGGCTGCTTGCAGCCAACCTCGGCAGGACTCGGTTGCTGGGACGAGCGCCTTCGCTGCAAGCTGCCGCCCGCTCGGCTCGCTTCGGACCAGCGCCGTCCTTCGCTTTGCCAAGCCGGGGAAGAGGCGGTGGCGCCACGGCGAGGCGAAGGCGAGGGGCGCGCGGGGAGCTTGGGAGCAACGTCATCGGGCTCCCCCCGGCAATACCCCCGTGTTTCCCCGAAAGTAAGACATATGTCTTACTTTCGGGGTACAGCTTATATTAGCCGACCCCCCTGAAACCCCCGATACGTCTTACAATCGGGGGTGTCTTACTATCGGGGAAACAGGGTATGGTCGAAAGCAATGGTCATCCCCATCTTCAAAAAAGGAGACCCCTCTCTTGTCAATAACTACAGACCAATTTCACTATGCTGCGTCCCATGAAAAGTCATGGAATCAATTATGAACAAATCAATTACTCTGCATCTAGAAACTAATAATTTGCTCTCTAACAAACAATTGGGTTTCAGAAAAAAACTATCCTACAACCTGCAGCTCTTCCAACTGTGAAAATATATGGACAACTCATCTAGCTCAAGGGAAATCTACAGATGCAATTTATATTGATTTCTGCAAAGCCTTTGATTCAGTGGTCCACAACAAACTACTCCTAATACTCAAATCCTATGGCATCTCAGGATCCCTCCATAGCTGGATTACAGCATTCCTGTCAAACAGACAACAAGTAGTCAAAAAAGGAAGCACCATATCCACCCCCGTCCCAGTTAAAAGCAGTGTTCCCCAAGGTAGTGTATTTGGGACCAACGCTCTTCATTCTCTACATCAATGACTTTGGCGATTATATCACAAGCAACTGTGTCCTCTTCGCCGATGATGTAAAACTCTTCAACACCACCGATAACACAACTACTCTCCAAAAAGACATTGACACTGTTTCTGAATGTCTAACACATGGCAACTCCAAACCTTGGTATACTAATAACAAAAGATTTTAAGTGCCAAAGCCCACTGCAACAATATAGCCAAGAAGGCTTCAAGAGTTGTAAACCTAATCCTATGTAGCTTCTGCTCTGGCAATTTCACACTACTTACCAGAGCTTACAAAACTTTTGCCAGACCCATCCTCGAATACAGCTCATCTGTTTGGAACCCATATCGCATCTCAGACATTAACACCCTTGAAAATGTCCAAAGATACTTCACCAGAAGAGCCCTTCACTCCTCCACTCGAAATAGAATACCCTACGAGACTAGACTTTCAATCCTGGGCCTAGAAAGCTTAAACAAGATCTTAATATTGCCCACAAGATCATATGCTGCAACGTCCTGCTTGACGGCGACTATTTCAGCTTCAACCACAACAACACAAGAGCACACAACAGATTTAAACTTAATATTAACCACTCCAAACTTGACTGTAAATAATATGACTTCAGTAACCGAGTTGTCGAAGCCTGGAACTCATTACCGGACTCCATAGTGTCATCCCCAAACCCCCAACACTTTACCCTTAGATTATCTACGGTTGACCTATCCAGATTCCTAAGAGGTCAGTAAGGGGTGAGTACAAGTGTACTAGAGTGCCTTCCATCCCCTGTCCTATTGCTCTCCTATATCTCCTATACCTTTTTTCTATTCCTATATCTCCTCTATTCTTTCATTAATATGTTCTATTACTATACCTTCTTTTCTATTATTTCTTAGATATATTTTACTATGAGTATCTCCTCTATAACCTTCATCATGTATTTTACTATGTGTATATAGATACATACCCACTAAAACCCTCATTAGGTATTGGACAAAATAAATAAATAAATGAATGAATGAATAAATAACTAAATAAAATTTATCTATCTATCTATCTATCATCTATCTATCATCTATTTATTTATTTATTTATTTATTTATTTATTTATACTTCTATGCCACTCCGTCCCAAAGGGCCTGCTGCTCAGACAATATACTTTTCTGCCCACACCGAAAAAAAATTAGAAGGAACATTGAGTGTGGGGATGTGAGATGGGATTTTGACCCGGATGTAATCTAAGGGACTTAGAGTTGGAATGATTACAGTCAAATCCAGACATGGCCATTAATAAATCCCACCCGGTGACAAGCCCAGGCGTGGAATTGTTTTATTTCTCGGATTGCCGTTTTGGTTCGCTAACATCAATTCCAACTCTCTCCCATTCTGAAGAATGGAACAGAGGGAGTTAACCAAGAATCTGAAGGTGGAAGGGATTTGAATTTCCTACACACTCTCTCTCTCTCTCTGTAGTAGGAGCCAGACGGACAGTGATCTACATTGCAAGGTAAAGAGGGGAGGAACAGGCTTGGGGCTCTATGAACAAGCCAGAAACAATCTGTCTTCCTGAGTGGGGGTGACTGAGATGCCCATGGGTTTCTGAAGATCCCCATGGCCCCCTGAAGTTGCCTCTCGACACAGCAAAAATGAATAATGTAGACTTCTCTCCCACTCCCTAAGTTAGTTGCGAGATAAAGCTAAGCCACATGCATATCAAAGACATTCCTTTGTGGGGGAATTTCAAAACCTGCTCAGCCCCCGTTCTCCTGCTCCTCTGATGGCAAACGGCAGAATGCTTCCTAAAGTGCATAAGGAGAGGGCTTATGAGCCAATTAGTGCATCAAATCATTTTAAAAAGTGAGAACAGAATTTTCCAATTAAAACAGGCTGACAAGCCTGTGAAGAATTTTATAGAAGAATTTCAAATGATTTCCTATAGCCTGGAAAGGTGGCCAGTGGACTGCTTGGTCCATATTTTCAAAAGTGCCCTGGATCCAAAGTTAAGAGAGGAGTGTGAGCTGCAGGTGGGGGACAGCTGAACCATTCAAGACTGGTATGACACAACAGTCACTTTGGGTGACGTAATTCTTGCTGAGAAGGGACCTCCCCCGCCCCATGCAACAAAGGATTTTTCTAGAGGCTGCCTTTTCCCTTGTCAGCTGGGCTCCCCTTGCTCAGGGGTTATGAGGGGAACAAATTGCTACGGATGTGACCAGATTGGCCATAAGGGGACAGACCGTTTGACACTCTTCTCTCTCCCAAAACCCAAGCCATGCCTGGTAGCAGAAAGAGGATCTGAAGAAGCCCCTCTGCAGAGTCTCTGGGCCTTTCAAACTACAGAGCTATGCCCTCCTGAGGATTTTGCTAAAGGTGAAAACCCTATTCCTTCAGGAACCGGGCCCAATTGGAATGAGAAGCCCAGTACAGAGGATGACCCAATGGTGAGTGAACCCATCCATCCATTCATCATTAAAGCAAGGATTAAAGCAATGAGCATAGGGGAAGAGGAAGAAATACGGCTCTGATAGATACAGGGTGCTCGAGATGCCTTATTAGCAAAACTTTAGTGGAGAAGTTGAAAATCCAGACCACGCCTATAGCGAAACCCATCCGGTTCCAGCAGGTGGACGGCTCTCTAGTGCGTGGAGTTCCTGCTACGCTCCTGACTGAGTTAGTGGAGCTGCAGATAGGCCGGCACCGTGAACTCTTGAGACTCATAGTCACCCCCAAGAAGTCAGAACCAATTATATTGGGTCTGCCCTGGATGGACAAATGTACTCCCACCTTTCAGTGGGAGGGTGGGCATTGTAAGCTTTTCATCCCCTTGGGTTCTAACCCTTTTCTAAAGACTGACAGCAGAAAATCTCCTCCCTGGGAGGAACCAGATGGGTCCTTAGCAGCAGTCACAATGAAGGAAAGAACACTTCCAGATCTCCTGAAGGTGCCCTTGGAATACAGGGACTTGGGAAGAGTTTTCAGTGAGGAAGATTGCAATGAACTGCCCCCTCAACCGACCTACAGACTGTGCGATAGAATTTGAACCAGGGGCAACTCTCCCAAAACCTAGGATGTACGCAATGTCACCGAAAGAATTGGGAGAGCTGAGAAACTACATAGACACCAATTTAAAGAGGCGATTCATCCAGCCCGCAAATTCCAGGACAGCAGCCCCCATTCTCTTTAAGTAGAAGGACGGAGGGGTTCGCTTAGTCGTTGACTTCAGAAAAATTAATGCGGTATGTGTGCAGAACACTTATCTCCTCCCCCTCATGAAGGACTTACTAAATCATCTAGCCAAGGGGAAATACTTTACCGAGTTGGACTTAAGGGAGGCTTGTTACCGCATCAGAATAAAGGAAGGGGGGGCACTTCCAGTGGTGACGTGGGGCACAGCAGCTGGAAGAGCGATCTCCGCTCTCCAAGGCTGCTTTATTTTTCCGTTTCTTGGAGACCCTTCGAGGCATGGAGACTGTAGGTTGAAGTGGGGAAAGAGGAGCAACCCGAGCCATAGCGGGGGCGAAGGCATTCGCCCGTTGGAGGCACAGGGTATCCTTTCTATCCAGGACGGAACATCTGCCAGACTTGTCATGGCAGCCTGAAGCCGTACTGATCCGCATAAGAAGGAAGCTTTTATAATTCAGATGAATCGCATCAAGGAATGCCTTTAAAAACACTTTGGTCAATTGCTGAGGAGACCGATCTGCAGCAGCAAGAAAAGACTCCACACTTTGAATAAAAGCGGCGATTGTAAGGAGGAGGTGAAAAGACGCAACGAGGCATTGAAAGTCCGAGGTCGGAAGGGAAAGGAAGGCAAGTGAAAGTTGTTTTAAAGAGCCTGAGATCCCGGACAGAGAAACCACTTTGTAAATGATTTAAATGCTTTAAAGTGCTGCAGAAGGTATCGAAGATACAGTTTTTTGTTCAGGTTTGCTTAAATTTATAAACCAAAGAATTTAACAACGTTGTATTTTGAAGAATAATTCTTATAAGAAAAGAGGAAGTGACTTGACAGAAAGAAGACAGCGGACATCTTAACAAGGGAAATGAACGCTGAACAATAATAATTAATAGCTTCCCAGACGTGAGGAACTCGATCCTTGTCCTTATCTCATAAGCTCAAAATAAGACATTAAATTCTATTAATTTATTCTATTAAGAAACAGTGAAAAAAGATATCTGATACCTGTTAGATCTAAAAAAAATATATATTTGCAAAAACTTTCAACTTATATGCTGAAGCAACTTCTATGGTATAACAAACAATCTGCTCATACAAACAAGTAGAAAATATATTTGATACTTATTTAGATATTTTGATACTGATTATCATTTATTGTATTTATTGTAACTTTAATCTTGAATGTGATTCTAAATATTACTATAACTATATCAAATAGAAAATATAATTGTTATTGATATTACTATTATAATTAATTCAATTTAGATCATTATAAGCTAAAGTTATAAGTTATTTCAATCTAATAATAATAATAATGTATACTGAGATATAGTACAAATAGAGTATTGATTTTATAAAGATATAGGTATTTTTCCTTTTGAATATTCAACTATCCTTTCTTTCCTCTCTTCTATCTAGTAGAAACCATATATACTTTATATATATTTTGCTCTGTTGTTCTTTTCTTTCTTACTTTTTTACTTTTTTACTTTTCCTACACTTTACTTAAAGATTAAGTTAGTCACGTTAGTTAAGTTAGTTACATTGAGTATTTCAAACTATATAGCCTAAATAATTTAGATGGTTTAGATAGTTTAAATAGATTTGGATATTTGGATATATTTATAGGTTATTAGAGATTGAATAATAATAGATTTAATAGTACGAATAGATTGTTATATATATTACTTATGGGATATTGAATATTATTGTTTATATTTAGTTGATATTGATATAAGAAGAAACTATATTAGAAATAATTTTAGAAATTGTTTAGTCATATTAATAGCTATAAGCTGAAAAAATAATAGAATATTGTGTAGAGGATTTGATGAATGGTGGTTTGGGATAGAATATATGATATATTAGAAAAGCAAAATAAAATATTGAAAGAAATGTCAACCACCAATACAACCACAATGGCTACAAAAGGAGGTAAAAAACAGCAAATAACAGGGGCCACTGGAGGTGCATCTCCAGCAAGTCAAAAATCTATTGAGGAGATATTTAAATCAGAGAAAGCAGGGAAAAGCGAGAATACAACATTATTACAAACTATGAATTTAACATTAAATACGGTACAAGAAACAATGGTTAAACTCCCTACTTAACCCTTTTGGGCAGGATATCAGTTTGGCGACCCCAATGGACGGTATTGACACCCCACTATTCATTGATAATTAAATATTGAATATTGAACTGGCAACAGACTAAGATATATTGAGGTCTGAACTGATTTAAATTAAATTTGAACTCTAGAACGTTAGAACTCAGCCTAAGAAGAAAAATATGAACTCCTCAAATTATAATTTGTAAACTGATTATTGTCTACCTTTCCTGATTGTTATTGCTCCCCCTCCTCCGCTCTATCTCTTTTTGTTTTTCCTTTTTCTCTCTCCTTCTCTATCTCTCTCCTTTTCTTTTTCTCTCCTTTGGAAATCGAAAGAAACTTTAAAACTTTAAAAATCAATTGATTAGTGTAATTTTACAATTAATATAGATAATATAGATATAAGGTTTATTTTGGTTTAGATTCAGAAATATTCTAGTAGCATTTAGAAATCTTAAGTATATTTAATATATTTAATAGAATTTAATAGAATAACTATTCTGTCTGGGTCACTCCGGAAGCTATGACCTACCCAAAAAGATAAGCCAGACACACTGGTAGAATCCAAATACAGTTTTATAATTGTAAAGAGAAACGAAGCCAACAGAAAATGTCCTTACAAAGCAGGAAAACACTGGAACATAAATATAGGATCCTTGCTGCCAAGACGAGGCTGTAGATAACAGACATACACCTCCCACGGGTCTTCAAAACTGCTGGGCCACAAGCCAGGAACAGAAACGCCGAGAAACAATGCAGGTTACAGCAACTCCAAACTGATAACACTCCACACGGCTTCAAGAGTTTGCCTGCCTTATAAACCCTTCCCTGCTAATGAGGACCACACCCAAGCCCTGGTGTTCCTTATTCAATGCTGATGATATTTCTTCAATTGATCCTTCCTTTGATCTAGACGTCTCTGTCGCATGTTAATGACAGCTTGTGCTTCATCACCTAATGACTCCAAAGACTCCAAGCTATTGGCTGGGGAGAGCCCCTCCCCGGGGCTCCCATGCTGTTCTTCCTCGTCACATTCCTGACTGTAATCTCCCCTGTCCGACTGCCCAGACCCCTCCTCGTCGCTGTCAGCCTCCTCCGGGCATGGAGCCAGCAGATACGCAGCTGGTCTTTGATCTGCCTCAGGCTGAACCACAACAATAACCGACAACATAATCAATTTATACTAAAGATATTTAAGTTAATATATTTAAGTTAATTAAGTTGTACCTATTGATTTATTTAAGATTTATTTAAGATTTATTCAAGATATTTAAGATATTATTTAAGATAGATATATAGAAATTGAAAATTGTTGATTGATAAGATTGATAAGACTGACTTTAAAGACAGATTTTAAAACTACAGTGTTAATTAGTAGGCATTGGTGGTTATCTTACTTGTTTAGCTGCTCCAATATAGACAGGGAGATTTTGGGAACATCTACGAAAAATACTGAACATGTCAACAACCTTCACCAAATCTCTGAAGAAAACAACACCTGGAAACCCTTCTACATCTAACATCAAAGCAAACATAGAAATGGCAATGGTAGACAAACAGAACCAAGCACCCACTCTACAATCAATATAGGTTTCATTGGAATTGATGCAAGAATTTATGGTGTGGTGGCATTAACAGCAAAATCAGGACGAAACAAACAAGAATTTTGAAAAAATGGCAGGGAAAATTGAAGATCTGGAGACAAGAATGGAGAATATACAGGAAATTATTATAAATCATGAACAAAGAATCAAAAGAAAGGAGACCAACATGCGACGAACAGAAGATAAAATAGAAGAAGCAGAGGGGAGATTGAGAACTGCCAACAAAGAGCTGGAGGACACCATCATAATATTGGAAATTGAGAAATCTGCTTATTTTTTACGTTTCCAGAACAAACCAACTCCCCCCAAAGATTAGAATTGCCCCCACCCTCCTTGCCTTTTGTAAGCTACTTAAAACCCACCTCTGCCATCAGGCATGGGGGAATTGAGATCCTCTTTCCCCCTAGGCCTTTACAATTCTATGCATGGTATGTATGTATGTACGTATGTTTGGTTTTTTATATTAATGGGTTTTTAATCGTTTTTAACATCAGATTACTATTGTACACTGTTTTATTGTTGCTGTTAGCCGCCCCGAGTCTCCGGAGAGGGGTGGCATACAAATCCAATAAATAAATAAATAAATAAATAAATACCTGAAACTGCAGAAGAAGATCTATTTAGTAAGATTGTAGAATTAATAACCAAAAACATGCAAATAGAGGAGGAGGGGGTGAGAAATCATATCAATGAGGTATATAGGATTCAAACCAATTACACAAAACCCCACAGATTTTATTTATTTATTACCAAGAGAAGTGCACGTACGGTTTACAAAAAAGACCATTAAAGATGAAATCTACAAAACTACAAGAAACGAACAAGTAATGTATAAGGGGAAGGAAATAATCATTCTCAAACAAATACCAAAACGAATCAGAAAGAAAGAAAGAGACTTCCACTATTTAACGGCCAAGCTGACAGACAGGAAATACCATTTTGATGGTTAATCCCTGAAGGACTTTTGATAACATGGAAAGGGAAAAATATTAAAATAGATTCATTTGAAAAGGCCGACCATTTCATTGGGCAATATTTAGAAAAAGGAGGCAGTAGTTCGGATATAGACCTCCAAAGGCAGGAAGAAGAGGCAGAGGAGAAGGAGATGGAGAATGAACAGGAGAGGAAGGAGATACAAAAAGAAGAAAGAATCGTAACAATAGCAGCGGCAAAGAAACAGTAAAAGAAGAGGGGAAAAGAAAGGGGGGGAAATGAAAACATTAAACATATTTTCCGTAAATATCAATGGATTGAATTCGCCTATAAAAAAAAACAGACAATGACTAAATTACAGAGACTACAAGAAGTACATATAAGAAATCAGGAATCAAAACTATTAGAAAACAAAAAGCTAGGTAAATTATTCGTGGCACTTGCAGACTCAAAAAAAGGGGCATAGCAATATATATTAAAGAAAACTCCAACTGGAACAAATTTACACAGACACTGACAGCAGAATATTTAGTATAAAAATTAGAATAGGACCCAAAGAAATAATCTTAATGGTGATATATGCCACAAATTCAAACCAGAAAGAATTTTATAAAAATTTAGAAGAACAGGTAAGACAGATAGGAGTAAGAAATATTTGTATCATTGGCGACTTTAATACGGTACATGATATCCAAAAAGATTACAAAACGACCAAAAAGAAAAATAAAGAGAGAAAAACATTGCCAATTGAATTATTTGAGATGGTGAGGGAATATAGACTTACAGACTTATGGAGGGAAAGACACATACAAAATTTAGAATACACCTTTTACTCACCACCTCAGAAATCATGGTCAAGAATTGACATGATTTGGGCAGACAGAGAAATAGGGAACATTACAGAAGAAGTTGAGATAGGACCAAATATATGGGCAGACCACCACCCAATAATAATAAAGATAAAGGAACCAAAGAGAGAATACTACAGATGGACTTTAAACCAAACACTGACTAAAGAACATAATTATATTAATTATATGAAACAAGAACTCAAATTTTATTTTCAGGACAATTGGAACAATGATACAACAATACAGAACATTTGGGACACCACTAAAGCATACATAAGGGGGCTAACAATAGCATAATTAGCTAAGTAAAAAAAATCAAAGATAAAAAATTGAATAGATATCAAAATAAAATACAACACATAGAAATAGAAATGCAAAAAGATTTACAAAATGAGAAGCTAAGAGAAGAAAGGGATACATTAAAACATAATATCAATCTATTGATACAGGATGAAATTGCTGGTAAAATTAGGATTGCTAAACAAAACCATTTTGAAAATGTGAACAAAGTTGGAAGATGGCTGGCATATACATTAAAAAAAGAAGAATGATAAATACAAAGATTAGAGGATGAGAATGGAAATAGTCAATATACAATAGAGGAGAAAAATAAAATTGTGTTTAAATATTTTACAGAATTATATCAAAAGGAGGAGATAAAAGAAGAACAATTGAAAACCTATTTAAGTAAAATAGAATTAGGAGGGATATTGGAATTAGACAAAACATTACTAAACAAGAAAATAACCCCAATAGAACTGGAAAACGCAATATTGAAACAAAAAAATAACAAATCCCTGGGCCCCGACGGCATACCAAGTGAATTTTACAAAGAATTAAGAGAATTACTAGGGAAAATATTACTACTCATATTTAATGAAGTCTCAGAACAGGGAGTAACACAAAAATCTTGGACAGAAGTGTTAATAAGTCGAAGGATATTTCAGGAAAACAGAATATACAAAACTACAGACCAATATCATTACTCAATGTAGATTACGAAAATTTTATGTCAATCATGGCAAATAGAATGAAACCAATTCTAAACCACTGGATAAATACAGATCAGAATGGATTTTTACCAGGAAGGTACATACGAAATAATACAAGGACAATATTAGATGTATTAGAATTTTATGAAGCACATTCCAAGAAACCTATAGCTCTCATGTTCTTAGATGCACAGAAAGCATTTGATAATCTGAGGTGGGAATTTATATTTGAATTATTAAAACATGAAATTCAGCCCTAAATTTATCCAGATGATACAAACAATATACCACATGCAGTCTGCAAAAATTATGATTAACAGAGAATTAACGGAACCATTTCAAATTTGGAAGGGGGTACGTCAAGGGTGCCCGTTATTATATATTCTGTCTGTTGAAACTGTTAAATTGAATAAGGGTGAATCCAAAGATTACAGTTTTGAAGGTTAAAAAGCAAGACTTTAAAGTCCAGGCCTACGCAGATGATCTAGTCTTTATAATAGATGACCCATTGGAAGCGAGAAAACACTTACTGAAGGAAATAAAAGAATATGGATAGGTGGCAGATTTTAAAATGAATAAACAGAAAACTAACATTATAACTAAAAATATGAAATTTGAACAAGATCAAGAGCTAGAAAAGCTTTTAGGGATACAAATTGTAAAGAAAGTGAAATATCTAGGGATATAATTAACAAAAAGATGTAGTACAATTAAGGAAGATAATTATAACACACTAATTAAAAAAACAGAAGATCAACTGACAAGATGGAATAAATTACATATTTCTTTAACAGGGAGAATCTCCACAATTAAAATGTCTATTTTACCAAAATTTCTCTACCAAACAATACCAATAAAGCTAAATAATTTTTTTTTATAAAATTACATAGTATAGTTTCTAAATTTATATGGGGAGGCAAAAAAGTGAGAATAAAACTGAAATGGTTACAAGGTAAGACTAAAAAAGGTGGATTTGGACTACTCTGGATTAAAGATTGGATAGAGATCAAGAATCAAAGACTGTTAGCATTGGAGAGACATGACATTTTACAAGGATGGCACGGATACTTGTGGAATGAAAAAAATAAAAAAAACCCGACATATTTCAAAAAACATATAATTAGACATTCATTGCTGGTGATCTGGATAAAAGTTAAGAAGGAACATTATACAAAAAACCCTAGATGGTGCTCCAGTATGAAGGCACTAACACACCCAAACACCCTTCAGTTAAAAAAAATGGTGAATTACAATCAGATATTGGATGAGAGAGGCAATATTAAAACAAGACAACAATTGGAAGAGCAAAATATTGTTATTGAGTGGTGGCCATATAGTCAGACAAAATGGCAAAAAGATACGAAAAATAATGGAATTCAAGAAAAAGACTCAATATTAGACAAATTAATATTAGGCCAAGAGAAAAATTTCATAACCAGAACATATAACTTTCTGATAGAATACAAAATGGAAACAGAAATAGTTAAGGGGAAAAAATGTGGGACATACCATCTATTTAGAACAATGGGACTCAGTGTGGAAGAATTATAAAATGACAAAATCTATTTCATATAAAGAGAATATTCAAAAAATATTTTACAGATAGCATCTTGCACCAGCTAGAATAGCAAAAATATACCCAAATTTAAAACCAAATTGTTGGAGATGGAGAAATAAAAACGGAACTTTCTTTCATATGTGGTGGACATGCCCCGAAATAAATAAAATATCGAAAAAAGTAAAATTATGGATTTTCGAAATGACTAAATTAAAACTTATATTAAAACCATACATTTTTCTTTTAGGCATAATAGATCTGAAAATCAAAAAAGACTATTACTACTTCATGCAGCACATAATTACAGCAATCAGAATAACTATAGCACAAAACTGGAAAAAAGAAGCAATACAATCAGAGAGAGAAATGATTAAAAAGATTTATGATTGTGCAGAAATGGATAAACTGACTCAAAAGCTCAAAAATAAAAACGAATCAAAGTATTATGAAATTTGGGAGAAATTTTATACTTGGGTGGATAGGAGAAGAGATAATAGCTGTAAATAAAAACTTGATGTTCCTAGAACTAATTTTAACTATAAGAGTATGATATATAGCAACAACTCGACCTTAGTTTTACTAGGACTATAGAACAATCGTACAATAACCACTGATGTTATAGGCTGTATAAATATATAAAGAATGAACTGTGATGATAACAGTTCAGATGGGAGGGTGGTTATGTTATGTTATGTCTTATAAGATGTAAGTACAACATTTATACAAACAAGTACAGTGAACCCTCGAGTTTCGCGTCCTCAAGCATCGCGAAAGGGCTATATCGCTAGTTTTCAACCCGGAAGTAAACTCCACCATCTGCGCATGCGTGCCCTTCCACGCATGCGTAGATGGTGGAGTTTCCCCGCCGGGCAGAGGCTTCCCTGGGTCTTCCCCCTCTTGCCCCGGTAAGACCCCAGCGGCGGCGCGCTTGGGAACACCCCAACTCCGCTTCCCAGCTGGGAAGCGGAGCCGGCAACAGCGTGGGCGGGCGGGCGGCGCGCGCGAGCTTCGGGACACCCTACCTCCGCTTCCCAGCTGGGAAGCGGAGCCGGCAACAGCGTGGGTGGGCGGGCGGCGCGCGCGAGCTTCGGGACACCCTACCTCCGCTTCCCAGCTGGGAAGCGGAGCCGGCAACAGCGTGGGTGGGCGGGCGGCGCGCGTGAGCTTCGGGACACCCCAACTCCGCTTCCCAGCTGGGAAGCGGAGCCGGCAACAGCGTGGGCGGGCGGGCGGCGCGCGCGAGCTTCGGGACACCCCAACTCCGCTTCCCAGCTGGGAAGCGGAGCCGGCAACAGCGTGGGCGGGCGGGCGGCGCGCGCGAGCTTCGGGACACCCCAACTCCGCTTCCCAGCTGGGAAGCGGAGCTAGGGTGTCCCCAAGCGCGCGCGCACCCCAGGCGCGAGCAACGGGGTGGGCGGGCGAAGGGCGGGCGGCAATGGCTCATCCCCCATCTTCACAAATCACACCTCAAACTCTCTCAATGACCTAACCCAAATAGACTTCACTGCAGACCACATTGAAAAAGCAATCCGAGACCTCAAACCTTCCTTATCAGTTGGACCAAATGGTCTTTGTGCATACTTCCTAAAAAAGCTTTCTTCTGCTATAGCTGAATCTTTAAGCATTATCTTCCAAAAATCCTTCAGGACCAGCACATTCCCCATCTATGGTCAAAATCATTAGTCATCCCCATCTTCAAAAAAGGAGACCCTTCTCTCGTTGATAACTACAGACCAATATCACTATGCTGAATCTCATAAAGTCATGGAATCAATTATAAATCAGTCAATTATTCTTCACTTAGAATCTAATAACCTACTTTCTAACAAACAATTTGGATTCAGAAAGAAATTATCCTGCAACCTGCAACTACTTCATGGCAAAAACATATGGACTACCCACCTAGATCAAGGAAAATCCATTGATTCAATTTATTTATTTATTTATTTGATTTGCATGCCGCCCCTCTCCGAAAACTCGGGGTGGCATACAAATCTAATAAATTATATTGACTTCCGCAAAGCCTTTGATTCAGTGGTCTATGACAAACTACTCCTAAAACTCAAATCCTATGTCATCTCAGGATTCCTCCACAGATGGATTACAGCATTCCTGTCAAACAGGCAACAAGTTGTCAAAATTGGAAGCGCCATTTCCACCCCCATCCCTGTTAAAAGTGGTGTTCCCCAAGGCAGCGTAGCAGGGCCTACTCTTTTCATTCTCTACATCAATGACCTCTGCGATCATATCACAAGCAACTGTGTTCTTTTCGCCAACGATGTAAAACTCTTCAACACCACGGACAACACAGCTATTCTCCAAAAAGACCTTGACTTTGTCTCAGATTGGTCTAAGACCTAGCAACTTCAAATATCAACCAACAAATGCTCTGTTCTCCACTTTGGCAAAAAGAAACCAAACCTCATATATAACTGAACAAACAAATCTCACAGATAACCCCCACTCAGTAAAAGACCTTGGAATACTAATATCAAATTACTTAAGTGCCAAAGCCCACTGCAACAATATCGCCAAAAAGGCTTCTAGAGTTGTTAAGCTGACCATGCATAACTTCTGCTCAGGCAATCTCACACTACTCACCAGAGCTTACAAAACTTTCGCCAGACCCATCCTCAAATACAGCTCATCTGTCTGCAACCCATATCGCATCTCAGACATCAACACCCTTAAAAATGTCCAAAGATACTTCACTAGAAGAGCCCTTCACTCCTCCACTCGAAACAGAATACCCTACAAAACTAGACTTACAATTCTGGGTCTAGAAAGCTTAGAACTATGACGCCTTAAACATGATCTAAGCATTGCACATAAGATCATATGCTACAACGTCCTGGCTGTCAATGACTACTTCAGCTTCAACCACAACAACACAAGTGCACGCAACAGATTCATACTTAATATTAACCGCTCCAAAATTGATTGTAAAAAATATGACTTTAGCAATCAAATTGTCAAAGCGTGGAACTCATTACTGGACTCCGTAGTATCAACAGACTCAAACTCAACCCGGATAAGACGGAGTGGCTGTGAGTTCTGCCTCCCAGGGACAATTCCATCTGTCCATCCATAACCCTGGGGGGAAATTATTGACACCCCCCCCAGAGAGGGTCCGCAGCTTGGGCGTCCTCCTCGATACACAGCTCACATTAGAGAATCATCTTTCAGCTGTGGCGAGGGAGACGCTTGCCCAGGTTCACCTGGTGCACCAGTTGCAGCCCTATCTGGACCGGGACTCACTGCTCACAGTCACTCATGCCCTCATCACCTCGAGGTTCGACTACTGTAAAGCTCTCTACATGGGGCTACCTTTGAAAAATGTTCAGAAACTTCAGATCGTGCAGAATGCAGCTGCAAGAGCAATCATGGGCTTCCCTAGGTATGCCCATGTTACACCAACACTCCGCAGTCTGCATTGACTGCCTATCAGTTTCCGGTCACAATTCAAAGTGTTGGTTATCACCTATAAAGCCCTTCATGGCATCGGACCAGAATATCTCTGGGACCGCCTTCTGCCGCATGAATCCCAGCAACGGGTTAGGTCCCACAGACTTGGCCTTCTCCGGGTCCCATCAACTAAACAATGTCGTTTGGCGGGACCCAGGGGAAGAGCCTTCTCTGTGGTGGCCCCGACCCTCTGGAACCAGCTCCCCCCGGAGATTAGAACCGCCCCCACCCTCCTTGCCTTTCGCAAACTCCTTAAAACCTATCTCTGCTGTCAGGCATGGGGGAGTTGAGACATCTCCCCCGGTATGGTTGTGTGTATGTTTGCTTTTAATAATGGGTTTTTTAGTGTTTTTTAAATTATTAGATTTGTTGTACATTGTTTTATTGTTGCTGTGAGCCGCCCCGAGTCTACGGAGAGGAATGGCATACAAATGTAAATAAATAAATAAACAAACAAACAAATAATCTCTAACCCCCAACATTTTTCCCTTAGACTATCCATGATTGACCTCTCCAAGTTCCTAAAAGGTCAGTAAGGGTCGTACATAAATGCACTAGTGTGCCTTCTGTCCCCTGTCCAATTGTCTCTCCTATATCTCATTTATCTTTTCTTCTATTCATATATTTTTCTCTATTCTTCATTGACGTATTTTATTCTTATATCTTTTCTTCTATCCTTTCTTTGATATATATTACTACATGTTTATTCTCTTTAACCTTCATTGTGTATTGGACAAAATAAATAAAATTTAAAAAAAATAACATAAAAACCAACCAGCAGGAAGTATAATATGTACATAAGTAAAATATATGAGAGCAATTCCATGAAGAAATTCTTAGTGTATATACATATAGGCTTAGCAAAAGAGTGGTAAAATTCTTAATCTTAGCATATGTAATATTATTTTCACTAACATAAGGTGTAAAGAAAGAGATAATGTGAAAAGTAAAAATTCTAGTGATAGGCTCTCCATCATAATGAATTTAAAAATACAGTATATATAGTGAAGTTTCCTTAAGAAATGTAGAAAGAATAATAGATATGAATCAAACAATTATTTTGTTTGATTCATATCTGCATACGCATATCTACAGTTTTCACTTAAACAAAAGTTAAACACATTGACTTGTTTTTCTAGATGTGTCCACAAATCATGGGTTACAATACTAACACAAATAATGAGAAGTAAATTTACAATTATGATTGCAAAGAAGGCACAGCATAAATTTTTGGGAGTTTCTAGCTTTATTTATTTTATTTATTTATTTTATTTATTAATAGAGTTGAAAGGGACCGTTAGGTCATCGAGTCCAACCCCCTGCCTGAGCAGGAAACCCTACACCACCCAAGCCAAATGGAAGTCCAATCTCCTCTTGAAGGTGTCCAGAGTTGGGGAGTTCACCACCTCCCCTGGCAGGCAGTTCCATTGGTTGATCGCTCTGACCATCAGGAAGTTCTTCCTTATTTCCAGGTTGAATCTCTCCTTGGTCAGCTTCCAACCATTGTTCCTCGTCCGGCCCTCTGGTGCCCTGGGGAATAAAGAGACCCCCTCCTCACCATGGCAACCCCTCAAGTATCTGTAAACTGCTACCATGTCCCCTCTAGACCTTCTTTTTTCTAGGCTGTCCATGCCCAGTTCTCTCAATCTCTCTTCGTAAGTCTTGGTTTCGAGTTCCCTAATCATTTTGGTTGCTCTTTTTTGCACCTTCTCCAGAGTTTCGATGTCTTTTTTGTAGTGAGGTGACCAAAATTGGATGCAGTACTCCAGGTGGGGTCTGACCAGGGCATAGTAGAGTGGTATTAGTACTTCCCTGGTCTTGGAGCGTATTCCTCTGTTGATGCAGCTTAGGATTGAGTTGGCTTTTTTGGCTGCTGCTGCACATTGCTGACTCATGTTTAGTTGATTGTCCACCAAGACTCCAAGATCTCTTTCGCAGTCACTACTGCTGAGTGGGGTATCTCCCAGGCTTTATGTATGTCTAGGGTTCTTTTTGCCGAGGTGGAGGACTCTGCATTTGTCGGTGTTCAACCTCATTTTGTTGGTATGGGCCCACTGTGATAGTCTGTCTAGGTCTTCTTGTACTCTGAGCCTGTCCTCAAGGGTGTTGGCTACCCCCGCCAGCTTGGTGTCATCTGCAAATTTTATTAGTTCCCCTTTTATTCCCTCGTCCAGGTCGTTGATGAAGATGTTAAAGAGTACAGGACCCAGGACAGAGCCCTGTGGTACTCCACTGTCTACTTTTTTCCATGTGGATTTGGTGCCGTTGAGGACAACTCGTTGGGTGCGGTTGGTCAGCCAACTGTTTATCCATCTACATGTGTAGTAATCTACTCCATTTTTTTCTAGTTTGTGGATTAGGAGATTGTGGTCGACTTTATCGAAAGCCTTACTGAAGTCCAAGTATATGAGGTCCACTGAGTTGCGTTGGTCAACTGACTTGGTTATGGTGTTGAAAAATGATATGAGATTGGTTTGGCATGATTTGTTTCTGATGAATCCGTGCTGGCTATTGGATATGATCTTGTTTGTTTCTAGGAAGTGGGTAAGTTGTTTTTTGATTATTTTCGCCAGTATTTTTCCAGGTATGGAGGTCAGACTGATTGGTCTGTAGTTACCTGGGTCGGTCTTTTTGTCTTTTTTGTGGATGGGGACTACATCAGCTCGCTTCCAGTCTTCCGGTAGGTCTCCAGTGATCCAGGATATTTGGTAGATGAGGAGGAGTGGTTCCGCTATGGTGTCTGCCAATTCTTTTAGGACTTTGGGGTGAAGTCCGTCTGGCCCTGGTGATTTGTATTCGTTGAGTTCCCTCAGGTAGTCCCTCACTGTGCTTTTGTCTATGTTGAGTTCGGTTCTGGGGCAGTTTGTTGCAGTTACATTGCAGATTGGTTGGAGGGAGGTTCCCTTTTGTGTGAAGACTGATGCAAAGTAGGAGTTGAGTAGCTGTGCTTGGTCATTGCTGTCTGTGATTTCTCGACCCTCTTCGTTTTTTAGTGTGACGATTGTTTCTTTGATTTTCTTCTTATTGTTGATGTGTTGGAAGAATCTTTTTTTGTTGTCTTTGACTTCCGCTGCAAGGTGTTGTTCATATTGTGCCTTTGCTGTTTTTATTTTTTGTTTGCAGGAACTGGCTGTTTGCTGATATTCCGCTTTGGTTATGAGTCCTTCTTTCCATTGTTTGTACTTAGCTTTTTTTCCTTTTATGTCATCTGCGAGGGCTTTGTTTAGCCATGCAGGTTTAGTTTTGGTTTTCCTGTTTTTCCTTTTCATGGGGATTGCGTTGTTTTGGGCGTCTATGATGCTGTTTTTTAGGATCGCCCAGGCTTCCTGAGTGGTTTTTCCTTCTAAGAGTTCGTTCCAGGGGCATTGTTCAAGGTTCGCTCTGAGCTTGTTAAAGTCCGCTTTTCTGAAGTCTGGGACTGTAGTGGTGTTGGGTATACAGTAGAACCCCGACTTACGAGACTAATTGGTTCCGGAAGGAGGCTCGTAAGTCGGAACGCTCGTATGACGAAACATTGTTTCCCATAGGAAACAATGTAAAGTCAATTAATCCGTGCAACAACAAAAAAAACCACTGCCGCCGAACGCGGAAGTTAGCGTTCGGCTTCAGGAGACAGCTGCGAAGCGGCGCGCGTGTTTTAAAACGTGGCAGCCGGCCTGGGGGGCTCGGGGGCTTCCCCCCGAGCCCCCCAGGCCGGCTGTGACGTTTTAAAACACGCGCGCCGCTTCGCAGCTGTCTCCTGAAGCCGAACGCTAACTTCCGCGTTCGGCTTCAGGAGACAGCTGCGAAGCGGCGCGCATGTTTTAAAAGGTTGCAGCCGGCCTGGGGGGCTTGCCAGCACCCCCCCGAGCCCCCCAGGCCGGCTGCAACCTTTTAAAACACGCGGGATACGAGCGCCAAGGAGCTGTCTCCTGAAGCCGAACGCGGAGACAGCTCCTTGGCGCTCGTATCCCGAATGTGAGCTCGGGAGGCGAACAAAAATGTCGCTCCCCTCCCAGCTCTTATCTCAAGTAGCTCGTAAGTAGAGCTGCTCGTATGTCGAGGTTCCACTGTAGTAGCTAGTGATTGCAGTATGTTGAATTTGAGGATGACGTGGTCGCTCTCTCCCAGTTTCCCCTCTTCTTCTGTTCCCTCTATTGTTTCTTCCCTGTTTGTTAGTATTAGGTCTAATATAGCATTCCCTCTGGTTCCTGTTTCAACTTTTTGGGTTAGAAAGTTGTCAGCTAGACTGGAAAGAAATTTGGCAGACTTTCCGCTTGGTGCTGAGTTAGTTTTCCAGTTGATGTCTGGGTAGTTGAAGTCCCCCATTATTGTCGTGCTGTGTTTGTTGCATATGTCTGTTAGTTGGCATGTGAAGAGGTCGTCCATTGTGTCTGTTTGATTGGGTGGTCTGTAGTATACTCCAATTGTGGTGTTGCTCTTTTTTTCTTTTATGTTGACCCATATGATTTCTAGGGGGTTATCATCTTTGGTTGGATGTAGTTCTGTGGCAGTGTAGTGGTCTTTGATGTATAGTGCAACATCTCCTCCTTTCTTGTTTGACCTGTTCTTCTTGAAGAGGTTGTAACCCATTATCTGTGTGTTCCAGGCGTGTGTTTTGTCCCACCAGGTTTCTGTGATTCCAATTAGATCGTATTGGCCCTCGTGTATTAATAATTCCAGTTCATCCTGTTTGTTTCCCAAGCTTTGTGCGTTTGTGTACAGGCATTTTAGATGTTTGTGTTTGTTTGCAGGTAGAAATTTTTTATTCTCAGGTTTGTTTGTAGGCTTGTCCCGTTCCCCTTCCTTGTTTTGTTCAGTGTTTTGTCGTATAGTTTGGTCACCCTCCCCTCTCAGAGCTAGTTTAAAGCCCTCCTGATGAGTTGGGCTAGTCGGTTGCCTAGGAGGTTCTTCCCCGCTCTAGTGAGGTGTAGCCCGTCGCTTGCTAGAAGCCCTTCTTGGAGATAGTGCAGGCCATGGTCGAGGAAGCCAAAGTTCTTATGGCGACACCATCCTTTAAGCCAGTGATTTATCTGCGGGATTTTGCGTTCTCTGGCGGGGTGTCGTCCTCTAGTGGGGAGGATGGAAGAAAAAACAACCTGAGCAACTGTTTTTCTGATTGTGTTGCCCAAGTGGTCATAGTCTTTCATAATTTGGTTCATGTCTTTCCCTGTGTCGTTGATTCCCGCATGAATCACCAATAGTGGGTAGTAGTCCGTGGGTTTGAGTATTTTGGTGAGGTTTTCAGTTATGTCAGAGATTTTAGCTCCAGGGAGGCAGCACACCTCTCTAGATTGGTTGTCTGGTCTGCAGATGGGAGGCTCAGTTCCCCTGAGGATTGAGTCTCCAATTACCAGTACTCTCCTTTTCTTTTTGGCTGGCTTGGGGTGAGGGAGGCTAGCTTCTGTTGTTGAGGCTTTTGGTGGAATTGTGTTGTGCTTGGTTCTTGGTGGTTCTTTGTCAGATGTTTGCAGGTTTTCTTGTTCCGAGAGTACTGAATATTTGTTGCTTGTAGGCAGTGGGGTTGGGAGGTGTTGTGATTCCGTCTGAGGCCCCTCAGGGAACGGCTGATCCTCTGCCGGCTTCCTGCTCAGAGGGGGAGGATGAGGAACAGGAGGTTCAGGCAGGCGGGGAGGAGGAATCTCAGGCTGAGGGAGAGGGAGGACAGCCAGAGTCCCCTGAGAGGGAGCTCTCCCCAGCAAGCAGCCTGGATTCCTTAGATGAAAATGCACAAGCAATAATAGATCTCCAGCAGAGAAGAGCAACACAACAAAGGGGACAATTAGCCAGGTACTTTCAGCACTAAAGAGGCAACAGCTGGGTTTGGGTGTGGTGCTCTCTGGAAAGGCTGAAAAGGCAGACCCACCCTTCCTGGCTTGTGGAGTATTATCTTTGGGAGTCCTGGGACCTGGCTGTGATCTTTGGCATCTTGGAATTCTGGTTTGTGACTTTGAATACTGAAACCTTGGGGGGAAAAGGTGTGGGTCTTATTCTCTACAGTGGTGGGTGTGCCAGCAAGAAGTCTGCTGTATTGTCTGGCCATCAGGACTCTGCTGTGAAGTCTCATAGCCTGCCTGTTGGGAAGAACAGGTTTTTCTCTGTGTTTATTTTTCAAACTATAAAGTGCTTTTGCTTTTACCAGCGTGTCTGGCTGCTTTTTCCAGTTGGTGTTGAAGTCTGGGGGTACCCAGACAGAACAGGAGGAGGAGTGTTGGAGTTGGTGGAGGCTTGTTTTTTCGTCTTAGGGTGATGTGTGTCCAGCTATTTACTGTTTCTGGGGCGTGGATTCGGCTTAGCTCCTCTGGGGTGTTGGTTTTGTTGGGAGTCTGATGGATTTTCTCATTGTGATGTTGGTGCTTCAGGGTTGTTAGGTTTTTCTCTAGGTTTTCGATTTTTTCCTCAAGTAGCTGGATGAGTTTGCATTTGTTGCAGGTAAAGTTTTGGAGGTTTGATGGGAGGAGTGAGTACATGGAGCACAAACTGCAGCACACCATGGATTCAGTTCCGTCTTCATCTATGCTTGTTTGGGGAGTGACTTCTGTGTGCATGGTTGGTGTATCTTCTCTCTCTCTCTCTCTCTCTCTGTTGTTCTTTATGTATGTGGTAGGTTGCAGGGTGGGTGCGGGAGAGTGCAGAGGTGACATGTCTGCTCTTGTTTCCATTAGATCTGCTGAGCTTTTGATGTTGTCTTCTTCATTGTTCCCATATCATATTATACTTGAGGGTATGTACTTGATGAGCAATGTGCTTCCTGGATTGCTGGAACTCTTGATACACCAGATCTGTACGAGTAAACACAACTACAAAAAACCCTTCCCCAGGTTAATTATATAGGCATTAACCAAGTTTTATCTGGTAGAGCTTGTCAATAAACCAATAATCTAAGCAATGGTTCTTGGTGTCTAAAATTATGCTCATAAGCAGTTAAATTTTGAAAATAAACATTAATTTTAAATAAAAAAGAAATATGAATTTGATTAGGAGTGAAAAGAAATATGAATTTGATTAAGAGTGAATAAAACTTTATACTTACTTGTTGAATATTTGCAAGGCATAGAGTAGGGAATTTCATTCCTTTTAATTGTTTTTCTAAATATTATTTGGAAATGCCATGAGATTGTTCCACAATTGCTTGATTATTAAAATTATAGAAAATATCATGAATAACAACAATGTTCCATGTAGAACAAAATCAAGAAAAAAATAGAAATGTAAGCAAAAGCATTATCAGTTTTAAGAAAATGTGGTCTCCCAAGAGCAGTAATGGAGAAGTGAGATAACATAAGAGGTATTTCACAAAAATATTGATATATCTCCAAGGAGATAATTGAGAGACATGAGTTACATCTATTTGCCATAAATCATTAGAATATAAAATTCTCCTTGAGGATTAGCACTAGAATGAGGAATATTGGGATAGAGTCCAAAAGTGTTTGAAATAAATATTAGAAAGAAAAAGAGAAGGGGGGGAAATATTTTTTTAAAAATTGGGAATAACACATGAAAAATATGAAAAATATCAAACATATTTAATCTTACATATAATAACACCACAAAGATTTACCTTTGCACAACATTGGAAAAGTAAAAGTATACCAACTGAAGAAGACTTAATAGAAAAAATAATGTCTTATGCAGAAATAGATAAATTAATGATGAAGATAAAATATAAAGATGAGTCAGAATATTACAAATGTTAAAATAGGTTTTATTGTTGGTTGAGAGAGAAAAATACACACATACATAGTCAACCAAAATAAATATTTGGATCCAAAAGAAAAGAGGATCAGTTAAAACTGTAATAAGAGAGATACTTAAGTAAGATCTATGCACAATACAATGTATAAAACAATAGCAACAAAGATATTAAAAAACACTATAATAGAAATGCCACACATTGTCCAATGTTTTTAAATATTTGTTCATGTTGAAATAGAGAAAAAAAAAATTTTTTTTATTATGTTTGCAATAGAGAAATACCACAAAATTTGAGTAAGACATTTAGTATTTAAAAAATTGATGGCTTTAAAATAGATCAGCAACAATTGTCTACAAGTTAAAACACTAATTAACATGATGATTACCTTTCTGATAGAAATCTTGGTAAAATAAAACTTCCTGAAAAAGTTTGCTTAAGAGTGATAGGATTAACATCAGTCCTAGGTGCTAGGTAAATTCCTTGGAAATGATTAACTTAGACAGACATAATGAAAATCAAAAATAATGTTGCTTAGAAAAAAAATGATGAAAGGCTAATAAAACTTCATTTAATTTTTGTCACCATGATGCAAAAAGAATGTTGAGACTTTAGAAAGAGTGTAAAAAAGAGTAACAATGATAATTAAACTAGAGGTTAAAACATACAAAGAATGGTTGCAGGAACTGGATATATTTTTTTCTTATTTTAATGAAAAGAAAAACATGATATCAATCTTCTGAAATCTCAGAAGCTGCCACAAAGAAGGGAGAGTAAAACTATTTTCCAAAAGATCTGAGGGTAGAACAAGAAGCAATGAGTAGAAACTTAACAAAGAGAGAAGCAACTTAGAACTAAGAACATTTTAATAACAAGTTAGAACAATTAATCATTGGAATAGCTTTTCTCCAAAAGTTGTAGATGCCCCAACACTGGAAGTTTTTAAGAAGTTGGATGACCATTTCTCTTAAATGGTGCAGGGTTTCCTACCTAAGCAAAGGGACTAAAAAACCTTCAAGATTCCTTTCAACTCTTTTTTATTACTATTATTATTATATGACAGTATGCTAAGTTCTTCATTTCAAAGAAGAATCATTTTGAAAAGCATCTTTCCTGAAAGCAACTTTCTGTGAAAATGGTAGGAGTATTTTTCTAAGTTATAAATGATTGTAAATTAATCAATTGTAAAAATGCAGAAATAGTTAAAGAAGAGTTGTCTTTGAGAAGATGAAAAGTAATTTCCCCTACAAAATCTTCCAAGGCTATTTGTAAAAGACAAAACTGTCTGAAATTCAATATTCAAATTTAGAATTAGGAAAAAAGATTTCAAGAAAATCCTAGCCAATTTTAGCAACTGTCCATGTAAGCTGCAGAGTTCAGCCAAAGTTTGAATATAAAGATAAATATTTTGATGAAAAATATAACCATTCTACAAGATAATTTTTTACATGTATAGCAAGACAATACTTAAATATTTGAGAGGTTAGCTAAAGTAACTTAAGATCCTGCATTTTGAAAAGTATCTATGAAGATTTTTATGAAAAAAAAAGAAAGGAACAGAATTTCATGAGAAAATCATAAAATTTTAAAATCTGCAAACAGAAGTAAGACTTTTGGCAAAAGTAAATTAAAAAATGTTAATTAGTAGGTACTTTTGATGCAATCCCAAACTGTAATATCACTTGAGAAGCTTGATTAGCTTCTTGAAGGATTGAGATAAGAATTCTAAGATGCTTACTTTTTAGTCAATAATGGAAATACTTGATTTAATAGAGAAGTAGGCAACTTAAGGAAAGGAATTTACTCATCCCAACAATTGTTTTTAAGTAAAGTAATAGAAGTTTTGATTTGTAATTGTGAAATAGCTTGTAGCTGAATATTTTTTCTTCCCGGTGCAATGTTTATAAGGGAAAAGGCTATGCACCAAATAAAACTTCCAGTTAGGAAAAAAACTAGGAAAAGCTATTAGCATAAATGTTCTGCCAGCTCTCTGCACGAGCCTCTAATTAAATGCAAAGGTAGCAAAACAGACTCACACATGTGAAAAGTCAAGAATACTTTCTTTATCCACAGAAAAATAGAAGCAAAACCCCCTTTTTGTAGTCAAAGGGCTCACTTTCAAAGCAAACACACTTTAATGCAGTGAAAAAACAGAAAAAACAAACTCAAAGCAATTAACAAGTGTTCTGGCTTCTGGTAGAAATTTAGTAATTACAAATAACTCTTATTAAATGCATTATTACATTAATAAAGCAGCTCCGTTTATTTCTCTGCTCTCCTGTACTTCAAACACATTCCATACAGCACTTGGTCCATTATCTCTCTCTTAGCCACATTTCTCACATTCCTCTTCCTGTTTCACTTAAACAAGATTTATTTTCCTAACCACATAACTTTGAAAAAACATTAGCACTGACTGAATACAATACAAAATACTTTGGCTTACTTTAGCATGGAAAAAACACATCCATTATTCTTTTTGGCAACGTTGAAACTCCACCCTTCTTCTCCACTGACCCCCTGACGTGCCAAATATATCACTACAATATTTAACCCATTCCGCTCCTTAATATCTTCTTCCAGACCTCTGCTCTCTATGCTTCTGGACCCTTCTGAATTTAGGGTTAACCCAGTGAGCATTTGATTCTCCCTCACTAGATCCTGAACTCATAGCCCCATCCTGTGGCTGGCCTCCCACCTGTTCTACTACCTGTAACCCCGGACCCCCACTACTTCATAAACACTATCTGAATCCGAGTCCTCAATATCTTCATCATCCTCCAACTGATCAGGAGTATGTAAAACACCATCCCCCTCCTCAAGGTCCCTCCCCTCCCCTTGAGGAAAATTAGGGTGAGGTTTATCAGGGAAATGAACATGAAAATTAGCAATCAAACCAGCAGCATCAATGTCATGAGCATCCATCCAAACAGTGAAGTCAGGCCTGCCTCTGGACCATTCCACCTAGTATTGGAGGCTGTCGTTGAACCAACGAGAGTCCAGGATGCTAGTAATGTCCAAGCATTGTAGTGGAATGCGAAGGGCAGCATCTGGATGGGAGGGAGCAGGACCAGTAGGGCACGGAAGTGGGGCCCGAACTGGAGAGTCAGGGGAGACAGGCAGCAATAGTGAGCGATGAAAAACAGGATGCACCCGCATGGAAGAAGGTAGAGTCAAATGGTATGTGACAGGATTGATGACCTTTTCAACAGGGAAAGGCCCAATAAAACGTTGATCTAGCTTGCGGTGAGGTTCCGAAGAAAGGTATTTGGTAGAAAGCCAAACTGGATTGTTAATGGGGGAGTGTCTCTGAGGGAACGGTCGGCAAAGCATTTGTAGTCTTCTTCGGCTTGAGTTAAGGAACGTTGGATGAGTTGATGAACGGCACATAACTCGTTGAGAAAATCACCAGCACGTGGAAACGGCGAATCAGCCGGACTGAGCAGAAACAAACAGGGGTGGAACCCGTAGGTGGCGCAGAACGGTGTGGTCTACGTAGAGGTATGTTCAGAGTTATTAAAGGCAAACTCTGCTACAGAGAGATATTTATACCAATCGTTTTGTCTGTCGTGAACAAAACAACGGAGGTATTGTTGCAGGATGCCAATAACTTTTTCGCTGCCCCCATCGGTTTGGGGGTGATGGGTAGGGAAATCTTGACTTGGAGAGAGATCATGAGTTCTTTCCAGAACTGGGCGGTGAATTGTGGACCGTGGTCAGAGACGATAGTATCGGGTAATCCATGGAGGCAGAAGATATTTTGGATAAATAGGTGAGCTGTGATTTTGGCTGTAGGAATTCGACGACAAGGGATGAAATGAGCCATCTTGGTTAACATGTCCACTACTACAAATATAGCAGTAAACCCTTGGGAAACAGGTAAGCAGGTGAGGAAGTCCATAGAAATGGTACCCCAGGGTCTTTCAGGTGTAGGTAAAGGTTGAAATAATCCCGGAGGGGGTCTGGTGGCGGCTTTGGCTTGGCGACAACGGATACATGAGGTAACATAGGTACTGACATCATGGTGGAGTCTGGGCCACCAAAAGGTACGAGAAATGAGGTGTAGGGTTTTGAAGAAGCCAAAATGCTCGGCGGCGGGATTATGGTGACACTGGTTGAGGATGAGACCTTGGAGTGGACCTGCGGGAACGTAGAGCAGGTCACGGTAGCGGAGCAAGTCGTCAGAGATGGTCCATGGAGAATCAGGTTCTAGATCTTGTTTCCTTTGGGTGACAAAGGGGTCCTGGCATTGCGCTTCCCAGATTCTTTTGAAAAGATCTACTGCAGTGTGGGCAGCTGCGAGCGAGAGGCTGAATGGTATGAAGCGGCGCAGGTTCGTGGTTGTTGGTGTTTTTAGGTTTGCGAGAGAGTGCGTCGGCTTGTGTGTTGTCCCACTTAGAAATGTAGGTAATGCGGAAATCAAATCTGGCAAAGAAGAAGGACCATCGGATTTGTCGCTGGCTTAGTTTCCTGGCAGTTTGGAGAAATTCCACGTTTTTGTGGTCAGTTCTGACCTGTACTTGGTGACGAGCTCCTTCCAGGTGATGTTGCCAGGTTTCAAAAGCAGTCTTGATGGCTAAAAGTTCCTTTTCCCAAATGGTATAGTTCTGTTCGGGAGGTTTTAATTTCCTAGAATAATAGGCACAGGGAAATAAAGGTCCGCCGTCTAGGCGTTGTTGGAGAAATACAGCTCCTACTCCAATGTCAGGGTATTGGAGAATAGGTTCTTGCATGAAAGCTTTTTTGAGATTAAGAAAGGCTTGTTGTTCTCCGGTGCCCCATTGGAATGGAATGTTTTTCTGGAGAAGGCGAGTGAGGGGAGCAGTCAAGGTGGCGAAGTTAGGGATGAAGGTTCAGTAGTAGTTGACAAAACCGAGAAATCATTGGACATCTTTAGCTCGAGCTGGTGGTTGCCATGTTTGCAAGGTGTCGAGTTTGTCGGTGTCCATGGCGATACCTTGAGGGGAAATGTCTACGGAGTCTACGGAGAGGGGCGGCATACAAATCCAATAAATAAATAAACAAACAAACAAACAAACAAACAAATAAATAAATGACATGGCCCAGGAAGTCGATGGCTGTTTGAAAAAATTGGCATTTTTCTAACTTTGCATACAGGTGGTGTTGTCGGAGGCATTGGAGTACTTGTTGTAAGTGGTGTAGGTGAGTTTCTGGTGAAGGAGAATATATCAAAATGTCATCAATGTAGACAATCATGAAGTGGTCAATAAAGTCTTTAAAGATCTCATTCATAAAATGTTGGAATACTGCAGGGGCATTGGTAAGTCCAAAAGACATGACAGTGAATTCAAAATGGCCGTAGCAGGTGGCGAAGGTGGTCTTCCATTCATCACCTTGACGGATGCGAATGAGGTTGTAGACACCTCGTGAGTCGATTTTGGTGAAAATGGTTGCTGTACGGAGGCGGTCCATGAGATCCGAGATTAAAGGGAGAGGGTAGCGGTTGCAAATGGTAATGGAATTGAGTTTATGGTAGTCACAGCAAAGTCTAAGGTCTCTGGTTTTCTTTTTGACAAAAAGTACTGGGGCGGAAAGTGGTGAAGAGGAGGGTTGGATGAAACCTCTGGCAAGGTTCTGGTCAATAAAGTTTTTTAAGGTGGCTGATTCGGGATGAGACATTGAATAGAGGCGTCCAGCAGGGAGTTTGGCGTCGGGTAAGAGGTCAATGGTACAGTCGTAGGGTCGGGGGGGGGGTAACTGGTCTGCTTCTTTCTCATCGAAAACGTTGGCGAAGTCAGCAATCTTTGGAGGGAGGGTGCAGGCGAGTTGGGGAGGAAGTGGAGTAGTAAACGGTGGACAGATGTGGTTGACGCATTGTAGACTTGAGAAGGAAATCTGGTTTTGGGACCACACGATATTGGGATCATGGGTTCTGAGCCATGCTAATCCAAGAACTATAGGAAATTGGATGCCTTTGGTGACATAAAATTGAATAGGTTCTTCGTGGTGTTCAATGGTTAAGGTAAGTGCTTGGGTCTGGAATTTTATTGGTCCGGACAAGAGAACTCCGCCGTCGATAGTTTCAACAATAATAGGAGGTGTGACAGGGCACAATGGGATGGCATAAGAATGAGCGAAGGTCTCATCCATGAAGTTGCTGGTGGCTCCAGAATCCACTAAGGCAATAGCAGGGAGATTTTTGGGTGGGTTTTCTAAGTTCACCTTAGTGGCTAAGGTCAGGTGTCTTGATGGTCTCGTTTCCTCTGTCTTATCATTGTCATTTGGTTTGGTGCCTGCCCGGCCTAAGGTTTGCTTTAGGCCGGGCTCTGGTCGTTTACTGGCAATGTAGCCTGCGGTGTTCGAGACTGGAGTGGACGAAGTGAGACGTCTTCTCTGAGGGCAAGTACTTATCATGTGTCCAGCCTCTCCACAATACATGCATAGGCCTTCCGCTTGACTTTTGGCTCTCTTGGCATCACTCAGGCGAGGTCTGGCCGTACCGAGATCCATTGGTTCGTCTCGAGCGATGTCCGCTGGTCGGTTTCCCGTGTCTGTTAGTATCTGGAAGGGACATCTTGGCACGGAGTTGAAACCGTTGTTTTGCAATCTTTGGCGTGGAGTTGGCACTTTTCTGGTTCTCTCTCCAAACTGGTTTTCGTATCTGGCGGCATGGTCCTAGGCAGATGAGAATTTAGTTTCGATGGTCAAAACAGGTCTCGTAGAGTTCATTTAACATGTTAGGTGTTGGTTGGCGTGTTATCTCATGCACAATTCTGGGTTTCAGGCCATCTTGGAACTGTTCCATAAGGGCTTGCTCATTCCAATTCAGGGGTGTGACTAGTTTCCGGAAGTCGGAGATATACTCCGAGATGGTTTTATTGCCCATGTGCAATTTGCGTAGCTGAGTGATAGTGTTTTGTACACGCATGGAGTCTTGAAATTCTTGTTCTTGTTGAAATGCAGCATAATTTTGCAGGATTGGATCCTGGCCTGCTATAAAGGGCATTGCCCACTCAAATGCAGCACCTTTACACAGGCTTATCATGAAAGAGACTTTCATAGCATCCCTAGCAAAGTCCTCAGGAGACGCGTTAAAGAAATTCTGGCATTCTTGTAGAAATACGTCCAGTTTATCTCTTGCCCCTGTAAAAACGGATGGCTTAGCTAAGTAAATCTTTGGCCTTTGTTGAATGATTATTTGTGGTTGCGCGGGGGGGGGGGCGCCTTGATTTTGTAATGCAATGATTTGCCCTTGTAAAGCAGTCACTGTTTGTGCTAAAAGTTGAACATCATTAGTTAAATTGGCCATCCTGAGCTGGCTGGTTAAATTTCTTAATTAATTCAAAGAGTTGGGAGTTTCAACACTGTTCTGGTTTCTGGTAGAAATTTAGTAATTACAAATAACTCTTATTAAATGCATCATTTCATGAATAAAGCAACTCCGTTTATTCCTCTGCTCTGCTGTACTTCAAACACATTCCATACAGCACTCGGTCCATTATCTCTCTCTTAGCCGCATTTCTCACATTCCTCTTCCTGCTTCACTTAAACAAGATTTATTTTCCTAACCACATAACTTTGAAAAAACAGCAGCACTGACTGAATACAATACAAAATACTTTGGCTTACTTTAGCGTGGCAAAAACACATCCATTATTCTTTTCGGCAACGTTGAAACTCCACCCTTCTTCTCCACTGATCCCCTGACGTGCCAAATACATCACTACAGTATTTAACCATTCCGCTCCTTAATATCTTCTTCCAGACCTCTGCTCTCTACGTTTCTGGACCCTTCTGAATTTAGGGTTAATCCAGCGAGCGTCTGATTCTCCCTCACTAGATCCTGAACTCATAGCCCCATCCTGTGGCTGGCCTCCCACCTGTTCTACTACCTGTAACCCCGGGGGCCCCCCACTACTTCATAAACACTATCTGAATCTGAGTTCTCAATATCTTCATCATTTATTTTATTTATTTATTTATTGGCTAACAATAGTAATAAAAAACATCATATAAATCCAATACTAAAACAACTAAAAAACCCTTATTGTAAAACCAAACATCCCTACAAACAAACATAGCATGCATAAATTGTAAAGGCCTAGGAGGAAAGAATATCTCAGTTCCCCCATGCCTGACGGCAGAGGTGGGTTTTAAGGAGCTTACAAAAGGTAAGGAGGGTGGGGGTAATTCTAATCTCTGGGGGGAGTTGGTTCCAGAGTGCCGGGGCCGCCACAGAGAAGTCTTTTCCCCTGGGCCCCGCCAAACGACATTGTTTTGTTGACGAGACCCGGAGAAGGCCCACTCTGTGGGACCTAACCAGTCACTGGGATTCATGCGGCAGAAGGCGGTCTCATAGATACCCTGGTCCAGTGCCATGAAGGCCTTTATAGGTGATGACCAACACTTTGAATTGTGACCAGACACTGATCGGCAACCAATGCAGACTGCAGAGTGTTGGTGTTACATGAGCGTTTTTGGGAAAGCCCATGATAGCTCTCGCAGCTGCATTCTGCATGATCTGAAGTTTCTGAACACTTTTCAAAGGTAGCCCCATGTAGAGAGCATTACAGTAGTCGAGCCTCGAGGTGATGAGGGCATGAGTGACTGTGAGCAGTGACTCCTGGTCCAAATAAGGCCGCAAATGTTGCACCTGGCGAACCTGGGCAAACGCTCCCCTCACCACAGCTGAAAGATGTTTCTCTAATGTGAGCTGTGGATCGAGGAGAATGCCCAAGTTGCGGACTCTCTCCGAGGGGGGTCAGTAATCCCCCCCCAGGGTGATAGACGGACAGATGGAATTGTCCTTGGGAGGCAAAACCCACAGCCACTCCGTCATATCAGGGTTGAGTTTGAGTCTGTTGACACCCATCCAGGCCCCAACAGCCTCCAGACACCGGCACATCACTTCCACTGCTTCGTTGACTGGACATGGGGTGGAGATGTAAAGCTGGGTGTCATCAGCGTACTGATGATACCTCACCCCATGTCCTTGGATGATCTCACCCAGCGGTTTCATGTAGATATTAAATAGCAGGGGGGAGAGGACCAACCCCTGAGGCACCCCACAAGGGAGAGACCTCGGAGTCGACTTCTGACCCCCCACTAACACCGACTGTGACCGACCGAAGAGGCAGGAGGAGAACCACTGAAGAACAGTGCCTCCCACTCCCAACCCCTCCAGCCGACGCAGAAGGATACCATGGTCGATGGTATCGAAAGCCGCTGAGAGGTCAAGGAGCACCAGGACAGAGGATAAACCCCTGTCCCAGGCCCGCCAGAGATCATCCATCAACGCGACCAAAGCAGTTTCCGTGATGTAACCAGGCCTGAAACCCGACTGCTGGGGACCTAGATAATCGGCTTCTTCCAAGGACCGCTGGAGCTGGAGCGCCACCACCTTCTCAACAACCTTCCCCATAAAGGGAAGGTTGGAAACTGGACAATAGTTATTAAGTACGGTTGGGTCCAGGGAAGACTTCTTGAGGAGGGGGCGTACAAGCGCCTCCTTATAGGGTGCTGGAAAGGACCAACTCTCTGTTCTGTCTGGGTTCCCCCAGACATCAACACCAACTAAAAAGAGTAGCCAGACACGCTGGTAAAAAGCAAAGTCATTTTATATCTTTGAAAAGAAACACAGATAACAAAAACTGTTCTTACAAACTGGAATGCTATGAAGCTTCACAGAAGAGTCACGACGACCAGACAATACAACAGGATTCTTGCTGGCACACACACCAGTGTAGATAATAAAACCCATGCCTCCCCCAAGTTTTCAGCCTTCGAGGCCACAAGCCAGAATCAGAGACGCCAAGGATCGAAGCAAGATCACGGGACTCCCAAAAGATAACTCTCCACAAGACAGGAAGGGCGGGCCTGCCTTTTCAACCTTTCTGAGGAGAACCACACCCAAACCCAGCTGTTGCCTATTAGGGATGGAAATACCTGGCTAATTGTCCCCTTCATTGTGCTGCCCTTCTCTGCCTCATATCTATGATGGCTTGTGCGTTCTCATCTAAGGACTCCAGGCTACTCGCTGGGGAGAGCTCCCCCCCGGGGGTCTCAGGCTGTTCTCCCTCCTCCTCGTCCTGACATTCCTCTTCCCCGTCTGCCTGTTCCTCCTCCTCCTCCTGTTCCTCGTCCTCCCCTTCTGAGCATGGAGCCGGCAGAGTTCCAGCCGTTCCCTGAGGAGCCTCAGGCTGAATCACAACACTCCCCAAGGAAGTGTAGACAATCTCCTGGACCCAGCTCCATGTCACCTCCCTGCTGGCCGAAACCAGCCAGGAGGGACACAGATCCAGTAAGCAGGTGGTGGAACGCACAGCTCCAATGGCCTTGTCCACTTCATCAGGTGTCACCAGATCAAACTCTTCCCAGACAGGTGGACAAGTACGGGCCCCAGTCACCTCGACTGACTCATTGACAGTCGACTCTGCTTTCCAATCAGAGTCGAGGTTCACCCGGATCCGAGCGATTCTATCAGCGAAAAATGAGTTAAAGTCCTCGGCACTCCTCTGCAAGGGCTCCCCAACTCCCCCCTGGTTAAGAAGGGAGCGGGTCACCCTAAACAGAGCGGCCGGGCGAGATTCCGCTGATGCAATCAAGACGACATGGTACGCGCATCTTGCCGCCTTGAGCGCCACTTTGTAAGTCTTAATATGAGCTCTTAAAAAGTGTTCGATCAGATTCAGACTTACTCTTCCTCCATCGCTTCTCTAGACGTCTCTTCTGGCGTTTCATCTCCCGGAGCTCCTCGTTGAACCATGGTGGTCTATGGGGTCTAGTGCCACAGAGAGGTCCCAACGGCGCAATCCGGGCGAGAGCCTCCGCTGCAGCCTTGTTCCAGGCCTCAGCAAGAGACTCTGCCGAACTGTGGATGAGTGTATCTGGAATAACCCCAAGTGCCCTCTGAAAGCCCTCTGGGTCCATCAGGCATCTGGGGCGGTACTTCTTAATCGGTTCCCCCTCCCTGCGGGGAAGGATTGGAGCCAGAAAGTTAAGCTGCAGTAGAAAATGAACTGACCATGACAAAGGCAGCACTTCTAAGCCCCTTAGTCTCAGATCATTACTCAATTGCTCAGAGAGGAATACCATGTCGGGTGCATGCCCCCCCCTCGTGAATTGGACCCACACTCCTTGAGTCAGGTCCATGGCTGTCACGGTGGCCATGAACTGCTGTGCTAGCTCAGAGGATTCGCAGAGTGATGGCAAATTGAAGTCCTCCAGGACAATGAGTCCGGGGGAACTCCACCACCAGCAGGGCTGTTGACACGCAGCTGGGAGGCAGGTACATGAGCAACAAGCCCACCTGAACCCCTAAGTCCAACTTCACCAGGAGGGACTCGCAACCCGTGATCTCTGGAGCAATGAGTCTACGCAGGCACAGGCTCTCCCTGGCTATAATAGCCACTCCTCCCCTCCTTCCCTGGGGTCGAGGCTGATGCCATATCCGAAACCCGGCTGGGCAGATTTCAGAGAGAGGAACTCCTCCCTCCGGGCCTAGACAGGTTTCAGTCACACAAGCCAGGTCGGCCTCCTCATCCAGGATCAAATCCCGGATGAGGAGAGCTTTATTTACCACCGACCTGACATTGAGTAGCAACATCTTGAGCCCAGGGCCAGAATTACACTGATCACCAGTGCCTTGAGTTAAGCTCATGGAGCCAGAAAAAGGGATTGCTACTAAGCAGCGATCCCTCTTTCCCCTGGAACAGCTAGCTCATTGGCTTCTGCCATACCTGCCTCTCCCCAGCAAAACCGGGATATTTTGACCCTCTGCCACCCCAGAGATAAGTGTCCCCCCACCTCCTGCCCTTCTAGCATCAGGTGTGCCTGAAATTTCATTCATATCATATTCATTCATTTCATACATATTATAATCCCACCCACCCACCCCATTCCATCTATCACCCCCTCCCATTCATTTCCATTCACAATATTCCATTCATTCCAATAATTACTAACATAATCCCATTCATTCATTCATACCATAAATAAATTAATCCCTAAAAATAGTTAAAAAGTTAAAAATATATAATACATATACCAGAAATATAAAAATATAAAAATAGCCTAGATGTAATTGATTTGCTAACAGTTCTTAAAAAGAAGAGCATAAAACAACAGCAGCAGCAAGAGGGCGCCAAACTCAAAGTTTAGTAAGCTGGTTCATTCTCAAAGTTATAAAAGTTCTAAGAAGTTAAATATATATATTGGTTAAGTTCAAAAGGTCCAATGCCAATGTCTAGATTTTAAAGTGCAATAATAGAATGGTCTTCTTAATGCTGCCCACTTCCATTGACTAGCAGTCTGAGGATATATCTCTTTACTTTGTTTGGGATTATTATCATATCATAACGTATTATTACACCCGCCCCAAATAATCATCAATTAACTCCCCCAATAATTTAAATTAAGATATAGATATAGAATTAAATTAATTAAGATATAGAATTAAAATATGGCATTAAAATACAAATTAATACTAATTAATTATCAATTACTCTAAAACTAGTACTAGATACCAAATTATTAAATATTTTTTTAAAAAACCAAAATGCAGGGGAAAAGTCAGTTAAAAATCAATTAGTTAGCAGTTCTTAGGTAATCAACAGCTAGGTGGCGCCAGACTCTGAATCAATTAAGTTCTGGAAAAGTCCAGCATAAATGTCCAAGTCTTTAAATAATGAGTCCCTGGGAAAAAAAGATCTCTTTAGTGCCGTCCGCTGCCACCGCCTGGCACTCCCAGTTCATAAATTGTGTCTCAAATTATTATTAACTTGGACCCCTGCGTCTCTACAGCTCCCCCGGCTCTTGGTGTTCACTCCGATCGCCCTGTGGTAGTTACTGTTCTTACTGGGCAACATCTCCAGTTCTCCACACTCCCATCTCACCGCGATCCCGCACAGTCTCTCAGTAATGCCGAACAGCCTCAGAACAGCTCCTCGCCCTCTCCTTAGCCTCGGCCTTCCCTCTCTCTCTGCCGTAACCTCCTTTCCCTCGATAATGACAGCCCCCTTGGTAATGACAGTTCCAGCATAGTCCTTCACTCCGATGGCTCCAACGGTCCTTCCGATGCCAGACACCCCCACCATTTGGCGCCACAACCTCTCAGGTCTGTCCGTCTGTCTGTCTGTCTTGGTCTTAAAGCCCAGCTCTCGCTCTCTGCTCCTCGCTTGCTTGAGGCGGCTACACGATTAAATGGCGGCCGCCATTTTCCGAATCCCAGCTGATCGAGTCCGGCAGCGAAAAGATGATCAGGAACACCACGGGGAGATAAAGCACACAGCATACAGCTTTTCCGAGACATACAGGTCTTCTCTCTGGCTTGATCTTGCAGCCCAGCTCTCAGTCTCTGTCCCTTGATCACTAGCGGCAGCTTGCGGCGGCTGCAGAATTAGATGGCAGCCACCATTTTCCGAGTTACAGCTGATCGAGTTCCGATGTCTCTATGGTAAAAAAATGACTGAAAGCGCTACAGAGAAATACGGGATGCAGCTCTTCCGAAGCAGAAGCTTCTCACCTCACTGTAGTTACAACAGGCTGCTAACCTAAACAGAATTTTTTTCCTGTATTTAATGGTGTTTTGCCGTAGTCCGGTGGAGCAGCAGTCTCCCACTGCTTCCTGCTACCCCACCGGAACCAGAAATATCATCCTCCAACTGATCAGGAGTATGTACAACAACAAGCAGCTGTGAAGTCATCACAGCTACTCTACTTCAGACATTGTCCAACTCACATGTTTAACAATGATTTACATTCAGAATCCTGATATCAAAGCACAGAGTCCTTGGAGAATCTGGAGAGTCAAGCCCCATCCACTATCACAAATAGATAATCTTCCACACTGAGAGGCCGGCACGCTGCCCATTTAACAGCAGCCCTAATTAGTTGAACCACACCCAACCCCAGGTGAACTCTCTTATCTCTTGTAATACCTACGTAGCTGCTCTCTTCTATTCATAGCCCTTCGCAAGCGTGCGTCTATAATTGCTGCTTCATCAGAGTCCAGTGAAGATAAGGATGATGATGAATGGCTTCCAAATTGGCTGTGTGCCATGATCCCCTCTGAGGGTCCCATTTCACAGTCACTCCCTGCTTCTGACGATACTTCACTGTCCAAAGCAGTCGGCAGTAAAACAGGCCTTTGACACTGGGAGGATTCACCCACATCCACCCCACATTTCTTGGGGCAGGAGCTTTCCCAGAACCAACCACAACAATAAAGATGAGTAAATGCAAAAATCTCTTAAAGTTTAAGCCACTGAGAATTTTCATAGAGTATGCCGTGTGCTTTCCATTGTAACTTAGTAAGACTATTTTAACAAAGACTATTTTGCCTTGTTGCAAAATTTTCTGATACCTCTGTATGATTGAGAATTATTTTAAAACTACTGGAAAAGTAAATTTCTCGTTATCCTTGTCAGAAAGGTATGGTCAAAATCTTTCTTCCAAATCATCTATCATTAATTGTTAATCATTTGGAATTTAATTTAAGTGACTTCAAACATGGAATTTTTCTGAGAATCATTACCTCTGTCAGAAGCTCTACAAATGTTCTTAAAATGTTTCTGTGTATCAATGCTGTAAAACTTTTCTTGGGGTTTTCCATCTTACCTCATGACTGTACCTAACAAACTATTTTTATGACTAGAATTCATTTCTCTACAAATTTTAATCATTGCAGCCAATTCTGGATTCATGCTTAACTCTATGATAGCTGTTCTCCATTCAGAAGTAACTTTTTCTTTAGCAAACTTAATTAATGTAATTTGTGCTTTTTGGTTATCAATTTGAAGATTTAAAGAACTTTCTGAAAATCCTTAAAGGCACTTTCAGAAGAAATTTGTAAACCTGATGCAGAAGGAACAGTTTTTATATTTGCACGAATTGCATCAGTGGAAATTCGAGCACTTTCTTGAGCAAGATCAAAACCCAGATCTTTTTCTAATTCTTCCTCTTGAATTTTTTGAATCAGACCAGTATTTTTTACTACTGGAGAAGATTCATGTAATAGCACTGAAGCCTTAGGGGACACTATTTGAAAAGTATTATATGAAAGTATGACAGAAGGAGAGAGATTTCTACTAAGTCCTTCTGTCTTCTGATTTAATGCATTAACCTTTTCTACTGCATAATGACCAAGAAGCCAGCATTGGATTATTTCTACAGCTGTATGAGCCAAGATGGAGGACAGGCATCACTGACTCTAAAGAGCTCCTCCAAAAGTAAACAGGTTCTCTTTTTTAACTCATTTATATTTTTAAATTTTAAACTTAATTTTAATTTATTTTAAACTTTTAACTCCATTTTTACATTTTAACATTTTAACAAAATATTTTATACTTTTAATTCATTTAAAAAAAAAACTTTTTAAAATCCATACCGGGTGGAATGTGTCCGTAGCAGTTCCTCTTGGCTTTATTATTTATTCATTTCTATCAAAGTAGGTATTGTTATTATGGGATTTTCAATTATAAAAGTCAAATCATCAGCGAAGGCTTGCACTTTATAAGTTTCTTTTCCTATAGTTAATCCTTGAATTTTATTATTTGCTCTTATCTTTATCAATAAAACTTCCAAAGTTAAAATAAATAATAAAGGTGAAAGAGGACAACCCTGTCACACCTTTAAAAATTTTGAATTTTTCTAATTGCTCATTGTTTAATATAATTTTTGCTGTCTGGTTTGAATATATCGCATCTATAACATTTACAAATTTTGTTCCAAAATTCATTGTATTTAATTGCATGAGCCAGGGTGGCGCAGCAGATAGAGTACTGTATTGCAGGCCACTGAAGCTGACTGTAGATCTGAAGGTCAGCGGTTCAGATCTCATCACTGGCTCAAGGTTGACTCAGCCTTCCATCCTTCCGAGGTGGGTAAAATGAGGACCCGGATTGTGGGGGCAATAGCCTAGCTCTGTTAAAAAGTGCTATTGCTAACATGTTGTAAGCCGCCCTGAGTCTAAGGGAAAGGGCGGCATAAAAATTAAATAAATAAATAAAATAAATAAATAAATTTTAATAAATGTCCAATCTACATTATCAAAAGCTTTTTTAGCATCTAGGAACATTAATGACATTTGTCTTCCTGGGTGTTGTTCATAAAATTCTAAAGTATTTATGATCATTTTTAAATTATTTTTTATTTGTCTGCCTGGTAGAAAACCATTTTGATTTTCATGAATCTTCTCATCTAAACTCTTTTTGAGTCTTGATGCATAAATTGAAGTAAAAATTTTATAGTCAACATTTAGTAAAGATATAGGCCTATAATTTTGTATGTTATCTTTATCTGAGTCTGTTTTATATATCAATGTTATTAAAGATTCTGACCAGGATTTTGGAATTTTCCCATCCATTATGATCCAATTAAATATTTCTAACATATTTGTCATTGTAACGTCACTTTCAATTTTATACCATTCTGCCGGTATAGCATCTGGTCCGGTAGCTTTGTTGTTGTTTTTATTTTTAAATATTGTTTTAAGTTCAGTTATTGTAAATGGGCTATTTAAACTTATCTGCTGTTCTTCTGATAATTGAGGTAAGTCTAATGAGTTCAAATATTTAAAAATCTCATCTTCTTTTACTTCCTCTTTTTTATATAATTCTTTATAAAATTCCTGTACTATTATTGCTTTTTCATCTGTTTGATATTTTACTATTCCTTTGCTGTCTACTACTTTCTTTATTATTTTTGATTGTCTATTCTTTCTTCATTTATATGCAAGCCACCTTCCTGGTTTATTGGCATGTTGAAAATACTGCAGTTTGGCTCTTTTAATTTTTTCGGCTATTTGATTTTGTTCTATAAGTTTTATTTTATGTCTAACTAGATCTATTTTTCTTTTTGTTTCTCGGTCTCCTGAGTTGTGTTGTAAAACCACTTCTAGTTGTTTTAGTTCTTTCTCTAGTTGCTCATATTCTATCTTCTATATTCTATCCTCCGGGTTCGGCGTTCGGGAGGCCGCTGGGAAGCCCCGCCGCCCGGCTGTCACCTTTTAAAACAGCCTGGGGGTTTCCCAGCGTCCTACTAAACCCAAATGCCAAACCCGAACTTCCAGGTTCGGCATTGGGAGGCTGCCGAGAAGCCCCCCGGCTGTTTTAAAAGGTGACAGCTGGGCGGCGGGGCTTCCCAGCGGCCTCCCGAACGCCGAACCCGGAGGTTTGGCAAAGGTTCGGGGTTCGGGAGGCTGCTGGGAAGCCCTGCAGCCCGGCTGTCACCTTTTAAAACAGCCGGAGGGCTTCCCAGCAGCCTCCTGAACCCGAACGCCAAACCCGAACTTCCGGATTCGACGTTGGGAGGCCTCCAAGAAGCCCCCCCGGCTGTTTTAAAAGGTGACAGCCGGGCTGCGGGGCTTCCCAGCGGCCTCCTGAACGCCGAATCCGGAAGTTTGGAAAAAGTTCAGGGTTCAGGAGGCTGCTGGGAAGCCCCGCAGCCCGGCTGTCACCTTTTAAAACAGCCGGGGGGCTTCCCAGCAGGTCCTCCTGCTCCCCCCCGAGCCGAAAACCCAAAGGCGGTCTGCCGCCGCCGGCTTGAGCCAGGAGTCAGGCAGGGCATGGAGGAATGGGAAGCTCAAACGCCGGCGGCTTCAGCTTCCCATTCCTCTATGCACTTCGCCCTGCCTGCCTCCTGGCTCAAGCGGGCGGCGGCAGACCGCCTTTGGGTTTTCGGCTCAGGGGGGAGCAGGAGGACCTTCCTAACTCCCTCCCCCTGAGCTGAAAACCCAAAGGTGGTCTGCCGCCACCCACTTGAGCCAGGAGGCAGGCAGGGCGAAGTGCATGGAGGAATGGGAAGCTGAAGCCGCCGGTGTTTGAGCTTCCCATTCCTCCACGCCCTGCCTGCCTCCTGGTTCAAGCGGGCGGCGGCAGACCACCTTTGGATTTTTGGCTCAGGGGGGAAAGAGTTAGGAAGGTCCTCCTGCTCCCCCCGAGCCGAAAACCCAAAGGCGGTCTGCCGCCGCCGGCTTGAGCCAGGAGGCAGGTAGGGCGAAGTGTGTGGAGGGGAAGGATGCTCCGGTTTCCCGGGCGGGGGCGGTGAGTGCTCGGAGGGGGCACAGCCCGGAGCAAGACTTGGCCTCCGCCGTGGCTGCTGCCCGCCTGCTTCTCTTTCCCTCCTTCTCCGCGGTGCTTGGTGAGCGGAGATTCCGCTTTGCTTCCCTCCCTCCCTTCCTCTGCAGACCCAGAGACAAAACAAACAGAAAGGAGGCGTGGAGTGGGGGAGCCGCCTGGCTGAGTGCTCGCAGCTAGCAGGCGGCAGCGGGAGACAAAAAGCAGGCCAGTGCCTGGCTCCTGCCTCTCCGGGGCCACCGACCGAGCGGAGCAGCGGCGCGGACGGCCCGCAGCCAGGGTGGGGGAAGCGGGACACGCATTGCCGGCTCGTCCCGTTCTGTGGCGCACACAAGTTAACCAGGCGAGCAGGAGGACCTTCCTAACTCCCTCCCCCCGAGCCAAAAACCCAAAGGCGGTCTGCCGCCACCCACTTGAGCCAGGAGGCAGGCAGGGCGAAGTGCATGGAGGAATGGGAAGCTGAAGCTGCCGGCGTTTGAGCTTCCCATTCCTCCACGCGCTGCCTGTCATCCTGGCTGAAGTGGGTGGTAGCAGACCGCCTTTGGGTTTTCGGCTCGGGGGGAGGGGGTTAGGAAGGTCCTCCTGCTGCCCCTCGAGCCGAAAACCCAAAGGCGGTCTGCCACCGCCGGCTTGAGCCAGGAGGCATTCAGGGCGAAGTGCGTGGAGGGGAAGGATGCTCCAGTTTCCCAGGCGGGGGCAGTGAGCGTTCAGAGGGGGCACAGTCTGGAGCGAGACATGGTCTCCGCCGCGGCTGCTGCCCACCTGCTTCTCTCTCCCTCCTTCCCGGCGGCGCTTGGTGAGTGGAGATTCCGCTCTGCTTCCCTCCCTCCCTCCCTCCGCAGACCCAGAGACAAAACAAACAGAAAGGAGGCGCGGAGCAGGGGGAGCCACCTGGCAGAGCGCTCGCAGCCAGTGGGCGGCGGCGGCAGCGGGGGACAAAAAGCAGGCCAGCGCCCGGCTCCTGCCTCTCCGGGGCCGCCGATCAAATGGAGCAGTGGCACGGATGGCCTGCAGCCAGGGTGGGGGAGGTGGGGCACGCATCGCCGGCTCGTCCCATTCTGCAGCGCACACAAGGTAACCAGGCGAGCAGGAGGACCTTCCTAACTCCCTCCCCCCGAGCCCAAAACCCAAAGGCGGTCTGCCGCCACCCGCTTGAGCCAGGAGGCAGGCAGGGTGAAGTGCATGGAGGAATGGAAAGCTGAAGCCGCCGGCATTTGAGCTTCCCATTCCTCGACGCCCTGCCTGTCATCCTAGCTCAAGCGGGCGGCGGCAGACCGCCTTTGGGTTTTTGGCTGGGGGGAGGACACCTTCCTGACTGCATGGCATCCTGCATGCAGGATGACATGCATGGCAAAGTGGCAGGGAGGATTGGGAGCCTCAAGCCTCCTTCGGTGATGGCGTCCGGTTTCTGATTTTTGGGCTTGCACGCATTAATCGCTTTTCCATTGATTCCTATGGGAAACAATGTTTCGTCTTACGAACTTTTCACCTTACGAACCTCCTCCCAGCACCTATTAAGTTCGTAAGACGAGGTATTACTGTATTGTTTTCTTTTTCATATCTTTCTTTTTACCCGAATGATCTAAAGATCTATTTGAAATTGCATTAAATTCACCAATTATAATCATATTTTCAATATTTAATTCATTTATCTTTTGATGTAATTATTTACAGAATTCCATTTGTTTGTCATTGGGTGCATAAATAGAGACAATAATAAGAGGTTTTGGATCAATATTCAATTGTACAATTAGTATCCTACCTTCCTGATCAGTATATAATTGTTTGGAGTGTATTGAATTTTCAATATACATTGCGATACCTATTTTTTTAAAAATTGCTAAGATAGCATACATATTCCCTATTTTTGGATTATATAACAATTTTCTATTAGTTTTTTTAATATGGACTTCTTGTAAGATCATTATCTGTGCTTTTTGATTTTTAAGCTTGGAGAATATTTGATTTCTTTTTCTTGGTTCATTAAATCCATTTACGTTTACTGAAAATATTTTCATGTCTTCTGACATGATTATTTATAATACTTCTTGGTTTCTTTAGATTCTTGCTGTGGTTGTTTTCTTCTTGCACCCGAGTCTTCCTCTTTTCCCTGTCTGGTGGCCCCCAGCTCATCTTCTTTCCTTATAGACACTTCCTTTATTGGTTGTTCAAATTTACATATGCCACTTGTTTCATAGAATTCTCTGGCGTCTTCAATGTTCTCTAATTTTACTCTTTGAGGACTTCCGGTCTGGAGGAGTTCTAAGTGAAAGTTTTTTTCTTTTTCAATAAGGCGAAGGTGAAAGTTTTTTCCTTTTTTGGATTCATCCGCAAATAACAGCCAGATCTAATTTTTTCACTTTCATTTTTTCCATCTTGCACCTGAACTTTGGAACTTAAAAATATTTTTTTCTACTTTATGGATTAACAAAATAATTCAAGCTTGACATGACTATTTAGAAAATTTAAATTGCTAAAGAAACTTGTAATGATGAATAGAATTCGTTTTTGATAGATTGCTAAAAATATAGTGTTCCGGGCTTAAATTTTGATAGCGGAGGAACACAGTCCTGCTGCCTTTTTTCTCATCTTGTTGTTTTTTTTCACAACAATGAAATAACTCAATAACTACAAAATAAATGGAAAATAGAAGGAACTGAAACCTTTCCTTTGGATTATTTACTCCTGGATTAACCTATTTGGATTACTTGCTGAGCGTTTTTGGATTATTTGCTGACTGCCTTTGGATTATTTGCTGAGAACTTTTTAACACCTGCCTTGCTGTACGAATTTTAACCTGACTCCATCTTGGGATTTGTTTCTCTGCTTTTATCCTGAACTTGGAAAATAAACTGACTTTATTTTAAACACAAGAAATCTACTAATTTGACTTTCCCTTTGAACTTGAAATTGGAATTAAACAAAACTTTATACTTTGATATTTGGATTTACATCCTTACTCTTCAGCACAACTACTGGACCTATAAGAAGAACATAAGTATATAACATTTATATTGTGTCTCTTGAATAATTATTTCTTTTTTTCCTGATCTCTCCTTGATTCTTTTCTTTCTCTTTTCTTCTGTGTACTGCTAGTTTTAAAAGAAACCTGATTTGAAACATATGCATTGTTAACAAACCTTGGTTCCCTGCTCTATTCTAATTAGTTGAACTAAAATATTACCTCCTTTTTGTTTTTTCTCTCCCCTAAAACAATTCCCCCCACTCTCTTTATTAATTTTCTCCTCTCTCTTCTCTCCTCCTCCTTTTTTCTTTTTATAATTTCTTTTCTTTCTTTTATCTACTTTGTCCTCCTACCAGATTACTTACTTTTCACTTACTTTAAAAAAAAAAAAAAAGTTTCACACCTGCTCTTTTTGGCATTGCATATTTAGAGTTTTAAAAAAAAATCACAATAATTTTGTTGGTAATTGTTGGTAACTGAATTGGTATATATAGTTATATTTTAAGGGAAATTGTCAAAAAATAGATTGACAGATTTGGAATTTATACGAATTCTTTTCTTTTTACTACATATAATTTGAAATCAATTTAAACCAATTCAAATTTTAAAGAGTGAGTTCAAATTTGACAATGTCAAATACTTCAACCTTTGTTAAAACGGTTAAAAAACAAACTACAGCAACAATTCCCTCTCCACAAGGGTCACCGCATCCTTCCCCGTCGCACCAGGTGTTAACCATGTCTACCAAGGACAAAGACAAAGAAAAACTAACGCAGTCCAATTTTGCAACACTACAAGAAACTTTGAACACTTTGAAGGACTTTATGTTTAAATCCCAAGAGGAAGCCACCCAACAAAGAGAGGCCATAAAAGAGGATGCAACACAACAAAGAGAAGCTATAAAAGCAGACCTGGCGGAATTTAAAATGGAGATGGCCCAATTGAAAGTTGATATGGGTGAGATGAAAGACCAGATAAAGGAGATTCAACAAACACTACAAGAAAGTGATGACCGAGTTAAAAAAGTTGAAGAGAAATCTGACAAAAATGAAAAAAGAATGGACTACCTTGAAGGGAGAGCTGATGCAAGATACAGAAGATATGATGAATCAATCACTCAGTTGGAGATGCAACGAGCTTCGTATGGACTTCGATTTCAGAATATAAAAGAGGAAAAAGATGAAGACTTAAAAATGACTATGGCTGAAACTATTGGAGGAATACTCCAAGAGGATCCCACAGCACTACTGAAAGAAATCGATGAAGTTTACAGAATCTCGAATAGCTACATTCGTCGCCACAACCTCCCAAGAGAGATACACATCAAATTCACAAGAAAAGCTCTGCGAGATGACATACTTCATTGGTCAAGAAATGCCAAACTCCAACATCAAGGAGCTGAAATAAAAATATTAAAACAAGTTCCAAGAAGTGTCAGAGAAAGCAGAAGAGATTACCACTTTCTAACCAGAATTTTGATCAAAGAAAACATAACCTACCGTTGGCTTATTCCACAAGGTCTTTCTCTGACATGGCGTTCTACTAGATACAAACTGGAAAATGTAGAACAAGCTATGTACTTTTTTGAAAATAGTGGCATCAGCCGCTTGGACCATGCAAACAAGCAACAAGTGGTTGAACAACAACCAGTTCAACAACAACCAGGGGAAAAATTAACAACTCAGCAAGAAGAAGATTTGGGGGCTACTGCTCAGGTAATAGAGCAGGACCAAGGTGCCAGAAGAGTTCAACCTCAGCGAGAAACAAAAAAACCCATCAAATTACAATAAGTAAAGATTTAAAAATCTTTTCTGTAAACGTCAATGGACTTAATGAACCAAGGAAAAGGAAACAAAATTTTTCTAAAATTAGAAATCAAAATGCTCAAATTACAATATTACAAGAAGTGCATATTAAAAAAAATGACCAAAAATTACTGTTGAACCCAAAAATTGGAAAAATGTATGCTGCATTAGCAGATTAAAAAAAAAGAGGTGTAGTGATGTATGTTGAGAATTCTATAAATTCCAAACAAATATTTAAGGATAATGAGGGTAGAATATTGATTGTACAAGTTGATATTGAACCTAGACCTCTAGCTGTTGTTTCTATTTATGCCCCTAACGAAGATCAAATGACATTTTATAAAAATTTACACCAAACAATAATAGACCTAGCTATTGAAAATGTATTAATAATAGGTGATTTTAATGCTATTGCGAACAGACAATTAGACCATTCAGGGGGGGAGGTAACAACAAAAGGAAAAGAAGCAAAAAAACAAGAAGGAATCTGCTACCTAGTACCTTTCAAAAAATGAAAGCGGAATTATTGATAAATGATATTTGGAGGGAAAGATACCCCCATAAGAGACAATATACTTTCTACTCTAACCCCCACAAAATATGGACAAGAATAGACATGGTATGGGCACCAAAAACGGTTGCAGAACAAATAAGAGATGTAGAGATAGACGTTAATACATGGGCCGATCACAATCCAATAGTGGTTTTTATGAGAATGAATAACAAACAGAATAATTGGCGGATGAATAGAAATATATTGAATGATAAGAAATATAAGGATTGGATCGAAAAGGAATTAAAAATATTTTTTGAAATCAACAAAACTTCAGAAACTACACCACAGAATTTATGGGATACAGCTAAAGCTTATATAAGAGGATTAACAATATCTTACATTGCAAAATATAACAAGGAAAATAAATTAAAGTATGCACAATTAATAAATGAATTGAAACAATTAGAATTTTTATCACAGCAACACATTAAGAACAGAGACTTAAAAACAGAAATAAATGTAATTAAACATAAAATCAGAATCATAGAACAAAACCAAATAACTGAAAAAATTAAAAGAGCAAAGCAACACTACTTTGAACATGCAAATAAACCAGGCAGATGGTTAGCATATAAACTTAGAAAACAGTGCCAATCAAAATTAATTAAAAAACTAGAAGACAAAGATGGTACAATAAAATATGATACAGAAGGAAAGGCAGACATTGTGTATAATTTTTATAAAGATCTATATGCCAAAGATAATGTTAGCGAAGATGAAGTCTTTAATTACTTACAAGCTTCAAAATTACCACAAATAACAGAAGACCAACAGGCCACCATGGATGGACCAATAACAATGGAAGAACTCCTAACAACAATTAAAAAACAGAAAAGCAACAAGGCCACAGGCCCAGACGCCATACCCGCAGAATGGTACAAGATAGAAAATGAAACAATAAGAAACCACATGTTAGAAACCTTCAATTTATGTAGACTTGAGGGTAAAATTCCCAAATCTTGGTCAGAATCACTGACAACTTTAATACACAAACAGGGCACAGATCCAGAAAAAATTAAAAATTATAGGCCTATATCATTATTAAATGTAGATTATAAGATATTTATTGCCATTTATGCAGACAGACTCAAAAGAGTTATAAATGGAATAATACACTAAGACCAAAATGGGTTTCTACCAGGGAGACAAATTAAAAACAATCTTAGAACGGTAATAAATACACTAGAGTATTATGAACAATATCCAGGCAAGACGGCATCTTTAATGTTTCTAGATGCTCAAAAGGCCTTTGATAACGTCAATTGGATATTCATAAAAATGCAATTAAATAAAATGAGATTTGGCCCAAAATTTGTTAACCTAATAGATACTATATATTCAAAACAAACAACTAACATAATATTGAACAACAATCAATTACCAACACTTGATATAAATAAGGGAGTCCGTCAAGGTTGCCCTATATCACCATTGTTATTTATCATGATTCTTGAAACTTTATTAATTAAAATAAGAGCGGATCCTAAAATAAAAGGTTTAACTGTAGGAGACGAAACTTATAAAGTCCAAGCCTTTGCAGATGACCTAACGTTCATAATTGAAGAACCGATAACAACAGTTCCTACTTTACTGCAAGCCATTGAACAATATGGAAAGGTAGCAGGTTTAAAGATAAACAAAAGCAAAACACATTTTTTGACTAAAAATATGAACAAAACACAAGAAACTAAATTAGAAAGCATCTCTGGAATAAAGACTGTAAAAAAAGTAAAATACTTGGGAATAAATTTAACAGCGAAAACAATAACATTAAAAAATGATAATTATACAAAATTACAAACAGAAATTAAAAAAAATTTAGCAATGTGGAATAATCTGAAAATATCTTTTTTAGGAAGAATTGCAACAATTAAGATGAATATTTTACCCAAGGTTTTATTTCTTTTCCAGGTAATTCCAATAAATCCAGGGGGAATTTTTTTTAAAACTTTAACAAACCTAGTTAAAAAATTCATATGGCAAGGGAAAAAAGCAAGGATAAAAATGAATTGCTTAGAAGATATCAAAGAAAGAGGAGGATTCGGCCTTCCAAATTGGAAATTATACTATCAGGCTGCTGCATTAACATGGCTTAGAGAGTGGATAATTCTAGACAACAAAAGAATACTAAACTTAGAAGGACATGATCTAATGCTTGGATGGCACGCATTTATATGGTATGATAAGGAAAAAAACCATTCATATTTTAAAAGGCATACATTAAGGAAGTAGCTACTAGAAGTCTGGAAAGACATAAAGAAAAATCACTTTTTAAATATCCCAGAATGGCTAGCTCCCCTAGAAGCAATAACGCATCCAAAGTCTATAAAAGACAAGAAAATAACTTATAGATATAAAGAATTACTAAATGACCAGATGAAGCTAAAATCTAGGATTGAATTACAAGAAGAAGGGATAATAATAGACTGGTGGCATTATGCCCAGATCCGATCTAGATACCAGAAGGATAAAACTCTTTATATTTTTAATAAAAGTAAGAATCTCTTAAGTAATCTAATTACTACCAATCCAATAAAAATGATAGGGAAAATATATAAATTTCTCATCGCTCATAAAAATATAGAGTTGACTTTAAAAGATACTATGATAAGATGGGGTAGAAATATTGGCAAGGAAATAGACATAGATACATGGGAGAAAGTTTGGATTAATAACTGGAAAATGACCAAATCAGTTTCATTAAAAGAAAATCAAATCAAAATGTTCTACAGATGGCATCTCCCACCAAATAGGATAGCAAAAATGTTTCCCAAAACATCCCCATTATGCTGGAAATGTAAGAAGGATATAGGAACCTATTACCATCAATGGTGGACATGTGGTAAAGCTAAAATATATTGGAAGATGATTGAGAAAATATTAAAAGAAATAATAAAGCAAGATATAGATAATACCCCGGAATTTTACTTATTAGGTGTTACCAATCAGACTTACAAGAAAGAAATTCTTTACTTAATTATACACATATTAACTGCGGCTAGAATAATGTATGCGCAAAATTGGAAGGGGGAGGAAATCCCCAAGGAAGAAGAAGTTATAGCTAAAATATTAGATTGCGCTGAAATGGACATGATGACAAGAAGATTAAATGATCAAGAAGATACTAAATTCTATGAAACATGGAACAATGTTTATAAATGGATAGATAAGAAAAAATAAGATATGCACATTTATTTTTACTTAACTTTCTGCATTTGTTTTTACCCAGGTGATAACAATATTAATACTAGTTTAAATGTATTTTTTGATGATTATGACATAGTAGTTTACGCATAAGTAACATATTAAGAATTTTGGTCTATATATGTATAATAGTTGAAATTAGTTTAAACGTTTTGTTTGATGAATATGGCATCTTACTACATTTAAGGTATTTTTTGATGACTATGTTATACTAAATTCACCTAATATTTACAGTGTATTCAAGATTTATAAAACTTTAACTCAAATTTACTAAACCTTATAACATTTAACATATATTCAACTATGTATTCTTTTTCTGTACTTGAATGTATACTTTCAAAAGAAGCGGGGGAAGTACACCCCCACCTTATGTTTAGTGTTTGTATGTGTGTCTGTTTATTTTATGAAAATTAATAAAAAAATTGAAAAAAAAATAATTTTACTCTTTGAGATTGCCAGTAGAAAGAGAGACCTTCTGGTATAAACCAGCGGAAGATGATATTTTCTTTAATTAGTGTTTTGGTCAGGAAATAGTATTCCCTTCTGCTTTCTCATATTCTTTTTGGAACTTGTTTTAGTATTGTAATTTCTTTTCCTTTATCTTGAAGTTTTTCGTTCCTTGTCCACTTCAAAATATCATCTCTTATAGTTTTTCTCACAAATTTGATGTGGACTTCTCTCGGTAGGTTATGTCTTCGGACGTAGCTAGTTTGCACTCTATAAAGTTCATCCATTTCTTTTATTAGTTCCAGTGGATCCACCTGAAGGATTCGTCCTATAATTTCTGCCATTTTTGCTTGAAGATCTTCATCTTTTTCTTCAGTTATATTCAGGAATCTCAAGCCGTAAGATGCACGTTGTAACTCTTAAGTGTGTAATTGATTCGTCGTATCCTTTATTTGGAAAGTTGGTTCTGTCTTCAAAATCATCTATTATTTGTCCACCTTTTCTATTTTCCCTTCTACTGTCTTAATTCTTTGTTCGTTTTCTTTCAAAGTCTGTTCTATTTCCACCATTTTGTCATCAACTTCTTTCATCTTTACTTTCATTTCTCCTGTATCCACTTTCAACTCCCCTATTTCTGCTTTTAACTCTTCACCTTGTTGTTTGGCTTCAGTTTGAGATTTCTGCATAAAGTCTTGCATAACGGCCAGGGTTTCCTGGATTGTCAATAACATAGGCTGTGATTGTAATTTCTCCTTTTCTTTCTCTTTTTCTTTGTCCTTGGCTAACATACTTGTAATTGTCTTTTGATGGACAGGTGAAGGTAGTGGAGATATTTGTGGAGAAATAGAAGTGGTTAAAGTTGGTTTTTTAATTGTCTTTGTAGTGGTGGAGGTACTTGTCATCTTGTGTATGTCTTGTGACTATATTTTATTTGGAGTGAATCTAATTTTCCTCACTTTTTTTCACAATATTTAATATTTATTTTCAATGTGGGTTGTGTGCTATTTTTAAAAAAGTAAAAATCCTTCCCTATGCCTGCTTCACCAAATTTCTAACAAGAAGTATAATTTCTGATTAATTCAAATAAACTCCAAACAAGATTTAAGTATTACCACAGTAAATCTGATTTAAAAGTAAGGCAATTTTTTAAATTCGATTTATATATCGCTTCTTTCCCTAAATCTTATATATTTATATATCACACTTTAAAAATACAAAGCAGTGAAATTTATTATATAATCAATACTTGTAAAGATTAGAAAATAAATGACTTAATTATATTTATGCTTAAAATACTTAAAAATACTTAAAATACTTTATATACTGTAATATCACATAATAATAATCAAATTTCTAACAATCCTGTGGCTTAGTAATATAAAATAATATATATTAAAAAATTAAAATCCAAAAGAACCTTATATCAAATATGATTGCACTAAAGCTTTACGAAACCTTAAAATTGTAGCTTAAAAATATCATTTAAAATCAGTAAGTTAATTCCAGTTAGATTAAAGAAATAGAAAAATGAATATAAATTCTAATTAAAAACAGTTGAACAAGTAAATAAATTTTAGTCTTAACAATAGCAACCATGTTCTTTCAAGCTGAGGTACACCAGATCAAGAAAGAGGAAATTTAAAATTAGCAGTTCATTGTAATATTTAAATTTCAATCTAAAGAAAATGCCTAGTGATAGAACTTAAGTACAAAAAAGAATAGTAAAAAGAAAAAGACCAATATATATGTCTAATATAATCTAATGTAATTTTAACAATAAGATCTGAGTATTTAATATAGTTTCTTAAAAAGGAAAACCCTTAATAACGACAATTATATTCAAATATACTTAATTATACTTATTTCGGACATGCTTAATTATACTTAATTTCAACTCTTCTTTCCTCCAGGAATCTATTAAACTGTTCTTCTTTGTTGACTGTGGGTCTCAAACTCTAAAATCTTCTTCAAAAGTCAATTTAGTCTTTAGTTATAATCCAGTATATGTCCAATTGTAATCCAAAAAAAAATTCCAGTCACGGTTTTAGGCCAAATCCAAATCCAGAAAATAATTCAGTTATAGTTCCAATAAAGATCCCAAAGTCAGAATATAGTTATAATCCAAAAGTGTTTAAGTCCAAATATGATGCAAAATTAAGATAGAAATCCAAGTATTTGTTTTTGTTTTCATTATAGTCCAATTTTCAATGCAAATTCATTTATAACAAAATTTTAATTATTTTCCATGATAAAATATTGATTCACTATATCTGTTGCAGTCTAAAATGTTTATTTATGATGGTTCTTTCCAGGCTGTACAGTTAATTAGTGTATTCAAGCTTTATTTGAAATAGATTTTTCTTTTTCTTATTCTTTCTTATTCTTTTACAAAAAAGTATATCCCAGTTTAAAGAGCAAAGTTAATCCATTCCAGGTCTCTCATTTCTTTTCTATATTCTCTTTATTTCACAATTTTATTCTTTCTTTTTGTGCTTATTTATTCAAAGTAAAGTTCTGAAGGCTATCCTTCCACAGCTCGTGTCAGCAAAAAGTCCCAAAGGCCAGTTTAAAACTTTTCTCTTTCGTTTTTAAATTATACTTTTTAGTTGGTTCCCATCTCCTAGAGTCCTCTTCGGGGGTAGGAATTTAAATGCGAGTAGGAATATTTGCAAAATTTTATTTTATTCTTGGTTATATTTAGCACCAAGAAAAGGAAAAAAAAAAAGTTCTGGCTGCGCTTTTTGCCCAAGGATATAGTTTCCCTTGTTACTTTTTTTTAATCGCCTTTTATTTTAAAAGATTAGTAATTCTAAGCGTTTTTTAACTGTTACGATAGACTTGTACCTTACTTCTTCTTTTCTTCTTATTTGCTTTTTTCTTCTGCTACGATGGTTTGACTTCTTCTTCTGGTCTTCTCTTCCGCCTGTGTGGTCGAGCTGCAATGGCCGAGTCTTCGTGAAATGAGACTCGGTTTTTCCAACTCCAAAGCTGCGGGGCAAACCCTCCCCTTCAGAGCTTTGGCGTTAGCTTCTTTGGGTCCGGGGAGCCCCCTGTTCTTCGATCGAACCATCCGGGTCCGATCTAATCACTCGAAGCGACCCTTGGAGGGGAAAAAGGAAGCATCGGGAACAGAGCCCTGTCCTGGAGCTCCCACCGCAGCTCCGGTCCAAACCGGAAGTCCCAGTCTCTGAGTTTTAAACTTCCACTTTCTGGGTACCACGAACACTGTCTTTCTATCTCACTGACCAAATCCCTAAGCTGAGTATCAGAAACAGACCCGCCGGTTCTCTGTACTAAACAGTTAAGTTCAGAAATATGCTTTTTCTGCATGTGAGATAATTTACTGCCCATACTTACCACAATGAGAAATCCTTAGAGGATGAGAGTGCACTCTTTTTGGGGGGCCTGTTTCAGATGAATGGCAAGCAGGATGAAGCCTCTAATGTCCCTGTTCGGGTGCCAAATGTAGAAATGTAGAAATCATAGACACAGACACATGGTTTCTAGAATGCTTTGTCCATGTTGGAAATATATCTCTGGGCTGAGCATAGCTGTCTTATGTTGAGAAGCAAGCTCTCTCTCTCTTTGGGATCATGCTGTGTGATTCTCTGGACTTGCAAGTTCATTCTTTTTTATAACCAGTTTCTTGTGTGTACAAATATAAAACATTAATTCTTAACTTAACCTAGTTACAATGTAAATAGTTAATATGTGACATATAGGATACAGACAAATCCTGTCAAGGTACAAAGTTAGCTAAATAAACAGGAGAGCATCTTAATTAGTTTTTGCCCTAGGCAAACAGAAGGATTTCCTTAAACTTAATCAAGAAGGGTGGGTTGTCTCTGTCCAGCACGTATCTTCTTAATCCAATCACGGTTGGTTTGACCTTTGCTGTTAGCCAGAGCTGAAGAAGCATGTAACGTTTTCCTTAGATATATAGAGAGTATAATTTTTATGCTTTAAATAATTCAGAATAATGAAATGCTTTATTCGCAATATGTGTGTGCATATCATTGCCATAATTGATAATTAGTGTTGGGAAAACCGAACTTGCAAAGTTCGGGCTTGTGCCGAAGTTTGCAGTGTTTGGCATGCCGAATCTCAACCTGAACTTTTAAAAAAGTTCGGGTAAAGTTCGGGTTCAGGTTCAGCGTTCACTTGAACACCGCAAAACGCCACCGCCCAGGAGGAGAGTGGGGAATCCCACGATGGGATTCCGTGGGTGGGGTTTTAACATCACAGAGACTCCTTCCTCTCTATTTCGGCCGGCCAGGAAGTAGTCTCTGTGACATCAAAGCCCCGCCCCTGGAATCCCATTGTGGGATTCCCCACCTACTTTTGCTTGCAGCGCTGCTGCGGCATCGTTTTCTGTAAAAATAAAAGGAAGCAAAAGGAGGTGGGAAATTCCCCACCTCATTTGTTTTTACAGAAAAGGATGCTGCAGTGGCTTGATGCTTTTCGGGTTCGGGTTCGGCGAACTCACCCGAACTTCACAGCAAACTTTGGGTGAATTCGCCGAACCCAAACTTTGTTGGGTTTGCCCAACACTATTGATAATAAACTACATGCAACCAATTAATGTATAATTCTCTCAACATCCTTCCTTCCTTTATGCTAAATTTTATTTTTTTAACACATCCAATTTTAAAAGAAGGTAGTAAAATTAATTAACTGCAATATGAGTCTTGCTATAAGTTGTCAAAGGAAGCATCAAGCTTTGTTGAGCACTTAGAAAAAAATCATTTTCCTTTGAGTCATGTATGGCTGCATGACTTGTAAATCAGGATATATCCAGATTCAATCCTCTTGAAGAAAGGGAAAGGGTTTTTTTTCCAGCAGTATCATCTTTAAAGTCTCTGTATTGTTGTAATTGAACTTGAATGAATATCAGTCCTCTTAAAGCATTTCATATCCTATGTCTAATGGAACCTTCCCTCTTGTATTTTTGCTTCTGAAGAGGTATTTCTGCTGAAATAGCTAATCTTTTCTTGTTTCTATACCTGTAACTGAAATTCACTATCATAAAAATACACTATTCTGAAATTTTAGATCAATCATAATGGTGATGGTGCTTTGCCTCGAAGTGACCCTAGTTTGTCTGACCCTGAGAAAGGTAAGTATATCATTTATTTTAATATTCTACCCTATCTTTTTGTAAAGTACAAAAAATTAACAAACAAATGTAAATTAGTATTTATTGATATTTATTGATAAATACCAAACTTATGTAACTGATCTCAAATATGCTGGATATGTTTCTGATATTTGTGTTAATTCTCAAGTTTTAACGATTAATATCTGTGTTGTCTTGGCTTAACAGCTGTAACTAGCACTCCCAGCAGTTGGAGTCTGGACAATGGGAAAGAAGCCAAAAACATATCAAAGAGTGGAAAGCTCATGTCTCCTCCTGTGCCACCTCGTCCCATTGGTATGTCTGTTCTTCAGTAGCCTTCTTTTTCCTATTACCTATCAGAAGAATACCAGATTATTTTAGAACAGGAACAAAAAATCAGTGAGGAGGATCAAGGAACCATAGAAATGGAACAAACATTGAAGAGGACAACTAATGTTGAATGTTGAAACAACAAAACAAGAAAAGTTACATTCCTAAATTCTGGAATAAAGAGAAGGCACAGCTTTTGGTTTGGAGCTTTATCTATAATGGTCCTTAGTTCATGTTCTGCATGCCCATGAGCAACCTAATAGTTGGTGTAATGGTTAAAGTACCAGGTTAGAAATTGGGAGACTGAGTTTTATTCTTGCCTTAACTATAAAGCCAGCTAGGAGACTTTGGTCCAGTCACTCTGTCTTAACCCTAGGAAGCAGGCAATGTCAAGTCACTTCTGGAAAGCTTGCAATCAAACAGTGAACAGTGAATAGAAACAATCACAACAAAATTCAAGAAGTGATTAAGTACAATAAATTTAATTATTTCCCATATTTTTAGGTATCTTTCTTTTCTGCCATATTTAAAAATCATAGTTTTGAGATAACTTCTGGAAGAGGCTTTTAAAGGATTTGGGAACCCTAGATTGTACAATTTTATTTGGAATAAAATAGAGTAGAATAGAACATAACAATCTTTATTGCCAATTTATTACTAATCAACATACATTAAAATGAAATTTCATTATATTCAGCTCTCAAAGGTTACCATTATGCATACAATCACATAAATACTATGATGGGCTGCCAAACTTTTTACTGCCAAACTGTGGGCATGGCTTATTTTGTGGGTGTGGCTTGATGGTCATGTGACCAGGTAGGAGTGGCATGGTAGCATGTGATCAGGTGGGAGTGGCTTGACAATCATGTGACCAGGGTGGTTTAAAGGTCATGTGACTGGGTGGGAGTGGCTTACCAACCAAGTTAAGTTTTCAAATAGGTGCTTGGACTCTTTCAGTTGATTAAATCACATTATTTGAATAGCCACAAAAAGGACAAATGATAGATAGCATTATTTGTAGAGGAGTACAATTACTTGTACAGTAACTTTAAGGTTTTGTACTGAACCCACAAGGTTCAGTATGATAACAGATTAGGCAAGTAGTTCAGTTTTCTTTAATTGATATAAAAGTTCAGTTCTAGATAATGATTAAAACATTTAAGAAATACATTAAAATACATTAAATATATGGAGGAAGGATTAAAACATTTAAGAAATGTTTTAATTCTTCCTCCATAAAAATATAGACTTGACCTTAAAGGATAATATGATAAGCTGGTGTAAAAACATAGGTAGAGAAATTGATATAGATACATGGGAAAATGTCTGGATCTCAAATTGGAAAATGACAAAGTCGGTTTCGTTAAAAGAAAATCAGATCAAGATGTTCTATAGGTAGCATCTCCCACCGAGTAGAATAGCAAAAATGTTCCCTAATATGTCCCCATTATGTTGGAAATGTAAGAAAGAAATAGGTTCCTATTATCATCAATGGTGGAAGTGTAGTAAAGTTAAGCTTTATTGGAAAATGATAGAAAGAATAATAAAAGTAATGCAAGAGATAGAAAACCCCCCGGAATTTTACTTATTGGGTATAACTAAACAGAAATATAAGAAAGAAATTTTACATTTAGTCATTCATATTTTGACAGCGGCCAGGATAGTAATTCTGCAAAATTGGAAAGGGGAAAATATTCCCAAAGAGGAAGAGGTTATTAAGAAAATATTAGATTGCGCTGAAATGGATATGATGACAAGACGGTTAAAAGACCAAGAGGAATCAGAATTTTGTGATTTGGAATAAAGTGTATATATGGATAAATAATACTAAGAAGTAAAAATAAAACTTATGTGAGAAATGTAGAAGTATGGTTATGATTTAAATTTTGTGTTCTATTTAGTTTATATATGAAGGGGTTTTTTATATATAAGGTTAAACAAAATTTCTTCTTTTCATTTAAAGTAATAAGTTGATTTAAAGTATTAATAAGGCATTCTTTTTTCTGTATGGAAATTTGACTTCTAGAATAAGTGGGGAAATTGCAACCCCAATTTTATGTTAAATGTATGTTTGTCAGTTTTGTCTTTTTAATGAAAAATTAATAAAGTTTATTAAAAAAATTCTTCCTCCATATATTTAATGTATTTTTTTCCTTTTGTCAGGAATTGATTCATTGTCCATCTTTTATATTCCTTTTTTGATTCTCTTAAGGTTAGTATTATTGGGTGATGGTCAGCCCATATATTTGCTCCAAACTCAATTTTATCAATCTTATTCTCCAGTTCTTTATCCACCCAAATCATATCAATCCTTGACCAGGATTTTTGAGGTGGGGAGAAGAAGGTAAATTGTCTCTCTTGCGTGTGTCTTTCTCTCCATAAGTCTTTTAATCTATGTTCTCTCACCATTTCTCTTTATCTTTCTTTTTTACTGACTTATAATCTTTTTTAGTATCTGCAACTGGTTTCCGGTTCTGGTGCGAGTGGTGAGGAGATGGAGGATTTGCCGCTCCTCTGAGACAATGGCAAAATCATCAAAAATGAGTCAATGCATACCAGATATTGTCTTATTCTTTCTTGCTTTTGAGCCCTCCGTGTTTGGGGGCTCAGAATTTGAATGCTGCTGTGTTGCCTTGTGTGGCGCTAGGGACAACAGCCCCGAGAAATCGCCTGGCCGATCAGCTGGGGAGCGGAAGATGGTGGCTATTCCCGGACGCCGGACGCCGAGGTGGAGAGAAATGAGCGGAGAACAAATCGAGCCACTTAGCAAGCACTGGGAAGTGAGAATGCCAAAGCGACAGAGGTGACGGAGCAGAGGCCAGCACCAAGGCTGTGGCAAATCTGCCTGTTTTGTGGGGTTGAGGACGCCGAGGGTGTAGGCCAGCGGGAGCAGTCTGCTGTTGGCGCTGGAGGATGTTTATGGAGAAATGAGGAGCTAGGGATACCAGCTGGTGAGGTGGCCGATATCGGTAGGTGAAGAACAGCAGCCCAATCCCCTGTACGGTACCAGTAAGTGAGAGCTACTGGTGCCGAGGAGGACGAAGGAGACAGACGGACAGAATGTGCAGGAAGGAGGCTGAGGTGACTTGGAGCTGCCGTGTGGAGCTGAGGGCGTTGACTGGTATTAAATCAAAAGAACAGACCAGCCAGAGTTGGGGGAGAGTGAACAATGGAAACTGAACTGCCTAAGATCATCAAGGCCAATCAAATTGGGGGTATTAGCTAATGTTAAGATTTTTGCTTTGTCATCTTCCCCCCTCCTCCCCCCCACTTCCATCTTCATTATTCCCTATTGAACACAATTGAACAACTGCGCCCCTAGTGGAAGATTAACACAACAGACTTAAAGAAAGACCTATAGAAGACATTACTATCATCCTGACCTGGATTGATTGATTGACTGAGGAATTTGGAACTAGTGATTTAAGAACTGATTTTTATATTAATTGATCCTAATTATATTATTGTCTCAGTTTAATTTTATAATTGACCAGTTAACCTTTTTTAATTTTTATATTCTTTTTAACTAATTTATTGGGGGGTAATTTTAGTGATGGATGTTTGGGATTGTATGAGATGAATGGAATCAATGATTGGGTTAGCTTGCCTGGTGATATAGAGGCAGTAGGGATGGGAGAACCTATCTCTGGGGTGGAAGAGGGCCAAAAAATTCTGGTGCTCCTGGAGAGAGGCAGATATGGCGGGTGACATGTGACAGGCCATTTTAGGGGAACGAGGGAACGCTGCTTGAAAGCAATCCCATGATCCAGCCCCATGGACTCAACCCGGGGCTCTAGTGATGAGTGTAATCCGGGCCCTGGACTCAGGCTGCTGCTGCTCAATGCCAGATCAATTGTGAATAAGGCTCTTCTTATCCAGGATCTTATCCTGGATGAGGAGACCGACCTGGTATGTGTGAAACCTGGCTGGGCCCAGAGGGAGGAGTTTTACCGGATTCACTTATCCACAGTCTCTTCCTGTGGCCTGGAACAAGGCTGCAGTGGAGGCTCTTGACGGGATTGCACCGTTGCGACGTCTCTCTGACACTAGATCCCAGAGAGCTCCTTGGTTCACCGAGGAACTCCGGGAGTTGAAATGCCAGAAGAGACGTCTTGAGAAGTGATAGAGAAAAAGTAAATCTGAATCTGACTGAACACTCATATTAAGACTTACAAAGTGGTGGTCAAGGCAGCAAGATGTGCGTATCATGCCGCCTTGATTGCAGTGGAATCTTGCCCGGCCTCCCTATTTAGGGTAACCGGCTCCCTTCTTAATCAGGGGGGAGTTGAGGAGTACTTGCAGGGTAGTGCCGAGGATTTTAACATGTTTTTCACTGATAAAATCGCTCAGTTTCAGACGGACCTTGACTCCAACTGAACTGCAGAGTCGACTGACAATGAGTCAGTCGAGGTGACTGGGGTCTGTCATTGTCCACCTGTCTGGGAGGAGTTTGATCTGGTGACACCTGATGAAGTGGACAAGGCATTGGAGCTGTGAGTTCCGCCACCTGTTTACTGGATCCGTGTCCCTCCTGGTTGGTTTCGGCCAGAAGGGAGGTGACACAGAGCTGGGTCCAGGAGATTGTCAATGCTTCTTTGGGGAGGGGGTCCTTTCCGGCTCCCTACAAGGAGGCACTTGTGCGCTCCCTCCTCAAGAAGCCTTACCTGGACCAAGCTGTTCTCAACAACTATCGTCCAGTCTCCAACCTTCCCTTTATGGGGAAGTTGTTGAGAAGGTGGTGGCACTCCAGCTCCAGCAGTCCTTGGAAGAAGTCAATTATCTAGGCCCTCAACAGTCAGGATTCAGGCCCGGTTACAGCACGGAAACTGTTTTGGTTGCACTGATGGATGATATCTGGCCGGCCCAGGACAAGGGCTTGTCCTCTGTCCTGGTGCTTCTTGACCTCTCAGCAGCTTTCAATACCATCAACCAAGGTATCCTTCTGTGCCGGCTGAAGGGGTTGGGAGTGGGAGGCACTGTTCTGCACTGATTCTCCTCCTACATTTTCGGTCAGTTGCAGTCGGTGTTAGTGGGGTGTCAGAGGTTGTCCTCTAGGTCTCTCCCTTGTGGGGTGCCTCAGGGGTTGGTCCTCTCCCCCCTGCTATTCAATATTTACATGAAACCACTGGGTGAGATCATCCAAGGGCATGGAGTGAAGTATCATCAGTACGCTGATGATATCCAGTTGTACATCTCCACCCCATGTCCAGTCAGTGAAGCAGTGGAAGTGATGTGCCAGTGCCTGGAGGCTGTTGGGGTCTGGATGAGTGTCAACAGGCTCAAACTCAACCCTGACAAGAAGGAGTGGGTGTGGGTTTTGCCTCCCAAGGACAATTCTATCTGTCCATCCATTACCCTGGGGGAGGGAATTACTGACCCCCTCAGAGAGGGTCCACAACTTGGGCGTCCTCCTTGATCCCCAGCTAACATTAGAGCACCATCTTTTGGCTGTGGCAAGGCGGGCGTTTGCCCAGGTTTGCCTGGTGCACCAGTTGCGGCCCTATTTGGACAGGGAGTCTCTGCTCACAGTCACTCATGCCTTCATCACCTCAAGGTTCGACTATTGCAATGCTCTCTACAAGGGGTTACCTTTGAAAAGTGTGGGAGAGGGGCGTGGTCTATGGCTGCGGCAACACGGAGCTGCCCTCGGTCCCTTGAGGGCAGTTCCAAATCCCCACAGTCCAGGGGTCTCGGTTCTGATGAACCAGACCCGATCCTCCCTGGAAGGGAGGTGATGTAGGGGACGCTATCAGGGGCCTGATAGGGGGTCGGCAAACCCCCGCCAGGCGAACCGACCTGGTCTTGCGTCGGCGGTGGTGCGAGGCTGGCCAGGCAGCCATGTCTGTGCTGGCACCAGCCACGGGAGACAACACAACACAGGAGATTTAAGAAGACCAGTAACATCTGGAAAGGGAATAAAATACAAGCATTGGCGAGGTGAAGAAACTTTAAGTGGTGTGCTGTTGAGTTTGGAATGTTAAAGGAAGCTAAATGGACCTGTTTGAGAATTGGTTACAATCGTGACTAGAAAAGCCGGAAATAGATCACAGTGGCTGCTTGTGAATAGAGTCATACAGCGAGAGCATTGATTAGCGAAAATGCCTAATTGTCGTTCTTCTTTTTGAAGAGCCTTAAAGGCTGTTAAAGATGGAGCTTGGATCTGAACTGGTTTGGTGTGCATTTGGATTATGGTTTTTTGTTTTCCCTTCGAAGTTGTCCTCTTTTGCTTTCAAGGAAATGATGTGTCGTCTTGGAGCTTGGGGCTTTGGGAGCTGATTCGCCATCTTGGAATCTTGGAATCGAGAAGCAAGTGCAATGGGAAGATTTGAATAACATTGTCATGGGACGGAAAAGCTTTGCAGAGCTACTAATCAAGAACTTTTTATTAGAATAAGTCAACACATATTTCAAGATACATACAGAGAAGATCTGGAGCGGGAGCTGGACATTTTATATTAAATTTATTATTTTACAGTATCATCTTAAGCAAAGAAGAAGAAAAGACGGTATTATTAGAAGAAAGGAATCTGTTAGAGTCATGGACATATTATTTGATAAGAGGGATTATACACTTAAAAGCTTAATTATATTAAAGTTATTGAGGCTATTAGCAGGCATATTTATGGAGAAAAAAATTTGGATCTGAAATTTATTCGATAATAATATGGATTTGACGATATTAACATCATGAGGGAAAGAGTGTTTTGAAAGCTTTATATTTTATAAATGTTTTCTTCCCTTTTTTAACTAGGATAAGATAGTGTTTATATGAAATTCGATATGCACATCTTTAAAAAAGGGGGTATAATGTTAGATGGAATGTATTTTTGTAGATTATATGGTTTGAGGAAAGGGGAATTAATCACTATAAACAAAGATATTTATGTTCTATATGATATTGGGTACAGTGGAACTTTGGCAGATTTTTTTACTTTTCTATATCTTTTTTTAGACTTTAAAAAAAAATTAATATCTGGGAAAATTTAAATTTAAATCTAGAACTTAAGATATAACTATTCAAATATTGTAATATGTAATATTGCGATACAAAATTATTTAATTTAGGAATAGAAAGAGGGTATTTTCGGTTTTCTTTCTACTTCTTTTCATTTATCATCTTTGTTTGTGAAGATGGTTGTTAAGGTTTATGAGAAATATATAGTCTATGGAGAGGGGTGGCATACAAATCTAATAAATAAATAAATAAATAAATAAAATGTTTATATGGAAATATATGGATTTGAATGGAGAAGAGGAGTGAAATACAATAAGCGATGGCAAGAACATAAGAAAATGATTTTAAATTTTAGGAACAGCTAATTGGTTTTTATAAGATATAAGATATAAGTTGCATGAAATAAGTATTGAAAATGGAATTAATAATTGAATGAATTTATTTAGATAAGAAATGAACTGATTTTTGGTTTAAGCTATTTTATGAATAAAGATGGAAAAATTACCTTAGATACTTAAATTCTGAACAATGTGGATCACAAATCCTGAGGAGCATATTTATGTCCTACATGATATTGGGTACAATGAAGCTTTGTTAGACTTTTTATTTTTCTATATTTTTTAGACTCTTTTTTAAAAAAAAATTAATATCTTGGAAAATTTAAATTTAAATCTAGAATTTAAGATATAAATATTCAAATATTGTAATATGTAATATTGTAATATGAAATTGTGTAATTTAGGAATGGAAAGAGGTTTTTTTCGGTTCTCTTTCTATTTCTTCTCATTTATCATCTTTTTTAAAAGATGGTTGTTAAGGTTTATGAGAAATATATGTTTATATGGAAATATATGGATTTGAATGGAGAAGAGGAGTGAAGTACAATAAGCGATGGCAAAAATATAAGAAAATGATGTTAAATTTTTAGGGGCAGCTAATAGGTTTCTATAAGATATAAGTAGCATGAAATAAATATTGAAAATGGAATTAATAATGGAATGAATTTATTTAGATAAGAAATTAACAGGTTTTTTTATTAAGCTATTTTCTAATGAAAACAAGTTATTTACTTTACTGACTTAAAACTATTAAAAAATATGGATCAAAGAAGGGGAAGATTTCCTATTATCTATTGAGATCAATTTAAGTAGAATAGGGCATGAGAATTATGTTGGGTTTGCAGCAATAAAGATAGACATAACGATTTAGCTGGGTACACAGCGTTATATTTATCATTTGATCCCGATTGGATATTGGAGGGTTTTCTTTATTCCCTTTAAAAATTTTCTTATGAATAAAGATGGAGAAATTACCTTAGACACTTAAAATTTAGACAATGTGGATTAGAAATTCTGAAGATTATATTATTAATTTTTTTTTGAAAGGATATAAATTGGGTCAGGATTAAGGAAGGGGAATTTTCTTTTTTATTCACTGGGACCAACAATTTAGGCTAGGGTATGATGATTCTGCTGGGTATGCAGCGATAAAATTAGACTAGGGCATGATGATTTAGCTGGGTATGCAGCGTTATACATAAAAGTTGACTCCAGTGGGTTATTAAAGGTATTTCTTTCTTCTTCTTTTTTTCTTTGTTCGGGTTGGAGGATTCTGATAGGTATATTTTTTTTATCACAAAGTAACATTAAAAGTTTGCAAAAATTGAAAATGCTACAGGGAGATAGGTGGAGAAGTTAAAGAGAAGAAGAAGAGGAAGGTTCTTCTTTGCCCTCTCCTTCCTTTTCTTTTTTGTTTTGTGTTTTTTTCTTCTTTTTTCTTTTTTGCTTCTTTTATCTCTTCTGCTATTTTTTACGTCTATATTTACCTTATTTACTCAGTGTAAATTTTTTTCTTTCTTACACTCCTTTGTTCTTTAATTTTTTTTTATAGATTTAAATCTATTTGTTTTTAATTTTTCTTAACTCTTTATATAAAGGAATTAGTAATTAGGTTTGTAATTTGATTAATTTGGCAATATTGGGTGATATTATTGGGTTTATTTTTTCCCATTTAACTATGCTACTGCAAGATTTTTTTAAATGGTTTTTTTAGGGGTACTTTATTAATAGGCCTTAATTATTTGTAAAGGGTATTGACTATACATGAAAATTGACATGGAAGCATCTAGGAGGGACTCGAATCATTTCAGCCTAATCAATGTGAGGCATTAAAATTTGGAACAGCTTAAAAGGTATTTTAGCTAATACTATGTTTTTACAATAATACAAAAAATTGGGCAGCTATTTTTATCCAGATGTCAAAAGTGAAGATGGTAGCATTTGGTTTTTATATCATAATTTCCTGAAATTTATTTATTCTTAAGCAATTTGTTGATGTTGGTATATTTTTTTACTGTAATGTGATTGGAGAGAAAAATAATAAAATTCTTTGCAGAATGCGGCTGCGAGAGCATTCATGGGCCTTCCCAGATACGCCCATGTCTCATCAACACTCCGCGGCTTGCACTGGCTGCCCATTAGTTTCCAATCACAATTCAAAGTGTTGGTTATGACCTATAAAGGCCTACATGACATTGGACCTGAATACCTCTGGGACCGTCTTCTGCCACACAAATCCCAGCGGCCGATTAGGTCCCACAGAGTGGGCCTTCTCCCGGTCCCATCAACTAAGCAATATCATTTGGTGGGGCCCAGGGGAAGAGCCTCCTCTATGGCAGCCCCGGCCCTCTGGAACCAACTCCCCCCAGAGATCAGAACTGCCCCCACCCTCCTTGCCTTTTGTATGTTGTTGAAAACTCACCTTTGCCGCCAGGCCTGGAGAAATACACACTCACCTAGCTACTTGGTTTATGTATGGTTTGATTGGGTTGTGTGATTATTTTATTAATAAGGTTTTAAATTATGTTTTTAAATATTGGATTTGTACATTGCTTATTGTTGTGAGCCGCCCCGAGTTCTCAGAGAGGGGCAGCATACAAATCTAATAAATTATTATTATTATTATTATTATTATTATTATTATTATCTGCTCTAAAATCTCCGATAATGCACACATTCCTCCTGCCTAGTTGGCTTATGTGTACTTCTATTTTTTTTATAGAACTCTTTTTTTATTTACATTAGGGGCATAAATAACAATCAGTACAATGTCCTTATTTTCTATCGTAATTATTATACTTAATATTGTGCCTTCTATGTCAGCATAGATGGTTTTGGTTGTAGCCATTCTTTAATATATACTGTGATTCCTCTTCTTTTAGACTCCATTAATGCTACAAAGAGCTTTCCTAATTTTTTATTTACTAGTAATTTAGCTTCTTGCTTTTCTATCTGAACTTCTTGTAGGCATATTATATCTGAGTTTTCTTTTTGTAGTTTATTGTTTGTCTTCTTTTAATAGCCATTGATATTCACTGAAAAAAAATTATTGGTTTCATCTTACTATTGTTTTTTCATTGCTGCTCTTCTTATGACTTTTTCTTTCCCTGGAGTTCTACTTTTATCTCTTTCATCTTCTAGCTCTTTCTTTTCTGTTTCTTTTTCTTCCTGGCTTTGGGTTTCCATGTCTGAACTGCTTCCTCCTTCTTTTTCTAAATATTGAGAAATAAACCAGCCCATCTTTTCAAATGAATCTATTTTTATCTTCTTTTTCCCCCATGATATTAGGAGTCCTTCTGGTATAAGCCACCTAAACCATATTCCATGTCTCAATAATTTGGCTGTCAGATAATGAAAGTCTCATCTTCTTTCCCTTATTCCTTTAGGTATCTGTTTTAAAATTATTATTTCTTTCCCTTTATAAAGTATTTGTTCATTTCTTGTGCTTCTGTAAATTTCATCTCTGACTGCTTTTTTCGTAAATCTTATATGTACCTCCCTCGGATGTTTGTGTCTTCTTGTGTAGTTGATCTATAAACTTAATCTATATGACTTTTAACTCCTTCTTCATCTATTTGAAGGGTCTCTGTTAGTAATTCAACGATTTTATTAAATAGATCAGTGATGGTGAACCTTTTTTTCCTTGGGTGCCAAAAGAGCGTGCGCGCATGCTATCATGCATGCCCAAGTGCCCACACCTGTTGTGTGTGTTCCCTGTCAGCCTTTAGAATTCTCAGATTCAGAAGAGAGAGATGATGTAGAAGCTCTCAATTACCCTGATTTAAGAGATGCGGGGGAAGCTAGCGAGAAAAGTGAAACAGAACAGCTATCAGACGAAAGCATGCAGGGTCATGTTTCTTCTGATAGTGGTAGTTTAGAAGACAGTCCTTGGTTAAATCCAAAGTTCAGAAGGTTGCAGAAAAGAAAGGAAGAAATTGGGGGGAAGAGGTTTTAATATGCTATTCAGAGTGTGTAAATTAATTACTTAATTACATCACTTCCGGAATTTAACAGAAGAGACAAACATAAAAACATAAGAAGAGCCATGCTGAATCAGGCCAAAGCCTATCGAGTCCAGCATTCTGTGTCACACAGTGGCCACCAATTGTACATGGGGATCTTGAGCAGAAAGAGAAGGCAAAACTCTCCTTTTCCCTTGACCCCCAATAAATGGCACTCAAGGGAATCCTGCCTGCCTCAACCAACATAGAGGCGGCACATGGACATCTATTTCAATAACCACCAACCACTTGGCATCCATGAATCTATCTAATCTTGCCTTGAAGCTATCAAGGCTGACAGCTGTCACGACCTCTTCTGGAAGTGAATTCCATAAATCAACGGCCCTCTGGGTGAAGAAATATTTCCCTTTATTTATGCTCACTTTCTTACCTATGAGCTTTAGGGAGTGCCCCCTCGTCCTAGTATTGTGTGATAGAGAAAAGAATTTTTCTCTATCCACCTTTTCTATCCCTTGCATGATTTTATACACTTCGATCAAGTCACCCCTTAAACGTCGTCTTTCAAGGCTGAAGAGACCAAGGCATTGCAACCTGGTTTCATAAGGGAGGTGCTCCATTTCCCTGATCATACTTGTTGCTCTTTTTTGCACCTTTTCCAGTTCCATTATATCTTTCTTGAGGTGCGGTGACCAGAACTGTACACAGTACTCCAAATGTGATCTCACCATCGATTTGTACAGAGACAATGCAACACTTACTGACTTATATTCGATTCCCTTCCTGATCATGCCAAGCATGGAATTTGCTTTTTTTCTGTTGCTGTGCACTGGGTTGACATCTTCATTAAGCTGTCCTCCAAAACCTCAAGATCCCTTTCTTGGGTTGTCTCAGAAAGCTTGGTTCCCATCAGTTGGTCAGTATAATTGGGGTTCTTTGCCCCAATATGCATAACTTTGCATTTGTTTAGGTTAAAATGCATTTGCCACTTTGTTGTCCATTCACTCAATTTCAAGAGATCCTTCTGGAGCTCCCGACAATCAGTTTCACTTTTCAATTCCCAAAACAATTTAGTGTTGTCTCAAAACTGAACCTTGAGGTACACCACTTCTCACTTCTTTCCATCCAGAGAATTGTCCATTTATTGCCACCCTTTGCTTCCTACAATTTAGCCAGTTACCAATCCAGGACAAGACCTGTCCTCTAATTCCATGGCTGAAGAGCTTTTTTAGGAGCGTTTGGTGAGGGACTGTGTCAAAGGCCTTTTGGAAGTCAAGATATACAATATCAACTTGACCCCCTTTATCTATGTGTTTATTTACACCCTCAAAGAATTCTAACAAGTTAGTAAGACATGATTTGCCTTTGCGGAAACCATGTTGATTTTCTTTCAGCAATGTCTGTTTTTCTATGTGTTGTGGTTGGCTCTGTGCCAGCTCCTGCAATTGGGAATTTGGATGTTGGCTTAGGAGATTCCTCAGGTTCCTAGAGACTTGTCTTACTGCCATCAGCTTCGGACAGTGGGGATTCCTTGCCAAGGTTAGATGCTGGGGAAGAAGAATAGGGTTTCCTGCTCAGGCAGGGGGTTGGACTCGATGACCTAACAGTCCCTTTCAACTCTATTAATAAATAAATAAAATCATCAGATAGAGAGATGGATGCAGTCAGTCCATTAGTTAATGACCCAATTAGTAGGTCATCAGACTCAGACTCGGAGGATCGGTGGATAGATACCAGAATGCGCAGGCTCATGGCTAGAAGGGACAAATTGCCTCGACTTCGCCATGATGTCCATGACTATGTAAACTCCAGCATCCATTGTCACCAATGCAGCCACCGGACTCCCTCCAGGATTACTACAGCCTTTGCCTACACCTGAAAGACTGTGGGGTACCATTTCCATGGACTTACTCACCTGTTTGCATTGTCTCTGCTGGATTTACCGCCATGCTCATAGTGGTAGACATGTTCACCAATATGGCACATTTCACCCCTTGCCGCAGAATACCTACCGCAAAGATCACCGCTCAACTATTTATCCAGCACATCTTCAGACTACACAGCCTACCTGACACCATAGCCTCTGATCAAGGTCCCCAATTCACTGCCATGTTTTGGAAAGAACTCATGACCACCCTCCAGGTCCAAGTTTCCTTGGCTTCCACCCATCACCACCAAGCAGACGAGGGCACCGAAAAAGTCATTGGCATCCTGCAGTAATACCTGCACTGTTTCATTCATGACCAACAAAAAAATTGGGTGAAATATCTTCCTTTAGCCAACTTCACCTGTAATAACTCTGAACATGCTTCCATGCAGACCACGCCATTATGCGCTAACTATGGGTTCCATCTCCAACTCTTTCCACTCACACCCTCCAATTCTCCAGTTCCAGTCACTGGCAAATTTCTTACTGAGCTACGCGCTGTTCACGACCTCGTCCAGCATTCATTGACCAAAGCCAAGGAAAGCTACAAATGTTTTGCGTACCATTCCCGCAAAGACATTCTGCCATTGACCATTGGGGATCAAGTTTGGCTTTCTACAAAATACTTTTTCTCTGAAAGACCTAACCGCAAGCTTGATCAATGTTTCATTGGACCTTTTCCTGTTGAGACAGTCATTAATCCAGTGACCTACTGTCTGACATTGCCCAGTTCCACACATCCCATTTTTCATTGCTCTCTACTTGTTCCAGTCACCCCCGACTCTCCACTTCAGCTGCTAGTTCCAGCATCTGCTGTTCCTGATCGTCTGTGCCCTGTGCCCAGACTCCGCATTCCGCTGCCCCACTTGAACATTACCGGCATCCAAGACTCTCGTTGGCTCGACAACCAATTCCAGTACCTGGTGGAATGGTCGGGAGGTGGGCCTGATAATAATGTCTGGATGGATGTCCGGGACTTTGAAGCACCTGGATTACTTTTTGACTTTCATGTACATTTTCCTTCGAAACCTAACCCCATTTACCCACCGGGGGAGGGGAGGGGCCATGGGGTGAAGATGATGTTGTGTCTGGTCCCTGTCAGCCATTGGAATGCTCAGATTCAGAGGGGGAAGGTGAAATAGAACCTGTCAATTTACCTGATTTAGGAGATGAAGAGGATTTCAGTGAGGAAGACATTGAAATGTGAGAACAGGCTTCGAGTGAAAGCTTACAGACAGATATGTCATCAGACAGTTCAAGTAGTCAGGATTAGGGGCGGAGCCAACTGTGGAGTCGGGTGGATGGTGTGGAGCCGAGCTCCGTCTAATACCACCACTCTTTAGATATCGATTGGTCCCTCGGGGGCCTCAGATTCTACGAGAAAGGATCTGAAGACAGGGGGTACCGTTAGTCTGGTTTCTGGAGCAGTGGCTTGACCGATGGAGCAGTTTTCCTCCCAGAAAGATCATGTGCCTTAAGAATAGGAGCATCATGGTGGCCTAGAGTACTCCTGGTTGGAGGAGATTGTGCAATAATCTAGCGAGGGCGATTGTGGTGACAGATCTGTCTTTAATACACACCAGGAGTTGATGGACATTGTAAACGAGTTAACCTTTAAGAACTGTGCTATTTCAAATCTGAGAATTGCTGCAAGGGTCTTATGAGGAAGGAGGGAGAAATCATCATCTTTCCCCTCCGTTAGCGGCAAGCTTTCACTGAAATGACAATTGGAAGTTTTTTTAAAAAGTGTCTTTTAATTCTTATCTAAAAAGACCGTCGCTTTCCTAAGGGAGAAATAAGAAGATCTAAAATAATCCCTTTCTTTTTCCTTTTCAACTTGTGATTACAGCGCTAAAGAAGATCCCATATTCCTTTTTTTTTCTTCCCTTTTAGCAGACGCAGCGTGATTAAGTGACTAAGCATAACTAAGTGACTGCTGCCAGAAACCGCAGAAGGGTTAAACGGAGGCACTACAGAAAGATTACCATATTCCCCTTAGAAGCGATGCCGAGTAGACTATACTTTTTTCTTTTCTTTTCCAGAAGTTTCTAGGTTTTGTCACTGTGGACTGCGGATTACTACTGCTGCGTTTTGTGGATTTGTTGATTTGTGGATTGCTATCGCGTTTTACAGATCGGTGGACTGTAGGTGACATTGTGAGATCTATAGGGGACATGTGGAAGATAAGAGCCTGATGGAACTTTAAAATAAGCCAGGATACCTAAGACTCTACTGGAACTTTCTGAAACTTTGCACTGTTACATCCTTCCCATTTCATACAATACTGAAATACTACACACTGGAATGATTAATTAACTCTGCGGTTATAGAAAAATAAATGAATTGTAAGATCTGATATATATGTATATATGTATATATGTACATGTATGTATGTATGTATGTATGTATGTATCAATGTTGTCGGCTATGAATAAATTAACTGCCTTGAAATGGTCCTGGGTTGGGCTTAGAGGCAAAAAGGAGCTGTGACGTTCCTTCAATATACCAGGGTGATCCGACATAAAATACACACACACACACACACACACACACACACATATATGTATGTATCACATGTTTTTTGCTGAAATTTTTAAAATTAAGGGAGACTAGGATGGCACCATCCTAGTCTCCCTTAATTTTAAAAATTTCAGCAAAAAACATGTGATACATACAAAATATAGTTGTCGGCTATGAATAAATTAACTACCTTGAAATGTCCTTGGGTTGGGCCTAGAGGCAAAAAGGAGCTGTGACATTCCTTCAATATACCAGGGTGATCCAACATGAAAAACATATATATAGCTGAAGGGATTGGATACCGTAGCCTAGAAGATAATTCTCTGCCTTACAAGGCAAGGTTGCAGGTTCAAGTCCCAGTGGGAATGGCTAGCTGATGAGGCCAAAATAAGGCCGAAATAGATCTCTCCTAGTCTTTCTTAATTTTCAAAATTCAGCAAAAAAATGTGACATATATATATATATACACACACACACACACATACATAAAGTAGCATAGTAATAAAATTTTATATATAAATATGTATTATATTCACATAGTAATATTAGTACTGGTCATTTAAATAGTATATTATAGCTTTTTTGAGAGATTTATATATATTGTATAAGCTTAGAATAATAATAATAATAATAATAATAATAATAATAATAATAATAATAAAATAGATTATTATGCTGCCCCTCTCCGAAGACTCGGGGTGGCTCACAACAATAACAAAAACAATATAATAGTAATACAAATCTAATATTTAAAAAAGTATATATAAAACCCCAACAATTAAAACCATACAACACAAGCATACCAAACATAAAATATAAAAGCCTGGGGGAGGTGTCTCAGTTCCCCCATGCCTGGTGATAAAGGTGGGTCTTGAGTAATTTGCGAAAGACAAGGTGGGTGGGGGCCGTTCTAATCTCTGGGGGGAGTTGATTCCAGAGGGCTGGGGCCACCACAGAGAAGGCTCTTCCCCTGGGGCCCGCTGAATGACATTGTTTTGTCGACGGGACCCGGATAAGGACAACTCCGTGGGACCTTATCGGCTGCTGGGATTCGTGCGGTAGCAGGAAGTTCCGGAGATACTCTGGTCCAGTGCCATGTAGAGCTTTAAAGGTCATAACCAACACTTTGAATTGTGACCGGAACCTGATCGGCAGCCAGTGCAGGCCACGGAGTGTTGTAGAAATATGGGCGAATCTAGGAAGCCCCAGGATGGCTCTCGCAGCCACATTCTGCATGATCTGAAGTTTCCGAACACTTTTCAAAGGTACCCCATGTAGAGAGCGTTGCAGTAATCGAACCTCAGGGTGATAAGGGCATGAGCGACTGTGTCCAAATAGGGCCGCAACTAGTGCACCAGGCGAACCTGGGCAAACGCCCTCCTTGCCACAGCCAAAAGATAGTGCTGTAATGTTAGCTGGGGATCGAGGAGGACGCCCAAGTTGTGGACCCTCTCTGAGGGGGTCAATAGTTCCCCCCCCCGCAGGGTAATGGAAGGACAGATAGAATTGTCCTTGGGAGGCAATACCCACAGCCACTCCGTCTTGTCTGGGTTGAGTTTGAGCTTGTTGACACCCATCCGGACCCCGACAGCCTCCAGGCACCAGCACATCACTTCCACTGCTTAGTTGACTGGACCTGGAGTGGAGATGTATAACTGGGTATCATCGGCATATTGATAATACCTCATCCCATGCCCTTGGATGATCTCACCCAGCGGTTTCATGTAGATATTAAATAGCAGGGGGGGGAGGACCGACCCCTGAGGCACCCCACAAGGGAGAGACCTAGAGGTTGACCTCTGAACCCCCACTAACACCGACTGTGACCGACCGGAGAGGTAGGAGGAGAACCACTGAAGAACAGTGCCTCCCACTCCCAACCCCTCCAGCCGGCGCAGAAGTATACCATGGTCGATGGTATCGAAAGCTGCTGAGAGGTCAAGAAGCACCAGGACAGAGGACAAGCCCTGTCCCGGGCTCACCAGAGATCATCCATCAATACGACCAAAGCAGTTTCTGTGCTGTAGCCGGGCCTGAATCCAGACTGCTGAGGGCCTAGATAATCGGCTTCTTCCAAGGACCTCTGAAGTTGGAGCGCCACCACCTTCTCAACAACCTTCCCCATAAAGGGAAGGTTGGAGACTGGATGGTAGTTATTAAGTACGGCTGGGTCCAGGGAAGGCTTCTTGAGGAGGGGGTACATAAGTGCCTCCTTATAAGGAGCCGGAAAGGACCCCCTCCCCAAGGAGGCATTGACAATCCCCTGGACCCAGCTCCGTGTCACCTCTCACCTGGCCGAATCCAACCAAGAGGGACACGGATCCAGTAAACAGGTGGCGGAACTCACAGCTCCAATGGCTTTGTCCACTTCATCAGGTGTCACTTAGTCAAACTCCCCCCAGACGGATGGACAAAGACGTTTAGCCCCAGTCACCTTGACTGACTCGTTGTCAGCCGATACTTCTATGCAATTGGAATCGACGTCTGCCCGGATCCAAGTGACTTTATCAGCGAAAAATGAGTTAAATTCCTCGGCACTACCCTGCAAGGGTTCCCCAACTCCCCCCTGATTTAGAAAGGAGCAGGTCACCGTAAACAGAGCGGCTGGGTGGGATTCTGCTGATGCAATCAAGGCAGCATGGTACGCGCATCTTGCCGCCTTGAGCGCCACTTTGTAGATCTTAATAAAAGCTCTTACAAGTGTTCTATCAGATTCGGACTTACTCTTTCTCCATCACTTCTCTTGACGTCTCTTCTGCCGTTTCAACTCCCGGAGCGCCTCCTTGAACCATGGAGCTCTACGGGATCTAGTGCCGCAGAGAGTTTGCAGTGGCGCAATTCGGTCAAGAGCCTCCGCTGCAGCCTTGTTCCAGACCTCAGCAAGAGACTCCACCGAGCTGTGGATGAGTGAGTCTGGTAAAACCACAAGCGCCCTCTGAAAGCCCTCTGGGTCCTTTAGGTGTCTGGGGCAGAACGTCCTAATCGGTTCCGCTTCCCTGCGGGGGAGGATTGGAGCCAGGAAATCAAGCCGTAGTAGGAAATGGTCTGACCATGAGAAAGGCAATGTTTCTAAGCCCCTTAGTCTCAGACCATTACTCAGTTGCTTCGAGAGGAATACTATGTCCCCCCTCATGAGTCAGACCCTGAACTACTTGAGTCAGGTCCATGGTTGTCATGGTGGCCATGAACTCCTGTGCTAGTCAAGAGGAATCGCCGAGTGACGGCAAATTGAAGTCCCCCAGGACAATAAGTCCGGGGAACTCCACTGCCAACCCGGCCACCTCCTTAAGCAGCACAGGCATGGCTGTTGACATGCATCTGGGAGGCAGGTACGTGAGTAACAAGCCCACCTGAACCCCTAAGTCCAACTTCACAAGGAGGGACTCTCAACCTGCAATCTCAGGGGCAACGAGTCTACACAGGCAGAGGTTCTCCTTGGCTACAGTAGCCACTCCTCCCCCCCTTCCTTGGGGTCGAGGCTGATGCCATACCTGAAACCCCAGCTGGGCATATTTCTGAGAGAGGAACTCCTCCCTCTGGGCCCAGCCAGGTTTCAGTCACACATGCCAGATCGACCTCCTCATCCAGGATCATACATAACATTTATCTCATACATAACATCCCACCCACCCCAATCATTCACTCCATACATACCTTCCCAGTTATCCCAAAAATCCATCATTAAGAAACCCTCCCCAATAAATTAGCTAAAATATAATTAAGTTAATTAGACATATAAAACTATTAAATATAGAATTAAAATATGGCACTAAAATACAAATTAATACTAATTAATTATCAATTACTCTAAAACTAGTACTAGATGCCAGATTATTAAATATTTAAAAAACAAAATACAGGGAAAAAATCAGTTGAAGATCAGTTAGTCAGCAGTTCTTAAGTCATCAAGAGCTAGGTGGTGCCAGACTCTGAATCAATTAAGTTATGGAAAAGTCCAGCATAAATGTCCAAGTCTTTAAATAATGAGTCCCTGGGGAAAACATTTCTTAGTGCCGGCCACTGCCACCGCCTGGCACACCCAGTCCGTAAATTGTGTCTCAAATTATTATTAACTTGGACTCCTGCGTCTCTACAGCTCCCCCGGCTCTCATCGTTCGCTCTGGTCGCCCTGTGATGATTACCATTCTTACTGGGCGACATCTCCTGTTCTCCACACTCCCCTCTCACCGCAATGCCGCACAGTCTCTCAGGAATGCCGAACAGCCTCAGAATAGCCTCAGAACAGCTCCTCGCCCTCTCCTCAGCGTTGGCCTTCCCTCTCTCTCTGCCGTAACCTCCTTTCCCTTGATAATGACAGCCCCCTTGGTAATGACAGCTCCAACATGGTCCTTCAGTCCGATGGTTCCAACGGTCCCTCCAATGCCGCGCACCCCCACCATTTGGCGCTGCAGCCTCCCAGGTCTGTCTGTCCATCTGTCTGTCTGCCAGTCTTGGTCTTAAGCCCAAGTCTCGCTCTCTGCTCCTCACTTGCTTGTGATGGCTGTACGATTAAATGGCGGCTGCCATATTCCGAATCCCAGCTGATCGAATTCGGCAGCAAATAGATGTTCAGGAACGCCACGGGGAGATAAAGCATTCAGGTCTTCTCTCTGGCTTGATCTTGCAGCCCAGCTCTCAATCTCTGTCCTTTGATCGCTAGCGGAAGCTTGGGGTGGCTGCAGAATTAGATAGCAGCCACCATTTTCTGAGTTACAGCTGATCGAGTTCCGATGGTAAAGAATGACTGGAAATGCTACAGAGAGATATGGGAGACAGCTCTCCCGAAGGTCTCCTGAAGCAGAAGATTCTCACCTCACTGTAATTGCAACAGGCTGCTAACCTAAACAGAATTTTTTTCTCTGTATTTAGTGGTGTTTCGCCGTAGTCCAGCGGAGCAGCAGTCTTCCACTCCTTCCTGCTACCTCACCGGAACTGGAACGCTGATTAGAAACTGATTAAGTATAATTGATAATTAAATATAGTAAGTTACCTAAGATTACATCACTTTACTGCTTAAATAGCTCTATTTAAGCTTTACCTCATGATGAATTTTGAAAACTGATTACTTGACTTTTAGAAAAATTAAGTCTATTTGCCACATATTATATTTCTTACATTTATCTACCTATTTATTTACTTATTTACCTTTATTTACTTTAAATAAGAATCCTATTCTAACTGCTTAAAGGACTTTTAAAGGACTGGGTTAATGATTAGATTGCTATAGAATTAAATTGATAAGTTTGTTATAACATAGCTTAAAGGTCCTGTTAATTTTTCTGATTGTAATAATTGGAAAGTTTGAATGTAAACATCTAGATAACAAATTTATTTTCCTAATTCTCTATCTCCTCTCCCTCCTACTTTTCATTCTTATTACTAGCTTTAAGAAGCATGTCAGAACCTATACTATAAATAACAATATTAGAAAAACAATAATATTTATACTATCAATTCCCTATCGTAGACATACTATCTTCAGAACAAGATTTAGATTATCACTACATTTAAAATTGTGGAAGGGACCACAAAAGATTTATTTAAGTGGAATAGGTGGTGAAATTTAATCAGAATGACAAGCCTGTCTAACCTATCTAGGCTTGGATTGGGAAGGAGAGCGATAAACCAATCCACTTCCGCCATCCCTAGCCCCTCCAAACAGAGATCCCTAGAGGATATGTTGCCCAGGGAAAGATCCAATTCTTTTAAAGATCTACAACAAATGTTGTTACACATGCAAGACAGGATGACTAAAAATCATGATGATATTAAAAAGGAAATTGGAGAAGTAAGGAATGACATGACTGAACTAAAAGAGAAAATGCAAAACATGGATAACAAACATAAAGTGTTTCAACAACAAATTCTTAAACATGAACAAAAAATTCAGGAATTAGAAGACAGACTAGAACAAGATCATAAACGCATGGAGGAAATAAACGATAAACTAGTCCAGGCAAACAGGGATCTAGAAAATATGGTAATTCAGCTAGAAAAGGAGAAAGCAAACCACTATCTCCGATTTCAAAATTTAAAGGAGGAAAAGAGTGAGGACCTTCCAGATATAATGGCGGACATTTTATCCAAAGCCCTGGGAACCAAGAAAGAAGAAATGTTCAATGAGCTAGATGAGATGTACAAAATAAATACTAGCTACACCAGGCACCATAATCTCCCAAAAGAAGTGCATATTAAATTAATTAAAAAACCAGTCAGAGATGAAATTCTCCACAGGGCTCAAGAAGCCCCTATAGAATACAAGGGGAGACAATTAGTGATCTTGAAGCAGGTCCCGAAACGCGTTAGAGATCTATGCAAACCACACGCCTTTCTATCTGACAAACTAACCAGACACAATATTAACTTTAGGTGGCTAGTCCCAGAAGGAATTCTGGTGACATGGCAAGACAAGAAAATAAAAATTGACTCAATTGATAAGGCAGAAGACTTCTATGAAAAAAACTTTAATGATGACCGATCACTAGATATGAGAAATCAAATGGAAGTAAGAGATCCCCCTACCGCAACAGAACGATTAGAAGGACAGGAATGGCACAAACAAAGCGAGATAATTGATAAGGGGAAAAAAGTTGATAGAAAAGATGGCTACTCAGAAGGTCCAGAAGAAATTAGAAGTAGAAGAGCAACTAGACCCAAATATAGATAACAAAAATACTACCCCATTAAGAAAGACAAACTTGGGAATTGAAATCTACTCCGCTAACATAAGTGGCCTACATTCACCAAAGAATAAAGTTTTTAATAAACTAGCCAAGAGTAATTTAGACATAATTGCTCTACAAGAGGTCCATATAAAAAATAAATTCGGACACTTGCTTAAAAGAGACAAATTGGGAAATCTGTTCTCATCATTAGCACATGAAAAAAAGAGAGGAGTGATCTTCTTTATTAACCCTAATATTCAAGCCATCTAAAAGATTTGGAAGGTACAAGGGGACTTCCGGGTGAGGAACGAGCTGCACCAGGTCGACAGGGATAGAGTTCTGTCCCCGTCGATCTTTTTTTCACAATTAGGGGATCACAATTGCGATTAGAGCGAGCTTGGAGGGTTCAACCTGGAACAGGGGGTCGTCTGGTCCCGAGGGGCAGAACGCCACTGCCCTGGAGGGGGAGAACAACCCCGCAGCCCCAAACAATGAAGAACCGCGCTCCGGCTGGGTCGCGGCCATAGCGGCTTGCCCACGAAGGAGGGGAGCATTAATAATTCACAGAAGTCAACGGAATAAAGATCTTCAGAAAAGAAGAAAAGTAAGCACAGAACAAGCTATACTCTTTTGGTTTTCATAATAACAAGGAAAATAAAATAACTAGAAAATAAAAAGGCGAACAAAGAAAAGTTTTTCTTTCTCTCTAAGTAATATCTTTGGGCATAAATTCAAGCTACAACCGGATCTATTTTTATTAATTTTACCTATCTACTGTTTTTTTTTACAAATAACTAAACTTTAAGAGAAGACATACCCCTTAATACTTCTCATCCCTGGAAGAACAACAAATTCAATTTGTAATAGGGGATGAATTTTAAACAAAAGGGGAATTTAATTGACTGAAAATAATGTATTTGATTATACATGATGACTTCCGGCTATAGAAGAACGATGTGTCTTTAAAGAAAATGGAATTTTAAAATTAAAATATATGAAGAAAATATATTAGACCCAGGGAAACACTGATAATTTTTTTAAATTTTTTAAAACTTTGCTATGAGATAAAGCAACTGAACTCAACTTGATTCTACAGTATAAAACGGACTCTTGTGATACGGAGGATTTCGTAGAGGGACTATTTTACAAACGACTGCAGCATAAGGATTAATGGACTAAAAGGAACAGACATTCCCTTTTTTTCATTCTTATTACCTATTGTTCCTTTTTCTTTTCTTTTTTCCTGTTGATAGTGATAGAGGATTGTGGATTGATTTTAGTCTTTTTTGGGAGGACTTGGATTTTGATTCGCTTTACTTTTAAGGACTAAAAATAACTGTGAATTTGAGAACACAAGAATGTAAGACCAGAACGAAGATATAAGATTTTAAGGATCTAAGGACTTAAAAACAACTTGAAGGATTAAATTTTGAAAACCTTATTTTTCCTTTTTTTTTCCTTACTTGGAATTATTTGTATTGAATATATTACTTAAGTGCTTATTGATTTTCATTTTCCCTTTTTTTAGATTTTTACATTTATATTTTTCATATATTTATATTTACATTTTTACACTATATTTTTTTCCTTTTTGGGTCTTTTGTTTCCTTTTTATTACAGATAGTTAAGGTATAGAATGAGGTGTTAGATTTTTTAATTTCCCTCCTCTCAATCAAAAAATTTTCTTCTCCTCTCTCTTATCTGTTTTCTCTCTTTCTTTCCTATGAGCATCTTCTATCAATTTCAGATTAACTGACTAATTATATATTACTTTATTCTTTCTCCTTTTATTATTTTTTCTTTTTAAATATATTCCTTAATTATATTTTACTTAATTTTATTTTTCTAATTTTTACTTTATATATTAATTCGCAGATAAACATATAGATTGAATATTTGATATTAGATATTTGATTTATTGCTGAGAAAATAATTAATTAATTCAGAGTGTATTTTAAAAATTGTTGCAACAGTTAAATTTTCCTCCCTTTTTTTCTTTTGTTAAGTCTTTTGCCTTCTTGATTAATCATACTACTACTCCACTTTTGAGCGTCTTGCCTTTTCATAGCAATTTTTTAATAACATTATTACCTAGTCATTTGAAATAACATAACCTTATTATTAATTATTATTATTAAATAAAATAGAAGTAAGTTAAGACATTGTATAAACATTTGATTTTTGGTTGAAAATTCCTGGAGACATGAGAGGCTCTTCTAGGTCACAAAGTACAACTACTATCACAACAAAAAAACCCCAGGCATCTACCCCAACTTCTACTCCAAAACTATTTCCAGTATCATGTCCACTACAACCAAGATCAATAACAACAATGTTGGCCAAGGATAAAGAAAAAGAAAAGGAGAGAACTTCGATGGAACTAAATTTTCAGACTATCCAAGATACTTTGGCCACCATTCAAGATTTCATGCAGAAAACCCAAATCTCAATGGATACAAATAGAGAAGAAGTGAAAAAATATCTGGAAGAAATGAAAACTGAAATGGATGATCTGAAAACTGAAATTGCTGATCTCAAAACAGAGATGGGAGACGTCAAAACTGAAATAGGAGAAGTAAAAGGAAGTATGAAAGAGATGGATGGAAACATGAAATCTATACAACAAAATTTACATGAGAATGAAAAAATGAAAACAATGGAAGATAAAGTTGAGGATGTAGGACAAAAGATGGAAGAATATGAAGAACACAGCTACGTAATCAACAGAGGCTTTGAGGAAGCAATAACCAACTTGGAATTACAATCCGCCTCACATGGACTGAGATTTCAAAACACAAGTGAGGAGAAAGATGAAGACTTAACAGCAAAGATGGCAGAGATAATCGGGGAAATTTTACAGATGGACCCGCAAGACCTTATAAGAGAGATAGATGAAATTTACAGAGTCCAGACTGGCTATGCCCACCGACACAACCTAGCAAGAGAGGTCCACATCAAGTTCTCTAGGAGAATAATCAGAGATGACGTTTTGAAACAGGCAAGATATCAAACATGGAAACACAAAGGGAAAGATATCATAATTTTGAAACAACGTCATAAAAGAGTGAGAGAAAGCAGAAGAGAATACTACTTCCTTACAAGTATATTAATAAAAGAAAATATAGTTTTTCGATGGATGGTACCAGAAGGGCTTTCTCTAACTTGGCAAGGACGGAGAATAAAGATAGAGAATGTAGAAGGCAAGAGCCTTCTTTGCACAAAGTGGATTGAATAGAACAGAACAACCTCACAAAGAACCCAAAGACAAAGAGGAAGAAAAGGGGGTGACCTGCAAAGAGAGGGAGGAAACACGAGATGTTAGAAAGAAACAACCTCAAATCCAACAAGAATTGGTGTTAGGTAATAGATTGAGAGAACCTAAAGAAACCAAAAAATACTATAAATAGAGATGTCACAAGATTTAAAAATCTTTTTAGTAAACGTTAATGGATTGAATAACCCTAGGAAAATAAATCAAATATTGACTAAGCTTAAGAAAGAAAGAGCACAAATAAATATTCTACAAGAAGTTCATATTAAAAAATCGAATAGAAAATGACTCAATAAGCCAAAATTAGGGAAAATTTACATGAGTTTAGTGGATCAAAAAAAAAGAGGTGTAGCAATGTATATTGCCGAAACAATAGATTCAAAACAAATATACAGTGACTCCGAAGGTAGAATTTGAATTGTACAATTAGATATAGAACCAAAACCTCTCGTTATTATATTAATATACGCACCAAACAATAATCAAAAACAATTTTATAAGGAATTACATGATAAGATAATTGAGTTATCAATAGAAAATATAATAGTTGGTGATTTTAATGCAATCTCAAATAGTCAAATGGATTACACGGGGAAGAAGAAAGAAAAGGAAAAAAAGCAATATTACCAATAACTTTCTGGAAAGTGAGCACATAACTATTATTAAAAGATGTATGGCACGAATGCCACTCACAAAGTAAACAATATACTTTTTACTCAAACCTCCACAAAATTTGGACTAGGATAGATATGGCTTGGGCACCAGCACATACAATGGAAAAGATTAGGGATATTGAAATAGAAACCAACAGCTGGGCAGACCACAGTCCATTAGTAATATATTGGAAAGGTAGGGGAAAATCTAATAATTGGTATATGAATAGAAATGTTTTACATGACCCTGAATATAAAGAATGGATTGGAAAAGAATTGGAACTTTTTAAAAAATGCACTTAGGTTCAAAAATATTATAAATGAAATAATTCATGAAGACCAGAATGGATTTTTACCAGGTAGACAGATTAAAAATAATTTGAGGACAATTATAAATACAATTGAATAAGATGAATGTGGGAACTAAATTCTTTAATATAATTGATGCGATCTATTCCAACCAATCAGCAAAAATCATAATAAACAATGAACAAACTGAAAGATTAGAAATACAAAGAGGAGTTAGACAAGGTTGCCCCATATCACCATTATTATTTATTTTAACATTAGAAACATTATTAATAAAAATGAGAACAGAAAATGATATAAAAGGCCTGAAGAAATGTATAAAGTTCAAGCATTTGCTGATGATGTGGTCTTCATAATAGAAGACCCTCTGACATCAGTATTAAAACTAGTAGACTTAACAGAAAAATATGGAAAAGTAGCTGGTCTGAAAATTAACAAGGAAAAGACACAAATGCTTATAAAAAATATGATGGATACACAGAAAAAACAATTAGAAAAATTAACAAATATGAAGATAACAAAAAAAGTAAAAGGCATTTGGATTTCTGCTAAAGTCATGTCTTTAAAAAATGATAACTATACAAAGCTCCTAGATCAAATTAAAAAAGATTTGGAAATATGGAATAATTTACAGCTATCTTTAGTAGGAAGAATTTCTACAATTAAAATTAACATTCTTCCCAAAGTTTTATTTTTATTTCAGGTAATCCCAATAAATCCTGGAGCAATTTTTTTTAAAGAACTAAGTAACATCACTAAAAAATTTATATGGCAAGGTAAAAAACCAAGAATAAAATAAAGCTCATTAGAAGATAGGAAAGAAAGAGGAGGACTTGCCCTCTCAAATTGGAAGCTATATTACCAAGCCGCAGCACTATCATGGATAAAAGAATGGTTAATCTTGGAGAACAGAAGATTATTAAATTTAGAGGGCCATGATTTAATGTTAGGCTGGCATGCCTTCATATGGTACGAAAAGTCCAAAACTCATTCATATTTTAATAAGAACATAATTAGAAAGACTTTAATGGATGTTTGGAAAGAGATTTTTAAAAATCATTTTTTAGTAATGCCATTTAGTAATGATTTTACCGATTGATTCATCCTAATTTGTTAAAAGAAGGTAAAATATGGAAATATAGAGATTTACTGGATAATCAATTAAGACTGAAAACAAGACAAGAATTACAGGAGTCAGGGGTTGAGACAGACTGGTGGCAGTACGCTCAGATTAACTCTAGGTACCGAAAAGACATGAAAATATTCAAATTTAAGAAGGATAATAATATACTTGGGAAATTACTAACTCCAAACCAAGGAAAATTGTTTGGGAAATTATATAAATATTTAATAAATTACAGGACAATAGGTTGGATATTGAAAGATAATATGATTAGCTGGTGCAAAAATTTTGGAAAAGAAATAAATTTAGATACATGGGAAAAGGTTTGTATATATAATTGGATATATAAGTCAATCTCTTTCAAAGAAAACCAAATCAAAATGTTCTATAGATGGCATCTACCACAAAACAGGATTTAAAAGATGTTTCCAAGTGCCTCTCCTATTTGTTGGAAATGTAAAAAAGAAATTGGCACATACTTCTATGCTTGGTGGACATGCCCAAAATCCAAGATCTATTGGAACAAGGTAGAAAAATGGTTGAAAGAAATTACAAATAAGGAAATTAGGAAGACCCCAGAATTTTTCTTATTAGGTATTATAGATGTTAGATATAAAAAAGAAATATACTATTTAATAATTTGTATATCAGTAGCAGCAAGAATAGCATTTGCACAAAAATGGAAAGAAAAGGACATTCCAAAAGACGAAGAGGTTTTTAGGAAGATTATGGAATGTGCAGAATTGGATATGATGACGAGATGGTTAAATAATCATGTGGAAACTGAATTTTATAAAACTTGGGGAAAAGTTTATAAATGGTGGAACGTAAAAAAAGATTATTAAAGATAATAAAATAAAATATGGAATAGTTAAATATAGTATACAGTGATATTTGATGAAAAAGTTTATTTTTACTAATTGAGTTTAATTACTTTAACTATAATTATATAATGAGTAGAAAATATTTGAAAGTTTAGATTGTTATATTAGTATTGTATACACAAGAGATATTTCATCGATAAGTCTACTTTTCTGTATTGATCTAAAATAGATTTAGGTTTTTTTATTCCTGTATTAAGAAGACTTCTATAATCAGAGGAGCAATGGTAGCTCCTATATATGTTAAATGTTGTTTTTTTGGTTGTCTTACATTTTAAAAAAATCAATACAAAATTATTTCTAAAAAAAAGGAAGGTAGAATTCTGATAGTTAAAATCCAGAAAGACCAAGAAATTATAACCTTAATTAATATATATGCTCCAAATGAAGGCCACAATAAATTCTATAAAAAACTACAGACTATAATCAGAGACTATGCCAAAGAAAACATATGCATGATGGGAGATTTTAATGGAATAATCAATAAAGAATTTGACTATAAAAATGGAGGTAATAAAAAACAAAACAAAAGAACTCTCCCAAACTCTTTTTTTGATTTAATCAATGAATTCAAATTTAAAAATAGTTGGAGAGAAAGGAACCCACAAATAAAAAAGTTTACCTACTATTCTAACAGTCATCAATTGTGGGCAAGATTAGATATGTTCTGGACAACGATGGAACTTAACACACAAATGGAAGCAATGGAGATAGAGCCCAACTTAACGTCTGACCATAACGCATTAAGGGCAATTTGGAAAGGCCCAAAACAATGTTATAGATGGACATTTCAGAAATCGATCCTAAAGCAAAAAGATTTCAAACAAAAACTTGAAAAAGAAATAATTTTTTTTCTTTCAAGAAAATGTAAAAGAACATACTAGCCTACAAAACCTCTGGGACACAGCCAAAGCTGTGACCAGGGGAATCACAATTTCATATATGGCTAAAGACTATTTAAAAAAGAGAGCAAAAATTGAAAACTTGGAAGAGGAATACAGAATTTTAGAAGAAGAACTACAAAAATAACCACAAAATGTCGATATAAAAGAGAAGATGTCTTGGACAAAACACCAACTAAATTTGGTAGATAATGAAAAACTAGCCAAACAAATAAAAAGCACTAAACAATTTAATTTTGAAAATGCGAATAAACCTAGCAAATGGCTAGCTAATAAACTTAAAAAGCAAAAAGAAAAGAAATTAATAAATTGTCTCAAAACAGAAGAAGGGTAATTGTGTCATGACCAAGGGGGAAAAAAATTGCTATGGACTTTTATAGTAAATTATACGGAAATGAAGGAAATGAAAATGAGGAAATACAAGATCAAAAAATACAAGATATTTTAAACCAGGCCAATCTTCCTAAGATTCCTAATGAAACTAAAGAGTTGTTAAATAAGGAAATTTCAATTACAGAATTAAAAGAGACAATTAAAAAGCAAAATATAAATAAAGCCCCAGGACCAGATGGTCTCCCAATTGAACTTTGTAAAGTTTTACCAGATAAAGCAATGGAGATCCTTCTAGAAGTATACAATGAGGCTTTAGAGAAAGGTAAAATACCAATGTCCTGGACAGATGCAAATTTGGCCTTAATAGCTAAAAAAGATGCTGACCTTACGGAAATTGCAAATTATAGGCCTATTTCATTACTAAATGTTGACTACAAGATTTTTAGCACTATTCTATTCTAGCAAATAGGATCAAAAGATATTTAAACTACATTCAGATCAAAATGGTTTCCTTCCAGGTAGGCAATTAAGAAATAACATTAGGATGATAATAGATATTCTTGAATATTATGAAGTCCATAATGAAAAGCAAGTGGCCCTAATCTTTTTAGATGCCCAGAAGGCCTTTGATAATGTCTCTTGGAATTTTATGCTTAAACAATTGGAATATATGGAATTTGGTAAAATTTTTATAAATGCAATGAAAGCTATATATACTCAACAATCTGCTTATATTATTATAAATGGAGACGCAACTACTAGAGTTAACATCCGGAAAGGTACAAGGCAAGGCTGTCCCCTCTCTTCTCTGCTTTTTATTTTAACGTTAGAAGTTCTTACCAGAATTATTAGGGAAAATGACGAGATAAAAGGACTAAATTGTAAAAAAGAGTCATATAAATTACAAGCATTTGCTGATGATTAATTGTAGAAGATCTGCTTGATTCCGGACCAAACCTGCTTAAAATTTTAGATGAATACGACAATGTGGCAGGACTAAAAATTAACAAAATTAAAACTTAAATAATAGTTAAGAATATGAAGGACTCTCAAAAAACCAATCTTTCTGCAAAACTAGATATACAAATAACCAAAAAAGTTAAATACCTTGGTATCAATTTGACAGCAAAGGCCTCAAGGTTAAAAGAGGATAACTATGATAAATTAAGTGATAAAATTTAAAAAGGTATAGAGAAATGGGGGAAACTTCAGCTGTCATTTTTAGGGAGAATTGCAGCGATTAAAATGAGTGTCTTACCAAAAAAATTATTCCTTTTCCAAACAATCCCGATCCATCTAAATCAAGATTTCTTCACAAAACTGAATAAAATAATAAATAATTTCATCTGGCAAAACAAACGCCCAAGAATTCGACTTAAATATATGTAGGATAGGAAGGTAGAAGGCGGTCTTTCCTTGCCGATTTGCAAAGAGTATTATAATCTCTAGTGTGGCTACAGGATTGGATACTCTTGACTAATACTAGACTGCTAAACTTAGAGAGACACGATCTTCACGCAGGTTGGCATTTTTATCTATGGGAGGATAGATTGAAAACCCACAAATACTTTACTAACCATTTTATCAGAAGACCTCTATTAAATACCTGGCTAAAAATCAGGAAACAAACTTATAAAGGAATCCCAACATGGTATGTACCTTTAGAAGCCTATGTGCACCCCAATCTACATAAAAAGAATAGCATAATAAGATATAAGGATATAATTGACTCTAACAGAGAAATTAAATCAAGACTGGAATTGGAATCTACAGGCCAAAAGGTAGAATGGTGGGAATATTTACAAATTCAATCTAAATTCTCTAAACATAAAAATACGTTAGGCATTGAAAAAGATAACTTGCTAGATAAAACGCTTACTGGACCACAGGAAAAATTAATTTTAAAAAATTATTGCTGCCTAATAACTAATGAATTAGATACAACCAAAATAAAAACTAACATAAAAAATGGAATCTTGATCTTAAACAAGAAATTAAATCTGAAGAATGGCAATTTATGTGGAGCAGGAATTTTAAAATGACACTAGCTATTCCGTATAAGGAGAATATAGTCAAAATGTTCTATAGGTGGAACATCACCCCCCAAAAAACTGTTGGAAATGTCAAAAAGAACAAGGCACTTATTTCCACCTTTGGTAGCAATGTAAAAAATTGCAGGTTTATTGGAAAAAAATTGGAATTTGGCTAGATGAAATTCTTAATATCAAATTAGATAAAACACCAGAATGCTTCCTTTTAGGCATTTTAAGACACAAACTGGAAAAAAATCATATTTACCTAGTTATTCATATTACTACAGCGGCCAGATTAGCATTTGCGCAATGGTGGAAAAATGAAGATATATCTCAAGATGGGTTAATAATAGAAACAAATAGAAATTGTGCAGAAATGATTAAATTAACCCTGGAACTTAGAAATAATGAAGAATCTACGTTTTATAAATGCTGGGACCCCTTTTACCACTGGTTGGAAAAAAGAAAAATGTGACCAATAACTGCTTTAAACCTATTATACACCAAAGTGTATATATTTAAAGATAACAGCCTGGTGCTGTTCTGTTCGGATCTGCGAGACCCGAAATCAAACTTTGAGACCCTGTAAAAAAATTTCCCTGCATATCTGAAACTTGAAATTTCATGGCTTTGCATCATTTCAGGGGTTCTCTCTATGAGAATTTGGGGGGGGCAGGGGGCTTCTTTCTTGCTGAAACAAAAATAGGTCTAAAGTTCTGTTCCCGGGTCACCCTGATCCGGCCTGAAAATTCTTCATTTGACGTGTTTATGTTTGGTCAATTTGAAAACTTTTTTCACTTGGAAAGTAGTCTGAACATTTCTGCACACAATGATATGAAAATTGAACTGAAAAAAATAATGCTTATTGGTTTATTTTGATCATAAAAGGCAGCCCCCCCTTTTTATGAACTTTTTTTCAATTTATATATAGTTTAGCCTGCAAAATGTGTTCAATTTTACTAAAGTTGGTGTGGGATTGGTAGTTTGAACATTTTTGAACATAAGAAAAATATAAATGAACTGAAAAAAATGATGCTTATTGGGGTTTTTAAAATAAAAAATAAGGCCTTACCCCTCCCAAAAATGCTTGCAACCATTTTCACTGTAATTTTTTTTTAGGCTCCAAATCAGAAATATTTTTAATATCTTAGGCATTGATTTACTAAATTTAACATTGCTGATCATCATAAAAAATATTTTGGGGGGTGGGGGCTAACTTTTTTCTGGGCAAAATTTTACCTACACTTGTACTGTTCCTGGGTCTATTTGACCCGAAACAAAAAAATTCTTTTAGGTACTTAAATTTGGTCTTTTTGAAACCTTTTCTCACTGGGAAACTAGTTTGAAGATTTCTGAACAAAATGATTTGAAAATTGAACTGAAAAAAATGATGCTTATCGGTTTATTTTGATCAAAAAGCCCCCCCCCCCCATTTTTGAGCATTTTGTGTCAGTTTATATTTTTTTAGGCTACAAATCTCCAAGGGATTTTCCCCAAAAAGGGTTGATATATAAAATTGAACATTCCTGATCATAAGAAAAATATAAATGAGGTGACGTTGCCCTGGTGCCTTGCTTTTCTCAACTGCTCCGAGAAAGCTGGGCTTTTGAAAGTTTTTTTTGGCTGCCAAACAGGCGATCGTGGACCCGAGGGGCTGCGACCAAATAGGGGAAACTCCAGTGCAGCTGCAGCTGGGGGTGCAATTGGCACCCCCCTAGACATTGGGGGAAACCCCTTTGCCGACTTTCAAAGAGATCGGCCTTCCCAGAATTATCCAGAAGCGCGACATCTTTGACTCACCAGCGGAAGCTGCGAAGACGACTTAGCACCAAGATCGAATGACAGAAAGAAACAAAGAAGGAAACGTGAGTGTTTAAACTGTGGATGGCCAAGAGAGTAACTCTTTCAGAATTTGGAACGTTAAGGTTTTAAAGATATTGTTGGAACTGTTCTGCTCTGCTCTGCTGTAGCTTTAAGACTCAAACCTCTCTCTGATGAGGCAATGGTGACGTAGCAGAAAATACACAGTAGTTGCATCAGAAAAGGCATTGCAGAGCCCGAACCAAAAAGAATAAAGGTGGGTAAAATGAGGACCCGGATTGTGGGGGCAATAGCCTAGCTCTGTTAAAAAAGTGCTATTGCTAACGTGTTGTAAACCGCTCTGAGTCTAAGGAGAAGGGCGGCATAAAAATCAAACAAACAAACAAACAAACAAACAAATAAATAAATAAAACAAACCGCGATGAGGAGTGTTAAGACCTTGCTGACCTAGCTGAAAGAGTGGAAGGACTTTTGAAAGTGAAGAAGGATAGAGAAAAGTGTTGGATCAAATTTGCTAAGCTGCTATGAAAGAAAAGTGAATTGAAAGTGATCTGAGTCAGAGGTACTGAAGACTAACAACTGGAATATACTTTATTAAAATCCTCTCCTTTTTTGTCTCCATGTTCTTTTGACTCTCTCCCTATTGATCTCCTCACTGACTTTTCTCTTTTCTACCCCCCACACTTCAACCCAAACTTTGCTTCTAACTATTTTGTCCCCAAAAGAACAACTATCAAGATATTTGGATTCCCTATTATAACTGGATATAACTATTATAACTGGATATTTACTCTCTTCCTTTACTTCGACCCTATTTGAACTGCATTAACTATAACTATTAATTATAACAACTATAGACTAGAGACTAACTGATTAATTGATTAGACTGATAGACTAATCAACTGATGGACTAATTAATTGACTGAGGGACACCAGACAGATCGATAAATTGGAATAAACTGAATTAATAAATTATTTCATCTTCAAACTACCCCCCAACTTCAAATTTACTTGAATACCTGTGGAACATCTCTGTGGAATACCCGTGGAACATTTTATACTTCATATCTAAACATACTGAAGAGACTTCGCTGAAAAAGATAAGAAAATAACCTCACTAACTGTTTATTAAATTAATTATAAAATCAATTATAAAAATAGTTTACTCGTATTTAAAATAACAATTGTATTTACTTAGCACCTTTTTTTGTACTTAAATAATTTAGATTAACATAGTAAAGGACTTAGAAACATACAATCTTGTAGTAATATATATATATATATATATGTGTGTGTGTGTGTGTGTGTGTGTGTGTGTGTGTGTGTGTGTGTGTGAATGATGAGGCAGCAGCCATCTCGATCACCGGAACATAAAACTTTAATAAAACAACTTAGCTTTCGTTAGCGTGCTGCTAACTTCGTCAGAGTATTAAAATGCCATGGGAGACAATCACATTTATAAAGCATTACTCAGTCTGCTCATAGCCCGCGTCACTGGGCCACACCCTTCCCTCCCCTCTGCAGCAAGCCTAATTGTAGGCTTAATCATGCTGGTTAAAGGGGGAACTACCGCTTTTACTCGTGTCTGTTGCCTATTTCCCTCCCCAAGGGAGGAGGTGGAGTTACGAGGCAATGCTTTGGAGGTATTTGATATTTCTTTCTTCCCCCAATTATCGTTGTTACTTTCTATGGTGGTACATGTCTGCTCTTGCAATTTTTTTGCCCATGCCCTCGTCCTAGGTCTGCACTGTTCTAATCCCCCCTTGTCCCCTGCGTTAAACCTGCATTGTGCCCCTCCCCCTCTACCTCCGTGTTGCTCCAGTATGTTCCCTTGTTTCCCACTAGGGGTTGCTCCACCCTCATTTAGCTGGTTTCTATGCCTGACCTGGAGAATTCTGTTAGGGGCTTTATCCAATCCTAATGACCTATCTCCTTTAAGTCGTTGTTGGTGCCTTAAAGCCTGGTATGCTGATGGCATATCAATATGTCTATTTAAAGAATTTTCGTTGGAGAACCAGGCTTCTTTTAGGAGGCGACCTCCCTTGGTTTCATCTCGCGCCAGAATCTCAGTTCCCTGGAAATCGAAGCCATGATCCTGCTCCTCCATGTGTGTCCAAATCTGGGAGCGTTGTTCCTGACGTCGGACCGCCAATTTGTGTTCGTGTATACGAGTTCTCAATCTTTTAGCCGTTTCACCCACATAGTGGTGAGCACAATTATTGCAGTTTATACGGTAAATTACTGAGGAGGACTCCTCCTTCACTAAGGTTTCCTTCGGGCGCATTACTGATTTTCTCAAAGTTTGATCCGGCCTATGCGCTACTTTGACCTCATGGGGTGCCAGTATGCGTGCGGCTGTTTCGGATACCCCTTGTATATACGGGAGTACCCTCCACGCTGATGTTTCGTTTGCGCTTTCAGTAGGTTGTCGGGGTCTGGGTGTGGTGCACCGTTGAATAAAAGCTCTCGAGTAGCCATGACGTATAAAAGTTTGGTAAAGATACGCTCGTTTTTTTTGTTTGGCTGCCCGTGTGCTACAGTGAGTATTGATTCTGTTAAATAATGTCCGTATACAGCTGACTTTATGTGCGTTGGGGTGATTGCTTTCATTGTGTAACATGCGGTCCGTGCTGGTGGTCTTCCGGTATACCTCCTTGTCGATGCTTCCATCTGGGTTCCGGTTGATCTGTACATCCAGAAAGGCCAGTTTACCATTGGCCTCCTCCTCCATCGTGAACTGAATATCCGGATATATGGAATTGAGAATTCCCATGAACCTAATTTTATCACGTTGTTTAATGATGGTAAACGTGTCATCGACGTAGCGTGTCCAGAACTTGGGTTTGTATATTTCCATGGAAACCAGCTAAATGAGGGTGGAGCAACCCCTAGTGGGAAACAAGGGAACATACTGGAGCAACACGGAGGTAGAGGGGGTAGAGGGGGAGGGGCACAATGCAGGTTTAACGCAGGGGACAAGGGGGGATTAGAACAGTGCAGACCTAGGACGAGGGCATGGGCAAAAAAATTGCAAGAGCAGACATGTACCACCATAGAAAGTAACAACGATAATTGGGGGAAGAAAGAAATATCAAATACCTCCAAAGCATTGCCTCGTAACTCCACCTCCTCCCTTGGGGAGGGAAATAGGCAACAGACACGAGTAAAAGCGGTAGTTCCCCCTTTAACCAGCATGATTAAGCCTACAATTAGGCTTGCTGCAGAGGGGAGGGAAGGGTGTGGCCCAGTGACGCGGGCTATGAGCAGACTGAGTAATGCTTTATAAATGTGATTGTCTCCCATGGCATTTTAATACTCTGACGAAGTTAGCAGCACGCTAACGAAAGCTAAGTTGTTTTATTAAAGTTTTATGTTCCGGTGATCGAGATGGCTGCTGCCTCATCATTCACACATATACCTGGAACTCGCATTTTTAGGACTATTCTTGATATATATATATATATATATATATATAATGTTTTTAGCTGGAATTTTAAAATTAAGGGAGACTAAGATGGTCCCATTTTGGCCTTGTTCTGGCCTCATCAGCTAGCCACACCCTTCCTTACTGGGATTCGATCTGGCAGCCTCCGACATAAAAAAACATATATATATTCTCTTTGCATATTTTATATACTTAACTAATTGAAAAAATCTTGTTATATATAATACTTCTGATATAATCAATTGCCAATTGGGCTGTTATTTCTTTCTTTATATATTATCTTATATACTCCCCTCTCTTTCTTTTCTTTGTAAATCTTTTTTCTTATACTTATTTCCCACTCGTACCTTATATATACAACATTAACTAATGAATTGTAAGGATTTCTATTATATAAATTTATTTTATTAATATTAACATTAACTGGGGATTAAAATAATTGTATTGCAATATTCATAGTAGATCATTAATAGATTAAAACTAATTAATAAATTATAAGCATCTCTCTTCATCACTTACTGTGCTGACTTTATAACATAACTTATTGTGTTTCTTTATATACATTATAGATAAAATTGTGCTGACTTTATAATACAACTTATTGTGTTTCTTTTTATATATTATATATTATAGATAAAATTGTATTGACTTTACAACATAATTTACTGTGTTTTCTTATATATATTATAGATAAAATTGATTGATAAGATTGAATACTTTATCCCTCTATTCTATATATACCTTATTTTCATTCTATACATTAAAAGTTATTTTTCTACTAATTCATTAATACCTTTAAATCTTTAAACAAAATTAATTGACTAACATATTAATACACGCTCAAAGATACTAATATTATCCTACCCTTTACATTTATCCAAATAATCTTACTAATCCAAAAATCAAATTCTATTTCAAAAAACTAACGTGAAGTATTGAATAAAAAGCCTGAAGATGTCTTCAACAAACCAAACAACAATAACAAAAACATGGGGGGGGGAAACACTACACAATCGGCCACACCATCCACCCAATGTCCACCAGAAACAACTCCTACAGACAAAACAATGTTACCTCAAGCCTCACAACCACCCCAGAACATTACAATGACCTCACTTTTTGAAATGATGACCAGGATGCAAAAATCCATCGATCGCAACCATGAATCAATGTATGGAAGTATGGGGATAATGCGAGATGACATCAAAAAAATGCAGGACCACGTTGGCAACTTAGATGGACGCATGGGAAAATTAGACAACAAAATGGAAGCGGTACAGGAAATAGTAACTACTAACGGTCAAAAAATCCAAACAATAGAAGAGAAAAATGAACGAACAGAAACACACCTTCAGTTCACAGAGGCCAGAGAGAATATATAAACAAAAACCTAGAAGAGGCGGTGATAAATCTAGAAATGGAAAAATCTGCCTTTTTTCTTCAATTTCAAAATGTGAAGGAAGCAGATGACCAAGACCTTCCACAAACTATGTCCGAAATTCTTTCAAAAATGACTGGGAAAACAAAACAAGAAATGTTAGAACAAATTGACGAAATATACCGAGTCTCTACCTCATTTGCACGTAGACATAGACTACCGTGGGAAATACATATAAGATTTACAAAGAGAAGCACACGCGACGAAATATATAGAACATCAAAAGAAAACGTAATTTCACATAGAGGAAAAGAGATAACAGTATTAAAACAGATTCCCAGACGAGTATGAGAAAGACGTAAACCCTATCAATTCCTAACAACCAAATTAAACAAAAATAAAATCATGTTTAAATGGCTGATACCAGAAGGAATACTCGTAACTCTACTTGACAAGAAATATAAAATAAGTACACCGGAAGACGCAAAGGAATTCTACGAAGTGTTACTAAAACCTCTCGAAGACAGATTCCTAAAAGAAATAGACACTAAAGATACAACGAATACAGAAGAGTCAAGTCTAGAAGACACCATTCAAGAAAAAGAACTGGAAACAACACAGATCGAAGAAAATGACCCACAGCAACTACAAAACAAACATGAAAGACAAGGGCCGATCACAAGGGCAAAAGCCAAAGCCAGAAAACAAAAATGACAAAAAACCAGATATTACAACACAGAGAGACAACATTGCCATATTCTCAACTAACATCAATGGATTGAACTCAGACAGAAAAAGAGAATTTTTTTTTCACAAACTTCTAAGTCACAACTTTCACATAACATGTTTACAAGAAACACATATTGTAAAAAAAAGACACCGCGGCCCTATTACTCCCAGGTCTGGGTGAACTTTTCACTTCCTCAGCATCAATTAAAAGGAGAGGGATAGCAATTTACATCAAAAGCCAATATAAACCAAAACTTATATATGAAGAACCCGACGGTCAAATTCTAATGGTACAAATAACGATAAAAAATGAACAGTTAACAATAATAGGAATATATGCACCCACTATCAATCAATCAGTATTCTACACACAACTACACAAAAAAATTCTTGAATTGAACTTAACAAATTTTATTATAATGGGTGACTTCAACGCGATACACAATAAAAACAAAGACCATAAGAATAGCAAACAACACTGTTTACGAAAAACCCTCCCAGCCACATTTGACTATCTAACATACGAATTTGCACTTAAGGATATATGGAGAACACATCACCCGGAAAACACACAATACACTTTCTTCTCATACCCACACAAATCTTGGTCGCGCATAGATATGGCTTGGTCCAATTCTTATATTATAAACCAAACAAGAGAAATAAAGATCTTACTTGCCTCTTGGGCTGATCACAATCCCATACTCTTAACTCTCAACAACCAGGATTCCATAACGCACAAAAGATGGACTATGAACTATTCCACCATAAATGAAAAACATTTCAAAACTAAAATAGAAAACGAACTACCACCCTTTATAACGATTAATTGTGAAGGAGATACGACAGTGCAGGTAGTTTGGGATGAAATGAAAGCCTACATATGTGGAATATATAAAGTATATAAACAAAAAAAAGAGAAACTTAACAATCTCAACACTAAATTACAGGAAGCATAAACAACATTACAACAATACCTGGATGACATAGCAACACTAATTAAAATTAAAACTATAAAACATGAAATAAACCTAGAAACTCAACAACAACTTACTGCCAAATACAAAACTTTAAAACAACTAAATTTTGAATCTGCTAATAAACCCAGCCGATGGTTGGCTTTTAAATTGGCGCAACAAAAAGCCGACAAAGCCATAGAATCTCTTTATGATAACTTGGGCCTACTGAAAACAAACACAGAGGAAAGGAAAACATAATACAACAATTTTACCAGGACCTATATAACTCAGACAAACCAGATAACCCTGCAATTAAGAAATACTTAGCTTTAAATGAAACACTACAGATAACAGAGGAAGAAAGAACAAAACTAAATAGAAATATCACTCCTACAGAAATTAAATTGGCCATTGCAAAACAACATAACAATAAAACCCCAGGACCCGACCGTATCCCCTCGGAATTTTATAAACACCACCAGGACATACTAGAACCAATAATGCTAAAACTATATAATCAGGCATTACAACAAGGCAAGCTTCCGAAAACATGGTCTGAAGCTTACATTACTATCATACCAAAAGAAAATAAAGACAAAAAATACTTCGAAAATTACCGACCAATTTCACTACTAAACACGGATTATAAAAAATTTTCATCAATAATTGCAGAACGCTTCAAAAATATATTAAACAACATTATACATCCAGATGAAAACGGATTTCTCCCAACAAGAAATATAAGTAATAATACCCGAACCATACTCAACACCTTTGAATACTATAACGAAAATCCTGATAAACCAGTGGTGCTCATGTTTATAGACCTGAAAAAAGCCTTTGATTCTCTCTATTGGGAATATTTCATAACACAAATAGAACATATGAAATTTGGAGACAACTTTATCAACCTAATAAAATCTATTTACTCCCAACAAACAGCAAAAATACTCTTTAACAAAACTATCACAGAAGAAATAACAGTAATGAGAGGGGTACGTCAGGGATGTCCCTTAGCACCTTTAATTTTTATATTAGCTATAGAAACACATCTAAAAAAATAAGAAATAATGACCAAATAAACGGACTTAAAATAAAAAAGGAACACTTTAAACTTCAAGCTTTTGCAGACGACATAGTATTCACAATTCAAGATCCACTTAAATCAGCCCATATTTTAATGAGTGAACTTCATAGATTTGGGGAAATAACCGGTCTCAAAATTAATCTAGACAAAACCTAAATTATAACTAAAAACATGACACCAGAACAAAACTCCATATTAGAGCAATCTCTTAATGTAAAAATAGTGAAAAAAACTAAATATCTGGGCATTACGATCTCAGCGAACAACAATACTTTGAAAAAAGATAATTACGACAAACTTACACAGGACATACAAAAAGATTTAACTAGATGGACAAATTTAAAATTATCACTGATGGGTAAGATTGCCGCAATAAAATCAAACATTTTCTCCATAACTATTTCAGGTAGCTCCGATCAAACTAAACAAGTCATTCTTTGAACAATTACATAAACTAATTCGGAAATTTATTTGGACAAAAAAAAAAGGCAGGAATAAAGTTAAAAAACCTGCAAGATCATAGATCAAGAGGAGGCTTTGGCCTCCTCAACTTTTATCTTTACTATCAAGCACCTATTTTAACTAAAATCAAAGATTGGATAACTCTACAAAACACAAGATTACTTTCCTTAGAAGGATTTAACTTACAGTCAGGATGGCACACATTCCTAATGGCAGAAGCAAACAAAATACCAAAATACTTTAAAAACCATTATATCAGAAATACATTAATATCGACATGGCAACAGATTTAAAAAAATTCATTATCTAGCAATTCCAAAATGGCTATCCCCAAATGAATCCTTTACTTACCAGACCCCTCTTTCAGTACCAAAAATAATAACCTACTCCAAATTAGTAGACCCTAATGATAATATTCTCACTAGACAACAATTAGAAGACAACGAAATACCTATAGACTGATTCACATACATACAAATAAACACAAAATACAAACAACACAAAAGTACACTTGGCTTTCAAAACGCCAATCCTCTCGACTTAATAATATTTGGATCTAACATAAAAATGATCTCTAAATTATACAGCTATCTATTAAAACAGGATACCATAGAAGAGCAAGTTAAAGAATCCATGATTGCATGGACACAAAACTTTGGATACATAATAAAACTTACAGAGTGGGAAAAATATTTACAATTAACTACAAAATGACACTTGCTGTATCCTACAAGGAAAATTTATAGAAAATGATATATAGATGGCACCTTCCAGCTAGGTTTTCTAAAATGTACCCAAACGTATCATCCCTATGTTGGAAATGTAAGAAGAATCAAGGAACATACTAACATCTGTGGTGGACCTGTACATACGCCCAAAAATTATGGACAAAAATTAAAAGAATAATGGACCAAGTCATATCGACAAAGATCACAACCAAACCAGAATTGTTCCTTCTAGGCATCTTTAGACAGAAACTAAACAAAGAAGACAGATACCTTATTATTCAAATACTAACGGCCGCCAGACTAACATACGCACAACATTGGAAAAAAGAAGACACCCCAACAAACTTAACCATTATTAGTAAAATTATGGAATGTGCTGAACCAACAAAAATAACAATGGAAATACAAAATAAAAACGATTCAAAGTTCTACAAGGCCTGGGAGAAATGGTTCAGATGGTTATCTAACTTTAAAAACAATAGCACAAAAACCAATCAAAATCTCTTAATATAAATCAAAATAAAGATATACACAATAGAAATTCGGACCAAAATCAGTATAATCCCTGTCTGTGTTCAATCCACTCGATAACTACTAATAACTAACCAATATCATAACCCACAAATACCTCTCACTCATAAAAATAACAAACATAATCAAACTAAGTCGTCACAATGCATATTCCTGCTAGTTTGCAGGTACTACCCCCCTCAATCTTTCTTTCTTTTCTTTTTTTCCTCTTTTTCTCTTTTTCTCTTTCTTTTCTTTTCTATCCCACTTCCAAACTACCTTTCCTTTCCACGTCACCCCTGAACTACTAAATACTAAAGATATAAGATTATCCAAATAAGAATATCGAATACAAAATAATTACCTATAGACAAATATTTGGAATGTATATACAACAATATATATAAGCTACTGTATAAAAATATTGTTTACCCCATCCCCCTCCTACTTCTCTTTTTGTACTCCCATCCCCCCTTCCCATTTTTAATAAACTAATAAAGTATATTTTTTTTAAAAAGAAAGAAAAATATAAATGAACTGAAAAAAATGATGCTTATTGGTTTATTTTTGCATATAAGATCACATGGTCTTATTCTAGAGTATAAGCCTACTTGAGTATAAGCCTATTTGAGTATAAGCATGGGGCCCCTTTTATGAGCAAAATAAAACAATAAGCATCAATTTTTTCAGTTCAATTGTCATATCATTATGTTCAGAAATGTTCAAGCTACCAATCCCACACCAACTTTAGTAAAATAGAAAATATTTTGGAGGCAAAACTATCTATAAATTGAAAATAATTTCACAAAAATGGGGGGGGCGCATTTTATGATCAAAATAAACCAATAAGCATTAATTTTTTCATTTCAATTTTCATTACATTGTGTGCAGAAATGTTCAAACTTGTTTCCAAGTGAAAAAAGCTTTCAAAAAGGACCAAATATAAGTACCTAAAATGAACAATTTGCGGACCAGGTCAAATAGACCCGGGAACAGAACTTTAGGATGTGTTTTTGAACAGAGCAGCGGGGTTAAATTGCTTTAGTAAAGGATTGAAATATGGTCTAGATAAGAATTAAGCCTATCCTTTTAAAAACCAAACCTCTGCTATGTTATACACAACTTTATTTCTTATTTACATATAATGTAATTTTTAGTTATTATGTAACAGGCTATAGAGAATATTTAGAGCACAAATTTTTGATACAGATCTGTCATTCACCCGCCCAATTTTTATTTTTTGTTCGTTATTATTGTATACTGTTCACTGTACAATCCAAGGATGTTTGTCTTTTCCCTTTTTCTTTTTTTGTTCCATAATTTATTTATTTTCTTTTGTCTAATATTGTACTGTTATTTGTATTGTCATTGTGTTTATTGTATATATTATTGTAAATAAAACTATTTTAAAAATTTTAAAAAAACCAAGTAGTCAGGATTTGCGCTGGTTAGATCTAAAATTCAGAAGGATGCACAAACGATCAGAAGAGCTTACTGGAAAAAGGTTTTAAGATGAAGTTTAGAGTGTAGTTAATTAATTAATTACATCAGGTCCGGGATTGGACGGAAGTCGTAATTGCTTTTGTCAATCTGACTTCCAGCCAAAATGGATGGTATTAGAAACGCCGTGGAGAACAAAGTTTTATGGTGTGATTTATTACCCTGTTTATTGCTGTTCTAATCAGTAAGATCAGTTAGAATAATTAAAGCAAGCTTCCTAGCAGTCGGTGAAGCAATTATAGAGATTTATGGTCCAGTTTATCACGGGAGAAACTGAAAACAATTCTGCTGTGTCACAAAGAGTACTGTACTGAATGAAGTAGAAGAATAAATAAATATTTGAATATTAAAAGTCTGAAGTAAATTATTCAAATATCATCTGACCAGGTTGAACCTGAACAGTTACCAAATACAGTGATACCTCATCTTACGAACTTAATTGGTTCCAGGAGGAGGTTCGTAAGGCGAAAAGTTTGTAAGACAAAACAATGTTTCCCATAGGAAACAATGTAAAATGAATTAATGCGTGCAAAGAAAAAAATAGCAAAAACGGCACTCCGCTGGGCGCCGCCACCCCGGCTGTCACCTTTTGAAACAGCCGGGGGGCTTCTCGGCGTTCTCCCGAATGCTGAACCCGGAAGTTCGGCAAAAGTTCAGGTTCGGCGTTCGGGTTTGGGAGAGCACCAAGAGGCACCGCCGCCCAGATGTCACCTTTGCAGAAGAGCCGCGGAGCTGTCATCCGGTCGGGAGGCTCAAACAGAGGTGGGGAATCCCAATAGGGAATTCCATGGGCAGAGCTTTGATGTCACGAAAACGTCCTTCCTGGAGTCCATGTTTCGGCCGTTCGCGGCGGTGGGTTCGTAAGGCAAAAAAAGTTCGTAAGAAGAGGCACAAAAATCCCGAAACTTGATAAGTTTGTAAGACGAGGGGCTCGTATCACAAGGTACTACTGTATATGTATTTTGGATGTTACGGCAAAATGGAAATATAACCCCAGGCTACTATTTCTCAACCTTCTAAAATATTGCAGTTTTCACAGGTATATATTTTTTAACTGTGGGTTAATTCACACTGGTCTGGCTTAGTCTGATCATTCATTTTAGTATCTTGCACTATTTCTTACTTGAGATTTATATGAGAGAGAAGTGAATGGACTGAACCTATGTGGTTAACCAAGATCCCCCAATAGAGATCTTCCCTCTAGCTCAGTTCATGCTTATCTTCTTATAAAATTTCTATTGTTATAAAGTATTGTCAGGTTCAGTGCTCCATGCTTATTTTGTCCAGGAGATTTTCTTCGGGCTACCTGTTGCTGGTTTAATGGAAAGCTCTATGTTTTCTATATAAGGTCCATAAGTCTAACTCTGTTTTTAATCCTGTTGCAATTTTACAATTTGCATCTTTATCAACATATTATAAGATATGTGTTTCATAAATCTCTCTGAATGAAAAATGTTTTTCTCCATGGTACGAGGAGCTAGCCTCCAAGGATGTATTTAACCTTATCCGATAGCCAATCAGGACTGGGTCTTAGAAAAGTATAAATTTATTTATTTGTTTATTTATTTATTATTAGAGTTGAAGGGGACCTTACAAGTCATCAAGTTCAACCCCCTGCCTGAGCAGGAAATCCTATATCACCCCAGCCAAATGGCAGTCCAGTCTCCTCTTGAAAGTGTCCAAAGTTGGGGAGTCCACAACCTCCGCTGGCAGGCCATTCCACTGGTTGATCGCTCTCACTGTCAGGAAATTCTTTTTTATCTCCAGGTTGAATCTTTCCTTGGTCAGTTTCTAACCGTTGTTCCTCGTCCGGCCCTCTGGAAAACAGTGTGTCCCCCTCCTCTCTGTGGCAACCCCTCAAGTACCTGTATACAGCTATCATGTCCCCCCTAGCCCTTCTTTTTACTAGACTATCCATGCCCAGTTCCAGCAACCTTTCCTCGTATGACCTGGTCTCTAGTCCCTTTATCATTTTAGTTGCTCTTTTCTGCACCCTCTCTAGAGTCTCTATATCTTTTTTGAAGTGTGGTGACCAGAACTGGATGCAATACTCCAGGTGCGGTCTGACCAGGGCCTTATAGAGTGGTATTATTACCTCTCTGGTCTTGGAGTGTATCCCCCTGTTCATGCAGCTTAGGATTGTGCTGGCTTTTTTAGTTGCTGCTGCACATTGCTGGCCCATGTTTAGCTGGTTATCCACTAAGACTCCAAGATCCCTTTCACAGTCACTCATGGTGAGTGTGGTTTCGCCTAATTTGTATGCATGTTTTGGGGTTTTTTTGCCTACCGTGTTTCCCCGAAAGTAAGACAGTGTCTTACTTTCTTTTTATCCCCAAAAGCCCCACTACGTCTTACTTTCGGGGTATGTCTTATATTGGAAAAAAATTGAAAGGGTCGCGTTCCCGAAGGCGGCATCTCCCCAGAGTCCAGAAGGGCAGCCGCGGGACAGGAGCCTCGTGAGCCCTTTTCCAAGTTCAAACTCAGGGCTCCAGGGCAGCCTCCTCAAGGGCGACAGCCGCCCTCATTCTCCTCCTCTTCCTCCTCCTCCATCACCGCCGCCACGCCGCGCTGCTCACCCAGAGCGAGGGGAGGAGGATCTGAAGAGAGCGCCAATGGGAAGGAAGCGCCCCGGATGGGTGGGGACTTTCCTACCTCTGGCCGGGCGGCTTCCCTTGCAGGGCCATTTCTGAGGAGCCCGCCGGTTCATAACAGTGGCAACCCGCGGCCACCAAGGCAGGGCCCTCGCCCACCTCGACTGCCGTGGAGAGGCTGCGCCGTGACCCCTCGATGCCGCCTCTTTCCTCCCTGCGGCTAACTCGGCTCCGCCGGCAAGTTTCACTGGCTCTCGAGGAGGCGAAAGTGAAAGCGAAGGCAGGAGCAGGTCGCTCGCTGCAGCAAGCCCCGCCGTCTCCGGCCGACAGCTCCCTCTAACGACCCGAAGCTTAGCAGTCTGGCTTCATCCCTCCGTCAGCCAAACTCCCCGGCGGGCTGGGCCTCAGCAGGCCGCCTCCCTCACAGCTCCCCTCCCCGGTCCCGGAAGAAGGCAGCGAAAGCGCGCCGTTCTTCCCGCTTAAAAAAGGAAGGCAGCTAGATGAGAGGGAGGCGGCAATACCCCCGTGTTTCCCTGAAAGTAAGACATATGTCTTACTTTCGGGGTACGGCTTATATTAGCCGACCCCTCTGAAACCCCCGATATGTCTTACAATCAGGGGTGTCTTACTATCGGGGAAACAGGGTAGGTGCAGGATTTTACTCTTCTCTACATTGAACTTCATTTTGTTCATTTCAGCCCACTGTACAAGTCTGTCTAGAACTTTTTGAATTCTGTGTCTATCCTCTGGGGTGTTGGCCACTCCTGCCAGCTTAGTGTCATCTGCGAATTTAATTAATTCCCCCTCTATTCCCCCTCTATTCCCCCTCTATTCCCTCATCTAGGTCGTTGATAAATATGTTGAAGAGTACTGGGCCGAGGACTGATCCCTGCGGTACCCCGCTGCCTACCTCTTTCCATGTGGATTTAGTCCCATTGAGGGCTACTCATTGGGTGCGATTGGTCAGCCAGTTTTCAATCCATCTTGTTGTGTTTCTGTCGATTCCACTCTTCTTTACTTTGGAGAGTAAAGCTCCACTTTGGAGAGTAAAGCTCCACCTTGTCGAATGCTTTGCTAAAGTCTAAGTATATTATGTCCACTGCATTTCTCTGGTCAATTGATTTGGTCACAGTGTTGAAAAATGAAATGAGGTTGGTTTGGCATGATTTGTTTCTGACGAATCCGTGTTGGCTGGTGGTTATTACCTTGTTCGATTCAAGGTGATGGCAGATCTGTTTCTTGATTATGTTTTCCAATATTTTCCCGGGAATAGACGTTAGGCTGATCGGTCTATATTTTCTGTTTTTTTGCCTTTTTTGTGAAGAGGGACCACGTCGGCTCATTTCCAATCATCTGGTAGGTCTCCTGTGGTCCAGGATTTTTGAAAGATGTGGTACAGAGGTTCAGTGATGACATCGGCTAGCTCCTTTAGGACTCTGGGGTGCAGACCATCTGGTCCTGGTGATTTGTACTCATTCAGTTCCAATAGGTGGTCTCTTACTGTATTTCTATTAAAGTAGTGTTTTGTTCCAATTTTGATTTCTGCAGCTGTGATACAACTCGTTGTTTTGTTGTTTCTTTATGCGTGAAAACAGATGCAAAAAAGGTGTTGAGCAGTTCTGCTTTCTCTTTATTGTCCATTACTTCTGTGCCATCTCCTCTTTCTAATGTACCGTCTGCTTCCTTGATTTTTTTGGGGGTGTTTATGTGCTGGAAGAAGCTTTTTTTATTGTCTTGGACCTTTGTTGCTAGGTTTAGTTCATACTGGGCTTTTGCTGTCCTGATTTTTTCTTTGCATATTCTGGCTGTTTGTTGGTATTCTGCCTTGGTTATGTGCCCTTCTTTCCATTTTTTGTATTTGTCTTTTTTTTCATTCAGTTTGTTTGTTAGGTCCTTGTGTGGCCAAGCTGGTTTCCTTTTGGATTTTGGGTGTTTCTTTTTCTTTCTTTTTTTTATAAAATATTTTTTATTATTTTCAAAGTAAAACGAACAAAGACATACAACATTGAACATGTAAGGAGCTACTATTGCTCCGCTTATCATAGAAGTCTAACTAATACAAAATATAAAAAGCTCTAACTGTTACAAGATGTAAGCAGAAAAGCCACACTTGAAGATTACATTATCATTAAATTTAATTATAGATTTTTAAAATTAAGATTGTTGATTGAGTTTCTTTATATATATATATATATATATATTTTTGAACAAAAAATAATAATAATATACTTATATGTATATATATATCAAAAAGCAATAAACAAATTATTAGTAATACAAAAAGAAAATAATATAAACACTTCTGAGTTAGTTATAATATAAACTATATAAACTATATAATTCTATCTTATGATTTTTAAGTAGTCATTTATTCTTATATGTTTAATTTTTAATACTATTTTTAACATTCCACCAATCATATACTTTATCCCAAATTTTATAAAATTCTGTTTCAGTTTGATTGTTCAACCTTTTAGTCATCATATCTAGTTCTGCACACTCTATAATTTTTTTAAACACCTCAGAGTCTTTCGGTATCGTCTTTTCTTTCCATTTCTGCGCGAATGTTATTCTTGCCGCCGTCAATATATGTATTATTAAATAGTAAATTTCTTTTTTATACTTTATATTTGAAATACCCAATAGAAAAAATTCCGGAGATTTTTTAATCTTCTCCTTTGTTATTTCATTTATCCAATTCTCTACTTTATTCCAAAATATTTTTGTCTCCGGACAGGTCCACCATGCATGGTAATATGTACCAACTTCTTTTTTGCATTTCCAACAAATGGGCGATACCGAAGGAAACATTTTAGAGATTCTATATGGTGGAAGGTGCCATCTATAAAACATCTTAATTTGATTTTCTTTGAAAGAGATTGATTTTGTTATTTTCCAATTATACATCCATATCTTTTCCCAAGTATCTAAATCAATCTCTTTGCCAAAATTTTTGCACCAACTGATCATATTATCTTTCAATATCCAACCTATCATTCTATGATTTAGTAAATATTTATAAACATTTCCAATTGTCTTTGTTTGATTTTGGAATAATAATTTGCCCAGTACATTATTTTCTTTTTTAAAAATGTAAGTCTTTACGTCTATTTGATATCTAGAACTAATCTGCATATAATGCCACCAATCTAAATCTATACCTAACTCGTATAACTCTTGTTTTGTTCTTAATTTTAATTGATTATTTAACAGATCACTATATTTCCAAATCTTACCTTTTCCTTTAAGATTTGGGTGTACTATGGCTTCGAGGGGTGAAACCCATTCTGGCATTACTAAAAAATGATTTTTCTTTATTTCATTCCACACTTCTATCAATGCCTTTCTAATAACATTATTTTTAAAATATGAGTGGGTTCTTAACTTATCATACCATATAAATGCATGCCACCCGACCATCAAGTCGTGGCCTTCTAAGTTAAGCAATCTTTGATTTTCTAGTGTAAGCCATTCTTTTATCCATGTCAGAGCCGTGGCATGATAATATAGTTTCCAATTTGGGAGCCCCAGGCCCCCTCTCTCCTTACGGTCTTCTAATGAATTTTGTTTTATTCCTGATTTTTTACCTTGCCAAATAAATTTTCTTATTATCTTATTCAATTCGGCAAAGAATTTCGCTCCTGGATTTATTGGAATCACTTGAAAAAGGAATAATATTTTTGGAAGGATATTCATTTTAACTGTGGAGATTCTTCCTACGAATGATAATTGTAAATTACTCCATATTTCTAAGTCTTTTTTAATCTGACTTAATAATTTTAAATAATTGTCATTTTTTAAAGATAGGGCTTTGGAGGTCATCCATATCCCTAAGTATTTCACTTTTTTTCGTGATCTTCATGTTTGATAAGTCTCCTAGGTGTTTTCTCTGTATTTCAGTCATATTTTTTGTTAGTATTCTTCAATCACATTTATTAAATTTAGGATAGATTCTGTTGGGTCATCTAAAATAAATACTACGTCATCTGCAAATGCTTGTGTTTTATAAACTTCTTTTCTGATTTTCAATCCTTTTCTGATCTGCTCTTATTTTTATCAGCAATACTTCTAAAGTCAAAATAAATAACAATGGTGATATTGGGCAACCTTGTCTTACTCCTCTTTGTATAACTACTTTTTCTGTTTGTTCACTGTTTATTATAATTTTAGCAGTTTGTTCAGAATATATAGCGTCTATTATGTTAAAAAACTTTGTTCCTACTTCCATCTTATTTAATTGTATTTTCATAAAATTCCAGTCCACGTTGTCAAATGCTTTTTGAGCGTCTAGAAATACAAGTGCCATTTGTTTTTCAGGGTGCTGTTCATAGTATTCCAAAGTATTAACAATTATTCTTAAATTATTTTTAATTTGTCTTCCTGGTAAAAATCCATTTTGGTCACTATGTATCATGTTGTTTATAATACTTTTAAGTCTATTGGCAAATATTGATATAAAAATTTTATAGTCTACGTTCAACAATGAGATAGGTCTATAATTTTCAATTTTTTCTTTCTTGGTATCAGCCTTATGTATTAAGGTTATTAAAGTTTCTGACCAGGTTTTTGGTAATTTATCTGTTGTCAATATTTGATTATATATCTCAAGCATGTTGGAAAAGAATATTTCTAAATCTAGTTTGTAAAATTCAGCTGGTATTGCGTCTGGACCAGTCGCTTTATTATTTTTTTGATTCTTTATAGATTGTTTTAATTCTATATCTGTAACGGGTCTATTTAGTCTTTGCTGTTGGGCTTCTTTTAGAACTGGAAGTTTTATTTGTTCCAAATATCTAAAAATTAAATCCTCACTTATCTCTTCTTTCTTGTATAATTGTTTATAGAATTCTGAAGCTATTTCCTTTTTGTCTTCTATTCTATGTTTTATTGTACCTTTTGAATCCATCAGATTTTTTATAATTTTATTTTCTCTCTCTTTTCTAAGTTTGTATGCCAGCCATCTTCCAGGTTTATTTGCATATTCAAAATAATCTTGTTTTGCTCTTTTTATCTTTTCTGCAATTGATTCTTGTTCTATTAATCTCAGTTTATGTCTTATTAATTCTCTCTGATTTTTTAATTTGTCGTCCTTATCCTCTTTTTGCATTAAGATTTGTAATTTTCTTAATTCTTCTACTAATGTTTCTTGATATTCTTTCTTTTCTTTATTCTTTTTTGCTATGAATGCTATTGTTAATCCACGTATATATGCTTTGGTTGTGTCCCATAAATTTTGAGGGGTAGTATCTGCATTTTTATTTATTTTTAAGAAAATCTTTAATTCCTTCTCTATCCATTTCTTATATTCAGGATCTTTCATTACACTTCTATTCATTGACCAATTCTTTATTATCCTTTTACCTTTCCAATATATGGATAGAGGGTTATGGTTGGCCCAAGTGTTTGTTTCTATTTCTATTTCACTTATTTGTTCCATTATATGAGTAGGGGCCCATGCCATATCAATTCTAGACCATGTCTTATGTGGATTGGAATAAAAAGTATACTGTTTATCTTTTAAATGCTGTTCTCGCCATACGTCTTTTAATGCCAATTCTGTTCTCATTTTCCAAAATGATGCCGGTAATATTACCTTTTTTTTCTTTTCTTTTCTTTTCCCATTATAATCCATTTGGTCATCTGATATTGCATTAAAGTCTCCTATTATTATCATATTTTCAATTGATAACTCATTAATTTTCTCATGTAGGTCTTTATAGAATTGTTTTTGATTATCATTTGGTGCATAAATTGAGACAATTGTTAAAGGTTTTATTTCTAAATCTAATTGTACTATCAAAATCCTTCCATCACCATCATTATATATTTCTTTGGATTCAATTAAATCATCAATATACATTGCTACACCTCTTTTCTTTTGATTGGCCAAACTTGTGTATAATTTTCCCAATTTTGAGTTCTTAAGGAGACTTCTTTTTGATTTTTTGATATGGACTTCTTGTAGGATGCTTATCTGGGCTTTTTGTTTCATAAGTTTAGTTAATACTTGGTTTCTCTTCCTTGGGTTATTTAATCCATTTACATTGACTGAAAATATTTTCAGATCATGTATCATCTTTATTTATAGTACCTTTTGGGTTCTTTTGGTTCTCGAAGTCGGGTATCTAAAATTAGGTCTTGTGAGATCTGTAGTTGTTTCTGCCTTACCACCAACGCTTCTTCCCCTCCACCACCTGTGGCCCCCAACACTTCGTCACTAGGCTTTGGTTGAATCTGAATTTGTGCAGTACTGTCCAGTCCACTACGTGCTAGGAAAGATCGTGCTTGTTCTACGCTTTCTATTTTCACTCTCGTTGATTGCCATGTTAGGGTCAAACCTTCTGGTATCAGCCATCTGAAAGCTATGCTCTTTCTGATTAGAATACTTGTAAGAAAATAATATTGTCTTCCAGCCTCTCGGACTCTCCTCGGAACTTGTTTCAGAATCGCAATTTCTTTTCCATTATGTTGGTAAGACTCGTTTTTTGTGTATCTCAGTATCGTATCTTTGACAATTCTTCTTGTGAACTTGATGTGGACTTCTCTGGGTAAATTGTGGCGCCTAACGTATCCAGTCTGAACTCGGTAGACTTCGTCGATCTCTTTTACCAGGTCTGTTGGGTCTAACTGCAAAATAGCTCCCATAACTTCTGCCATTTTTGTAGGCAGATCTTCGTCTTTTTCTTCTTCGATGTTTTGAAACCTCAGGCCATGTTGTGCGGAGTGGAGTTCTAGGTTGGTTATTGCTATGTCAAAGTCTCTGCGAGCGGCGTAGTTACGATCTTCGTATTCTTCTACTCTCTGTCCCACATCTTGAATTTTCCCTTCTGTCACTTGTATTCTCTTTTCGCTGTCTTGTAATTTTTGTTGAATAACTTTTATATTTCCGTCCATTTTGGCAACATTCCCTTTTACTTCAGTTAATTCAGTTCGAAGTTCTGCAATTTCTTTTTTAATTTCATCTTTCATCTCCTTCATCTCTTGCCTCAGTTCTTGTAGGTAGGTTTTCATTTCTTCTTTGTCTGTGCTACTTTGGGTTTTTGCCTGGGTTTGTAAAGCCTTGATGTCTGCTAGTGCTTCTTGGATAGTCTGAAGACCAAGGTCCATCGTAGGCTTGTCTTTTTCTTTCTCTTTGGCTAACATTGTGGGTATGGTCCTTTGTTGTAACGGTGATGAGGTTGGGGAGGTCCTGGGTGTAGAAGTTGGGGCAGGAGTAGTTGGTTGTTTTCGCGTTGTTATTGTAGTCACTGAAGTCACACTCTGTGCCCTGTGGGAACCTTTCATAATCCAAAATTTACTATTATTTATTTGATGTTAAAAAAAAATATTTTAATCTGGATCTTATGTATCTTTATAGAAAAATGGGGCAGCGAAAGGTGAAGAGAAAAATATATATTGATTTAATTCAATTAATACTGTGATTAATTGTTAAGTTTAATTGAAAGGAAGGTAGAAAAGAAAGAGAGTAAAGGGGTAAAGGTAGAGAAAGAAAAAATATTTTGGTGAGTTCCTAAATTCCTTAAATGGGGATCAGGTGGGGGAAAGGAAGAAACCAATATTCTAGCACATAACTATTTGGTAATAAGGAAAGAAGAAAAGAAAAAGGAAGAAAAATAAAAAGAAAGAAAGATACAGAGGAGTTTCTTCAAAGAAAGGCAAATATAAAGAAAAAACAATAACTAGAGGGAGTTTCTTTTAAGAGGACAGAAAAGAAAGCAAGGAAGAAAATATTTTATATATTTAGAAAATTGTAGAAAAATATATTTGAGATTATTTCTAATATTCAAAAAATATACTTGTATGTATAGGAATGGAAAAATAAAATAAAATGAAAAAATAAAAATTAATCCAAAAGTAATTGAAATGAACAAACTTTTTGTTAAAAAAGAAAGATATATCAAAAACTCTTAGAGAAAAAGGAGTCCAAAAATTTCTACTGAGTCCAAAAACAGTGAGCCTAACTTATGCTCTAATAAAATTATCCAGAAAAAAAAGAGAAAAAAGAAAGATAGGTCCAAAATCAATGTCCAGAGTAATTCCTAAATTCAAATACTAATAAAATAGTCCAAGTTTCTATATTATATATTTTAAAAATGAAAGAAAGAACAAGGAGGAGTAGAAGAGTAAAAACACAAAAAATATCCTTACGCCTCTAAAATCACACAAAAAATAGTCCCAGCAAGTCCAAGGAAAAGATTAATAATGGAATAAAAATAATGTCAAAAATTTTAAAAATAGAAAAATAAGATGAATGGTCCAAAATTCATTTCAAATATTTATAACTTCAGTAGAATTCCATTGAAAAAACGTAAATTGGATTAGTTCAGTTCATTGGTTCTACAGTGCTCAATTAATTAATATATTTTACTTCATTTACTCCATAATTTCCAAATCAAACTTTAGTTTTAGAAGAGAAAAATTTATATATCAAAATTGCAACAAGACAAAATATATGAAGAAAAGGGAAAATAGACACACCACACTGTAATCTTAAAGTAGCAAAAAAGAGCGGGGGAAAAAGTGAAAGTTATACTCAATTGTAACAAAGGCAAGTAGTTCCGGCTGATCTTCTCCTCTGCGAATGGATATCACTTACAGTTTTCTTCTTTTGTTATATTCGCCTTAGAGTTGAAAAATCTTCTTTTTCCCAAACTTGTAAAGATACCAAAGAAATTCCGTGTGGTGCTGTGAGTCTCCTCTTTCTGCTGATCAATTATTTGTAGACTTCTTCTATTTTTTTGACTTTCCGCTGTCGGCGACCGCTACGGCTGTGTCCAGGCAGCCGCCTGGGCACAGCTCTCCATGCCTGCAGCTGCGGGGCTATCCCTGCCCCCCGGGACCGTGGCAATCCGTCCCAGGGTGTCCGGGAGACCCCCTGTCCTGTGCCGATCCCTCCGGAGTCGGCACCACGCGAAACCGCGTCCTGCAGGCTGGAAAGGAGGACCGCAGTGCCGGAGCTCAGCCTCCGCTCCTCCGGCGCGATCGAGCTCCACCCGGAAGTCTTGGGTGTTTCTTTTTCATCAGGATAGCATTGTTTTGGGCTTTTGTGATCGTGAATTTTAAGATTCCTCAAGCTTCTTGCATGGTTTTGCCTTTTAGGACTGTTGTCCAAGGGATCACTCTCATGTTTTCTCTTAGTTTATTGAAGTCTGCTTTTTTAAAATCTGGGATTTTGGTGTTGTTGGGTCTAGTTGATTGTGTTGATATTATATTGTATTTGAGAATGTTGTGGTCACTTTCACCCAGCACTCCATCTGTTTCGAGCCCAGTGATCACTTCTTCTCTGTTTGTGAGAATTAGGTCCAGTGTGGCTGCCCCTCTAGCTCCTTCCTCTACTTTTTGGACTATGAAGTTGTCTGCTAGGCATGTCAGAAATTTGTTTGATTTTTCGCTTGGTGCGGAATTATTATTCCAATTTATGTCCGGGTAGTTAAAGTCTCCCATTATTACTGTGTTGTTTTTCTTGCATATGTGTTTCAGTTAGTTGTTGAAAAGGCTGTCCATTGTTTCTGTTTGGTTTGGTGGTCTGTAGTACACACCAATTGTTGTGTTGCACTTTTTTTCTTCTTTGATGTTGACCCATAAGTTTTCTAGAAGGTTTCTTCTTTTGTAGTTTGCATCTCAGTGACATTGTAGTGGTCTTTTATGTACAGTGCAACTCCACCTCCTTTTTTGTGTGATCTGTTTTTTTTTAATAGTTTGTATCTTTTGATCTGTATTTTCCAGTTGTGTGTATCATCCCACCAAGTTTCGGTGATTCCAACTATGTCATATTTGCCTTCGTGGATTAGAATTTCTAGTTCACCCTGTTTGTTCCTTAGGCTTTGTGCATTGGTATAGAGGCATTTGAGTTCTTTGTGTCTGTTTTTGGGAGGGCCCTGGGTGATTTCTGGTTGGTGTTTGTGAGTGTCTCCCTTCCATTCCCTTTTTGGTTTGTTGTTGACCCTGCTTGCTGAGGGGCCCTGATTGGCGTTAGGTTCTGGAATATGAATGCCCACCCCACATTCTTCCCGGTCTTAGTGAGGTGTAACCCGTCCCTAGCTAGAAGCCCATCCTGGAGAAAGTGGAGTCCATGATCTAGAAATCCAAAGTTTCTTTGGCGGCACCAACCTTTTAGCCAGTGGTTCAACTGTAGAATTTTTCATTCTCTTGTTGGGTTCCATCCTCTTGTAGGTAGTATGGACGAAAAAACTACCTGTGCACCCATATCTTTGACTTTCTTGCCCAGTTGGTCGTAGTCCCTCATTGTTGTTTCTAGGTCTTTTGCTGTGTTGTTTGTTCCCACATGGAATGTTATTAGGGGGTAGTAGTCTGTGGGCTTTATTATCTTGGTTATTTTTTCTGTTATGTCAGAAATTTTGGCTCCAGGGAGGCAGCATACCTCCCTGGATTGATTGTCCGGCCTGCAGATGGCAGGTTCAGTTCCCCTAAGAATTGAGTCCCCAATTACGAGCACTCTCCTTTTTTTTCTTTTGGTTGGAGGTGTTTGGGGTGTTCTTTTTTTATCATGGTGGTAATTGGTGGTGGTGTTTTTTGGGGGGTTCTAGCTGGTACTTCTTCGTCAGCTGCCTGTTTGTTTACTTCTATTGGGAGTCCATGGTATTGATTGCTTATAGTTAGTGGAATTGATTGTAGTTGAGTTACTTTTGTCATAGGTTTTGTGTTTGTTTTATACTTTTTTCTGTGGGTGACATGTGTCCAGCTGTTTTTGTCTTCTGGGGGAGTGTTTTGTGCGGAGGTAGCATGGTCATTTCTGTGTGCTGGTTGTGGTTGTTGTTCTTTTTGTGTGCTTTGAGGTTTGTTGTTGCTGTTGTTAGGTTTAATAGTGTTCAGTTCCTGTTCTAGTTTTTCTATTTTTTCTTCTAGTAGATAGATCAGTTTACATTTAGTGCATTTGAAGTTTTGGAGGTCAGTGGGTAGAAGAGTGTACATTGCGCATGATTGGCAGATCATGATGACTTCTGTTGCTTGTTCTTCCATGTGTGCAGTTGGTCTGGTTCAAGTTGTGTATGTGTGTATTTTGTTGTGCTTGTTATTATCTGTGTTTGTGTCAGTGAAAAAGAGTGTTGGGGTGTTCAATGTCTGCTTAGTATTGGAGATTTCAAAGTCTCTTGGTGTTGGAGTAGTCAAATGTCCACAGGGAATTGCAGTTGTCAGTATTCTCTTTGGTGTTGGAGTATTCTAATGTCCCCGAGGGGTTACAATGTTGAGAAGATATCTTTGGTGTTGGGTGTTCAGGTGAAGTTGCAGTAATGAAAGTGTTCACTTGGAGTTTGCAAGAGTCCGGTTGGAGGTCTTGAGGGTACTATGTTCCTTTGTGTGTGTGTGTATATATATATATATACAGTGGAACCTCGACATACGAGCAGCTCTACTTACGAGCTACTCGAGATAAGAGCTGGGAGGGGAGCGACATTTTTGTTCGCCTCCCGAGCTCACATTCGGGATACGAGCGCCAAGGAGCTGTCTCCTGAAGCCGAACGCTAACTTCCGCCTTCGGCTTCAGGAGACAGCTCCTTGGTGCTCGTATCCCGCGTGTTTTAAAAGGTTGCAGCCGGCCTGGGGGGCTCGGGGGGGTGCTGGCAAGCCCCCCAGGCCGGCTGCCACGTTTTAAAACACGCGCGCCGCTTCGCAGCTGTCTCCTGAAGCCGAACGTGGCTTCAGGAGACAGCTGCGAAGCGGCGCGCGTGTTTTAAAACGTCACAGCCGGCCTGGGGGGCTCGGGGGGAAGCCCCCGAGCCCCCCCAGGCCGGCTGCCACGTTTTAAAACATATATATATATATATATATATATATATATATATATATATATATATACATATATACACACACATATATATATATATACACAATATATATACATATACAATATATATATATATATATATATATATATATATATATATATATATATATATATATATGTAGATTGTTCTGAGTTCGGGTTTTGCCCTGTGTAATATTTTGCATGTCTATGCGACGTTTCGGCGAAATCACATTCACCATCATCAGGCTGAAGTTCCAATCTTTGTGTTGTTGTAAAATATACATATATGTATATAGAAGTAACTACTAAGAGAAAATACAGTAAAATAGTATATTACTAAGAGATATAATTCAAAGACAACCCCCCCCTAAAAACAATATTTTCCAAAATATAAGCAAATTAGTAATCAGAATAGTAATCTAAAGCTATAAAATCTGAATACTTATTCAATTTATTACTTTTGTTATTAATCTAGTATGGTAAAAAATAAAATGAATAAATCTAAATCTTTTAAAATTCAGTTAATGCAATTATTATAATAGAATATAACTAATCAATCTATTCACAGAAGTAATAATCAATCTATTCACTCAAAAAATAATCAAAGAGAGGAGTTGCAAGGAAAAGAGAAAAAGATGAAAAATAATAAACATAAAAATATTAAAAATATTTTAAAAGATTTTCTATATAGTATTAAATAATATATAAAGAAAGCTAGAGTCAGACTGAAGTGAGGAATATATGAACTGAGTATAAAGAGATATAGGGGCTTGACAAGAAGAGGGAGGAGAGAAAAAGTTTAGTAATTTGTTAAGTAAAATCAACAAATAAAGCTAGAAAATAGAAATAAAGAGATATTTAAAATACTTAAGTCCAGTTTTTAATAATAATATCCAAAATATCCGAAAAGCTCTTGAATTCTTATTCTCACAGTTGTAGTAAAGCAGATCAGGGTTGTTGTTATGGAGATAAGTCAAAATTCAAATTAAGAATAGCTCAATGGCCAAATTCCATATATTATTTCAAAGTCAGTGTCAATATCAATATCAGGATAATTAAAGTATCTTTATTGTCCAATTAAGAGGAGAGAAAAAATAGTCCAAAATTCAAAGTCCAAAATCCAAGTTAAAAATCTATCAGTGGTCAAATTTCATATAATATTTCCAGTCCAATTTCTAATGTTAAAGAGGTCCTAATTATCCAATTAAAAAGGAAAAAAGAGGGGGGGGGACAAAAAAAACACGTTTTAAGCCAGTTAATTGATGTCAAAATAATCTGAATAGTAGTCCAATATAGAAAGCCAGGTAAGTCCGATAGTCCAATATAGAAAAAAAATCCCAGGTAAAATCCAAAGACATTCGTAAAAAAGTTCAAAAAGGAAAGAAAAAGCAGAAGAATAAAAAAAAACAATCACTCTCAGGCAAATACTCAAACAGTCATGATTATACCAAGTCAAAAATTAGGATCAAAAACCCAGTTGTGGTGTCTATTTTATTTCACTTTAAGATCACAAGTTTTTAATTACGTGTATCCCGGAAATCAGAACAAAGCAAAACAGCCGATCTAGTTTACTTGTTTTAATTTACTTTGTTGTTAGTCCATTAAAAAAAATAAACCAATTCGAATTCAAATCATAATCATCATAATCCCTTGTGTAGTTCTTCGAAGAGAGGATTATTAAAGGAAAAATTAATACAGTTTATATAGCTCCTTTGCTCTCAGGATGAGATCACAAGGAACCAAGTTCCGGTTAGTATTTAGTATTTAGTTAGTATTAGTATTCCACTCGTGCAGGCTCTAATGCCAGGAAACTTTTCTACTTTCGCCTTATTTTTGATGTTTTTCCTTAAAGAATTAATCTTGTGGTATGAAAAATCTTTGCTTTATTCCTTTATTCTTTTACCTTATCTGTTCTCTGTTGATCTTCTTCGTTTGAGTTCTTTCAACGTTTGATCTTCCTTCTATGGGAGCGCGCTGCTATGGCCGGGCGTCTGCCGTGGCCGAGACCCGTTTTTTTCTTTACAGGAGCTGCGGGGCATCCCTTCTCGTCGGGCTGTGGCAATCAGCCTCTTGGAATCCAGGAAACCCCCTGTTGTGGGAATCCGACCCTCCAGGTCCGATCACACTGTGAATCGCAGCCCCCTGAAAGAAAATCGGAGGTTCGGGGATGGAGTTCTGTCCCCTGCCTCCCCTCGCAGCGCTGCCGGAAGTTGAAAATAAATAAATAAATAAATAAAAATAGCGCTCTCCATCTTATATTCCCCCTCTTCGACTCTGTCCTAGTCCAAGACGCGTGCCTTTGCTTCCAGCAGTTGCTTCAGTCAAAAGTTCCTTTCTACATCTACCTGTCATCTACTTTTACCATCCTTACTCATAGGTTCCTTCCCCCTTTGAGCTTCCCCAACACCAATCTGGCCTATAGTTGGGTCAAGGCAGATTTGGGATTTTCAGTTCCAGCTGTCACTCGCTACTCCAGCCGAAGGCCCGCACATTCATTAATGCCAGACACTGGCTGTGAGGTAGGGGGGATGAGGCCCTTTTAGAATATTTGCCTCACAATGGATGGTGGTAATGCGGAGCGATAAGTTGAGCAGGTCTTAGCTTTGGAGGCTACGGCTACTACACTGGAGAGGGGCGGCATACAAATCTAATTAATAATAATAATAATAATAATAATAATAATAATAATAATAATAATAATAATAGGGTCACCTGGCCCTTTCAAATTAATCCTTGGCCCTTTTTTTGATGTGGCTGGCTTTTTCAAGCCTTCCTTTTGGAGCCTGTCAGATGGCCTTCAGGAGTTTCCAGCTTCCTATTGATTGGTGCCTTAATCCACGTCAAAAAAGGGGCGCTTCTCATCTCTCCAATAGACCGCATCACTATGGGCCTCAGATCTACCACCGCTCCGTCGCATACCTTAGCAATCCATGCCTACGATCTTTGGCCTGTCCAGCAATAATCCTGGCCATTTCTTCTTGCTTCAGCCTTTTCCTCAGCTGGGGCCCTGCAGCTATCCTACCTCCTTGACAGCCTTGACCTTCTGAATCAGACCGTGTGATCGGTGGCCATTTTGAATTCATTAACTCTCTGTCCATGTGGTTGGCAGTCATTTTTAAGGGCAACATGAAACCAAAGCAACCATTTTAAGAGGGGTTCAGGGCGGTAGCCATTTTGTTTGTTTATGTTTATGTTTATTTAGATTTGTATGCCGCCCCTCTCCGCAGACTTGGGGCGGCTCACAACAAAGTGAAAAACAATTTACAACAAATCTAAATTTCTACTAAAAACATTTTAAAAAACCCATTTTCTAAACACACATACATACACACATACCATTTATAAATTGTATATGCCCGGGGGAGATGTCTTAGTTCCCCCATGCCTGACGACACAGGTGGGTCTTAAGGAGCTTACGAAAGGCAAGGAGAGTAGGGGCAGTTCTAATCTCCGGGGGGAGTTGGTTCCAGAGGGCCAGGGCCCCCACAGAGAAGGCTCTTCCCCTGGGGCCCACCAACCAACATTGTTTAGTTGACGGGACCCGGAGAAGGCCCACTCTGTGGGACGTAATCAGTCGCTGGGATTCGTGCGGCAGCAGGTGGTCTCGGAGATATTCTGGTCCAGTGCCATGAAGGGCTTTAAAGGTCATAACCAACACTTTGAATTGTGACCGGAAGTTGATCGGCAACCAATGCAGACTGCGGAGTGTTGGTGAAACATGGGCATACCTAGGTAGGCCCATGACTGCTCTCGCAGCTGCATTCTGCACGATCTGAAGTTTCCAAACACTTTTCAAAGGTAGCCCCATGTAGAGAGCATTACAGTAGTCGAACCTCGAGGTGATAAGGGCATGAGTGACTGTGAGCAGTGAATCCCGGTCCAGATAGGGATGCAACTGGTGCACCAAGCGAACCTGGGCAAACGCCCTCCTCGCCACAGCTGAAAGATGGTTTTCTAATGTGAGCTGTGGATCGAGGAGGACGCCCAAGTTGCGGACCCTCTCCGAGGGGGTCAATAGTTCCCCCCCCCAGGGTAATGGAAGGACAGATGGAATTGTCCTTGGGAGGCAAAACCCACAGCCACTCCGTCTTATCCGGGTTGAGTTTGAGTCTGTTGACACCCATCCAGGCCCCAACAGCCTCCAGACACCAGCACATCATTTCCACTGCTTCGTTGTCTGGACATGGGGTGGAGATGTAGAGCTGGGTATCATCAGCGTACTGATGATACCTCACCCCATGCCCTTGAATGATCTCACCCAGCGGTTTCATGTAGATATTAAATAGCAGGGGGGAGAGGACCGACCCCTGAGGCACCCCACAAGGGAGAGACCTCGGAGTCGACCTCTGACCCCCCACTAACACCGACTGCGACCGACCGGAGAGGTAGGAGGAGAACCACTGGAGAACAGTGCCTCCCACCCCCAACCCCTCCAGCCGGTGCAGAAGGATACCATGGTCGATGGTATCGAAAACTGCTGAGAGGTCAAGAAGCACCAGGACAGAGGATAAACCCCTGTCCCGGGCCCGCCAGAGATCATCCATCAACGCAACCAAAGCAGTTTCCGTGCTGTAACCGGGCCTGAAACCCGACTGCTGGGGACCTAGATAATCGGCTTCTTCCATGGATCGCTGGAGCTGGAGTGCCACCACCTTCTCGACAACCTTCCCCTTAAAGGGAAGGTTGGAGACTGGCCGGTAGTTATTAAGTACGGCTGGGTCCAGGGAAGGCTTCTTGAGGAGGGGGCGCACGAGCGCCTCTTTATAGGATGATGGGAAGGATCCCCTCCCCAAGGAAGTGTTGATAATCTCCTGGACCCAGCTCCGTGTCACCTCCCTGCTGGCTGAAACCAGCCAGGAGGGACATGAATCCAGTAAACAGGTGGCGGAACTCACAGCTCCAATGGCCTTGTGCACTTCATCAGGTGTCACCAGATCAAACTCTTCCCAGACAGATGGACAAGTACGGGCCCCAGTCACCTCAACTGACTCGTTGTCAGCCGACTCTGTTTTCCAATTGGAGTCGAGGTCCGCCCAGATCTGAGCGATTTTATCAGTGAAAAACGTGTTAAAATCCTCGGCACTACTCTGTAAGGGCTCCCCAACTCCCCTCTGATTAAGAAGGGAGCGGGTCACCCTAAACAGAGCGGCCGGGCGGGATTCCGCTGATGCAATCAAGGCGGCATGATACGCGCATCTTGCCGCCTTGAGTGACACTTTGTAAGTCTTAATAAAAGCTCTTACAAGTGTTCGATCGGATTCAGACTTGCTCTTCCTCCATCGCTTCTCTAGACGTCTCTTCTGGCGTTTCAACTCCCGGAGCTCCTCGTTGAACCATGGAACTCTACAGGGTCTAGCGCCACGGAGAGGTCGCAAAGGCGCAATCCGATCGAGAGCCTCCGCTGCAGCCTTGTTCCAGGCTTCCGCAAGAGACTCCGCCGAACTGTGGACGAGTGCATCTGGAATAACCCCAAGCGCCGTCTGAAAGCCCTCTGGGTCCATCAGGCGTCTGGGGCGGAACATCTTAGTTGGTTCCGCCTCCCTACGGGGAAGGATTGGAGCCAGGAAGTCAAGCCATAGTAGAAAATGATCTGACCATGACAAAGGCAATATTTCTAAGCCCCTTAGTCTCAGACCATTACTCAATTGCTCAGAGAGGAATACCATGTCGGGTGCATGCCCTCCCTCGTGAGTCGGACCCTGTATTACTTGAGTCAGGTCCATGGCCGTCATGGTGGCCATGAACTCCTGTGCCAGTCCAGAGGCTTCGCTGAGTGACGGCAGGTTGAAGTCCTCCAAGACAATAAGTCTGGGGAACTCCATCGCCAACCCGGCTACCTCCTCGAGCAGCACAGGCAGGGCTTTTGACACGCAGCTGGGAGGCAGGTACGTGAGAAACAAGTCCACCTGAACCCCTAAGTCCAACTTCATCAAGAGAGATTCGCAACCCGCAATCGCTGGAGCAATGAGTCCACGTAGGCAAAGGCACTCCCTGGCTATAATAGCCACTCCTCCCCCCCCTTCCCTGGGGTCGAGGTTGATGCCATATCTGAAACCCAGCTGGGCAAATTTCAGAGTGAGGAACTCCTCCCTCTGGGCGCAGCCAGGTTTCAGTAATACATGCCAGGTCGGCCTCCTCATCCAGGATTAGATGCCAGATGAGGAGAGCTTTATTTACCACCGACCTGGCATTAAGCAGCAGCAACCTGAGCCCAGGGCCAGGATTACACTCATCACCAGTACCCAAGGTTGAGCTCACAGAGCCAGAACAAGGAATCGTTATTATTGAAGGGCACCATGGAGCTGAGGTGGTCATTTTGGAACTGGTAAAGGATAGCTGCCATATTGCAGGGCTCCATAGAGATGAGGTGGCCATTTTGGAAGTAGTAAAGGATGGCAGCCATTTTGGAGGACCTTTCTAGGCCACCATACCTTGCCTTGCTGTGTCCATGTGGGGACGGCTATTTTGAATGGCCCTGCAGCCATTTTAATTTTTTTTTAAAGGGAGAGGAAATGGCAAATAATGCAAAAAAATATTATGTGTTTAAATAGAGTAATATTATGCATAAATTAGGAAAAACTCCACAGAGTACTGGAACAATGCTAAAGCATCAGACTATGAATTGCTTTGCTATGCACTGCAAGGAACTGCTTTAAATGTCATGTACCTACACTTAGCTAAGGTAACTCAATGCAATGCAGTGCAGTGCACCCCTGTGTGCATTTGCAGGACAGGACAATACAAGACAATGCAATGTAGCAAATTGTGTATTTCAACACATTATTTTGCTGTGCAGGGTGATGCATGCAATGCAAAGGTAACTCAATGCAATGCAGTGCAATGCAATGCACTCCTGTATGCCTCTGCAATATAAGACGATACTAGACAATGCAACATAGCAAATGCAACCAACACATTCTTGAAATGCTGACATGACCTGCAATGCATTGCAATTCAATGAATTGCAATGCAATACTATGCTATTAAGTGCAATGCACTGTGGGGTTATAGAGTGCAATGCCATGCAGGGTTATGCTACTAGTGCAAGACCTTTCACTGAATTCATCTGATCGGTATGAATTGCAATACTGTACAATGCAACGCTATGCATTTCAATGCAATGAGGGGCTATAGAATGAAACTCTATGCAATGCTGCGCATAGTAAGAACAAACAATAAATGGAATGTAATATGATAATTCTCCCTTTGACAAGCTCTTTTCTAGACTGCTCTGACTAATGCTTATGAGATTGGCAAGTCCGAGGTTACCTCCAACAGGTCTACAGTGGACAAGCCTCTTGCTAATTGGTCGCCCACCAACTGCCACTCTTGTGACTGTTCAGCTATTGGGTTACAGCTCAAGCTTGGTGCCTTAAGTGTCAGAAGCAGCAGTAGCCGGTCTGATCAATTCAAGCTATGAGGGCAGATGGTTTAAGTACAACCATAGTCAGCGCCTCACAAGTAAGAGCCCAGTAAAAGGGACCAGCTGTCATGACCAACACTGTATAGAGGCTTTGGGTTGCTCTTCTGGCTCATTCCTTGACAGTCAATGGGACTCCTTCCATTTCCTGACACTGTGTACATATCTCTCTGTCTGGAACCAGATCCTTCTCCCCAGGAGGAGTCATCATGCTACTCCTGATCTTTCTGTTCTAATGGAGGCTCAGCTCATAATTCTTAAGACATCTAGCAGGTCATCGAGGGTGACGTCAGAGTCTCAGCCAGAACTTATCAAGTGCTGGTCTCAGCAGCTATTTCCACCGGCTCTCTCCCCAGACAGAGTTTCTCTTACCATGGTGGCCATAAATCAAGGATTAACTCTGCCTTTCTCTGCAAGGCAGCTTTGTCCTATTTTAGTCCTGCTTATTTCTGACAATGTTCCCTCTGTTAGAACCAACTAAATAATTCAGGCAATGCATGCCTTTCTTCCGCTGCAGTAGGGGGTTGATCTAGATGACCTCCTGAAGGACTTCCAGTCCTGAATTGCGGTGCTATTGTTTAACTACCTGCTGAAGCCACCTCTATTCTCAAATACTGGTGCATTCCTGAGCCCTGTCATACACACGCAATGCTCCTTAATTTCTAGGGCACTACACAGCCACCAGGTCAGACATACACTCATGTGGTTTCTGGATTTGTGTAAATGCTTCTGGTGTCCAGATGCACTGTGACTTTAAGGTGTTACTGGCTATTGTCCAACTTACATCCCAAACAATGTATGATAGGTCCATTTCGTACAGCGCCATGGGGGTCCACAGTTGTGACACACAGTTTGTACTGACCGCATGACTGGTAGCCTTGTTTGGTCTCTGGTCTGACTCACATGCATGGGCTTTACTCCTCATCCTCATAGAAATGAAGGATAAGTGTAAACCCAGATCCCCTCCTTCCTTCCATATTACTCCTATCATCATGGGGTCTTTCGAATTTCGAGCACTTCCATGGGTAGACTTCTGGGTGGTATCAAGGGCGGTCTGATGCCTGTGGAGGAGGCACTGCCCAACAAGCCATTTAGGGACAGTTAAAGCAACCTTCCTTTTCAATGATCTGGTGGTCATCTAATCTACTGTAGATGTAAATTCTTGTCGGATCTCGTCTTAAGAGGACACTTGACTTTGTTTGCCAGGTGAAACGAGTCCATCGCCACCAATTATGGGTCCTTGGGACCCTGCCTCACCTTTGGATCCATTCCCACTTTCCTGTGAGTTTGTGCTTTGCCATTCTCTGTTTCCCTACCTCAACAGGGTGTTCCCCATCCAGGAAACTGTCCAGCACCCGCTGGATACCAGGGCCATTCGGCAGGTCTCGGGGAGGGGGGGGGCAATCTAGGGTAAGTGCTTCCCTTTGATTAGATGTTGCTTACAGTTTTTTCCATTTGGCGTGTCTTGACAGGCACACAGCGTGCAATAGGGCAATGAGGCACACCTTAGACACCGCCCTTCCCCCTTAGGGGACATTGGACAATCCTAGATCTTTGAACAAACCTAGATCTTACCATTTGAGAACTTGGTGCTATTTTGCTGCTGAACTAATCTACTCTAATGAACTGAACTATCATATTATCCCCTATATTCTGCATATTTCCTATTTTCTTATTAGCAGGTTTTTAATTAAATTATTAGGGGGTGTTTTAATTGATGGATAATTGGGGTGGGGTGATATGTATGGAATGAATGATTGGGGTGGGTGGGATGGTATCTATGAGATGAATGGGAATGGTATGAATGATACATTTGACCTACCTGGCAATGGAGAGGCAGGAGGGGAGGGGGTGCCTATCTCTGAGGTGGCAGAGGGTCAGAATATCCCAGTGCTGCTGGGGAGGGGCAGATAAGGTGGGAGCCACAGAACTAGCCATTCTAGGGGAAGAAGAGGTAGCTGCTTAAAAGCAATCCCTTGTTCCGGCTCCATGAGCTTAACCCGGGGTACTGGTGATGAGTGTAATCCAGGCCCTGGACTCAGGCTGCTGCTACTCAATGCCAGGCTGGTGGTAAATAAGGCTCTCCTCATCCGGGATTTGATCCTGGAGGAGGAGGCCGACCTGGCATGTGTGACTGAAACCTGGCTGGGCCCAGAGGGAGGAATTCCTCTCTCTCTGAAATTTGCCCAGCTGGGTTTCAAGTATGGCATCAGCGTCGACCCCAGGGAATAGGGGGAGGACTGGCTATTATAGCCAAGGAGAGCCTTTGCCTACGTAGACTCATTGCTCCTGTTCAGTGTGGGGATTTTTCAGATTCTGATTCAGAAAGTGGTTATGAATTAGTGGTAGGGCTTGATTTAGAGGCAGAAGAAGTAAGAGAGCATCCACAGGATATTTCTATGGGTTCAGATTCAAGTGAAGGAGAAGCAGATGCTAGATGGGTAAATCCTTATTTCAGACGCTTGGAGAGGTGAAGAGAGCAAGTATCAGGGAAAAAATATTAAGGAACGGAATGGGTTATTAATTAAGTAATTAATTCATCACATCTGGGTGTCAGCGGAAGAGAAGAGTTGAGTCATCAATCTGCGTTAAGAAATATGGAGGCTTCTTTCAAGCAGCTCCAAATGTAAGCTATGCCTTGTGTGCTTTTAATTGCAGTTTTTATGACTCTGGGTTAACTCTGACTAACCATAAATCTGAGAGTGACTTGTGGAATGTTTTAATGATTTTGATGTTGCCTTGCATACCAAAGTTTAAGATAAGAGATTAGAGCTGCATGCCAAGATGATTCAGTGTGGAACAAAGGAAAGAAAAATAAAGATGATGTGGTGTTTTACAAATATATGCATTTAGCAATCCTTTATTCCAATTATCAGTGACCTTAGCCAGAGACCAGAACACTAAGATTGCGGGTTGTGAGTTCCTCCTGGTAAAGCTGGACTTAGGGGTTCAGGTGGGCTTGTTGCTCATGTTCTTGCCTCCCAGTTGCATGTCAAAAGCCCTGCCTGTGCTGCTCGAGAAGGTAGACGGGCTGGTGGTGGAGTTCCCCCTGACTCATTGTCCTGGGGGACTTCAATTTGCCATCACTCAGCGAATCCTCCAAGCTAGCACAGGAGTTCATGGCCACCATGACAGCCATGGACCTGACTCAAGTAGTGTGGGTCCAATTCACAAGGGGGGGGCATGCACCCGACATGGTATTACTCTCAAAGCAACTGAGTAATGGTCTGAGACTAAGGGGCTTAGATATGTTGCCTTTGTCATGGTCAGACCCTTTTCTACTGTGGCTTGATTTCTTGGCTCCAATCCTCCCCCGCAGGGAAGTGGAACCGATTAGGTGGTTCCACCCCAGACTCCTAATGGACCCAGAGGGATTTCAGAGGGCGCTTGGGGCTATACCAGATGCACTTGTCCACAGTCCGGCAGAGTCTCTTGCCGTGGCCTGGAACGAGGCTGCGACGGAGGCTCTTGAGTGGATTGCGCCATTGCGACCTTTCTATGGCACTAGACCCCGGAGAGCTCCTTGGTTCCCTGAGGAGCTTCGGGAGTTGAAATGCCAGAAGAGATGTCTAGAGAAGCGATGGAGGAAGGGTAAATCTGAGTCCGATCGAACTCTTGTAAGAGCTCATATTAAGACTTACAAAGTGGTGCTCAAGGCGGCAAGATGCGCATATCATGCCGCCTTGATTGCATCAGCAGAATTTCGCCCGGCCGCTCTATTTAGAGTGACTCACTCCCTTCTTCGTTGGGGAGGAGCTGGGGAGCCCTTGCAGAGCAGTGCCGAGGATTTTAACACACTTTTCACTGATAAAATCGCTCAGATCTGGGTGGACCTCGACTCCGATTTGATAACAGAGTCGACTGACAACGAGTCAGTTGAGGTGACTGGGGCCCGTCCTTGTCCATGTGTCTGGGAGGAGTTTTATCTGGTGACACCTGATGAAGTGGACAAGGCCATTGGAGCTGTGAGTTCTGCCACCTGTTTACTGGATCCGTTTCCCTCCTGGTTGGTTTCGGCCAGCAGGGAGGTGACACGGAGCTGGGTCCAGGAGATTGTCAACATTTCTTTGGGGAAGGGGTCCTTTACAGCTCCCTACAAGGAGGTACTTGTGCGCCCCTTCCTCAAGAAGCTTTCCCTGGACCCAGGGACCTAACAACTATCGTCCAGTCTCCAGCCTTCCCTTTATGGGGAAAATTGTTGAGAAGGTGGTATCGCTCCAGCTCCAATGGTCCTTGGAAGAAGCCGATTATCTAGGCCTTAAACAGTCAGGATTCAGGCCCGGCTACAGCACAGAAACTGCTTTAGTCGCGCTGATGGATGATCTCTGGCAGGCCCGGGACAGGGGTTGGGGGGCACTGTTTTACAGTGGTTCCCCTCCTACCTCTCTGGTCGGTCACAGTCGGTGTTGGTGGGGGGTCAGAGGTTGACCTCTAGGTCTCTCCCTTGTGGGGTGCCTCAGGGGTCGGTCCTCTCCTCCCTGCTATTTAATATCTACATGAAACCACTGGGTGAGATCATCCAGGGACATGGGGTGAGGTGTCATCAGTACACTGATGATACCCACTGTACATCTCCACCCTATGTCCGGTCAGCGAAGCAGTGGAAGTGATGTGCCTGGAGGCTGTTAGGGTCTGGATGGGTGTCAACAGGCTCAAAGTCAACTCTGACAAGACGGAGTGGCTGTGGGTTTTGCCTCCCAAGGACAATTCCATCTGTGCATCCATTACCATGGGGGGGGATTATTGACCACCTCGGACAGAGGGTCCGCAAATTGGGCATCCTCCTTGATCCACAGCTATCATTAGAACACCATCTTTTGGCTATGGCGAGAAGGGCGTTCGCTCAGGTTCGCATGGTGCACCAGTTGCGGCCTTATTTGGACTGGGAGACACTTCTCACAGTCACTCATGCCCTCATCACCTCAAGATTCAACTACTGTAACGCTCTCTACATGGGGCTACCTCTGAAAAGTGTTCAGAAACTTCATATCATGCAGAATGCAGCTGTGAGAGCAATCATGGACTTTCCCAGATATGCCCATGTCACATCAACACTCTGCAGTCTGCATTGACTGCCAATCAGTTTCTGGTCACAATTCAAAGTATTGGTTATGACCTATAAAACCCTTAATGGCATCGGACCAGAATACCTTCCGGACTGCCTTCGGCCACACAAATCCCAGTGACTGATTAGGTCCCACAGAGTTGGCCTTCTCCGGGTCCCGTCGACAAAACAATGCTGTTTGGTGGGACCCAGGGGAAGAGCCTTCTCTGTGGGGGCCCCAACCCTCTGGAATCAACTCCCCCGGAGATCAGGGATGCCCCCACACTCCTTGCCTTTCGCAAACTCCTGAAAACCCACCTTTGTCGCCAGGCATGGGGAAATTGATTCCCCTCGGCTGCTCTGTTTTACGTATGGTTGGTTTGGGTTGTATGATTGTTTTTAATTAAGGGTTTTAAAATTGGTTTTGCCCTTAACATTGGATTTGTATATTGTATTCTTGTTGTGAGCTGCTCTGAGTCCTCAAAGAGGGGTGGCATACAAATCAAATAAATTATTATTATTATTATTATTATTATTATTATTATTATTATTATTATTATTATTTGTTCTGCCGGGCTCTCTGGTATGAGCCTCCCGAAAATTCAAGGGCATTCCTCCAACAGGCATTCTCGTCTGGTTGTGCCATCCTCTCTCCCGTCCTAGGTGGAACAGGATGTCAGATGCCTTGACCTACCTTCAGAAGCCATGTCTTCGCTGTCATACTAGAAAAAGCCGGTTGTCACCATTCACTAGAATCACTTCTTCGGGATTCATGTTAGACCCTTTAGAGTGCAACCTATCCTTACTCCAGACAAGAATGATTAGCATCTTGCACATCACCATTAAGGATCATGTTAGATCCTTTGGGATGTAAGCTGTTACTGCCCCAGAATAGATTAGCATTTGGGGCATTACTATTGGTGTTCCCCTACTGTGTAACATCTGGGGCCTTCTGGTATCTGAAGGTTCTTCAGGGGCATGGTTCTGTTCCAGCAGACAAGGAGAGTTTCCTTCCCAGTCAAGACCACTTTCCAGTCACTGGCCAGAAATCCCTACAGTGGTGAATGTCGGCAGCCATTGGCAAGGTTCATGCCTCTTCTGGTCTGCCAAGTTGACACAGGTATCAAGGATGGCATACTTTACTCAGCAGGGGGACACCATGGCCTAGGCTCTGATGTCGAACCCATGGGCCTTGTGTTGCAATTCTACTGTTACCTTCTGTCTCTTGCTGTGGAACACCTTTCTAAAGTGAACAGCATGCAGGCAGGCTGACTCTGCTGCCACATCGTTGGCCTCCACAGTCCTCTCTCCTACCTCCGGCCTCAGTGGCAGGGGGTAACAGGCTTTATTTCCTGTTCTTGGTTGCAAGGTCTGTCTTACGCACTTCTTTCAGTATCACTTATCACTATTCAGCAGCCAGGTAGACTCAGCAAGAAAGCACTGGATTCTTTCTCCTACTCCAAACTGGGGCAGGAGAGCTTGGGTCGCGGATCTTATGTCCATCTCATATCACCGCATGTCAAATCCCTCAGATGGAGTGGTCGATTGCTCACTGATCAGCACCAAATCCTATTCCAGCTTGAATGCAACTGGCCGCCTGCTGTTTGGGTGGCCCACCTTGTCATACTGTCAAGTCCCTGAGGTTCTTGTAGAGCAGTGTTCCCAACCTTGGCAACTTGAAGATATCTGGACTTCAGCTCCCAGAATTCCCCAGCCATTGCTGGCTGGGGAATTCTGGGAGTTGAAGTCCAGATATCTTTAAGTTACCAAGGTTGGGAAACACTGTTGTAGAGGATATGTTGATCTCTAAATGACCATTTGGAGTACTTCCTTTTCCTGTAGGGCATAACAGGCTGGGGCATTCACTCCCTTATCTGTCCATTGTTAATCCTTGCACCACAATCCAGCTTGCTCTCAATATCCTTCTCTGACAGCTGGCAGCACTGTCTGCTATTCTATCGTGCACATTACTAGATTTCCCTATGGTCCACCCTTTGGTTCAAGAATGCTTAAAGGTGTATCTGACTTGTATTTTTCATAGTTATCCACAAGTTCCCTACATGGGATTTATCTGAAGCATTGGACTCATCATCCGGAGGGCCATTCGTACCCTTGGTCTCCTCTTCCTTTTGTCACGTCACCTATTCCTCCTGGCAGTGACCTCAGTCGGTCGGATTCCAGCCTTGCAGCCCTGTCAGTATGAAGTGTCATCTGTGTATTTCACCTCCCGGGTCATTCTTAGATTAGATTCACTTTCACATCTAAGATAAATTCCACTTTCCATAGAGCTCCAGAGGTTGATCTACTTGTCTCTTTTCCTCCCCATCTGCTGACTTGGAGCATCAATGGGACGCACTTGATGTGCATCCCGCATGACACATTTATGTGACACAGGCTTTATGTGACGGACCTTCACCCATCAGATACATCCTTTGTTTCCTTTTGACCTGCCTTCCTTGGAAAATCAGTGTTTTCTCCTATGGTGGGGCAAGGGATTTGGGGGGTGATCCCTGTGTATTCTGACCTGCTGGGTATATCTTAGCCTAGAGGAGTCACTGCCCATTCAATGCGTAGCACAGCTACCACTACTGTTTGGTCTGTTCGACCACCAATCAAGGAGGTTTGTAGGGTGGTCACCTGGGCATCTCCTATCCATCAGCATAAGGTTGATTCCTTTGACACAGGCACAAGACTTTGACCATCATGTCTTGCCTCTTGCGACCATGTGTCAAGGTCCTCCCAGCCAGCCTTAAATTACCCTCCCTAAGCAGGCTACTTTGGCATGTTCCATCCTTGGAGAGCAATAGGACAGGGGACGGAAGGCATTTTAGTGCACTTGTACTCACCCCTTACTGACCTCTTAGGAATCTGGATAGGTCAACCATAGATAATCTAAGGGTAAAGTGTTGGGGGTTTGGGGATGACATTATGGAGTCCGGTAATGAGTTCCATGCTTCGACAACTCGGTTACTGAAGTCATATTTTTTACAGTCAAGTTTGGAGCGGTTAATATTAAGTTTAAATCTGTTGTGTATTCTTGTGTTGTTGTGGTTGAAGCTGAAGTAGTCGCCGACAGGCAGGACATTGCAGCATATGATCTTGTGGGCAATACTTAGATCTTGGTTAAGGAGTCTTAGTTCTAAGCTTTCTAGGCCCAGGATTGAAAGTCTAGTCTCGTAGGGTATTCTATTTTGAGTGGAGGAGTGAAGGGCTCTTCTGGTGAAGTATTTTTGGACATTTTCAAGGGTGTTAATGTCTGAGATGCGATATTGGTTCCAAACAGATGAGCCGTATTCAAGGATGGGTCTGGTGAAAGTTTTGTAAGCTCTGGTAAGTAGTGTGAGATTGCCAGAGCAGAAGCTACGTAGGATTAGGTTTACAACTCTTGAAGCCTTCTTGGCTATGTTGTTGCAGTGGGCTTTGGCACTTAAATCTTTTGTTATTAGTATACTGAGGTCTTTAACCGAGTGGGGATTATCTGTGATAATTTGATTATTCAGTTCATATTTGGAGTTCAGATTCTTCTTCCCAATGTGTAGGACAGAGCATTTGCTAGTTGAGATTTGGAGTTGCCATGTGTTAGACCACTCAGAAACAGAGTTCAGGTCTTTTTGGAGAGTAGTTGTGTTATCGGTGGTGTTGAAGAGTTTTACATCGTCGGCGAAGAGGACACAGTTGCTTGTGATGTAATCTCAAAGGTCATTGATGTAGAGAATGAAGAGCGTTGGTCCCAGTATACTACCTTGGGGAACACCGCTTTTAACTGGGATGGGGGTTGATATGGTGCTTCCTATTTTAACTACTTGTTGTCTGTTTGACAGGAATGCTGTAATCCAGCTATGGAGGGATCCTGAGATGCCATAGGATTTGAGTTTTAGGAGTAGTTTGTCCTGGACCACTGAATCAAAGGCTTTGCAGAAGTTGATATAAATTGCATCTATAGATTTCCCTTGATCTAGATGAGTTGTCCATATATTTTTGCAGTGGAGGAGCTGTAGGTTGCAGGATAGTTTTTTTCTGAAACCAAATTGTTTGTTAGAGAGCAAATTATTAGTTTCTAGATGGAGAGTAATTGATTTGTTTATAATTGATTCCATGAATTTGCAAGGGACGCAGCATAGTGAAATTGGTCTGTAGTTATTGACAAGAGAGGGGTCTCCTTTTTTGAAGATGGGGATGACCATTGCTTTCGACCATAGCTTAGGAAGCGTGCTGGTTCTGAAGGAGTTTTCAAAAATTATGCTTAGTGGTTCAGCTATGGCAGAAGTGGGTTTTTTTTTAGGAAGTAAGCACATAGACTGTCTGGTCTGACTGATAGAGAAGGCTTAAGGACACGTAATGTTTTTTCAACTCGGTCTTCAGTGAAGTCTACTTGGGTTAGGACGTTGAGGGAGTTTAAGGTGCGATTGATGAAAATGGGGGATGAGCCATTGCTGTTAACAAAGACAGAGCCAAAGAAAGAGTTGAGGAGGTTGGCTTTGAATGAATCATCATGGTATTCTTTGTTGTTGGGTCCTTTGAGAGGTGGGATAGGTCTAGAGTCTTTGAGTTTATTGTTGACAAAGTTGTAGAAAGCTCTATTAGATTTGGTGCGTAGGAGGTTTTCCTCTTGTTTGTTGTAGTAGTGGCTTAGGTTGAGACTGAAGTTTATCATGCTGTAGTTGCTGTTGGAAAATGGTTCTGTTATTTGTAAGTCATATATTGCACTTTTGCTGTTGCAGAAGATGAGATCCAGACAGTTATCAAGTCTGGTATTGTTAGTTACTAGTTGGTCGAGTCCCAGATAGGTGATGGTATTATATATAGTAGAATGGATGGGTTCCGTGCTGCATTCATTTAAGGACCAGTTAATGTGTGGTAGGTTGAGGTCTCCGAGGAAGATAATGGGGTATGGGCAGTTGGTTGCCCACATTAGTAATGTGGATAATTTGTTAGCATGTTCGATGTCGTAGTCCGGGGCTCTGTATCAGAGTAAGAAGCGAACTGTGGTATTTAGGGATAAATCACAGACAATAATTTCAGGTACCAATAAATCCTGTGCAACTTTGAGGATTTTTAGGTTCAGCGATTTTTTGTAGAATACAGCTACTCCGCCTTCTCTGCAGGATTCACAGTCTGAGCGGAAAACATGGTAGTTTTTTGATGTGTTAATGGAGTCTGGGTAGGAAGCATTTAGCCATGTTCCGCATATAAAAATTATATCAAAGTTGGAGGTGTCAAGTAGAAGGAGGAATTCAGACAACTTGTTGACTAAACTTCTAGCATTTAATAGTTTACATTTGAGATTGGTCTTGTGTTAGGGATTGGTTTTGGAGTGGTTAGAGGAAGTAAGGGGCACGCTTTCCTATTCTTTGTTTGAGGTGGTAGGGATGTCCATTTGTTGCTGTGGGATGGTGGTCTGGCAGGTGTCAGTTTGATGTTGTGAGATGGTAGGTTGGAAGAAGTTAGACCGGAAGATGTAGGGAGGCTTATGGGTTTTGGGTTTGATGCTTTCCATGCAGTAATCTATGTAAAGGTTTGTTTCACCAAGTTCATAGCATCTCTTGAGTTCTGCCCGTAGTTCGCGAGAGCGAATACATTGGAGGAAAGATCTGGTCTGGATCTGAGTTTGTTGAAAGACTTGTTATTTCTGTCAATGTGGTTAATGGTCTTGATGAATTGCTGTTTTATTTGTTCATTTTTGCATACCACTTTGCAGAAGCGGGGGGCTGTTGAGCCATTATTATACTTGTGCTCAGGTCGAATTCTGGTAACTTCCAGAATGTCTTCTTGGGTGATTGTTTGTGCATGTGAGTGATGGAGGTGGATGATATTTCTTATTTTTGTTATATCTGATTCATGGCTTTCTTCAAGACCAAAGAGGATAGCATTCTGGCGTTTTTGTTCACGTTCCATGGCATCCTTGACTAGGGTAGAGATATCAGTGGTAGATTTAGTGGGTTTTTGGAGTATTGGTTGAGGTGGAGGTGGAGGTGGAGGTTGGGGTGGTGAAGTGGTGAAAGGGATTTTGTCGGGTGGATTTGGATTAATCAATGTTTGGATATTTTTCTCCATGGATGAAAGTCTTGATTCAATACTTTCTGTGAATGCTTGTTGGGTTTTGATGGCTTCTTTTAAGGTGTTAATCTCATCAGACAAACTGCTGAGTATATTTAGCTTGGGGGTGCAGGAAGAGCACATATAAAGAAATGAAGAGTTTGCTTTTAGAAAGTTGGCAATATGTTTAGAAATATTGAGGCAGTTGTGGTGTGCAGACTGATTGCAGGTTTGGCATTTTATGAAACCATCATGATCATTGATAATGTCATTGCATTTAAAGCATTGATAATTGTGATTATCAATTGTTGCTTGTTGTTGTATATTCTTTTAGATTGGCATGTCTGCTTTGAGATTCAATGTATGAAGGGAGAGGCGATGGAGTGGGAAGTGTGATGTTTTCCAGATGCTTGAGGATGCTTGAGAAGTTAGGCTTCTTCTTTGATGTAATCAGAAGGGGGAGGTGTGATTTGGGAAAGGCTTTGCTGATCTGAAGATAGGTTGTTGGGATGCTTTGTGTTGTTCTGTAACAGCGGCTGTCTCCAGGATGTGGGGGGGGGGGGTATTTAGTGCTTTAGGAAAGTCTTTCAGTTACCAGTTGAATCCAGGTTAATTAAGGCTATTTCCTTATTTCCGGGTTCAGCTGAGAATGGTCTTGCTGGCTTTGGGGATTACTGTGGGAATCCCAGCATAGTTTGCACTTAGTGAAGGAAAAATCTTGGCTTTTAAACAATACCCTGCCTGGGTTTATGGCTTCCTGCTCTGTGGGCCTCTTTACCACCTGGTTGTCATGGTGATACTTAACAACTTTACTTAAGCAGTTTGTAACTTTAAGAGAGAGGCAAATAGCTGAAACAGGCAAGAACAATGGCTTTCAAATGTACAGTAACCCCCCCTTCCTTCACAGCCAGCACTTTGAAATTTTAAGCAGTTTTGAACAGTACTCTTGAGGCTGATGGCACCTGGTAGTTTAAGCTTGCCTTATTATCCCAAGTGGTCTCTACCCATCCCGCTACGTCTCAATAGTCCCTGCTTACCCTTTGATCAGGATAGCTGAAGGATCTGAAGGTTTTCCTCTTAGCTGAGCCCTGTGGACGCTTTCCAGTAGAAGTCCTTTAGCTCTCTTCCAGCTGAGCTCTGTGAAGGCTTTCCGCTAGAAGGTAGGAGTCCGTGGGAACCTCTTCAGTAGTTGTTTTAGTATTTTTTCATTGTTTTAGGTATTTTGGAGATGTCTTTTCCACCTCGAAAGGAGCAGCTATGCCTCTCTTCTGCCTGCCTCTCTGCTGCCTTCGGTGGAATAACTAACTCCTCCTACCATGGAGAACGGGCATTGTTATAATTACACTGTTACACTTATACTGAGAATGTAGGAGTGTTAGCCTCCAAGACCCGTCCTTGCTTGATCTTGGGCTGGCTGTGAGTTTGTGTATATGTTATCATTCATTTCCTATCATGAGTATTGGTTTTGCATATTACATAGAATGTATAGTTCTAATTGTTATGTAAGATTTGTTCTGACTGAATTGGAAGCTGCACCCAGAGTCTGTTCTTTCATCCTTCATTGAAGAGGGGGAATATAAGATGGAGGGTGCTATTTATTCTTTTCTAAGAGTCAGTCCTGATTGGCTATAGGATAAAGTCAAACCCATGTTGGAGGCTAACTCGCCTACATTTCTTTCCCTTCTTCTCTCTCACATATATTTTTATTCATTTTGGCTAAGCTGTTCATTTCTAACAAGCCATCACAATCCTCACTTACTCTAAGCTATGTTAAATTCATGTGAAAATGTTTTTTTCCACAGCATCACCAGTTCGAAACATAACCTCAGTTCCCCCTTCTGCTGGAAGATCTCCAATGAAGGTACTGTTCTGTCTTCAATATATTTAGAAGCAGAACTGTATTGTTTATTTCTCAAAATTTACATTAATTGTGGCTGACTTTTCACCTTCAAAACACAAATGTGTATTTATGCCTCCCCAATTTGTGTGACGTGATGGGAATAAAGAAGTAAGATTTTTGAGTCATTTCTGTTCTGATAAATGAACAAAACATATAAAGTTCCATAAAAGACTGAATACATTCAGGAGACAGAGGTCACAATTTGGAATGAATATAAAAAGATTAATTTCTTCATCTTAATTTCTCTCACTATACCCTATAACATAACATGACAGCATATCCATGCAATTTCAGGAGCAAGATATATTAAATCCTCCTTGTTGAGCAATGGGGACTCTTTCAAGTTATTTGGGTTATATGATTTTGGTCTCTCTCTCCACCTCCACCAATTTTGCATAGTTCACTTATCTACTATATCAGCTTTCTGTGATCTGATGTACTAAATAACACAAATATAGATTGGGCAAAGAACCGTTGAACTTACCTGAATGGTCTTCTCAATGCCCTGGAAGGAGAGTCAAGCGTGGGTTTAGCTCAAGTCTTATTGGTAGGGACTGAGTTTAAATTAATATAATTAACATATTAATTAGGTACCGACCCCTTGCTGCCCAAAGAGCTCAGTTTTAAAAAACGAAGGTAAGTAATCAAACAGGATTTATTGAATAACAACAAGTTCATAACAATAACTGAACTGGAAAAAAACTGCCCATGATTCAAGGCAGGGAGGGTTTGGACTCTCCTTCCACGCCATCGAGAAGACCGTTCAGGTAAGTTCAACGGTTCTTCTCCCATGCCTCTGGAAGGAGAGTCCAGCGTGGGATGTACCCAAGTTTAGTGTTCAAGGGAGGGAGACTGCTGAATCACGGGCTCCATCGGGTCGCATACTCGTTGAAGTACTCTCCTCCCAAAGGCCGCCTCAGCCGAGGCAAACAGATCCAGTTTGTAGTGTCTTATAAATGTTGTAGGTGTCGCCCACATTGCTGCCTTACAGATGTCCTCAATGGACGCCTGCGTGGCCCATGCCACTGAAGTGGCGGCACTCCACGTTGAATGAGCCATGATCCCACTAGGTGGGGTACTGGAGCTTGCTTTGTAAGCTTCAAGTATGCATAGTTTCAGCAAGTGACTAATTGTCCGTGAAGAAACTTTGAGACCCAGTTGATGCTGGCCAAAGGAAAAAAACAAGGCCTCAGTTTTTCGAAGAGGACTGGTGCGTCTGATATAAATCTTCAGAGCCCTTCTAACATCCACCTTATGCCACTTAAGTTCCAAAGGATGGGTTCTGTGGACGCAGAAGTCCAGCAGTAAAAGTTCTTGTGTCCAGTGAAAATGAGTGTTCACCTTAGGAATAAACGTTGGGTCCAGGCGAAGGACCACTCTATTGGAATAAAAGGTGCACAGATCCGGTCTAACTGAGAGGGCCGATAGTTCCGACACCCTTCGTGCTGATGAAACAGCTACCAAAAAGGCAGTTTTAAGAGAAAGGATCTGTAAGGAAATAGTCCTTAGAGGCTCAAACGGTCCTTAGAGGCTACCATCCTCAGTCTGTACAAGGGTTGCCAAGGCCGCCACCTGTCTCCTCAAGGTGTTTGGAGCCAAACCTTTGTCTAATCCTGCCTGCAGGTATTCCAACACTGGTATTAGTTGTGCATCTTGTGGTAACAGATGCTTGTCCACACAAAAGGATGTAAACGCGGCCCATGTTGCTTGGTAAATTCAAGTTTTTGAAGGCCGCCTGGCCGACTGGATCGTGGTGATGACATCTTCTGGTAGGTGCAGAGATCTCAATCTGTCCCCCTCAAGCGCCAGGCGGTCAGATGGAACTATTGTGAACCGGGTGAAAAAACTGCTCCTTGGCTGAGGGAGATCTGGTGGTCTGGAATCCTCCAAGGCTGGGAAATTGATACCCATTAGATCTGCAAAACAGGGGCATCATGGCCAGTGTGGTGCTATTAAGATGACCTCCGCCCTCTCCACCAGGATCTTTTCTATGACCTTTGGGATGAGCAGTATTGGCGGGAAGGCATACAGCAAGCTTTTGGGCCACAGAAGGTACAGTGTATTGGTTTACTCAGCCCCCGGCGTAGGAAACCTGGAGTAAAACCTCGGGAGCTGGGCATTGTGCTGGGTAGCGAACAAGTCCACAGCAGGTTTCCCAAATCTGTTGATCACTTCCTGGAAAAGGTGTGGGATCAGACTCCACTCTGCCAGATCTAACGCCTCCCGACTGAGCCAATCCGCCTGGATGTTGGCTTCCCCTGCTAGGTGCTCTGCATGCAAAGATGCCAGGTGGGATTCCGCCCAATTGAAGAGGAGCCTCGTCTCTTCCATCAGTCTGCAGGACTTCGTCCCTCCCTGATGGTTGAGGTGTGCCCTGGTTGCCACATTGTCTGTACGTACCAGAATATGTTTTCCTTCGAGTATTGTCGCGAAGGTTAATAAGGCCAAACACACGGCTTTTAACTCCAGGAAATTGATGTTTACTGGACTCAGATCCTGAGGATGCCACAACCCCTGAGTCACATGTGTGCCTACATGAGCACCCCATCCCCTGAGACTGGCGTCTGTGGTCAGAATGATATACTGGAGGTGGCCAAAGGGAGAACCTTGATGTAATGCTGGGGACCCCCACCACCTCAGGGAGTCGCGCAGCTCTCGTCCCAAGGATACCAATTTGTGAGTATGGCTTATACGTCATCTTTGGTATGGAAGCAAAGTCCATTGTAACGTCCGGAAATGGTATCGTGCCCAAGGGACAATGTCCACACAGGACACCAGAGTTCCTAGAACTTTGGATAGGAAGGACAACGGTACCCTCCTTTGATGTTGCAGTTTGGACACCAAGTTCTGAACATTGAGTTGCCTCTCCGGAGAAAGGTAAACTTCCCTGGTGATGGTGTCTATGACTGATCCCAAGTGGGTGAGGTTGATCGTGGGTACTAAATGACTCTGCCATTTATTGTAAAACCATGCTCTTGCAACAACGCTACTGTGGCTTGTAAGTCTTTGTGTGCCGTTGGCAAGTCCTTGGAGAGCAGGAGGATGTCGTCCAAGTAGGCAAGTAGTCGGATCGACTGGGACCGTAATGTGGCAGTTAGCACATCCAGAAGCTTGGTGAAGGTACGCGGGGCCGAGGATAGGCCAAATAACATTGCCCTGTACTGATAGTGATTGCGCCCTGGAGACAAAATCGGAGAAACCTCCGGTGGTTTGGGTTAATCGACACGTGTAGGTACGCCTCCTTTAGATCGATTGATGTCAGGAGGTCCCGGGTTCGTATTGATGCCAGAATGGAATGAAGAGAGTTCATTTTGAACCTCCGAAAGAGGACATACCTGTTCAGGCATTTTAAATTCAGGATGAGCTTGCAACCCCCCGATGGTTCGGGCACAATGAATACCCTGGAATAGATTCCCATCCCCTCCATTCGGGATGGCACCTGTTCGATGGCCTGGATTTCCAGGAGATGTGCAATTTCCTGTTCTAATAAAGTCCTTTTTGCTAGGTCCCTGGGAACAGGGCAAGTCACAAAATAATTCGGAGGGTTTTGAAAGAATTCTATCCGCAATCCCCGGGACACCGTGGACAAGACCCATGTGTCCGAGGATTTGATCCCCCAGGAGGCACTGAACCTTTGGAGCTTGGCCCCCAATGGAACGTTTCCTGTGCAGTCACTTGGAGCGTCTGAAGGTACGCTGATTAGACCCTCAAAAGGGGCGCCTTGCCTGTTGGAAGCCCCTGCTCCAGTCCTGGAAATAGGTTCTATCTCCTCTGTATGGATATGTTTGAGTGTATTGTCCCTGCGAATATGATCTCACAAGTTGGGTGGTACTGGAGGCGGGGTCCCACTGAAAGGACTGTCTGCGACGATATGGAGTGCTACCACGATCCTGACGTTGGTAAGATCTCGGAAGGATCTTCCTTTTGTCCTTGTCCTCCACAAGGACCAACTCCAGGACCTCTCCGAACAATTTAGTTCCCTGAAAGGGAGCAGATGACAGTCACCATTCGGATTTAGCATCTGCCTGCCAATGTCAGAGCCAAAGTAGGTGTCGAGAAGAGATGGTGGATGCCATGCCTCTTGCAGATAATTTTGCACCGTGCAAGGTAGCATCCACTGAGAATTCGGCCGCCACCAGGAGTTTATTCAAGTCTTGTCGCAGGCGGGACTCCTCTGGCCCCAGCCTGGCCTGTACTTCCTGAATCCACATAATGGACGCCCTGTTGAAGAAGGATGCCGTCACGTGACCTTCACGTCACCAATCATGGCTGTAGCAGGGCAGATTAGGCTTCTAAGCTTTCCTGGCATATTGCCAAGTTAGCGCCCAAAACCCCACCATTTGGAAGGCAATTCGCACCTTCGGGTTTTGTTTTTTTAATGGTGGGCGCTCTGAGGCGATCCTCCTCGGAGCTTGGAGCACTCTGCACAGCCGGCGCCGTATCGTTGCTCAAGGAGTCAGCTGTCAAGCGGTATTTAAGCAGTCTAGGAGGGGGTTTTTCCCCCGGCCGCTTCAGCAAGCATCCGCTGGCTCCGCTCCGTGTAATTAAAAACAGCTGAGAAGCAGTCCCACGGTCTTCCTGTCGCGTTCGGCAACGATCGCATGCATCCCCCGTCAGTGGGGGAGGGCAGACCCCCCCACCTGGGGTGTTAGGGCTCGGTATGGCCGCAGAGGCCAGGGACCTGTCAGCCAGCATCTCCTCATCGGGGCAGTACTCGCAGAGAGAAGGGGCCCGATAAGGAGGACAACGGGGGTGGTGTCCGCAGAAGGCAGAGACCCCAAGACGATCCTATAATGTGTAAAAAAAACCAGAACATAAACATAAATTAGCACAAACAGTTTATTAATGATCCACATATTTTAAATACTCAACCTGGAGAAAAACTCAGAGTCCCTATTCTAGACTGAGTTTTTTAAAACTGAGCTCTTTGGGCAGCAAGGGGGCGGTACCTAATTAATATGCTAATTATATTAATTTAAACTCAGTCCCTACCAATAAGACTTGAGCTAAACCCACGCTGGACTCTCCTTCCAGAGGCATGGGAGAATGTTCAAAGCACAAAACTGTTAATACTTATTGTTATAACAAGGACAATAACAGGGACCTAATATAAAGGCATGTTCCTCTTATTTCCTTTTTTCTCCTAGTCTCTTCTTTCTATTTCCAGACTAATTTTTTCTTTTCTAAATTCAGGGTTCTGTGCAATCATTTTCATCATCTCCTATGGACTACCATTTGTCTGGGCTCATTTCCAACTCTCCAGTCTTGTCTGGAAGTTATAGCAGTGGCATTTCTACACTTAGTCGATGTAGCACATCTGAAACATCTGGTTTTGAAACTCACATCAATGAACATCCAGTTCCTCTTTCTAATTGCAACATTTCTGAAGAGCCAATAAGAAAAGAAAGCAAGACTCCTCCACCTTATAGTATTTATGAGCGGACTCTGAGGCGTCCTGTCCCACTACCTCACAGTCTTTCCATTCCCATTTCTACAGATCCACCAGCATTACCCCCAAAACCTTTGTTGGTCAGACCAAGCAATTTGGAGCACAGCAGCAAGAGAACAGAACAGGTGCCTCGACCCAGGCCTTTTCCACGAAAAGTCTCTCAGTTATAAATAAAAGTCAAAAAGTCATTTTTGACTGACTTAAATGAAAAACATATCTAATATAGGCACTTTAATATTCTTCACAAATCTTCCTGGTGGTTTTTAAAAACTGCTTAATTTCAAGTATTTAATGAAGTACTAGCTTAAAAAGTCAGAACCTAGAGGCAATGAAAGTGAAAGGTGAATCTGCATATAAATTTGAACATGGAGCCTAGATGTTCAAACAATATCAAAGCATACTTTACCCTGAAAGCCTTATATTAATGCAACAGTGTACTTTCTGAGAGAATAAAATTTGATTTGAAGCTAATTAATCCAATAAATCTCTTGTGGTTTGTGATCACATTGCACTGGAAAAGATCCTATTACAAAGATGTTGTAGCTGAATTTCTAGAAATATTTTTTGAGTTGCTTTCTTTCTACTGACATGTTATTGCATTTTATTCAATATTTGTATGTATATTGTTGAAACTTGTCTCTTACAAATCTTTTTTCTAGCATTCTGATAGTGGTTAGTTTACATGTAGGTAAATTTGCCCCCTCTCATTTTATTTTATTTTATTTTATTTTAGATAGGTTCAATTTACAGTTTCATGAAGATAATAAATGTTAATGATCATTGTATTATAGAAAATGTAGCCAATATGTAGGTTTTTTTTAAAAAGATCATTGATTTCAGACAGAGAAACTAACTTCTCAGATTATTTTAATTGCCAAAATGAATAAGTCATTTTAAATGTGAATCAAGAAAAAAACCCCACTATCAGACTCTTAAGATGAAAATGCTGAAAGCAATTGAGTGCAAGCAAATGTTCAGAAGAATGAGGTTATTTACAAGTTGAATTAATTGAACCAGCAATTTTTTAAAGACAAGATTCAGCCTTGTTATTATTATATACAAAGTTTATGAACAAACGTTCTTCCATTCTGTTGCTTCTATATTCCACTGCAAAAATGTGGGAAAATTTAAGGGATAGTCCTTTAGATCAGAGGTCCCCAACCGCCAGTCCGCGGACCAGCACCGGGCCGTTGGGGGGTTTCAGCCGGTCCGCGGCGCCAGGGCCCCCTCGGCCTTTCCGCACCACCAGCGGCGCTCCCCCCGCCAGCCAGCCAAGCCCCGCGCCCGCCGGAACCGGCTCCTCGCTCTCCCCCCGCCGCCCGCCGTGTTTGCAGGAGGTGGGGAGGGTCAGGCGGCCCGCCAAGGCCAGGAGGGACGCCGCTGCCCCCCCTTCCCTCTCTCCGCCCGCCGCTGCGCCTCCTTGACGCCGAGAGGAAATGCCAGCAAAGGCTTTTCTCAGCGGAGGTCTTCAATGTCGGGGGCGCACGGGCGGTTGCACGCGCTCCCTATCTCCCTGCTAGCCCACTCGGAGTATTCAAAATAAGAAAAACCTTTGCCGGCGAAGGCTTTTCTTATTTTGCATATTCCGAGTGGGCTAGCAGGGAGATAGGGAGCGCGTGCAACCGCCTGTGCGCCCCCGACATTGAATATCACCTTCGCTGGCCCCACCTCTCCTGCAAACCCCCTTGCTGAGAGCCCGGGGCGAAAGTGCTCTCGCAAAGGTGAGGCGGGCAGGGCGTGTGCGCGTCACCGCTGAGAAGAATGGAGAACGAGAGTGAGTGAGAGCAACAGACAGCAAGATAGAGAGAAAGTGAGAAAGAGAGAGTGAGAGAAAGGGGGGAGAAAGAGATAGCAATAGAGAGAACAAGAGAGAGAAAGAGCGTGAGAAAGAAAACAAGAAAGAGTGAGAGAGAGAAAGCAAAAGAGACAGAAAGAAAACAAGAGAGAGAAAGTGAGAAGAAGAGAGAGAAAGAGGGGGAGAGAGAGAGAAAGAGAGGGAGAGGGAGAAAGAGAGAGGGAGAGGGGGGAGAGATAGCAAGAGAGGGAGAGAGAGAAAGAGAGGGAAAGGGGGGAGAGATAGCAAGAGAGGGAGAGAGAGAAAGAGGGAAAGGGGAGAGAGGGGGGAGAGAAAGAGAGAGGGAGAGAGAGAGGAGATAAAGGAAGAGGAGAGAGAGAAAGGAAGAGAAAGAAAGAAAGAGGGATAGAAAGAGAGAGAGAGTGAGAGATGCTCAGTGAGCCTTTCTTTGAAGTTGCCTTTCTTTCTTTCTTTTTTTCTTTCTTTCTCTTTCTTGCTTTCTTTCTTGCTCTTTTTCTTTCTCTCTTTTACCTTCCCTTCCTCTATTTCTTCTTTTCTTTCTCCTTCCTACCTTCTTCCATTACTCTCCCCTTTCATAAGTTTCCTTGCTTCCTTCCTCTGTTCCTGTCCCTTCCCCCCTTCTTTCTTTCTTTCCTTCCTTTCCTCCCTCCATTTCTTGCTTTCCTTTTCCTTCCTCCCTTCTTTCCTCCCTCATTCCCTTCTTTCACTCCTTCCTCTCTTACTCTCCCCTTTCACACCTTTCCTTGCTTCCTTTGCACCCTTCTTCTGTTCCTGTCCCTTCCCTCTTTCCTTCCTTCCTTCCCACCCTCCGTCCATTCATTCACCCATTCCTCTCTTGATCGCCCCTTTTACGGCGCCGCTGACAGCTAGCTCCCCCCCCCACCGGGCCATGGAAAACTGGTCTAGCTTAAAGCCGGTCCCTGGTGCAAAAAAGGTTGGGGACCTCTGCTTTAGATGGTAGAAAGAGAGAGGATTTTAGGGCACAAACTGAAAAATTGTTAGTAATCCAAATTTCAGCCCCAATCCTGCAAAAAAATTTCTCTGAAAGTGCTCTTACTCATTCCAGATGGGCCCCTAATTGATATTTTGCTAAAATGCTCCTGTGTTTTTGAAAGCTCACACTAAGTTCTATAATTGTATATACTAAACATAAAAACAAGTGTACATGCAATTTTTTCCATTTCTTATCCCCCCCCCCATTTTTTTTACTGTTTGTAGTATTTGTTTGATATCATGTGGTCTGTTCTTTTCAATTGTACCATTAAAGTTACCTTCCTGTTTTGTTGGGAAACCTGTGTTGATTTTATCAGTTTATTGTGTTGATAGTTTAACTGGAACATTATTGACCACTTTTTATATTCCCTCAATGAGAAACTCTCGGCAAGTATATGTTATTAATGGTAGCTATAGAAGTTTTATATAATAAATGTTCAAGTATTTTTGAATATAATTGGTTAATTTTTAAAAGTACAATTATGTTTGGGGAGGAAAGCAAATGGTTGTGTATGCAGTAAGATTGTTATAATTATGCCAAATACTTTATGTAATTGGGGTAACAAGGACACAGGGAATAATATTTGTACATATGTGTTTTTAACAATACTTCTGCCATATTGATTCTACAACTTTGAATGTCAAAAATATATTAATATATGCTGAAATACCTATGCTTAGCAAAAGTGTTTACAACTGGAAAAAGGACATAAAATTTAGGTTTGTAGTTGCTGATTTTGAGACCCGAGATTTCTGAATTTGCTTGATGGTAACACTTTTTGTGTCTGCATAACTACATTTTTTGAGTAATTAGCTACTAGCTATTTATGCTTTTAAAATATATTGTAATTTAAATAAGTTGTCACAAACTGGATAATAGATCCACTTTGTTTCCTTCCTATATTGTATTTAGAATTAAATCTGTGTTTGCCTGGAGCTTCAGCTTGGACTGAATCAGTATTATTTGCTGCTTATCCATTTTTAAAATATTCTTGATAGTAAGCAAAATTTTTACTCATGTGCACCTATTACTGACACCTGCTTAGCAGCAAAAGTTTTTAATGTATTTTATTTACAGATAATTATATTGTTGTTGAGAAACCATAAATACAAAATAAAATTGAAATGTATTGTCCAGTTTTATTTTTTCTGAGTGGTGCACTAAAATCCACTTGTAGGGAAATTAAAATATACTCTTATTTTTGATTAAGCTTCATATATGATTTTAAGAAACAAAGATAAAACCTAATATCTTATTTGGTCCCTCCAACACAGTTCAATTCCATAATTTATCTTAGTTATTAACATTTTCATGATATACTAGTCAAATGACTCAAACCTTTTATCCAAGGTTAACAAGAAAGGTTAACAAGAAAACCACATAAAATCATGAAGCCTGTTCCTATTGTCACTAAGTGAAATAACTAAAAATCTACCTATATATGTATACAGTATAGCATTGGAGGACCAGGAGCATCATGTATATCGTTGGGTTATGACCAAGAAGTTCTGCTTCCTCAAATGCATTTTATTTCAGGTTGGAATCTTAAGCAGGGGCACTGGATAATCCAGCTGCACAGCCTGCATCATTTGGTATGGTTGGTTACCATGGTATTTAGGAATTTACAGCGGGGGGGAAATATTTAGTCAGACCCCAATTGTGCAAGTTCTCCCACTTAAAAAGATGAGAGAGGCCTGTAATTGACATCATAAGTAGACGTTAACCATGCGAGGCAACATGAGAAAACACATCCAGAAAAGGACATTGTCTGATTTTTAATGAATTTATTTGCAAATTATGATGGAAAATAAGTATTTATTTATTTATTTATTGGATTTGTATGCCACCCCTCTCCATAGATGCGGGGCGGCTTACAACAATGATAAAAACAGCATGTAACAATCCAATCCAATACTAAAATAATTTTTAAAAAATCCTTATTATAAAAACCAAAAATACATACAGACATAACATGCGTAAATTGTAAAGGCCTAGGGGGAAAGAATATCTCAATTCTCCCATGCCTGATGGCAGAGGTGGGTTTTAAGAAGTTTACGAAAGGCGAGGAGGGTGGGGGCAATTCTAATCTCTGGGGGGAGTTGGTTCCAAAGGGCCGGGGCCGCCACAGAGAAGGTTCTTCCCCTGGGTCCCGTCAAACGACATTGTTTAGTTGACGGGACCCGGAGAAGGCCCACTCTGTGGGACCTAACTGGTCGCTGGGATTCGTGCAGCAGAAGGCGGTCCCTGAGATAATCTGGTCCGGTGCCATGAAGGGCTTTATAGGTCATAACCAACACTTTGAATTGTGACCGGAAACTGATTGGCAACCAATGCAGACTGCGGAGTGTTGGTGTAACATGGGCATATTTGGGGAAGCCCATGACTGCTCTCGCAGCTGCATTCTGCACGATCTGAAGTTTCCGAACACTTTTCAAAGGTAGCCCCATGTAGAGAGCATTACAGCAGTTGAACCTCAAGGTGATGAGGGCATGAGTGACTGTGAGCAGTGACTCCCGGCCCAAATAGGGCCGCAACTGGTGCACCAGGCGAACCTGGGCAAACACTCCCCTCACCACAGCTGAAAGATGTTTCTCTAATGTGAGCTGTGGATTGAGGAGGATGCCCAAGTTGCAGGGTGATGGACGGACAGATAGAATTGTCCTTGGGAGGCAAAACCCACAGCCACTCCGTCTTATCAGGGTTGAGTTTGAGTCTGTTGACACCCATCCAGACCCCAACAGCCTCCAGGCACTGGCACATCACTTCCACTGCTTCACTGACTGGACAAGGGGTGGAGATGTAGAGCTGGGTATCATCTGCATATTGATGATACCTCACCCCATGCCCTTGGATGATCTGACCCAGCGGTTTTATGTAGATATTAAATAGCAAAATAACAAAAGTTCATCTCAATACTTTGTTATATATCCTTTGTTGGTAATGACAGAGGTCAAACATTTTCTGTAAGTTTTCACAAGGTTGCCACACACTGTTGCTGGTATGTAGACCCATTCCTCCATGTAGATCTCCTCTACAGCAGTGATATTTTGGGGCTGTCGCCGGGCAACACAGACTTTCAACTCCCTCCAAAGGTTTTCTATAGGGTTGAGATCTGGAGACTGGCTAGGCCACTCCAGAACCTTGACATGCTTCTTACAAAGCCACTCCTTCGTTGCCCTGGTGGTGTGCTTGTGATCATTGTCATACTGAAAGACCCAGCCACGTTTCATCTTCAGTGCTCTTGCTGATGGAAGGTTTGCGCTCAAAATCTCACAATATATGGCCCCATTCATTCTTTCATGTATATGGCCCCATTCATTCTTTCATCAGTCGTCCTGGTCCCTTTGCAGAGAAACAGCCCCAAAGCAAGATGTTGCCACCCCCATGCGTCACAGTAGGCATGGTGTTCTTTGGATGTAACTCAGCATTCTTTCTCCTCCAAACACGACGCGTTATGTTCCTACCAAACATTTCTACTTTGGTTTCATTTGACCATATGACATTCTCCCAATACTCTTCTGGATCATCCACATGCTCTCTAGCAAACTTCAGATGGGCTCAGACATGTACTGGCTTAAGCAGGGGGACATGTCTGGCACTGCAGGATCTGAGTCCCTGGCGGCGTAGTGTGTTACTGATGGTAGCCTTTATTACATTATTCCCAGCTCTCTGCAGGTTCGCTACTGTGGTTCTGAGATGTTTCCTCACTGTTCTTGTGATCATTTTGACCCCATGGGATGAGATTTTGCGTGGAGCCCTAGATCAAGAGAGATTATCAGTAGTTTTGTATTGTCTTTTATTTTCTAAATATTGCTCCTAAAGTTGATTTCTTCACACCAAGCTGCTTGCCTATTGCAGATTCAGTCTTCCCAGCCTGCTGCAAATTTTGTTTCTGGTGTCCTTTGACAGCTCTTTGGTCTTCACCATAATGGAGTTTGGAGTGTGACTGTTTGAGGTTGTGGACAGGTGACCGTTATACTGATAACAACTTCAAACAGGTGCCATTACTACAGGTAATGAATGGAAGACAGAGGAGCCTCTTAAAGAAGAAGTTACAGATCTGTGAGAGCCAGAAATCTTGCTTCTTTGTAGGTGACCAAATACTTATTTTCCATCATAATTTGCAAATAAATTCATTAAAAATCAGACTGTGATTTTCTGGATGTGTTTTCTCATGTTGTCTCTCATGGTTGAGATCTACTTTCTCTCATTTTTTAAGTGGGAGAACTTGCACAATTGGTGTCTGATTAAATACTTTTCCTCCCACTGTATATGTATGTCTGGCACTGTGAATTGTGATAAGAAATCTATTGGTCAGTATATTACCTGTAAAAATGATTTCATCTTTTAAAGATCCTCTTGCTGACATTCTATGAAAGAGGAAGCATCACCTGCACAATTCAATTTGAATGAGAATATTTTTGTTGTGGTTGGCTCTGGCCCAGCTCCTGCCCCAAGGAATGTGGAGGTGGATGCAGGGGAAACATCAATATGTCATAGGCCTGTTTTATTACCGACAGAGTCAGGTAGTGCAGTTTCCTCGGACAAAGAAGAAGGTGGGGGTGACTGGAAGAGGGGGGCTTGGCACACAGCCCAGGAAGCCAATCTCCATGATCTTCGGTCGATTCGGATGCGGAAATCTTGGACCCACGCAAGCGCAGAGTTATGCGTAGAAGGCACCAATTGAAGAAATATCTTCGGAGAGGGGCGGCATACAAATCTAAATAATAAAATAAATAAATTACAGGAGATAAGGGAGGCCACCTGTGTTTGGGTGGGGCTCCAGTAATTAGAGCTGCTGATATAAATAGCAGCATGCTGGCTTGGCCATTGTGGAAGATTATCTGATTGTTGTTCTTCAGTACCGTGCCTTGCTGTTTCCGAACTTTGTTTGTTGATTTGGAAACCAAAGCAGAGCAAAGTGTGTTTCACTTTGTGGAAGAAGGAAGGCTGTGACGTTTCTTCACAGCTGCTAGCTAAGTACTTAAGGACTGATTAAGGGGGATTGTACAGACTACCAGGTTGTTTTGGGATGAGTGCTCTTTGCAATACAAAAAGGGTGCTTTGTTTCTTTTGAATTTTTGTGATAAAGAACATTGTTTTTGAACTTTCAAGTGTGTGTGTGTCTGAAATTTGTACCCTTGAATTTCTGGGAGACTCATACCATAGAGCCCGGCAGAACAATTTCAAATACAGAAAAGCATTTGGTTATATAGAACAATGAAATGACAATAATCCTGAGAAGAAAAAACTAACAGCTGAAGGCTGTGGTAGACATCTGCGTCACTGCACATGAGGGAACACACAGTATATGTTATTCAAAAATGGTTGCAAAGTTTATTTATGTATTTATTTGTTTGATTGATTTTTATGGCGCCCTTCTCCTTAGACTCAGGGTGGCTTACAACATGTTAGCAATAGCACTTTTTAACAGAGCCAGCATGTTGCCCCCACAATCCGGGTCATTTGTTGTTGCACCTATTGTATTTTTTGGAGTATAAGATGCACCGGAGTATAAGACATACTTTATTTTCAGGGGAGGAAAAGAGGGGGGGAAATCTACCAGGTATTCATTTGGCTAGCATCCTTAGTATGTACAGCTTCAGCACATTATTTTATCTCCTGGTTAGGGCTGAAAAGGCCTTTTTCAGAGGGACTAGGAATGAAAACAAGCCTGCAAAGACTTAGGGCAGGAAAAACTGCTTCGGAGAGAGTAGAAATAAAAAAAATGCAGCAAGCCAGAAAGATCATTGGCACTGCATTAGGGCTGAAAAGTACCGCTTTTTCAGAAGGAGTGGAATGAAATCAAGCCTGCATAGACTTTGGGCTGGGGAAAAAACCTCCTTCAGAGGGAATAGGAAGCCAGGATGATCATCAGCACCTAGTTAGGGCTGGGGCAAGAAGCTTTGAAAACACTACATTTGAAATATAAGACACACCCAATTTTTCAGCCTCTTTTAGGGAGGAAAAAGGTATGTCTTATTCTCTGAAAAATATGGTATACTTCTGCAAATGTTAACATTTAGGAGACACTCAAACAACAAAGCAGGAAGTCATATCAACCAATCGGCATGCAGGAGACGTATCTCCACACAATATATAGTTGAGGTTTGGGAGGTGTGTGTGTCGACCCATCTGCAACTATCTACAATTGCCCATCAACCCCTTCAGAATGTAAGTATGTGTTGTCCTAACAGTGAGGACAATTAATCAATGAAAGAGATTGCCTTCGGAAATTGTGGGTGCTCCATCATTGGAGGTTTTTAAGAAGAGACCAGACAGTGTAAGTCTGTGATGGTGAACATATGGCACTTGTGCCACAGGGGGTATGTGGAGACATTTCGCCAGGCACTCCAGGCAGCACCCATGAAACCTCAAGATTCCTGGGCACAAACGCAGTGATTAGAATTCACTAGTGGGCTTGTGAAGTGCTGTTTGCTGCTCCTTTCTCACCAGTTTAATAATAAGTGAGCTGGTGGTGGTTGGAGCTGCAGGCGCATGTGAAGGATGATACAGGGAGTTATGGGGGATGCAAAGGCGCGTGCAGGTTGGAGAAACCATGGTTGGCCCCCACTTCTGCCACTACAGTCCCTCACTGCCCCATCCGCATGTGCTGCCCTGGAACTGATTGGCCAGCGGGGTGTCAGGCACTTTCTTCTCCTACCGCCAAGCGGGGGATAGCCCAGCAGAAAAATGGATGTGACTAGCTCTCCACGAGGAAGAAAGACAGTGTGGCACCAAAGGCATGCAGGAGAGCTGGTCATGCCCATCTAGAGAAGCAATGGAGGAAGAGTAAGTCCAAATCCGATTGAACACTTGTAAGAGCTTTTATTAAGACTTACAAAGTGGCGCTCAAGGCGGCAAGATGCATGTACCATGCCGCCTTGATTGCATCAGCGGAATCCTGCCCGGCCGCCCTGTTTAGGGTGACCCGCTCCCTTCAAAATCAGGGGGGAGTTGGGGAGCCCTTGCAGAGCAGTGCTGAGGAATTTAACTTGTTTTTCGCTGATAAAGTCGCTCGGATCCGGGCAGACCTCGACTCCAATTGTATAGCAGTATTGGCTGACAATGAGTCAGTCGAGGTGAATGGGGCTAAATGTCTTTGTCCATCCGTCTGGGAGGAGTTTGACTTGGCGTCACCTGATGAAGTGGACAAGGCCATTGGAGCTGTGAGCTCCGCCACCTGCTTACTGGATCCATGTCCCTCTTGGTTGGTTTCGGCCAGCTGAGAGGTGACACGGAGCTGGGTCCATGAGATAGTCAACACCTCCTTGGGGAGGGGGTCCTTTCCGGCCCCTTATAAGGAGGCACTTGTGCGCCCCCTCCTCAAGAAGCCCTCCCTGGACCCAGCTGTGCTTAATAACTACTGTCCAGTTTCCAACCTTCCCTTCATGAGGAAGGTTGTTGAGAAGGTGGTGGAGCTCCAACTCCAGCGGTCCTTGGCAGTCCTCAGCAGTCTGGTTTCAGGCCCGGTTACAGCACGGAAACTGCTTTTGTCGTGTTGATGGTTGATCTCTGTCAGGCCCAGGACAGGGGCTTGTCCTCTGTCCTGGTGCTTCTTGGCCTCTCAGCGGCTTTGCATACCATTGACCATGGTATCCTTCTGCGCCGAGTGGAGGGGTTGAAAGTGGGAGGCACTGTTCTCCAGTGGTTCTCCTCCTACCTCTCTGGTCGGTCACAGTCGGTGTTAGTGGGGGGTCAGAGGTTGACCTCTAGGTCTCTCCCTTGTGGTGTGCCTCAGGGGTCGGTCCTCTCCCCCCTGTTATTTAATATCTACATGAAACCGCTGGGTGAGATCATCCAAGGGCATGGGGTGAGGTATCATCAGTATGCCGATGATACCCAGTTATACATCTCCACCCCATGTCCAGTCAACGAAGCAGTGGAAGTGATGTGCTGGTGCATGGAGGCAGTTGGGGTCTGGATGGGTGTCAACAAGCTCAAACTCAACTCAGGCAAGACGGAGTGGCTGTGGGTTTTGCCTCCCAAGGACAATTCTATCTGTCCGTCCATTACCCTAGGGGGGGAATTATTGACCCCCCCCCAGAGAGGGTCCACAACTTGGGTGTCCTCCTCGATCCACAGCTAACATTAGAGCACCATCTTTTGGCTGTGGCAAGGAGGGCGTTTGCCCAGGTTTGCCTGGTGCACCAGTTGCGGCCCTACCTCCTACCTCCCACCCTCCTTGTCTTTCATAAATTACTCAAGACCCACCTATATCGCCAGGCATGGAGGAACTGAGACACTACCCTAGGCTTTTATATTTTATGATTGGTATGTATGTCTTGTTTTGTTTTAAATGAGGTGTTTTATATGTGTTTCTTTTTAATATTAGATTTGTTCTTTGATATTGTTTTTTACTACTGTTGTGAGCCGCCCCGAGTCTTCGGAGAGGGGCAGCATACAAATCTAATAAATTATTATTATTATTATTATTATTATTATTTATTTATTTTTCTTCCATGCTATCCTTCGCTTGGCAGTGGGAGAAGGGCCTGATGCGGATTCCTTCTCCCCTTTTTTAAATCCCTTATTCCTCACCATGGCTGGCTCTCCTGCATGTCTTCGGCGCCTTGCTGCCTGTCTTCCTTGGTGCACAGAACCAGCCACGCTGAGGAATAAGGGATTTAAAAAGGGGGAGAACCCGTGCCAGGTACTTTCTTCTCCCACCGCCAAGTGAAGGATAGCTGACTGAAGAAGGAAGGCAGCAGGGCATCAAATGCATCCAGGAGATCCAGCCATGCCGAGGAATAACGGATTTTAAAAAGGTGGAACCCGTGCCAGGCACTTTCTTCTCCAATCAATGAGCAAGGGATAGCCTGGCAGAAAAATGGGTGCAGCTGGCTCTCCTGCATGCCTTCGGCGCCTTCCTTCCTCGGCTGGGCTATTCCTCACTTGGTGGTTGTTCTGTGCATGGCCCTCAGAACAACTTAGAAATCACTTATTTTATTATAAAATCCTGCTCTTTATTCGAACACAAGCATACATAGTGAAACACAGGGTTTTTAAAAACGGCACAGAAGAAGTTATTTTTCTCTTTAGAGCTAGCTGTAATCTATAGCTGGAAAGAGCACCAAAAAACTTGGTCTTATCTGCATTCCTTAGATATAGTCCATTCATTTACTTAAACATATGCTTTTGCTCACCAAAAGCTTTGCCATCACAGCATCTAACAAAGAATGTCTTTTTGATGCAGAAATCATGATTTTAAAGCCTTGTTCAATCACACCTCCCAGCCTCACGTCTCATCCATTGAACAACATTGATTCCCCATGCCCCAATTTCCTACAATCCTTTTCCTTTATACTGCCTGAAAGTGACATCACACTTCAAAGAGGCTAAGTCTGTAAGCTAATACTTTTTACTCTCTAACTCCTCTTGCCTTCAGAGCATTCTTCCATAGCGAGGGTCAATCCAATGATTTTCCACTCTCATGTCTTCCTCACTCTCTCACTGGGACCACTGCCCCATTGTCACATCAGCCCCCTCTAGTGGTTCCTCAGGCTCACTCAAGTTACTTTCTGCCTCACTCTTGCTCATCTGGCAACTCCCCTGGCCCAGGGTATCCAGAGGGGCCTGGCTCATCCTCCTCAGAATCTGACATGATCTGAGGTGGACAAGGAGCACTCACAACAGTGGTGGGAGAAGAAAGTGCCTGGTGCGGGTTCCCCCCCTTTTAAATCACTTATTCTTCAGCATGGCTGGCTCTGCGCATCAAGGGAGGAAGGCAGTGGGGCAGTGAAAGCACACAGGAGAACCTGTGAGTTATCCCTTGCTTGGCGGTGGGAGAAGAAAATACCTGGTGCAGGTCCCCCCCCTTTTTTTAAATCCCTTATTCCTCGGCGTGGCTGGCTCTCCTGCATGCCTTCAGTGCCTTGCTGCCTTCCTTCCTTGGCTGGGCTATCCCTCGCTTGGCGGTGACAGAAGAAACTGTCTGGCGCAGTTTCCCCCCCCTTTTAAATCCCTTATTCCTGGGCATGGCTGGCTCTCCTGTGTGCCTTCATTGCCCTGCTGCCTTCCTTCCTCAGCCGGGCTATCCCACACTTGACGGTGGAAGGTGCACAAGGAGAGGCAGCTGGAGGCTGAGACCAGACCTCTTCTGCTCTGCACTGAGCATCCCGGGGACTGGGTGGCAGGCCCGGCCCTTCCAACTCCTTGCGAGGCAGCAGAGAGGCTGGCTCCAGCTACCCTCCTACTTCTCTCAGCCTGGCTTGCCTGTTCAGCCACCAGTAGTGAACAACACCAGTCAGGTGGGAAGAGGAAGAGGATTCCATTGAATATTAATCAAAATTCAATGCCCGATGTTTATTTCTTTTTTTAAAAAAATTTTTTTAATTATTTTCATTAGACAAACAAAAACAAACAACATTCAATCATTGCTCCGCTTGTCACAGAAGTCTAACTACTACAGAAAAAAAAACTAACTATAATCAGACCAATACAGAAATATAACACACGTACTCTATGTTCTTGTTAAATTTAACTCTATATTCTTTATGTTAATTAATTTTCTTACCTATTAAATATCAAATACTTAAACTAGTAATAAAATATAAAAAATAACACTTTAAATTTTATAATATTGCGAAAACACTCTATGTTTATATTGTTTTTAAACTATTACATTTTATCTAGCATTATCATGTTATAAATTTTTTGAAATTCACGTATTCAATATAACTTAAAAAGGAAAACCTTGTCATATTTATTTCTAAATGTACATACAGTATTCATATATACATACAGTTAACATTCAAATTAATAAGTTCAAATAATTATAAATTCTTACTTATTTAATTTTACCACTATTTTTAAAGTTCCACCATTTATATACTTTGTCCCATATTTTATAAAATTCTGTTTCAGCTTGGTTGTTCAAAAGTTTTCTCATCATATCTAATTCTGCACATTCCATAATTTTTTTAAATACTTCTGTATCTTTTGGTATTTCTTTTTCTTTCCATTTCTGAGCAAATGTGATTCTTGCCGCAACTAAAATATGTATTATTAAGTAATAAATTTCTTTTTTATACTTTATATCTTAAATACCCAGTAGGAAGAATTCAGGAGACCTTTTGATCTTCTCGTTTGTTACTTCTTTTAACCATTTATCTACTTTGTTCCAATATTTCTTGGCTTCAGGGCATGTCCACCATGCATGAACATATGTGTCAATTTCTTTCTTGCATTTCCAGCAGAGAGGAGAAATGTTAGGAAACATTTTAGAAATCCTATGTGGTGGGAGATGCCATCTGTAAAACATTTTAGTTTGATTTTCTTTAAAGGAAATTGATTTTGTTATTTTCCAATTATATACCCATATCTTTTCCCATGTTTCTAAGTTTATCTCTTTTCCAAAATTTTTGCACCAACTGATCATATTATCTTTCAATATCCAACCTATTGTTCTATAATTTATTAAATATTTATATACATTTCCAATTAGTTTCCCTTGGTTTTGAATTAATAATTTACTTAATACATTATTTTCTTTTTGAAAAATATAAGTTTTAATATCCATTTGATATCTAGAACTGATCTGTATATACTGCCACCAATCCAAATCAATACCTAACTCTTGTAATTCTTGTTTTGTTCTTAATTTTAATTGGTTATCCAGTAAATCCCTACATTTCCAAATCCTTCCTTCTTTTATAAAATTCGGGTGAGAAATGGCTTCAATTGGTGAAATCCATTCTGGCATTACTAAAAAATGATCTTTCTTTATTTCATTCCATACGTCAATCAATGCTTTTCTAATAATATTATTTTTAAAATATGAATGTGTTTCTAACTTTCCGTACCATACAAAAGCATGCCAGCCCAGCATTAAGTCATGACCTTCTAAATTAAGCAATCTTTAATTTTCTAATGTCAACCATTCTTTTATCCATGTTAGGGCAATAGCTTGGTAGTATAATTTCCAATTTGGGAGGCCGAGGCCTCCTCTTTCTTTACGATCTTCTAATGGATTTTGTTTAATTCTTGCTTTTTTACCTTGCCATATAAATTTTTTTGTTATCCTATTTAATTCTACAAAGAATTTCGGCCCAGGATTAATTGGGATAACTTGAAAAAGAAATACAATTTTAGGAAGAATATTCATTTTAATTGTAGAAATTCTTCCCACTGGTGATATGACTAGGTCATACGAGGAAAGGTTGCTAGAACTGGGCATGGATAGTCTAGTAAAAAGAAGGGCTAGTGGGGACATGATAGATGTATACAGGTACTTAAGGGGTTGCCACAGAGAGGAGGGGGACACACTGTTTTCCAGGGCACCAGAGGGCCGGATGAGGAACAACGGTTAGAAACTGACCAAGGAAAGATTCAACCTGGAGATAAGAAAGAATTTCCTGACAGTGAGAGCGATCAACCAGTGGAATGGCCTGCCAGCAGAGGTTGTGGACTCCCCAAGTTTGGACACTTTCAAGAGGAGATTGGACTGCCATTTGGCTGGGGTGATGTAGGATTTCCTGCTCAGGCAGGGGGTTGAACTTGATGACCTGTAAGGTCCCTTTCAACTCTAATAATAAATAAATAAATAATTGTAAATTACTCCAAACTTCCAAATCTTTTTTGATCTGGCCTAATAATTTTAAATAATCATTTTTTAAAGATATGGCTTTGGAAGTCATCCATATACCTAAATATTTTACCTTTTTAGTAATTTTCATATTTGTTAAATTTTGTAAATGTTTTCTCTGTGTCTCAGTCATATATTTTGTTAGTATCTGTGTCTTTTCTTTATTTATTTTCAAACCTGCGACGTTCCCATATTCTTCAATTAAATATATTAACCTTGAAATTGATTTTGTAGCATATTCTAGAATGGAAACTACATCATCTGCAAAAGCTTGTAATTTATAGGTCTCTTTTTTAATCATCAATCCTTTTATTTCCCTATCAGCTCTTGTTTTTATCAACAAAACTTCTAATGTTAAAATAAATAGTAATGGCGATATTGGGCAACCTTGTCTTACTTCTCATTGTATTGCTACTTTTTCGGTCTGCTCACTGTTTATTATAATTTTGGCTGATTGTTCAGAATATATGGCAGAATCTATTATATTTAAAAAAATTGTTCCAACCTCAATCCTATTTAATTGTATTTTCATAAAATTCCAAACTACGTTGTCAAATGCTTTTTTTGCATCTAAAAATATAAGTGACATTTGTTTATCTGGATGTTGCTCATAATATTGTAATGTGTTTATTATTGTTCTTAAGTTATTTTTTATTTGTCTGCCTGGCAAAAATCCATTTTGGTCACCATGTATCATTTCATTTATAATATTTTTGAACCTATTGGCAAAAATTGATACTAAAATTTTATAATCCACATTTAACAATGAAATTGGTCTGTAGTTCTGAATTTTTCCCTTCTCCGTACCCACTTTATGCATTAAAGTTATTAAGGTTTCTGACCATGTTTTGGGTAATTTACCTTCTGTTATTATTTGGTTATATATCTCGAAAATATTTGAAAAAAGTATTTCTATATCTAACTTATAAAATTCTGCTGGTATCGCATCTGGGCCCGTCGCTGTATTATTTTTCTGATTCTTTATAGATTGTCTTAATTCTATTTCTGTAATAGGTTTACTTAATCTTTGCTGTTGTGATTCAGTTAAGACTGGTAAGTCTATATTCCTTAAATATTCAAAAATCGAATCTTCTTTTATTTCTTCCCTCTTATATAATTGCCTATAAAATTCTAATACTATTTCCTTTTTTTCCTCCATTCTGTGTTTTATTATACCTTTGGAGTCTGTCAGTTTTATAATAATCTTATTTTCCCTCTCTTTTCTAAGTTTATATGACAACCATCTTCCTGGTTTATTCACATATTCAAAATATTCCTGTTTTGCTCTTTTTGTTTTTTCTGCTATTGATTCTTGTTCTAACACTCTTAATTTATGTTTTATTAATTCTCTCTGATTTTTAACTTTATCATCATTCTCATCCTTTTGCATTAACAATTCTAATTTTTTCAATTCTTCCTATAATTTTTGATAATATATTTTCTTCTTTATTTTTTTTTGCTACAAAAGAAATTGTTAACCCACGTATATACGCCTTTGTTGTATCCGAAAGGTTTTGAGGAGTAATATCACTATTTTTATTTATTTTGAAAAATACTTCTAGTTCCTTCTCTATTCATTTTTTGTACTCTGGGTCCTTTACTATGTTTCTATTCATTGACCAATTGTTTATTTTCTTTTTGCCTTTCCAATGTATCAATAAAGGGTTGTGTTCCGCCCAAGTGTTTATCTTTATTTCTATATCACTGATTTGTTCCATTATATGTACTTGAGCCCAAGCCATGTCTAACCTAGACCAAGTCTTATATGGGTTAGAATAAAAAGTATATTGTTTCTCTTTTAAATGATATTCTCACCATATGTCTTTTAATAATAATTCTGTACACATTTTCCAAAATGTCCCAGGTAAGATTACCTTTTTTTCCTTTTCTTTTCACTGTGTAATCTATTTGATCATCTGAGTTTGCGTTAAAATCTCCTATTATCATCATATTTTCTATTGATAATTCATTTATTTTTTCATGTAATTCTTTATAAAATTGTTTTTGATTATCATTTGGTGCATAAATTGAAACAATTACAAGAGGTTTTGTTTCTAACTCTAATTGTACCATTAAAATCCTGCCTTCACTATCATTATACATTTGTTTGGATTCAGTTGATTAATCAATGTACATTGCAAGACCTCTTTTCTTTTGATTTGCCAGGCTAGTATATAGTTTCCCTACTTTTGAGTTATTAAGACTTCTTTTTGCTTTTTTAATATGAACTTCTTGTAAGATTCTTTTCTTGTGCTTTTTGTTTCTTGAGTTTAGTTAATATTTGATTTCTTTTCTTTGGATTATTTAATCCATTGACATTGACTGAAAAAAAAATTAAATAATGAGTCATCTTTATTTATAGTATTTTTTGGTTTCTTTCGGTTCTCGGAGTCTTGTATCTAAGACCAGTTCTTGTGGAACCTGTGGTTGTTTCTTCTTTACTACTTGTACTTCTCCCCCTTCTCCGCCGGTGGCCCCCCTCACTTCATCTTTGCTCTTAAGTTCTATCTGAAATTGATCAATCTTGTCCAATCCGCTTTGTGCAAAGAAGGATCTTGCTTGGTCCACACTTTCTATTTTCACTTTCATTCCTTGCCAGGTTAAGGTAAGGCCTTCTGGTACCAACCATCTGAAAACAATATTCTTTTTGATTAGAACACTTGTAAGGAAGTAATATTCTCTTCGACTTTCTCTTGCCCTCTTAGGAACTTGTTTCAAGATCGTAATCTCTTTCCCGTTGCATTTAAAGATCTGATTTCTTGCCTGTCTCAGTATATCATCTTTGATTCTTCTTCTTGCAAACTTGATGTGTACTTCTCTTGGTAAGTTGTGGCGTCTTACATATCCAGTTTGGATTCTGTACACTTCGTCTATTTCTCTTATCAATTCTCCTGGATCGGCTTGTAAAATTTCTCCTATTACTTCTGCCATTTTTGCCGATAAATCTTCATCTCTTTCTTCTTCAATATTTTGAAATCTCAGGCCATGTGATGCGGATTGGAGTTCAAGGTTGGTTATTGCTATATCAAATCCTCTGCAGGCTATGTAATTGTGATCTTCGTATTCTTCTAACTTTTGTCCCATATCTTGAATTTTTTCTTCTTTTGCTTTTATTCTTTTTTCACTCTCTTTTAGATTTTGTTGTATAACTTTCATGGTTATTTATTTATTTAATTTATTTATTTATTTATTAGATTTGTATGCCGCCCCTCTCCAAAGACTTGGGGCAGCTGTTCCCGTCCATTTCAGTCATGCTCCCTTTTACTTCTGCTATTTCTGTTTTGAGTTTACCGATCTCTTTTTTTATCTCAATTTTCAATGTACCCATCTCATTTTTCATCTCTTTCATCTCTTGCTTCATTTCTTCCAAGTATTTTTTCACTTCTTTTTTGTTACTTTCAAGTTGAGTTTTCGTCTGAGTTTGTGTCTTCTGCATTAAATCTTGGATGCCTGCTAATGTGTCTTGAACAGACTGGAGGTTTAGTTCTGTAGGTGCCTTTTCTTTCTCCTTTTCTTTTTCCTTGGCTAACATTGTTGTGATTGTCCTTTGTTGTAGTGGAGATGATGTTGGAGATACTTTGGGCGTAGGGGTTGGAGTTGGAGTGGCTGTTTGCTTTCGGGTTGTTGTTGTTGTCCCCGAGGTCACACTTTGTGCCCTATAAGAACCTTTCATATCTCAAAATTTAAACCTTGTTTTACAATTCCTTAAAACAGTCTCTTATTGTTCACAATTAAAAAAGAAAGATTTAAAATTTATAATACTAACAGTGAAGAGTATAGAATTAAAGAGGGAGAAAGAATATAAAAAATATCAATTCAATTTTATTAACAATTTTTTAAAAAAGAAAGGAGGCAAACATAGGAAAAAGTAATTAATGAATGAAAAATCAGCAGAGAAAAAAAGAAATTTTTTTTAAATAGTACTAAATTAAAAAAGAAACAAGGAGAAGAAAGAAGGGAAGACCAATCTCTATAATTTTTAAATCCAAAGGTTATGAGGGGGACCAGGTAGAAAAGGGGAGAGAATAGAACTTCTAGCACATATTATTTTCCTAATTTAATTAATAGAAAAGAAAAGAAAGCAAAAATAATAGAAAAAGAAGAGAAAATAGAAAACTATTAAAATTATTTAATCCAAAAATCTATATATAAAGTTTTAAAAGAAAAAGAAAAATGAAAATAAGAATGTAAATATTTTTAATAATATTACAGAAAAAAGGAAAAAAGGGGAAAAAAACCCAAAAATCTAAAAATCCAAGTAAGTCCAAATACTCCAGATATAAAATAGGAAGAAGAAAGAAAGCTTAAAAGCTGTTATGTCTTGATATCAATATCCAAAAATGAAAACTCCAAAGCCAATATCAGATATAATGTTTATAAAGTCCAAATTAGAATAAAAATAGCTAACAGCAATAATAAGACAGTATACAATAAAAATAGCTAACAGCAATAATAAGACAGTATACAATAATAATCCAATACTAAAAACGATTAAAAACCCATTATTATAAAAACCAAACATACTTACAGACATACCATGCATAAAATTGTAAAGGCCTAGGGGGAAAGAGTATCTCAATTCCCCCATGCCTGGCAGCAGAGGTGGGTTTTAAGTAGCTTACAAAAGGCAAGGAGGGTGGGGGCAATTCTAATCTCTGGGGGGAGTTGGTTCCAGAGGGCCGGGGCCGCCACAGAGAAGGCTCTCTCTCTTTCTTCTTATTGTCTTAAACAAGAAAAAAAATCCTTACACCTTTGGTGTCCAGTTAAAAAATAGTCCCTTATATATTTCCTAAATACAAATTCCAAATAAAAATAAAAAGTGAAATAAAAATTACAAAATTTATTCCAGGTAATTAAAAATTTATTCAAAAAAGTGATTTATAAATCAGTCCATTTAATTCAGTTCATTTATTCATTTGTTCAATTCATTTTAAATAATCCAATCTCAATGTTCTTCCAATTAATCTAATTATCAGTCCAGTCGTTTATTGTAATTTAAAAAATAAAAATCATTATAATCTTGTAAATATCAAGAACACTATGTAGTATTTAATTTTATAATAGCTGAAAAAATGAAAAATATAAGATCGTTATACTGTCAAGCTTAACAAAGACAAGTAGTTCCGTCCGTTTTTCTTCTTTGCGTATGGATATCACTTACAGTTTATTTACTTTGTTTATTTTTCGCCTTTCGGTCTAAGATCTTCTCTTTTCAAGTTATAGATGTTAGAATACCAAAGGATTACCTTGAGGTGCTGTCGTTCCTCTTTTTCTGCTGATCTGATTCTCGGTAGACTTAATATTTTTATTTGACTTCCTTCTTTCTTGTGGCAGCCGCTATGGCCGCGCCCGGGTGCAGTTCTTCATGATTGTAGCTGCAGGGCTTTCCCTACCCTCCGGGGCAGTGGCGATCTGCCCCAAGGGATCCAGGAGACCCCCTGTTCTGGGTTGACCCCTCCGGGTGCCAACATAGTGCAAATCGCACCCTACGATCGAGAAAAAGGTGATGTGAAGACAAAGCTGTGCCTTCACACAACCGACGCGGTCGAACTCAGCCGGAAGTTTTTCTCAATGCCCGATGTTTAAAAGACTTCGTCACAAGCACCAATCATGGGGTGTGGGATGACGCCTGCTTCCCGCTGCTGGGATGAAAAGGAAGGAAAAGAAAGGAAGAAAAAGAAAGAAGGGAAGGAGAAAAAGGTACAAAGCAAAAAGAAGAAGGAAAGAATATCTGAGTGAGAGTGAGTGAATGACATGGGGTGGGGGATTGAAGAGAGAAAGATATGGGGCCTTGTTTTTTAACAATACAATCCACCCAGGAACATCCTTCAAGAAATCCACTCTGCAACAGATAGCTCCTTCCATCCATTCCCTCCCCCAGGCTTCTCAGGCTGCTGAAAATGCTTCTCGGGAGGCAGTTTGTAGGTGACAGGTCAGGCGGAGCGGGGGCTGGATGGAGGGTCTGCAGGCCACGAGATTGGTGTCCTACCTACCACTTGCAGCTCCGTCGCATTCCTCAGTGCTGTGTCCAGAAAAGCCCATTATAAAAGAAAACATCTCATGAGTTCAATCAAACTTCTCAAACTTCTCAAATTCACAAGATATTTTCTTTTATAATGGAATTCTCTGGACACAACACCAAGGAATGCAACAGAGCTACAAGAGTCAGGTAGCATGTAGTTTGGGGATGACAAGTTAGGTAGGGCGGAGTGTTGCGGAAGCTAGGCAGATGCTGGGCAGGCATGAGAAGGAGTGTGATAGGCCCGAGCCAGCAAGTGAGGGAGGGAGGTTGTGGCAGGAAGTGGATCCGAAGGGGCAGTGAGAGGGATTTCTGCTTTTCTTTTTTTAAAATAAATAAATAAATTTATTGAATATATACATTAAAAACAGGGTACAGAAAAGCAAAAGGGATATATATAATATATATTCTAACATTTATAATTTACTTATATAGTACACGTAGGTGGGGAGGGAGAAAAGAAGAAAGGTAGGGGGTTGGGGAAGAAGGGAAAGAGATATAGGAGGAAGGGGGATAGGAAATTGGAGCAAAGGGGAGTGGTAAGAAGAGAAGGCCAGCGTTAGAGCTGGGGCTTTCATGCTTTGCGGCCTGTGGTTTGAGCACATAGGTGGTGTAAATTTCCCTAAAGTTTTATCCATATGTTTTTGATGTAATTGTTAGTGCCAATACGTATCAGTGGTTTAAGGGTTTGTTTTCTTTGTAATTTAAAGTTCATGTCAATCGATGTTTACAGTGTGTTGTTTCAATTTGCAGCAGACATCCCAGCCTTTTGGCTCCACCCTCGCCACTGGTTGTGTCTCCTGGGGCTGCCCTCAGCATGGCTGCCTGATGTCTGTGAGAGGGAGTGCAGCCAAGGGTCCTGCAAGGCTTCCCTCCACAGGAGGAGGCTCAATTGCTGTCTCAAGGTGAGGGGCTTCTGGGCATGCTGGCTCTCTGTCATTTAGCACTCAGGTGGGAGGACTGCAGGGAGATTTGAATGGAGAAGAGCAGGAGAGAAGGGGAGGCATCCAATCACTGTCACCATAGAGCGGAAAGTGCATTCAAAGAGCGGCTGCTGTCCTGGCTGGTATTTTGAAGCCTCAGAACTGAGGTTTTGGGGAGAGAAAGAAAGAAAGAAAGAAAGGCTTTTGCTGCTTTCCTTGTGTGCAGGCAAAAGCAGAAACAGCAGGTATCCGTGTTGGTCAGCTGGCAACGGCTTATTCAGCAAGTCAGCGATCTGTTCAGTAGTAGGCACATACTGTATTTTCACGAATCCTTGTTTCACACTCTCTCTGGTATTTCTATACCGGATGTCAATGTGCCGTGAATGAGCTCCAACACATTCAGCTTCAGCAATGTATGTAACTGAAACATTATCTTCCATGATAATAATTGGTTTCTTTGGACATTCCCAAATACTATCAATGAGAGCAGAAACAGAGGTTAATGCATTACAACAATCAGAAACACATGCATATTCAGCCTCAGTTGAAGAGCAAGAAATAAACTTCTGTTTCCTAACTTTCCAAAAGATAGGACAACCATTTAAAAACAGTATGTAACCAGAAGTACTTTTTCGTGTTTCTACATCACCTGCCCAGTCAGCATCTGCGTAGCAAATCACTTCAGGGTATTTATCATGTTTCGGCTCAAGGAACAACTTCATGTCCTTTGTAAGCTTCATGTATCTCAACAGTCTCTTTATGCAAGACCAATGAAACGTAGTCGCTTTGCCAACGTATCTGGACAGTAGATTCATGCTCAGTGAAATGTCAGGTCTTGTCCAACTGCTGATGTACAATAGCGATCCAATCACTGACCGATACAGCGTTTGGTTCTCAAACTCAGGATGTTCTTCTTGGGCTAACCTGTAAAAATCAGTCTGCATAGGAGAACGACAAGTGTTCGCATCAGACATATTACAATTCTGCAAAAGCTGGTCAACCTTGCTTTCTTGTGAAAGAGAGAACCCCTTCTCAGTTTTCTCAATCTGAACACCTAGATAATCATTAATATGCCCTAGGCTCTTTAAAGTGAAATGTTTCTCAAGACCCTTAGCAAAAGTTTCACTCATGCGTTTGTTGGGACCAATGTAAACAATATAATCAACATAAACAAGAACAATTTCATAAACCTTACCTTGCCCTTTTGTGAACATGCATTCATCTGAGACGGACTTAATAAAGCCCATTAAATTTAGCTTTTGAATGAGGCAGCGGTACCACATGAGGGCGCTCTGTTTCAGGCCGTAAAGACTCTTGTGCAGGTACCAGACATCACCTTCTCGGTCCTGGAACCCGGGAGCACTCTTGATGTAGATCTCTTCATTCAGATCAGCGTTCAGGTAGGCAGTCTCTACATCGAACTGAAAAACCTCTAAGTTCAAAGCAATAGCAGTCATCAGGGCAATTTTGACACTTTCATTTCTGACAGTGGGTGAAAATGTATCAGTGTAGTCATCTGGATAAATTTGTGAAAATCCTTGAGCTACGAGTCTAGCTTTGTACAGCTTTCCTTCATTAGGTTTTTGTTTGACTCTATACACCCAATGTGTGCCAATAATTTTCTTGTCTGTTGGAGGCTCCACCTGTTGGAACACCTTAAGTTTCTTTAAACAGTCCAGTTCACGTTCCATATCCTCATACCACTTCTCTTGTTCAGATTCAGGCAAAAATCTTATCTGATGAAAATGTTCAGGTGGAAGTGTAAGATTGTTACACAAGAAAGAAAAAGGAGATTGAGATACTTGCTGTGCATATCTCTTTGGAGGAGTTCCTTTGGTTGTTCTCTTTGAACGCCTGGGAACCTTGGTCCATTGTTCATCATCATCTCCGTCTCCAAGTTCATCGTCAGGGATTTCCTCTGCGACTGTTGAAGACTGTTCATCATCTGGAACATCAGGATCATCTGGAACAGCTGCCTGGGAATCAGGTTTCGCCGCACCGTCTGTGTCATCCTTAGGAAAATAAACTGAAGTATCATTACTATGTATACTGGACCAATTAGTGTCTTCCTCAAATTTGGCTGAATTGGAAATAACAGCTCTATGGTAAATGTCAGCAAATTTGTAGTACTTAGAGCTTTCATCAAAGCCGATGAATCTCATTCTTTCTGACACAGGACCTCCTTTTCTTTTTTGGTCAAGTGGAATGTTAACAGTGGCATAACAACCAAAAATGTGGATGTTTTGAACATCAGGCTTCTTTGCATGAAGCAAGTAATAAGGAGTCTCTTGTATAGCGCTACTCCATGTTCTGTTAACAATGTAATTAGCATACCTTAATGCTTCGCCCCAATATGAAAAGTCCATGCCTGCATCCTCAAGGAGACAATGAAACATTGTCTGCAAAACACCATTTCTTCTCTTGGAAATACCATTCTGAGAAGGCGTTGAGGGTGCTGAGGTTTGTTGACGGATTCCATTCCTTTTCATCCATCTATGGAACTGCTGGGACATAAATTCTCCACCATGGTCACTTTGAATTCGCTTGATCCAGACATCGTATTGGGTAAGTACCTCTGCAGCAAAGTCTTTAAAGACCTGAAATGCCTCAGATTTCTGTTTCAATAGAAATACAAAACCATATCGTGAGTAACTGTCAACAATAGTTAAGAAATACTTACTGTTACCCTTAGTAGGCCGAAATGGACCGACAACGTCGGTATGGACCAATTCAAAAATGCGTGTAGACAATCTAAGAGCAAATTTTGCGACCGGAGCCGCACGAGATTTGGCTGAGTTGCACACTTTACAGTCAAGATGAACTTTGCAATCACCATCAACTTTAAAACCATTCACAAACTCAGGCATCCTAGCTAAAACTGGATAGGATGCATGGCCCAAGCGACGGTGCCATCTGTGAATACACCTGGAATGAAAAGATTTGTTTGTTAATACAGGTTTAACATTAGAAATAGCATTAGGAACCTCGGAGACTTCATTGGCTTTATGAGCCTCTGGATCTATAGTGGCACCAGGTTTTCTCTCTGGACCTGTGCTTTTGCCCTTTGGAACTTTTATACTTACATCACCCTTAGGTGGAGGTTTAGGTTTTAAATAGTAAACACCTCTAATAGGGATACCAGTGGCAAGGATTTTGCCATCCCTCATAATGTAAGCTTCTGAAAGTTCTTGGGTTACTGTAGTTCCTAATTCTTCATTCAGGCGGTACACGCTGAGAATGTTGTTCTTGGCACTTTGAACGTAGAAAACACGTGAGATGTGTCTGTCCAGTTCTTTGACATAGACAGTTCCTTCTCCTTCCACTTTGCAGAGGTATTCTGCTACTCCAATCACCTCTTTGACATCTGTCTGGTGGAGCTCGGTGAAGAATCCCTTCTGGTATGTGAAGTGCACGGCTGCTCCGCTGTCCAATGTCCATAAGTGATGAATGTCATACTGTGGACTCTTGTCAGGAACAGTGTTGAGGAGGAGAGTGTTAACATAAACATGTTTCTCACCTTTGGAGTCTTTAGGAGTTGACTTGGCACCTCCGGAGCCTCTTCCTCTGGATCCTTTCTTTTGCGCCCCTTTGGGTTGAGTTGGATATGTGGGAGATTCAGATTCGCCAGATTGAACACTTTGCAAATCACTGGATTGGGATTTCTGAGTGTCATCTTTCTTAGATTGCTTCTGGTGTGTGTATCTCGGTGTGCTAGCTTTCTGTTGACCGCTCTTGGCCAAGGTAGGTTTGTATGCAGCTGACATTGGTCTAAGCCTAGTGTGCAGAAAACTTTCTTCTTCAATTAGCATGTTACAGAGTCTTTGTGTTGTTCTATGGGCAAATGGGAAGCTGTTAAATTTGAAAACTGCCTCCTTCCATTCAGGGCCAAGGGAATTTATGATGGCTGCATTGACTTGCAAAAAGTCCATGTTGTAGCCCCGCTCCGCTAAGTCCTTGTGCATTGATAACATCTTGGACAGATGTGGAGCAATTTCATCCCCAGACTTAAGTTTGGCACTATGGAATTGAGATAGCAGAAGGAAGTTGCCTTCTTCTGAGATAGGCCTGAACAACCCATCGAGTGACTCAAGTAACTCAGCAGAAGTAATATCAGGTGAGTACCTGGCTGATAAATCAGTCAATAGACATAAGAATGAGGAGCGTGGCTTTTATGTCCGCCTCTCTTTCTTCTTCAGTCCAATGCCTTACTGGTGGATTAAAAACTATATAGTCTATCTGATGTGCGAGTAAGAGCAACCTCATCCTATGGAGCCATATTCTATAATTGTGTCCATTCCCCTTCAACATTGACTCACCTTTCAGAACTGATGAGGTGATAGCTTGCCTTGTAGATGTAGCTGGCATGGCTGCTGGTGGCTGTTGTGCTTGAGGCACAATAGCTGGTGGCAAGACAGCAGGTTGAGGAGGCTGGGCCGGTTGTGGCAGATGAGGAGTGAGGACTGGTGGTCTCTGTTGCGGTACAGAGGTTGCTGGAACTTGAGGAGGTGTGTTCTGTTGCATCTGGGCAGCCTGGGATGCCTGTGAGAATCTTGGCTTAACAACAGAAGGATTAAGCATCTCATTTGCAAAAGATTGAAAGAAATCTTTAACTTCAGGAAATGGCTTTGATTTTTGGCCATACCATCCACTAGAGGCCGCTGCTGCACTGTAAGTTTCTGCAGCTGCTTCGTGGGTAAAATCTCCCCCCTCCTCTGGTATTCCATCATGGAGTTATCTGGCCGGAACGTAGCAGGAAAATAATGAGAGACAATCGGCACATGCTCAGTCTGAATATGAGCAAAGACTTTTGCGAGCTTGTGTACATGGCAGCATCCTGACCGTATTGCGCATGATCACTTTGGACTACAGAGGACAAAGGAATTCCAATGTTATCAGTGGTCTTGATTTGCGCATGCTCGGAGTTTGCAATAGAAACAAATCCCTTTTGATCAGTTAAAAGTTTAAACTGCAATTTTTTTAAGTCTCTCAATTCTTTTTTAGAAGCTGTTACTTCTTGCAAATAACATTCATAAGAAGCTTGCTGCTGCACAGTTTTTCCTCCAGCTAGATGAATACAAAATGTTTCCAAATCATGGATTTCATTCTGAAGCTCAGCTATCGTTCCCTCTAGCCTATCCAGATCTGAGGGAGTCTGCCTGCTTTTGTTGGAAGTTTGCGACACTTCATCATCAAGGTGCTTTGTTTTAGCTGTTGCCTTTAACGGAAGGCTTGATTATTGAAAGCTCAGGGATTGGGAGGCAACGAGGGTTTCCTCTCCTTCTTCCTCACTTTGTTGGCAGAAGAACTTTCTATGGGGATTCCCATGATAGATTTACCTTCTTTATCCCCCTTCTCAATCATGTAAGAAATATGACTTACAGTTTGATGAGAATCAGCTGCTTCAGAAGCTTCCAGCAAATGCTGTTCAGACATGATGAGGTTTCTTTTCTCTTCCGAAGTGTGGATGAGGAATTTGAGGTCAGCTAGCTGATCTTCAGAAATTTCATCAATGAAGCTCTGGGAGAAAAGTCTATTTTTCTTCCTTTTAGCCGGCATTTGGGTGCGCCCAGTAGCTCAGATAGGTATGAACCATCCTCTGCTACCATGACGGGAAAAGGATCTCACTGAGAGAAATCAGCCTGTTAGAGCTGAAGTGAGGTTTCCCGGAGGTCGATGGATTTAAGCTACAAGCAGGCATTTCAGAACGAAGTTAACTTTTATTAGAAAAAGTAAAAAAGATTATATTGCCGGGAGTGGCATAAAAACATGTCTTCACAACTTAACAACTAAAAAGAGAAGTATGGCTGCAGCTTCTCTTCCTGCGTGAGGGAAGAAGTGAGCAAAGCAGAGTTACATCATAGAAAGGGAGGAGCTACATTAACAAACAGAGTTAATCATTTAACTACAGGAGGTTTCTTGTAGTTGCACAGCGTGACAGGCCCCACGCCTCACTTTCCCCTCCCAGTCACTCCTCGCCTGGCCTGAGAAGCTAAGAGTGATGGTGGATGGAGAGGCATTCAGGGCTGATTTTCTGGTGCCTCTTACTGGAACTTCTTACTGCGTTGTTGGTGCTCTTCACTACTCTTTTTCTTTTTGGAAAACTGGGGTGGCTGAGGAATTATTGCCGCTGCCTCCTCCTCCTCCTCCTCTCATGAACCCCTGTCTAGCTGTGGCAAAGTCGGGAGGTATGCACAAGTGGAAGACCTTCCTTAAATGAGCGGCCAGGAGAGAGAGAAAGACAGAGTGAGATACGGGGAGGATAGAGAGGGGGATAGAGAAGCAGAGAGAGAGACGCATGCACAAACACACACACAGAGATACAGGGGATAGCTAGAGAGATGAATGTCAAAAGGTTTTTGTGATTTTAACAAGTGTTCACTGCCCTTATTACCATCTGGTAGACATGGCTAGGGGGTCATGTGACTGGGTGGGAATGAATGATGTCAAGTTTGCCATGCCTACCCAGGTTTTGGGGCTCCTGGTCTTTTTCTTTTCTGTAGGAAATGGATCCAAATGGCTCTTTGAGTGTTTAAGGTTGCAACTCCTGTCCTAGATCATGGTCTACATTACTTAGATGAAAGACTACTGGCAAGGGATGGACTGCATCTCACAAGAATTGGAAACAATATATTTAGAAAACAACTGGCTCATCTTATCAGAAAGGCTTTAAAGTAAAATTGCAGGGGGAGGGAGCAATCTACACAACCTTTAGAATCTAATTCTAAGCAAAACCCACTAAATAACCAATCACATAAGGAAGGGATAAAGAGAAAGAAAAAATTAAAAAAAGCAAAACATAATGAAATAGAGAGTGATGGAAAGGATGGAAATTCCAGTTACAAAATAGGAGATACAAGAAACATACCCATGATACATAAAGCACTCAAATGCTTATACAGTTCGTCGGCCCTCCTCACCTCCCATCTCAATTATTGCCACATGCTCTACATAGGGCTACCGTTGAAAAGTGTTCAGAGACTGCAAATAGTCCATAATGCAGCCACAAAAGCTGTCATGGGTATGCCTCAGTATGCCCATATAACACCTATGCTGCGCAAGCTGCACTGGCTTTCTATTAGTCTCCAGGCACAATTCAAGATGTTGGTTATTACCTATAAAGCCCCACATGCCTCAGGGCCAGACTATTTACAGGACCGCCTCTTGCCACATACCTCCCAGAGACCAATAAGAGCACACAGAGTTGGCCTCCTCCGGATCCAGTCGATGGAGCAATGCAGGCTGGCAGGACCACAAGGAGGGCCTTCTCTGTGGCCAATTTGGCTCTAAGGAACCAAGTACCCCCCAATGTCCATGCTGCTCCCACCCTACTGACCTTCCATAAGGCCACAAGGACTTGACTTTACCGGTAGGCCTGGGGGACCATGAACTAACAACTGACAGGGTATGTATGTGTGGTATGAATGGTATGTATGTTTGGGATTATGACTGTTTTATAACTAATGGGTTTCTTTTAATACAGGGTTCTATAGTTTTAGATTATATTCGACTTCTTTTTATTGTTCTGTATCTATTTGTATTTCTTTTTTTAAAAAAATATTTTTTATTATTTTTCCAAAAGAGAGACAAAAAACAAACAACATTAAACATTTAAGGAGCTACCATTGCTCCGCTTGTCATAGAAGTCTAACTAATACAAAAAGAAAAAACCCTAATTATAGTCAGATCCATAGTTCCCTCTAAGCTGAGCAGTGAGCAATCGCTCACTTAAAAATTATCATCAACTCAGAGTTTTCCAAACCTGCCCAGAAGCCGAGAGGGAAAGAGTAAGAGGGAAGGAGAAAGAGAGGAAGAGAGGAAGAGAGAGAAACAGAAAAAAGAGAGGAAGGAAAAGAGAAAGAAAAAGAATGGGAGTAAGGAAGAGAGAAAGAAAATCAAAATCTAGTTTGAAACTAGCTCAACTATTTAAGTGGTATTTTGATATTGATAGAGTTGCCCTATTATGAGCTCACTGTTATAGACACACAGTACAGTATTTTATTTTGAAATTCTCTGAGGCAAAACAGGGTGGGATTTTTATTTATTTATTTGTTTCTTTATTTATTCATTCATTCATTCATTCACTCACTCACTCATTTATTTATTTATTATTTCTGTGCCGCCCAGTCCCAAGGGGACTGCCGCTCAGACACTATACTTTTCCGCCCACCCCAAAAAAAAATTAGAGGGAACACTGGTCAGATCGATACAGAAATGTCACACCATGCACATTACATTCTTATTAAGTTTAACTCTATATTCTTTATGTTAATTAAATTACTTTATCTATAAAAATATCATATATTTATTCAAAAAAAATTAAAATATAAAATATATAAAAAATAACACATCAACTTTATCATACTATAAATTGTTTTAAAACTATTTCATTCTATCTTATAAAACCTTCAAAATAATGAATTCGAATAGTTATAAATTCTTACATATTTTAATTTTTAAAACTATTTTTAAAATTCCACCATTCATATACTTTATCTCATATTTTATAAAATTCTGTTTCAGCTTGGTTGTTCAAACGTTTTGTCGTCATGTCTAATTCTGCACATTCTATAATTTATTTAAATACCTCTACATCTTTTGGTATTTCTTTTTCTTTCTATTTCTGTGCAAATGAAATTCATGCCGCAACCAATATATTTATTATCAAATAATAAATTTCTTTTTTATACTTTGTATTTGAAATACCCAATAGGAAAAATTCAGGAGATTTTTTAATCTTCTCCTTTGTTATTTCATTTATCCATTTCTCTACTTTGTTCCAAAATTTTTTAGCCTCAGAACATGTCCACCATGTATGGTAGTATGTGCCAATTTCTTTTTTACATTTCCAACAAACAGGTGAAACTGTCGGAAACATCTTGTAAATTCTATATGGTGGGAGGTGCCATCTATAAAACATCTTGATTTGATTTTCTTTAAAAGAAATTGATTTTGTTATTTTCCAGTTATACACCCATATCTTTTCCCATGTTTCTAAATTTATCTCTTTGCCAAAATTTTTGCACCAACTGATCATGTTGTCTTTCAATATCCAACCTATCTTTCTATGATTTATTAAATATTTATATACACTTCCAATTAACTTCACTTGATTTTGGAATAGTAATTTACCTAATATATTATATTCTTTTTTGAAAATATACATTTTTATATCCATTTGATATCTTGGACTAATCTGTGTATATTGCCACCAATCTAAGTCGATACCTAATTCTTGTAGTTCTTGTTTTGTTCTTAATTTTAATTGATTATCCAATAAGTCTCTATATCTCCAAATCTTTCCTTCTTTTTTAAAATTCGGATCTGTAATAGCTTCAATAGGTGAAACCTATTCTGGCATTACTAAGAAATGGTTTTTCTTTATTTCAATCCATACATCTATCAATGCTTTTCTAATAATATTATTTTTAAAATATGAATGTGTTTTTAACTTTTCATACCATATAAAAGCATGCCAACCCACCATTAAGTCATGACCTTCTAAGTTAAGTAACCTTTGATTTTCTAAGGTCAACCACTCTTTTATCCATGTTAGGGCGGTGGCATAATAATATAATTTCCAATTTGGGAGGGCGAGGCCTCCTCTTTCTTTGCGATCTTCTAATGAATTTTGTTTGATTCTTGGTTTCTTACCTTGCCATATAATTTTTTTTATTATCTTATTTAATTCTACAAAAAATTTCGATCCAGGAGTCTTCGGAGAGGGGCGGCATACAAATCTAAATAATAAATAAATAAATAATAAATTTATTGGGATAACTTGAAAAAGGAACAAAATTTTGGGGAGAATATTCATTTTAATTGTAGAAATTCTTCCCACTAGTGATAATTGCAAGTTACTCCAAACTTCTAAATCTTTTTTAATCTGACCTAATAATTTTAAATAATTATCATTTTTTAAGGATTTGGCTTTGGAAGTCATCCATATTCCTAAATATTTCACCTTTTTTGTGATTTTCATATTTGATAAATCTTCTAAATATTTTCTCTGTGTCTCTGTCATATTTTTTGTTAGTATCTGTGTCTTTTCTTTATTTATTTTCAATCCTGTGACATTCCCATATTCTTCAATTAAATTTATTAACCTTGAAATGGATCTTGTAGGGTCTTCTAAAATAAAGACCACATCATCAGCAAATGCGTGTACTTTATAAGTCTCTTTTTTAATCTTCAGTCATTTTCTTTCCCTATCTGCTCTTATTTTTATCAACAATGCTTCCAGAGTTAAAATAAATAGTAATGGCGATATTGGGCAATCTTGTCTTACTCCTCGTTGTATTGCTACTTTTTCGGTCTGCTCACTGTTTATTATAATTTTGGCTGATTGTTCAGAATATATGGCATCTATTATATTTAAAAACTTTGTTCCGACCTCCATCTTATTTAATTGTATTTTCATGAAATTCCAGTCTACATTATCAAATGCTTTTTTCGCATCTAAAAATATAAGTGACATTTGTTTTTCTGGATGCTGTTCATAATATTCTAATGTGTTTATTATTGTTCTTAGATTATTTTTAATTTGTCTTCCTGGTAAAAATCCATTTTGGTCACTATGTATCATATCGTTTATAATACTTTTAAACCTATTAGCGAAAATTAATATAAAAATTTTATAATCTACATTTAACAATGAGATTGGTCTATAATTTTCAATTTTTTCTTTTTCTGTTCCCACTTTATGTATTAAGGTTATTAAAGTTTCTGACCATGTTTTGGGTAATTTACCTTCTGTCATTATTTGGTTATATATATCGAACATATTTGAAAAAAGTATTTCTATATCTAACTTATAAAATTCTACTGGTATCGCATCTGGGCCCATCACTTTGTTGTTTTTCTGGTTTTTTATAGATTGCTTTAATTCCATTTCTGTGATAGGTTTATTTAATCTTTGTTGTTGTGTTTCGGTTAATGCTGGTAGATCTATATTTTTCAAATATTCAAAAATTAAGTCCTCGTTTATTTCTTCTCTCTTATATAATTGTCTATAAAATTTTAATACTATTTCCTTTTCTTCTTCTGTTCTATGTTTTATTTTACCTTTAGAATCTATCAAGTTTTTTATGATTTTATTTTCTCTCTCTTTTCTTAGTTTATATGACAACCATCTTCCTGGTTTGTTCGCATGTTCAAAGTATTCTTGTTTTGCTCTCTTTATCTTTTCTACTATTGGTTCTTGTTCTATTAATCTCAATCTATGTCTTATTAGCTCTCTCTGATTTTTAACTTTGTCGTCATTATCCTCTTTTTGCATTAACAATTCTACTTTTTTGAGTTCTACCAATTTTTCATAGCGTATTTTCTTTTCTTTGTTTTTTTTTGCTATGAAAGATATTGTTAGCCCATGTATATATGCCTTTGCTGTGTCCCATAAATTCTGAGGGATAGTATCACTATTTTTGTTTATTTTGAAAAAGATCTCTAATTCTTTCTCTATCCATTTTTTATAATCTGGATCTTTTATTATATTTCTAATCATTGACCAATTATTTGTTTTCCTTTTGCCTTTCCAATGTATAGATAAAGGATTATGGTCTGCCCAGGTATTTGTTTCTATTTCTATTTTACTGATTTGTTCCATTATGTGGGCTGGTGCCCAAGCCATGTCAATCCTGGATCAGGTCTTATGTGGGTTAGAATAAAAAGTATATTGTTTATCTTTTAAATGGTATTCTCGCCATATATCTTTTAATGATAATTCTGTACTCATTTTCCAAAATGTCACAGGTAGTATCACCTTTTTTTTTCTTTTCTTTTCCCAGTGTAGTCCATTTGATCATCTGGGATTGCATTGAAATCTCCTATTATTATCATATTTTCAATTGATAATTCGCTTATTTTTTTGTGTAAATCTTTGTAAAATTGTTTTTGGTTATCATTTGGTGCATAAATTGAGACAATTACAAGAGGTTTTGTTTCTAAATCTAATTGTATTTCTATTTATATCATTATTGTAAGCCGCCCTGAGTCCTTCAGGATTGGGTGGCATATAAGTCAAATAAATGAATGAATGAATGAATGTTTATGGGGAAAATAAACAGGGTGAACCTGAAGTATTAGCACATGAAGGCAGATAAGATATAGTTGCCATAAGTGAAACTTGGTGGTATGAAACTCATGACTGGAAGGTACTGATGGAAGGATACAAACTGTTCAAAAGAAACAGACTTAACAAAAGAAGGGATACAGTTTCATTATATATATAAAAGATTGTTACATCTTTATAGAAATACACAAAACCAATAATGAAAACCAATTAGAATCCATATGGGTCAATATAAAAGGAGTAAAATGAAATTATTGTAGGCATATGCTACAGGCCACCCAAACAAGCAGAAGAAATAGATGAACTCTTTGCTAATCAATTAACAAATGTATGCAGGAAACATACCACAATAATAATGGGAGACTTTAACTATCCTGATATGAACTGAGAGACAAACTCTACAGTAACTGGGAAACCAACTTTGTCATCCAAAAGGTAGAGGAGGGAACTAGAGGAAAAGCTATAATGGACCTAATTTTTACTAATAGAGAAGAAGTGATATAGAGAGTTGAACTTGTGGGAGAGTGTTCACGTAATATTGGAGAGAGAAAGCAAAGCCACTTAACTCATTCTTTGCATTAGTCTTCACACAAAAAGAAACTAGATTTCAACCAACCAAAAACATATCTGTCATCTCCAAAGGATTGGACTGTCATTCAGTCAGGGGGAAGTCCCTCGTCACTCATACTGTGACAGAACCAGAAGAAACCATCGGTGCTTGCTAAAGCATCCAACAATACCCAGCTGACTGGTGGGCATCATGGGGCGCATGTGCACTACACGGACTATCACTTATCGTGGTTTGGCTTTAACAATGTTGAGGGAGGGGTGGACTTGCAGAGTGGGGGATGTAGACATTTAAATAGGTGGCAGGAACACTGGGTGTTTGCTGCGGACAATGTTTCATCCAGAACATAGGATCATTTGTCATTGCCAGAGGCTTCAGATTAAAGGTTTCATTTATCACACCTACTGTGTTTGAGCTTTTATTTCTAACTGATCCTCTGGAACCTGACAGATTGTTTGCAGCTCTTCTCTATCGCTCATGGCTATTCAAAGGGGTTGTTGAAATGGAAGAAGGAACAGAAAGTGGCCTCGTAGCCGGTATGTCACCTGAGGACTCCGTGGTTTTGTCTGACTCCACTCTGGAGGTTTTACCACTATTATCTACTGGGCCAGATGTCTACTGGGCCAGATGTGAGGCCCAAGAAACAGTTAGTTCAGAAGGAGCCGGTGATTAAGGGCGTGGGTGAAGAAGCAAGAATTTCACCCCTTTGAAAGTGAGATGAGGCAAAGAGGGACTGTTGGAGGTTGGTGGCCAGGCTCAATGGGACACTACACATATGAGAGCCCCCCTCCAGTGCTGATTCCGACCAAGAGTCATTTTACTCAGTGGTGGGAACAGACAACCTCAGACTATCAGTGGAACTCAATTGCTGTAGGCAGCCAAATGCTGGACGTTATAAGAGAGATGTTTGGCCCAGTTGGCTACCAGGCGCCTGACACTGGCATTTGGAGGCAACCAGTGGAATCTCTTGTGAGGAAACTGAGTTATAAGGCACACCTCCCTGTGCCTCCCTCCCCTTGTTTTGGCATGTTGGGAATGGTCCGGGAGGTTCAGGCCTTGGTCCTAGGATGGGTGCAGTAATGGGCTGCCAAAAATTTTACTGCCACACTGTGGGTGTGGCTTATTTTGTGGGTGTGGCTTGATGGTCATGTGATTGGGTAGGAGTGGCTTGCCAGCCATGTGACCAGGTGGGAATGGCTTGAACAATCATCATCGTTCAAATGAACTGTTAAGTTCTCAATTTACAACCTCACCAGTGTCGCTTGCTGAGGTGACAATTTGCTTCGCGTTTCCCCTGTTCTCCTTCCTGGGTTTCCCCCTGTCTCAGGCTGGGTAGCTAGGCAAATAGGTGCAAATCAGCTGTTGAGAAATGAAGAGGGAGGAAAAGGGTCTCCTTGCTGCTTTCCAAGGAGGATGGGAGGGGGGAATTTAAAAATATCAGAAAGCTGAGGGAGACTTACAAGATTATTATTGCTACATGATGCCTTTTCATCTCAGCTGTGGGCAGGGTGAGGGCTTTGAAAGGGGGAAAAGGGAAAAAGACTGCAACCGAGACCACTTTGGTATGGCTCAGCTCAGCTTTCCTTTTTTTCCTGCTGCTGCTGCTGTGCACTCGTCACTTTTTCCTCTTTCATCATACCTGGCCTTGGAAGGTAGCCACGTGAGGCTGGAGGGGAGCCAGGCAGGAGAGAGGAAAGCTCATCCGAGGCTAGGAAGAAAGAATGAGGAAAAAAGTGAGGAGCGCAGATACAGCAGCAGCAGGGAAAAAAAGGAGAGCCCACCCAAGACCGGTAATCCCGGAAGTGAGTGCTGCCAGTCAGCTGGAGCTGGGCATGCAGCTTCATTTCCGTCAGTGGAACTGCGTTCCACCCTGTCCTGCCTGCTGCCCACCCCTGGATGGGTGTGCCCCCTTTGCAGATGAATGCAAGGCCTGCTACTAGAATTCATTATGAGTAAGGCCCCTCTGGTGTTACAGGATAAGGCATACACCCTGGACTCATCTCTGGTGGCCAGGCACAGGGGTCGGTGGTACGGTGGGACTCTCCTATGATGAAGATGACCATTGACAGAAATCTGGATAGGTTTGCTCTTTTCTTAGGAAAGGTAGTCGATCATATTGACAAGTATGGTCACTTATATAATTCACAGTTGACTATAGTTATGGCTGTGGCCACTGTGTTGAAGGGTGAGGTGGCAGAATGGGTGGCTGACCCGGGGATCATGCAGTGGAGCTGGGAGATGTTGACCTCTTCCCGGCCACCTTTTAAGAATGATTTGAGTTTACAACTCGCATACAGCAGGGACAGGGTGAGCTGATGTCTACAAAATAGTGGGGTAGGATGGTGGCGGATTATATACAGCAGTTTCGATGGTTGGTAGGAAAGGTGAGAGAATAGCCAGAAAAGGTTAGTACATCAGTTTAAGATCGGTCTTGCAAGCATATATGACCAGAGACTTGCCAATGCATCTTGTATCCACAGAAATAATGTCGAGTTACAACTAGATGATCAGTCTCAACCTGACTGGCCTCCAAGACAGCGGGATGCCAAAGGCCTTCAGCTACAGCACTGAAGCTGCTTTGGTTGCATTGACGGATGATTTCTGGTGAGCCTGGGATAGGGGTCATTCCTCTATCCTGGTGCTTTATCCAGCGGCTTTCAATACTATCAGCCATGGTATCTTTCTGTGCCGACTAGAGGGGATGGGGGTAGGAGCCACTGTATTACGGTGATTCTCCTCCTACCTCTTTGGCCAATCGCAGTCAATGTTGGCAGGGGTCAGAGGTCAGCTCCTATGTCCCTCCTTTGTTGGGTTCATCAGGTGTTAGTCCTCTTCCCCCTGCTGCTTAATATCTACAGGAAACCGCTGGGTGAGATCATCTGATCACATGGGATGAGTTACCATCAGTACGCTGATGATACTCAGTGGTACATCTCCACTCCATGTCAATGCACTGAAGCAGTGAAAGTGATGTGCCAGTGTCTGGAGGCTGTTAGAGTTTGGATGGATGGTAACAGGCTCAAGCTCAACCCCAACAAGACAGAGTGGCTGTGGGTTTTGCCTCCCAAGAACAACTCCATCTGTCCACCCATCATCCTGGGGGGGGGACTTTTGCCTCTCTGAGAGGGCCCGCAACTTGGGCATCCTTTACAGCTGAGCTTAGAACACCACCTCTCAACTGTGATGAGGGGGATGTTTATTTATTTATTTATTTATTAGATTTGTATGCCGCCCCTCTCCGTAGACTCGGGGCACGTTTGCACCTGGGAGTCACTTTTCACAGTCACTCATGCCCTCATCACTTCGATGCTCGACTACTGCAATGGTATCTACTGTACATGGGGCTTCTTTTGAAGAATGTTGGGAGACTGCAAATAGTGCAAAATGCAGCTGCGCAACCCATCATGGGCCTCCCAAGATCTGCCCACATTTCACCATCACTCCACAAGCTATATGAGGGGACAATGTCTATGTATGGAAGCAGATATTAGAAAGAGGTGGGGTAGAGAAAGGGAAACGAAGATAAGGGAAATAGATTTGATACAAGAGCAGCTGAGATTAATTAAGAGTAGGGATTGAAATAGTTTATTGAAATTGAAAAGGAAATAATTGATGGTGTATGACGAGATCCAATGGAACAAGATGAGAATGATGATGCGACAAAAAATATCGAGCTGGGGGACAAAATCAATGCAACAAATGGCAAGATATTTGAAGAAGAGGAAAAAAAATCATGTATATTAGCACTGAGAGACCCTAGCTGAGAGGTTAGATATGGTAAAGAGCAGCTAGAGAAGATAATGATAAAATATTATGAGGATTTGCATAAAGAGGAGCAGGTAAATATAGGAGTCCTCAACGTTGGGAAAATAGTAAGTGAAGAAGATAAACAAATATTGAATGCAGAAATTACAGAAGATGAAATTGCTAGAGTAATTAAAGGGTTAAAACAAGCCAAAGCAAAGTGCCCAGATGGGTTTACAGGAGAATTTTATAAAACGTATATGAATGAATTGTTCCCACATTTGGGGAAATTGTTTAATAATATATTGTTAACTCATGATATCCTGCAGACATGGAAGCTTTCAGAGATTGTTACCATCCCGAAGACTGATCAAGATTTAAGAGAGCCTGAGTCCTACCGTCCTATCAGCTTAGCAAATCAAGATTTTAAAATATTTATGAAGATATTGGCAAACAGACTCGAAAATATTTTACCAAAAATAATCAATATGGATTTGTGAAGGGAAGGAAGATAACTCAACCAATTAGAAATGTAATAAATGTGATGCACCATGCCACCGTTACTAAAAGGAAATTGGAAATTTTGAAATTAGATGTTTATAAAGCTTTTGATAAAGTTAACCATAGCTATTTATATAAACTATGTAAGGAATTAAATATGGGGAACACATTTTGTGAAATTATAAAAGAGATTTATAAAGGGAATGAGGTGTATATGGGTGAATGGACAAAGAACACAGAGAATTAAAATACAAAATGGCACCAAGCAGGGATGTCCTGTATCTCCAATGTTATTGGTAATAGCAATAGAGACATTAGCTAATAAGATAAGACAAGATAATACTTGGGTAGGATATAAAATAGGGGGATTAGAAATGAAACTAAACCTATTTGCAAATGATGCAATTATATTGACCCACACCCCGATGGAGATGATCAAAGGTATAAGAAATATTTTACAAGACTTTAAACAGGAATCGGGATTGTCGGTCAATATGGAAAAATCAGAGATTATGTGTTTAAATACAGGTCCGAGAGAGCAGATAGAAATTAGGAAAGAATCAGGGTTGAAGTTAGGATTAAAGAAAATTAAATATCTGGGAATTTGGTTATTGAGAAACCCAGCGAAAATTGAGGTGAATTATAGATTAATATGGAGGAAAATGCTGAAACAGATGAGGAGCTGGAAAGAGAAAAAGCTAAGGAGAATCTCTAAAATAAGAACAATGAAAATGGTGATAGTACCCAAAATGATGTACCTGTTTCAGGTATTGTCAGGGGGGGCTATCAGCATCCAAGTTTAGAGAGTGGGATAAAAAACTTAATTATTGGGTTGAAGAAGATAAGAGACAAAGAATAAGGAAAAAGTGGTTAATAGCAAATGAAAAAGAGGGCGGATGAGGAATTCCTTGTTTGGAGTTGTATAGGGAAGCATTTCAAATTGAAAGATTAATGGAGCTGCAATTATTCGAAAATAAATGGGTGAAACTGGAAAAACAGATAAACGGGATGAAGAATAGAGAGTCTGCGGAGAGGGGCGGTATACAAATCTAAATAATAAATTAATAAATTAATAAATTAATTAATTTTTATAAAGTAGAATAGGAATGACTTAGATAAATTAATAGGTCCCATGAAAGGGACTATGGAATTTTGGAAAAAATGGCAGGGGAAAATAGGATTATATAAATCAAAACTGTCATCGCTTTATGTAATAAATAGAGATAATGAAACAAATTTAAATAGGAGAGTTGAAGGGAAGAGGGATAACTAAGAACAGTTATATGAGAAGGATGGAAGGCCAAGTAGAAATCGTATAGAATGGTGGTTGGGTAAATATCTGAATGAAAGGGAGAATAAAGAAGCACTATTTAGGGAGGAGATAGAGTTAGAGAAAATAATAAGAGAAAAAAGTGAGGGTACAAAGGCGCAAGCAAGTAATATATATAAGATGTTAGTGCAGTCAGACGGGGACGTGATCCAAGGATTGACTAAATAGTGACAAAATGAGATACAGGTAGAGGCACAAGAGATGAAAAATGTAGTAGAGAATATAAGGAAAACTAAGAATACAAGAGTTACGGAAATGAGAAGGAAAATATTACATATGTGGTATTACACACCCGTTCAACTCACATACTTTCAGCAGAATGTTAAAGGCATTTGTTGGCATGGGTGCCAAGATAAAGGAATGTTTATGCATATGTTTTGGGAATGCCCAGTAGTGCAGAATTTTTGGCAAAAAGTGCAAGAGGATATTAATAGGATGGGGGGATCTGCGCATGCGTCGCCCTAGATAGACGCACCAAGAGAAGGCTCCCTCATGTGAAGAAGGAAAAGTAAAAGTTAACCCCTGACAACCCTCTCTAGCTTGGTGAAAGTGGATCGAGAGGAAGCGAATTGAATAAGGCTGTTGAAAACCTTATGGGAAGGAGTTAAAAGTTGAAGCAAGCAATAGTTTTTAAAGTGTGTAAGTGAAGAAGCGAGAACAAAGGAAAGATGGCGTCTACTACGGAGTTGGAAGGAAAGATGGATTCGTTGCTTAAAGCATTTGCTGACATGGGACAGCTGCTCCAAGATATGAAGAAGGAATTATCAGTCGTAGGGGCTGGAATGGCAGACTTGAAAGAACAAACCAAAACACAAGATCAAAGAATTGGGAAACTGGAGGTGGGGAAGTCTCGCCAGGAACTCCGCATCATTAACTTGGAGGACAGGCAACGTAGGTCTAATCTTCGTCTGAGGGGTTTTCCTAAAGACTTTGCGGAGAGCAAACATCTTATTCAAGAAATTCTTCAGTGGCTCAATGAAAACAAGGTTAAATGCGACCTACAAGAATTTGAAAGAGCTCATTGGGCTTTTGGATCCCGGAATCGAGGGGATTCAAAAGACATTATCGTAAGGTTTGCCTCAGAAAGGAGAGCAACAGAAATATTCAAAGAGTTGAAGCAGATTTTAAACTTACGTTACAAAGCCATTCCAATACGCGTTTTAAAAGATTTGTCTGCTGAGACCCTCAGGATGAGAAACCAGATGAGAGAAGTGACCTCCCAACTTTATGAAAATGGAATTAAATTTTCATGGCGTTATCCAGCTACAATATTTGTTTTTAAAGATTCCAAGGCTTTCCAGGCGAGATCGTTGGAAGAGGGAAGAAATTTACTTCATCAGTTGGGATTAAATCCGGATGGAGAGTCCCAGGCACAGACATCGAAAAGCCGGCCAGAAGCAGCTGAGGGTGAGCTGTTTATGCTCCAACCGACCCGTGTAGCAGAACAAAGCAGGGCGGAGAAGATCGCAGCACTCCAAAAGGAACTGGACTCTCTCCAGGAAAAAGAGAAAGAGAAAGAGAAGAGGGACGAGCCAAGGGTCACCCGCCAGAAGAAAAAATAATAAACTGAACTGAGCTGACTTGCTAATATGGTACCATGATTTTCAACTAATTAATCTTTTTTTTGTGTACTTTTTTTCTTGGTTTTCTTCGCTAACTAATAAAGGGAGAGGAGGGAAGGAGGGGGGAATCTTTTGATACGTTGTAAAATGGGGAGAAAGGGGGGAGCTTTCTGGTGGAATGCAGATCCAAGAGTGCCTCTCAATAACGAAAGTTTTTTTCGTTGCCTCCCCCTGGGGGGGGCAGTTAGGGGAGTGGCACTAGGGTGGGGATTCAGGGTAACTAAAAAACATTTTTCCGGTAGGCTCTGTTTTGCAGGAGGGGGAAATGTATTTAAAATTATGTAAATGGGTGATATAGGGTTATTATCGTTGAATGTAAATGGTCTTCCATCACAGAAAAAGCGTTTTAGGATCATGAAGCTGGCTAGGGACAGTAAAGTTGATATTTTACTTTTATCAGAAACTCATAAAGGAAGGGAAAAAACAGATAGATTAGTTACAAATAGTGAGTGGCAGAAAGTTTATGAGTCGAGAGGGACAAGCAATTCAAGAGGAGTTGCCATCTTGTTTAACCAAAGGGTGCACTTTCAATTAATTAATATTAAAAGGGACAAAGATGGCAGAATGTTATTTATTAAGGGGAAAATAAAAAATAAGTTAGTAACCTTAGCGGTAATTTATGCTCCTAATGTAAATGCAAAACAATTTATAATAAATGTAAAACGGAAACTAGACAATTTTGCGGAAGGTATAGTGATTTTAGCAGGCGATTTCAACTTGGAATTAACAGCAGGGAGGGGGGAAAAGAAAAAGTTACACTTAAATAAAATCAATATGACAGATTTACATGAAGACATTGTAAACAGAGACACCTTTTATTCTGCAAGACACAATAAATTTAGTTGTATTGATTATATGCTAATTAATAAGACAGATGAGGCAAAGCTTAAGAAAGCGGAAGTGAAAAGTATCTGGTTATCAGACCACGCACCTCTCCTGGCAGTGATTGAGATAGAGACCTGTAGGAAACAATGGATATGGAGATACATACAAAGGGAACTGAATGGATTCTTTTGTACTAATGCAACAGGTGAGATTAAACAAACAATAGTCTGGGATACACATAAGGCTGTTATGAGGGGTAATTGTATTAGTACAGAAGCTTTTATTAGGAAATCCTGGGAAGCTGAGAGGAAAAATTTATTGAGAGAAATAGATTTAATCCAAGAAACTTTAAAAATTACAAGAAATAGAGAATGGAATTCACTATTATTACTTAAGAAAAAGAAATTACAATTACTTGACGAAGAAAGATGGAATAAAATGAAGATGATTATAAAACATAGAATTAGGGGATGGAGCAATAAATCAATGAAGCAAATGGTACATTATTTGAAAAAAAGAAAAGAGAAATCCCACATCTCTGCTTTAAAAGATAAGGAAGGCCTAATTAAACGTAGTAATCTAGAAATGGAAAAAATAATGAGAGATTTTTATAAGAATTTATACAAAAAAGAGTATGTTACTTCGCAAACTATAGAGGTTAAAAAGAAATTAAAGGAAGAGGATAGACAAATGCTAAATGCAAAAATTACAAATGATGAGATATCTAGAGTTATTAAAGGGTTGAAACCTGCTAAAGCCCCAGGTCCAGATGGTTTTATTGCTGAATATTATAAAATGTATATGAATGAATTATTACCGCATATAGAAAAATTGTTTAACAATGTAATGGAGAATTTTGAAACTCCACAGACGTGGAAAATGTCAGAAATTATAACGGTCCCAAAACCAGATCGTGATTTAACTGACCCAGGTTCTTATCGCCCTATCAGCTTATTAAATCAGGATTATAAAATATTTATGAAAATATTGGCAAACAGGGTGGAAAATATTCTACCGAAAGTAATTGGAGAAGATCAATATGGATTTGTTAAAGGAAGGAAGATTTATGAACCAATAAGGAATGTGGTCAATGTTTTACACCATGCTACCAATACCAAAAGAAAATTAAGTATTCTAAAATTAGATGTCTATAAAGCTTTTGATAAAGTTAACCACGATTACTTATTTCAATTATGTAAAGATTTAAATATGGGAGATTCATTCTGTAGAATTATAGAAGCAATATATAAGGATAATATAGCTCAAATCAGAGTAAATGGTAACAGAACAGAAACGATTAAAATTCAGAATGGAACTAAGCAGGGTTGCCCACTATCCCCAATGTTATTTGCATTAGCAATTGAGACTTTAGCAAACAAAATTAGAAATGATAAGGAATGGAGAGGTTATCAAATAGGGAAATTTGAATTGAAATTAAATTTGTTTGCAGATGATGCTATAGTGATGTCCGAAACCCCAATAGAAATGATGAAAAGAATAATGATATTGCTCCAGGAATTTAAAGATCAATCTGGACTTAAGGTTAATATAGAGAAATCAGAGATAATATGTTTAAATACTGGCCCTAAAGCGCAAATCGAGATACAAAAAATATCAGGATTGAAATTAGGTTGCAAAAAAATGAAATATTTGGGAATTTGGTTGTTTAAGAATCCAATAAAAATAGTGACGGCTAATTATAATTTAATATGGAAAAAAATCCAAAAGCAGATAAAAAATTGGAAGGGTAAAAAGTTAGGAAGAATTGCCAAGATTAGGGCCCTTAAGATGATGATTATACAAAAAATGATGTATTTGTTTCAGGTTCTACCGGGTAGCTTTCCTGAGGCAAAACTAAGAGAATGGGATAACAAATTAAGTTATTGGATTGAAGGAGATAAAAAACCCAGGATAAGAAAGCATTGGCAGTTTGCACAAGAGAAAGAGGGAGGTTGGGGCGGTCCGTGCTTAGTATTATATAGAAATGCGTTTCAAATGGAAAGGTTAATGGAAGTACAGTTATGGGGGGAAAAGAAATGGGTAGAGTTAGAAAAAGAAATCAATAATATAAACAACAAAGAATTATTATTTAAAAATTGGAGTAGAATAGAAACCAGTAAATTAAGTGATCCTTTTAAAGCATGTTTAGAAATATGGTATAAATGGCAGAGGAAAAGTGGAATAAGGGTATCCAGGCTATCAACGTTATATGTATTGAATATAGGGGATGATGTTAATTTAAGTAGAATCATTAAAGTATTAAATAGTAAAGGGATAACGAGAATTGAACAATTATATGAGAAAGATGGAAGAGTCAGCAGAACTCGATTGGAATGGTGGATTGGTAAACAGAAATGGTTGCAGATTAATGCAATAAGTACATATTTAAATAAAAGTGAGAATAAAGAAGCTTTCTTACGAGAAGAAAATTGCTTAGAAAAAATAATAAGAGAAAAGATAAATGAGAGCAAAGCACAAGCCGGCAATATATACAGAATGCTATTGCAGATGGAAGAGGAAGTAACAAAAAGTTTGACAAGATGCTGGCAAGACGATTTACAAATAGATGAAGGGGAAATGAAAGAAATAATAGAAAATATATATAAGATTAAAAATACGAGAGTTAGAGAGATGAGAAGGAAAATTTTACATAAATGGTACTATACACCAGTACAAATCGCACACTTCCAGGGGAAAGAGAAGGGTAAATGTTGGCATGGGTGCCAGGAAAAGGGAATTTTTATACATATGCTCTGGGAGTGTGCAGAAATTCAGAAATTTTGGAATGTAGTGCAGAATGAAATTAACAAAATGTTAAACATTAACTGGATAATTACAAAAGAAATAGCAATTTTAATTAAATATAGGGAATTAGGAGAATTCAAGGAAATCAAAGCCGCAGCATTGGAAAGTGCCCAAGCAGTAACGGTATTAGGTTGGAAAGATTCTACAAAATGGACATTAAAAAATTGGTACTGGTACATGGTGGACCACATACATTTTGAAATTATGGAAATAAGATTAAACAATTTTGATGAGAATAAATTGGAGAAGTTGATGGTGCGATGGAATAAGGTAAAAGATTATATGTTAAGTAGAATCTGTGATGTAAATACGAAAAATAAATTGCAATCACTCTTTTAGTAATACTTGACGCAAGATAGAGCCAAGGAGTAACAGATAAATAATTAAAAAAAATTTGAATCCTCTTATATGGGTGGTGGGGGTGATGGGGGGGTGTTATTTTTAGGTGATGGGCACATGCACTGTGCACTGTTATATGTTTGTTTTATGTAAATTTTTTAAAAATCAATAAAACTTTATTTAAAAAAAAAGAGGATATTAATAGGATATTAAATATAAGATGGATAATTACGAAGGAAATGGTAGTATTAGTTAAAAGTAATGAGACGGGAGAATTCAGAGAAATAAAACAAGCAGCGATAGAAAGTGCTTAGGCGGTAATAGTCTTGGGTTGGAAGGACGCGACAAAATGGACAATGCAAAATTGGTACCGGTACACGGTGGACCACATTCAATTTGAGATTATGGATAAAAGGATGAATTTGATTAATGAAACTGATTTGCGACAACTGATGGGACGATGGGACAAGGTAAGATGATATATGGCGAGTGCATAGTTCCCTCTAAGCTGAGCAGTGAGCAATCGCTCACTTAAAAATCATCATCAACTCAGAGTTTTCCAAACCTGCCCAGAAGCCGAGAGGGAAAGAGTGAGAGGGAAGGAGAGAGAGAGAGAGGAAGAGAAGAAGAGAGAGAAACAGATAGAAAAAAGAGAGGAAGGAAAAGAGAAAGAAAAAAATGGGAGTAAGGAAGATAGAAAGAAAATCAAAATCTAGTTTGAAACTAGCTGAACTATTTAAGTGGCATTTTGATATTGTTAAGAGTTGCCCTATTATGAGCTCACTGTTATAGACACACAGTACAGTATTTTATTTTGAAATTCTCTGAGGCAAAACAGGGTGGGTTTTTTGTTTGTTTGTTTGTTTATTTAATATTTTTGTGCCGCCCAGTCCCGAAGGGACTGCTGCTCAGACACTATATTTTTCCGCCCACCCCCCAAAAAATTAGAAGGAACACTGGCGAGTAGAATCCGAGACCAAGCTATAAGAAACAAGTTGGAATCACTGTATAATATGTAAAGAAATATTTCGCTCTTGGGTTAAAATGGTTTATACAAGAAACACCCCCAATTGGTGGTGGGGTACGAATGTTTGTCTGGTGGTGGGCACAATCACTGATCACTTGTTATATGTTGCGTGTGTGTTTTTATATTATAAAATCAATAAAAATATTTTTTTTTAAAGAGTGCTCTGAAATGCAAAAGCCCAAATCGGCTAACCCTGGAACTATGCTACCCCAGAGTTGCAGATGTACCATGGTGAGGAAGAGTATCTGTAAATCAACTGAGGGTATACACATGTCACAACAGACGGTGTCCCCTATGGGTACTGGCATGATTCCTGCAGAGATGGAAGATTCCAGCAGTGGTGATGACGAGACAGTAGAAGATCCTATGGTAAATGACTCCATACAATCTTTTCTTATATCAGTGAAAATTGGGACAGCAATTAAAGTACAGGAGTTTAAGGCACTGGTGGATTCAGAGTGCACTAGGTCTCTTATGAGTTCTGCTATGGCCACTCAATTAGGACTTTGAGCCAGAAAGTTAACCTTTCAAAGTTTCTGATTTGTATTTAGTCCATACATTACTACTAACAAAATTCTTTTTTGATTGGTTGCTATTTCTTCCATTAGTATCCTATCCTCTTTATCTGCTGTATCAAATTTGAATTTAACCACTCTAATATAAACCGCATTTTTTCTTTTTTTTGTTTGAGCTATTGCCAAATATAATTTCCCCAACTTGGGGTATTTCAATAGATTGCCAATTTCTCTTTTATATGCACCAATTGCAAGCAAATGATGTCCATCTCTTGCCTTTGAAGGCTCGTCAATATACATTTTCTTTTAATTAAAGAGTTCATGCCATTGATATTTAATGAAAGCATGTCAATTTCTTCTTCCTCCATCCTATTACTTAAGTATCACTTTTTGACCTCCTCTTATTCTTGTGTTTGTGCCCTTGTTCTTGCTCCTTCCCTTTCATATATTCTTGTATCTCTTCACTATCTAGAATCTGGTTCCTCAAATTGTCCCTCTGACACTTGTTCTTCATGGCATCTATTTTCCTTCTCTTCTTTACTATTCTGCTCTTCAACTCCTGCCAAATAATGGTCAAAGAATTCTTGCCCTTTTTCTAGGGTATCTATTCTGAAATTTTTCTTCCACCAAGTAATCAACATCCTCTCTGGGATGAGCCATCTAAACATAACTTTAAATTTTATCAATTGCATGGATAAGAAATTATAGTTCCTTTTTCCCCCCCTCTAACTCTTCGTGGAATCTGACTCAATGCCAAGATTTCCTTTCCTCTATATGTCAGAGGGTCATCTCTCGTTTTACTGAAAATTTCATCCCTAATAATTTTTTTTTGTAAATCTAATGTGTACTTCCTGCAGGAGTCGATATCTCCATGCATAATTTGTGTGAATTCTATAGACATTGTCTGATTCATTTCAAATCTGTTTACTTTTGTTCAGCATGTTTTCTAAAATTTCTGCTATAAGCTCTGGAAGATCTTTATTCACTGGGATATTCTCAAACCTAACATAAAATGCAGACGTCTTCATTTCAAGATGGGAAATTGCCTCTTTTAAATTTCTATTGATTTTTATTAATTTATTATCTGTCTCATCCAATCATTTTTCTGCCGGCTCTGTTCTGGCCTCTGCTTTTATTTATTTTTATTATTTAGATTTGTATGTGATCAGGGGCCCGCTGACGTCAAGCCCTGCGGCAGCCAGCAAAACCGGCTGCCCGGGGAATTGGCATATTTGAAAAGTGCGCATTTGAAAAGCAATGTAGAAGCAAGTAGAAAAGCAAATAGAAGCAATGAACAGTAGAGGCAAATGAACAACAAATATAATTAACTCAGTTTTACCAAATATTGTATATTATTGGGTAGAACTGAGTTAATTATATTATAAATTATAAGTTATAAGTTATAAATTATAAATTAAATTATAAATTTCTTTTTCCTTCCTTCCTTCCCTCCATTTCTCCTTCCTTCCTTCCTCCCTCCATTTCTCCTTCCTTCCTCCCTCCCTCTTTCCCTCTCTCCCTCCATTTCTCCTTTCTCAGAACCCAGCGCCTTAGCAAGGATGTCTGCCATTACATCTGGTAAATATTCAGCTTTTTCTTCTTTTAAATTTTGAAACCTTAAATAATGATTTGCTTTCTCAACAAAGGATCACTTTCTCTAAAAGGATCACTGTATTTTCCAGCTCTCTGTTAGCTTGGATCAATCTCTCATTCATTCATTCATTTGATCCATCCTTTTCCTACTTCCATTTTTTCTTCCATATCCTGCAATCTTTGTTCATTTTTAATCATTTGTTGTTGAAAAACCTCATACTTTGTATCCATGACTTGCATTCGTTCTTTTAGTTCACTCGTATCATTGCTTACTTCTCCTATTTCTTTTGGAATGTCCATCTGAGTATAGTTTGTAAATCCTTAAAAGAGCTAGATCTCTCTCTGGGAATCATCTCTTTTAGAGAGCATTCAGTTGAAGGACTTGGAATCGCCGATGTTGATTGGTTAAGGGCCTTTCTCCCTGATCCTATTCTAGATAAATTTGACATACTTGTAATTTTCCACTTTTTCTACCACATTTCCCACTTAACCGTTTTATTTTCACTGTCCTCCACAGTTCCCTTATTAGTATAAAATCTCAATATTTAAATTTCACTATTTAGCTTTCTCAAATTTCAAATACACTAACCTTCCAGTGGGCCCTAAAGCAAATATACTTAATTACTTATACTTAATTATATTATATAGATATTATAAATAGATTATAAATATAGTTTAAATATATAGCTTATAAAATGTTATAAATATAAAGCTATATAAAGATATTACCATACTATAGAGATATTGTATCACACTAAGTTATATATATTCCCAATTGCAATCAATTTTGTCTATTACATCAAGGCATAAATGCTAGAAATTTTGTCAATACAATCAATCAATACAAAAAAAAAAGATTCAGATCTTCTTTAGAAAGTCCCAATTGTGTGGTCCAAATATATAAATCAAATTGAGTCCCAATCCAAATTGTTTATAGTACATTTTAAAAGTAGAGAGCGAAGTATATCTATTTATCCTTCAAAATACAGTGGTACCTCATCTTACGAACGCCTCTTCTAACGAACTTTTCAAGATACGAACCCGGTGTTTAAGATTTTTTTGCCTCTTCTTCCGAACTATTTTCACCTTACGAACCCAAGCAGCTGCTGCTGGGATGAAGGGGTTTCTTTTTTCACCCTTTTTTGAAGAAAGAAAAGGGAGGGGCTGCTTGGAGTAGGAAAGATTTTGCAGAGAACAACGTGCTTGCAAAGGCACTGAAAGGGTGTCTTTTTAAGAAAGAAAAGGGGGGGCAGTTTGGAGTAGGAAAGATTTTGCAGAGAACAACGTGCTTGCAAAGGCACTGAAAGGGTGTCTTTTTAAGAAAGAAAAGGGAGGGGCAGCTTGGAGGAGGAAAGATTTTGCAGAGAACAACATGCTTGCAAAAGCACTGAAACTGTGTCTTTTAAAGAAAGAAAAGGGAGGGGCGCCCCCCTTGCCTTTCTTCCTTCCCACTCACCCTTTAGCCTAGCCTTGCTTCTTCCACCCGCCCCCTTTAGCTGCTCCTCCCTGCCCTCTGTTCACCTCCCTTCTAAAGTTTGGGATTTTCCTGAAGGATTTGCACGCATTATTTGCTTTTACATTGATTCCTATGGGAAACATTGTTTCATCTTACAAACTTTTCACCTTACGAACCTCCTCCTGGAACCAATTAAGTTCGTATGATGAGGTACCACTGTATGTGAGATCAGTTCATTCAAGTCAGTTCATCTAGATAAAGTTAACTCATTTCAGTTAATATATTAGTCCAATCCAATTCAATTCATTACAATTCAGTTCAAAACTCATGAAATATTCAGTCACCTTTTAGAATTTATTCAGAATCTTCTGTCAAATTAATTGATTTTTTTTGTTATTGATGCTTCAAAAATGTCACCTAGCTTACTTCCGGGTTGTTGTTGTTTTTGAGTCACAAAGTTCCAAAGTCTCAAAGTCCTCTTTTCTGTCTGGTCAGGAAAAAGAAAGGGAAAATTCTTACCTAATACAATCTTTAAGACTATTCACATTCCCTGGAAATTGCCTGATCTCTCCACGCTTATATCAGCACCTTGCCAGCTTTATAAGTCCCCTTTTACGGCTCTGTTTCCGTTCACCGCTTCTTGGAGGGGGAAAGATGACAGCTTCCTCCCTCTCACTCACACTGGCCTCCTTTTACTAAAATCACTCACTTCCGAGGCTTCTTCCCAGAATGAATCTCGCTTTTAGTTCACTGCAGTTTTTGGCTTTCCTCAATCAGGTCACATCTCAGATCTGTCCCGCTATTTAGTCACTACTTCTTTAACCAGCTCACTTGGTCATCATTACGCACCGTCATTACCAGCCCATCAATCTTCTCCAGGGTTACTCTAGTCCACCGTTCAGATTGCCATCCAAAACAGTTACCAGGAATCTCCCAATCTTCCGACCCCCTTCCGAGGGGTCTACAACTTCTGAGAAGCTTATTGATCAGCTGAGGGCATCAGGTTTCTCTAGAGTTCTGGTCCCTGCTGTCTGCCCGGGTCCACAGCTGGCTCCGCATTCCCCTCATAAGGGTCAAATAAGCAATGAAGAAACAATCAATATTAATAAAAATGTTGGGATACAATCAACAAGTTACAGTCATACGTTCCTAAGTGGGAGGAAAAGAATGATAGGTATGATGAGAAAAAACTAGTAGAAATAGAAGTGCAGACTTAGTAAAAAGTTTGACAGTGTTGAGGGAATTATTTGTTTAGTAGAGAGATGGTGTTCAGAAAAAAACTGTTCTTGTGTCTAGTTGTCTTGGTGTGCAGTGCTCTCTAGCGACGTTTTGAGGGTAGGAGTTGAAACAGTTTATGTCCAGGATGTGAGGGGTCAGTAAATATTTTCCTCACCCTCTTTTCGACTTGTGCAGTATACAGATCTTCAATAGAAGGCAGGTTGGCAGCAATTGTTTTTTCTGCAGTTCTGATTATCCTCTGAAGTCTGTGTTGGTCTTATTGGGTTGCAGAACCAAACCAGACAGTTATAGAGGAGCAGATGACTTCCTCTGTAGAACTGTATCAGCAGCTCCTTGGGCAGTTTGAGCTTCCTGAGCTGGTACAGAAAGAACATTATTTGTTGTGCTTTTTTTGATGATGTTTTTGATGTTAAGTGACCACTTTAGGTCTTGAGATATGATCGAACCTAGAAATTTGAAGGTCTCTCCTGTTGATACTGTGTTATCTAGTCTGTGAGAGGTGAAAGGATGGAAGAGTTTCTCCTAAAGTCTACCATCATTTCTACAGTTTTGAGTGTGTTCAGTTCTAGATTGTTTTGGTCACAAGTATAATTGTTCAACCTCCCGTTATGAATGAGTCCGATCACTGTTGTATTGTGTGCAAACTTCAGTAGTTTAACAGATGGATCGTTTGAGATGCAGTCATTAGTGTATAGAGAGAAGTGGTGAGAGTACACAGCCTTGGGGGCCCTTGTGATAATTGTACATGTATCTGATGTGATTTTCCTAGCTTCACCTGCTGCTTCCTGCCTGTTAGGAAGCTTGTGATCCACTTACAAGTGTGTCCAGGTACTGCTAGCTGCTTTAGTTTGGTTAAGAGAATGTCCGGTATCATGGTGTTGAATGCTGAACTGAAGTCTACAAAGAGGGCCCTAATGTAGGTCATTGAAAATTCAAGATATTGAAGGATGTAGTGTAGAGCCATATTAACAGCATCATCTGTCGATTTATTTGCTCGGTATGCAAATTGCAGGGGGTCTAACACTAGATCCATGATGGTTTTCAAGTGGAACATCACTAGTCTTTCAAAGGTTTTCATAATTACAGATGTTAGAGCAATTGGTCTGTTGTCATTCAGTTTCTTGATGGAGAGCTTCTTCGGCACTGGGATGATAGTAGAGTGTTTGAAGCAGGAAGGAACATAGCACAACTCTAGTGATTTGTTAAAGATTTGGGTGAAGATGGCAGCCAATTGGTCAGCACAGACTTTTAAACAAGAAGGAGTTATCTTGTCTGGACATGGTGCTTTTCCAGGCTTGTCTGTGAAATAGATCTTTCACTTCCTTTTCTGTGATCACTAGGGGTTGTAAACCCAATAAATAATAATAATAATAATAATAATAATAATAATAATAATAATAATTCATTAGACTTTTACACCGCCCCTCTCCAGAGCTTTGGGGCAGCTCGCAACAATGGGATAGGTTCAGTTGTAGAAGATTTGGCTGTTGTTGGCGTGTCTGGGATGGAGGTTGTGCAGATAGGTGGTTGTGGTTTCTTTTCAAACCTGCAGTAGAACACATTCAGATCATCTGCCAGTTGCTGATCTCCTTCAGCTTGGGATGGTGGTTTGCTGTAACCGGTGATGTTTTTGAGATTTTTCCACGTTTGCTGGTTCATTTGTTGAGAATTGATTCTTTAGCTTTTCAGAGTAGTTCCTTTTTGCTGCTCTGATCTCCCTTGTTAATATATTTCTGACCCAACTGTACAGCATTCTATCACCTTTTCTGAAGGCTTCCTCTTTGGAATGACGTAACTGCTTGAGTTTGGCTGTGAACCAAAGTTTATTATTATTGTATATCTGCAAGTTCCTGGTTGGTACAAATAGGTCTTCACAGAAGCTGACATATGATGTTACAGTATCTGTGAGTTCATCTAGGTCCGCAGAGGTGTCTTTAAAAATATTCCAGTCTGTACAGTCAAAGCAAGCCTGTAGCTTTAACTTTGCTTCGTCAGTCCAAGTCCTCACTGATGTAATTGTTGGTCTTGTCGCTTTAAATCTTTGTTTGTAAGCAGGTACAAGGTGAATCATGCAATGATCAGAGTGGGCCACAGCTGTTCTTGGTAAGGACCAATAAGCATTTTTTACTGTTGTGTAGCAATGGTCTACGATATTATTGCCTCTGGTGGGACAATTTACATGTTGAAAGTCTTTTGGTAGCTCATCTCAAGTTTGCCTTGTTTAAATCTCCCAAAATAATGGCCATTGAATTAGGGTATTTTGCTTCAGCCTCCGTAATCTGATCAGCTAGGGTTCTTAGTGCCTCTTTTACAGATGCTTGCAGAGGGATGTAAATCGCAGATATTAAGAAAGAATTAATCTCTCGAGGAGAATAAAAGGGTTTGCAATTAATAATGAAAGACTCCAGGTTTTCATCACAGAATTTTTGTATTATGGTGATGTCCTGAGATCAGCTGTTGTTGATATATATACATAAACCTCCCCTCCCCCCCGGATAATTCTTCATTCCTATCTGCGCGAAATATCTGGAAGCCCGGTATATGTATTTGGTATTATGTACTGTGCTGTTTTTTGTTTTTTTTAATTATTGTTGTGAGCCTCCCAGAGTTTGCGGAGAGGGGCGGCATATAAATCCAATAAATCTAATCTAATCTAATCTAATTATCATCAATTTCCTCATTTAGCCAGGTTTCAGTAAAGCATTGGGCAGATGCATTGTGAAAATCAGAATTGCATCTATTTAAAAGCAGTATTTCATCCATCTTGTTGGAAAGGGAACGTAAATTGGTAAGAAAGATGGAAGGGAGCGGGTTTTTTAATTCCCTTGTTCCCTAGTCTATTTAAAATTCCCACCCTTTTACCACTTAGATTAGAATTAGAACAGCCTAGTAGACAGACCAAATGGAGATTGTTGCCTGTCCCTTGCCAGTGGTTGGGAATGGCAGTGAGAAGATTGTGGGAAAGTCGGTGAGGAGAAGACTTACTTAATTTTCACCACCATCTAAAAACATCCTGGAGAAGACAAGGACTGTCACTGTAGGGAACTGCAAGATAGGACTATTACCTAACATTTATTATCTCAAGCCTGCATATGAGGATGCTTAATGGTACCAGAATATTAACGATCCTTGCTTGTTTCTTCCTGAACTGCAATGCTACAGCCCTCCATGACTGGACTAGGGGGAGTGGAAAGGAAGAATAGGTGAACTATGCTGAATCAACCCTCCTCCCACAAGGAGACCATAACAGAAAGACTGTTATGTTAATAATATTTCACTTGGCACTTTACCGCTCTCCACATGAGTGGACAATTCTGATAAGTTCAGACAATATTGTTTTAAATGTGACCTTGTCATTAGGTGGGGTTGGTATTGTTTTAGTGGGGGGGGAAGGTTTGGGTGTGTAAGTTTTAATTGGGAGAAAGTTTATTGTTTTAATTTAGAAAGGGGGGGACGGGTGAGTGGATGAGTGAATAGTTATAGTAGGATGACGGTTTGATATGTGAATGTGAATGGTATGTGAATGGAAGGCTTTTTAGCATGGATGGATGGAATAATAACCATAAATGGAGAGGATGGGTTGACCAGCCTGCCAAGGGATGGGAAAGCTAGGGGAGTGATAGAGACAATCTCTGGGGTGGCCAAGGGCTGGAGCATACTAGTCGTATCTGGGAGAGGCAGGTATGGCAGGAGACAGGGGATAGGCCGCTCATGGGGAATTAGGACTTGCTGCTTACAAGCGTTTCTTTGTTGTAGCCCCTCTGTGTCATCTAGCTCAACCCGTGGTACTGGTGATAAGTGAATTCTGGGCCCTGGACTCAGGCTGCTGCTACTCAATGCCAGGTCAGTTAAAAATAAAGTTCCCTTCATCCGGGATCTACTCTTGGATGAGGAGGCTGACCTGTCGTGTGTGACTGAGACCTGGTTGGGTCCTGAGTGGGGGCTGTTCCTCTCTCAGAGATGTGCCCAACTGGCTTTCAAGTGTGGTATTAGCTGCAACCCCAGGGAAGGGGGGGAGTGGCTATTATATAAGAATAGAGCCGTCTGGCGCTTTGCCCGTCTACTTGCCGTTTACCATCTGCTGTTACTCGCTGTTATTTGCTGTTTTTTGGAGTCATCTGCTTGCTGCTACTACCTCGAGTAGTTGTAACATTATCAGAACTAAGCAAGCCAGCCGGATCCTCGCCATTGAACCGGATGGTCCTGGAAAGCTGTAGCGCCAGATGGTGGGGGCGCCCGGTACCGGAGGGGCCATCGGAATAGGTGGACTTACAAGGAAGGAGGAGACCGAGACGGAGACTGAAGCTCATCCTACTGAGACCACATGGAGTTTGTATTAAAATCATATAAGACCGCAGAGGGACTGGAGACTTGGAAATACTGTAAGAGCAGAGGAGCAAAAGTGATTGTGGATCCAGAGAAAGACCTGAAAGTGCCAGCCAGTGGCAGTGGCTGGCACCAAAGATCCCATGATCCTGAAGAACAATATGCTAGGACTTCTTCTTGGTCATTGAACCTTCTCCCCAGAACTCACTTTTTAGAACTGGTGCTGTATTGTTGACCTGATGGAAAATCAATTTAATTATTTCCTATATTTTCTGCACTCTATAACTTTAGCACTTTATAATTTTAACAATCTTTTAATAATTACATGTTATTCTATTAAGATCTTGAGAATAACTTATTATTAATTGGTATTTTAATATTAGTGTAATTGATGTTTATACTGTTTATTAATAGAATTTATATGGAGTTTTTAATAATTAACAGTTTAGCTAATTTATTAGAAGGGTTTTTTAAAACTGATGAATTATTGGGGTAGGTGTGACAATATGTATGAAATGAATGATTGCTATGGGTGGGCTGGGTGGGACTTTGGTATGGATGAAACAAATGGAAATGGTATGAATGATTTGATTAGCCTACCTGACACTGGAGAGGCAGGAGGGGAGGGGGCACCGATGTCTGGGGTGGCAGAGGGTCGGAATATTCTGGTCTTGCTGGGGAGAGGCAGATATGGCGGGGGCCACAGAGCTAGCCATTCCAGGGGAACGAGAGATCACTGCTTAATATGATCCCTTGTTCTGGCTCTGTGAACCCAATCCTGGGTACTGGTGATGAGTGTAATTCTGGCCCTGGGCTCAAGCTGCTGCTACTCAATGCCAGGTCAGTGGTAAATAAAGCTCTCCTCATCTGGGATCTGATCCTGGATGAGGAGGCCGACCTGGCATGTGTAACTGAAACCTGGCTGGGCCAGAGGGAGGAGTTCCTCTCTCTGAAATTTGCCCAGCCGGGTTTCAGATATGGCATCAGCCTCGACCCCAGGGAAGGGGTGTGAGGAGTGACTATTATAGCCAGGGAGAGCCTTGGCTTACGTAGACTCATTGCTCCAGAGATTGCGGGTTGCGAGTCCCTCCTGGTGAAGTTGGACTTAGGGGTTCAGGTGGGCTTGTTTCTCATGTACCTGCCTCCCAGCTGCGTGTCAACAGCCCTGCCTGTGCTACTCGAGGAGGTAGCCGGGTTGGCGGTAGGGTTCCACAGACTTATTGTCTTGGGGGACTTTAACCTGCCGTTGCTCAGCGAAACGTCTGGACTGGCACAGGAGTTCATGGCCACCATGACAGCCATGGACCTGACCCAAGTTGTACAGGGTCCGACTCACAAGGGGGGGCACGCACCCGACATGGTATTCCTCTCTGAGCAACTGAGTAATGGTCTGAGACTAAGGGGCTTAGAAGTGTTGCCTTTGTCATGGTCAGACCATTTTCTACTGCGGCTTGACTTCCTGGCTCCAATCCTTCCCCGCAAAGAGGCGGAACTGATAAAGCTGTTCCGCCCCAGATGCCTGATGGATCCAGAGGGTTTTCAGAAGGCGCTTGGGGTTATTCTCCTGCTGGGCCCCAAAGAAGGAAGGTGGGGAAAAGGAGAGCTTCATTCTTTGCGCCTCCTTTTTCCCGCCTTCCTTCTTTGGGGCCCAGCAGGAGAGTGCCGGAAACAGCGGCATCGGGCAGTAGCCGGGGGACAGCTGCGAGTGGGAGCTCCAGGTCGGAGGCACCGGCACCGGCAGCGCCCCGCCCAGCTGGAGCTTCCCTAGGAGCTTCGCGGCACACCTGACCGTGTCTGTGCTGCAGCACACCGGTTGGTAAACGCTGCCTTAAAACCCATCTCTGTCGTCAGGCATGGGGGAATTGAGACTCTTCCTCCCCCTAGGCTTATAAAATTTATGCATGGTATGATAGTATGTATGATTGGTTTTTAAATTGGGGTTTTAAATTAACTTAAATATTAGATTTGTTTACATTGTAGTATTATTGCTGTTAGCCACCCCGAGTCTGCGGAGAGGGGCGGCATACAAATCTGATTAATAAATAAACAAATAATAAGTAAATATTATAGCCTGGGAGACCTTCAGTCTATGCAAGCTCTCTGCTCTCGAGATAGTGGGATGTGAGTCCCTCTTTGTAAAGTTGGAACTAGGGGTTCAGGTGGGCTTGTTGCTCATGTACCTGCCTCCCATCTAGGTGTCAGCCCTGCCTGCACTACTCGAGGAGGTAGCTGGAGTTCATGACTTCCATGGCAACCATGGACCTGATCCAGGTAATTCAGGGCCCGACTCGCGAGGGGCGCACACTCCCAATATGATTTTCCTCTTGGAGCAGTTGAGTAATGATCTGAATTTAAGGGGCTTAGACATCATGCCTTTTTCATGGTCAGATAATTTTCTGCTACAGCTTGATTTTGGGGCTCCAATCCACCCATTAGGTGGTACTGCCCAAAGCCTAATGTACCCATTGGGCTTTCAGAGGGCACTTGGGATTTACTGGATTTGTTTATACACAATTTGGTGGAGTCACTGGTAATGGCCTGGAATATGGCCACAAAGAGGGCTCTAGACCGGATTGCATCTATGCGACCTCTCTGTGGCAGTAGACCCAGATCTCCTTGGTTCACCAAGAAACTCAAGGGAAGAAACGCCAGAAGACACGTCTAGAGGAGCGTTGGAGGGACAGTATATCTGGATCTCCCCGAACACTATTATGTTCTTACATTAAGACTTATTTAGTGGCGCTCAAGGCGGCAAGATGCACATATTTTTCCACCTTGGTTGCATTAGTGGAGTCTCGCCAACTGCCTGCTTAGAGTGATTCCTCCTTAAGATGGGGGAGGGGTAGACGAATCCTTGCAAGGCAGTGCTGAGGATTTTAATAAGTTTTAAATAAGTTTTTAACAGATAAAGTCTCTCAGGTTGAAATAACTTTATGGCGTACTGTTTTGATGAAGGGAATTTTGGATTGGACAGGATGAAAATACAAGTGATTATATGGATTTAAACTTACTTTGTCAATTGTGAACTTGTCAACATGGAGGCATGTATCTAGGAAAAATTGATTCAGATGTTTAAAAACATTTATGAAGATATAAAAAGAATTGTCTTTAAGAAACCAGAGGTGAAAAGCAAGTAGAAATGGAATTGGAGTATAAAGAATATTTAGAATATCCGATGATGGGAAATGAAAATGAAAAAATGAAAACTAAGGAGACCCTACAGATGAAAAGAGAACAGAAGAGACAAAACAGATTGATGACTACACTGGAATCTACAGTTATAAGAAAAATGAAAAGAGAATTGAAAATGACGAAGAGATTGGGATTTATAGTGATTTGAAAAATGAGAAAAGAATTTAAAAAATAAGCAGATTGATGATTATACTGGTTCACAGTGATGTGAAGAGAGCAAGAAGGGAGTAGGAAACAATTTAAAAGTAAGAGTGATAATAGGGAGAAGACGACTAGGAGGAATTGAGAGCAGATTTATGAAAATCAACCGCTGAACTTACCTTTATCTGAACGGTGATTCTCCAATCATTGGAGTAGTCCACAGTCAGTGGGACCTGCCAAAGCCTGAGTCCCTCGGGAGGGATTAAAACTAGGTATCTGGAGTAGACGCAGGAATCACTTGCTGAAGGACCCTTCTACTGAAGGCTGAGGCAAAAATGTCTATCTTGTAATGCGTGATGAAAGTGGTAGGAGCAGACCTGGTAGCTGCTCTACAGACCTCTTCTAGGGAAGCCTGTTTAGACCAGGCGGCCTGGTAGAGTGGGCAGTAATACCCCTAGGGTGAGGAGCTGCAGACAGGTCGTAGGCCTTAGCTATGACCACCCTTATCCATCTACCTATAGTGTTGAAGTTGACCTTTCTCCTCATAGAGGCCGGGAGGTACGAGATGAAAAGGGCCTGACTTTCTCCATTCTGCTGTGCGCTTCAAATAGATGCGTAAAGCGCGCCTGACATCTAAAGTGTGCCACTTTCGTTCCAGAGGGTGAACAGGCCTGGAGCAGAAGGAGGGAAGGGCAAGTTCCTGGGATCTGTGGAACAATGAGTTTATTTTAGGGAGAAAGGAGGGATCAAGGCGTAAGTCGACCTTGTCAGACCAAAATAGACAGAAATCCTTGTGCATGGATAGTGCAGCTAATTCTGAAATTCTTCTGGCCGAGGTGATGGCCACGAGAAAGGCCACCTTCTGAGTAAGGTGACAAGTGGAAGAGTCCCGGAGCGGCTCATATGGAGGTTTTTGACAAAACCAGAGTGTCCAGTACCTTGGTCAGGTTCCATGTGGGAAAATGATGAGTGACTGGAGGGCTGCGTATGGAAGCACCCCTCAGAAGACTTTTAATCAGCGGGTGCTGCGACAAAGGAGAGGAGTCTGCACAGGCCAAGATAGAAGATAGAGCCAATACCTGGCGTTTGAGTGTGTTGTGAGCCAGGCCTTTAGCAAAACCATCACTCAGGAAACTCAACAATTGACCAACCGTTAAGTCTGTTGGGGAGCAGCGTGATCCTTTGCACCACCTGCAGAAGGTGCGTCAAGTAGAGCCATAGATCCGCTGGGTAGATGCCCGTCTGCTGTTAATGATCAAGTCCATCACTTCAGTAGGCACTTGGCGGTTGACTAACATGAGCCGCTCAAGTGCCAAGCAGTCAGTTTCACCCAGTGGGGGTCTGGAAGGCATACTGACCGTTGCTTCAATGTGTTGGTTAGCACAGGAAGATGCCAAGGAGGGGATACAGACAAGGTCACAAGGTCTGCAAACCAGGGCCTGCGGGGCCAGTATGGGGCCACCAGGACCAGCTCTGCTCCCTCCTGCAACAGCTTGCGAATCACTCTGGGGATCAGAGCAAGAGGCGGAAAGGCGTAGAGAAGACCCTCCAGCCATGGAGAACGGAGAGCATCCGTGCCTTTGCTCCCCGACAGCGGAATCTGGTGAAGAACCAGGGCAGCAGGGTGTTTGTGCTGGTGGTGAAAAGGTCCACTTGAGGCCTCCCCAACCGGGAACAAATCTTCCTGAAGATGCTGGGATGCAGCCGCCACTCTGTCTGATCTATCGTGGAGCGGCTGAGCCAGTCCGCTGTGGTGTTGTCCTCCCCTGCAATGTAGTCCGCCTTGATGGAGAGCAGGTGATTTTCGGCCCAAGAACAAAGGATCTTGGCTTCCTCCATAAGCGCAGGGGACCTGGTACTCCCCTGTCTGTTGATATGCGCCTTGGCTGTGGTGTTGTCGGTGAGGACCAGAATATGCTTCCCCACCGTCAGCTGACTGAGATGTTGGAGGGCCAGAGAAACTGCCCGCAATTCCAGGATGTTGATGGGCAAAGAGGACTCCTGTTCTGACCAGAGACCCTGTGCCGCCGAGGAATTGATGTGAGCCCCCCATCCCAAGAGGCTGACATTCGTGGTCAGCACCAGACGGGCTGGTTCAATGAAGCATGAACCCTGACTCAAAGTCTCTGCAGACCACCATAGTAGAGAGTTCCGGACCTTTTGGGGGAAAAGAATTTTTAATGGAGATGAACCTCGACCTTGTTTTTGGAAAGGGGGAGGAACCATTGCAAATCCCTGGAGTGTAGGTGTGCCCAAGGAACAATATGGATGGCCGAGATGAATTTTCCCAGAAGAGTGGACAACGTGCGCAGAGATACCTTGCGCTGGCGCCGAATAGAAGCGTTTAGATCCGCAATACTAGCCTGACATTCCTGGGAAAGGAACACCTTACACTCTAGGGAGTCTATAATAGCACCTGGATGAAAAATGGACTAGGAAGGGACTAAATGACTTTTTTCCCTATTGACAGAAAACCTGTGGTCCGCTAAGGCTGATAACGTTACCTGGATGTAAGGCTTGAGATCTAGAAGAAGCCAGCAACAAAATGTCATCGAGATAACACAGAATTTGCATGGGAATTGACCTCAGATGGGCCGCTAAGGCTGCTAGTACCTTAGTGAATACTCTGGAGGCTGAAGAAAGGCCAAAGGGAAGTGCACGGTATTGGTAATGAACACCCCCATAACAAAATCTAAGGAATTGGCGAAAATCGGGATGGATAGAGATATGGAGATAAGCCTCCGTAAGGTCAAGAGAAGATAGAAGGTTGCCCTTCCTTATGCACACCAAGATGGATTGAAGTGAGTGCATCTTGAACCGCCGGTACCTAATATGGCAGTTCAATTTTTTAAGGTCCAGAATGGCTCTCCACCCCCCCAAAGACTTAGGAACCAGGAAAAGGATGGAGTAAAATCCTGATCCAGCTTCATGATCGGGCACCTGCTGAATGGCCTTAATCTCAAGAAGATGGTTAATTGCCTTCTTCATGAGGCACTTTTTGGCCAAATTGTTAGACACAGGGCACCGGATTAAAAAGTTTGGAGGGGGGGTAGAGAGGAAGTCTAGGGAGAGGCCATTTTTTACCATCTCCCTGACCCACACGTCAGATGTGGTTTCCTCCCATTGGTCTGCAAAAAGCAAGAGGCAAGCACCAATGGGAGCGTCCAGATCCTCCGGTGACTCACTTGGTGCGTCGAAATGGGCGGCCTCCTCCTCCTCCTCGAAATAGCCATTTGGAACCCCTGCCCCTAAAGGACTGGTTCTGGAAAGGGCGCTGACGTGCTCCATAGAAAGATTGAACGGGAGAGTGATAAGGTCTTCTTGGGTTAGAAACAAATTTTGAATTACCTCTGCGATTAGCATGAGGCAAGATCTTATGTTTGTCCTTGTCCTCAGTTAGCAGCAGTTCCCAAACAGGTCCAAAGAGATGTCCATCGAAAGGAGAGGTAGAAAGTTTCCACTTATGTTTGGCATCCGCTTGCCCGGAGCGGAGCCAGAGCATCCTATGAGCCACAGCGGAAGTTGCCATAGTGCGGGAGGCAAACCTGGCTGCTTGAAGTGAAGCGTCCGCAGTGAAGCGCGCTGCTGCTAGCATCTTGGTGATGTCTTGCTGAGATCTAGTATCATCAGGTGAAATCCTTTCTTGTAGATCCCGCAGCCAGGTCAAATTTGCTCGGGCAAAGAAGGAAGCCGAAGTGGCCATCTTCACTGCCCAGGCACCAGTTTGGTGATTTTTTATGAGAGTCTGCTCGACTCTTTTGTCCTCCAGCTTCATCAATTCTGCTGGGGGATAAGAGGGCAGTAATGGGAGCATCCACCTTGGGAGGCTCCAGGGAAGGGGCTAGTTCCGGGCCAACATTGAAGAACTTTCTATCATTAGCGAAGGGCATGGGGCCTGCTGGAGGGAAGAGCTACTGTTGTTGAACTGACTCTACAAATAGGGGTGGACAAGTGATTACTTGAGCCTCAGGCATGTTTAGGGAAAAGAGGGGGTTAATGTCTAATCCAGAGGGAGCCGAGGGGTTTGCTGTAACCAATTTTGCCGCGTTCCTAGCCTTGAATAACAAGGAACGGAATAAGGAGGGATGGAAAAGCCCTGCAATAGCAGTGGGTTCAGGGGGGATACCTTCATCGTCTGATAGCTCCAAATCCGGCCCCCTATCCTCTTCCTCTGCTGTGCCACGAAACTCTGGTGCATAACTCATATGAGGCAGGGTCTGAGTAACCTGGGCCTGAGGTGAACTCAAAGGGGCTGCAGAAGGAACTGGTTGGACTGCACCAGGGATAGAGGCTTGGTTCCCCTCATCATCTGCATGCATTGAGACATGCTCTGGGAGACTGCTGCCGAGATAATAGCCTGTATATTGGCAGGATCCTGAAACCCCTGAATGACCGGTACATTCTGATAGGCCATGGTAGGAACTGCAGCAGGGCTTGAATAGGCCTGAGAAAGGGGAAAGGGTGCAGAGGGGAGAGGAAGGAAAGGAAGTATAGAGGTAGGGAGTACATTTAAGGGCTGGCCTGAAGCCCCCCAAATATCAGAGTCTGCTAGAGCCAAATTGCAGGATTCCATTAAAACTGAATCTGCCTGATCAGTAGGAGGAGCTGCAACCTCAGTGTGCACTTCTACCTTGGATGCTTTATCACAGAGTCTCGTTAAGGCCTTGTGAATCCTGATCTCAGATTTCTTTGAGGCCTTAGTTATTTTAGGCCTGGTCTCCTTAGCCTTAAAGGCTCTCTTTTTTGAGTGCGCAAAGGAGAACCCCATGTTGCTGGGGCCAGGAGCATGAGAATCCCATTCAGCGGTAGGTATGGAGACCCCAGAATCTTGCTCTGCCGAGGCAGGGGTTGCAATCACTAGATTGAGTAAAGAAAGGCCCAGGCAAAATGGCGGTTCATAGTCTTCGGAGAGGGGCGGCATACAAATCTAAGTAATAAATAAATAAATAAATAAATAAAATGGCCACCAAGAAGGGAAGCCTAGGTTGTCTTAATTCGATAGGCGTCATTGAATAATATTGCAGCTCTCAGTTCAAGATGGCAACAAGGTAATGGTGCCGTTTTATTTAATCTTTTTTTATTTCTATATATCCACTCACTCCCGAGTCAACAAATTTAAATTAGCAATTTTGGCTTAGCCACATCGAAAACCCACTTCAGTGTCCTCCAGAAAACACAATTACGCAGCTCTCAAAATAGCCCTAAATCATGGACAACTGAGGGGACGGCACGTCGCGCTGCCGCAGGAGCCGGTCAGCTAATAGGCACTGATAAGGAATGGTGAGATACAGGGAGCCGGGCGATCGCAGCCGAGGAAATAATGCTGAAATTGCTTTTCGGGTTGATGCCTGCCTCGGCGACTCCTGTCGCCGGCTCTGAAGGCCCCCAGGGAGGACTTGGGTGCTAAGATCACCTCCCCCACCTGGTTAAGTAAGGCTCCAATTAATTTTGTAAAGGAGTCATTATAATGCGGAAGAAGAGTCAGGCCTGACGAACTGAAAGGAAGCCTTCCGTCACTCTCAGAATGCCTTCCCAAGGCAGCAGCTAAAAGGGGAGGAGGGAAACTCAGGGAGGGTTTATTATTAGAATTATTATTTTTAAAATTTAAGGATTTACCTGGAAAGTAAGGAAGAGGATAGAAATAAAGGTGAAGTAACAGTCAGTGAGTTGACCACACATGTCCTGCTGAGGACTGAGGAAAAAAGCGGGAAGACTGACAGAATTTGAGCTTTTATAACATGGGCTCAGTCCTGATTGGTTGACAGACGGAGGTCAACCCACTGACTGTGGACTACTCCAATGATTGGAGAATAACATATATAAAAGGGAATTTGGAAAAAAAGAAATTATTAGTATAAAAACAAAAGAAAGAAAAAAGAGAAAAAGTTAAGAGAAGAGGCTGGAAAGGGAAAATTTATAAGAAGTGGTATTGATGAGAGACCAAAAGAGCATGGATGATTGATTGATTGATGGATGAATGTTACAAGATTTTTTTCTTTATGTTGTGTTTGGGCCTGGGCCAGCCGTTGCTCCCACAGATGGGAGAGACGTGGCACAAAGTGTATGCAAAAGCCTGGCTGACAGCCAGGAAGATGTGGCAGACAGCCAGGAAGATGTGGCAAACAGCCAGGAGGATGAGGCCACTGGGATGCAGGATTCAGCAGACAGCCCAGGTGATTTGGCATGCAGTCCGTCAGACAGTCTTTCGTCCCTGGGTTCTTCTGCAGATCAGTATATTGATCTGCATAGCCGAAGAGCTAAGCAAAGAAGGGATCGCTTTAAGGAGTATTACAAGTCATTATAGGAGCATCTGGGCTGGGTGTGGTTCTTATATTGAGGGCTGGGTGTGGTTCCCTTAATGAGGGCTAAAGGGATAAAAGGGAACCAAGGCCAAGGCAAACTGTGGCTGTTTATCTGTGTTATTTTGTGGTTCCTGCTCTGAAATTTCTGTTCCGTGCCGTTGGAGTTTTCAACCCAGCTTTTTCAGACAAGTGGGAGGTGAAAACTCTGGGACTTGCTGTTTGCTCCAAAGATTCAAAAGGACTCCTGAAAAGTCTTTGCTCATTCCAGGTTGTCTTTGTTTGTTTTCTCCTGTGTTTTTATATGCGGCTGAAGTAAGCCTTGCACTCTCATTGTTTTCGGACACTAAGAACTGTTTTTGAGTAACCCTTTTTTGTTTATCTAATACAAGTTAGCTGATTAGCAGAGCACGTGTGTGTTTGATTTCTTTTCCTTGGACTGTTACGCATTGCCTGAGCCCAGTCAGGCAGAACACTTTAGAATTATTGGGCTATATTTAATCATCTTAATAATATTAGTTGTGTATAAATATGTACAATTAATTAACATACCACACTTTTTGGTGTATAAGACGCACCTTTTTACCTCAAAAAGGTGCTTTAAAAATTGGGTGCATCTTATACACCAAATGTTGCCGAGGCCACCTGGCAGCACCTGGCGGGAAGCCGGTGGCTTGGCCCCAGGGATGAGCGGGAGCCTGCCTTTCTATGGCATGAGTGGCAGCGGCGCTCTGGAGCCTGAACGAGCCTGTCCCTCAGGACCTGCCCCTCCTGCCATGGAAAGGCAGCCGAAGGGGAGTCTGCACTTCATTTGTGAAAATTGGAGTAGTCAAGAGAGGGTCTTTGAAAACCTCATGGTATATAGTAATATTAAGGCAACCTCAGCAGGGAACTGTAATTGTAAATGATTCTATCACTAGCCATTTCTGTGACTAAAGGAACAACTAACAAAATGAATTGTCCTTGTTTATTTTGTTTATTTGTTTGAGTTAGGGGTTAGGAACACAAGAGTCTTCAAATCTGGCAAGTTTAAGGCTTGTGGAATTCAATTCCCATTTCTGAGCTAGCATGACTGGTGAAGGAATTCTGGGAGTTGAAGTCCACAAGTCTTGAAGCTGTCAAGTTTGAGATTTGCAAAAAGTATTCTGCTACACTGGTATTTTATTAAACAATACTACACCATTTGGTTCAGAATACTTTTTTCCTTGTTTTCCACCTCTAAAATCTAGTTGTGTCTTATACACTGGCGCGTCTTATACACCAAAAAGTACGGTAATTATCTCATTAAGAGTTTTTTTATAAGTTACATGTTGATTTGAATTAAATTTTGATGCTTTTTATAAGATTTGTTTTTAATATGAAATTCGTGTAAGTTATAAATTTGATGTTGAAAAATATTCAGGCAATTATAGATATTATTAGACCATTATAATATTTGCATAATTGTTTCCAAGTCATTATATAAGATTATACAATTTACATGCTGGCTTGAATAAAGTTTTGATGAACAAAGAAAAGGAATGAAATAGATTACAGCAAATTGTTGGGAAGGATATAACATTTTGAATAAATATCACCATACTCTATAAGACACGCTTCTATATAAGATTTGTGTAATTCATAAATTTGATTTAATGTGGATGATTCAGATAATTATTGATATTGTTGGAAGCTTATTTATTTATTTATTTATTAGATTTGTATGCCGCCCTTACAAGATTTGTATAATTATCTTCAAAGATCCCTATATAAGATTATATAATTGACGAATGGGATTTTTTGTTGTGGAGATTTTAGAATGTTATTAGTCAAGGGATGGTAGTACAGAAATAAGACTAGATTTAAAAAAAATGAGAGGATGAAAGAAGGTAGAGGGAAGAGAGGGAGATAGAGGGGAGTAATATGAAATATAGAAGGAAAATAGACAGGGAAATAAAAGTATAAATGATACAAATTTAGGATATTTGCTTATGACATTTTGAATAAATGTATAAATATGTAATGTTTTGATATTATAGTATATATATGGATGCAAAATTCGTGAAAAAATAAAAAATGATATAAAAAAATAAAGCATGTTTCTCCATTTCTCCTTTGGGGTAATTTAATATTCACAAAAATATTTCATTCTTCTGGGGGAGGTTTTCCCACAATAGGAACAGGCATCTCAATCACAAAGCCTGAAAGTATGTTTAAAAGCCCACCTATTTTCAACCCAATTTTGTCAGTCACCCCCAAAATATGCTGCCGTCACTAGTTTCTTGCTACCAAATAAACAGACACTTGCTTTCCTGCACCCTGCCTCCCTTTATTTCCAGTACCTTTCTCTCAACTTGGAACTGGGCCGGATTTTATTCTTCCAACATGCATTCTAGCTTTCCAGATTCTGCAATCTTTTCACAGCTATAATAAAACAAGGCCTCAACATTTTAGTCTTCTGGAAGAAAAAGCCATGAGGCTAGGAAGGCAGGACAGAGAAGTTGGCTGTTCTACCACCGAAAATAAAATGCCATATATTTTAGTGTTAGAGGCACCAAACTATCCCGTTACAAGAAATTTTCTCAGCCTCAACCTGACACATTTCTTCTCCCTGCGCAATAATCAGAAAGAGACGTAGCGACGCAGCGTCTTCCAGAGTTTACAATTGGCAAGCGTCGCCTCGTGATTGTTCCAGTTGACGGCTTTCTCTAGCCAATCCTGGGTTTTTCCGGGCGCATATTCTATCGTGACGAGCGGAGCGCGGCGGTAAGGCGGAAACGACGTGGTCGTGGATTCCGGGCGTTTGAATTTAACATATCTAAAAGGCAAGAGGTTGGGACAGACTGTTTTATTTGTTTTTCCAATGTGAGCCACCGAACCCGAGCAAGCAAGGAGGCAAAACTATAGTATGGAAGTTTAAATAATATGTTGCAAAAGATGCTGGCTGGGTTTCCTTATTGTGCAAACTTGTGAGAAAATATGTTGTTTCTGGTTTAGTAAACTTTTGATAATGGTGGTAACGTCCCTCAGCATGCATATAATACATTTCTTAAACCAAATGGACAGACTGTTTTTATGAGTAATGTTCGTTCCCTCTTTTTGCGGAAAAAAGATGTATAGTATTGTTATGTTTTGATTTCTATTTTGGAGGATTAAACTTCCAAACTTGCAAAAATAGGTTAAAAACTGACACTTACATAGTTACCATAAAATAAACAAACCTGAAATTGCTGAAGAAAATGGTGATTTCATTCATATATTTCAGTCGTACTCAAATATATAATTTTTGAATTATATTATATAATGCCTTGGCCTGTCTTCTAGTTGGATGGTAAATACACAATTTAAATACACAAAATACACAAAGCATACTATTCTGTAGTTTGTTGTATGTTTTTTCATGTTTTGTTTAGTTTGTCACTGATGTCTTGTATGTAAAAAAATAATAATAAATAAATACACAAAGCATGCTATTCTGTAGTTAAATCTAGTACTTCTAGCCCAGGAATTGTGACTTTCTTAAGATTTAGCCATTATAAATTGGAATATTATTTTAAATTAATAATAGTTGAGATTCTACAACATAAAAGTTCTATGGCTGGATTCGCACTTTTGTTAAACCCTATCTTAGTTATAGTTTAATAAATTAGCCATTATTTATTGTTTTCATCTTAATATATGATTGTAAGCAGCCAATATGCCTTTCAGCTTATTTTTTGAGGCCATTGGAATTCCTTACTGTTACTATTTGAACACAATTTTGCTTATTTTATAAAAATGTATTAAGTCTCTGATAGTGATACTTTAACCCTGGTACCCTCCTCGCATTTACTACGCACTTGTTACCCTCCAGGTCCTTTTAGACCCAGAGTATAAAAAGGTTGGTTCTAGCTACTGGAATGGTCTTTTTGAATACTTTTTTCACTAGTATACTAATTTGAACATTTCTGAACACAATGAAATGAAAATAGAAGTGAAAAAAAATATGCTTGTTTATTTTGCTCATCAAACACCCTCCCCCCATTTTTGTGAAAGTTTGTTCATTTTCATGTAGATTAGACTGGAAAATCTGACTTTTTTGACTATTTTTGGTATTGGGAAACTAATTTGAACATTTCTGAACATAATAAAAAGAAAATTGAAATGAAAAAAATTGATGCTTATTTGTTTATTTTGCTCAGAAAAGGGCCTCCCCCCCCACGGCTGTGTGCACTTTTTTCAATTTATAGATAGCATAGTCAGCCAAATCAGAATGTTTTTACCATCTTTGGCATTGGCATACTAATTTGAACATTTCTGAACATAATGAAATGAAAAAAAAATTATGTTTTGAACATCTAGAGTCCTCCGGGTCATAAAGGACCCGACATGAAGTTTAAGATCCTGTAAAAAAATTTCCCTGTATAAAAGGGTTGGTTCTAGCTACTGGAATGGTCTTTTTGAATACTTTTTTCACTAGTGTGCTAATTTGAACACTTCTGAACAGAATGATATGAAAATTGAAAAAAAAAATGCTTATTTGTTTATTTTGCTCAGAAAAGCCCCCCCCCCTTTTATTTCTGAAATTCTGTTCATTTTTATCTAGATTAGGCTGCAAAGTCTGACTTTTTTGACCATCTTTGGTATTGGGAAACTAATTTGAACATTTCTGAACACAATGATATGAAAATTGAAGTGAAAAATTAATGCTTATTTGTTTATTTTGCTCATAAAAGCTTGCCCCCTCCATTTTTGTGCAATTTTGTTCCTTTTTATCTCGATTAGCCTGCAAAATCAGATTTTTTTTTACCATCTTTGCATTGGCATACTAATTTGAACATTCTGAACATAATGAAATGAAAATTGAAATGAGAAAAAATGATGTTCGCCAACATTGTACACTTGTGCTCCTCCAGTTCCTTTTAGACCCGAAGTATAAAAAGGTTGGTTCTAGCTACTGGAATGGTTTTTTAAAATACTTTTTTCACTAGTACACTAATTTGAACATCCCTGGTCACAAACAAATGGGAAAAAAAAGGATTTTGCAGGCTAATCTATCTATAAATTGAAATAATTGCACACAGCCAGGGGGGGCAGGCTTTTCTCAGCAAAATAAACAAATAAGCATTATTTTTTTCATTTCAATTTTCATTTCATTGTGTTCAGAAATGTTCAAATTAGTATAGTAGCAAAAAAAGTATTCAAAAAAACCATTCCAGTAGCTAGAACCAACCTTTTTTACTCTGAGTCACATATGACCTGGACGACAAGTGTTCAAAACATTTTTTTTTCTTTTCATTATGTTCGGAATGTTCAAATTATTATGCCAATGCCAAAGACGATCACAAAATTCTGATTTGGCAGGCTATTCTATCTATAAATTGAAAAAAGTGCACAAAATAAGCATCATTTTTTACATTTCAATTTTCATATTATTGTGTTCAGAAATGTTCAAATTAGTATTTCAATGCCAAAGATGGTAAAAAAAAAGTAAGATTTTGCAGCCTAATCTAGATGAAAATGAACAAAATTTCACAAAAGGGGGGGGGGCTTTTCTGAGCAAAATAAACAAATAAGCATTAATTTTTTTCTTTTAAATTTTCATATCATTGTGTTCAGAAATGTTGAAATTAGTATACTAGTCAAAAAAGTATTCAAAAAGACCATTCCAGTAGCTAGAACCAACCCTTTTATACAGGGAAATTTTTTTACAGGGTCTTAAACTTCATTTCAGGTCCTTTTAGACCCGAGGAGAATAGCAGGGTTAAAGTCCCTAAATTGATTTAAATCTGTAACAAAGGCTGAAGTTGTTGCTTCTTGCGAGGAAAAAAAAGTTCCTATATGAAGCAAAATCTCCAATATAGCTTAACGTGTTTGAATTAAACCAGGGTTTTATTGTTATTATTAATGAGACTGACTAGTGAACATTAGGAAAATGAAGGTTTTCCTAGTTTGGTAGCAGATAGCTGTAAAACACTGACACAGCACAGTAAATGTCTCCCGTTATTGTTGTGCTGTGCTTGTTGCATATTTCTGTTAGTTGGACAACCTCTTTACAAGCCAACTAACAGAAATATGCAACAAGCACAGCACAACAATAATAGGAGATTTTAACTACCCCGACATTAACTGGAAAACAAACTCAGCATCAAGTGGAAAGTCTGATAGATTTCTCACCAGTCTCGCTGATAACTTTCTAACCCAAAAAGTGGAACCAGGAACCAGAGGGACTGCAATACTCGACCTAATATTAACAAACAGGGAAGAAATGATAGATGGAATTGAAGAAGAAGGGACACTGGGTGAGAGTGACCATGTCATCCTCAAATTCAACATATTACAATCACCAACTGCTGTACCCAACACCACTAGAGTCCCAGACTTCAGTAACTTTAACAAGCTCAGAGCAAACCTGGAAAAAAAAAACCTGGAAGGAACTTCTAAAGGGAAAAACCACACAGGAAGCCTGGGAGGCCCTAAAAAACAGTATCATAGATGCCCAAAACAATACAATCCCCATGAAAAAGAAAAACAGGAAAACCAAAATGAAACCAGCTTGGCTAAACAAAGAACTCGCAGACAACATAAAAGAAAAAAAAACCAAATACAAAAAACGGAAAGAAGGACTCATAACCAAAGCAGAATATCAGCAAACAGCCAAAACCTGCAAACAAAAAATAAAAACAGCAAAGGCCCAACACGAACAATACCTTGCAACGAAAGTCAAAGACAACAAAAAAAGTTTCTTCCAGCACATAAACAACATCTCATCACCGGCTCAAGGTTGACTCAGCCTTCCATCCTTCCGAGGTGGGTAAAATGAGGACCCGGATTGTGGGGGCAGTAGCCTTGCTCTGTTAAAAAGCGCTATTGCTAACATGTTGTAAGCCGCCCTGAGTCTAAGGAGAAGGGCGGCATAAAAACCGAATAAATAAATAAATAAATAAAATAAACAAGAAGAAAATCAAGGAAACAGTCACTACACTAAAAAACGAAGACGGTATTGAAATCACAGACAACAGAGACAAAGCACAGCTGCTCAACACCTACTTTGCATCAGTCTTCACACAAAATGGAACCACCTACCAACCAACCTGCAAGTCTGCAACAAATAGCCCCGGAACCGAGCTCAACCTAGACAAAAACACAATAAGGGACTACTTGTGGGAACTCAACGAGTACAAATCACCAGGGCCACACGGACTTCACCCCAGAGTCCTAAAAGAACTGGCAGACACCATTGCGGAACCACTTCTCCTCATCTACCAAAAATCCTGGACCACTGGAGACCTTCCAGAAGACTGGAAACGAGCTGACGTAGTCCCCATCCACAAAAAAGGTAAAAACACTGACCCAGGCAACTACAGACCAATCAGTCTGACTTCTATACCTGGAAAAATACTGGAGAAAATAATTAAAAAACAACTTTGCCACTACCTAGAAACAAACAACATTATATTCAACAGCCAGCATGGGTTTGTCAGAAACAAATCATGCCAAACCAACCTCATATCATTTTTCAACACCATAACCAAATCAGTGGACCAACACAACGTAATAGACCTCATATACTTGGACTTCAGCAAAGCTTTTGATAAAGTTGACCACAACTTCCTAATCCACAAATTAGAAAAAAACGGGGTAGGTTACAACACATGCAGATGAATAAACAATTGGCTGTCCAACCGCACGCAACGAGTTGTCCTCAATGGTTCCAAATCCACATGGAAGAAGGTAGGCAGTGGGGGTACCACAGGGTTCCGTCCTGGGCCCTGTACTCTTCAATATTTTCATCAATGACCTGGACGTGGGAGTAGAAGGGGAACTAATCAAATTCACAGATGACACCAAGCTGGCAGGGGTAGCCAACACCCTAGAGGACAGGTTCAAAATACAGAAAGATCTAGACAGATTAACACTATGGGCCCACACTAACAACATTATGTTCAACGTCGACAAGAGCAAAGTCCTTCACCTTGGTAAAAAAAAAACCTAGACACACATACAGCCTGGGAGAAACCCCACTTAGCAGTAGTGACTGTGAAAGAGATCTTGGAGTCTTGGTGGATAATCAACTAAACATGAGCCAGCAATGTGCAACAGCGGTCAAAAAAGCCAATACTATCCTAAGCTGCATCAACAGGGGGATACACTCCAATACCAGGGAAGTATTAATACCACTCTACTATGCCCTGGTCAGACCACATCTGGAGTACTGCATCCAGTTCTGGTCACCACACTTCAAAAGAGACATTGAAACTCTGGAGAAGATGCAGAAAAGGGCAACTAAAATGATTACGGGACTTGAAACCAAGACTTACGAAGAGAGATTGTGGGAACTGGGCATGGATAGCCTAGAGAAAAGGAGGGGCAGAGGGGACGTGATAGCTGTATACAAGTATATGAGGGGTTGCCACAGAGAGGAGGGGGCCACTCTATTCTCCAGAGCACTAGAGGGCCGGACAAGGAACAATGGCTTGAAGCTGACCAAGGAGAGATTCAACCTAGAAGTAAGAAAGAACTTCCTGACTGTCAGAGCGATCAACCAGTGGAACAACCTGCCTGCGGAGGTTGTGAACTCCCCAACTCTGGACACTTTCAAGAGGAGATTGGACTGCCATTTGGATGGGATGCTTTAGGATTCCTGCTCAGGCAGGGGGTTGGACTTGATGACCTGCATGGTCCGTTTCAACTCTAACAATAAATACATAAATAAATAAAAAACACACTAAATTGGCCACCCTTGTGGTTTTCCTTGTTTTTTCAAACCAACATCTTGCTCATTACCTCATATTATTTTGGATTTTAAGTCCATCTAGAATTGTTTGAATGGGTATAAGGATATGAATATTTATTAAGGCTCTACAAATTCTTCAACAGAAGTTCTTAACAATACAGGGAACAAGTATAATATGAGTATCTCAATATTTCTGCTTTCTAAGATGCTCTTGGCTCTCTGTGCATGGAAATGCATTTTTCACAAAGCAAAAGGGATACGTGTTGTGACCCCAGCAACAGCAGGGAGCACAGCTGTAGACTTTCTAAAACAACGGGAAAGCTTACCTCACTGATTGGCTGCTGAGTAATGATAGCTTGTTATAATAAGAGTTGTAGGAGGGTTTACTCTCTCACTCCTTGTTTTAGCCTATATACATTGGGCTTGTTTTATGTGTTTTTTAAAAAAATATTTTTATTAATTTGCATACACAAACATAATAAACATAACATGTAACATTTAGTGGAGCTACAGTCACTCCGCAACACATCATTGTGTTAAAAAAGAAAAAAGGAGAAATCTTATTGTTATTTAACACCATCTACAGTGATCCCTCGAGTATCGCGAGGGTTACGTTCCAAGACCCCTCGCGATACTCGATTTTTCGCAATATAGTGGTGCGGAAGTAAAAACACCATCTGCGCATGCGCGCCCTTTTTTCCATGGCCGCGCATGCGCAGATGGTGTTTTTACTTCCGCACCTGGGAAGACCCAGGGAAGGTTCCTTCCGCCGCCCAGTAGCTGATCTGCTCGGCAGCGCCGCAGCAGCGAGGAGCCGAAGATTGGGGTTTCCCCGCCGCCCACGCAAAGGGGAAACCCCGATCTTCGGCTCCTCGCTGCTGCCGCGCCCACCGCTTGTCCGCCCGCTGCTTGTCCGCCCGCTGCTTGTCCGCCCGCCGCTTGTCCGCCCGCCGCTTGTCCGCCGCCTGCCTGCGGCTTGTCCGCCCGCCGCTTGTCCGCCGCCTGCCTGCCCGCCCGCCGCTTGTCCGCCCGCCGCTTGTCCGCCGCCTGCCCGCCCGCCCGCCGCTTGTCCACCCGCCGCTTGTCCGCCGCCTGCCTGCCCGCCTGCCCGCCACTTGTCCGCCCGCCGCTTGTCCGCCGCCTGCCTGCCCGCCTGCCCGCCGCTCGGTGCACGAGAGAGGGAAAGAGAAAAAAAGGGAGAGCAAGAGGGGGAGAGATAGAGAAAGAGAGGGAAAGAAAGAAAGAAAGAGATGAGAAAGGAAGGAAGAGAGTGAGAGAGAGGAAGAAAGAGAGAGAGAAGAGTGGAGTATTTTTTAATTAATATTTTCTGAAAAATCGCGATATAGCATTTCGCGAAGATCGAGATCGCGAAGATCGAGATCGCGAAGATCGAGGAATCACTGTATACGATATGTGAAAGTATCAATTATAACATAGTAAGTAAAAACACATCTAAAAATTTATAAAAAGATATATAGAAATTCTTGAATTATGAATTAAATTCAACTAAAATAAACAGGATAAGAGAAGAAAAAAAGGATTTTACATTAATATTGTAAATAATCACCCTCTAATACAGTATAACTACTAGTTTCAAATATATTCAAAGTAATATAACAGCAAACTTATCTCTTTTTCTTTATTTCCCACCACGTATATACCTTTTTCCAAACATCATAAAATTCTGTTTCTTCTTGATTATTTAACCGTCTCGTCATCATGTCGAGCTCAGCGCATTCTAGGACTTTCTTAAGTACAGTGATCCCTCGAGCCGAATCGGGATTTCCCCTTTGCGTGCGGGGAAATCCCGATTCGGCTCCTCGCTGCTGCTGCGCTACCGAGCAGATCAGCTGCTGGGCGGCCGAAGGAACCTTCCCTGGGTCTTCCCGGCCGCCCACGCAAAGGGGAAACCCCGGCTCCTCGCTGATGCCCGCCGCTCGCCCGCCCGCCAGCAAGAGGGGGAAGACCCAGGGAAGGTTCCTTCGGCCGCCCAGCAGCTGATCTGCTCGGTAGCGCAGCAGCAGCGAGGAGCCGAATCGGGTTTCCCCTTTGCGTGGGCGGCGGGGAACGCAAACTCCACCATCTACGCATGCGCGGCCATAGAAAAAAGGGCGCGCATGCGCAGATGGTGTTTTTACTTCCGCAACCCTACATCCCGAAAAATCGATTATCGCGAGGGGTCTTGGAACGGAACCCTCGCGATAATAGAGGGATCACTGTATATCTGTTTCTTTTGGAATCTCAGTTTCCTTCCATTTTTGAGCAAAAGCTATTCTAGCTGCTACTAATATATGAACTATTAAATAATATATATCTTTTTTATATTTATTATTTGATATACTTAATAAGAAAAATTCTGGTGTTTTCTTAATTTCTTGCTGCGTCATTTTGCTATTACCGTATATTTTTTCAGGCCAAAAATGGGCTGAAAAACCCGACCTCGGCTTATACTCGGGTCACTGAGGAGTCACCACAAGAGAGCGCCGCGCTGGAGTCCGGCAGGCATTGGTGGCTTGGGCGGGTGAGGGAGCTAGGGCAGGGAGGGCATTGCTGTCTGTGTAAATACGTAGTGCCATCTCTGACAGCCGGACACAGGGACTGGGCTGCAGAGGTCGCACTTTCCCACCCTCCGCGGCTCCAACTTTTAATTAGGAGAGAAGGGTGGCGCAGAGGAATGATGCCGGTGCCGACGAGGCACCTTTAAGGCAAATTCAAGAGTTCAGAAAAGGGAGGGGGGAGGCGATGGGAAGCTGGTGAGGTGGGGGTGGGGAGAAGACAAGCAGGAATCCACAGCTGCTTCAAAAACGGAGCCGCCTGACGAACTGGAGCCGGGTGAGACATTGATAGAAATGGCGGCGGGGCGGGGCCCTGCAGCTCGTCTCTCTCACTTCCTCACTTGCTTTCTTTCTTTTTAAAATATTTAAATACCGCTAAATCAATATGCTGTCAGCTCCTTCCTCTTCTCCTTTTTTGTTTTCTCCTGTTAGTTGCTGAAGTGTCCAGAGACAGGAGGCTAACAAGACGGTTCCTTTATTTCAGCTCTTTTAGACAAGTGACATTCAGCTGGAACGCGTCTGAGTTTAACAGAGAACAGACGCTCCTTTTATACTTTTGCGGCTCCTGCCAAAAGAGAACTGTCAGCGCCTGAGCCAATCAGGCGCGACTTCTATTTTTACACAGTTTACATAGAGACAGCGTTTTTTACATAGGAGCAACTATTTACATAGAATTCAACACCCCTCCCTCCTTAGTCAGAGACAAGTCAGTCAGCCAGCCATGTGACAAAGTCCTCCAATCGGCTTGGCCTACGCAGAGTCCTTTCTGACCTGCGCAGATCATTCGAGTCCTCGCTTTCAACGGTGGAGGTCGGTTCGCTAGTACCTCCACAGTGCGGCTGGGGCCGAGGCTGAGCTCCGGCCCACTGTGTTGAGTCGGCAGGCACAACACCGACCTCCGAGGACGAAGATGGCTCGACATCGCTGGAGGACCTTTCCCGTCTTGGTAAGTCCATTTGTATGTCCATTAAGATGGGTTGCACGTTAAAGTCTAGTAAGGGGGAAGAGTCTGTATTAGCGGTTTGTACAGGCGAGGCCTCAAGGCGCCTTTGTAAGTGATCGATGTGCCTTCTCCACATTCGGCCATCGTCCAATTTTACAACATAAGTTTTAGGGGCTGTTTGCTGTACAATTGTTCCCTTCATCCAATTTAACCCCCCATCAAAATTTTTTGCAAAAATACTTTGACCCAAGTACAATTGTCTTTCAGGATTTACATACATAGAATTATGAGTACAATACCTTGGGTGTAATCTATCCAGTGGGGATCTAAGTTTCTTTCCCATTAGAATTTCAGCAGGACTTTTGTGTGTGTGTGAGTTAGGGGTGATATGTTGTGTTAACAAAAATTGGTCCAGATGCTGTTGTACATCCCCAGGGCCTGACCTGCGCAATGCCTCTTTTGCCACCCGAACGTACCGTTCTGCCAACCCATTAGCCCATGGCGAGTAAGGCGAGATGAGAGCATGTCAGACCCCCAAGTTATCCAAGAACAACTCAAATTGTCTGGCTGTCAATTGGGGCTCATTGTCTGACACTAAGATGTCAGGACAGCCATGGGTGGCAAACAAATGGCGCAGAACCTTAATGGTAGCACTAGTGGTTATATTATTCATTGCAATAATTTCAACCCACCTTGAAAACGCATCTACCACTATCAAGAAATATTGAGACCCCACTGGCCCAGCAAAATCAATATGGACCCTGGACAAAGGCCCTGCAGGTTGCTCCCACTCAACTGGAGCTGTTTTGGGGGGATTTGGCTGTGACTCTTGGCATGGATCACACTTGGCTACCCACCTTTCAATGTCTGCATCCAGACCAGGCCACCATAAGTGCCCCCTAGCTAAACCCTTCATCCTTACAATACCAGGATGGCCCATATGTAACATAGTGAGTACTTTAGTCCTTAGACTTTCAGGAATGATTACTCTATCACCCCACAACAGACAACCCTTTACATACGACAGTTCCAGTCTTTTGTTTTTAAACTCAATTAAGTTTGCTTCTAAAGAGTCGTTATGCCACCCCTTGAGTACACAATTTACCACCTTTTGTAAAATCTGATCTTGCTGAGTGTGGTCAGCAACTTCTTTTGCTGTAGTTAGTGGGTTGTCCTCAAGCTCTAGAATTAAAACATCAGCAGTTGGGGCTGGGTCCTCAACTATTTCTGCCATAGGGCACCTACTTAAACCATCTGTGTGGTTGATGGCTTTCCCTCCTTTATGTATAAGCTCATACTGGTAACCTGAAAGAAACAATGCCCATCTGATTAGTCTAGGCGACATAAAAGGAGGTGTTGGTTTGTTAGGGGCTAGCAGGCCTAGCAAGGGTTTGTGGTCAGTGACTAGCTCAAATTTCCTGCCAAAAAAGGTAGTTATGAAACTTTTTTACCCCAGCCACTATAGCTAGAGCCTCTTTATCTAGCTGGCTGTAATTTCTCTCGGTACTAGTCATTGTCCTGGAAAAGAAAGCAATTGGGGCTTCTGTGTTGTTTGGCAAGACATGTGCCAAGACTCCCCCGACCCCATACGGGGACGCATCGCACGTAAGCCTAACGGGTAGCAAAGTGCTATACTGAACTACCACATTTTTGGAAGTTAACAACTGCTTTATTTGCGAAAAGGCTTCGTGCTCAGTTCTCCCCCATGTCCAAGGAGTTCCCTTCTGAAGCAGCCGGTGTAGAGGCTCTGCTGCTGTTGCCTTCTGCTTTAAAAAAACAGAGTAAAAATTTAGAAGGCCTAAAAATGCCTGTAATTCTGTCTTATTCTGTGGCTCTGGGGCTTCTCTTATGGCTCTTAATTTTTCAGTAGTTGGGTGGATGCCTTCGCCATCAATCCTATACCCTAAGAATTCCATACTGCTAGTTCCCCAAACGCACCTGTCTGGTTTGATTCTTAGACCTTTAGCTTGTAGTCTATGTAATACCTCCCTTATTCTCTGGTTAAGTTGGGATTGGTTTTCCCCTGAAATTAATATGTCATCAAAATAGGGAATAGTGCCCTTAATTCCTGACAATAAGCGTTCCATTATGCTTTGAAAAATCCCAGGGGCTATGCTTACCCCAAATTGCAATCTGGTACATTTAACCCTGCTGTTCTGTTCGGGTCGTATGCGACCCGAAGCCAAGTTTGAGTCCCTGTAAAAAATTTTTCCCTGCATATCTGAAACTTGAAATTTCATGACTTTTCATCATTTCAGGGGTTCTCTCTATGAGAATTTTTTTTGGGGGGTGGGGGGCTTAGTTTTTGCTGGGCAAAAAAAGTTACAAATCTTCTGTTCCCGGGTCACCCTGACCCGGACCGAAAACTCTTCATTTGCAGTGCTTATGTTTGGCCTTTTTGAAAGCTTTTTTCACTTGGAAAGTAGTCTGAACATTTCTGCACACAATGATATGAAAATTGAAATGAAAAAAGTAAATCTTATTGGTTTATTTTGCGGATATAATGCACGCCCCCCCCCGTTTTTGTGAATTTTTTTTCAATTTATGGATAGTTTTGCTTGCAAAATGCATTCTATTTTACTAAAGTTGGTGTGGGATTGGTAGCTTGAACATTTATGAATATAAGAAAAATATAAAGGAACTGAAAAAAACGATTCTTATTGGTTTTTTAATATCAGAAATAAGGCCTCCCCCCCCCCTCGGCTGCTTGCAACCATTTTCACTTTTTATTTTTTTATGCTCCAAATCCGAAATATTCTTTAAAATCTTAGGCATTCATTTACTCAATTTAACAATGCTGATCATCAAAAAATATTTTTGGGGTGGTGGCTAATTGTTTTCTGGGCAAAAAAAAATCATAACTTCGAGTCTGTTTCTGTTCGTATATGACCGGACCAAAAATAATTTTTTTAGGTACTTGAATTTGATCTTTTTGAAAACTTTTTCAACTGGAAAACTAGTTTGAACATTTATGAACATAATGATATGAAAATTGAACTGGAAAAATTGAGACTTATATTTTTATTTTGATCAAAAAGCCCCTCCCCCCATCCTTTTTAAATTTCGTGACAATTTCTATTTTTTAAGGCTACAAATCCCTAAGGAATTTTCCCCCAAAAGGTTTGATATACTAAATTGAACATTTCTGAATATAAGAAAAATATAAATGAACTGAAAAAAATGGTTCTTATTGGTTTATTTTTGCCACAAAAGGGCCACCCCCCACCCCCGGCCTTGCTATGTGCCATTATTGTCACTGTTTGTACATATTTGTCTAGAAATATTTGGAATATCCTTTTGAAAATCAACCACAACACATGGGGTAATAAAGGGAGACGGAGGAGGAGGGAGGATCAGGGTGGGAGGGAGATCCAGCCAGCGAGCCAGCCAGCAAGCTAAAGGGGGGGGGGGGCGGCATGAACTCTCTCCAGGCTTCTAAAAACTTGTCAAGTTTAAAGATCCCTGGGTTAGAGTTAAAAAGGCCAGAGTCTTCAAATCTGAAAAGATTAAGGCTTGTGGACTTCAACTCCTACTCCTGAAGTAGCATGGCTGGGGCAGGAATTCTGGGGGTTGAAGTCCACTAGTCTTAAAACTGTCAATTTTAAAGAGCCCTGGGTTAGGGTTACAAATGCAAGAGTCTTAAAACCTGAAAAGATTAAGGCTTGTGGACTTCAACTCCTACTCCTGAAGTAGCATGGCTGGGGCAGGAATTCTGGGAGTTGAAGTCCACTAGTCTTAAAACTGTCAAGTTTAAAGAGCCCTGGGTTAGGGTTAAAAATGCAAGAGTCTTCAAACCTGAAAAGATTAATGCTTGTGGACTTCAACTCCTACTCCTGAAGTAGCATGGCTGGGGCAGGAATTCTGGGAGTTGAAGTCCACTAGTCTTAAAACTGTCAAGTTTAAAGAGCCCTGGGTTAGGGTTAGAAATGCAAGAGTCTTCAAACCTGAAAAGATTAAGGCTTGTGGACTTCAACTCCCACTCCTGTGATAGCATGGCTGGGGCAGGAGTTCTGGGAGTTGAAATCCACTACTCTTAAAACTGTCAAGTTTAAAGAGCCCTGAGTTAGGTTTAGAAATAGGTTTTAGCTTGGTTGCTAAGTGAGCTACTTTTTTATTTTTTAATTTATTGTTATTACCAGATTGCTTTTGTTTACCCTCTTTTAAATTTACAGAGCTAGTTTACTGGTTTTCTTTAAAATAAATATTCTAAAACATTTAATCTACTGATTTCTCAATTAATGTAATTTTATTGGTTTCCATTTTTATAAGTTACCAGTAGCCACTGCATTTTCTAACCTCGGCTTATACTCGGGTCAATAAGTTTTCCCAGTTTTTGTGGCAAAACTGGTGCCTCGGCTTATACTCGGGTCGGCTTATACTCGAGTATATACGGTAGATTCCAATATTATTTTGCTTTTGAGCATGTCCACCAGGTATGGTAATAAGTACCTATTTCTATTTTGCATTTCCAACAGTTAGGTGATTTAGCTTGGAAAATTTTTGAAATTCTATTTGGCGGCAGGTGCCATCTGTAAAACATCTTAATTTGATTTTCTTTAAAGGAAGTTGACTTCGTTATTTTCCAATTATATGTCCATACCTTTTCCCAAGTATTTAGGTCTATCTCTTTGTTTAAATTTCTACACCAACTAACCATGTTATCCTTTAATATCCATTCTATATTTTTGCAGTTAATTAAGAATGTATATGTTTTTCCAATCAGTTTTCTTTGATTTGTTGTTAATAATTTACCTAAAATATTGTTATCCTTTCTAAGTACAGTATATATGTTATTTTGTCTTTGTAAAACCTAGACTTAATCTGCACATATTGCCACCAATCTATAACAATTCCTGTCTCCAACAGGTCCTCATTTATTTTTAAATTCTACTGATTATCTACTAGGTCCTTGTATTTCCAAATCTTAGCCTCTTGTATTAGGTTTAGGTGGCTTATGGCCTCGATCGGAGATATCCATTCTGGCAGAACTAAAAAGTAATCTTTCTTTATATCAATTCAAACATCTATAAGTGCCTTTCTGATTATACGTCTCTTAAAGTAGGAATGCCCTTTATACTTTTCATACCATATAAAAGCATGCCATCTCAACATTAAATCGTGGCCTTCTAGATTTAATAATCTTCTGTTTTGTAAAGTAAGCCACTCTTTAGTGCAAGTTAATGTTGCAGCTTGATAATATAGCTTCCAGTTCGGGAAGGCAAGGGCTCATCTTTCTTTTATATCTTCTAATGCACACTGCTTTATTCTAGCTTTTTTATCTTGCCATATAAATTTTTTTGTTATTCTCGTTAATTCTTTAAAAAATTCTTTTCCTGGGTTTATCGGGATTACTTGAAATAAGAACAGAACTTTAGGTAATATGTTCATCTTGATTGTGGAAATTCTACCTAGCAATGATAATTGCAAGTTATTCCAAGTTGCTAAGTCATTTTTAATTTGTTTTAAAAGTTTGATATAATTGTCCTCTTTTAATGACAGCTTTAAGAACGTGCTGGAGGGAGCCTGCTGGTGTCAGTTGTAAAGCCGGGGGATGCCTGAAATGCCCGAAAACACCGGGGCACTTGGGACGGTGGTCGGTGGGAGTGGTTGCTGTCTTAGGGGCAGCACCCGGCAGAGACTTTAAGAATGTGCTGGAGGGAGCCTGCTGGTGTCAGCTGCAAAGCTGGGGGACGCCTGAAACGCCCGAAAACACCGAGGCACTTGGGGCGGTGGCCGGTGGGAGTGGTTGCTGTCTTGGGGGCAGCGCCCGGCAGAGGCTTTAAGAATGTGGTAGAGGGAGCCTGCTGGCGTCGGCTACAAAAGCCGGAAGACACTCCAGAGGAGGTTGCTGGCATCTATTTAAAACCTAGGACACCAGAGAATGACATTGGGGCATTCGGAATAACCAATATGCCAGAGCAACCCTCCTTGTTAGGGCTCCTGTTAGGGCTGCTGCGACTCCTGGGATGTGGAAACTTAATGGTTCTTGGACTTGGCCATTTAACCCCCACTGTTGTGGTGACCATGGATAATGGTCAGGAAAGCAAGGGCAAGAGACTGTCTTTTCTTTTCAGACTGAACAATATTTTTCATCAGACTATAATCTCTGACACAAACTACAAGAACTCCCATAGAAGACATTTTTAAGTTTCAGTCTCATGTGCCTTTTTGTACAGATATTACCTAACAATTTATATTGGATCTTACTTCTTTTAAAATAATTATTTTAGATATATTGCTAAGGTTATTTATTGTAGGGGTCGGAAGGGGAGTGGAGAATGACTGATTACAGTGATCCCTCGATTAGCACGGTCTCGATTAGTGCAAAACGCTACAACACGGTTTTTCAAAAAATATTAATTAAAAAATACTCCACGGTTTTTTTTGCTATACCACGGTTTTTCCCACCCGATGACGTCATACGTCATCACCAAGAGTCACTTCTCTGTCTCTTTCTCTTTCTTTCCTGTCATTCTCTGCTTCAATCATTTTCTTATTTCTCTTTTTTTCTCCACTTTTTTCTATCATTTCTCTCTCTCTTTCTCTCCCTGTTGCCGGCGTGGTATATGAGAGAGAAAGAGAGAGGCAGAGGTCGGGCGCATTACCGGGAGGTGGAGGCGGCGTGGGGACGCTGGGTGCCGGGGACACCGAGGAGGGGGTGGACATGGCCTCTCAGCTGCAGAGCCGAACAAGGGCGGAGGCAACGGCGGAGTCTGGCGCTGGGGCCATGCGGGGCCGCTCATCCAGGGGGGCGTGGACTGGCAAGTCGCCCTCCTTTCTCTCTCTTTCTCTCTCTTATACCACACCGGTAACAGGGAGAGAAAGAGAGAGAGCGGAGGGCACCTTGCCGGTCCACGCCCCCCTAGATGAGCGGCTCCGCATGGCCCCAGCGCCGCCCAGGCAAAGGGGAAACCCCAAGATCGCTTGCCGCTTGCCGCTTGCCGTATTGCAGCGAAGGAGGCGAAGCAAGGCTCCAAGCTGCAATACGGCAAGCGGCAAGCGGCAAGCGATCTTGGGGTTTCCCCTTTGCCTGGGCGGCGGGAAGACCAAGGGAAGGTTCCTTCAGCCGCCCAACACCTGATCCGCTCCGCAGCGCGGCAGCAGCGAGGAGCCGAAGATGGGGTTTCCCCTTTGCCTGGGCAACGGGGAAACCCCATCTTCGGCTCCTCGCTGCTTCCGCGCTGCGGAGCAGATCAGCTGTTGGGCGGCCGAAGGAACCTTCCCTTGGTCTTCCCCGCCGCCCACACGCAAACTCCACCATCTGCGCATGTGCGGCCATGAAAAAAATGGCGCGCATGCGCAGATGGTGTTTTTTACTTCCGCACCACTATAACGCGGAAATCGATTAGCGCGGGAGGTCTTGGAACGTAACCCCCGCGCTAATCGAGGGATCACTGTATGTGTATGTTAAATGATAGTGAGTGTGATTGTGAAGGGACACTATTTATGGATAATATAACCTTTGTTTTTTTAATTTTTTAATTTATTAAGGTGATCAATCTTAAGACAAATGGAGAGGATGTCTGGACTAACTGACTATTACATCATTGTCTCAGATTAATTTTAACATCTAACCAGTTAACCATTTTAATTTTAATTTTATATTTTTATATCTTATATTTTTAATTAATTCATTGTGGGGTAATTTTAGGGATGGATGTTTGGGATTGGATGGAAGGAATGTATGAACTGAATGGGAATGATATGCATGAATTTTTTGGTCCACCTGACGCTGGAGAGGCAGGAGGGGAGGGGGCACCCATTTCTCAGGTGGCAGAGGGTCAGAACATTCCGGTCCTGCTGGGGAGAGGCAGATATGGCGGAGCCATGAAACTAGCCATTCCAGGGGAAGGAGGGATCGCTGCTTAACAGCGATCCCTTGTTCTGGTTCCGTGAGCTCAACCCAGGGTGCTGGTGATGAATGTAATTCTGGCCCTGGGCTCAGGTTGCTGCTACTCAATGCCATGTCAGTGGTAAATAAAGCTCTCCTCATCCGGGATTTGATCCTGAATGAGGAGGCCGACCTGGCATGCGTGACTGAGACCTGGCTGGCCCCAGAGGGAGGAGTTCCTCTCTCTGAAATTTGCCCAGCTGGGTTTCAGGTATGGCATCAACCGCGACCCCAGGAAGGGGGGGAGGAGTGGCTATTATAGCTAGGGAGAACCTGTGCCTACGTAGACTCATTGCTCCAGAGATTGCGGGTTGTGAGTCCCTCCTTGTGAAGTTGGACTTAGGGGTTCAGGTGGGCTTGTTGCTCATGTACCTGCCTCCCAGCTGCGTGTCAACAGCCCTGCCTGTGCTGCTCGAGGAGGTAGCCGGGCTGGCAGTGGGATTCCCCAGACTTACAGTCTTGGGGGATTTTAACCTGCCATCACTCGGCAAAACCTCTGGGTTAGCGCAGGAGCTCATGGCCACTATGACAGCCATGGACCTGACTCAAGTAGTACTCACGAGGGGGGGCACGCACCCGACATGGTATTCCTCTCTGAGCAACTGAGTAATGGTCTGAGACTAAGGGGCTTAGAAGTGTTGCCTTTATCATGGTCAGACCATTTTCTATTACGCCTTGACTTCCTGGCCCCAATCCTTCCCCGCAGGGAGGCGGAACCGATTAGACAGTTCCACCCCAGATGCCTGATCAACCCAGAGGGCTTTCAGAGGGCGCTTGGGGTTATTCCAGATGCACTCGTCCACAGTTCGGCGGAGTCTCTTGCTGAGGCCTGGAACAAGGCTGCAGCGGAGGCTCTTGACCGTTGTGACCTCTCCGCGGCACTAGACCCCGTAGAGCTCCATGATTCAACGAGGAGCTCCGGGAGTTGAAACGCCAGAAGAGACGTCTAGAGAAGCGATGGAGAAAGAGTAAGTCCGAATCCGATCGAACACTTGTAAGAGCTCATATTAAGACTTACAAAGTGGCGCTCAAGGCGGCAAGATGCGCGTATCATACCGCCTTGATTGCATCAGTGGAATCCCGCCCGGCCGCTCTATTTAGGGTGACCCGCTCCCTTCTTAACCAGGAGGGAGTTGGGGAGCCCTTGCAGAGCAGTGCCGAGGATTTTAACACGTTTTTCGCTGATAAAATTGCTCGGATCCGGGCGGACTTCGACTCCAATTGAATAACAAAGTTGACTGACAACGAGTCAGTCGAGGTGACTGGGGCACATACTTGTCCCCCTGTCTGGGAAGAGTTTGATCTGGTGACACCTGATGAAGTGGACAAGGCCATTGGAGCTGTGAATTCTGCCACCTGCTTACTGGATCTATGTCCCTCCTGGCTGGTTTTGGCCAACAGGGAGGTGACACGGAGCTGGGTCCACGAGATTGTCAACGCCTCCTTGGGGAGGGGGGTCCTTTCCGGCTCCTTATAAGGAGGCACTTGTGCGCCCCCTCCTCAAGAAGCCTTCCCTGGACCCAGCCGTGCTTAATGACTACCGTCCAGTCTCCAACCTTCCCTTTATGGGGAAGGTTGTCGAGAAGGTGGTGGCGCGCCAACTCCAGCGGTCCTTGGAAGAAGATGATTATCTAGGTCCCCAGCAGTCTGGATTCAGGCCCGGCTACAGCATGGAAACTGCTTTGGTCGCGTTGATGGATGATCTCTGGCGGGCCTGGGACAGGGGCTTGTCCTCTGTCCTGGTTCTTCTTGACCTCTCAGCGGCTTTCGATACCATCGACCATGGTATCCTTTTGCGCCGGCTGGAGGGGTTGGGAGGCACTGTTCTCCAGTGGTTCTCCTCCTACCACTCTGGTTGGTCGAAGTCGGTATTAGTCGGGGGTCAGAGGTCGACCTCGAGGTTACTCCCTTGTGGGGTGCCTCAGGGGTCGGTCCTCTCCCCCCTGCTATTCAATATCTACAGTAGAACCTCGACTTACGAATTTAATTGGTGCCGGAAGGAGGCTCGTAAGTTGAAAAGCTCGTATGACGAAACATTGTTTCCCATAGGAAACAATGGAAAAGCGATTAATGCATGCAAGCCCAAAAAGCAGCCGCAGCGGAGGCCAAATCTCGCTCCGGGCTGTGCCCCCTCCGAGCGCTCGCCGCCTGTCCCTGTCAGCGGCCCAGCCACTTTCACCCATCTTCGCGGAGCTGCTTGTTGACGGCGCGGATGAGGTCCAGGGCGGGCTTCTTGCTACTCAGGCTGCGGGCCAGCTCCCGGTGCCGCTTCTTCTCCCCTTCAAGGTCGCCCAGCAGCGGCTGGAAGCACCGCTTCTTGCAGCGGGCCGTGTTGGTCTGGGCGACGGCGGGCTCCTTGGGCAGGTGAGGCTGGAAGCGGCCCCGGGAGGCGGTGGAGACGCGAGCCAGGGCGGCGACGCGGCTCATCTCGGCTCGGTCTTGGTGGCCCGTCGGGTGGAGGTCGGCGGCCGGGCGGCTCCGCTGGGTGCGCGCCAGGTTCTTCAGGCGGTTGAGCTCGTTGCGCGCCACCCGCTCGCGGTTCTCGTGGCACCGCTTGGCGAACTGGTCCTCCATGGGGTCCGCCGAGTCGGGCACTTCCATGAGCCACTCGCGGGAGGGGTCGCCGCCGGCTCGGCGGTAACCCCAGCGCCGCTTCCACTCTTGGGCGGCTTCGTCCCAGACAAGCGTGCCGTGCTTCTTGCGAGTCGGCTGCATGCCCTTGAGGCGCGCGAACTGCTCCCACTTGGTGAGCGGCCGAGGTTTGGGCAGCGGCTTCTCCCTGGGCAGGTGCGTCGAGGGCTCGGAGGAGCCCCATCCCAGGCAGAGCAGCCTGAGGGGTCCGGTGCGGCGCTGCCTCCTCCTGCGCCCCACCCCCGCTCAGCAATCAGCCCGGCGGCATTGCTGGCGTTCCAGGCGGACCGCCCGGCATAAGCGGCGCTTTCGTGCCTCTCGGGCCGGGCAGACAAGAGGTGCGGCGCTCCCAAGGGGAAGGGAGAAGGTGGCGGCTCAAGCCCTTCCCTGTGCGCCCCTCCGGAGGAGCCCCTCTGGCGGTTGTGCGGGCGGGTGAAGGTGGCTGGGCCGCTGACAGGGACAGGCGGTGAGCGCTCGTATCCCAAATTTGGGCTCGTAAGTAGAACAGAAATATCCCTCCCCTCCTAGCTCGCATCTGGAAATGCTCGTATATAGAGCACCTCGTATGTCGAGGTTCTACTGTACATGAAACCGCTGGGTGAGATCATCCAGGGGCATGGGGTGAGGTATCATCAGTATACGGATGATACCCAGTTATACATTTCCACCCCATGTTTAGTCAACGAAGCAGTGGAAGTGATGTGCCGGTGCCTGGAGGCTGTTGGGGTCTGGATGGGTGTCAACAGACTCAAACTCAACCCGGATAAGACAGAGTGGCTGTGGGTTCTGCCTCCCAGGGACAATTCCATTTGTCCGTCCATAATCCTGGGGGGGAATTATTGACCCCCTCAGAGAGGGTCCACAACTTGGGCGTCCTCCTCGATCCACAGCTCACATTAGAGAAACATCTTTCAGCTGTGGCGAGGGGAGCGTTTGCCCAGGTTCGCCTGGTGCAGCAGTTGCGGCCATATATGGAGCGGGACTCACTGCTCACAGTCACTCATGCCCTCATCACCTCAAGGTTCGACTACTGTAATGCTCTCTACATGGGGCTACCTTTGAAAAGTGTTCGGAAACTTCAGATCGTGCAAAATGCAGCTGTAAGAGCAATCATGGGCTTCCCAAGGTATGCCCATGTTACACCAACACTCCGCAGTCTGCATTGGTTGCCAATCAATTTCCGGTCACAATTCAAAGTGTTGGTTATGACCTATAAACCCCTTCATGGCATCGGACCAGAATATCTCCGGGACCGCCTTCTGCTGCACGAATCCCAGCGACCGGTTAGGTCCCACAGAGTTGGCCTTCTCCGGGTCCCGTCGACTAAACAATGTCATTTGGCGGGACCCAGGAGAAGAGCCTTCTCTGTGGCAGCCCCGACCCTCTGGAACTAGCTCCCCCTGGAGATCAGAACTGCCCCCACCCTCCTTGCCTTTCGTAAAGTTCTTAAGACCCATCTCTGCCGTCAGGCATGGGAGAACTGAGACATCTCCCCCGGGCCTATACAGTTTATACATGGTATGTTTTTGTGTATGCTTGCTTTTAATAATGGGTTTTTTAGTGATTTTTAAATTATTAGATTTGTTCTTACATTGTCTTTTTTATTGTTGTGAGCCGCCCCGAGGCTACGGAGAGGGGTGGCATACAAATCTAATTAATAATAATAATAATAATAATAATAATAATAATAATAATAATAATAATGGATTTTGCAGTTATCCAAATACCTAAATATTTTTCTTGGTTATTTTCATATTTGATTTTGTTTCTAATGGCTTTATCTGGGAATCTGTCATGTTTTTAGTTAATATTTGTGTCTTGTTTTTATTAATTTTCAAGCCGGCTATTCTCCCATATTCTTCTAATAAATCTATTAACTTTGAAATAGAGATTGTTAGGTCTTCTAAAATGAATGTTTCTTTTTTAATTTCCAAGCCTTTTATATTTTTTTCTTTTCTTACCTTTATCAATAAGGTTTCTAGTGTTAAAGTAAATAATAATGGAGAGATATGGCAGCCTTGTCTGACTCCTCTTTGTATCTCAAACTTTTCTGTTTGGTCGTTATTAAGAATAATTTTAGCTGTTTGAGTAGAGTATATAGCGTCGATTATGTTAAAAAATTTAGTTCCAAAATTCATTTTATTAAGTTGTAATTTCATAAAAGACCAGTCAACATTATAGAATGCTTTTTTTGCGTCTAAAAATATTAATGCCATTTGCTTTTCTGGGTGTTGTTCAAAATATTCTAATGTATTTATAATTGTCCTCAAATTATTTTTAATCTGTCTGTCTGGCAAAAAACCATTTTGGTCTTCGTGTATTATTCGAGTCATGATGTTTTTTAATCTGAAAGCAAATATTGAAACAAAAATTTTATAATCCACATTCAGTATTAAAATTGGTCTATAGTTTTGAATTTTTTCTTTTTCTATGTCAGGTTTGTGTATGAAAGTTATTAGGGCTTCAGACCATGTTTTGGGAATTTTACCATCTAGAATTATATTATTCAAAATCTCTAACATATTTGTTATAAGTATATTACTATTTAACTTGTAAAATTCCGCCGATATAGCGTCAGGGCCGGTGGCTTTATTATTTTTTTGACTTTGGAGTATTTGCTGTAATTCAGTCATAGTAAATGGAGCATTAAGTTTCTGTTGTTCTTCTGTTCAGGAAGGTAAATCTGTTGAACTTAAAAAGTCAAAGGCCTTATCTTCATTTATATCTTCTTTTTGGTATAAATTTTTATAAAATTCTAACGCTATCTCCTTTTTTTCAATGGTTCCGTGTTTAAGTACATCTGTACTATCTTCTAATTTCTTTATTATTCTAGCCTCTTTTTGGTTTCTTAATTTAAATGCTAGCCAGTGGCCTGGTTTGTTAGCATGTTCAAAGTATTCCTGTTTGGCCTGTGTAATTTTTTCTGCTAACTGTTCTTGTTCTATTAAGTTTATTTTATGTTTAAGTAACTCCCTTTTCTTTTTATTCTCGTCTTCACACTGACTACTTTGTGATGGTATTTCTAGAACTTTTAATTCTGCCTCTAATTTTTGAAGTTGGTTTTTTTTGTCTTTGTTCTTTTTTGCGGTATAAGATATTGTCAGGCCGCGTATGTATGCTTTGGTTGTATCCCGTAAATTTTGTGGTGAAGTATCTGTGTTATTATTTATATTTTAAAAAATTCTAATTCTTTTTCTATCCAGTCGTTATATTGGGGATCTCGCAAAATATTTCTATTCATTCGCCAATACCTCTGTTTTTTGTTTCCCTTCCAAATAATTGTTAATGGATTGTGGTCTGCCCAATTATTTTGGTGGCTGTGAGCCGTGTCGGGAGGCTGGAGATGGAGCTCCATCCCCAGACCTCTGTTTTTTCCCTGGTGGTCGCGACCCAGCGATTTGATCAGACCTGGAGAGTCCGATCCAGAACAGGGAGCTTCTGTGCACTGGAGGGGGTATTCGCCGCTGCCCGCAAGTGTAGGATTGCCCCACAGCGCTAGCTGCAAAGATCCGGGGCCCAGATACCACCGACACCCGGCCATAGCGGCACCTCCACGCAAGAGGAAGAACAAAGAAAATAACCTGTAGAAGTCCAAAAGAGTACTTGAAATAATAGAAAGAACAGAGAAGAACGAAGGTAAAGTGATTTTATTCCCGGAAACAAAACTCAAATATAGAAATAATAAATTTAAATAAGGTGAAGAAGAAGCAAAAAAAAACTTGCCAGTGTGAGTGGATTCTAATAAGCCAGAACGGTCTATTTGACCCGGACTGCAAATTGACCATTTTAGGTACTTATATTTGGTCTTTTTGAAAGCTTTTTTCACCTGGAAACAAGTTTGAACATTTCTGCACACAATGGAATGAAAATTGAACTGAAAAAAGTAATCCTTATTGGTTTATTTTGCGCATAAATGTGCCTCCCCCCTGTTTTTGTGGATTTTGTGGATTTTACTAAAGTTGGTGTGGGATTGGTAGCTTGAACATTTCTGAACATAATGATATGAAAATTGAACTGGAAAAATTGATGCATATTCATTTATTTTGCAAATAAATGTCTCTCCCACCCTATTTCAATTGATATAAAAATTATGCTGTTAATTTCAAACTTACATACTTGGTTTTAGTAAAATGGATTTCTTTCATAAAATTAGTTGTCTGGCTACAATATGCTTGCTTTTCAAAAGGATATTCCAAATATTTCTAGCCAAATATATATAAAAAGTGAAAATAATGGCACACAGCAAGGCGGGGGGGGGGGTTGGCCCTTTTGTGGCAAAAATAAACCAATAAGAATCATTTTTTTCAGTTCATTTCTATTTTTCTTATGTTTAGGATTGTTCAATTTAGTATATCAAAACTTTTGGGGGAATATTCCTTAGAGATTTGTAGCCTAAAAAAATATAAATTGACAAAAAATTCAGAAAACATGGGGGGAGGGGATTTTTGATCAAAATAAAAATATAAGCCTCAATTTTTTCAGTTCAATTTTCATATCATTATGTTCATAAATGTTCAAACTAGTTTTCCAGTGGAAAAAGTTTTCAAAAAGACCAAATTCAAGTACCTAAAAAAAATCATTTTGGTCCGGGTCTATACGACCCGAACAGAGTCAACGTGATTATTTTTTTTGCCCAGAAAAATTTTTTTCCCCCACAAATGTTTTTGATGATCAGCCATGTTAAAATGAGTAAATTAATGCATAAGATATTAAAAATATTTCGGATTTGAAGCCTGCGTAAATATAAAGTGAAAATGTTTGCAAGCAGCCAAGGGGGGGGGGGCTTATTTATGATTGTAAACAACCAATAAGAAACATTTCTTTCAGTTCATTTATATTTTTCTTATATTCAGAAATGTTCAAACTACCACTCCCACACCAACTTTAGTAAAATTGAACACATTTTGCAAGCAAAACTATCCATAAATTGAAAAATATTTCACAAAAACGGGGGGGGGCACGCATTCTATCAGCAAAATAAACCAATAAGAATTACTTTTTTCATTTCAATTTTCATATCATTGTGTGCAGATGTGTTCAGACTACTTTCCAAGTGAAAAAAGTATTCAAATTGACTAAACATAAGCACTTCAAATGAAGAGTTTTCGGTCCGGGTCAGGGTGAGCCGGGAACAGAAGAAGTGTGACTTTTTGTTTTTCAGCAAGAAAGAACCCCCCCCCCCAAAAAAAAATTATCCTAGAGAGAACCCCTGAAATGATGAAAAGTCATGAAATTTCAAGTTTCAGATATGCAGGGAAATTTTTTTACAGGGACTCAAACTTGGCTTCTGGTCACATACGACCCTAACTGAACAGCAGGGTTTAATTTTATTCCTGGAAGGTTACCTAATAAACTGGAACTGAGGGGATAAGAACTGTATTTAAATTGAATTTTATCTCAGCAATCAAACAGAATTACTCAAATTTAAAACAACTGGGTTTTTTTTCTTTTTGCCTACTTTTGGAACAGAACTTGCATGGCGTATTTGCATTATTAGGAGCAGCTAAATAACACACAAGATGGAGGATTAACATTTTATAAGGACAAAAGCGTTGATTTTGATTTGCCAAATTCTCTTTTTTTTTTTTTACTAATTTTAAACGATCCTCAGTCTTCTTTTTGGATTTTACCTGACTTTTTATCTTTCACTTGGATTACTATTTGAACCATTTGGCCTTTCCTAATTGAGCTAATGGGATTTTTTTTTCTTCCTGGAATAATAAGGACACCTTAGTTACTTTAGTACTGGATTTGAATTATTAAATGAAATTTGGGTATTGATTTATTTCTAATTTACTTTTAATTTGGACACCTGGTTATTGACTTATTTTTAAAAGGGAAAAAAACGGGGGGGGGGGAAACAATAAAACTGAACTGCCTTAGTCCAATTACAAGACGAACAATTTATGAACTTTTTGGACTTCAATCATTAACTATTTAACCATTTTTTTTACTTTCTAACATTTTTTTTAATGTGTTTTATTGCTGCAATAAAGTGAGAATCTTCTACCTCTGAGTTTGTCCAGTATATAATACTGGCGACGAAGGTGATTGTTGACCTGTGCATGTGGCCAATTGATCCTTCTGCTGCTCTTCATTGTTGGTAACCACTCCTCCCTTCAGCTCTTTCCAAACGCTGTCGGCTTTACAGGACGTTTCACTCAATTGAGCCATATCCTAGTTATTTTCCAGCTGGCTGTTTAAGTTGCTGCTGCCTGCCTTTCTGTAATTAGCTAGATTTCTCTGCTTGTTCCTAATTGGACTTGGACTTAATTCTGTTCTACTTGGCCACCTGCTAGCCAACACCATGTCTTGTACCAACTTTTTAATTTTTAACCATTTGCTTCAGGTGAGGAGACCTGGGACACTTATCTCCAGCGCTTTGAGGTTTACCTTCGGGTTGCCTCCGGACAGGAAGAGTACTTGTTTTTTGAATGCCTGTGGTCACGCGATGTTTTCAACAGCTCATGCGCTTGTGGCCCCTGAAGTAGTCTACGAAATTCCGTGGATGGAATTGCAGGCTAAACTTTGTGCTTATTATGTGCCAGCACCTTCCATAATTGCCCGCCGATTTGCATTTCGCCGGCAGCTCCAGGGCGAAGGGCAGAGTATTAATATGTGCATGGCCTCACTTAGGGAGGCTGCCCAGCAATGCAAATTTACGGATTTGGACAATTCCCTGCTTGAGCAGTTTGTGTGTGGTGTGAGGAACCTTCGTCTCCAACAGTGTTTGTTGGCACGCCAGGACCTGACATTGGCCGTCGCTATGGATGAGGCCTTGGCATCTGAGATGTCATCCCAGTCAGCTGCTGAAATCAATCATTTTGTTCCGGGGTCTGCCGGCCAACGCACTGTTTCTGTACATCATGAGTATGCAGAACAAGATGTTCCAGAGCCCCTGGATGCTAGCATTGCTTGGCTACAGGTGACTTCACACCCAGGGCTGTCTACTAGGTCACAGTTTCCTCCGTCAAATGCACCTCAGCATCATGAAAGTAGACCTGCTAGGCAATGCCATACCCAGTTCAACCCTTGTCTCAGTTGTGGAGATTCTCATCCTTGCAGCTCCTGTTGCTTTCAGAATGCCACCTGTCGTCATCGTGGGAAGTTGGGCCATCTGTCCTGTGTGTGTCGTTCTGCTCCTGTATTGGGAGCTGTTTCAGTGCCTTACTCCTGGAGGGCTTCTCATAGCCAACCTGGATTTCACAAGGATTGCTATCAGATTCAATCGCAAGGGGAGCCCTTGGATGAGGAGGAGGTGTTTTTAGCTGCTGATAATGGTGGGCATAAGAAAATCAGCATCTGAGGGGGCACAATTGGAAATGGAGGTTGACACTGGCTCTTCTAAGAGCCTTGTATCTTGGTCGACATTATCACACTTATTGCCCTCTTACATGACTATCAGAGTAATTCCACATCTATACTGGGATAAGTTGAACTTTTTATGACTAGGGCATCATTTGCTGGGTTATTGCCCTTGATAGTAGTTGCTAAGCCCTTCATTACTAGGCCTTGATTGGTTTGGGGTCCTAGGCCTAAATGTAATAGGTATTAATACTATCGTTAGCGACTTTGAATGTATATTTACAGAATTTGCAGATGTGTTTTCAGAAGGATTGGGGTCTTATAAGGATAAACCTATTTCATTGAATCTGGACCCGAGGGTTGCCCAAATTCGTCTTAAACCTAGAAGGGTTCATTTTGCCTTAAGGCCCTTGGTTGAGAAAGAGTTGGATAAGCTCATTTCGCAAGGCATACTGGAAGCCACTGACCATTCTTGCTGGGAGACCCTCATAGTGATACTGATAAGGCCTGATGGTTCTATTAGAATCTGTGGGGATTTTATTTTATTTCTTAAATTTTATTTATTTGGTTTTTTTTCAAATATAACATAAAAAAGAAAAAAACATACACAAAAACATACACATACAACATTTGGGAAATGAAAGTTTCCCTACTTTTTAGGTGTTCGATCAGAGAATTTTACTTCTTTCTTTCTCTTTTTTAAAAAAAAATAAATTTTGTTGAATTATATACATATTTAAAAAACAAACATAAACAGATCGTTGTATTCTTAGTTTGTGAGTACACTTATAGATTGTCTGTTAAAGGACAATACAACATATAATTCCGTCCCACCCCTGCTGCCTCTTTGCAGCTTATCTTATTGTAAATTTACAGATAATCGTATCAGCGAGATGATATACACATATATATCTAAATTATACATATATACATATCTATACTTACATAGAAATAACAATAATAGCTCAGTTAAAAAGAATTTGTCAACAAATAAATAAAGTGATATTTATCTATATTTAAATTGTTATTGTGTTTTCTTTCCATTTTTTATATCAGCCTTACGTACATCTATTTTCCCCCCAATCATTGACCCAATTATAAAAGTTTTTCTATGTGTATATATCTTGTGATTTTTTATGGTTTTTCAATTTTTTTGTTAGTGTATCGTATTCTGCACAGTCAAGCATTTTTTTTATCATATCTCTCTCTGTTGATGGATCTTCTTTCTTCCAGTTTTGTGCTATAGTGATCCTGCTTGCCGTTATTAAGTGTTGTATTAGATGGTATTCTTCTTTCTTGACTCTCAAATCTATTATACCTAGAAAAAAATCTCTGGTTTGAGTTGTAATTTAATTTTAGTAATTTCATATATCCAATTTCTATTTGTTCTAATATTTGGGCAAGGCAATCACATGTGGAAGAATGTTCCATTTGTGTTTGTACATCTCCAACAGTTTGGTTTTAATTTGGGATAAATTTGGGCTAGTCTTGATGGTGATATATGCCACCTATAAAACATTTTTATAATATTTTCTTTGTATGCTGCTGATTTGGTTATTTTATAATTCTTTTTCCATACTACCTCCCATTGGTCAATGTAAATGTTATATCCAATGTTTCTTGCCCAACTAATCATAGTCTCTTTCACTAATTCTGTTTCCATTTCATAATGTATTAAGTTGTATGTTTTTGTTATGAAGTTTTTTTCTCCTCCTAATATCAATTTGTCAAAATCTATCTTTTTCTTGTATCCCTTCCATTTTTTATCAATTTGCCATTTTGAGTATATTAACGTATATTAATGTATCAGGCCACCATTCAATTTTAATATTTCGTTCTGCTAAAGCTTCTCTTGATTTGATATTACCTTCTGAGTCTAATATTTGATTATAAGTTACCTTTTTTTTTTAGTTCTGTTGTGTTCGGATGTGTCAAGGCTTCCATGCCGGAATACCATCTGGGAATTCTTGTGTAATGTTCTTTTTTTATTTTTAGCCATGTTGCTATTAGGGAATCTCTAATCATATGATTTTTAAAATATGTTGGAATTTTTTTGTTTTGATTCCACAAGATGTTATGCCAACCGGTTAGCATATCGTGGCCTTCTAATGATAATAATCTTTCACGTTTAATTTCTATCCAGTCTTTGATCCAAAGAAGGATGGTTGCATGGTAGTAGATTTTGAAATTTGTAAGCCCAGTCCTCCTTGTCTAGTTTTGTCCTGTAGCCATTTCAATCTTATTCTAGGCTTTTTATTGTTCCATATAAATTTGGAGATATTTTTATTTAATTTGGTGAAGAATTGATTATCTAGTTTTACCGGTGTCGTTTGGAAGAGGTAGAGGAATTTTGGTAGAATTGTCATTTTTATCGTTGCTATTCCTCCTAATAAAGAAATTTGGAGTTTATTCCAATCGGTTAATTGCTTCTCTGTTGTTTTCAATAGTGCCTCATAATAGTTTTCTTTAATTGTACTACATTTTTTTGTTAATGTAATACCTAGGTATTTAACCTTTTTAGCGATTTTAATTTCCAACATATCTTCTAGATTTTTTTCTTGTTCTTTATTCATGTTTTTGGTTATAATTTTAGTTTTTTGCATGTTTATTTTTAGTCCTGCTACATTACCAAATTCCTCTACCTCCTCCATTATATGTTTCCCTGATTCCATTGGGTTTTCTAATATAAAGACTAAATCATCTGCATATGCCTGCAATTTAAATTCCTGTTTTTTTATTTTCAGCCCTTGTATTTTTGGATTTGACCTAACCTGATTTAACATTGTCTCGGTAACTAAGATATACAATAAAGGAGATAGTGGACATCCTTGTCGGACCCCTTTTTCAATTTGGAATTGTTCAGTTGTGTCCCCATTAATTGTGATTCTTGCGTATTGCTTTTGGTAGATAGTTTCAATCATTGTAATAAATTTAGAGCCAAATTTCATTTGTTTTGTCAATTCCTTCATAAATTCCCAGTTCAAATTATCAAACGCTTTTTGAGCATCTAGAAAAATGAGGGCCATTTTTTTTCAGAATGCGTTTCGTAAAATTCTAAGACGTCCAAGATTGTCTTTGTATTGTTTCTGATAAATCTACTGGGTAGGAAACCATTTTGGTCGGAGTGTATTCTGTTTAGAATTGGTTTTAATCTGTTTGCCATGATACTCATGAATATTTTTGTAGTCTACATTCAGTAGAGATATGGGTCTGTAATTTTGTATTTTATGTTTATCTGTTTCACTTTTTGGTATTAGGCTCATTGTTGCTTCTGTCCAGGAATTGGGTGTTAATCCTTTTTCTAGTACCTCATTGTATACCATCAATAGAAGTTCTCCTAAGCTAATGATGAATTCCTTATAGAATTCACTGGGGATGCCATTGGGGCCTGGTGATTTGTTGTTTTTCAAGTTCCTTATTATATCTTCTAATTCTATCATCGTAATTTCCTTGTTTAGTGTTCTTCTTTCACTATCTGTTAATTCGCCGATATCCGTTTGTGTTATATATGTTTTTTGATCTTCTATTGATTTAATTTCTTTTTTAATAGTAATTGATAGCAATTTGTTTTTTCGCCTCTATTGTGGACTGTTTGCTTCCTTTGTCATCTTCTAGGGATTGAATATATCCTTCTTCTTTTTTGAGTTTATAAGCTAGCCATCTACCATGTTTGTTTGCGTTTTCAAAATAATATTGCTTAGCCATTTTTAATTTCCACGCTATTTCATCCTGTGTTATTAAATTGATTTGGTAGCTAAGCTGTTAGTAAGTTTGTTTTTTTCCTCTTTTAATTCCTCGTTTGATATGTCTTTTTGCAAATCTATTTCTATTCTTTAATTTGTTGGGTTTTAATTTTCTTTAATATAGCAGAATGTGATATTGTCACTCCTCTTATGTACGCTTTCGTAGTGTCCCATAAATTCTGTATGGAAGTTTCTTCATTCCAGTTGTCATGAAGAAAATTCCTTTTTTATGTGCTCAATATAATCTTTTTCTTTGAGTAGTGTCTGGTTTAAAGACCATTTTAGAAAATCTTTTTTGGTTTCTTTTATTTTAATTATGATTGGGTGGTGGTCTGCCCATATGTTGGGTGCAATTTCGACTTCTTCTATACAATTGTCCAAGCCATAATCTCCCCAAGCCATGTCTATCCTTGACCACGATTTTTGTGGTGGTGATTTTTCCCGGGTGTCTTTCTCTCCATAAATCTAATAGTTTGAATTATCTCACCATTTCAAAGAATTTATTTGGTAAGATTTTTCTATCATAGGTTTTCCTGTTTGCTGTTTTGTAGTGCTTTTGTGTATTATGAATTGCGTTAAAATCTCCTATAATACATATATTTTTTCCTCCTAATTGTGTTATTTGGTCAGTTATTTTTTGGTAAAATTCTGTCTGGTTTGAGTTTGGGGCATATATCACCATCAAGACTGCTAATTACTGTCCAGTTTTAATTTTAAAATTAAGAATTCTTCCTTTTGGATCTGCATATATTAATTCAGGTCTCTTTGGCATAAATTGCTATACCTCTTTTTTTTGTGTCTGCTAAGGCAGTAAATAGTTTTGCTAGTTTTTTATTTTGTAGTAGATTTCGATCTTGATTCCTAATATGAGTTTCCTGCATACATATTATATCTGCCTCTTCTTTCTGTAATTTCTTCATCGTTTGTTTTCTTTTAATAATGGAGTTTAACCCGTTTATATTAACTGAAATTTTTTTGAGGTTTTTCATTTTTTATTTTTCCCCCCTTTAAATTATTTGTTTATTTCTTTCTTTATTTGTTCGTTCTTGTTCTTTTTCCTTCTTATTATTATTTTTCTTATTCTTATTGTTTTTTCGCTCCCGCTCTTGTTGTCACTCTTTCTTCCTTTCTTGGACTATGATTTTTCTCTCTTTCATCACTTACTTGCCTCTGTTCTCTTTCTTCCTATCTGGTCTGAGATCTTACTTCAGAACCGCTTTCATTCTCTCCTACTAGGTATTGAAATATGAAGTTGTCCGCTTTTTCAAATGAGTCTATCTTGATTTTTTTTACCTTTTCAGGATATTAACAGCCCCTCTGGTATTAACCACCTAAATGGTATCTCTTTTCTCATCAGTTTTGCTGTTAAAAAAATGGAAATCCCTATGTCTCTGATTCTTTTAGGTACTTGTTTTAGTGTGATTATCTCTTTGTCATTACACATTATCTGCTCATTTCTGGTACATCTGTAGATTTCGTCTCTCACTGTTTTTTTTGTGAAGCGTCTGTGTACCTCTCTTGGGACTCTGTTTTTCTTTGTGTAATTAGTCTGAATTCTGTAGACCTTATCTATATGGTTTCTCACTTCATCTTCATCTAGTTGTAAATTGTCTGTTAATATCTTCACCATTTTACTTGGTAGATCTTCTGCTTGTTCTGGTACGTTCTGGAAACGGAGAAAATACGAGGATTTTTTCATCTCTAACACTGCAATTGCACCCTCTAGTTCTTTATTTGCTGCTTTCAGTCTTCCTTCAGTGTGTACAATATTGTCGTCAGTTTTGACTATGTTAGCTTCCATATTTTTAATCCTTTGTTCATGTTTGTTAATTGCATCCTGGGACGCCTTCCATTCTTGCCTCTAATCCCTCAATCTTCCCCGCCATTTTATCAAAGTTCTTGTTAGTTTCTTCCTGGTTTCTTTTTATTGTTTCTTGTGTGATGGTTGTTGATTCTTGGCTTCTTGTCATAAATTCTTGTATAAGTTCAAGTGAGGCCTCTATCGAATGAAGAGTTGGTAACTGATTCTGTTTGTCTGTAGATGTCATCTCCGTATTTAATTTAGAGCTTGAGACGTTTGGGCTTCCTGCTGGAGTTGGTTTTTTTAGTGTTTTGGTAAACGTTGTTGACTACTTAAAGGAATATTCCACGTTTTTCTTAATGTGTTCTCCTTGTTACTTAGTGTTTAAAAGTGTAGAGTGAGTAAAATATCTACCTTGAGCTTATTTAATTGTCAGTTGTTAAGGTATAAGTATTTTAAGACAATTATTTTAATAATTTTTTTCTCTTATCCACCTAACTGCACAGTATCCTCGCAAGTATAATTAATATTTGTAAATAGTAAATAATATATAAATAGGTGTTATCTATAAATATAAATTGCTATAAGTCTAATAAAATTATTAATGCAAATTATCAGTTATACTATCACTCCAATCACATAATATATCAGATATATTAAATATATTTCAAAAATTATTTGGTTGTGTTTGAATTTAAATTGTATATATCTATATGTTTAAACCGTCCCTCAGTACTGTCTCAGACCATTTCTTTTTTCTTTTTCTATTTCCTCATACTATTGTGTCTGAAAATATCTCAACTATAACAATATACCATAAATAATGCTAGTTATATGTTCTTATATTACTACTGTTGATTTCACAAACTAATGTTTCAAATCCTCAAATAATTCACTACTCAATAATCACTTTGACCGCTAATCAGGTTAATTCCTTGTCAAATTTCAATTCATCAAGTAATTAAAATGCCCAATAAATAAATCAGTTAAATAATTAAATCACTTATATAATTAAATAAATCAATTTATCAGCTTATCAGTATCATAAATATAAATAGATATCAATAAATATTATCTTATCTAATTAAACACAATAATTCTAATAAATGCTACAGTAAAATGAATATACTTATCAAATAGTCAAATGGTCAAACAGTAAGGGGTTCTAATAGTAAATTAACGTATGAGAGATTATAATTTTAGTCGATTATAAATTAATTTAAATTAACTCTCTAATAGGTAATTAAGATAAGTTCAATTTGGGTTTATAAAAGACAAAAAGAGATGAAATCTACAACTTTCCACGTGATGCTGGTGTCTCCGTTCTTCCTGTGTTTTTGCTGTTCTCTTGTCGTCAAGCGCCCCCGTTCAGTCGGCTCTTCGTTGTCCCTTCTGTCTGTCTTCTCACAATTTCACACACCCCGACTTTCTTTCCAAACCCAAAAAAGGCAAAACAAGCTGGCAATATCTTCTTCTTTTTCTTTCACACCACCGCGTTGAATTAACCTCTGGCCGCTGCCCCATTCTCTGTCACTCCGCACTCCTTATCTCCATCGGTCCGTCTCCATCTCCGTCACTCCGTCTCCTTCCTTTTAGGGATGGTCGATATTCCGACAGCTCTACTAGACCGCACCCCAGCAAACACTCAGGAAACGCCTCAGGAAACTCCGTTCACTCTGTTCACCTCTCTCTGCATTCTCTGCTTTCCTTCTTCTCTCGCTATCTGCCGTCCGCCATTCACTTCCGCTAACCAACTTCAACTTCCTTTTGCTTTCTCTTGTCTTTGCTCCGTTCTCAACGCTCGCCACTTTTCTGCACTTCAGGAGGCTCACAATGCTCCAAAAAGATCACCGAAATCACACCTCTAGTTTGGGTAAGTAACTTGTAGCTGTAGTTTGCTGTTTTCACTGATACTACCGTTTGTACTTTTTGACTTCTCCAATGTTCGCTCGGCATGCTGGGCCTTCGGGCTGATGGGGAACCTCAGCTTTTTCCTCCATCTGGTCACAGGGATTATGCCTCTCGTTGGGGGAGTTTGCACATCCACCCCCCAATTGACACTTCCCCTCTATTTAGTTCACTCAACTGTGAGGAACTATCTCCGTTATCACGGATAACAAACGGAAAATTTCGAGTGCAGCTCTGGAGCCCCAAGTTTGCATGTCGCGCCGGCCCCGCCCCGCCTGCGGAAGTCTACTTCTTTCTTTCTCATAGTATTAATTTTTCAATTCTTTTATTCGATGTGTTGCTTTGCGTAAATTTTTATTTATTTCTTTGTTGCTCTTTTCTTTAACCAATCATAAAATTTTGCCCATATTTTATAATAATCTGAATCTTCTTTTCCCTCTAATCTTTTAGATAACTTGTCCATCTCCACACAGTCCAATATTTTTTTAATTACTATATTTTCTTCCGGTGGTTTGTCTATTTTCCACTGTTGGGCATATACTACCCTGGCAACTGTTAGTATGTGTATAATTAAATATCTTACCTCTTTTTCTATTTTTTTATTTAAAATACCCAATAAATACAATTCTGGTTTTTTTTTCAATTTCTTCTTTTACTATTTCTTTTAACCAGTTTGTTATTTTATTCCAGAAATTTTTTGCTTGCACGCATGTCTACCATTGGAGGTAGAACGTACCTCTTTCTTTTTTGCACTTCCAGCATAATGGGGAGGTTTTGGGGAACATTTTTGATAGTGTTTCCAGTGATAGGTGCCACCTGTAAAACATTTTTAATTGGTTTTCCTTGAATGCAGTCGATTTTGTCATCTGCCACTTATTAGTCCATAATTTTTCCCATTTTTCTAATTCAATTTTGTAGCCAAAATTCATTCCCCAGCTTATCATACTCTCTTTTACGATTTCCACTTCTGTCTCATAATGAATCAAAAATTTGTATATTTTGCCAATTAATTTTTCGTCATTTTTTAATAGTGTCCTGTCCAATTCACCTCTCCCTATCTGAAAACCATATTCCCTTTTGTCTTTTTGATATGCATCTTTTAATTGTAGGTATGTTCACCAATCTAGTTTCTTACCATTTTGTTCCAATTCTTCCTTTGTTTTTATATTCATTTGCTGGTCCAATAATTCTTTATATCTAATTGTATTATGGGGCCCGATTAAGTTTGGATGGTATGTTAATTCTATTGGCGAGACCCATTCTGGTACCTTAATATATTGGGGGTTTTTTTTCCATGTTTGGATGAGATAATTTCTTAGTATATCCTTTTTAAAATATGTATAAGTTTTATCTCTTCCATACCAGAGATAGGCGTGCCAGCCTAATAATAAATCGTGCCTTCTATTGTCAATATACGTTTATTTTCTAATGTGATCCACTCTTTAATCCATACCAGTGATGTTGCGTAGTAATATAATTTAAAATTTGGTAGACCCAAACATCCTCTTTCCTTCACATCTTGCAATGTCTTTAATTTGATTATTGATTTTTTGCCTAACCATATATACTTTAATATTACTTTATCTAATTCTTTTAAAAAAATGTTACCTGGATTTATTGGAATTGTCTGGAAAAGGAAGAAGAGCTTGGGCAGGACACTCATTTTGATCGAATTGATTCTACCTATTAATGAAAGTTGTAAATGTTGCCAATTTTTAAGGTCTACTTTAATTTGATTTATTAAACTTGTATACCGTATTTTTCGCTCTATAAGACGCACCTGCTGATAAGACGCACCTAGATTTTAGAGGAGGAAAATAGAAAAAAAATATTTTGAGCCAAAAAGGGGAGAGGAAGAGAGGAAGGAGTGAAAGAAGGGAGTGAGGGAGGAAAGAAGGGAGGAAGGAAAAGGAAAGCAAGAAATGGAGGGAGGAAAGGAAGGAAGGAAGGAAAGAAAGAAAGGGGGAAGGGACAGGAACAGAGGAAGGAAGCAAGGAAACTTATGAAAGGGGAGAGTAAGAGAGGAAGGACTGAAGGGAGGGAGGGAGGGAAGGAAGAAGGTAGGAAGGAGAAAGAAAAGAAGAAATAGAGGAAGGGAAGGTAAAAGAGAGAAAGAAAAAGAGCAAGAAAGCAAGCAAGAAAGAGAAAGAAAATGAAAGAGAAGTAAAAATAGAGAGGGGGAATGAAAGAAATGGAAGGAGGGAAGGAAGGAGAGAAAGCAAGAGAAAGAAAGAAAGCAAGAGAAAGAAAAAAGAATGAAAGAGCAAGAGAGCAAGAGAGAAAAAGAAAGAAAGAGAGAAAGAAAGAAAGAAAGGCAACTTCAAAGAAAGGCTCACTGAGCATCTCTCACTCTCTCTTTCTATCCCTCTTTCTTTCTCTTCCTTTCTCTCCTCTTCCTTTATTTCCTCTCTCTCCCTCCCTCTCTCTTTCTCTCCCCCCTCTCTCCCCCTTTCCCTCTCTCTTTCTCTCTCTCCCTCTCTTGCTATCTCTCCCCCCTCTCCCTCTCTCTTTCTCTCCCCCCTCTCCCCCCTTTCCCTCTCTCTCTCTCCCTCTCTTGCTATCTCTCCCCCTCTCTTTCTCCCTCTCCCTCTCTTTCTCTCCCCCTCTTTCTCTCTCTTCTTCTCACTTTCTCTTGTTTTCTTTCTGTTGCAGGAGAGGCGGGGCCGGCGAAGGTGATATTCAATGTCGGGGGCGCTCGGGCGGTTGCGCGCGCTCCCTATCTCCCTGCTAGCCCACTCAGAATATTCAAAATAAGAAAAACCTTCGCCGGCAAAGGCTTTTCTTATTTTGAATATTCCGAGTGGGCTAGCAGGGAGATAGGGAGCGCGCGCAACCGCCCGTGCGCCCCCGACATTGAAGACCTCCGCTGAGAAAAACTTTTGCCGGCATTTCCTCTTGGTGTCAAGGAGGCACAGCGGAGGGCGGAGAGAGGGAAGGGGGGGCAGCGGCATCCCTCCTGGCCTTGGCGGGCCGCCCGACCCTCCCCACCTCCTGCAAATGCGGCAGGCGGCGGGGGGAGAGCGAGGAGCCGGTTCTGGCGGGCGCGGGGCTTGGCTGGCTGGCTGGCGGGGGGAGCGCCGCTGGTGGTGCAGAGGGAGACCCTCCTCCGGGAGGGAGGGGGTCAGGCAGCAGCTAGCCAGCCAGCCGGCGGGATGGCGCTTCCGAGTTCGCAGCCTCCCCCCCCCCTCCCTGCCTGCATCTTCGCTCCATAAGACGGGGCTGATTTTTCTTCCTACTTTGGGAGGAAAAAAACTGCGTCTTATGGAGCGAAAAATACGGTAATTGTCTTCTTTTAATGTCACCGTTTTAGCTGTGAGCCATATTCCTAAATCTTTCACTTTTTTGACTACAGTGATCCCTCTATTATCGCGAGGGTTCCGTTCCAAGACCCCTCGCGATAATCGATTTTTCACGATGTAGGGTTGCGCAAGTAAAAACACCATCTGCGCATGCGCGCCCTTTTTTTCTATGGCCGTGCATGCGTAGATGGTGGAGTTTGCGTTCCCCGCCGCCCACGCAAAGGGGAAACCCCGATTCGGCTCCTCGCTGCTGCTGCGCTACCGAGCAGATAAGCTGCTGGGCAGCCGAAGGAACCTTCCCTGGGTCTTCCCCCTCTTGCTGGCGGGCGGGCGAGCGGCGGGCATCAGCGAGGAGCCGGGGTTTCCCCTTTGCGTGGGCCGCCGGGAAGACCCCCAGGCCGGCTGCGACCCTTTTAAAACAGCCGCACCGCTTCCCAGCTGACTCCTGAAGCCAAACGGGGAAGTTCGCCTTTGGCGTTTGGCTTCAGGACTCAGCTGGGAAGCGGCGCGGCTGTTTTAAAGGGTCGCAGCCGGCCTGGGGGGCTTCCCAGCACCCCCGCGAACCCGGGTTGGGGGTTTGGGGGGGGTGCTGGGAAGCCCCCCAGGCCAGCTGCGACCTTTTAAAACAGCCGCGCAGCTTCCCAGCTGACTTCCGAAGCCAAACGTGGAAGTGGTTTTTTTTTAATTAATATTTTTTTTAAAATCGCGATATAGCGTTTCTCGAAGATCGAGATCGCGAAACTCGAGGGATCACTGTACTTGCATATTAGTAATTTGTTCCAAATGCTTTATTTGTTTTTTTGTGCAATTTTTAGTAATAATTTTTATTTTTTGTTTGTTTATTTTGAGTCCTGCTACTTTGCCAAAATCTTCAATTTGTTTAATCAATTTTGGTGCAGTTGTCAGTGGTTCTTCAATTATAAATACCAAATCATCTGCGAAGGCCTGGACTTTATAGATTTCTTTTCTTATTTTTAGGCCTTTTATATCTTCATTTTTTCTTATTTTGATTAATAATGTTTCCATCGTTAATATAAACAGCAGTGGAGATATAGGACATCCCTGTCTTACTCCTTTCTCGATTTTAAATTTTTCCATTTGCTCTCCATTAATTATAAATTTAGCGTTTTGTTCCGAATATATTGTTTTTATTAAATTTATAAAATGTTGTCCAAAATTCATCATTTCTAATTGTGTTATCATAAATTTCCAATTTACATTGTCAAAAGCCTTTTGTGCGTCAAGAAAAACCAATTCTATCTGTTTTTCAGGATGTTCCTCATAGTATTCTAGTATGTTTGTTATTATCCTCAAATTGTCTCTAATTTGCCTCTTGGGGAGAAAACCATTTTAATTACAGTATATTAATTGGTTCAGGATTTTTTTTAACCTTGTTACATAAATTGTGATAAATATCTTGTAATCTGTATTTAATAGTGATATGGGTCTGTAATTTTGAATCTTTTCTTTTTCTGTTTCTATTTTGGGTATAAGTGATATTAATGCTTCTGACCAAGTTTGGGGTATCTTTGCGTCTCGGGCTATTTGATTATAAATTTCCAATATATTATTTTCTAATATTTTTATTTCTTGTTTGTATGATTCTACTGGTATACCGTCTGTGCCTGTTGCTTTATTGTGTTTTTGTTGTTTTATCGCTGCCTGTATTTCGACTAAGGTAATTGGCCTATTTAATTCTTGCTGTTGCTCTTCTGTTAATACTTCCATATTTGATAGTTCAATATACTTTTCTATTTCTTCCTTTTTTATTTCTTCCTGTGTGTATAATTTCTTATAATATTGTACTGCTATTCTTTTCTTTTCTTCCTTATCATATTTTATATTACCTTGTTCGTCTTCTAGTCTATAATTTTTTTTTATTTTGTTTTCTTAGTTTATGTGCTAGCCACCTTCCTGTTTTGTTTGCTTGGTCAAAGTATACCTATTTGGCTGTTCTAATTTTTTCTTCTACTTCTTCCTGATGCAGCCAATTAATTGCATGTCTAATTTGGTCTTTTTTCTCCTTAATTTTTTTACTTTTTGGATTTAATTGTAGTTCTGTTTCTATTAGTTTTAATTCTTGTTCTAATTTCTCCTGTTTAATTTTTTTTTGTTTGTTTCATTGCCATGTATGATGTTGTTACTCCTCTGATGTAAGCTTTTGTTGTATCCCACAGTGTTTGTGGTGAGATTTCATCTGTTTTATTTATTTCGAAAAATATTTGTAATTCTTTCTCTAGCATTTCAATATACTGCTTTTCCTTTATTATTTTTCTATCCATAATCCATTTTATTTGTTTTTAATTATTTCCTTTTCTCCAAATTAATTATATTGGGTTGTGGTCCACCCAGGTATTTGCTTCTATTTCAGTTTTTGTAATTTCATTATTTATCTGTGGTGTTGCCCAAACCATGTCTATACGTGACCAACTCTAGTGTGGATTTGAATAATATGTATGTTGTTCATGTTTATCATGTTTTTCTCTCCAAGAGTCTTTCAAATTTAGATCCTTAACTATACAGTGATCTCTCGGTTAGCGCAGGGGTTACGTTCCAAGACCTCCCGCGCTAACTGATTTCCGCGTTATACTGGATGCGGAAGTAAAAACCACCATCTGCGCATGTGCGCCATTTTTTTCATGGCCGCACATGCGCAGATGGTGGAGTTTGCGTGTGGGCGGCGGGGAAGACCAAGGGAAGGTTCCTTCAGCCGCCCAACAGCTGATCTGCTCCGCAGCGCGGAAGCAGCGAGGAGCCGAAGATGGGGTTTCCCCGTTGCCGCGCTGCGGAGCGGATCAGGTGTTGGGCGGCTGAAGGAACCTTCCCTTGGTCTTCCCGCCGCCCAGGCAAAGGGGAAACCCCAAGATCACTTGCCGCTTGCCGCTTGCCGTATTGCAGCTTGGAGCCTTGCTTCGCCTCCTTCGCTGCAATACGGCAAGCGGCAAGCGATCTTGGGGTTTCCCCTTTGCCTGGGCAGCGCTGGGGCCATGCGGAGCCGCTCATCTAGGGGGGCGTGGACCGGCAAGGTGCCCTCCGCTCTCTCTCTTTCTCTCCCTGTTACCGGTGTGGTATAAGAGAGAGAAAGAAAGAGAAAGGAGGGCGACTTGCCAGTCCACGCCCCCCTGGATGAGCGGCCCCGCATGGCCCCAGCGCCAGACTCCGCCGTTGCCTCCGCCTCTGCAGCTGAGAGGCCACGTCCACCCCCTCCTCGGTGTCCCCGGCACCCAGCGTCCCCACGCCGCCTCCACCTCCCGGTAATGCGCCCGACCTCTGCCTCTCTCTTTCTCTCTCATATACCACGCCGGCAACAGGGAGAGAAAGAGAGAGAGAACTAGCGTGGACTTATTTTTTATTTTGTAATATTTTATTTTTTTAATTAATATTTTTTGAAAAACCGCGTTGCAGCGTTTCGCGCTAATCGAGACCGTGCTAATCGAGGGATCACTGTATCCCAAAAGGTTTTGGGGAGGTTTTTCTTTTTTTAAAATATTTCTGTTTCCTTTATAATCTAATTTCTTATCTGCTACCGCATTAAAATTTCCTAGTAAAATTATATTTTCTAAGTCTAATTCAATAATTTTTTCATGTAGTTTTTTATAGAATCCTAATTGGTTCTCATTCGGTGCATATATTACTATTAAGCTTAGTGATTTTTGATTTTTTTCTAATTCTATTATTAAAATTCCACCTTCCTTATCTTTATATATTTCTTTTGATTTAATCGTTTCTTTCACATATATTGCCACCCCCTTTTTTTAATCTGCTAGAGATGCATAAATGTTCCTAATTTCTTGTTTTCGTTTACGTATATGTAATTCTTGCAAAGCAATCATGTCCATTTTTAATTTTTTTAGTTTTGTAAATATTAATCTTCTTTTACTAGGATTATTAAGTCCATTTACATTGACAGATATTATACTTGTGTCTTCTGACATTGACTACGAATAGTATTTCCGTTTCCTTGTTTCTTTTAAATTTCTCTCCCGTTGTACCTCCTTTTGTTCTTGTTTTCCTTCTTCCACCCTTAGTTTCTCTCTTTCTTCCCTAGGTTCCTCTTCCTCCCGACTTGCTGTCTCTAATTCCTCTCTACTGCCCCTACTTTTCTTACTAACTTGTTCCTCATAGAGTAAATCATTTTCTTCACAGAATTGTCTTCCTTCCTCCAGGGTGTTTATTCTAACTCTCCTTTCTTTCCAAGTTATCATCATCCCTTCAGGTAGCAGCCACCTAAACATTACACTCCTTTGAATCAGTTTTCTCGCCAGAAATTGTTATTGTTTTCTAATTTCACAAATCTTACGTGGCACTTGTTTTAGAATTATTATTTCTTTTCCTCTATATGCTATTGATTGGCTGCGTGACCATTTATATATTTCCTCTCTCGCTATCCATCTAGTAAATTTAATATGTACTTCATGCAGTAGATGTTGCCTTCTTGCATAATTCGTATGTACACGGTATAGTTCATCTATTTCCCGCTCCATCTCTTGTTGATCTTTGTGTAAAATTTTTGCTAAAATTTCTATCATTTTCTTGCCTAGATTCTCGTCCCTCTCGGATTGCGCATGTGCCGAATTGGTTTCTAGGCATTTCACCTCTGGCTCCGAATAAATATATAATGTAAAGAGTTTTCTCTCCCTTAAAAATACTATAAATCCTTCTTAGAAAAAAAAATAGTAGGTACAGGAATCTGCGGGCATCAAAGAGAATTTGAAGATTTACGATTTCAAGCAAAGACGGAGGTGCTTTCGCTGTAATAAGGAAGTGATAAGTGAGTACAATAAATCTTAAAATGGCGGAGGGAGGGAAAAAAGAAGACGTTTCCAGCTTAGCGAACATTGAAAAAAAACTGGATAAATTGCTGGACATTTGCACTGAATTTGAACACAGATTTAATAAAGTAGAAACTAAAATGGAACAGCTGGATTCAGAAGTAAAGCAAATTAAAAAGGAGGAGGGATCCTCTGCTGGAAAGATACTGAAAGTTGAGAAACAAGTGATGGATTACGATGGAAAAATAAGACAAATAAATAATAGAATCGCAAATTTAGAGGACAGACAGAGAAGGAGGAATTTGCGTTTACGGGGGTTCAGAATGGATTCGGCCTCTGATTTAAAGTTAACAGAAGCTGTCTGTGCTTGGTTAAATAAACAGACAGGCGTGCATGTCAGCTTGGAGGAGTTGTTGCAAGTTCACTGGGCGGCCCCCAGAAGAGACGGGAGGCAGAGAGATGTGATCGTCGCTTTCCTCAGTGAAAAAAAAGCAGAGATGATTTATAAAACTTTGAAGACTTCTACGAGCCTTAAACAAGACGGAAATGAGATAAGGGTTCTGAGGGATCTTTCCTGGAAAACCCTGAGAGCGAGAGCTGTGTTGAAACCAATTGCAAGCCGGCTATATCAAAGTGGAACCAGATTTAGCTGGGGCTACCCAGTGGCCATCTTGGTGTTCCAGGACAATAAAATGTACAGAGCACATTCATTGGAGGAGGGAAAGGCTTTATTGGATCAACTGGGGATTAAGTTTGATGAAACTGGAGCACTAGCATATGAAGGAGAAGAGGCTTTTGATGGTCGGAGTACCCCAGATGAGGAGGAAAGACGAAGGGAAGAGCAGCTGAAGGAGTTAAGCGGGCAGGTGGAGGCCATCAGAAAGGAGCAGAGAAAAAAACACGGGCTCTGCGTGAGAAGAGAGCCAGAAAGTTATGGTGTTTGGTCCCTTGTCTTGTTGTGAAAAAAAAAAAAGGAAAAGAATTATTACTATTACTATTACTATTATTGTTGTTATTATTATTATTTTTCTTGGAGATGCCTTGGGATTCCTGTATATCTGTCATTCAGTGGGGGAAGTCTAAGGGGGAGAAAAAGGTGGTTTAAGAATTTAAAATTAAAGAAGGAATTATTTAAAGGAGAAAGGAGGGGGGGAGAAATTTTCTCTTTAATAAAATTAAAAAGGGTTGAAAGAGGAGCTAGTTGAGTGGAAACGCAATCCAGATAATGTGCCTCATGTATGGGCAAGGTTTTTTCTTGTCTTCTCCCCTCTCAGTGAGGGGAGCACAGGGGGGAGGCACGTTGGGGGAGGGTAATAGGGGTAAAGAAAGGGGGAAAAAAATAAACCAAGGGCAAAACAAGAGGGGAAAAGGGTGATTTTGGTATATTATGACGGAGTGTAAGATAATGGTTTTAAATGTGAATGGTTTGGGATCGGATTTGAAATGTTTTAGGATATTAAGGATGGGCTAAGCAATACAATGTGGATATTATGATTTTGACAGAATTACATAAAAGAAGGGGAGGAAGGGATAACTTGATTAATGATAGAAATTGGAAATGGGTGTTTGAGTCGAGAGGAACACAAAAAAGCCGAGGCACAGCAATTCTGATTCATCAGAGGGTTAATTTTGAAGAGGTGGGAATTCAGAAAGACAGAGAAGGAAGGTGGATATTTGTTAAAGGGAAAATAAATCAAAAGAAGCTGACATTAGCAGCAATTTATGCCCCAAATGTGAAAACAAAACAATTTATAATAAATACTAAGAAGACGTTAGACAACTTTACGGAGGGCTCAACTTTTTTGGTAGGAGATTTTAATATGCAATTAACAAATGGGACTGCAAATAGCAGGATATTACATTTAAACAGACTTAATATGGTGGATCTACATGCAGATATTTTAAACAGAGCTATATATTATTCAGCAAGATATCATACATTTAGCTGCATAGACTACATATTAATGAATATGGGAGGCAATATACAAGTTAAAAAAGTAGACATTAAAAGTATATGGATATCAGATCATGCCCCACTATTGGCAGAATTGGAAATAGGTCAGGAACGTAATAAAAGAATTTGGAGATATAATGCAGTTGTAACTGCTAGGGAACAAGATAAAGAGAAATTGCAAACAGAGTTATCAGAATATTTTAGAATTAATGATGTGGGTGGTATTAAACAATCAATTGTATGGGATGCATGTAAGGCCTTCATGAGGGGACAATGTATATGTATGGAAGCAGATATTAGGAAGAGGTGGGGTAGAGAGAGGGAAAGGAAGATAAGGGAAATTGATACAAGAGCAGTTAAGATTAACGAAAAGTAGAGATTGGAATAGTTTATTGAAATTGAAAAAAGAAACAGTTGATGGTGTATGATGAGATTAAATGGAACAAGATGAGAATGACGATGCGACAAAAAATACAGAGCTGGGGGACAAGATCAATGCAGCAAATGGCGACATATCTGAAGAAGAGGAAAGAAAAATCATGTATTTTCAGCATTGAGGGACACTAGTGGAGTGGTTAGATATGGTAATGACCAGTCAGAGGAGATAATGAGGAAATATTATGAAGATTTGTATAAAGAGGAGCAAGTGAAGATAGGAGTCCTCAAGGTTGGGAAAATAGTAAGTGAAGAAGATAAACAAATTTTGAATGCAGAAATTACACAAGATGAAATTGCTAGAGTAATTAAAGGGTTAAAAACAAGCCAAAGCACCAGGGCCCCCAGATGGGTTTACAGGGGAATTCTATAAAACTTATGTGAATGTGTTGTTGCCACATTTGGGGAAATTGTTTAATAATATATTGTTAAATCGTGATATCCCGCAGACATGGAAGCTTTCAGAAATTGTTACCATTCCGAAGATGGGTCGAGATTTAAGAGAGCCTGGGTCTTACCGTCCGATCAGTTTGTGCAAATCAGGATTATAAAATATTTATGAAAATACTGGCAAATAGATTAGAAAATATTTTACCCAAAATAATTGAAGAGGATCAATATGGATTCGTGAAGGGAAGGAAAATAAGTCAACCAATTAGAAATGTAATGAATGTGATGCACCATGCTACCGCTACTAAAAGGAAATTGGGAATTTTGAAATTAGATGTTTATAAAGCGTTCGATAAAGTTAACCATAGTTATTTATATAAATTATGTAACGAATTAAATATGGGGGGAAATTTTTGTGAAACTATAAAAGAGATTTATAAAGGAAATGAAGCATATATAAGAGTGAATGGACAAAGAACGCAGAGTATTAAAATATTAAACGGCACCAAGCAGGGATGCCCTTTGTCTCCAAAATTATTCGTAATAGCAATAGAGATCTTAGCTAATAAGATAAGACAAGATAATACTTGGGCAGGATATAGAATAGGGGAATTAAAAATGAAAATAAATTTATTTGCAGATGCAATTATATTGACCCAGACCCCGATGGAGATGATTAAAAGTATAATAAATATTTTACAAGAGTTTAAGCAGGAATCGGGACTGTCGGTTAATATGGAAAAATCAGAGATTATGTGTTTACATATAGATCTGAGAGAACAGATAGAAATTAGGAAAGAATCAAGATTGAAATTAGGACTTAAAAAAATAAAATATTTGGGAATTTGGTTATTGAAAAACCCAGCGAAAATTGAAGAGATTAATTATAGATTAATATGGAGAAAATGTTGAAACAGATGAGGAGTTGGAAAGATAAAAAGCTAAGGAGGACTCTCTAAAATAAGAGCTTTAAAAATGATGATAGCTCCCAAGATGATGTACCTATTTCAGATGCTGTCGGGGGGGCTATCAGTATGTAAGGTTAAAGAGTGGGACAAAAAACTAAATTATTGGATTGAAGAAGACAAGAGACCAAGAATAAGAAAAAAGTGGTTAATTGCGAATGAAAAAGAGGGGGGATGGGGAGTTCCATGTTTGGAGCTGTATAGGGAAGCTTTTCAAATGGAAAGGTTAATGGAGTTGCAATTAGGCGAAAATAAATGGGCGAAATTGGAAAAACAGATAAACGGGATGAACAATAGAGAATTAATTTTTAGAAAGTGGAATAGGAGTGATATAGGTAAATTAATAGGCCCAATGAAAGGGACTATGGAAATTTGGAAAAAATGGCAGGGGAAAATAGGATTATATAAATCTAAACTGTCATCGCTTTATGTAATAAATAAAGAAAACGAAATTAACTTAAATAGGGTTATAGGAGAGTTAAAGGGAAGAGGGATAACTAAGATAGAACAGTTATACGAGAAGGATGGCAGGCCAAGTAGAAAATCGTATAGAATGGTGGTTAGGTAATGGAAGGTGGCTACAAATAAATGCAATATGTAAATAACTAAATGAAAGGGAGAAATAAAGAAGTATTATGGAGGGAGGAGACAGGGTTAGAGAAAATAATAAGAGAAAAAAGTGAGGGGATAAAGGCGCAAGCAACTAATATATACAAATTGCTAGTGCAGTCAGATGGGGACACGATTGATGGATTGACTAAATGGTGGCAAAATGAGATATTAGTAGAGGTACAAGAAATAGAAAATATAGTAGAAGATATAAGGAAAATTAAAAATACAAGAATCAGGGAAATGAGAAGGAAAATATTACATAAGTGGTATTTCACTCCCGTTCAATTTGCACATTTTCAGCAGAATGTCAGGGGAATTGTTGGCATGGTTGTCAAGACAAAGGAGTGTTTATGGATATGTTTTGGGAAATGCCCGATAGTGCAGGGAATTTTGGCAAAAAGTGAAAGAGGATATCAATAGAATGTTAAATATACAATGGACAATCACTAAGGAAATGGCAGTACTAGTAAAAAGTAATGCGATGGGAGAATTTAGAGAAATAATAAAAGCAGCAATAGAAAGCGCTCAGGCAGTAATAGTTCTGGGTTGGAAGGATGCGACAAAATGGACAATGCAAAATTGGTATAGGTACATGGTGGACCATATTCAATTTGAAATTATGGAAAAAAAGGATAAATTTTGGATAATGAAACTGAGTTGGGACAGCTGATTGGGACGGTGGGACAAGGTAAGACGATATATGATGAGCAGAATCCGAGACCAAGCTACAAGAAATAAATTGGAATCATTCTATAATATGTAAACAGATATATATTTGGTGGTGGGGAATGTGTGTGTGTCGGGGTGGTGGGCACAATTCACTACGCACTGTTTTATGTTGTGTGATGTTAAATTGTTAAAAATCAATTTAAAAAAATATTTTTTTAAAAAAAGATTCTCGCCCCTCTCTTCGATTATATTTTTGAAATCTTAAACTATACGAGGAATGATCCAACTCCAGGTTGTGAAATAGATTGATCCATATTCCTAATTGTCATCTCATTTTTCTCTTCTATCCTCTCTACCTTCTCTTCTATTATCTTTATTTTTTGTATATTTTCTTATAATGTTTGTGGCATGTCTACAATTCTATCATCCATTCCCTTGATCTTGTCTTTTACTTCTCCCATCTCTGTCTTTAATTCTTCATTTTGTTTTTTAGCTTCTCTATTACCTTCCAAAGCTTTTGTCATTGTATCTTGTAGTTGTACTATCATATCTTGTATTGATTGCAGGTTAGTTGTTGAACCAGACTTGTCTTTTGTTAACATAGTATCTAATGTCTTTTGGTGTATTGGTGAGTCTATGTTTTGCTTTTTTGGTGGTCTTCATTGTTGTAGTTATACTGGTCATATCTAACAAAATTCTTAAGTTTTTCCACAATAGCATACACTTATAATCAAAACATTTTCTTACATAGACGTTTTTTATAACTTCTAAGATATTTGCAAAACAGAAGGGCAAGTAAGAAAGAGGAACAGATAGAAAAAGATAGTGAAAGGAGTAATAATTACAATATTAAATTTATCAATTTTCCAGTAGATAAGAAAATATTTAATACATTTAGTACATTTCATATGCTTAATATATAATTAATTAACATAAGTAAGTACAGTAATACCTCATGATACGAACTTAATTGGTGCAAGGAGGAGGTTTGTAACATGAAAGGTTCGTAAGACGAAACATTGTTTCCCATAGGAAACAATGTAACGTCAATTAATTCGTGCAACCAAAAAAAAACACACCGCAAAAAAAATTGGCAACATCCAGGAAGGCCAATGGAAATTCTCCCATCTGCAGCGTCATCGGTCTCCGGGCAGACTCTCCCTCGACTTGAATTCACTTCAGCCTCCGGAACCCGGAACCCGGAAGTTTGGCAAAAGTTCGGCGTTTGGAGGCTCCTGGGAAGCCGCCCGGCTGTTTTAAAAGGTGATCGCCGGGCTGGGGGGCTTCCCAGCAACCTCCTGAACTCTGAACTTTTGCTGAATTTCCGGGTTCACGGTTCAGGAGGCTGAAGTTGCTTCATGGCTGAAGTCGAGAGAGAATCTGCCCGGAGACCGATGACGCTGCAGATGGGAGAATTTCCATGGGCCAATGGAAATTCTCCCATCTGCAGCATCATCGGTCTCCGGGCAGACTCTCCCCTCGACTTGAATTCACTTCAGCCTCCTGAACCGTTAACTCGAAAAAAGTTCGTAAGAAGAGGCATTTTTTTTCTGAACCTCGGGTTCGTATCATGAGTTGTTCGTAAGACGAGGGGTTCGTATCTTGAGGTACCACTGTACTATAAACACTCATACAATAAACAATCTTAACTTATTTCACTATTTACTTATTTACTTATTTAAAATACTAATTCCTTTAAGCTAATATATGTTTTTACTAAATATAATGAGTATACAGTATTTATCAAAAATAAAGACAATTCACAAACAGTTTCAAACCTAACTTAATCTAATTAAGGAACTCTAATGGATTTTAATTCAAACAGGGAGGAAAGAGGAGTTATTTAATTACAATTCATATCAAAACTACCAGAAATAAAAAAATCAAAAAAATAATAGAAAGGGGGGGGAGAGGAAGAGGTAATTGGATATCTGATCACGCACCTATAACGGGAGTTATAAAAATAGACCCAATTAGTAAACAGACAATTTGGAGATATAACACAATTGTCTCAGCAAGTGAAGAAAACTGAAAAAAAATTCAGAGAGATATTAAGGAATTTTATGAAATAAATCAAAATGACGGAATGAAGCAATATGGTATCTGGGACACGAAGAAAGCAGTTATTAGGGGTAATTTAATTAGCATGGAGTCTTGTATTAGAAAAAGTTGGGGGATGGAAAGGGAAAAAAAGAATAAGGGAAATAGAATTAATAAGAGAAAATTTGAGAATAACTAGAAATAAAGAATGGAATGACCTGTTAAAACTTAAACAAAGACAACTAAAGGATATAGAGGAAGAAAAATGGAATAATATGAGAGCGGTGGTGAAACAGAGAATAGAAATATGGGGGGGGGGGAATCAGCATTACAAATGGCGAATTATCGTAAAAAAAGAAAAGAAAAATTAATAATAAATGGTTTGAAAGATAAAAATGGAGTAATGACATATGGTAATAGAGAATTAGAAAATGTAATGAGAGAATTTAATGTAAAATTGTATCAAAAAGAACGTTACGTTACAAGAAATAGAGGTCAAAGAAAGGCTGAACGATGAGGAAAGACAAATGTTAAATGTAAATATAACAAGGGCCGAAATATTTAAAGTGGTAAAAGAGTTAAAACCTGGTAAAGCACCAGGCCCTGATGAATTTACAGACGAATATTATAAAATGTATATAGAAATTTTGCTACCGTATTTGGAGAGCTTATATAATAATATCCTCATAACATTAGATGTTCCACAAACATGGAAGAATTCTGAAATTGTAACAATTCCCAAACCAGATCGAGACTTAAAAGAACCTGGCTCCTACCGCCCAATTAGTCTAAATCAAGACTATAAAATTTTTATGAAAATCTTAGCAAATAGATTGGAAAATATATTACCAAGGATAATTGGGAAAGATCAGTACGGCTTTATAAAAGGAAGAAGAATATATGAACCTATTAGAAATATAGTGAATGTGCTACACCATGCTACAAGAACTAAAAGGAAAATGGGATTACTAAAGCTAGATGTTTATAAAGCCTTTGATAAAATAAATCATGAGTACTTGTTCCAACTATGTAGTAGTTTGAATATGGGGAAAAGCTTTTGTCAAGTAATAAAAGAAATATATAAGGAAAATACAGCCTATGTTAGAGTGAACGGAAATAGAATGGAAAAGATAGAAATAAATAATGGAATTAAGCAGGGATGTCCCCGATCCCCGATGCTTTTTGCAATGGCAATTGAAATGTTAGCTAATAGAATTAGAAAAGATAAACAATGGAAGGGATATCAAATAGGAAATATGGAATTAAAATTAAACTTATTTGCAGATGATGCCATAATAGTTACAGAAACACCAATAGATATGATTAAAAGAATTATCATAATACTTCAGGAGTTTAAACACCAATCAGGGTTAAGAGTAAATATGGAAAAATCAGAAATTATTTGTTTAAATACTGGGCCGAAAGAACAAATTGAAATACGGAACGTATCGGATTTAAAATTGGGTAACAAGAAAATGAAATATTTAGGAGTATGGTTATTAAAGAACCCGGAAAAAATGATGGAATTTAACTATAAGTTAATATGGAAAAAAATTCAGAAACAAATTAAAAATTGGAAAAATAAAAATTTGAGAAGACTGGCCAGAGTAAGAGCATTAAAGATGATGATTATTCCAAAAATGCTATACATTTTTCAGGTAATGCATGGAACCTTCCCAATAAGAAAATTAAGAGAATGGGATACCAAATTAAACGTGTGGATAGAAGGTAATAAAAGACCAAGAATTTTTTAAAAAATGGTTGATAGCCACGGAAGATGGGGGTGGTTGGGGAAATCCCAACTTGGAGTATTATAGGGATGCATATCAAATTGAAATTATTATTAGAGGAAAAACCATGGGTAGAATTAGAGAAAGAAATTAACGATATTAAGAACCAGGAACTATTATTTAGGAAATGGAACAAGGTAGAAATAAATAGATTACTAGACCCTACTAAAGTGATAATAGAGAGTTGGATGAAATGGCAAGATAAATTGAAAATGACAAATTCTAAACTAGCAATGCTGCATGTGATAAATACAAAGAAAGAAAGTAACCTCACAAAGATAATATGGGAACTAAGGAGAAAAGGTATATAGAGAATGGAACAGTTATATGAAAAGGAAATAGAGAGGTGCCTTGGACAACAAAATTGGTTACAAATTAATGCAATAAATATATATTTAAGTAAAAGGGAAAATAAAGAACTATTCATTAGACAAGAAATGAATTTAGAGAAGATATTAAGGGAAAAGAGTAAGAATATAAAAGCATAAACAAGTACCGTATTTTTTGCTCTATAAGACGCACCTGCTGATAAGACGCACCTAGATTTTAGAGGAGGAAAATAGAAAAAAAAAATTTGAGCCAAAAAGTGGGCTAAAATATTTATTACAATAACAGAATAACTTAACAGCTGGGAAGCGGGTTCGGGGGGGTGCTGGAAAGCCCCCCAGGCCGGCTGCGATCTTGGCTTTTGACTTCAGGAGTCAGCTGAAAAGCAGCGCGGCTGTTTTAAAAGATCGCAGCCGGCCTGGGGGGCTTCCCAGCACCCCCCGAACCCGGGTTGGGGGTTCGGGGGGGGGTGCTGGAAAGCCCCCCAGGCCGGCTGCGATCTTTTAAAACAGCCGCGCCGCTTCTCAGCTGACTCCTGAAGCGCGGAAGTTCGCCTTTGGCTTTTGGCTTCAGGAGTCAGCTGGGAAGCGGCGCGGCTGTTTTAAAAGATCGCAGCCGGCCTGGGGGGCTTTCCAGCACCCCCCCGAACCCCCAACTCGGAACCGCGTTCAGACGATTCCCCCCCCCTGTCCCCATCCCTGCGCCCCCCTCTGCTCCAGCGCCTCCCCCCCCCCTCCCTGCCTGCATCTTCGCTCCATAAGACGGGGCTGATTTTTCATCCTACTTTGGGAGGAAAAAAACTGCGTCTTATGGAGCGAAAAATACGGTAATATATATAGAGAATTATTACAAGCAGAGGAACAAGTAGTAAAAGGATTGACGAGATACTGGCAGGATGAATTAGAAATTGATGAATGGGATATGGAAGGTATAATTGAAAATATTAAAAGAATTAAAAATACAAGAATAAGAGAGATGAGAAGAAAAATACTACATAAATGGTATTATACACCAGTACAATTAGCACGCTTTCAAACAACGAGGAAAGGGAACTGTTGGCATGGATGTAACGAAAAAGGAGTATTTATGCATATGTTCTGGGAATGTAATAAAGTTCAAAAATTTTGGAAGCAGATACAAATTGAAGTGAATAAAATTACGAGTGATAATTGGAAAATAACCAAGGAAGCAGCATTATTGATAAAAAATAGGTAAAAGGATATGAAGAAATTAAAACTGCAGCGATAGAAAGCGCCCAGGCAACCATAGTGCTTGAGTGGAAAGATGATAATAAATGGACGATAAAAAATTGGTGCAGGTACATAGTGGACCACATTCACTATGAAATTATGGAAATCAGATTACACAATTATAATGAAGAGAAATTAGCGGCAACAATGAGGCGGTGGGAGGTTAAAAATTATATATTAACAATATCGGTAAGCGATGCAAATGTAAAAAATAAAATTCAATCACTTTATAATGAATGAACAATGTAACCCAGAGATGAAGCAAATGAAGGGGTTGGGAAAGAATTGAATCTTCCTTGGTGAAGGGATTTTTTTTAACTTTCTTTGTTTGGTGATGGTACACTTTTATGTTTTATGCTTTCATTTTGTTTTTTGTAAAACTTTTTTAAAAATCAATAAAAATTATATTAAAAAAAAAAAAAGACAAGTTCAAATCACCAGGACCAGATGGATTATATCCAAGGTTCCGAAGGAACTGGCAAACTAGATCTCAGAACCACTGAACTATATCTTTCAATGATCCTAGAACATCGCGGAACTGCCAGAGGACTGGAAAAGAGCTGATGTAGTTCCCATCTTCCAAAAAGGAAGAAAAATAGATCCAGGAAACTACAGATTTATCAGCATGACCTCAATACCAGGGAAGATTTTGGAAAAGATAAACAACAGATCAGCAAACTCCTAGAAGCAAACAAAGTAATAACCAAAAGTCAACATGGGGTTGTCAAATACAGATCATGCCAAACTAATCTTACTGCATTCTTTGACAAAGTGACAAAATTAGTGGACCAAAGGAATACTGTCAATATACCGTATTTTTTGGAGTATAAGATGGACCTTTTTCCTCGCTAAATGAGGCTAAAAATATGGGTGCATCTTATACTCTGAATGTAGCTTTTTTTAAGCTTTTTCCCCCAGCCCTAACTAGCTGCTAATAATCTTCCCAGCTCTTACATTACAGGCTCTTTCATTGTTTCTCTCTACAAAGAATATTTTCCAAGCCCTTATCCTTTGCAGGATTTTTTCATTGCTCTACTTGCTCAGAATGTTTCTCTCCAGCCTAAACGGGTGCTGATGATGTTCCCAGTTCTTAGCATCTTGCAAGCTCTATTGTTGCTCTTTGCAAAGAATTTTTCCAAGCCTTAAGTCTGACAGGCTTTTAAAATTTCTCTACTTGCTATACATTTTCTTTCCAGTCCTAACCAGGTGCTAACGATGTCCTCAGCTCTTACCTGCTTGCAAGCTCTTTCATTGTTATTCTCTCCAAATAAGGTTTTTAAAAGCCCTAATTGGGATAATGTGCTGAAGCTGATCAGATAGGCTGGTAGGCAGATATTTTTCTCTATTTTCCTCTCCAAAAACAAAGGTCCGTCTTATAATCCGGTGCGTCTTATACTCCAAAAATATGGTAATTTACTTGGACTTCATAAGGCATTTGATAAAGTAGACCATAGTCTTCTACTAGAAAAAGTAGAAAAATTTAGGTTAGACAGCATCACCACCAAATGGATTCGTAACTGGCCGACCAACCACACTCAATGTGTAGTGCTCAATGGAATTGTGTCTACGTGGAGGGATGTATGTAGTGGAAAAACCCAAGGCTCTGTTTTAGGCCCAGTACACTTCAACATCTTCATCAATAATTTGGATGAGGAGATAGATGGGGAACTCATAAAATTTGTAGATGACACCAAGCTGGCAGAAATAGCACCCCAGAAGACAGGCTCAAGATGCAGAAGGATCGTGACAGACTTGAACATTGCATGCTATCTAACAAAGTAAAATTCAATGGTGAAAAAAGTGAGGTTCTACATTTAGGCTACTCTCCCCCCAAATGCACAGGAACAGTATATAAATAGATACTTTATTGTCATTGTATGTATATATACACAGTATATCCATACAGTGATGCTTAAAGACCAGTCCCAACACACATAACAATCCCCAAAAACATGCCCTACCCACCACAAATTCCCCACTCTGAACCACCCAAACATCTATACAACAGACCAAGTAATACTGTCCAACAGCTCACTGATGGTGAATCTTTATTTCATTGTTAAGTGCGAGTATAGCTCTGGGATAAAAACTATTCAGAAAATGTGTGGTCCGAGTTTTAATTGTTTTGTATCTTCTGCCAGAAGGCAATAGTTTAAAAAGATTATAAGCAGGATGAGAAGAGTCTCTCAGAATGTTGTACACCTTCCTAGTAGGCTTGTATTTCACCCTCCCCTGGCTCCAAAGGTTTCCCTGGAGCCGGTGGAGGGTAAAAATGCCCTCTCCCCTCCCCTCCCGAGGCTCTCTGGAAGCCAAAAACATCCTCTGTGTGAGCCAAAAATCAGTTGGCTTGTGCCATAGGCTTGCCATCATTGGTCTAGTCTAATGAAAAGAAGGACTAAGGGAGACACGGTAGCAGTTTTGCAATATCACAGTGGCTGCCACAAAGAAAAGAGAGCAAAACTATTCTCCAAAGCAACTGAAGGTAGGACAAGAAGCAATGGGTGGAAACTATATCTATATACCAGGATGGCATATTCACTAATGGATCTATTGCCTTAATATTGTCCCACAACAACTTTAACTAGTTGCAAGATTGGAACATCAGCCCTGCCTGGGTCACCACTTAATAATAATCATTCTTCATACTTATATCATTTTTTGTGTACATTTCAACTGATTATTGTAGAAATCTGATTAAATAATCTCTTTTATTTCATCTTTTTCTAAATTAGTTTTTATCTACTTTTAGATGAGATTGTGTGGAATACCATAAAATGAATAGGGTCCTTTCAACTACACAAAAGATAAAGATAAAATTTTGGTTCAAGGATAGAAAAGGCAATTTTTACCTGTTTCCTTTTTGTCAAAAGGAAGGCAGGGACAAAAATAATGAATTGAAAGCATTTATCTTACTTCTCCTTTTTTCCTGGCCCATTTTGTGCTTTAATGTCTGGTAAACTTTCTGATAATATACGAAGACATTAATAGTTACTAATGAGTTGATAGGAGGTAAAGGTACCTATTTGATATCACTTTATTATATTTTTTGCATCCAAAATATCTTAAAGTTATTTGTCAGTTTTGAAGTCTAATTTATATTGTGTTTATATTTTATCTTTCAGATTATGATACAGATGCAAGGCTTTGGGAGAAGGTATATTAAAGCCTTTTTGAAAGGTTTTTTTGTTGCTGTTCCTGTGACAGTCACTTTCCTTGACAGAGTGGCTTGTATAGCGAGAGTAGAAGGGACTTCAATGCAGGTAACTAGAATCTTTTTTGCTGTGTTCATTTTTAGGTACCATGTTTCCCTGAAAATATGACCTGCCCTGAAAATAAGTCCTAGCTTGATTTTTTTTGTGGGGGGGATTGGTCTAATATACACCCTAAAATGAGCCCTAGTGAATGAGGTGGGTGTGACCAGCACAGGTGATCCAGTGAGGGCCAGGAGTTCTGTCTCTCCGGGTGCCTGGAGATGTTTCCAGCACCAGGCCTGCCTATAGCTCCAGGCAACCTTGCAACCAGTCAATGTGAGAAGTGGGCTCCCTTGCAGCATCTCTTCTCTGAGGCTCACCTGCTTGAGATCCTGCAGATATCCTGGCCACATAAATGCCGCCCAAATCCCCGGTTGCTCACAACTCGAGTGAGTAGTGCAGCCTCTATCCACCCACCAAACCTGGACCTGTTGGGCACCATCTGCCCTAAACCAAGTGGTGGGTAGGCTTCAGGACAGTGCCCTTATAACACCCGCTGCCCTGGCAGAGGTAAAGCGGAAGCAGGTGGGGGCTGCATTGGGCTCCCCTGATGGTCTCCTCAGCCCCAGCGCTGCTTGGGTGTAGCCCATACATGAGATTTCGGTACAGGGTGAGCTTGGCATTTCACCTTCCTGCCTTTTGCAAACTTTTGGCTGCATGCAAGGAAAATAGAAGCAGCAGAGACCCTAGCTTGTTTCTCTCCCTAAATTGCGGGAATGACAGCACCACTGTGAGGGTGGAGCAGGACCCTGCAAGGCTTGTTGTGGCATTATACATGTAAACAACAGCACTGTTACAAGCTTCATCACACTGGCACAGCTGACGTCCTACTGCTTGCATCTGTGCCGGTATGTCAAACCTTGCAGTGCTGCTTCCATTTGCATGCACGGTGGAACAACAAGCCTTGCAACGTCCTGCTCCAAGAGGCTGCGCCGGCATGATGAGTCTCACAAAATTAATTGTTGGCGGAGTTTTGGGGAGAGAAAGAAAGCCTCGGGTCTCTTCTGCTTCTTCTGAAATTATTTGAGAATCCGACTAGAGTGAAGGGGTACAGATTTCCATGTTTTCCGTTATGGAAGATTGCTTCACACCTGTGATATAGAAAGGAGCCTTGTGAGGAGATGCTGCCCGCAGAGACACAGACAAACAGAGCAAAGTTATTTGAAGACGCTCCCTCTTTGGCTGGCCCACAAGATGCTTACCCCTGGGGATGAATCAGACGCTTTGTGGAGAAACCCAGGCCAGCCCAGGCTTCCTAAATCTCATCCCCCAGATCATCCCTCTCGCAAAGAAAGCCCAATCCAACGCAAATGCCACCTCCAACCATCTCATTGTGGTGAAACTCCTCTTTGATAGAATGATCTGCAGGTGGGTGGATGGGGAGATTTCCTACACATCATTTTAGTCTCCATGCAGGGCTCCTTCCTCTGTCACAGAGGCAAAACAACCACCCATAAAAGAAGGCATGGAAATCCCTATCCCTTCTCTCTGGTTGGATTCTCAAACATTTTCAAGCAAAACACTGCAGAGAGAGGAAGAATCTCTTCCCCCTCACATGCCAAACTTTGCATGTAGGCATGAAGTTTCACAAAGCTCTTTAATCTGCAGCTGCTGGCTCCCTCACTTTGTACTTTTTCTACACATGCCGACATACACTCCCTCCCTGGGGATGCCCTTTCCCCCTCCCAAGATTTCATTTCTGAGGAAAGAAGAGCACTGGGTAGGCACTAGATTTTTCTTCGGACTGGCCCTTCTTAGACTTAGCTTTGCTCCTGAAAGTCTGCATGCCACTTCTCTGGTTGAGCCTGCCAGAGCTTAGTTCTGGCAGACAACTTTGGAGAGATGGGGGGGGGGGGGCTGAGGGCAAGGGGTAAGGCGAAGCTGATCACTTCCCCTTTGCTTTCTCTCCCAAAAGCACTCCTTGAATGTGGCCACTTCTGCAGGAGGAGATGTGTCCCACACATCCCGCACCTCATGATGGCTGTCCGAAGGGTAGTAGCAGTTACTGATATCCACATTTCTTAATATTAATATTAATAATTAATATTATTTCGTCCTGACCACTTGGCCCAGTGTGGTGTTAAAAGTTAACATTTCAGAAATGTTACAGTAGTAGTGGAGGTCTCCTTATACAACGCTCTGCCGCAGCTTTAGAGCAAAACTCTGCCTTCCCTGTTCAGGATTGCAAGACTGGAGGCTCCAAAGGCATGAAGGGATGTGTATCTATGCAGGGCTCCTCTTTGAAAGAACTAACAGCAGGTGGGGTGGGGGAAGATTTTCCTGCATATCATCCTACCTGAGTAGGAATGGCTCCTGTGAATCATCTGTTTTGTGGATGGTGGAATGGCCTGCTGCAACCCTTCGGGAAGCTGGCATGAGGGACTGCTTGCCCTGCTCTCTGTATCATATTAGTAGATGAGGGGGGGAAGACCTCCCCCCAAAATAAGGCCAAACACTTATTTCAGAGGTCAAAAGAAAATTTCAGAGGTCAAAAGAAAAAGTCTTATTTTCGGGGAAATATGGTATAAATGCCTGAATTAGAACTAAGTGGCAATCCAATTTGAAAGGTGTTGCATATACCTCCTCTCAGCCTGGGGAATGCTCAGATTTGGAGGGGGAGGGTGATTTAGAACCTATCAATTTACCTGATTTAGAAGCATAGGAGAATGTTAGTGAAGAAGAACTTGACATAGAAATGAGTTCAGATGAAGAACAGTCAGATTAATCAAACGGGCAGGATTGAAGATGGGTTAATCCTAAATTTAGACGCAACAGAGACAATTAAAAGAAGTTAGTAGGAGGAGATTTTAGCTGCATTTTAGAGTGTGAGGAATTAATTAATTAATTACCTCACATCTGGGAGTGAACGGAAAAGGTGATTGCTTACGTCAACTTTGTCCAACCAAGATGGATCCTTCCAGTTAAACTCCGGCATGTAAGCTACGTATCAGGTGATTTATAACCTGGCTTGTTTCGCTAGCACTGATTAGCCCATACATTTTAGAATGACTTCTGGAATGCATTGAAGTAATTATTTAGACAAACTGCCTAACTACTCAAGGGGAAAATGAGAATGATTTGTGCTGTGCAACAGCAGCATTGTAATGAGAAGTAAAAAGAAATAAAAAGAAGCTTTGCTGTTTTTTACAATAATGACGTCTAGAAGCAAATTATTCCAATTATTATCTGGATTAGCCTGAAACCAGAACAAAAGGCAAGATAAAAATGTAATTTTTGGTACTAGAAAGATAAATATTGTATAGCAAAGGCCTTTCCTCATACTTTTGTGTTTGGGAAAAATATAAAAATACTTACATTTTATTGAATATGATTTTGAAACATGCCCCTCAATTTCTTTCAGTTGAAAGAAAGACATTTAAGGGATTTTTACTAATAAATGAACAGATATAGATAAATTAATACTTTACGTGAGTGAATTAGAATAATTCATTTTCTTACCAAGTTTCCCTGAAAATAAGACCCACCCTGAAAACAATCCCTAGCCTGATTTTTTTGGGTAGGCCTAATATAAGCCTTACCCCCAAAATAAGCCCAGAAGATGGACAAAAACAGCATGAGAGTGAGTGCGTGGGGGCTGACAATGCCCAGCTGCAGCCCACTAGCCCCTTGGCTCAGTGCAAATACTTTTAATTCCAAGCATGGATACGAGTGGGGGAGGGGAAGACAGGCGATCCAGACATGCTGCACTGGTGGCAGAGCTATGGAGGATGGAGGCAAGTGATTCCAATGTCCCTTGTGTGTATTGTTCAGCGTGACCACAGGCAAGCCAAGACATGGTGGGATGGAATGGGGGGCCTGTTGGGATCACCGCTGCCACTTTTTGGGACTGCTGCACACTTTTCATCCATAGGAAGACAAAGTTTTGCTGCTTGCAAAGGGGATGCTTTGAAATGCACCTAATTGCTCTGTTTCAAACTGTCCCTTTTGCAAGCACACGAAACTCTTGGATCTCTCTCATTTCTTCATCCAGGCAAAAAATGTTTGGTCGCCTATCTGGAGCTTGGCAACAGAGGAAATGGCTCTGAAAACATCAAGCAAATGAAATGGAAGTAATCTAGAAAAAGTGGCCAGATGACTTTAAAGTGGTTGAGGAGTGGGTGTGTCATGGGGGAAATCTTTCCTAAAATCCTAAGTGTGTGAGGGTGAAAGAGAACCAAGTATTAAGCAAAGGACATGGGTGCCTTCGCCTTCTGCCTGGGTTCTGCTTTTTCCCCAAATTCTTCACAGGAATCAGATTCAGAAGGGGCAGGAAGGAGACCAAAGTGGCCAGGAAATAAGAGAAATCCAGTCACCCATAGATTGATAAGCTGAGGTGAGTGATTTACAGCATCCTACCGCACTGTTGGTGTTCCAGGGCCAGGGAATTCTCCATACTTGGGAACTGGGCCAGTAGTCATGTGGGTAAGCTCCGTGTCCTATCCAATTAGGATACAATACAGCTGGATCCACTCCTTCCCCAGATTTTGTTCAGTCCTCTGTATTGCAGGACGTGTGGTGGCTCCTTTCTTCTGGCCTCTTCAAATATCTTCAAATCCTTCCCCTACACTGTTTTTCCTTTACTGCTCACCAGATGGCTCTCGAATCAGATTTATTCAACAGAAAAACAACGCTAAGTAAATTCCTTTCTTCCCTTCCTTCCCCCCCTTCCCTCCCTCTCCCAGCCACGGGGGGGGGGGGGAATTGACTCATAGAGCTTTTAAGATGGCTCATAGGCAAAGGAAGGGTGGGGAGGTGATTTAGCAGCCAAAATCAACAGGCCAACGCTTTGCCTCGCCGCCAACGGCTGTTTTCACTTTCGATTCCGAAATTACCCAGCTTAATTCTACATTGTGGCGTGGATACCCAGGAACTGATTCTGTCCTCAGAGCTTTGTCTCTCATTATTGGTTTTTTATTATTTTGTGTTTTTTTGGTCCAAGCGCACCAAAATTCCCATGCGAACAGCAACACCCTCGCAGAGCCGATTGGCATCCAATCCCAGCCTCAGGCCGTGAGCATGTCACACTAATCATTCGGCACCACGCTCTCCTCAGTAGTCCCTCTTACCAGGATTCCACCAATTAATTCAACTGTTTCACATAGTTCAGCAGCTCTACGAGGGCCTAGATCTTACACTCTCTTACCCTTCTCCCTGGAGAGTCTCCAAGGGAATAGAGAGCTGGGGCAGCCATTCATTAGGCTTTGTGGGGTTTAATTCCTTTGGCTCTGCCTCCCTGGTACTACTTGATGTTGTACATACTCCTGATCAGTTGGAGGATGATGAAGATATTGAGGACTCGGATTCAGATAGTGTTTAGGAATTAGTGGGGGGCCTGGGGTTACAGGTAGTAGAACAGGTGGGAGGCCAGCCACAGGATGAGGCTATGAGCTCAGGATTTAGTGAGGGAGAATCGGACGCTCGCTGGGTTAACCCTAAATTCAGAAGGGCCCAAAAACAGAGAGCAGAGATCTGGAAGAAGATATTAAGGAGAGGAATGGGTTAAATATTGTAGTGAGGTATTTGGCACGTCGGGGTCAGTGGAGAAGAAGGGTGGAGTTTCAATGTTGCCGAAAGGAAAAATGGATGTGTTTTTGCCACGCTAAAGTAAGCCAAAGTATTTTATATTGTTATCAGTCAGTGCTAATGTTTTTTTAAAGTTATGCTGTTAGGAAAATAAATCTTGTTTAAGTGAAGCAGAAGGAGGAATTTGAGGAATGCAGCTAAGAGAGAGATAACGGACTGAGTGCTGTATGGAATGTGTTTGAATAAAAGGAGAGCAGAGAAATAAATGGAGTTTCTTTATTCATGAAATGATGCATTTAATAAGAGTTATTTGTAATTGCTAAATTTCTACCAGAAACCAGAACACTCAGTAGAACCCATGGCATCCAGGAATCCCAAAAGGAATCCCACGGGAGGCAAGTGCACCCAAAAGAGCAACAGGCCCTTAGAGGATGCAATAGACCTGGCATCCCCTTCTCAGCCCCCTGCTTCTCTAGTTCAGGACAGATTATCCTCCAAACTTACTGGAGAAGAAAAGAGAAGGGACAAGACATTGCAGAAATTACACGATAAGTCTGCAAGACATCTAACTGTACAATTTCAAGTTCACATTAGCTCACCTACCTCAACAGAAGTACCAGAGTTCCTGTCTCAGGTGAAAATCATTCAGCACTGGATGAACTTAACCTGAACAGATCCCAACCTGACCTTTGGGGCTCAGGTGCAGAAATCATAGGGACCCATCAGGACTCCCCTCCAGATCGAGGCTTAGACCAGGAACCCAGGGTAGAGTCTCCTGTCTCTCAACCGCCCTCTAATGTTCCCCCTGATTTTCAAGCTATGCTAATTGCCTTATCTCAGGCCATTGATTCCAGGATCTGGCTCTCAATGTGCCCTCTTCTTCCTCTGCTCCTTCTCCCAGATGGGCTAGGCCTCCTCAATCCTCTACCTCTCTCAGATGGAAGCAGGACTCTACCCGAATGGAATTTTCCTCATCTAAGGAAAAAGATGAGGAATAGGAAGAACAAGACATTTCAAAAGAGGATCCCTTCCAAGGCCTCTCTGAGGATAAAGATGTACCAACTAAACCTCCAGTCTCTTCTAACATTTTTCCTTCTCACCTGTTCAAATCGCTTCTTCATAAGGCATGCGTGGCCACAGGGCTCACTTCTCAAGAACAAACTTCCACAACTGAACAGGAAACCTGCCCTTTCTTTTCTGAGGAGCAGCAAGACACTAATGTCATATCCTTGCCCAAACTATTCAAGGATGCCTTACTGAAGCAGTGGACATCCCCAGCAGTGGGCCCAAGCTCTTCCTCAAGAGACAAAAAATGTTATAAGGTTGATTGATTGATTGATTGATTGATTGTTGAAAGGGACCCTGCAGGTCATCAAGTCCAATCCCCTGCTCAAGCAGGAAATCCTACACCTCCCCAGCCAGATGGCAGTCCAATCTCCTCTTGAAAATGTCCAGAGTTGGGGCGTTCACAACCTCCGCTGGCAGGCCGTTCCACTGGTTGATCACTCTGACCGTCAGGAAGTTCTTCCTTATTTCCAGGTTGAATCTCTTTTTGGTCAGCTTCCATCCGTCGTTCCTTGTCTGGCCCTGTGGTGCTCTGGAAAATAGTGTGACCCCCTCCTCTCTGTGGTAACCCCTTAAGTACCTGTACACTGCTATCATGTCCCCCCTAGCCCTTCTTTTCACTAGACTATCCATGCCCAGTTCCAGCAACCTCTCTTCATATGTCTTGGTTTCTAATCCCCTTATTATTTTGGTTGCTTTTTTCTATATTTTTTCCAGAGTTTCTATGTATCTTTTGAAGCGTGATGACCAGAACTGAATGCAATACTCCAGCTGTAGTCTGACCAGGGCATTATAGAGTGGTATTAAGTCTTCGAATAGGGGTGGCAAACAAGTCTAATAAATTATTATTATTATTATTATTATTATTATTATTATTATTATTATTATTATTACCTCCTTAGTCTTGGAATGTATCCCCCTGTTGATGCAGCTTAAGTTTGTGTTGGCTTTTTTAGCCACTACTGCACATTGCTGGCTCATATTTAATTGGTTATCCACCAAGACTCTGAGACCTCTTTCACAGTCACTACTGCTAAGTGTGGTTCCTCCCAGTCTGTAAGCGTGTCTAGGGTTTTTTTTAAGCTAGGTGAAAGACTTCTTTTCTTGACGTTGAACATCATTTTGTTAGTTTGGGCCCACAGTGTTAATCTAGTTAGGTCCTTCTGTATTTTGAGCCTACCCTCTAGGGCAGTGATGGCGAACCTTTCTTGATTTGCGTGCCAAAAGGGAGGGGTGGGGGGGCTTGCATATGTGACGTGCCCACATCCCTTCCATCCCTCTGTGTATTTGCAAACCCCCCCCCCATGCTGCCCCCATGCATACGCACGGGCCTTTTGAAGCCTGGTAGGGTCTTGCAGTGAGGAGGGTCCTCCCACACCCTTAGCAGGACCAGACAACATATCCTACCCAGCCACGCACTCCCCATGCCGGTGAGCACAGACTTTCGCCTTCTTCCTGATGCAGGCAAGCCTTCTCCACTCCCAGCTGCCCCCAAACTCCCTGATGTCTCGTCCTGCTTAAAAGCAATAGCAGTGGGCAACTCTGCCAGCAACGGTCCCATTTACCTTGGCTGGCCAGATCCTGCCAAAGGATTCTTATGCCATACCCCACACCCCCAGCTTAGGTGACTCTTCCAAATGGCGTGCTCTAGGCGACCGGCAAGCGGCTGCACCAGCTCTCGTCAAAGCTCTTGTGGCCCTTCTGCGTCAGGGGGAATGTGTAGCAGGAGTTATCTCCATTTCCTACCCCCTTAGCAGGGGAAACAGGTGTCTTTCTGGAATTAACAGCTCTATGTGTCTGTCAGCTGTTATCTTTAGGGGGAAAAGGTTGCAAACTACATCAACTCTTCCCATGAGGGCACATCTCGCAGCGAGAAGAGTTTGCAAGCTTTTCTTCCCAGAGAGCAAAACGGCCTTTCCAAAGGCCGAAAATCAGCTGGCCAGCATGTGCATGCGCGCTGGACCTGACATAGGGCAATGCCTCGCGTGCCCTCCGATATGGCTCCACGTGCCATCACAGCTTTAGGGCATTGGCTACCCCCACCAGCTTGGTATCATCTGCATATTTGATTAGTTCCCTCTGTATTCCCTCATTTAGGTCCTTAATGGAAATGTTGAAGAGCACTGAACTCTGTGGTACCTCACTGGTAACACTTTCCTATGAAGATCTGTTGTTTTTTCCCCAAAGTTGATGAACCCATCAAGGCCCTCCACTCAGCCACTGCAATGCCAGACAAGGCCAAGGAGGTGATGAAGGTCAAAAACTGCTGTTTAGAACAAATGCTAAAAAAGAGTCACTTGGCTGACAGCTGGGCCTTCAGGGCCACAGCTTCAGCATCTTTCTTTGCCAGTGCTATGCTACTCTTCCTACAACAAATTCAACACCACATTCCCCCCGATGACCTACGGGGCCAACAAGACTTGGACAAAATATTCGCATCAGTTCAATATGTGCTGGACACGATTCTCCAAGCTTCCAGATTTTCAGCCAAATCCATATTAGCAACCAGCGTGGCTAGGAAACTCCATTGGCTTAAGCCATAGCAGGTTGGAGTCTGCCAGAAATGTCAGGTCAGCATACTCCAAGTCCTCGAAACCAGACAGACAGGGCCTCTAAAGGCAGAGCCAATAGAGGACAGAGAGACAATTCCTCCTCCAGATCTGGTAAGAGATCTAGATGGTGACCTTTCAGAAATTCCCATTGGGGGTTGTTATTATCCACCATTAAGTTGGGTCTTCAGTTAAAATTCCTTTCTACCACCACCCAAACATTTCTTGCCCACACCATAAATCCCAGGCCTCCAAACTCTTTATGGAGAAGGCCATCCAACATCTGTTCTCAATCAGAGCTATTCAACCCGTTCCCTCCTCTCAAAGAGAATCGGGCTTCTACTCCATCCTCTTTGTAATCCCCAAGTCCTCTGGGGGATGGAGAGCCATATTAGATCTCAAAAGGTTAAATCAATTCATCAAATATAGGAAATTCAAGATGCACTCCCTGGCCTCTATCCTGGCTTCCATGTACCTGGGAGGTATTCTAACTGAAGACCCCACTTAATGGTGGATAATACCCATGGATCCTTAGAACAGTGTTTTTCAACCAGTGTGCCGCGGCACACTAGTGTGCCGTGAGACATGGTCAAGTGTGCCGTGAAGCTCAGAGAGAGAAAGAAAACAAGAGAGAGAGAGAGAGAGAGAGAAAGAAAGCAAAAGAGAGAGAAAGCAAGAGAGAGCAAGAGAGAAAGCAAGAGAGAGAGAAAGAAAGAAAGAAAGAAAGAGAGACAAAAAGAAAACAAGACAGAGGAAGAAAGAAAGAGAGAGAGAGAAAAGACACAGAGAAAGCAAGAGAGAAAAAGAAAATGAGAGAAAGAAAGCAAGAGAGAGAAAGAAAGACAGAGAAAGAAAGAAAGCAAGAGAGAGAGAGAGAGAACAAGAGAGAAAGAAAGCAAGGGAGAGAGCAAGAGATAGATAGAAAGAAAGAGAGAGAAAGAGAGGGAGGGAAGGTGGGAGAGAAAAACAGGGAGGTCGGGAGGGAGAAAGAGCAAAAAAGAGGAAGGAAGGAAGAGAGAGAGAAAGAAAGAGGGATGGAGAGAGACAGAAAAAAAGAAGGGAGAGAAAGAAGGAGGGAGAGAGAAATAGAGCGAAAGGGAGGAAGGGAGAGAGAAAAATTGTCCAAACTTTTTTTAGCTGCCCCCCCACCCTTCAATGTGCCCCAGGGTTTTGTAAATGTAAAAAATGTGCCGTGGCTCAAAAAAGGTTGAAAATCACTGCCTTAGAGGATAGTTGCCAAGCTGGTAGGAAGCAAGCCAAAGAACCCCCAATGGGAATGGGGGTTTTTTTTGTTACCTTTTGTGTATTTCGTTGATCTTTTTACATATTGCATTCAGTAGTATACAATATACAATTATTTGTTTCTTTACATAATATATTACATTTTCTAAATGTTAAATAAAGACATTTACAAGGTATCTGTTATTTCTTCAGATTGTACTGTTACTCTATATTATATTATTTTTATATTCTCTTTTGAATCCATTCATGCCATTTGTACCATGTTCTTTTCAATTCGTTAATTTTGTTTCCCTTGATTGAATTTGTAATTTTATCCATTTCTACACATGTGTATATTTTGTCTATTATTAAATTTTCTGTTGGAGTCTGTTCATTTTTCCACATTTGCGCTATCGCTATTCTTGTTGCCGTAGACGGAGACAGAGGTGGGTTTTAAGGAGTTTACGAAAGGCAAGGAGGGTGGGGGCAGGCCTAATTTCTGGGGGGAGTTGATTCCAGAGGATCGGAGCCACCACAGAGAAGGCTCTTCCCCTGAGTCCTGCCAGATGACATTGTTTAGTCGACGGGACCCGGAGAAGACCAACTCTGTGGGACCTACCGTCCACTTCGGCTTTCTCCAGCAGGATTTTGTGGATGAGATCCGGGATGATCGGAATTGGAGGAAAGGCATAAAGCAATTCCTGTGGCCATGGATTCTTGAGGTCGTTGATCATCTCTGCTCCTGAGAGGGGAAATGGGAGAAAAAGTGGGGTAGTTGTGTATTGTCTGCAGTCTCACATAGGTCGACCGAGGGGAGACTGAATTTGAGGCAGATCTGGGAGAAAAGTGACGGGAGAAGCATCCATTCTCCTGGATCTATTATCTTGCGGGACAGCCAATCTGCCTGGAGATTGAGGTCCCCCAATTTTAGGATTAAGGATGAAATAATTGGGGGATATACTACATATATTTTGGATGGTGTATGGTTACATGCTGAGGTGGAACAAGAGAAACCTGGGGGTAAAATTATAGAAATTTCTGAAAAATGTTTGGTAGATGAAGATACCATTGTCCATGTCTTAAGTTATGAGTATAATTAAGTTAAGCACTGGCAAGGGGAGTTTAATTTGGATAAATGTGCTTAATGGGGTTCATGGATCTTAAAATTAAAGTATTTTTTATTGCTTAATTTTAGTTTATTAAGAGGGGTTTGATGAAATATAATAATGGCATAATTATAGGTAATGAATTTAAATGTTTGTATTTGTTTCTTAATTTGATAAAGTATATAATTTTCATATTGATAAAATTAGATATGAGGATTTTTAGTTTGTTTTTGAGATTTTTACTATATTAAGTTATGCACTGTTAAGGGAAGATATAAACAAGGTTAATAGCTTTTGTCATTTTTTAAAGGAATGTGAATTAAAGAGTGGAAATTTGCAAAGAAAGGATATTTAAGGGGGACTTTTTATATGAAGAAGAGATGGGTGAGGAAGAAGAAGAAGAGTAATATGAAAATGAAAAATAAAAAGAAATATAAAAAGATGGGAGAGATAGATATTAAATATAGATAAGGAAAAGGGCTCTTTGAAAATTGGCTGATCGTATTTTGAATATTTTATAATATTTTATAATAGCTTTTAAAAAAATCTTAGTAGTTACTTCTTGATCCATTTAGCATCCATTTAGTAGTTACCATAAATCCATTTATGAATTTGAATTTATAACTAAATAAATAATTGAAATATATTAAGGTGACTTAAGTAGGCTTAATCTAGACTTCAAAGGTTTGTTTAATTTGTTAAAAGGGGTTTATAAATTTGTAAATCAAATTATTTGGTTTTATTGCTTAATTTCAGCTTATCAAGAGAGGCTTGATGAAATATAATAATGACATAATAATAAGTAATGAATTTAAATGTTTGTATTTTTTTTTAATTGATAAAGTATATAATTTTTATATTGATAAATTTAGATATAAGGGTTTTTAGTTTGTTTTGAGATTTTTACTAGCGGGAAGAAGGCACTACGGATTTGACATTAAGATTATAAAATCCGAAAGATTTAGATTTTACAAATAGTTTAAGGAATATTAATGATGGGCTTAATTAGACTTAATTGAGATTTATCTGGATGATGAAATCAGAAAGAAAGGAGTAAGTGGTGTGTGATGATAACCGAAATTAAATAGATGGGATTTAAGAATGTATAATGTGATTACATAAGATGTATTAGTCAAAAACTATTTTATTATAACAAAAGAGAAAGTACAGTGGTACCTCAAGATATGAACCCCTCATTTTACGAACAACCCGAGATACGAACCCGGGGTTCAGAAAATTTTTGCCTCTTCTTACGAACTTTTTTCATCTTACGAACGCCAAACCCGAACTTCCGGGTTCGGCGTTTGAAGCCCCGCAGCCCAGCTGTCACCTTTTAAAACAGCGGGGGGGCTTCCCAGCAGCCTCCCGGAAGCCGAAGCCGGAAGTTCAGGTTTGGCGTTCGGCTTCGGGAAGCTGCTGGGAAGCCCCCCGGCTGTTTTAAAGGTGACAGCCGGGCGGCGGGGCTTATCGGCGGCGGCGGCAGGTTCGTAAGATGTAAAACGTTCGGGAGGCCGCTTTGGGTTTTTGGCTGGGAGGGAGGGCAGGAGGTCCGGCGCTGGGGGAGGGAGTCAGGAAGGTCCTCCTGCTCCCCCCTCCCAGTGAAAAACACAAAGAGGGTCTGCCGCCGGAGACCCCTTTGTATTTTTGGCTGGGGGGGGAAGCAGGAGGCGCAGGATCGGGCCGGCGGCGGGCGCGGGAAAAGGCAGCAGCTCTGGGACACCCCCCCACCCCAGCACTTTGAATCCCGCCGCTTCTGCTGGATACGGGCGATGGGCGGGGCGAGCTGCCAAGCCCCTGGCTTCCGCGCCGCTCGTCCCACCCACCGCCCGTATCCAGCAGAAGCTGCTGGATTCAAAGTGCTGGGGTGGTGGTGCTGTCGGGACACCCCCCCACCCCAGCACTTTGAATCCCGCTGCTTCTGCTGGATACGGGCGATGGGCGGGGCGAGCTGCCAAGCCCCTGGCTTCCGTGCCGCTTGTCCCACCCACCGCCCGTATCCAGCAGAAGCTGCTGGATTCAAGGTGGTTGGGCTGTCAGGACACCCCCCCACCCCAGCACTTTGAATCCCGCCGCTTATGCTGGATACGGGCGATGGGCGGGGCGAGCTGCCAAGCCCCTGGCTTCCGCGCCGCTCGTCCCACTCACCGCCCGTATCCAGCAGAAGCTGCTGGATTCAAACTGCTGGGGTGGTGGGGCTGTCGGGACACCCCCCCACCCCAGCACTTTGAATCCCGCCGCTTCTGCTGGATACGGGCGATGGGCGGGGCGAGCTGCCAAGCCCCTGGCTTCCGCGCCGCTCGTCCCACCCACCGCCCGTATCGAGCAGAAGCTGCTGGATTCAAAGTGCTGGGGTGGTGGGGCTGTCGGGACACCCCCCCACCCCAGCACTTTGAATCCCGCCACTTCTGCTGGATACGGGCGATGGGCGGGGCGAGCTGCCAAGCCCCTGGCTTCCGTGTCGCTTGTCCCACCCACCGCCCATATCCAGCAGAAGCTGCTGGATTCAAGGTGGTTGGGCTGTCAGGACACCCCCCCACCCCAGCACTTTGAATCCCGCCGCTTCTGCTGGATACGGGCGATGGGAGGGGCGAGCTGCCAAGCCCCTGGCTTCCGCGCCGCTCGTCCCACCCACCGCCCGTGTCCCGCAGAACTGCTAGATTCAAAGTGCTGGGGTGGGGGGGCTGTCGGGACAAGCCGCGCACAAAGGCCGAGGCGAGGCTTAGCAGGAGGAGAAGCCAACCAGCGAGGCGGTGGGCTGGGAGCCGCAGGCGAAAGGAGCTCGGGCATCGGAGTGCGCCGCCAGGCATTGTTCTCCGGACCCCGCCTGCAGCCTGGAGAGGGAAAGGGCCGCCGAGCTCCTTTCGCCTGCGGCTCCCAGCTCACCGCCTCACTGGTTGGCTTCGCCTCCTGCTCAGCCTCGCCTCGGCCTTTGTGCGCGGCTCCTCCGCCGGAGCTCTGCCGCGCACGCCCCTTCGCAGCCCCCTCGCTCCTTGTCCCGACAGCCCCCCCACCCTAGCACTTTGAATCCAGCAGCCGGGCTGAGCGGGCGGGGTCCGGAGAGCAATGCGTTTGAAGGCTGCGGTGACAGCTGGGCTGGGGGGCTTTCCAGCAGACGCCAAACGCCAAACGCGGAAGTTTGGGTTTGGCGTTTGGCTTCGGGAGATGGCTGGGAAGCCGCGCGGCCGTTTTAAAAGGTCACAGCTGGGCTGGGGGGGGTGCTGGGAAGCCCCCCAGCCCGGCTGTGACCTTTTAAAAGAGCCGTGCGTCTTCCCAGCCATCTCCCGAAGCCAAACGCCAAACCCAAACTTCTCTCCTGTCCTGGCTAAATCATGTGGCAGTAAACAGGCTTTGGGGTTTTGGCTGGGGGGAGAAGTAGGACCTTCCTAACTCCCTCCCCCCAGCCAAAACCCCAAAGCATGTTTGCTGCCACACGATTTAGTGGCGAATTGACGTGAAGGGATGGAAAGCTGAAACCGCCCGGTTTCAGCTCCCCATTCCTCCACGTCACTTCGCCCTGAATGCTTCTTGGCCGCCTGGCAGAGCGCTCGCAGCCAGCGGGCGGTGGGGGGGGGAAGCCTCGCGGGGAAGCCGGGCAAGAGCGATCTTCTGCCGGCCATGGGTGACTCCCCGCCGCTCGCCCATGGCCGGCAGAAGATCGCTCTTGCCCGGCTTCCCCGCGAGGCATCAGGTCAGCATTCTGGACGGGCGGGCGAGGAGGGGGGAAGCCTCGCGGGGAAGCCGGGCAAGAGCGATCTTCTGCTGGCCATGGGCGACTCCCCGCCGCTCGCCCATGGCCGGCAGAAGATCGCTCTTGCCCGGCTTCCCCGCGAGGCAGCAGGTCAGCATCCGGGGCGGGCGAGCGGCGGGGAAGCCGGCAGCTGTGGCAGCTGCTGCCCCCCCCCCCCCCCGCTGTTTTAAAAGTGACAGCCGGGCGGCAGCGTTTTTTTGCGGTTTTTTTGTTGTTGCACGGATTAATAGACTTTACATTGTTTCCTATGGGAAACAATGTTTCGTCTTACGAACCTTTCGTCTTACGAACTTCCTCCTTGCACCAATTAAGTTCGTATCATGAGGTATTACTGTATATGACTTTTTGTATTATATGATGTGGAAGAAAAAAATAAAAATAATTACTCTGGAAAAAAAACTTTTATTCAATAAATGGTGCATAAACTTACTACCGTCCACCCCCGTGGGGGCAGCAGATCATTACAGGTGATAATCCATCCCAGCACTCTTATTTTATTTAAGGGGATCCTTCGGGAGAGAGAACTAGAGAGAATTCATTGTGCTTTGTGGGGGGACTCTGAATTGCCACTGTTCGGAGGTGTTGATTCAGTTTTAAGTCAGCCCAGAACCTTCCCAGAGGGGAGGTGAAGGGAACCTGGTCGGAAATCCATTTTGGGGTCTGCATATCCCATGGAGAATTCGCCGAGAGCCTCCACCGACAACAGTGGGAAAGCAGCTAGCCAGTCTTAGCCATGGTGACTGCGTAATGGGAAGTTTGAATTGCAGAAATGGAAGTCATCTGGGAAGAAAGGGAATGAAAATGTTGTGCTGGAGGACCAAGAGACAGAGAATTGATGGATATGATGAGCTTTTTTGCCAGAGTAAAAACCTAACTGTTTCTTTTGATTAATGGAGAAAACATACAGAGAAGCTGGGGGAAGTGGCTAAATTGATAAAAGAAGTGTTCAATGTGTGATGAATGGATTTAAAAAGTTATAATTAAAACCCATGTTGGAAGAATATTTTTCACTTGAAAGTTGGAGCTAAAAGGAATTTAAAATTGAAAGTTTTAATTTTATTTGGATCCAAAAGGTGTTTTTATTAAAAAGAAAGACTTAAAAGAGAAGTAAATAATGGTACATTGTCTCTGGCTTAGTTAATTCAAGTTGTTCCTCCCCCCCTTTACTTTCCGTGCTGTAGTATTCCGGTTGTGTAGAAAATTCCAAACTCTTCTATCTTCACATTCCTGGATACTCCCCACTGCATTCCTCAGAAGGGCAAGTTGGAATTGATTGTGAGGTGAACAATTAAGACATCTGAGAAAATAAATGAACTTCCACGTCTTATTTCTTTAGCGTAGAGTCATATTTATTAACAGAGCCAAATTAGATTCAACATGCTTCATTCCAATTTAAGGTCCCTTAAGATTACATCCAGGTCAAAAGCTCATCTCCCATCCCCACACCCACAAGGGCAAATCATGTGGACAAATCCAATGCAGGGATTTCTAATTCCTTCCTGTGTTCAGTTACTTTGGATTCTGTGTGAAGGAATGTGTGCTATGTGGCATATCTCTCATTCCCCTGTGTGTGGGGTTTTTTTCTTTCTACTATACTGTGTCAGGCCAGCCTTTGAATTCACATATTAACCTGGGGCCTGACATCCAGGATGGGACATACCCAAGCAATCTGTCCTTGGGATGGACCGAGCTGGGCCCCTCACCATGACACATCTCCTAGGAGCTGCTGCAATATTCTGCAGCCTAAAAAAGCATCAGCCAACGCAAAAGTATCTATTTTATAATGGTGAATAAATTGACAGGGATTTGCCCAGGTGTCCACACAGCAGACTTCCTCAAGTGACACCTGGGTAGCCTAAGCTCCTGGGATCGCTGTAGTACATGTGGAATGTATGGTTATTCTAGTGGGCCTTGCCATCGCGAAGGAATCATAAGCTGCGGCGATAGTCACCCAGATCCACCTGCCCACAGTGGAGGCTGATGCCTTTTGTCCTAGGGTTGACATTTGTCATTACAAAATAGACTCCTATGCCTCAACAGATGCAGCCTTTGGCCGTAGAGTCCTCCAAAGCATAATCTCTCATGACCTCTGACCTTTCCCCACCCTAGGGGACATATCTATTGAATATGTCCCACGTGACTGCTAGCCCCACTCCTCAGTATGGAGAATAGGCGTTGGACAATTACCTGAACGCCTCTTCTCATATGCAGAGCAGGGATAGCAGTCACCTCCCTCCCTATAACTTATTTTCTTTCCTCCTCCTTAACCTTAAGCCAAGAGTTGAGTATCTCAGGATCCACCACCATTGAGCCAAGTATACAGATTCGCGAATTCAGGAGAATGGGCAGACCCAGCAGGCTTTTTTAAGACTGAAGGCTCAGTCCTGATTGGTTAGGACACTGAGCATACTCACGTGACTGCTGTTCCCGCTCTGCGTATGAGAAGAGGCGTTCAGGTAATTGTCCAACCCCTATTCAATCCACTGCGTCACTGCAGTGTTTTATGTTTCAGAAAAGGTTTTGTTGACAAAAAGCAACATGGCAATAATTTGCAAAATAAAAATACAATTTTTGAGGGGTACCAAAAATCAATAATTTGTTTATCATGGTTTGGTTTTGTTAAGTCTAGAAAAAAAATTCTAACATTTCTTAATAAAATTTCTAGAAGTTATTTTTACTACCAATCCCCCAACCAATGCCTATTGATGAGAATTCTAGGTTTCTCAGGGGACACAGGTAAAACAAAGCTATTATGCAAGTTAATTGGGTTGTTCTGTTTCTGAATGCTAATATCTGTCCCTTTTTAATCCTCCCAGCCTTCACTGAATCCAGTGGAACAGCAAGTATCTGATATAGTGCTTTTAAATCATTGGACTATTCAGAATTACAAAGTAGAACGTGGAGACATAGTTTCACTTGTGTAAGTAGCTTTAAGCAAATGGCAGCATGTCTTTGTCTTCTTTACTGATGAGTCACAGTTTTATGATGATTACCATTGCTTTCCAGATTTTCAAAAGATTTTCACTATTTGCGTTATGTTTTACTATAAGCAGATAAAAGTAACTTGTAATTTTACAACAGCAGTAGTGATTTAATGATGGAATAAGATATAACTTTATAAAGTTATAATGATATAACTTTGTTCTGAATTTAGACATGTTTGTGATGAATATGATGTGACCAGAATCATTTTTCTTCAGTATGGAAAAGTACATGTAGTTTATGCTTGAATGATTTTGAGTGCTTCATTTTTTACAGATGCATGGACAATACATGCTTGATTATTTCCTTTAAAAAAATAGTTTTATTGAAGTTTAAAATTTAAAAGAAAGTATAAACATACAAACAATAACAACAAAAAGAAAAAAAGAAAAGACATACACATAACACTATATATACATTTACAAAAACATCAACATCAAACATCTTCTGTTGTGGTTAGCTCTGGCCCAGCTCCTGCTCCAAGGACTGTGGGGGTGGATGTGGGTGAAACATCCAAATGTCACAGGCCTGTTTTGCTGCCAACAGCTTCGGACAGCGAATTATCCTCTGAAGAAGGGAGTGTCTGTGAGATGGGACCTTCAGAGGGGGGTCTGGCAGGTAGCCCAGGGAGAAGCCAGTCATCATCTTCCTTATCTTCGATAGACTCTGATGAGGAAGCTGTAATAAACCCACGAATGCGTAGAGCTATGCATAGAAGAGAACAGCTTCGCAGATATTACAGGAGATAATAGAGTCCACCTGTGGTTGGGTGGGGTTCAAATAATTAGGGCTGCTGTTAAATGGGCAGCGTGCCAGCCTCGCAGTGTGGAAGATTATCTGATCGTGCTTGTGGAGTTTGCATTGCTGTTCCAGATTTTCCCAGGACCTTTGTTTGGATTTCAGGACTCTGACTATAAATCATAGTGAGTTTACAACGTCTGAAAAGGAATAGCTATGACGAAATCACAGCTACTAGTTAATGGACTTAAGTTTGTTGTTTTTATTATTTCACTGCATTCAAGTTGTTTGTTTTTACAAGTGAGCCCTTTGAATTCAAAAGAGGGCTTTTCTTCTGTTTTTCTTTGGACCAAGAAACTATTGTTGCCTTGTCCTGTGTGTGTGTCTGTTTTTGCTACTTTTACATTTAATTGAAGGCTCCTGCCAGGAGCTGGCAGAACACCTTCCTTGTATTCTTTTGTTTTCTTATTTTGGCAAATACAGTTGGGAAAAAAATCATTTCGGTTATTAAATTCTCTATATCTATATATCTGTCATATTTCCTACAGCCTTATCTTGATCATTAGTACAAAAATTTATATAATTGAAATAACCAAATTCAGTGTGTAATTTGGAAAAAAAATGTTGTTTTGATATTCTGAAATTTCTGGATACCGTATATGTAATTCATACATTGTTATATTATAGTTTTAGTTTTCCTTCCTTTTTTTTAACCAATCATAAAATGAGTTCCAAATTTTATAATACCCAGAGTCTTTTTTATTTCTCCGTTTTAATGTTAACATGTCTACCTCTGCGCAGTCCATGATTTTCTTGATTACAATTGATCATCAGGTATTTGTTTCCAATTTTGCGCTATTGCGATTCTAGTTGCTGTTAATATATGAATAATTAAATAATATTGATTTTGTTCCATTTTCTGGTCGATAATACCCAATAGAAAAGCCTCAGGCTTTTTATTAATTGTCACTTTAGTCATCTGTCAACCACCTTTGCATTTTGTCCCAAATTTTTTAAATATATGGGCAAGTCCACCATATGTAAAAATAGGTTCCCAATTTTCCTTTGTATCTCCAGCAAAAAGGTTTTAATTTAAGATCTGCGCTAGCCTTGCTAGTGCAAGATGCCACCTGTAATACATTTTATATAAATTTTCTTTATACGCTACAGATTTAGTCAGTTTATAGTTTTTGTGCCAAATTATATCCCATTCATCTAAGTTTACATTATATCCAAAATTTTTGTTCCAACTATTAATATTTCCTTTTATTATATATTCCACCATTTTGTAATTCAAAAGATAATTATATAATTTAGATATGATTTTTTTATCCTGACCTAAAATTATTTTATCAAGGTCTGTTTTTCCTTTTTGTATTTCTTTCTTTTATTGTCATCATATCTCGATTTTATTTGCATATAGGGCGACAAGTCCACTTTTATTCCTTCTTTCCCTAGTTGTATACTTGTCTTTAATTCTCCTATTTCATTTTGTAATTCGTAATATGATACCACCTTGCTGAAATCTATTGTGTGGGGATGTATCATGGCTTCCATACTAGAGAACCATCCAGGAATTTGAGGGTAGTGTTTGTTTTAATTATATTCCAAGTCTCAAGAAGTGAGCTTCTAATTATATGTTTTCTAAAATATTTATGAGTTTTTCATCCCAAAGGAAAGCATGCCACCCTGCCAATAGATCATGGCCCTCTAATAAAAGTAATCTTTTATTGTTTAATTTGATCCACTCTCTTAACCAACTTAATATGGATGCATATTAATATAATTCAAAATTTGGAAGTCCAAAACCTCCTTGTTTCCTATTATCTTGAAGGTATTGTAGTCTAATTCTAGATTTTTTTCCCCTGCCCAAATAAATTTTGTTACCATCCTATTCAATTTTTGAAAAAAGGTTTTTTTTAATGTAATTGGAATCGTTTGAAATAGATATATTTGCAGTAAGATTGACATTTTTATCATTGATGTTCTTCCAATCAGAGAAATTGGTAGTTTATTCCAGTTTACTAGTTTCTCCTCTATTTTTTTCAGTAATTCTGTATAATTATCGTTTTTAATTGTTGTGGGTTTTGCAGATGAGTTTATACCTAAATACTTTATCTTTTTTTCTATCTGTATTCCTGATCTATTCATCAATTCTTGATTTTCATTTTTTGTTAAAATTTTTGTTAAAATTTTTGTCTTTTATTTGTTTATTTTAAAACCTGCTACTTTCCCAAATCTGGTAATTTCATCAAATAATTTTTCTCCTGTTTCTAGGGGTTCTTCAATATTAAAAACTAAGTCATCTGCAAATGGAGTTTGTATTCCTGTCCTCTTATCTTATGTCCCATAATATCATTATTTAAATGTGTTTGTATTAACAGAATCTCTATTGCTAATATGATAATTAAAGGGGAGAGTAGGCGTCCTTGACGGACTCCTTTTTCTATATTTATACTATCTGTGGTGTCTCCATTTATAATAATCTTTGCTGTTTGTTTTGTGTATATGGTTTTTACAGTCCTTATAAACTTCTCTTTAAATTTCATTTTTATTAATTGATTTATGAAAAAAATCCAATTTAAGTTATCAAACGCCTTCTCTGCATCAAGGAAAATCAAGGTCATCGGTTTTTCCGGGTGTGCTTCATAATATTCCAAAACATTTACAATGTTTCTTATATTATTTTTAATGTTTCTATTTGATAAAAAGCCATTTTTGGTCTGTGTGTATTATTTTATTAATTATTTTAAAAAACGTTCTGCAATTGTTGAAGTGAATATCTTGTAATCTGAATTTAGAAGTAAAATCAGTCTATAGCAGTGTTTTTCAACCGGTGTGCCACGGCACACTAGTGTGCTGCGAGACATGGTCAGGTGTGCCGCGAGGCGGCTCGGCCCCCCGCTATTGCCTTCCATCGCCGCCGCCGCTATTGGCACCCTCCCGCGGGAGGCCGGCAAAGGTTGCTTTGAAAGTCGGCCCCCTCGCGCCCATGGCTTCTCGTCGCTTCCCCGAAAGCTGTGCGTGTGTGCGTGCGCGCACCCCAAAATACCCCCGCGTGCACCCTTTTTCACGGCCGCGCGCTCCTCATCCCTGTGCCAGCCCGCGGGGGGGCGGGGAGGCGCCGGCAGCAGAAGGGAAGGGAGCCGTGGCCGCCCCTGCCTCTCCACGGTGCCTCCAGTCCCCTCGGCCTTTCGGCGCTGCCCCCCGCCCGCCCCCTCTCCTCCTCCGCTGTCTCCTGCCTTTCGGCGTGGCTCCTCCCGCACCCGGAACGCACGCCCTGCCCGTCTCACCTTTGCCGGGAGCACTTTCGTCCCGGGCTCTCAGCAAGGGGGTTGCAGGAGAGACGGGGCAGGCGTTCTCTCAGCGGAGGCCAGCGAAGGTGATATTCAATGTCGGGGGCACGCGGGCGGTTGCGCGCGCTCCCTACCCCCCTGCTAGCCGCTCGGAATATTCAAAATAAGAAAAACCTTCGCCGGTGAAGGCTTTTCTTATTTTGAATATTCCGAGCGGCTAGCAGGGGGGTAGGGAGCGCGCGCAACCGCCCGCGCGCCCCCGACATTGAATATCACCTTCGCCAGCCTCCGCTGAGAAGAACGGAGAGAGAACGAGAGTGAGTGAGAGCAACAGACAGCAAGATAGAGAGAAATTGAGAAAGAGAGAGAGAGAAAGGGGGGAGAGAAAGAGATAGCAAGAGAGAGAACAAGAGAGAGAAAGAGTGTGAGAAAGAAAACAAGAGAGAGAGAGAGAGAAATCAAGAGAGAGAGAGAGAGAGAAAACAAGAGAGAGAAAGTGAGAAAGAGAGAGAGAAAGAGGGAGGGAGAGAAAGAACAAGAGAGAGAGAAAGAAAATAAGAGAGAAAAGAGATAGCAAGAGAGAGAGATAGGGAGAGGAAAGGAGAGAAATGAGAACAAAAAGGGGAGAAAAAAGGAGAAATGATTGAGGCAGAGAATTAGAGGAGAGAGAAACAAAAGAGAGAGAGAGGGGTGATTCTTGAAGCATATGGTAAAAAGCACCCAAATAATAAGAAACGCCCCCCAGCCCACACCTGTTTTTGAAAAGAATAAAAGAGAAAAAACCCCAGCCCTCAACTGGTTTTGGAAATGGTTCCAGTGTGTATACACACACACACATAAGGGGGGGAGAGAGACAGGGATGGAAAAAGAGGAGAAGTGAGAGGGAAAAGGAATGAGGGAAAAAGGGAGGAAGAGAGAGAAATGACAAACATGAGAGAGAAAAGGGGGAAAGACAGGAGAAGTACCCAGAAATGAGATATAAATTTGAGTAGGGATGATTGATGATTGACTGTATTTATAAGGGGATGTTACATGGGATTGTATATACGAGGGGGTTATGTATGTATGTATGTATGTATGTATGTATGTATTTATTTGATTGATTTGTGTCATTTTGGTTGGTGGTGTGCCCCAGGATTTTGTAAATGTAAAAAATGTGCCACGGCTCAAAAAAGGTTGAAAATCACTGGTCTATAGCACCTAATCATATGTCGTTTGTTGGCATCTTTAGGAATTAAAGTAAATAATCCTTCCAAGATTGCGGCATCATGCCTTTGTTTAATATGTCATTAAATGTTGTTAACAACAGCTTTTTTATGGAGTCTTTTAATTCTTTATAAAATTCAGTCGGAATTCCATCGGGTCCTGGGGTTTTATTATTATTTTGTTTTTAATTGCATTTTCTAATTCAATCATTGTTATATCTTCTTCCATTCTATCTATGTTAATTTGTGATATCCCTGGTATTTTAGATTGATTTAAATATATTTGTATATCTTGTTCTTCTATTTCCTCTTTCTTATATATATTTTTTTTAAAAAAAATTGCAATCTTTTTTTTGTCCTCTGATTCAAATTATCTTTTCCCTGATTCATCTTTTAATTGTTGTATATACTTTTTAGTTTTTTCTTTTTTCAACTTATAGGACAGTCATCTGCCAGGTTTGTTAGCTTGTCCAAAGTAATTTTTTTACTGTTTTAATCTTTTGGGCAATTTTCTCCTGCACTATAAGATTTATTTTATGCTTTAATAATTCTTTCTCTTCTTTTATTTTTAAATTATCTGGATCTTTTTGCATTTTACCTTCTAATTCTCCAATTTTATTCTGAATTTATCTCATTTGTGTAGTTCTGATTTTATTTTATTTTTTGCTTACATATGTGATAGCTAATCCTCTAATAAATGCTTTTGTTGTGTCCCATTTATTTTATTTATTTATTTATCATTGTTCTGATTTACTTTTAAGAAAAATGCTAGTTCTTTTTCAATATATTGTTTAAATTCTTTTTCTATAATCACCTTATTATTTATTGTCCATTTTTTTCTTTTTTGTTGTTCTCCTTCCATAATTTTAGTGATGATATTTAGGGTAGTCGGGATGTTTTCCTGTTTCCACTGTTGGGCATAAGTTATTCTAGCAGTGGTCAATATTTGTATAATAAGATATCTATCTTCTTTTGTGACTTTCTGTCGGAAGATGGCTAACAAGAATAATTCTGGTTTAAGTATAATCGTTATCGATATGGCTTGGTCTATAATTTTTTTAACATCTGCCCAAATTTTTTTAGTATATATGCATGTCCACTATAAATGATAGTAGGTTCCTTGTTTTCTTTTACATTTCCAACAGAAAGGAGATATATTAGGGTACATCTTTGAAAGTCTAGCCGGTGAAAGATGCCACGTATAAATCATTTTGAATAAATTTTCTTTGTAAGATGTTGCGAGTGTCGCCTTATAATTAATTGTGTATATTTTTTCCCATTCTGAGAGATTTATTATATATCCAAAATTTTGTACCCGTGCAATCATACATCCCTTAACTTGTTCCTCTTTGGTGTCTTGTCATAGTAAGTAGCTATATATTTTTGAAATCATTTTTAAATTAGATCCAAATAAAATTACATCAAGGGGATTAGTATTTTGAAAGCCAAGTGTTCTTATGTTGTTTATATTTGGCGTTTATCTGCATGTAAGTAAACCAATGTAAGGTTATTCTATTTTCTTCTAGTTGTTGCTTTGTAAGGATATTGTCATTAAGGTCAAGTAGTTTTGAGTAAGTTATGATTTTCGATGAAAAGACGGTCGGGTAGGTGAGGGATTCGTTAGGAGATATCCATTTCGGAATTGCTAGATAGTAAATTTTTTTAAATCTGGTACCATGTTGATATTAAAGCGTTTCTTATGTAGTGATTTTTAAAATAGTTTGGAATTTTGCTCAGTTCCAGCGTTAAAAATGAATGCCACCCCGACTACAAGTCAAATCCCTCTAAAGTAAGTAATTGTGTGTTTTGGAGTGTTATCCAGTCTTTAATTTTAGCCAGGATGGTGGCTTGATAGTACAAATGAAAGTTAGGGAGGCCAAAGCCTCCTCTAGATCGATGATCCTGTAAATTTTTAAATTTTATTCTTGCCTTTTTTTTTGACCAAATAAATTTTTGAATTATCTTATGCAAATGTTCAAAAAATAATTTTTTTAAGTTTGATTGGGGCTACCTGGAATAGATATAGGTATCTAAGGAGGATGTTTGATTTGATTGCGGCAATCTTCCCCGTCAAAGATAGTTTTAGCTTTGTCCATCTCACTAAGTCTTTTTGTATATCTTGTGTAAGTTTAAAGTTTAAACGGACTTTTACAGTCCGTGACATGGCAGCAGATGGATGGTTCTGTCTTAATTAATTAAGATTGATATGCCTGCTAAGAAACGAAAGTGTTATTTTTCAAATGCTCTGGCATCAGGCATGTCAAATCGACAAGTAAAAGATGCTATCTCAAAGCTAATGGGAATACAGGAGGAAAGAGATGATGAATCATTGCCAGAACAAACAATGGAACAAGCTGCCGCCCCCCTCACTGGAGAAATTCCTGCTGAAAGAATTTCATCTCTCACCAAGGCTTCAGACCAAATACGAAGTAAGTCCGCCTCCCCTATTGATATAGAGCAATTAGCTATTCTTACTAAAAAAGTAAACTTGTCAGAACAAACTTCTCAATTTTGTGCTCCCGGTCAGGCACAGCAATATTCAGGCTATCCTTCCAAGTTGCAGACTGAAACCATTACTCAATATGACATAGCTAAACATTCCGCTGGCCTCGGAGCAAGACCTAAGGAAAAACCCCTTGATGAAAAACAGATGTCCTTAAAAGGCTCTGAATTAACTTCACAGGAAAGCCAATTTTTGCCCTTATCATCTGTAACATCAAATATTGATTTACTTACTTCCAAATCTCTTGCAGCCGATTTACAGGGAGATATAAAAAGTGCACAAAATTATCTCACTAACTTCTATGCAAACAGAAACTCAGTTGAACTTACTAAGAGTGAAATGGATTTATTAGATTTTTACTGCAGGCAAATAACTGAAAAAGAAAAAAAGCTAAATGAATTAAGAACTATGCAAATGATGTTCTGCCAAGGGGAAATGTATAAATTACTAGAAGCTAAAAAAATGGAGTTGGGGGGGGCAAATTCCAGCCGCTCAAAGTATTGATGTCACACCATCCAAAGAAAATGCTGCAGTGTCACCTGGTGGCCTAATTAAGCAATTGCACTCAAATATTTATTTTCAAAACCCATTTTTTTTCTTTTCAAGCCAAATGATGAAAAATGATCCTGCAGTGTTATCTAGTGACTGTTTTAAGCAATTAAAATCACCAGAAAATTTATATGACCAGAAAAATGTTAATCTGTGACAGAAAGATTTCTTTTTAGATAATCAAATGAATCAAGGAGCTTCAGCACAACAATTCTACACTGCAGACAAAGCAAGGTTTGTACCTCAACCAACATTTTTGCAACAAATACCGCAACAAAGCCAAGGGGCGCAAATTCAACAGATGCAGCTGCCACAGATTTCTATTTCACAGGCACAGCTGCCACAGATTTCTATTTCACAGGCACAGTTGCCACAGATTTCTACCCCACAGGCGCAATTGTCACAAACTCCAATCCAACTGGCACAGCTGCCACAAATTCCAGTTCAACCGGCACAGCTGCCACAGATTCCAGTTCAACCGGCACAGCTGCCACAGATTCCAGTTCAACCGGCACAACCACCATTGGCTCCATTTCTTCAGCTGCCACAACCAGTACCAGTACCGGCTGCAATTCAAAGGCAATTTTCTGCCTTGACACCATTGAAAGGTGAGTCAAGATTAAAGAATAATGGATGAAATTATAAAACTTGGTTGCATGAGATTAGACTGATATTAATTGCTGAAGGGGCTGATCACATGGCTTTCAATCCACCAAATAGACAGTGGACTGAAGAAGAAAGAGCTTTAAATATGAGAGCAACTATTTTGATACTTATGTCAATGGATACCGATTTGTCAGTTAGATTTTCACATGATATTTTTTATCTGATTTTTTTACTGCAAAATTAAAGCCTGGAGAGAAAATTGCTCCACACTTTTCAAAACTCTTAGCAATGCAAAAGGAATTGGCAGAAAGAGGATATAATATTGACCACCTACAAATGACCACAGTGATCGTCTCATCGCTAAACGAGGACTGGAAAGAAGCTATTACAAAATGCAATAGCATACCCCTAGCTCAACGCACCATATCCAGAGTTTGCCAAATCTTAACAGAAGAAGTCATTATGGAACACAGACTTAAATCCAGAACAGCTACTTCTAGAGCTCCAATGAGTCGCAGTTACCAACAAAGAGGTAACCAACCCAGAAGAACAGATTTTCAACGCACTCAATCTGATGATTCTCAACGCTCTCAATATCCTGCCCCGCCCAGAGGAACACATCCCAGAGGTGGCAGACGCAGAAGCTCCAGCAACTACAGACCGGCTCAATGAGGTTCAAGAGGAGAGTCACGTCCTCCCATAAATTCCCTGGTTCTGAACAACTTTCCACAATCAGATCCAGAATGTGACATCCGACGTCTATGAACTTTAGATAGCGGAGCTGCTATTCACATTACTTACCAAAGAGAACTTTTCACAGAATTATATAAGACTGATATAAAAGAGTTGTATTCAGTGTCAAATCACTTATGCAAAGTTGAAGGAGAAGGAACTGTTTACATAAAAGAATTGGACCAGATGATTCCACATGTTTTTTACATCCCAAAGGCTACAAGCAACTTACTCAGTCTGTATTACCTAAACAAAGACTTGGACTACAAAGTTATGCTTTTGCAAAATGAGATTCACATTATTAAAAATGGAACTGTTATCGCACATGCTATTCCAATTGGTGGTGTTTATTACCTGAAGCCGAGACCTCTAGCACGGGTTGATGTAAGTATAAATGTTCCAAACCATGAAAGCACAGGTCCAGAGAGAAAACCTGTTGCTACTATAGAAACAGAGGCTCATAAAGCCAATGGACTCCAAGAGGTTCCGCATAATGTTGCCAAATGTTAAACCTGTACTAACAAACAAATCTTTTCATTCCAGGTGCATTCACCGTTGGCACCGTCATTTGGGCCATGCTTCATATGATGTCTTATCCAAGATGCCTGAGTTTGTAAATGGTTTTAAAGTTGATAGTAATTGCCAAATCTATTTAGATTGTTCTGTTTGTAACAAGTCCAAATCCAAAGCTCCTATTGCTAAGCATGCCACACATTTGTCTACACGCATTTTTGATTTGGTTCATACTGACATTGTCGGTTCATTTCGGCCTACTAGGGGTAATTGTAAGTATTTCTTAACTATTGTTGATAATTATTCTAGATATGGTTTTGTGTATCTAGTGAAACAAAAATCAGAAACGTTTCAGATCTTTAGAGACCTTGCTTCAATCAATATGGTGTCCGCATCAGAAGAATTCAAAGTGATCGTGGTGGAGAATTCATGTCCCAGCAATTCCAAGGATGGATGAGACGGAATGGGATACCTCACCGGGCTTCAGCCCCTTACTCGCCTCAACATAACGGTATAGTAGAACGCCAGCCAGGCGTTTTACAGACTATGTTTCGCTGTCTTCTAGAGGACGCTGATCTCAACAATTTCTACTGGGGTGAAGCACTAAGGTATGCTAACTACATTGTTAACCGTATCTGGAGCAGTGTTTTAAAACAAACTCCTTTTTACATGCTTTATGGAAAGAAGGCTGATATCCAAAACCTCCACATTTTTGGCTCGTATGCCATGGTTAACATTCCACTGGTCCAGAGAAAGAAAGGAGGTCCAGTGGCAAAAAGACTGAGATTTATAGGTTTTGATGAAAGTTCTAAGTACTACAAATTTGCTGACTCTAATCACACAGCTGTTATTTCCAAATCAGCTAAATTTGAGGAAGATACAAATTGGTCCAGAATACACAGCAATGATACTTCAGTTTATTTTCCTAAAGATTATGTTCAAGGTACAGCGCAACCTGACCCTCAGGTAGCTGTTCCAGATGTTCCAGATGATGTACAGTCTTCACCAGTTGCAGATGATGTTCCTAGTGATGCAGTTGGAAATGGAGATGACCACGATGATGAATGGACCACAGTTCTAAGACGTTCCAAGAGAACCACAAAAGGAATCCCTCCAAAGAGATACTAACAGCAAGTATTGCAAAAATCTTTTCCTTTTCTGTGCAACAATGTTACACTTCCTCCTGAGAATTTTTCTCAAATAAGACATTTACCTGAGTAAGAACAAGAATAATGCAATGGAAACTGAACTGGACAGTTTAAAGAAACTTAAGGTGTTTAAACACGTTGAACCTCCAACAAACAAGAAGATTATTGGCACACGATGGGTCTACAGAATTAAACAAAAACCAAATGGTGAGAAAATATATAAAGCAATCCGTGACAGTCTACATTGATTTTAAGATCGGTTATTTCTCCAAACGTATGAAGTTCTTCCAGTAAAATATGAGCTGATTCAAGCGGGTCTTGAATTATGAATACAATATCATCTGCGAAGGCTTGTAATTTAAAATATTCCTTTTTTATTTTGATTCCTTGAATTTGTGGATTGTTTCTTATATTCTTTAATAGCGTTTCTATTGCAAGTATAAAAATTAGGGGTGCTAGGGGGCAGCCCTGGCGGACACCTCTCATTATTGCTATTTTTTCAGTAATGCATTTATTGAAGAGTATTTTGGCTGACTGTTGTGAATAGATAGATTTAATTAAGTTAAGAAAATTATCTCTAAATTTCATGTGTTCTATTTGTGCTATAAAATATTCCCAGTATAGAGAATCGAAAGCCTTTCTTAGATTTATGAATATAAGGGCCATTGGTTTATCAGAGTTTTTATTTATTTATTTATTAGATTTGTATGCCGCCCCTCTCTGAAGACTCGGAGCGGCATACAAATCTAATAAATTGTAGTACTCAAGAGTATTAAGTATAGTCCTTGTGTTATTACTGATATTTCTTGCTGGTAGAAATCCATTTTGGTCTGAATGCATAATGTTATTCAAAATCTTTTTGAGATATTCTGCAATTATTGTAGAAAATATTTTATAATCAGTGTTTAATAGAGAAATAGGTCTGTGATTTTCAAGGTATTTTTTGTCTTTATTTTCTTTCGGGATAATAGTTATGTTGGCTTCAGATCAAGTTTTTGGGAGTTTGCCTTGTGTTAGGGCTTCATTATAAATATCTAAGATGATAGGTTCTAACAGATCCTGATGGTATTTATAAAATTGTGTGGGAATACCATCGGTTCCCAGAGTTTTATTATTATTTTGTTTTCTAATAGCAAATTTAATTTCTGTTGGAGTAATACTCTTGTTCAGTTTGATCTTTTCTTCATCCGTTATCACTAAGGTTTCATTTTGGAGTAAGTATTCTCTAATTGGACAATTGTCCATTGTGTCTGTTTCATATATTCGCTGATAGAATTGTTTTATTATATTTTTTTCCCTTCTGTGTTTGATTTTAGTGGGCCTAAATTGTCATAAAGAGATTCTATAGTTTTTTTCAGCCTTTTGTTGCGCCAGTTTGAAAGCAAGCCAACGGCCCGGTTTGTTTGCTGATTCGAAATTTATTCTTTTTAGTGTTTTATACAGTAAGTTGATGTTGAGTTTCTAGGTTTATTTTGTGTCTTATAGATTTAGTTTCAATTAGAGTTGTTGTGTCGTCTGCAATCTGAAGTTTTGTGTTAAGGTTATTAAGTTTCTCTTTCTGATTGTATTTTTGTTCATTGGTGCATCTGAGGGGAGATCTGCTAGTAGGTCATCTTCATTTCTGTTTATTGAGATTTGGAGGGGGCTGTTGAAGTGAAAAAGACCCCCAAACACACACAATTTATCTTAGATCTTGGAACCAATTTGCTGGTTCCTGAGGAAAGCAGTATATGTAAATGCTTAGGTGAAGAAACCTTGCAAACAAAACTGTAGGCCCTCAACCTCTTATTACATATGTATATTGCTAATGGATTTTTCAAATTTAAATGTGTATTGTTATCCATTATGTAGTCAAATGGGTCAGAAAAATCTACCAAAAACGTTGGCCATTCTAACAAAAATCTTAGGAATTGGAACAAATCTAACTAAATTGTAATGTATTTTTCTATATTGCCATTTTGTTGCTTCAAAAAGAATCGTTAGATTGGCAAACTGGAGGAAGAATTTTATAATAGGTTTCTACCTTATTTTGCTCCAACTGTCACCGTCTTTCCCCTCCGGTCCCTCATCTGCTTGTATGTGTATGTGCGAGAGAGAGAGAGAGAGAGAGAGAGAGAGAGAGAGAGAGAGAAAGGGCTGGACGGGTGCAACTACCCGGACACAAGCGGCGTCTGCACCACTTTCAAAGCCTTCTGAATGATTGATTCTCTCTTTGGGAGCCCCCTTTCTCCCACCCTGCGCACCCCCCGTTTCAGCCTGTGCACCTCCACCGTGGCGTCTTTTGCCTGGTTGAAGAATACCAGAAGCACCTGCATGGAGCTTGAAGGCAGCGCTTGTGGCTCCATTCTCCCCACCCCGAGAGAACAGCACCAGGTCCTAAACGGAGGGGAAAGTGCTTTGGAGTGCAGGCTGAAACAGGGGGCGCGCAGGGCATGAGGGAGGAAACAGGGCTCCCAGAGAGAGACACTGCTTGTGTTTTCCCTGATGCTGAAGCGAAGGACAGAGGGAATTCCTCGGCCAGAGAGAGGTGGCCCCTGCTTGGCCGCAGCCGCTCGCCCGAGCCTCTTTTCAGCCTGCCGGGAGGGCTTCTTAGCGAATGCCTGCCAGTCTCCCACGGGGAGGGAAGCAAGGGAATCCCCCATCTCCCGCAGGGAGGGAAGCAAGGCCGTCCGGCAGCCAAGGACTGCCGATGGCCTCGGGGACAAACAGCAAAGCCACGGGAAGGTTGTTGCTGCTAACCACTACTCAACTCCCCCCACCCCAGCATTCGATGTATAAGAATCACCTAGTTTTTGATGCACTTTTTTGAAGTAAAAAGATGCAGCTTATACACCAAAAAATACGGTAGTTGGAAAAAAGAAAAAGCACCCCACCTCACTAATTAAAAAGTAGCATTTTTGACTGATCAGTTAAAACAAAATCTATGAAATTAAATAAAGATCAGTAAAAGAATTGTGAAATGAAGATGAAGAGAGAATTGTATCATTAATACATCTTTAAGAGTTTGTGTAACATTCAGCCTCTTTCAATATTTGGTTTTGGTGGAGCTAAATTCTCCAAAAACACATTTCAGAAATGTTTGTTGAATGTTAGTATTATATGGTAGAATTTGTAATTAAACTCACCAGATGCATATTCTTGTATTTTGGATTTCAAATTTCAAATGCAGTTTCTTCCCTATTGTGGTTATTTTAGTGTTGCTTTTAACTAGTTTGTTTTATGTCTTTATTGATGAAAATAAATTTCTTGCAAGATTTTACTTCAGGTATAGTATGAAAATATCTTTATTTATTTGTTTGTTTGCTGCCCATCTTATTTTTTATTTATTTATTTATTTTATTTTATTTTATTATTTTATTGTATATTATTTTATTTTATTATTTTATTTATTTTATTTTATTTTATGTTTTTTTAATTTTTTTTTATTTTATTGTTTATTTTATTATTTTATTTTATTTATTTTACTTTATTTTGTTTATTTTATTTATTTATTTTATTTATTTATTTTATTATATTATTTTATTTATTTATTTTGTTTATTTTATTTATTTATTTTATTTATTTATTTATTTTTTATTTTATTATTTTATTTTATTATTTATTCATTTTATTTTATTTATTTTATTTATTTTATTTACTTTACTTTACTTTACTTTACTTTATTTATTATTCTTTATTTTATTTATTTTATTTTATTTTAATTTAATTTAATTTGTATGCCGCCCCTCTCCACAAACTCGGGGCGGCTCACAATCTTGTACCAAACAACTTTGTAAAACCCACAGTTCTATGTACTGCATGTATAATTCCCACTTATCTCTATGAGTCACATTGAAATATATATGTACTATATATATGTATGTACACGTATTTAATTTCTTAAAATACTTTTTTTAGAATTTTTAGATACTATTAAGCAAAGGATATCAGTTTAGCAACCACAATTGGAAATGTCAACTGGATTGTTAAGTGAAGTAATCACAGAGTGAAACTCTGTCTTTATTATCTTTCTTCAGCTTTCCTTTGTTTTATAGACCTATGAAGGCTGCAAATGCAACATGAGAAAGTATTATTTTACTGAAAGAGTAGTAGATCCTTGGAACAAACTTCCAGCAGACGTGGTTGGTAAATCCACAGTAACCGAATTTAAACATGCCTGGGATAAACATATATCCATTGTAAGATAAAATACAGGAAATAGTAAAAGGGCAGACTAGATGGACCATGGGGTCTTTTTCTGCCGTCAGTCTTCTATATTTCTATGTTTCTATGCAAGGAATGGCCGTTGTAACTGTGAGCAATTTGCTAAATGAGGACTATTTGTCCAGTTTCTGACTATTACCGTATATACTCGAGTATAAGCCGACCCGAGTATAAGCCGAGGCACCAATTTTTGCCACAAAAACTGGGAAAACGTATTGACCCGAGTATAAGCCGAGGTTAGAAAATGCAGTGGCTACTGGTAACTTATAAAAATGGAAAACAATAAAATTACATTAATTGAGACATGTTTTAGAATATTTATTTTAAAGAAAACCAGTAAACTAGCTCTGTAAATTTAAAAGAGGGTAAACAAATTAACAATATTAACAATAAATTAAAAAGTAAAAAAAGTAGCTCGATCAGGAACAAAGCTAAAACCTAAGAGTTAAAATCCTTCAAAACTGGATTCCTTCTCATCATTAATTGGATTTACATTATTGTTCTGTTTTTATATATGCTGTGAGCCACCCTGAGTCCTTGGAGAGGGATTGCATACAAATCCAATTAAATAAATAAACAAACAAACAAACAAATAAATAAGTGTATCCAAAGAAGAGCTTCAGCATTAGCTGCTGTGAGGTTATCAGCATAGAAAACCAAATAGATAGATAGATAGATAGATAGATAGATAGATAGATAGATAGATAGATAGAAATAGATACAGATAGATAGATAGATAGATAGATAGATAGATAGATATAGATAGAAAGATAGATAGACAGACAGATAGAAAAATAGATAGATAGATAGAAATAGATACAGATAGATAGATAGATAGATAGATAGAAAGAAAAATAGATAGATAGAAAAATAGATAGATAGAAAGATAGAAAAATAGATAGAAATAGATACAGATAGATAGATAGATGATAGATAGATAGATACAGATAGATATAGATAGATAGATAGACAGACAGACAGATAGAAAAATAGATAGATAGCTAGAAATAGATACAGATAGATAGATAGATAGATAGATAGATAGATAGATAGATAGATAGAAAAATAGATAGATAGAAAAATAGATAGATAGAAAGATAGAAAAATAGATAGATAGAAATAGATACAGATAGATAGATAGATAGATAGATAGATAGAAATAGATACAGATAGATAGATAGATAGATAGATAGATAGAAAAATAGATAGATAGAAAAATAGATAGATAGAAATAGATACAGATAGATAGATAGATAGATATAAATAGAAAGATAGATAGACAGACAGACAGATAGAAAAATAGATAGATAGATAGAAATAGATACAGATAGATAGATAGATAGATAGAAAAATAGATAGATAGAAAAATAGATAGATAGAAAGATAGACAGATAGAAAAAGAATTCCTGTCTAGCTCTGCCTCATAACACATTATTAGATCCTATCCAAGCAAGGACAGCAACTACCACAAAATACCATTTTTTAAACAGTTTAAATCCTTTCAAAGGAGGGGGAGGAGAATCTGACAGCAGGGGGCCTTTTTAATCCGACTAAGGGTAATGCAGATAGAGCAAGGAATAGTTACTCACCATTGCTATTTCCCCCTCTCGGTTGGAGCAAATGGCTGCCTCATTTGCTTGAGGCAGGGAGAGGAACTACGGCGTGCCAGAGGGGACAAAAGCTGGTGCCTCCTCGCTCTGGCTCAAGCAATGGCGCCCTCGTGTGGTGACTTTGTCAATGACCCGAGTATAAGCCGAGGCTGTGTTTTTCAGCCCATTTTTTGGGCTGAAAAACTCGGCTTATACTCGAGTATATACGGTATATTATTCAATCAGTATTGCAGGAAGCTGTTGGATAATCAGCAGAATCTGTACTGTTTTCATTCATTCATTCGTTCATTATTTGTTTGTTTTTTGTTTGTTTATTTATTTATTTATTTATTTATTTGGTGGAGTGTTTATAACTGCTGTCACTCTCATATCTTTTAAAGTTATGTTTCTTCCATGGAATATGGAGCTCTCTTCATTTTTTAAAATCTGTTTTAAGAGAAAATTGTCTTCATCAAATTGTGTAATTTTCCATTTACTCTGAAATAAATGACCTACATAAATGTTCATGTATGCTATTATGCTGGCATTTAGTAGTAAATTCACTTTTAAATATATGAATCCATCTCAACATTCTCTATAACAGAGCATTAATTTGATCATCAATGAATATTTTCCAATTTGTTTTGTAACAAAAAGAAAATAAATTACCTTGGTCTTTGGATTAAAAAATGTTTTCTCGCTCTTGTCTCCTTTTCTACACTGAAATGACAGTGATGGCAATAGCTTCACTTCTGCAAGGATAGATGAGATATTAGGCAGAATTTATTTGTTTGTTTGTTTGTTTAATTTGTATGCCGTCCCTCTCTGTGGACTCGGGGTGGCTCACAACAGTAATAGAAAAAAACAATGTAGAATACAAATCTAATAATTAAAGCTAAAAACCGATAATTTAAAAAAACATGCACACAACATACCATACATAAACAATACAGGCCTGGGGAAGTTATATCAGTTCCCCCATGCCTGATGACAGAGGTGGGTTTTAAGGAGTTTACGAAAGGCAAGGAGGGTGGTGGCAGTTCTAATCTCAGGGGGGAGCTGGTTCCAGAGGGTCGGGGCCGCCACAGAGAAGGCTCTTCCCTTGGGACCTGCCAAATGACATTGTTTTTTTTTATGATTATGATTATTATGATTATTATTATTATTATTATTATTATTATTATTATTATTATTATTATTATTTGGTTTTGTATGCCGCCCCTCTTAGTCGACAGGATCCGGATATCAAAATCTGCACAGTCCTCATTTTCAGACTGTTTTTCTCTTCATTTTTTTTAAACAATGAAAACCCTGCTGAGTAAATAATTGTCCTTTCCATTTTTTACATAGGTCTCCAAGAAATCCAGAACAGAAGATCGTTAAACGAGTGATTGCTCTTGAAGGGGACATCATCAAGTAAGTATTATACATTGTCACCTAAAAATTTGTGAAAGTATTCTAGCATAGAGAGATATCCCAGACAGCCTTCATTTTTTGTCATGTATGACAAATGTACTATTATGTATAATAAAATAAATGTATAAATGTATAATTAACATTCTGTATCTTTTTTTAATGAGAAAGGAAGGGGTTTAAGGCAAAGATATTCACCAGCCGACAGGTCATAGTTGTTTCAATTTGGAACAAGGACCCTGACTTAATAAACTATATTGGAATTAAGTTGCATGTTTGGGCATGTAGCTTGTTTATTTTCAACATTACCCCTTTGTCTGTCTCTTTACAAAAGTAGTTAAAAACTAGGAAAAGCTATTTTTGTCTTATGTGAGAGCATTAAATTGCAATTAATTGTGCCCAACAGAATTGTGTATCAACATTAGCTAGGATTCTTCTTCTTCTACAAATCTAGGCTTCTTTAACAATTATAAGTTTGGGCATAAAATGAAGCTGAAAGCTTGGGATTTATTTATTCCTTCCTCTTGTTTACATTGACATGATGGTGATTTACCAGCTTAAAACAATGTAGGAGTGATTCGACCAATTGATGTCACAGTGAGATGAACATGGGATAGTGGGTCTCCACAAAACCCAGCTGATACCTGCTTGCTAGGAGACCCTATGGGACCAAAGCTATCATGGAGGGGTGATGAAGATAGGAAGGACTCTTTGTTGACCATGGGGAAATGGCAATTTCTTCACTAGATCCAAAGAAATCCTCCTGATAGGCAGCAGAGACTATGACCATTATGGCCAGCATGAAGCTGTGACAATCAGGACAAGAAGATTATGGGCAGGAATGGTTTGTGAACAGAGGTTTGAAACGGAATGAGACAATTTTCAAGTTCTCTATTAAAGACTTAAACCCTTTTTAAAAAGAGAGAGAGAGAAAGCAGCATGTTTTCCTGATTGTTTGTACCTTAAATGAACAGAAAAAAGTTATTATTCCCTGTAAACTTTGCTTTTGTGGTCAGCACAATGATATTTTAAAATTGATCTATTTTTAAGGATATTCACAATATTTCAAGATACTTAAGAAGCTTCTGGAATTGTGAGAACTATCAAGAAGTTTCTAGAACTGTCCAGAATTATTTAGAACTTTCTGGGACTGTACAGAATTGTAGGTAGCTGTATAACTACAGTTATATAGGGCCACTATAGCCCTTCCTGAGAGATGGAGAGACAGGATCTAATTGATTGGGATTGCATAGTAAGTGGGCAATGGCCATCACAGACAAAGGGGAATTGACCTAGACAGACAGGTGTGAATTCAATATCTATTCAGATTCTGATAATGACAGTATTCACATTTCACCCCACACCCATTACAGGAGGAGCTTAGGAATGTAAATGTATATATTGTGTGTTACTCTGGTACCGGGTGATCAGTCTTGCTCTGCTAAATCCTCTGTACACTCTTGTACTTTAATACTGCATGGAATAAAGACCATTTTTATCAAGTTTGGAGAGACATCCTTTTTCCTTACAGTACACAGCAACTTAGTCGATTTAGATGGCATCAAGAGTGCCCTACCATGTGTGTGACAGAGGAGGTGCGGACGGGCGAAAGTGGCAGTAATGATAGCCGAAGCCTTAGTATGCAGAAGCAAAGTACAACTTGCCTTTGCGCTGCCCATTTCAGTACATTTGTGCCAGCTGGTAGCACCTAAAGCAGCCCTCAATCCCTCTGTTTCAGCTTTGAGCTGGAAGCCGCAGCCAGAGTCAGTCCTAGGCCTAGCTAGTTTGCTTTACATCACAGCTAGGAATCTCAAATAAAGTTGAGAATGAATGCTCGTGTTGTAGGCAATCCAGGCACTAGATAGGCAGAGCCCCTTCCTGTCTTCATAGGTGCTTGGCCAAAGTTTCACTCATGCCTCAGCCAGGAGTCCTGATGATGGGATGGTGTCCTTCAGGCACTTAGCTTGGAAGTGCCTATAAATCTTTCTCAAAAGTCCACGTATTTTAATTGTTGAATCATAAACTGCCAATTCACATTATCAAATGTTTTTTGTGCGTCCAACACCATTAGCGCTATCTGTTTTTCGGATGCTGTTCATAATATTCTAATGTATTCAAGATTATATGCATATTAAAAAAGATGTTCGACAAGGCTGCCTGCTAGCCCCATTAATTTTTATTTTGGCACTAGAAATGCTACTAAGAAATGTAAGAAACAACCCAACAATTAGAGGGCTAAGGATTAATAAGGAGGAGTATAAACTCTTAGCATTTGATGATAATATATGGCATTCATGGTTGAAGATCCCCTAACTTCAGCTTATACTTTAATAAAAGATATGGAAAGATTTGGGAAGGTCGCGGGCCGAAAGGTTAACAAAGAAAAAACAAAAATAATAACTAAAAATATGACTCCTAACCAAAACTCAAAATTAGAAGATCTGCTACATATCAATACAGTTTGGAAAATAAAATACTTAGTAATAGTAGTATCTGAAAGGTGCAGTTCATTGAAAAAGTACAATAATGATTCACTCGTACCAAAAACAACTAAGGACTTAGACTCATGGTCTACGTCAGTGTTTCCCAACCTTTTTTGAGCCGCGGCACATTATTCACATTTTCAAAATCCTGGGGAACATTGGGGGGGCGCAAAAAAGTTTGGACAAAAAAATATCTCTTTCTCCCTTTCGCTCTATTTCTCTCTCCCTCCCTCTTTCTCTCCCTCCCTCTTTCTCTCTCTCTCCATCCCTTTCTTTCTCCCTTCCTTCCTCTCTCTTTTGCTCTTTCTCTCTCCCTCCTTCCCCCCTCTTGCTGTCTTTCTTTCTTTCTTTCCTTTCTTTCTCTCTCTCATTCTGTCTCTCTTGCTATCTCTTTCTTTCTCTCTTCCTTCCTCTCTCTTTTGCTCTTTCTCTCTCCCTCCTTCCCCCCTCTTGCTGTCTCTTTCTTTCTTTCTCTTTCTCTCTCTCTCTCATTCTGTCTCTCTTGCTATCTCTTTCTTTCTTTCTCTCTTCCTTCCTTCCTCTCTCTTTCTCTCTCCCTCCTTCCCCCCTCTTGCTGTCTCTTTCTTTCTTTCTCTTTCTCTCTCTCTCTCATTCTGTCTCTCTTGCTATCTCTTTCTCTCTCTTCCTTTCTTTCTCTCTCTTGTTCTCTCTCTTCCTTCTCTGCGGAGGCCGGCAAAGCTTTTCCGGGTAGGCTGGCTGGGGGATAGGGCGCGCACACGCACCCCCGACGTTCCAAAGAACCTTCTCCGACCTCCGCTGTGAGAAGGTTTTCTCCGAGCGCTCGCCGGAGGAGCTGGAGAAAGGGGCAGATCGAGCGGGAGGGCGGGCGGGCGTCAGCGGCGAGAAGCCAGGGGCGCGAGGGGAACGGAGGCACTGGGGGGTGGGGGCAGCCGCGGCGCCAGCCTCCGCACTTTCATCGCTCCCCACCCCAAACTCCAACGCCCAGCTCCTTGCGCGGCACTGGAAAAGGGTGCTGCATTGCCGGCTTCTACCTGGTGCTGCCAGGGAATCTCCAGCTGGGCAGGGCTCTCCTTAAGCTCTCCTTTTTCCCTAGGAGCTTGGCGGCACACCTGGCTGTGACTCGCGGCACACTAGTGTGCCGCGGCACACCGGTTGGGAAACGCTGGTCTACGTTACAATTATCGTTTCTGGGAAAAATATCCGTAATTAAAATGAACATTCTGCCAAAATTCCGTTTTCTTTTTCAGACAATCTCGATCAGATTGAACAAAGCATTTCTCACAAATCTCAATAGAATAATTCACAAATTTATATGGCTCAAAAGGAAAGCAAGAATTAAACTTAGCTACCGTAATACAGGATCATAGAACTGGGGGGGGGGGGGCATGGGACTCCCAAACTGGGAAATCTACTACAAAGCTGCATTGTTAACCTGGATAAGGGATGGATTATTCTAAGGGATAAAAGAATATTAATCTTAGATTGTTTTGATTTATAACAAGGATGGCATGCCTCTCTAATGGCGGACAAGGATAAAAAGCATATCCCCTTTAGGCACCACTACATCAGGAAGAGTTTCATGAACTCCTGGATAAAAATAAAAATCTTTCACTACATACAGATGCCTAGATGGTTTGCCCCCATAGAGGCAGAAACATACTCCATTGCCCTAGTCTCAGGTAAACCCATAACACACGAGGAATTAATGGATGAGAAAGATTAGTTAAATTCCAAAGAGGTACTACAATATAAAGGTGTTAATCTGGGTCGACTACAATATTTTCAGATTAAATCTAGATATGATAAAGATAAGGAAAACTAGGTTTTCAAAAAATGAACACCTTAAACAAAATTCTATTTGGCCCTGACAAACAAATAATTTCAAATCTCTACAAATTCATTTTACAATACAGTCTTCTTGAAGAAGTAAAAGGCAATATGGTTGCCTGGGCCCAAAATTTTGGCTATACGATAAATCTATCAGAATGGAATAAAATTTGGACCCAGAACTACTGTACAAATTAACCATAGCATCTTCCACGCACCCGTCTATTTAAAATGTTCCCAACCATACCTCCTATTTGTTAGAAATGTAAACAAAAAGTAGGGACCTACTACCATCTCTGGTGGATATGCCCCAAAACTAGAGCCTTTTGGCTAAAATTTTAAAAAATGCCTAGACCAGATTATTCAGAAACTGATCCCCCTAAAGCAGTAACTATTCCTTTTAGGGATAATTAGATAACAATTAGACAAAGAAGACAGATACCTACTAGTTAATATACTAACGGTTGCAAGAATAACATTAGCACAAACATGGAAGCTGGACCACATTCCATCCACCTTAAATTTTATTAACAAAACATTTGAATGTGCTGAACTGACAAAAATGACTCTTCAGCTACAGGACAAAGAGGAAACAGAATTCTACAAAGTGTGGAATAAATTATATATTTGGCTGGGGAAAAGAGAATATACAAATATAACATAAAGTTCAGAAGTCTTATTTAGTACAACCACTGCATAAATCCACAAAAACCATGAAGGAAGATAAACAGATAAAAACGACTAAAATGCAGCACTTAAGATGATAACATATGAACCCCATTGGGGGATGGGAACCTAAAGAAACCAACGCGAGAACTAATCCAAATTCAAGATGAAAATTGCAGAAACATTAATAACACTTATAGTAAAGAACCTAGAAGCTGTAGATTAATATAGTCAGCAGATAAGTTAACAATAAGCACATTTTTATAGATTTATAGATACAAATTTTCTTTTCTTTTTCTTTTCCTCTTTTCTTCTTTTTCTTTCTCTTCCTTTCTCTCCTTCTCTTTCTTAAATGTGTAATGTCATTTACAACTATACATTCAAAGTTCCTATACATTTGTATTTGTACAGTCTCTTTATTTTATGTACCTCTTCCCTATTTATTGTCAATAAAGATTGTATTTTTTATTTTAAAAAAGGATTATATGCATATTGTCTCTAATTTGTCTTTTCGGTAAAAATCCATTTTGATCCATGTGTATAAAACACATTTAAGAATTTCTTCAGCCTATTCGCTGCTATCACTGCAAATATGTTATAGTTTTGAGATTCCTGGTTGCAATAGGCAGCAAAGCTAGATTCTTCTTCCTCCTAATATTTATAAAGCAGAGATTTTTTTAAATGCAGCCACAACCAAGGAATGTCTTTTCTGTGCCAGCTAATTAACTTCTGAGAACAAATATCCAGTTCACAGCTATATCTCCTTTGATCATACAGCTAGCATTTTCACTGACTCACTTTGAGTTGGCAGGTAGCCTGGAGATAGAAACATAGAAGACTGATGGCAGAAAAAGACCTCATGATCCATCTAGTCTGCCCTTATACTATTTTTTGTATTTTATATTAGGATGGATATATGTTTATCTCAGGCATGTTTAAATTCAGTTACTGTGGATTTACCAACCACGTCTGCTGGAATTTGTTCCAAAGATCTACTACTCGTTTCAGTAAAATAATATTTTCTCATGTTGCTTTTGATCTTTCCCCCAACTAACTTTAGATTGTGTCCCCTTGTTCTTGTGTTCAATTTCCTATTAAAAACACTTCCCTCCTGAACCTTATTTAACCCTTTGACATATTTAAATGTTTCGATCATGTCCCCCCTTTTCCTTCTGTCCTCCAGACTATATAGATTGAGTTCATTAAGTCTTTCCTGCTACGTTTTATGCTTAAGACCTTCCACCATTCTTGTAGCCCGTCTTTGGACCTGTTCAATTTTGTAAATATCTTTTTGTAGGTGAGGTCTCCAGAACTGAACACAGTATTCCAAATGTGGCCTCACCAGCGCTCTATATAAGGGGATCACAATCTCCCTCTTCCTGCTTGTTATACCTCTAGCTATGCAGCCAAGCATCCTACTTGCTTTTCCTACCGCCCGACCATACTGCTCACCCATTTTGAGACTGTCAGAAATCACTACCCCTAAATCCTTCTCTTCTGAAGTTTTTGCTAACACAGAACTGCCAATACAATACTCAGATTGAGGATTCCTTTTCCCCAAGTGCATTATTTTACATTTGGAAACATTAAACTGCAGTTTCCATTGCTTTGACCATTTATCTAGTAAAGCTAAATCATTTACCATATTACAGATGCCTCCAGGAATATCAACCCTATTGCACACTTTAGAGTCATTGGCAAATAGGCAAACCTTCCCTACCAAACCTTCCCCTATGTCACTCAGAAACATATTAAAAAGAATAGGACCTAGAACAGATCCTTGTGGCACACCGCTTGTAACCTGTCTCTGCTCAGAATACTCGCCATTAACAATAACTCTGATGTCTATGCTTCAGCCAGCTGCAAATCCACTGAACTATCCAGGGGTTAAGTCCAATCTTCACTAATTTATCTATCAGCTCTTTATGTGGAACCGTATCAAAGGCTTTGCTGAAGTCCAGATAGGCAATATCCACAGCACCACCTTCATCCAACATAAGATAAGAACATGAGATAAGAAGTTCCTTCTTCTTGGTTGATAATTTCATCCTAATAACTTAATTAGTCCACACCGAACTTCACTCACACTATTCAGTTGACTTCTGCACTTGCTTGTCATAAGACTAACCCTTATATAACTAGAAGGTGTGGCTAATTGTTCTAGAGAGCTATTAATGCATATACCTCTTCCTGTTCAGCCATTTCTGTCTGCTGATATTCCTGCACACTCTTGCATTGAGAAGATGCTCTTCCTCTTTTCCTGAGTCACTCAAGGACACCTCTGGAGGTGCAACAGGACCTGGTTGGCTTTCAGATTCTGACCCCACATCCTCTGTGACCTCCTCGCTATCAGACTCGGGTGCCAGGGATACTGGCCTAGGATACCAACCCACACCCATCTCTCGATACTCAGAATCTGTGATCAGCTGAGCAGGTCGTGGATGGTAAGTTGTAACTTACATTGTTGCTGGTTCGCTTCCTCCCATGCTTTGTGGGTATGCACATGCATGTGTAGTGCTGAAAACCAAACTTTTGTTCATGCACAGAAGCCAAAAATAGCTTCTGTGCATGCACAGAAGCCAAAAACAAGGTATCGGTGCCTTTGGCCCTGCCAAGACAATCAATTTGGGACGTGGCCAGCCGGTGATTGCTCCCGGTTTGGCAAGCGGGGGTGGAATTCCTGCAACCGGTTCTATAGAACTGATCCAAACCGGGAGCAACCCACCTCTGCTTTGTCCATTTGCTAATGAAAATGTATCCTTAAAACAAAAGCAATTATTCATATAGTCTAAAGCAGAGGTCCCCAACCGCCGGTCCGCGGACCGGCACCGGGCCTTTGGGGGTTTTCAGCCGGTCCGCGGCGCCAGGGCCCCCTCGGCCTTTCCGCACCACCAGCGGCGCTCTCCCCGCCAGCCAGCCAAGCCCCGCACCCGCCGGAACCGGCTCCTCGCTCTCCTCCCGCCGCCCGCCGCGTTTGCAGGAGGTGGGGAGGGTCGGGCGGCCCGCCAAGGCCAGGAGGGATGCCGCTGCCCCCCCCTTCCCTCTCTCTCCGCCCGCCGCTGCGCCTCCTTGACGCCGAGAGGAAATGCCGGCAAAGGCTTTTCTCAGCGGAGGTCTTCAATGTCGGGGGCGCACGGGCGGTTGCACGCGCTCCCTATCTCCCTGCTAGCCCACTCGGAGTATTCAAAATAAGAAAAACCTTTGCCGGCGAAGGCTTTTCTTATTTTGAATATTCCGAGTGGGCTAGCAGGGAGATAGGGAGCGCGTGCAACCGCCTGTGCGCCCCCGACATTGAATATCACCTTCGCCGGCCCCACCTCTCCTGCAAACCCCCTTGCTGAGAGCCCGGGGCGAAAGTGCTCTCACAAAGGTGAGGCGGGCAGGGCGTGCGCGCGTCACCGCTGAGAAGAACGGAGAACGAGAGTGAGTGATAGCAACAGACAGCAAGATAGAGAGAAAGTGAGAAAGAGAGAGTGAGAGAAAGGGGGGGAGAAAGAGATAGCAAGAGAGAGAACAAGAGAGAGAAAGAGCGTGAGAAAGAAAACAAGAAAGAGTGAGAGAGAGAGAAAGCAAAAGAGACAGAAAGAAAACAAGAGAGAGAAAGTGAGAAGAAGAGAGAGAAAGAGGGGGAGAGAGAGAGAAAGAGAGGGAGAGGGAGAAAGAGAGAGGGAGAGGGGGAAGAGATAGCAAGAGAGGGAGAGAGAGAAAGAGAGAGGGAAAGGGGAGAGAGGGGGGAGAGAAAGAGAGAGGGAGAGAGAGAGGAGATAAAGGAAGAGGAGAGAGAGAAAGGAAGAGAAAGAAAGAGGGATAGAAAGAGAGAGAGAGTGAGAGATGCTCAGTGAGCCTTTCTTTGAAGTTGCCTTTCTTTCTTTCTTTCTTTCTTTCTCTTTCTTGCTTTCTTTCTTGCTCTTTTTCTTTCTCTCTTTTACCTTCCCTTCCTCTATTTCTTCTTTTCTTTCTCCTTCCTACCTTCTTCCCTTACTCTCCCCTTTCATAAGTTTCCTTGCTTCCTTCCTCTGTTCCTGTCCCTTCCCCCCTTCTTTCTTTCTTTCCTTCCTTCCTTTCCTCCCTCCATTTCTTGCTTTCCTTTTCCTTCCTCCCTTCTTTCCTCCCTCATTCCCTTCTTTCACTCCTTCCTCTCTTACTCTCCCCTTTCACACCTTTCCTTGCTTCCTTTGCACCCTTCTTCTGTTCCTGTCCCTTCCCTCTTTCCTTCCTTCCTTCCCACCCTCCGTCCATTCATTCACCCATTCCTCTCTTGATCGCCCCTTTTACGGCGCCGCTGACAGCTAGCTCCCCCCCCCCCCACCGGGCCATGGAAAACTGGTCTAGCTTAAAGCCGGTCCCTGGTGCAAAAAAGGTTGGGGACCTCTGGTCTAAAAGAAGTACAATATGTAGAAAGCAATCTATCACATTAGTCTTTTTTCTGGCATTATTTCCATGCAATGGCAGGGTCCACTGGTCAGCATATCCATCTTCATTTGGCTTGAGAGACCAACCTATCAAATTAGTCTGATAATTTCTCCAGCAATAACCTTTCCTATTTTTTTCTTGGGGCGATTATTTAAATAATGAAAAATTGAATACTCATTTAGAACTTTGCTGGTACTGATTTCAGCCTTGTTCATGCCATTTCATCTTCTTTCTTTCTCTTTCTTTCTTTCTTTCTTTCTCTTTCTTTCTTTCTTTCTTTCTTTCTTTCTGTCAAGCACATATAAGATTACATATAAGTATAAACATGTATACAAAAGATGATTTTGAGTACATGGGAACATTAGGACAGGGGCAGTAGGCACTTTGATGCACTTATGCATGCCTTTTACAGGCCTCTTAGGAATTGAGTGAGGTCAACAATCTAAGGTTAAAGTTTTGGGGATTTGGGAAAGAAACCACAGAGTCTGCTAGTGTATTCCAGGCATTGACCACTCTGTTATTGTGATTGAAGCTGAAGTAGTCATTGATGGGTAGGACATTGTAAAAGATAATTTTATATACTACACTTAGATCCGACCTAACGCAACGTAGTTCTAAATTGTCTAAGCCCAAAATTTTAAGTCTCGTGGCATAAGGTATTCTGTTGCGAACAGAGGAATAGAGGACTCTTCTCATGAAATATCTCTGGACATTTTCAATTGTATTAATGTCTGGTATGTTGGCAGATTCCAGACAGATGAGCTGCATTCAAGAATTGGTCTAGCAAATATTTTGTATGCTCTAGTTAAAAGTACAATATTACCAGAAAAAAAGCTACACAAGATTAGGTTAGCAATTCTTAATGCTTTTTTTGGCAATGTTGTTACAGTCAGGTCTGGCACTTAAATCATTAGAGATGAGTACTCCAAGATCCTTAACAGGTTCAGTGTCATCTACAAGGTCGTGTCCATCCAACTTGTATTTTGGGTTCTAATTTGTTTTACCAATATGTAATACAGAACATTTGTTGGTTGAGGTTTGAAGCTGTTACTTGTTTGACCATTCTGATGGTTGCAGCACCTGACAGTGACAGTGACACTGATGAGGGGCCTTCAGGATTTCCTGTCAGGAATAACAGAGCAGATCCAGGGCTCAGCAAATCAGGGAAGAACACAGTATGTTCAGGGCTCAGCCAATCAGTGGATGACAGAGCAGATCCAGGGCTCAGCGAATCAAAGGCATAAATGGAACCTCCTCTGGGTGTCAGAGTGTGAAGGTCAAGGAAGAGAGATACCTGATTGGCAAGGAGAAGGGTCACTCATAGGTAATGCTGTTGGGTCATTGGGTCACACCCTCGCACTATTTAAGAGTGAGGCATGCCCCACCTTGTTGTAGAGAAACAACGCCATTTGTTGTGTAATCAGTTTGTCTTGTCTCTTGCTTTTTGGTTTTGGATTTAAACAGTTACTTTCTTGGCTTTGCTAATGTTTTTGGCTCCCCCAGTTAATTTATTTAGGAAATCATCTAAGAACTCTGTCTACAACTGGTAACTTTTACAGTGTTAACTTTACTCTGGAATTTTAGCCAAAGAATAAGTTATTGCTAGTTTGCTTCTTTTGCCAAAAAGACTCTCTAAACCAGGGATCTCAAACTCAATTTACCCAGGGGCCGCTGGAGGTAGAGTTTGGGCGAGGCTGGGCCGCATCAGATTTTCCACAAGAAAAGCTCTTACAAAAACATTCCAATGTTATCAAATGTCTTTTATTTTTTATCTTATTTTGTGTTAAAAAATAATTCATAAGAAAAATTCATAAGAAAAATAATAAATAAATCAGTAATAAATAAATAAAATTAAAATGATGATGATGATAATAATAATACAGCAGATATAGAAGACTGAATAAACCACATATAGTTGCTGACTAGAGAAAGGTAATTATTATTATTCAGATTCTGTAATAATAATGTCTGCTGTAATTAAGATGAATATTTCCCCAAGATTATTGTTCCTATTTTCCACTATTCCAATTAAACTTGAAAAGACTTTTTTTAATGAGCTAAATAAAATGACAACGAAATTTGTATGGCAAGGGAAAAGACCAAGAATCAGTTAAAAACATTTACAAGACAAGAGAGAAAGAGGAGGATTTGGGCTACCACATTGGGAGCTCTATTACCAAGCTGCAGCAATGACATGAGTAAAGGACTGGCTTTTACTTAGCAATAAAAGACTATTGGTGTTAGAAGGACATGACTTGCAAATAGGTTGGCACGCATTTATGCGGTATGAGAAGAAGAACATAAATAGTTACTTTCAGAGACATATTATAAGAAGTTCATTGATGGCAATTTGGGAAAAGATGAAAGCGAAACACTACTCAAAAGTACCATTTTGGATATCGATAATAAAAGTATTTATACACCCCAATAGACTAAACTGGTCTAATATTTTAAGATACAAGGATATATTGACTCAGTCATTGAAGTTAAAACCACTTCAAGAGTTAGAAAAACAAGGTTTATGTATTTACAGTTATAATCAAGATTTGAGAAAGACATTAAAACAGAAGGTATTAACTTACAAAAAACAGAACTTATCACCTTTTAGCAACCTATAGGAACTTGTATAGTTAAAATAGAGACTACAAATCTACAAAAAACATAGAAGAGCACCAAAAAGGACCACTGAGATTCTCAGGAAATGCTACAATTACTTTATAATCTATAAGGTTTTACAATTTGATATAATTGATTTCATAAGGTGAATTTAATTAATAAGTACTTATATGGACAAATAATCATAATTAAGATTTGCTCGTTAAGATTTGCTAAGAACTATTATAATTTACAACTATAGTATTAGGAATCTATATAATCTGTTAGAATAATTTTACTGTGTATATTTTATAATTTAATAATTATAAACTTAACTAGTAGTTGGTGGCATTGATAGTGCTTGATATATATTGCTTCTATTTATTAAAGTTTTGATTGATAGACATAAGAGTTCCAATATTTAAAGCTTATTATAAATTAATTGTTTAGTGGAAGACTTAATATAATCGTTATTATAGAGCAGCTAAAAAAAAAATCTAGTTTGTGCTAATTTAACTTTAAGTTTAAGGATTCATAGAATATACATTAAGGACTGTAATTCATTTTGTATAATATAAAATATATATAATTTACTTACTGTAATTTACTTTAAATTGTCGCCCATATTCTTTTCCTTTACTTTTTCCTACCTGCTCAAGATTTAACAACTTCTCTTTTTTTCCCTTTTTTCCTTTTCTCACTTTCTTTTTTATTGATTAACATAAATTATTGCAATTAAAGTCTAGGATAGCAATATATTGATATTGACTAATAGTTGGGAGATAGGTGCCTATGGTTATTTGGAACAGGATATTTAAAATCTATGAAAAACAAGATCAAATCTCTGTTCCGTTCTGTTCTATTCATTCTTCATTCTATTCTATTGTTCTGTTGTATTCTACTCTATTCTAATCTCTATTCCAATCTCTGTTCTGTTCTATTCATTCTTCGTTCTATTGTTATATATACTACTCTATTCTTATCTCTATTCTGTTCTATTCTATTCTACTCTACTCTACTCTACCCTACCCTACCCTACTCTATTCCAATCTATTCTATTCCAATCTATTCCAATCCATTCAATTCATTCTAATAGTATGAATTGTGGCATTAATCATTTGTTCTACATAATTAATATGAATATATTTACTTTTTTGAGAGTGCGGTTTCTCCTTCTACAAGATAAATATCATCTTGTAGAAGAAAGATTTTACAATTAATGATTGAGTAACACTGAATTGTTATTTAGTGATCAATTGAGATAGTAATGATTTTAACTTATGGAATATGTTTTAAATGGAAAATCTTGTAGGATGCTTGGCTCATGTAGGTATAACAAGCAGGAAGAGGGAGATTATGATCCCGCTATATAGAATGCTGGTGAGACCACATTTGGAATACTGTGTTCAGTTCTGGAGACCTCACCTACAAAAAGATATTGACAAAATTGAACGGGTCCAAAGATAGGCTACAAGAATGGTGGAAGGTCTTAAGCATAAAACGTATCAGGAAAGACTTAATGAACTCAATCTGTATAGTCTGGAGGACAGAAGGAAAAGGGGGGACATGATCGAAACATTTAAATATATTAAAGGGTTAAATAAGGTTCAGGAGGGAAGTGTTTTTAATAGGAAAGTGAACACAAGAACAAGGGGACACAATCTGAAGTTAGTTGGGGGAAAGATCAAAAGCAACATGAGAAAATATTATTTTACTGAAAGAGTAGTAGATCCTTGGAACAAACTTCCAGCAGACGTGGTAGATAAATCCACAGTAACTGAATTTAAACATGCCTGGGATAAACATATATCCATCCTAAGATAAAATACAGAAAATAGTATAAGGGCAGACTAGATGGACCATGAGGTCTTTTTCTGCCGTCAGACTTCTATGTTTCTATGTTTCTAATCTGAATATTTATCATATGGAGGTTTGATTTAAGTAATTGTTTTGAAATAATATATGAAATCCCAATTATTAAGAAAATTATTAATGAAGATGAAGATAACAGGTTTGATTACATACCTAAAGATATTTTTAGAGGTTTCTGGTTACGATAAAAGAAGGAAATTTAAAAAAGATATTGAGGAAGAGATTTAGGAAGGGGAAGAAGTAATAGGCCCAAAAATGGAGAGGTGCAATAAATAAAAACTATTCTGTGAACAAAATATTTTTTAAAGGTTTATTTAGTTTTTCAAATACAATAAAAAGGAAAGAAATCTCATTATATACATGCAGATCATTGCCCGCTTCTATTTCCGTATACAAAATAACATAATATAGTTGGGAGCTGTTCTGGTTTCTGGTAGAACTTTAGCTATTACAAATAACTCTTACTAAATGCAGTATTTCATAAACAAAGAAACTCCACCTTTATTTCTCTTCCCTTTCGTATTCAAAATACAGTTCATATTAGCACATTCCTCTTCCTCCCATTATCTTTCTTAATCGCATTCCTCATACATTCCTCCCAGCCTTCTCCGTTTAACAAGATTTATGTACTTACAGCATGATTCAAAAACAGCAGAAATGACTGTAAAATAACACAGAATGCATTTGCTTGCTTGGTAGCTGAACGGAAATACCTTTCATTTTAGCCCTACAACATTGAAACTCCACCCTTCTTCCCCACTGACCCCCTGACGTACCAAATACATCACTCCAGTATTTAACCCATTCCTCCCCTTAATATCTTCTTCCAAACATCTGTTCCTTACGTTTTTGGACCCTTCTGAATTTAGGATTGACCCAGCGAACGTCTGATTCTTCCTCGCTAGATTCTGGACTCATAACCACATCCTGTGGCTGGCCTCCCTCCTGTTCTACTACCTGTAACACCGGGCCCACCACTAATTCATAAACACTATCTGTATCAGAATCCTCAATTTCTTCATCATCCTCCAACTGACCAGGAGTATGTACAAAAGGAGCAAATATATCTTATAAATCTATTATTTCCACTCATAATTTCAGTTGGAATCTGTATGCTAGTGATGTCAATAATTAGGCAACCAGAATAACAGAATAACATAGTGGAAAGGGACTTTATTCTGCCCCAGCACCAAGCTGCAAATGATTACGCAACAAGTTGTCTTGGGTGAAAAAAAAACCAGGTGCTCAGGCATGAAAATATTAGAGGGAACATTGCTCATGTCTCCTCGGTACCAGAATTAAACACATTTCCTGAAGAGAAAATACAAGAGGAGGTACAAATAAGAAGGAATGTTGGGGCTCTAAAATATATTTTCCAGATTTTCTGTGTCTTTTTCCCCAGTATCTGACAATGTCGCTATGTTGGAGAACAAATTGTAGATCTGACTCATATGCAGGCTAGAAAATGAAGCTTTTAAAAGAAATAGCATTCCTTCAGCCAAAGTGTGAAAAGCAACATAACATTAACCCAGGACTATTTCAAGGCAGTTAATTTATTCATAGACGACAAACTATGTTCTGTATGTATCACATGTTTTTGCTGAATTTTTAGAATTAAGGGAGACTAGGATAGCACTATTTCGGCTTTGCTCTGGCCTCATCAGCTAGCCATACCCTTACTGGGATTGGATCCTGGTTGGGCCTAGAGGCAAAAAGGAGCTGTGAGAGATAGCCCCTCCCTGGTACAAAGCTGAAGGGATCAGATCTGGTAGCCTAGAGGTTAATTCTCTGCCTTACAAGGCAGAAGCCCCAGGATCAAATGGATGATCTCACCCAGCGGTTTCATGTAGATATTAAGTAGCAGGGGGGAGAGGACCGACCCTTGAGGCACCCCACAAGGGAGAGACCTCAGGGTCGACCTCTGACCCCCCACTAACACCGACTGCGACCGACCAGAGAGGGAGGAGGAGAACCACTGAAGAACAGTGCCTCCCACTCCCAACCCCTCCAGCCGACGCAGAAGGATACCATGGTCGATGGTATCGAAAGCCGCTGAGAGGTCAAGGAGCACCAGGACAGAGGATAAACCCCTGTCCCGGGCCCACCAGAGATCATCCATCAATGCAACCAAAGCACTTTCTGTGCTGTAACCAGGCCTGAAACCCGACTGTTGAGGACCTAGATAATCGGCTTCTTCCAAGGACCGCTGGAGCTGGAGTGCCACCACCTTCTCAACAACCTTCCCCATAAAGGGAAGGTTGGAGACTGGGCGATAGTTATTAAGTACGGCTGGGTCCAGGGAAGGCTTCTTGAGGAGGGGGTGCACAAGTGCCTCCTTGTAGGGAGCCGGAAAGGACCCCCTCTCCAAAGACCATTGACAATCTCCTGGACCCAGCTCCGCGTCACCTCCCAGCCAGGAGGGACACGGATCCAGTAAACAGGTGGCAGAACTCACAGCTCCAATGGCCTTGTCCACTTCATCAGGTGTCACCAGATCAAACTCCTCCCAGAGAGGTGGACAAGTATGGGCCTGAGTCACCTCGACTGACTCGTTGTCAGTCAACTCTGCTATCCGATCGGAGTCGAGGTCCGCCCAGATCCGAGCGATTTTATCAGCAAAAAATGTATTAAAATCCTCGGCACTACTCTGCAAGGGTTCCTCAACTCCCCCCTGGTTAAGAAGGAAGCGGGTCACCCTAAACAGAGCGGCCGGGCGAGATTCCGCTGATGCAATCAAGGCGGCATGATACGCGCATCTTGCCGTCTTGAGCGCCACTTTGTAAGTCTTAATATGAGCTCTTACAAGTGTTCGATCGGATTCTGACTTACTCTTCCTCCATCGCTTTTCTAGACGTCTCTGCACAGAAAGCAAAATCTTGCGAGGGGACATATAGCATTGTGAGATTTTGACAATTTTTGGCAAGAAAAGCTTCTTCTGTGAAAGTTTATATAGGCCTGCATTGTAAGCCAACAAGGATGTGAAACCATTTTACTCCTTTTTTTAAAGAAATCATCCAAATATCATAGCAACCATAATTAATGGCAAACAACACAATCTATGGAGGATCCTGCATCCTGTATCTTGGTTTTCAGAAATGCAAATGAGTTTTCAAGCATTTGCAAACTAGATTTTTTGTGGGGACAGGACAGAGGGCTGAGAGAAATTAAAGGGCTACTTTGATATTTATAATTTATTATTTTTTAATAATAATAATCTGAATTCTACAAAATATGGGAAAACTGTTACAAATGGCTCAAACAGAAAAAATAAATTAAAAAATTAAAGGTAAAGCAAAATTAGACAGTCCTTCCTTTCGTACCCAAATAAAATGAAAATATAGAAACACTGCACCATAAATTGATGGAATGTAAAACCCCTAAAAATGAATTTGTACCTTCCTTAGAAATATCCAAAATGAATACAATATAATGTACAGAACTAAAGAAAACAAACACACAATTCCACACGCTAGATACAAATACTCAATATTAGGTCGCTTGATAGTGATAGTCAACAACATGGTTGACAAATTATGTCTTCTATATAGCAAATAAATATATGTATGTAATGTAAGAAAATATGAATTGATGATAAACAAATAACTATCTATCTGCATATAGATAACACCACTGAAACTGAATATGTTTTATATGTTGTTTAAATGTATAAAGATAAAGTTTATAAAGCTTAAAAAATAAAGAATATATATATTGGAACTTCAGCCTGATGATGGTGAATGTGATTTCACCGAAACGTCGCATAGACATGCAAAATATTACACAGGGCAAAACCCGAACTCGGAACAATCTACATACATATACCCGTGAAAATTTACGAATCTATATATATATATATATATATATATATATATATATATATATATATATATATATATTTGTTTTCGTAAATTTTCACGGGTATATGTATGTAGATTGTTCTGAGTTCGGGTTTTGCCCTGTGTAATATTTTGCATGTTTATGCGACGTTTCGGTGAAATCACATCCACCATCATCAGGCTGAAGTTTCCAAGCTTCGTGCTGTTGTAAAATGGAACAACAGCACGAAGCTTGGAAACTTCAGCCTGATGATGGTGAATGTGATTTCACCGAAACGTCGCATAAACATGCAAAATATTACACAGGGCAAAACCCGAACTCAGAACAATCTACATACATATACCCGTGAAAATTTACGAAAACAAATATATATATATATATATATATATATATATATATATATATATATATATATATAAATAAAGAGATCAGCATGCAAAATATCAATACATATTAAAACTGTACCTAAAGTGTTGACTTTTTGTTTTGCCTTTTTACACAACTAATTTTCCATTTATATTTGCCTTTAGAACCATAGCCTATAAACAGAAATATGTTAAAATTCCACATGGCCATATATGGGTAGAAGGCGATCATCATGGGCACAGCTTTGACAGCAATGCTTTTGGTCCGGTAAGAACATAATTGTTGTACAAAATACTATGTTCATGTCATATAATATATAATATTAACCAGGGGGGAGTTGAGCAATACTTGCAGGGTAGTGCTGAGGATTTTAATGAGTTTTTCGCAGATAAAATTGCTCAGATCCGAACAGACCTTGACTATGAATGGAATGTAGTATCAGCTGGCAATGAGCCAGTCGAGGTGACAGAGGCACGTCTTAGTCCCGTTGTGTGGGAGGAGTTTGACCTAGTGATGCTTGATGAAGTGGACTAAGCCATGGGAGCTGTGAATTCTGCCACCTGCTTATTGGACCTGTGTCCCTCCTGGCTGGTCTCGGCCAGCAGGGAGGTGACACAGGGCTGGGTCCAGGAGCTTGTCAATGCTTCCTTGAGGGAGGGGTCCTTTCCAGTTCCCTGCAAGGAAGCACTTATGCACCCCCTTCTCAAGAAGCCTTCCCTGGACCTAGCGTCCTGTCTCCAACCTTCCCTTTATAGGGAAGGTTGTCGAGAAGGTGGTGTCGCTCCAGCTCCAACAGTCCTTAGATGAAGCTGATTATCTGGGCCCCCAGCAGTCAGGTTTCGGGCCCGGCTACAGTACAGAAACTGCTTTGGTCGCGCTGACAGATGACCTCTGGGGGCAGCAGAACAGGGGTTTATCCTCTGTCCTGTTGCTTTTTGACCTTTCAGTGGTTTTCGATACATCAACCATGGTCACCAGTGGTCACTTTCGATACCATCATGGTAGCTGGTGGCTTTCGATACCATCTATCATGGTCACTTTTGATGCCATCAACCATGGTATCCTTCTGCTCTGGCTGGAGGGGTTGGGAGTGGGAGGCACCATTCTGCGGTGGTTCTCCTCCTACCTCTCTGGTCAGTCGCAGTCAGTGTTAGCAGGTGGCCAAAAGTCCACACCTAGGTCCCTCCCTTGTGGGCTTTCTCAGAGGTCGGTCCTCTCTTCACTTCTGTTTAATATCTACACGAAACCGCTGGGTGAGATCATCCGAGGGCACTGTGTGAGTTACCATCACTATGCTGGTGATACACAGCTATACATTTCCATCCTGTGTCCACTCAGAGAAGCAGTGTAGGTAATATGCCGGTGTCTGGAGGCTATCAGGGTCTGGATGGGTGTTAATAGGCTCAGACTCAACCACAACAAGACGGAGTGGCTGTGGGTATTGCCTCCCATGGACAATACCAACTGTCCGTCCATTACCCAAGAGTGGGGGGAATCTTTGCCCCCCTCAGAGAGGGTTCACAACTTGGGCGCCCTCCTTGATCCACAGCTGAGCTTAGAAGACCTCTCAGCTGTGGCAAGGGAGGGCGTTCAGACGGGTATGCCTTGTGCACCAGTTGCAGCCCTATCTGGACAGGGAGTCACTTCTCACAGTCACTCATGCCCTTATCACCTAGAGATTTGATTACTGCAATGTTCTCTACATGGGGCTGCCTTTGAAGACTGTTTGGAGACTACAAATTGTGCAAAATGCAACTGCGCAAGCTATAGTGGGACTACCAAGATCTGCCCACATTTCAACATCAACCTGGTTGCCAATTGATCTCCGGGTCCAATTCAAAATGCTGGATATGACCTACAAAGCCCTACATGCAGGGGTGGGCTGCTGCCTGGATGGGGGGGGGAATGCAGTGGAGTAGCGAAAATGGAGCTCCACCCCAGAGCACCCAATTTGAACTAAAAGATGAAACAAAATGCAGGGTATCCCGCATAAGCCACGTCCACAGCATGGTAGTACATAAGAACATAAGAAGAGCCATGTTGAATCAGGCCAAAGTCCATCGAGTCCAGCATTCTGTGTCACACAGTGGCCCACCAATTGTACATGGGGATCTTGAGCAGAAAGAGAGGACAAGACCCTTCCTTTCCCCTGACCCCCAACAAATGGTACTCAAGGGAATCCTGCCTGCCTCAACCAACATAGAGGTGGTTGGACATCCATTTCAATAACCACCGATACACTTGGTATCCATGAATCTGTCTAATCCTACCTTGAAGCTATCAAGGCTGACAACAGTCACGACCTCTTCTGGAAGTGAATTCCATAAACCAACGGCCCTCTGGGTGAAGAAATATTTCCTTTGATTTGTCCCCCCTTATCCTAGTATTGGATGATAGAGAAAACAATTTTTCTCTATCCACCTTTTCTATCCCATGTATGATTATATACACATCAATCAAGTCACCCCTTAAACGCCATATTTCAAGGCTGAAGAGACCAAGGCATTGCAACCTGGTATCATAAGGGAGGTGCTCCATTTCCTTTATCATTTTTGTTGCCCTTTTTTGTACCTTTTCCAGTTCCATTATATCCTTTTTGTGGTGTGGTGACCAGAACTGTACACAGTACTCCAAGTGTGGTCACACCATCGATTTGTACAGAGGCAATACAACACTTGCCGACTTGTTTTCGATTCCCTTCCTAATCATGCCAAGCATGAAATTTGCTTTTTTTAAAAACTGCTGCTGCGCACTGGGTTGACATCTTCATTGAGCTGTCCGCAAAACCCCCAAGATCCCTTTCTTGGGTTGTCTCAGAAAGTTTGGTGCCCATCAGTTGTTAGGTATAATTGGGGTTCTTTTCCCTGATGTGCATAACTTTGCACTTGTTTAGGTTAAAATGCATTTGCCACTTTGTTTTCCACTCACTCAATTTTGAGAGATCGTTCTGGAGCTCCCGACAATCAGTTTCACTTTTCACTACCCGGAACAATTTAGTGTTGTCAGCAAATTTTGCTACCTCACTATTTACTTATACATCCAGATCATTAATGAATAAATTAAAAAGTAAAGGTCTCAAAACTGAACCTTAGGGTACACCACTTCTCACTTCTTTCCATCCAGAGAATTCTTCATTTATTGCCACCCTTTGCTTCCTACAATTTAGCCAGTTACCAACCCAGGACAAGACTTTTTCCTCTAATTCCGTGGCTGAAGAGCTTTTTAGGAGCCTTTGGTGAATGACTTTGTCAAAAGCCTTTTGAAAGTCAAGATATACACTGTCAACTGGGTCCCCTTTATCTGTATGTTTATTTACATCCTCAAAGAATTCTAACGTTAGTAAGACATGATTTGCCTTTGCAGAAACCATGTAGATTTTCTTTCAGCAATGCCTGTTTTTCTATGTGCCCAGTAATTTTATCTTTAATAATGGTTTCCATCACTTTACCTGGAACTGAGGTTAAACTGACTGGTCTATAGTTTCCTGGATCACCTCTGGATCCTTTCTTAAAGATTAGGGTTACATTTGCCTCCCTCCAATCCTCAGGTACAGTGCCTAATCTTAGAGAAATATTATATATTTTAACTAGAAGTTCAGCAATTTAACACTTGAGTTCCTTGAGAACTCTAGGGTGGATGTCATCTGGACCCGGCGATTTGTTGACATTTAGTTTAGAGAGGCATGCAAGAACATCTTCCTTGTTTATCTCTATCTGGTTTAATTCTTCTAATTCCCTCCCTGGGAAAACTAATTCAGTGGCAGGCAAATGTTCTCTGTGAAACTAATTCACAGTGAAACTAATTCAGTGGCAGGCAAATGTTCTCTGTGAAAATGGAGGCAAAAAAGTCCTTTAGTCTCTCAGCAATCTCCTTGTCTTCTCTGATTATCCCCTTCTGACCATTGTCATCGAGTGGCCCAACTGTTTTTCTGGTTGGGTTCCTGCTTCTGATGTTATTTATTTATTTATTTATTCATTCATTCATTCATTCATTCATTCATTCATTCATTTATTGTTAGAGTTGAAAGGGACCATGAAGGCCATCAAGTTCAAACCCCTGCCCAAGCAGGAACCCTATAGTACACCAGTCAAGTGGCAGTTCAATCTTCTCTTTAAAATGTCCATAGTGTTGGAGTTCACAACGTCCGCTGGTAGGTTGTTCCATTGGTTGATCGCTCTGACCGTCAGGAAGTTCCTCCTTATCTCCATGTTGAATCTCTCCTTGGTCAGCTTCCAGCCATTGTTCCTCGTCCGGCCCTCTGGTGCCCTGAAGAATAAAGTGATCCCCTCCTCTCTGTGACATCCCCTCGTATACTTATAGACCGCTATCATGTCCGCTCTGGCCCTCCTTTTCTCTAGGCTATCCATGCCCAGTTCCCTCAGTCTCTCTTTGTAAGTCTTGGTTTCAAATCCCTTAATCATCTTGGTTGCTCTTTTTTGCACCTTCTCCAGAGTTTCAATGTCTCTTTTGAAGTGTGACCAGAACTGAATACAGTACTCCAGGTGTGGTCGGACCAGGACATAGTAGAGTGGTATTAATACTTCCCTGGTCTTGGAGTGTATTCCCCTGTTAATGCAGCTTAGGATTGTGTTGGCTTTTTTAGCTGCTGCTGCACATTGTTGCCTCATGTTTAGTTGATTGTCCACCAAGACTCCGAGGTCTCTTTGCAGTCACTACTGCTAAGAGGGGTTTCTCCCAGGTTGTATGTGTGTCCAGGGTTTTTTCTGCCTAGGTGAAAGACTTTGCTCTTGTCGATGTTAAACATCATTTTGTTGGTGTGGGCCCACTGTGTTAGTCTGTCTAGGTCTTTCTGTAATTTGAGCCTGTCTTCTAGGGTATTGGCTACCCCCGCCAGCTTGGTGTCGTCTGCAAATTTGATCAGTTGCCCTTCTATTCCCTCGTCCAAGTCGTTGATGAAAATGTTGAAGAGCACAGGGCCCAGGACTGAACCCTGTTTTACCCCACTGTCTACGTTCTTCCATGTGGATTTGGAACCGCTGAGGACAACTCGTTGGGTGCGGTTGGTCAGCCAGCTATTGATCCATCTGCATGTGTTGTAGTTTACTCCGCTTTTTTCTAATTTATTTATTAGGAGATTTATTTATTTATTTATTTATTACTTAGATTTGTATGCCGCCCCTCTCCGAAGACTCGGGGCGGCTCACAACATGTAAAAAACAAATCATAAGCAATCAGACAGATTTAAAATATTTAAATATTTAAAAAACCCCATATGCTAACAGTCACACACACAGACATACCATGCATAAATTAAACGTGCCCGGGGGAGATGTTTCAGTTCCCCCATGCCTGCCGGCAAAGGTGGGTTTTAAGGAGTTTACGGAAGGCAGGAAGAGTAGGGGCAGTTCTAATCTCCGGGGGGAGTTGGTTCCAGAGGGCCGGGGCCGCCACAGAGAAGGCTCTTCCCCTGGGGCCCGCCAACCGACATTGTTTAGTTGACGGGACCCGGAGAAGGCCCACTCTGTGGGACCTAATCGGTCGCTGGGATTCGTGCGGCAGGAGGCGGTCTCGGAGATATTCTGGTCCGATGCCATGAAGGGCTTTAAAGGTCATAACCAACACTTTGAATTGTGACCGGAAATTGATCGGCAACCAATGCAGACTGCGGAGTGATGGTGAAACATGGGCATACCTAGGTAGGCCCATGACTGCTCTCGCAGCTGCATTTTGCACGATCTGAAGTTTCCGAACACTTTTCAAAGGTAGCCCCATGTAGAGAGCATTACAGTAGTCGAATCTCGAGGTGATGAGGGCATGAGTGACTGTGAGCAATGAGTCCCGGTCCAGATAGGGCCGCAACTGGTGCACCAGGCGAACCTGGGCAAACGCCCCCCTCGCCACAGCTGAAAGATGTTGTTCTAATGTGAGCTGTGGATCGAGGAGGACGCCCAAGTTGCGGACCCTCTCTGAGGGGGTCAATAATTCCCCCCCCAGGGTGATGGACGGACAGATGGGATTGTCCTTGGGAGGCAGAACCCACAGCCACTCCGTCTTATCCGGGTTGAGCTTGAGTCTGTTGACACCCATCCAGGCCCCAACAGCCTCCAGGCACCGGCACATCACTTCCACCGCTTCGTTGACTGGGCATGGGGTGGAGATGTAAAGCTGGGTATCATCCGCATATTGATGATACCTCACCCCATGTCCTTGGATGATCTCCCAGCGGTTTCATGTAGATGTTGAATAGCAGGGGGGAGAGGACCGACCCCTGAGGCACCCCACAAGGGAGAAACCTAGGAGTCGACCTCTGGCCCCCCACTAACACCGACTGCGACCGGCCAGAGAGGTAGGAGGAGAACCACTGAAGGACAGTGCCTCCCACTCCCAACCCCTCCAGCCGGTGCAGAAGGATACCATGGTCGATGGTATCGAAAGCCGCTGAGAGGTCAAGGAGCACCAGGACAGAGGATAAACCCCTGTCCCGGGCCCGCCAGAGATCATCCATCAACGCGACCAAAGCGGTTTCCGTGCTGTAACCGGCCCTGAAACCCGACTGCTGGGGACCTAGATAATCGGCTTCTTCCAAGGACCGCTGGAGCTGGAGTGCCACCACCTTCTCGACAACCTTCCCCATAAAGGGAAGGTTGGAGACTGGACGATAGTTGTTAAGTACGGCTGGGTCCAGAGAGGGCTTCTTGAGGAGGGGGCGCACAAGCGCTTCTTTATAGAGTGATGGAAAAACTCCCCTCCCCAAGGAAGCGTTGGTAATCTCCTGGGCCCAGCTCCGTGTCACCTCCCTGCTGGCCGAAACCAACCAGGAGGGACACGGATCCAGTAAACAGGTGGCGGAACTCACAGCTCCGATGGCCTTGTCCACTTCATCAGGTGTCACCAGATCAAACTCTTCCCAGACAGGTGGACAAGTACGTGCCCCAGTCACCTCGACTGACTCGTTGTCAGTCGACTCTGTTACACAATTGGAGATGGTGGTAAAAAGCTTTGCTGAAGTCTAAGTATATGAGGTCCACCGTGTTGTGCTGGTCTACTGATTTGGTTATGGTGTTGAAAAAGGATATGAGATTGGTTTGGCATGATTTGTTTCTGACAAACCCGTGTTGGCTGTTGGATATTATCTTGTTTGTTTCCAGGTAGTGGCAAAGCTGTTTTTTTATTATTTTCTCCAGTATTTTTCCAGGTATTGAAGTCAGGCTAATAGGTCTGTAGTTGCTTGGATCCGTCTTTTCCCTCTTTTTGTGGGTGGGAACTACGTCTGCTCGTTTCCAGTCGTCTGGTAGGTCTCCAGTGGCCCATGATTTTTGGTAGATGAGGAGAAGAGGTTCCGCTATGGTGTCTGCCAGTTCTTTTAGGACTCTGGGGTAGAGTCCGTCAGGTCCCGATGATTTGTACTCATTAAGCTCACTCAAGTAGTCCCTTATGGTAGCTTTTCTGTGTTGAGTTCGGTTCTGTGGCTGTTATTTGCAGTTAGGTTGTAGGTTGGTTGGTTGGTAGTTCCTTTATGTGTGAAGACTAATGGTATTGAGGTATTGAGCAGCTGTGCTTTGTCTCTGTTGTCGGTGATTTCGTTACCATCTTTTTTTTTTAGTATGGTGACTGTTTCCTTGATTTTTTTCTTGTTGTTTATGTGGTGGAAGAAGTTTTTTTTGTTGTCGTTAATTTTTGTTGCGAGGTGCTGTTCGTGTTGAGCTTTTGCTGTTCTTATGTTTTGCTTGCAGGTTCTGGCTGTTTGCTGATATTCCATCTTGGTTATGAGTCCTTCTTTCCATTTGTTGTATTTAGCTTTTTTTTCTTTTATGTTGTCTGCGAGGTCCTTGTTTAGCCATGCTGGTTTCATTTTAGTTTTTCTGCTTTTCTTTTACGTGGGGATTGAATTGTTTTGGGCCTCAATGATAGTGTTTTTTAGGGCTTCCCAGGCATCCTGTGTGGATTTACTCTTAAGAAGTTCCTTCCAGGGTTTATTCTTCAGGTTCACTCTGAGCTTGTTAAAGTCCGCTTTTCTGAAGTCTGGGACTGTAGTTGAGTTGGGTGTTGTAGTTAGTGATTGCACAATGTTGAATTTTGGGATGGTATGGTCACTCTCACCTAGCGTCCCTTCTCTTTCTATTCCCTCAATCATTTCTTCCATGTTTGTTAAAAATAGGTCTAGTATTGCAGTCCCTCTGGTTGCTGTTTCCACTTTTTGAGTTAGAAAGTTATCGGCGAGGCTGGTGAGAAATCTGTCAGTCTTTCCACTTGGTGCTGAGTTTGTTTTTCAGTTAATGTCGGGGTAGTTAAAGTCCCCCATTATTATTGTGCTGTGCTTGTTGCAGATTGCTGATAGTTTGGTTGGAGAGAGGTTGTCCTAATTAAAAAAGTTTTGTTATTATTTTTAATATTCTTTGCTATATGCTCCTCAAAATCTCTCTTGGCTTTCCTGACTATCGCCTTGCATTGGGTAAAAATTTTGGTAGCCCTTCACTGCCTACATGGCTTAGGACCAGATTATCTTCGGGTCTGTCTTCTGCCTCATGTATCCCAGCAACCAGTTAGGTTCCATAGAGTTGGCCTTCTCCAGGTCCCATAGGCCAGACAATGTCGACTGGTGGGGCCTAGGGGAAGAGCCTTCTCTGTGGCAGCCCCAGACCACTGGAACAAACTCCCTCCAGAGATACATACTGCCCCCTCCCTCTTGGTCTTTCATAAAGCTTTAAAACCTACCTTTGCCGGTGGGCATGGGGGCCATTAAAAAGTTTTAGTAAATTATAAAATATTTTAGTAAATTTTCATATTTTATAGTTACTAGATTTCCTATATATTGTTATATTTAATGTTGTACACTGCCCTGTGTTGGCTCGAGAAGGGCAGCATAGAAATCTAATAAATAAATGATTTATTTATTTATTTATTCATTCATTCATTCAATTTTTATGCCGCCCTTCTCCTTAGACTCAGGGCGGCTTACAACATGTTAGCAATAGCACTTTTTAACAGAGCCAGCATATTGCCCCCACAATCCGGGTCCTCATTTTACCCACCTTGTAAGGATGGAAGGCTGAGTCAACCTTGAGCCGGTGATGAGATTTGAACCACTGACCTTCAGATCTACAGTCAGCTTCAGTGGCCTGCAGTACAGCACTCTACCTGCTGCGCCACCCCGGCTCCTTATTACAGTATAACAATACAATATACACTAATTTAAAATAATTCACAATTTAAGCTACTTTATGAGCATTAAGAAAAATTGCTGGGAGCAGCTTCTCCCTTCAGAGAGTTGCAGAAAACTTTTAATGACTAATATTTTAAACTTTTAATGACTGATATTTAAAAGGAAAGGAAGAGTTCTTTGATCTGAGTGGCACTCATAACTTCCTCTTCCAAACGAACATTTGCAATAACCATAGCTTCACTTCCATTTGGCTATAATTAGTGCCTTGGGAAATTGTATATTTCTGTTATGACTTGACATTTACCGTATTTTTCAGTGTATAAAACGCACCGGTGTATAAGACGCTCCTAGATTTTAGAGGAGGAAAACAAGAAAAAAGTATTCTGAACCAAATGGTGTAGTATTATATTGTTTCATAAAATATCAGTGTAGCAGAATACTTTTTACAACCATTAATACTTTTTAAACCATGTAAACTTTTTAAAACCATGTACACTTTTTACAAACTTCAAATTTGACAGCTCCAAGACTTCAACTCCCAGAATTCCTCTACCAGTCATGCTAGCTCAGAAATGGGGATTGAAGTCCACAAGCCTTAAACTTTGCAGGTTTGAAGACCCTTGCACTCCTAACCCCTAAGTTCTAGATAATGATTAAAATTATTAAAGCGTTTATGGGTAAAAACATACTGTTTAATTATTTCCTATTTTAAAAGTAATTAAGGATCATATTAAGGTATTAGAGAAGGAAGGACAATAAAAAATCATTCAGTATTCAATAAATAGTGCATAAACTTACTACCCCCACTGTGTGTCCCCCACTTGGGGGCAGAAGCCCATTACTGCTGCCACCCCACCTTCCTTTCCTCGAAGTCTCGGCTGGTGCCAAATCTGTGAAACCAGGTTGGGCTGAGATAATATGGCTTGTCCCAAATCACTACCCATATTTCATTTTTCAGAGAGAACTAGCACTCACACTGTCCCACTTTCTAATTCAGTTTCATTTTTATTAATAAAACCTAAGTAAAAGTTGCTCAAGCACCTTCTAGTCTATAATGCACAAATTCATTTAAAAGATTGTTTGTAATATTTCTGAAGTGCAAGGTTCATCTAATGAATATGTATACTAGTTATATTTATTTTTACAATTGTTTTAAAAATTTATAAAGTAAAATATACTGCGGAGTCTTTGGGGAGGGGTGGCATACAAGTCTAATAAATTATTATTATTATTATTATTATTATTATTATTATTATTATTATTATTATTATTATTATTAAGTCCCACCAAATAATGATCCAGTATTAATAATAAAAAACACTGGAGGATTTTTTGTGAAGTTTGGTTACTGGATTCATGCTAACAAAACAAAGCTGTAGGAAATAGATGGAGGAGCATATAAGAAATATAGAATTCTTCCACTGGCATTACTTGTTCTCTTATGCAAGGAGACTACAGTAGGTTATTCAAATTTAGTTCATGGATTTGATGTAGAGACCATATAGACTCCAATCCTTTCTTTTGTGTCGCTATTGGTGCAAGCTATCGTAAAGTTTTATCACGCCAAACACAAATTGGTCCGCAGAACTAAAGAGGTGGCTTTGCCAGGATCAGGGATGAAGGCGGAGGTGGAGTCACATCGTCAGAAGTGAAGGCAAGGACAGTAGGGTGGAAATAATTGGAAAATGCAAGGGGTGTGCCGCCCAAGTCGGCTGATCCCGGCGGAGGCGGCTCCGGTGGCTTTCGCTTGAGAAGCAGCAGCACCGGGAATGTAAACATCCACACCCCAGGCCCCTGCCACTGAATCGTGAGGCTGAGGAACTTCAGGGCCAGTTTGTCAACCTCCTCAGCCTTGCGATTTGGTGACGGGGGCCTGGGGTGTGGAGCTGTCTCAGCCGGGGAGAGTCGGTCCCTGCCCCAGCTGTTCGCCGAGCCGTCACCCAACAACAAGGCGCAGGTGCAAACAATGGCTCTGCTAATTCAGGGCCAGTTTGCCCACCTCCTCAGCCTTGAAATTCAGCGGTGGGGGCCTGGGGTGTGGATGTGGCATTCCCAGCGCTGCTGCTTCTCAAAGGGAAGCCGCCAGAGCTGCCTCAGCAGTTGCTGTTGCAGCTGCCTCCACCAGGATCGGCTAACTGGGGCGGCACCCACCTTGTCACTGCCAGCCAGAGGCCCTCACTTGCACAAATGGAGCTATGCAGATATGCCTGCCCGCCGCTTGCGCTGAACCATCCCCTCCCTTCACCTCTGCCAGTCTGCAAAGCCAGAAAGGTTGGGGAATTCTGATCTACACCATTTGGCCATTCTTTGTTTTCAAGAATTTATTTTGTCCCTATTAGCAATATAAAGACTTCCTCAAATCACAGGTAAATTATATGTGGCAAAAAAATTCAAATATGCTGGTCTATAAGTTATTATGTTTTGAAGACCTTACCTGGAACCAAGGATCTTATTTAATACAGATAGAAGCAGGCGTGATTACTCAAAAAGATTATGATGCAATCAAATTGAAATTTGTGTCTAAAAAATTTGTGACAGTTGTGACGTCACGCTGTAGCTGGGCGATTCCCGGTCTTCCGAGATTGTTTTCGGCGTTTTAAGAGTTTCGATCGCCATGTCGGGCGACTGCGGACCCATAGAGCCTGCAGTTTTAAAGAGGAACTTCCAGCGCACTAGGGGATGGCCGGCGGACCCCTCGGGAAGTGAGGGAACCCCTCCTGATTGTCTCCCAAAGAGATCTGTCTTCAGGCAGATCCAGAAGCATGGCGTTCCTGATTCATTAGAGGAAGCCGCAGTAGCGACGGAGCATTTTGTTTGGGCTAGATTTGAAAGATTACAAGCTGGTGCTTTGGATTTTGAAAGTTTATGAAAGTAACCCCTTTGTGGAATTAATTTATTTTTTGTTCCTGCAATATCAATGGAATGGTAAGCGGTGACTACGAATTTTCTTCTTTTTCTGGCTGAAGAAGATGGTGGCAATGATGCAGCACTAAATAGTCGGATAGGCATAAATAGCCAGATAGCCATAAAGTATTTTCTTTCTGCCGGATTTCGACTTAAAAATCTCAAGCCATCAGATCATTGACATACATTGACCACAAAAGAAATAGAGATATTAGTTAAACTAAGAGAATTAAGAGACTTCAAAGAAATAAAACCTGCAGAATTGGAAAGCGCTCAAGCGGTAGTGGTATTGAGTTGGAAAGAGTCTAAAAAATGGACATTACAGAATTGGTACTGGTACATGGTGGATCACATTCATTTTGAAATCATGGAAATAAGATTAAACAATTTTGATGAAAACAAATTGGAGAAGCTGATGGTACGATGGAATAAGATGAAAGATTATATGTTGAGTAGAATTTGTGACGAAAATGTGAAAAATAAACTCCAATCACTCTTTGAATAGTAAACAAATGCAAATTAGAGCTAAGGAAATAAAAGAACATAAACTAGTAAATATTTGAACCCCCTAATTAGTGGTGATGGTGGTGGTGGTGGGTATTGTCAGTCGGGTGATGGGCACGTGCACTGTTTTGTTTGTTTTATGTTATATACAAATGTGCAAAACTAATAAAAAATATTATTTTTTTAAAAAAAGACATACATTGACCACAAAGGGAGAAAGATTTTAGAACATGTTGAACGTAAGAGAAAGAAGTTACTGTTAGATTGCTGTTGTCGTTTGAAACTTTGATTGAATGAATGAATCAGGCCCACTGATTTTATAACAACTTTATAACAACCGGAATTCCCCACTGATCCCCTTCTATTTACTTTTTCCATTTCTACTCTACATTATTCTGCATATCCCTTTTTTTTTTGCATATCCCTTTTTTTTGGGACTTCCCTTTTTTTTGGATTTACTACGTTCCTGTCTTTTTTCTTCTGCTTCAACTATTGCCTCAACTATCTTGTAGACGTATGTGATATACTTACCGGATTTTCAGACCGTACTCAGACAACATTTTTCACATCAATTGGACTAGTTATTGGATATTTAGACATTGAACATCTGGAACATCTCATCATTTGCATTAGTTGGATTATCTTTTTTTTTTTTAATAATTTTTATTAGTTTACAGAAAAAAAGTATGTACAAAGGGAGGAAGAGTAAATATATCTTAATTGCCATCATTGTGATAACATATACTCGCAAGTGTAATATGATTATTCTGTTCAATTAAACTTTATCCAGTCAGTATACATATCAAACCCAGAACCAATTATGGAAAATTCGTTATCATTTAAGTCTTCTGACTCTTCCTTCCCTCCCCCTCCCCCCCAGTGAACTGTAACAGTTCTGAAAGCTTTAAATTACTAATTGGGCGGCATATGGGTGCCGCGGTTTTGTTGTTTTTTGTTTTTCTGTTGTTTTATTTTTATCAATACATTTCTAGATTACACTTGAGATAAAGTCATATTGGGTTGATCAAGGTGTTCATAATGATCCGATAAAACCGTTCAGAGTTTTGTGTTATGTCGCTATAAAGGTTTCTCCACTATCCGTTAATGTATTTTTGATCTACAATTTATGTTGTTTCCTTGTCTTTCTTTTCTTTCTCCATTTGTTTTTTGATTTTTACCCAGTCGTAAAATTTTTCCCAATTCTTATAGAATCTCGAATCTTCTTTATTTTTAAGTTTTTGGGTGAGCCTATCCATTTCTGCACAATCATAATTTTTTTTAATAATTTCTCTTTCACTTGGTGTATTGTCTTTTTTCCAATTTTGTGCTATTGTGATTCTTGTAGCTGTAATTATATGCTGTATTAGGTATAGGTCTTCTTTTTTATTTTCCAAATCCATTATGCTCAGGAGGAATATTTCTGGTCTAAGTTTTAATGAAATTGCTGTGATTTGTTGTATCCATATTTGAATTTTTTTCCATAGTTTTTTTTATGCGTGGGCATGTCCACCATAGGTGATAGAAGGTTCCAGTTATGCTGTTGCATCTCCAACAGTTTGGTTTTAGGTTGGGGTAGATCTTAGCCAATCTAGTTGGGGGTAAGTGCCATCTATAGAACATTTTTTGTAGATTTTCAGTAATTTTCAGGTTTTTCCACATTTGTTCCCGTTGTTCTATATAGATGTTATGACCTATATTTTTGGCCCAAGTAATCATATTATCTTTTACTATTTCAGTTTCCATAGTATACCCCATTATATAATTGTACATTTTGGTTATAAATTTTTTTTCATATCCTAATAATATTTTATCAATTATACTATCTTTTCTTGGATTCCTTCTTTCTTTTTGTCTTTATTCCATTTCGTCAAAATTTGAGCATAGGACCACCAATCAATATTGATATTTTGGTTTTGTAGTTGTTGTCTAGATTTTATAACTCCTTTCTCATCTAATGTGTGATTATAATTCAGCACTTTTTGTATTTGAAATAAATTAGGGTGTCTAAGGGCTTCAAGGCTGGAATACCACCTAGGGATTTTGGAGTAGTGTTCTTTTTTAATTCTTAACCATACATTTATTAAGGAGTCCCTGATCATGTGGTTTCTAAAATATACTGGTATTTTCTCTTTTTCATTCCATAGAAAGCTATACCAACCCTGTAGAATGTTGTGTCCCTCCAAAGCCAAAGTTCTCTGGTCTTGGAGGGTTATCCATTCTTTTGCCCATAGAAGAACCGATGCTTCGTAGTAGACTTGAAAGTTTGGTAGTCCAAATCCGCCTTCTGTTACTCTGTCTTGTAAAGCTTTAAATCTCACCCTTGGTTTTTTCCCCGCCCAGATAAATTTTGAAATAGTTGTGTTTATTTTGGTGAAAAAGTTTTTGTTCAATTTTATTGGGATAGTCTGGAATAAATATAAAAATTTAGGTAAGATAGACATTTTAATTGTAGCTATCCTCCCTGATAACGAGATGTGAATTTTATTCCACCTAATTAACTGTTGTTCTGTTTTTTTGATAAGTAGATCATAGTTATCCTTTTGAATTGTGCCACACCTTTTAGTTAGTATTATGCCCAGATATTTTACTTTTTTGACGGTTTGAATTCCTAAAAAAATTTTCTAGTTCCTGTTCTTGTTTGATGTTTATTTATTTATTTATTTATTTATTTATTTATTTATTTATTACTTAGATTTGTATGCCGCCCCTCTCCGAAGACTCGGGGCGGCTCACAACACGTGGAAACAAATCATAAATAATCTGACAATTTAAAATATTAAAGATTTTAAAAAGACCCCATATACTAACAGACATACACACAAGCATACCATACATAAATTAGACATGCCCAGGGGAAGATGTTTCAGTTCCCCCATGCCTGACGGCAAAGGTGGGTTTTAAGGAGTTTACGAAAGGCAGGAAGAGTAGGGGCAGTTCTAATCTCCGGGGGGAGTTGGTTCCAGAGGGCCGGTGCCGCCACAGAGAAGGCTCTTCCCCTGGGGCCCGCCAACCGACATTGTTTAGTTGACGGGACCCGGAGAAGGCCCACTCTGTGGGACCTAATCGGTCGCTGGGATTCGTGCAGCAGGAGGCGGTCTCGGAGATATTCTGGTCCAATGCCATGAAGGGCTTTAAAGGTCATAACCAACACTTTGAATTGTGACCAGAAACTGATCGGCAGCCAATGCAGACTGCGGAGTGATGGTGAAACATGGGCATACCTAGGTAAGCCCATGACTGCTCTCGCAGCTGCATTCTGCACGATCTGAAGTTTCCGAACACTTTTCAAAGGTAGCCCCATGTAGAGAGCATTACAGTAGTCGAACCTCGAGGTGATGAGGGCATGAGTGACTGTGAGCAATGAGTCCCGGTCCAGATAGGGCCGCAACTGGTGCACCAGGCGAACCTGGGCAAATGCCCCCCTCGCCACAGCTGAGAGATGTTTTTCTAATGTGAGCTGTGGATCGAGGAGGACGCCCAAGTTGCGGACCCTCTCTGAGGGGGTCAATAATTCCCCCCCCAGGGTGATGGACGGACAGATGGAGTTGTCCTTGGGAGGCAAAACCCACAGCCACTCCGTCTTATCCGGGTTGAGCTTGAGTCTGTTGACACCCATCCAGGCCCCAACAGCCTCCAGGCACCGGCACATCACTTCCACCGTTTCGTTGACTGGGCATGGGGTGGAGATGTAAAGCTGGGTATCATCCGCATATTGATGATACCTCACCCCATGTCCTTGGATGATCTCGCCCAGCGGTTTCATGTAGATGTTGAATAGCAGGGGGGAGAGGACCGACCCCTGAGGCACCCCACAAGGGAGAAACCTAGGAGTCGACCTCTGGCCCCCCACTAACACCGACTGCGACCGGCCAGAGAGGTAGGAGGAGAACCACCGAAGGACAGTGCCTCCCACCCCCAACCCCTCCAGCCGGTGCAGAAGGATACCATGGTCGATGGTATCGAAAGCCGCTGAGAGGTCAAGGAGCACCAGGACAGAGGATAAACCCCTGTCCCAGGCCCGCCAGAGATCATCCATCAACGCGACCAAAGCGGTTTCCGTGCTGTAACCGTGCTGTTCATGTTTTTGGTTATGATTTTGGTTTTTTGTTTATTGATTTTTAGACCCGCTACCTCTCCATATCATTGTACTTCTCTCAGTAGATATTCCCCTGCTTCTATTGGGTCCTCCAAAATAAATGCTAAGTCATCTGCATAAGCTTGGACTTTAAATTCCTGTTTTTTTATCGTGAGACCTGTGATTCTCGCATTGGTTCTTATTTGATTTAGTAGTGTTTCTACTGCTAAAATATATAGAAGCGGAGATAAAGGACATCCTTGTCGGACTCCTTTTGAGATTTGAAAAGACCTCGTTAATTCACCATTAAGTATTATTTGAGCTGATTGGGTGTTATATATAATCATTTTTATCATTTTTGGGCCGAATTGCATTTTTTTAATTAGTTCAAGAGTAAATTCCCATCTTAGGTTATCGAAAGCCTTTTGGGCGTCCAAAAATATTAGTGCTAATTGTTTTTCTGAATGTGTCTCGTAATATTCTAAAGTGTTGAGTATTGTTCTTGTGTTGTTTCTTATGTATCTACCTGGGAGGAAGCCATTTTGATCCTCCTTTATTATTTTGTTTAAGATTGGTTTAAGTCTTTCGGCTATTATTGTCATAAAGATTTTATAATCGACATTGAGAAGGGATATTGGCCGATAATTTTGTATGTGTTTTTTTCCCCCAGGTCTTTCGGGATTAAACTTATTAAGGCTTGTGTCCAAGGTGTCGGTAGCAAACCTTTTCCTAATACTTCGTTAAATATTATTACTAGAATTTCAAGTAAAGACTCTTTTAGCTCTTTATAACATTCGGCCGGTATCCCATCTGGGCCTGGAGTTTTGCTATTCTTTTGTTTAGCTATTGCTTATTCAACTTCTGATATGGTTATTTCTTTATTTAGTATAGTTTCATCTGATTCTGCTATCTTTTGTACTTTCGCTTCCTCTAAGTATTTATTTAATTGGGCTTGATTTGTTTCTTCCTTTTGATACAAATGGGCATAGTATTCCACTGCTATGTTCTTTCCCCCCCCCCCAGTATATGTTGTATTTCCCCGTTTTTATCTTCTAAAGTTTGTATGTATCGCTCTTCTTCCTGTTTTTTTAGTTTATAAGCAAGCCATCTACCTATTTTATTCGCGTTTTCAAATTGGTATTTATTGGTCTTCCTTAATTTTATGACAATTTCGTCTTGTATTATTAGATTAATGTTGTGTTTTATTGTGTCTATCTCTTCTCTTATTTTTCCATTTTGGAGGTCTTTTTGAGCTTCTATTTCTAAGTGTTTTAGTTTACTCTTAAATTCATCTAATTTCCTATCTTTATGTTTCTTTTTTTTTTTGCTAGGTAAGCTATTGTTGTCCCTCTCATAAATGCTTTTATTGTATCCCAGATGTTCTGAATAGTGGTGTCAGTATTCCAATTGTCTCTTAAGAATAGCTTGAGTTCTTGTTTAATATGTTTAATATAATTCTGATCTTGGAATACAGTAGTCCCTCGCTATACCGCGCTTCACCTACTGCGGCTTCACTTCATCGCGGGTTTCTGAGGAAGTCGATCGGCAGATTTAAACAGCCCGCCGAACTCGATCGGCAGGTTTTTTTAAAAAAAAAAAAATCTAAAATTGTAAATACTGTATTTAAATACTGTATCTAAAATAAATACTGTGTGGGAAGGGTTTATAAACACTTAAAACAATGAAAATTTACCAAACAATTACAATATAAATACTTAAATAAGTACTATCCGTCAATAAATTCCCCATCGCGGATTTCACCTATCGCGGCCAGGTGTGGAACGTAACACCAGCGATAGGTGAGGGACTACTGTAATAGCTGGTTTATGGACCAACGGTGTTGTCCTGGGGTCAGTATTTTAATTTTCATCAATATTGGTTGATGGTCTGCCCATATGTTTGGGCCTATTTCAATCTTGTGGATTAATTTCCCAAAATTTTGGTCTGTCCAGATCATGTCTATTCGGGCCATGACTTTTGGGGCGGTGAGTAAAAAGTGTATTCCCGGGCAGATGGATGTCTTTCTCTCCAAATATCTACCAATCTATATTCCTTGCTATTTCCTGGAATTCTGATGGCAGTGTTTTTCTATCTTTCGATTTTTTCTTCATAGATTTAAAATCTTTTTTAATGTCACTCACTGCATTATAATCCCCAATGATACAAATGTCCCCTTTTTGTATATGTGCTAACTGTTCAGCTAATTTTTTGTAGAATTGTTTCTGTTTTGTGTTTGTAGCGTAAATCGCCACTATCACTATTTCTCTATATCCTATTTTAATCTTTACAATCAGTATTCTTCCATCTTCATCTGAGTAGATTTTTTCCGGTTGGTATATGTCCCTAATGTATAAAGCAATCCCTCTCTTTTTTGAGTCTGTTAGAGCTGTGAATAGTTTACCTAATTTTTTATTTTCTAGGAGTTTACGATCCTGATTTCTGATATGTACTTCTTGAAGGCATAATATATCTGAATTTTGTTTTAATAATTTCGTCATTATCTGTTTTCTTTTTATCGGAGAATTGAATCCATTGATGTTTACAGAAATTAACTCAAGTGTTTTTAGCGTCATTTTCTTCCCTTTTTTCCCGGTTGCTTTCCTTTCCTTTATTGACATTTAGCCGCCACTCTTGTTGTAACCCTTTGTTCCTTTTGTTGTTCTTCCTTGTCTTGTTCCTCCTCTCTTCTATCCTCGGTCCGTCTCTCCTCCTGTGGTAGATCTTCTATAGTTTGATGGTTCTCTGGCTCCTGTTCTAGATGTTTTTGAATGAAATAATCTGCTTTCTCGAACGAGTCTATTTTGATTTTTTTCCCATTCCACGTTACCAGGAGACCGTCCGGAATTAGCCATCGGAATGGGATTCCCCTTCTCAATAGCTTTGCTGTAAAGTAATGGAATTCTCTCCTTTTTTCCCTTATTCTTTTCGGGATCTGTTTGAGAATTATTATGTCCTTTTCTTGATACAAGATTTTCCCATTTCTTGTTGATTTGTATATTTCGTCCCTAATAGATTTTTTGGTAAATTTTACGTGGACCTCTCTGGGTAATCTGTGGTTCTTAGCATAATTTGTTTGAATTCTGTAAATTTCATCGATGTGGTCTTTGACCTCGTCTAGTTCAATTTGTGTATTATCAGTGATCAGCTGCGCTAGTTTATTGAATAGATCTTCGTCTGCATTTTCGGGAATATTTTGAAAGCAGAGAAAGTAAGCTGCTTTCTCCATTTCCAGGATTGCGATTGAGTTTTCGAGCTCGTTATTGGCCGCAATTAATCTTCCTTCCGCTTCGATTCTTCTCTCATCGATTCTTTTTGTGTCTGTTTCAATTTTTTGTATCCTCTGTTCATTGTTAATTACAATTTCCTGTATGCCTTCCATTCGGTTTTCCAAACCTTCAATTTTTCCAGACACTTTTTCAAAGTTTTGTTTTGTTTCTTTGTGGTTTTGTCTTATGGTTTCTTAGGTAACTGTGGCTGCCTCTTGGCTGCAGACCATGAACTCTTGAATCAGGTTTAACGAGGCCTGGATCGATTGCAGAGAAGTTTTGTCGGTAGTTGCCATTTCTATATTTGATTTTGTGCTTTGCGTCGTCGGTGTTCCTGGTGTGGTTTTTTTTGGGTATTTAGAGAAATTGGTTGTCATACTCCCTTTCCAGATAAGAGTGATTAACAATTTGTCCGAGATAATGTCCTTTCCACGTATTCAATTGATTAGTAAAGGAGGAGTTGTTGTTTGAGTCACACTTTAAGGTTAGTCTCACTTGGTAAGTTGGAGTAATTGAATTCGTTCTAACGTAACTAAATTCTCCAATATTTAGTATAAGAGTAGTCAAATATAAAATTTCTAATTACTAATTTCTAACTGATTATATATATATCTCTTTCTTAACTAGTCACTTATTATCAATTGTTATCAATTGTTATCGATTGTTATCAATTAATCAATTAAATAAATAGTAAATAACAGTATTCAGTACACATATAAATAAGGTATAGATAGAAATAGAGTTTGAGTAGACAATTAAGGTAAATAATTAATGTACTGTCAAGTAGTATTAGGTAGTTAAATGAATTAATTACTTAGTTAATAGTTAACAGTTAATAAATAGTAATAAATAGCTTAAATAGTATAAATCTAACTTAAGTTGTTTCTAAGCAGGTCTTAAAATCCTTAAAACACTTTATTGGTATTATTATAAACACTATAGTTAATAATTAATAATTAATAATAATTAATAATAATTAATCTTAGATAGTTTAAATTGATATCAGTTGTCAATTGTCAATTAATTTAAAGGTCTTAATACAACAACTAGTCAATTAATCAATTAATCACTTTTGATTCTTAAATAGAAAAAGAAGGGAAAAGGATTAGATTAGAAAAGGAAGGAAGAAAAGAGAGAGGGGGGAAAAGATTAATACAGTAGAAAAAAGAAAGGAAAGAAGGGGAAAAAAGGAAAAAAGGGAAACAATATAGTAGAATCAAGAATAGGCAATTAGCTTTTTAGCTTTTAGTATTACAACACGTTCCAGTCAGCTCAAAAAAATTTGCAGCGTTCACTTTAAATAAGGCTCAGCAGTTCAGTCAATGTTATTCACCAATGATCGAGGTATCCTGGTTTGTCGTAACTGTCAGCAACGGTTTCTCAGATCTCCCTGCAGGTGTGCAAAAGAAAAAGTCATCTTCTCTCCTTCTCTCTCCTTCGGTCGCATTAAACTATGAAACCCCCACAGACCATTCTCAAAGCCACAGGCCTTTAACCCTCCTTCACTTCCTCTCCTGCTGTCTCCCAGCCGGGTTTCTTTTCTCCTTCGTCTTACAATCACTAAGAGTAGCTGGATTCGCTGGGGGAGAGGAAAGGCAAATAACAAAACAAAAAGGGGACCGAGAACAGGTGGCGGTTGTCTCAAATCTTCCGCCGCTGGTCTTACTTGTCTCCTCCACGTAGATATTCGGCTGTTGAGATCCTTCACAACTCGGCTCCGCTGCGTTCCGACCGGTCTAGGCCTCCCGTCTCGTTTGGTTTGCACCGCTCCCCGGTCTCCGCTCTCCGCTGCAGACGTTCACGATATACTACTTTCTATAACCGTTCTCGCCTCTGCTCTTTCTCCTCTCTCTTTGTCACTGACCACACCAGCCACACAGCACCAGATCCTCCGTCAAGCTACCGTCTCCTTCACACAGAACTTCCTCTTTTAACTTTCTAACCGGCTGCGACTACTTCCGCCCACCATCAGCAACTTACTTTTCCCTTCAAAAAAAATGAAAAACTCCGCTCTCCTCAATCGCCGCTCGTTAATCACAGGAGACTATATGAGTTATCACAAAGACGTTGTTTAGCACCTCTAAATCATTCTGGGTAAGTAATTTTTTTTTCCCAAACCGCTGCTGCCGCCGCTCTACTTTTTTTACTTCCTTGATGACAGCTCAGTAAGCCAGGCCTTCGGGCTGAGGACAAACCCCAGCTTTTTCCCCCCGCTAAGGGAGGGGTTACGACCCCCCCGTAACCAGATGCTTCCCCTAACTATAAGTCTTCTCACCAGGAAGAATTAACACCACTAAGTGGTCTTTTAAGCGAGAAATCTCGAGTACAAACCAGGAGCTACTGATTTGCACATCGCTTCAGCCTGGCTCCACCCTGGAAGTCCCTAGTTGGATTATCTTAACAATAAGGAGTGACTATTCTTCTAATTATCTAACCGTTCAACTATTTTGAACACACTTCGATTTCATTGAACATGACGGTTGACTATTGGGAGTACTTTACTTAATGAACTAACTAATTATTGAATTAATACTCCACATATTGGATATATGGGTTGTCTTGGACGATCCTGAGATTACTTAAAACTATACATACAACATCTACACTTATAAGACCCATTGCAACTTACTACAAGCAAATAATAGAATTCGACAAGTACTTAAGAAGAAATTACTGTTATTACCATTATATCTTACTGCTATTGTTACTTTTTTATTTAGAAAAATACTTAATACTTAAATTTAAATATATATTGAATTTATAATACATTTATAATACATTTAGATTAACTTAGATTAATGTGTGTTATTTATTAGTAGTGCTTAATAGACTCCCTACAGAGTAAATCTTGAACCTGTATTTTTCTCTTTATTTTCCTTGCCACTAGTTGTAATCTTCTATTTATAGAATTTATAGAATATTTATAGAATTTATAGAATTACCACTCCAAATAAATATGAACAATAGATACTTTGATACTTTGATATCTCTTAATATTACTGAGAATAGTGTTAATTTAGTTACACCTATTAATTCAAAACTATAATTCTCCAATGTACTTGCAAGGAGAGTCCAACGTGGGTAATACTGTAGTCTGATTGGTAGAGACTGAGTTTAATTTTAATATTAGGTAGGCACCGCCCCCTAGCCCTCCAGTCTTAAAAACTGAGTCGCAGTAAAGGGACTCTGAGTTTCTTCTCCAAGACTTCAATAGTTTAGAAGTGAATTTGTATGTAAGTTTATTCTAACATTTCATTTGTTTTTATTACAGGAAGAAAATCAATGGATACAAGCCCCTCCTTAGCAGCACAGGGTCACTACCCTCAGAGGGTATCACCCTTGGAGCTGCCGCTCCCCCCTCCCCCTATTCCACAAAAAAGACCGATATTTATCAGGACAGAGGGAGCTACCGGGTCACCGACCTTCGCGGTCACACCCGGAAAAGAGGAGGCAGTTGACGCTGGGGGGGGGGATCCGCCACCCCCAGCCAACATACCGGCCCGAAACAGAAGGATCCCAAGGACTCCGATATCAGCAGAAAGCGGCAGATTCTGCTCGTGAGGCAAATAAACATCCTAGCCGAGCGAAGGGAAGGTTTTCTTTTGGCACCGTTACGAGGCGGGAAGTCCTCAGTTGCCTTGACAACTGGGCAGCGGCCATTTTGGAGGCTCCAGAATGGGCACGTCAGCTCGGGGCTCATTTCGGAGCGTTGGTGGTTACCATAGCAACTAGAAAGCTGGCCGTGTAAAAAAACTCACAGGAACAGAGGCCAATTAGAAGGAAGAGGAGCAGAGAGCCTCCTCATATACACGTCATTTAGACCAGCGTTTCCAAACCGGTGTGCCGCGGCACACTAGTGTGCTGCGAGACACAGTCAGGTGTGCTGCGAAGCTCCTAGGGAAGCTCCAGCTGGGCGGGGCGCTGCCGGTGCCGGACCGCCAGTGCCTCCGACCTGGAGCTCCCACTCGCAGCTGTCCCCCAGCTACTGCCCGATGGCGCTCTCCTGCTGGGCCCCAAAGAAGGAAGGCGGGGAAAAGGAGGCAGGGGCGGGGAGGTGCGGCAGTAGGAGTAAAGGGAGCCGCGGCCGCCCCTGCCTCCCCACGGTGCCTCCAGACAAACGCGCCCCTGGCTTCTCCGCCCTGCCCCATTGCCCGCCCGATCCGCCCACTCTCCTCTGCCGCCGCCTCCTGTCTTGGGGCGCAATCCTGCCCCCTCTCCTCCGCCGCCGCCTCCTGCCTTGGGGCGAGCAATCCGGGAGTCTGGGACTGTATGGCTTTACGCCATGAAGAGAAAACGGCCGACTTTTCCCTGCTGGCAGAGCCGTTTTCTCTTCATGGCGCAAAGCCACACAGTCCCGGACTCCCGGATCGCTCGCGTCTCTGGTCAGCAATGCCATCTGCCCAGGAAAGCGCCGCTCATTGAAAAAGCGCGATGCTTTTCCGGGCAGCCGGCTTGCTGGCCGGAGAAGCGAGCGATCCGGGAGTCCGGGACTGTGGGGCTTTGCGCCATGAAGAGAAAACGGCAGCAGGGCAAAGTTGGCCGGGCTAACGGGAGGCGGTGCATGGCCGGGTGCTGGGGACGTCTGGGAGGGCGAGGGGGCTGATGGCTGCTGCCTCTTAGATGCAGAGCCGGCAGGCGGAGGCGAAGACAACGGCGCCCTCCACTCTCTCTCCGGCTCTCTCTCTCTCTCTTTCTTTTTCTCTCTGTTGCCGGCGTGCTGAAAGAGAGAGAGAGAAAAAGGAGGGGAGAGAGAATGAGAGAGAAAGAAAGCAAGAGAAAGAGAGGGAAAGAAAGCAAGAGAGAGAGGGAAAGAAAGCAAGAGAGAGAGAGAAAGAGAGGGGAAGGAGGGAGAGGGAAAGACATAGAGGGAGTGAAGGAGGGAGAGAAAGAGAGCAAAAAAGAGGAAGAAAGAAAGAAAGAGGGATGGAGAGAGAAAGAAGGGAAGGAAGGAAGAGAGAGAATGAGCGAGGGAGAAATAGAGTGAAATGGAGGAAGAGATATTTTTTTTGTCCAAACTTTTCTTTAGCCCCCCCCCCGCCTCCCCCGCCCCCCCCCATTCAGTGTTCCCCAGAATTTTGAAAATATGAATAATGTGCCGCGACTCAAGAAAGGTTGGGAAACACTGATTTAGACGACATTAAAATCTGCCCTAGAGACATGCAGGCATGGTGAGGGGCCATTTACCATTCTCCACGAGGTGTACGAACAGAGAGGTGGTGTAACGGATTATTTACACATAACGGCCGCTGTGAGTGTTTTAAAGGGGCAAACTTATGGCAGATCAAGCAGAGGAGGAATATACAGCCATGGCTAGACCTAACACCCCGAGGGAGAAATCTAAATCAGACAAGCCTAAGGCCAAGTCTTCTCAAGGCTCCTCTTTTAGGCAGAAAAGAGAATCAAGGCACTTGAAAAACAACTAGAAGCAACCCAAAGACAGCTGCTACCAGTAACTTCACCATCACAAGCTAGCCTCTCTTTGGGACCTATACCACCACCGGTCTCCCCCATAACTACAGGGGTAGCAGGCTCGGCAATGGATAAGGACTGGTCACCGGATCGCCCTCTCCTACCAGCCCCTCTCCCAGTACCAGAGGCATACACCCCTCTTAGACAGACTTCCAGCTGGCCTAACATTCCGCCACTCCCACAAGCATCTTACATAACGCAGTATAGTCAAATACCAACTGCCACATTTACTCCAACAGCGGCGGGACTGTGCACCTCACAGGACACATGGCAAAACATGCCCCCAGCCCTGCAGGATATCATTGCCAACGCTTATTCGCATGGCCTGGCAACAGGGGCACAGCAATATGCAGCAGCCGCCCCACGCCCAAGAGTTAGAGACCCTTGGATAGTTCAAGCCCCTCCATCCTTACCCGAATCTATAGAGGAGGATGTAACACCAAGGCGCAGGAATAGCGATGCGGAAGAAGACCTGTCTGGTGAGGAAGATATCCCAGAACCCCCGGCCTTTACGGGACTTTTTAAACAATCACTGTTTCAAGTCTTACTGAACAAAGCAAAACAGACCATAGACGAAGCAGGTGAGGGAAAGCAGCCTGGGACAGCACCAACAACTGCCACAACAGGTGGCCTGTTTAAAGTGCACCAGAGGGAGACAGAACACATCCCCTCATCTGAACTGTTCATAGAGAACGTAAAAAGACCATGGCAGCACCCAACGGCGGCCCATGGTCCTTCAATAGTGGAGCGAACGTTTTACACATTCGACCAGGAGATGGAGGCGTTACTGGGTTCTCCGACAGTGGACAAACTAGTGGCCAGCCTCGTATCCAACGCTTTGGTCCCCTCAGAAATGGCGGACGGCCTGAAGCCCGAGGATAGGAAGACAGAGAGTGTGGAAAACGCACCAAATGGCAGCATGGGCCCTTCGCGGGGCTTCCACAGCCTTGTTTTTTAATCAGGCCACTACCTTATGGATCCAAGAAATGCAGACTAGAGTCAACCCAGAGGATGGGGGCCTACGACAGGACCTAAACAAACTCTTAGCAGCTACAGAGTTTTCGGCAGATGCCACAGTTGATGCAGCAAAGTTCTCCTCCAGAGCCATGGCAGCAGCAGTGTCATCATGAAGGATGATATGGCTCTGAAGTTGGCAGGCAGACACCAAATCAAAATGGCGTCTAGCGACTGCACCCTTTCAGGGCAAGAAATTATTCAGCCAGTCATTAGATAAGGTCCTCATTGAGGATAAGGATTATAAAAATGTCCTTCCAAGGGCAAACAGACGATCCGACAGACGTTTCACCCCATTCACCCGTCGACAGCCGTTTCGATCAGAGCCCCCCTCGGCCTCCTCCCAAGGCCCAAGATCCTACTTTCAGGGCTCTTACAACCATGGAGCGTACCACTCAGACAGATATTTCACGGATCGTAGTAGGGGCTCGCAACAAGGACAGCGTCCCTTTAGAGGCTCCAGCCACAGGGGGTACAAACACAACAAATGACTCAGCAGACCATTATTCTCTCAGTGGCAGGCTGCAGAATTTCACCAGCTCCTGGGAAATCACACCTTCAGACGCATGGGCAATAGCCACCGTCTCCCAGGGGTTGAGAATCGAATTTTCTCAGCTACCTCCAAACCGATTCTTACCGTGTCCACTGGCAACAAAACCTCTGAAAAGAGGTTTATTACATCAGGAAGTCAATCACCTACTGGAGATAGAGGCAATCGAGGAGGTACCTCTGATACAACAAGGCAAGGGCTTCTATTCAGTCATCTTTGTGGTCCCCAAAGCTTCAGGGGGATGCAGATTAATTTTTAACCTGCGCCATCTGAACCTCTATGTGCGATACAAGAGGTTCAGAATGCACTCCCTCCATTCAATTCTGTTCTCCATACGTCACAGGGACTTCCTTACCTCCATCGATCTCAGGGAAGCATATCTTCATGTGCCCGTCCATCCAGCACACAGGCAATTCTTCTGGTTTTGCTCGAAGAGGTACATTACCAATACAAGGCAATGCCGTTTGTCGTATCATCAGCGCCAAGGACGTTCACAAAATTGCTGGATGTCCTCACAGCCAACCTCAAACAACAGTCCCTACGCCTTATGGCATATCTCGACGATATAATAGTCCTCTCAAAATATCCAAGCCAGGCTCAAGGGGACCTGACATTAACCACCCAGACACTTCAATCCCATGGCTTCACGATAAACTTCGACAAGAGTCACTTAACTTCAACAATGCGCCTAGCACACCTAGGCACAATTATAGACACAGACCTATGTACAGTTTACCTGTTACTGGAAAAACAGACCAATATACGAACTCTGCTGGACTCATTGAGGACTCACAAAAGGATCCCACTTTCCTTTCTATCAAAGCTGTTAGGCACACTGGTGTCTTGCATAGATATAGTACCATGGGCTCGACACCATCTACGTCTACTCCAGTGGTTTCTACTACCATTTCAAAAGAGAAAATCCAGTCACACACACAGAAGGGTGACCCTCAACCCGCAATTCAGAAGATCACTTCAATGGTGGGCTTCAACAGCGATTCAACAGGGCTCATACTTCCGTGGACGGACACCAATTACAATAACAACAGACGCCAGCCTGATGCGCTGGGGGGCCCACTCGTCGGGTCAGATGGCCCAGGGTCTTTGGATGCCACAAGACCTGCAAGAGGTGAACATCAATTACTTAGAGCTCAAGGCAGTATCCTTAGCCCTACACAGCTTTATACACCTAGTCCAGGGACAGGATGTCTTAGTGCTTACGGACAACGTTGCAACATGCTCATACATCAACCACCAAAGGGGCACAAGATCCCGAAGGTTGATGCGGGAATCGGAGGCACTTTTCAGGTGGGCCGAGGCTCACCTCGCATCCCTCACAGCAGAACACATCTCCAGTCAGGAGAATATGCAAGCGGATTGGCTAAGCCGCTTGATCATAGATCCGGCGGAATGGCAACTAGAACCCAGAATTTTCCAGGAAATAACCCGTCGGTTCGGCCACCCAGTGATCGACCTCTTTGCCACAGCCGTGATTCTTCTCCCGTGATTCTTCTCCCGCTTCCCCTCGCTGGGTGCGGAGGGGGTAAATGCATTACACCACCCGTGGCCCCATGGACTGCTTTATGCTTTCCCACCAACATGCATAATACCGAAGGTGATCAGAAAGATCCTTTCAGAGCGGGCAGAGATTTTACTACTGGCACCTTACTGGCCACGGCGAGCATGGTTTGCAGACCTAAAGGACCTATCCATCTCTCCACACTGGAGAATCCCAGACCATTTGATCTCCCTCAGCCAGGGGTGCAACTGACCATGTGGCACTTGAGGAGGATCGCTTGAGACATCAATAGCTACCTGCACAGTCATCGCTACCATGCAGGCTGCTCGCAGGCCATCAACTAGGCGCATTTACCAAACCACCTAGTCGGCCTTTTGTAAATTTTGTCAACATCAGGGAGTTGATCCACAAACAGCTTCTCCGCTCACAGTTTTGATCTTCCTTCAGGTAGGCCTGGATAAAGGGCTCGTGCCAAACACCCTGTGCAGCCATGTAGCGGCTTTATCCACCATACTCTGACTCGTCATCCATGGATCAAGGATTTTTTGACAGGGGCTTCTAATGTTCGGCCTCCGACAGTCCATTGAAACCCAACATGGGACCTGCCATTGGTCCTACAAGCTTTGACAGGACCTCCCTTCGAACCAATCTGGACAATCTCTTTAAGATTTCTGTCAATGAAGACCGCTTTCCTGGTAGCGATCACTTCGGCCAGACATGTTTTGGAAATTTCGGCTCTGTTGGTAAGATCGGATCTTTCCCAATTTCATCCAGACCGGGTCATGTTACGATTAGACCCGGCCTTTATACCAAAAGTAAACTCCTGGTTCCACAGGGCCCAGGAGGTAGTTCTTCCAGACTTTTGCACACATGGGACTCATCCTTCTGAGTTAAGGTGGCACAAGCTAGATGTTCGCCGAGCTCTAAAAATCTACATCCGAAGGACACAATCATTTAGAATCTCAGAAGCGTTGTTTGTATCATTTTCCCAAAGTTCTAGAGGAAACAAGGTTTCATCTCAGAGAGTTAGCCGTTGGTTGCGTGACTGTATTTCTGAGGCATATAAAGCAAGGGGTAAACAGATCCCACACAGAGTAACCGGACACTCCACGCGTAGCGCAGCCACCTCGGCAGCCTGGACGATGCAAGCATCCCTCAAAGACATTTGCAAGGCAGCTACATGGGCGGCACCATCTACATTTATTAAACATTATCGCATAGATTACTTTGCCTCATCGGAGGCAGCCTTTGGGAGGCGTGTGTTACAAGGAGTATGCTCTACTACAGCGCCCCTGGTCCAGCCTATCCCTCCCTCTAACTATGGCTTGGGCGTATCCCACGTTGGACTCTCCTTGCAAGTGCATTGGAGAAGGACCGTTGAACTGAACGGTCTTCTCAATGCACTGCAAGGAGAGTCCAAACCCTCCTGGCTTAAGGGACCAGGGTTATGATATTCAGTTAAGTTATTATAGATTGATAAGTTGACATGGTTGTTTAGTTATTTAATAAATTTCAATGGTTTACTGCTCCTTCGTTTTCTTATTGACTGGAGGGCTAGGGGGCGGTGCCTACCTAATATTAAAATTAAACTCAGTCCCTACCAATCAGACTAGAGTATTACCCACGTTGGATTCTCCTTGCAGTGCATTGAGAAGACCGTTCAGGTAAGTTCAACGGTCCTTTACTATAATATTATACCTTTGAACTACGAGAGGAAGTAAATAAGTAATTTTATAAACATATATATAATATATAATAGATTAATATATATATATCAATATATTATAGATTTGTAAAATTTAGTAAATAAATAATGGACTGGAAATGGGATGGAGATGTATAACTGGGTATCATCGGCATATTGATGATACCTCACCCCATGCCCTTGGATGATCTCACCCAGTGGTTTCATGTAGATATTAAATAGCAGGGGGGAGAGGACCAACCCCTGAGGCACCCCACAGGGGAGCAACCTAGAGGTCGACCTCTGACCCCCCAGTAACACCGACTGCGACCGACCAGAGAGGGAGGAGGAGAACCACTGAAGAACAGTGCCTCCCACTCTCAACCCCTCCAGCCGGCGCAGAAGGCTACCATGGTCGATGGTATCGAAAGCCGCTGAGAGGTCAAGAAGCACCAGGACAGAGGACAAGCCCCTGTCCCGGGCCCGCCATCAACGTGACCAAAGCAGTTTCCGTGCTGTAGCCGGGCCTGAATCCAGACTGTTGAGGACCTAGATAATCGGCTTCTTCCAAGGACCACTGGAGTTGAAGCGCCACCACCTTCTCAACAACCTTCCCCATAACGGGAAGGTTAGAGACTGGACAGTAGTTATTGAGCACAGCTGGGTCCAGGGAAGGCTTCTTGAGGAGGGGGCGCACAAGTGCCTCCTTATAAGGAGCCGAAAAGGACCCCTCCCCAAGGAGGCGTTGACAATCTCCTGGACCCAGCTCCGTGTCACCTCTCAACTGGCCGAGACCAACCAAGAGGGACACGGATCCAGTAGACAAGTGGCGGAACTCACAGCTCCAATAGCCTTGTCCACTTCATCTGGTGTCACCAAGTCAAACTCCCCCCAGACAGATGATTAAGAAGGGGGGAGTTGAGGAGCCCTTGCAGAGTAGTGCCGAGGATTTTAACACATTTTTCGCTGATAAAATCGCTAGGATCCGAGCGGACCTCGACTCCAATTGTAAAACAGAGTCGACTGACAACGAGTCAGTTGAGGTGACTGGGGCTAAACATCTTTGTCCATCTGTCTGGGGGGAGTTTGACTTGGTGACACCTGATGAAGTGGACAAGGCCATTGGAGCTGTGAGTTCCACCACCTGTCTACTGGATACGTGTCCCTTTTGGTTGGTCTCGGCCATTTGAGAGGTGACACGGAGCTGGGTCCAGGAGATTGTCAATGCCTCCTTGGGGAGGGGTCCTTTTCGGCTCCTTATAAGGAGGCACTTGTGCGCCCCCTCCTCAAGAAGCCTTCCCTGGACCCAGCTGTGCTCAATAACTACTGTCCAGTCTCAAACCTTCCCTTTATAGGGAAGGTTGTTGAGAAGGTGGTGGCACTTCAACTCCAGCGGTCCTTGGAAGAAGCCGATTATCTAGGTCCTCAACAGTCTGGATTCAGGCCCGGCTACAGCACGGAAACTGCTTTGATTGCATCAGTGGAATCTCGCCTGGCCGCTCTGTTTAGGGTAACCCGCTCCCTGATTAAGAAGGGAGCGGGTTACCCTAAACAGAGCGGCCGGGCGGGATTCCACTGATGCAATCAAGGCGGCATGATACGCGCATCTTGCCACCTTGAGCGCCACTTTGTAAGTCTTAATATGAGCTCTTACAAGTGTTTGATCGGATTTGGACTTACTCTTCCTCCATCGCTTCTCTAGTCGTCTCTTCTGGTGTTTCAACTCCCGGAGCTCCTCGTTGAACCATGGAGCTCTACGGGGTCTAGTGCCGCGGAGAGGTCGCAGTGGCGCAATTCGGTCAAGGGCCTCCGCTGCAGCCTTGTTCCAAGCCTCAGCCAGAGACTCTGCCGAACTGTGGATGAGTGTATCTGGAAGAACCCCAAGTGCCTTTTGAAAGCCTTCTGGATCCATTAGACGCCTGGGGCGGAACAACTTAATCGGTTCCGCCTCCCTGCGGGGGAGGATTGGAGCCAGGAAGTCAAGCCGCAGTAGATCCATTTCCACTCCATCATGTGAGATGCGATAACCCAAGTAGTCAACTTTGCTCTGGTGAAATTCACACTTGGATAAATTAGCATACAATTCTGCAGCTTTGAGTTTCTTTAAAACTTTCCTGACCAGAGTTATATGTTCCTCTAGAGACTCCGAATAAATTAAAATGTCATCTAGGTAGACCAAGCATCCTTAAATAAATGTTCATGCAATACCTCATTGATCAGTTGCATGAAAACTCCTGGCGCCCCCTGCAGCCCAAAAGGGAGTACCCTAAATTGGAAGCATCCCAGCGGAGTGTTGAAGGCGGTTTTCCACTCATCTCCCTTTATCCGCACCTGGTAGTACACTTCGCATAGGTCCAATTGAACTTCCTCTTCACCAGATATGTTAACATGTCCTTCATAAGGGGCAGGGGATACACATTGTGCGTACAAATGGCGTTTAAGTTTCTATAGTCTGCCACTAAGCAAAGCGAGCCGTTTTTCTTTTCCCTGAACATGATGGGGGCCGCCATTTGAGGCCTGGCTGGTTCTATAAATCCCCTTTCCAAATTTTAATCAACGAAATGCCGTAACTTGGTCAATTCCCCAGGAGTTAATGAGTACATCCGGGGTTTCGGCAATTTCGCCCCGGGCACTATATCAATACTACAGTGGGGAGGCAGCTTGTTGGCTTCCTGTTCGCTGAACACTGCTTTTAGATCCCAATATTCTCTGGGTTTTTTTTCATCACCTGCAATTTTCTCCACTAGGGGGGGACCTTTCTTTCCCATCTTGGCCTTTACAAACCCCCGTTCCTCTTTCCCCTTGTAGGAGATCATGACTGATCCAGTACACCAGTTTACTTCTGGATTCCACTTCCGCAACAAGGGGAGTCCCAAAATGACTGAGCTATCCAGCACGGGTCCCACAATGAATTGCATAGTCTCTTGGTGGAACCCATGGTCATTATTAAAGTCCCTGTCTCCTGAGTAGAGGGCTTCCCCCCTGCTATGGTTCCATCCAGCTGGGTGAAAGAAATGGGGTCCCTTAGTTTCTTGAGTTTGAGGCCCAAACTCTCTGCCACCTCAGGGGACATCAGATTCCTGGTGCAGCCTGAATCGAGGAGGGCTACCATACTCCCCCTCATCCCCCCATTCGGATCCCTTAAAGTTAGGGGAATGTATACACAGCCGGGGGGGACTTACCGAGAAGGCTTCTTCCGGCTCACTTTCCAGGATGCTTGGGCGATCCGGAGATCCCAACTCCTCCCTGTTTGGGAGGGTGACCTCAATGGTTTCCTTTCCACTTTTGGCAGCCTCTGAGGTTTTTTTACTCCATTGCTCTGACTTTTCTCCGCCACCAGGTGTCACTCTCGGCACAGGTTTGGCAAAGCATTCCGCAGCCCTATGGCCTCTTTTCCCCCACCGGAAACAGGCTGTAGATTTGGGCTTGTCTGGGAAACTTTGGGGCGTTTTCTTCATGACTCTCTCTCCCCTGGGGGGGGGCTTTTATCCCGTTGGTTACGCTGGAGATCTATCTCCATCTCTGCCACCAATTTGAACCATCTGCTAAGGTTTCTAGGGGTTGCTCTACCTCTGCAATGATGGTAAACTTCGTCATCTAAGCCACCCATGTAGTATTCCATCAGAATATTCATTTGGTATGAGCTCACATAAGCCATCAGTTCCCTGAACTCCTGGGTGTATTCAGTAACTGATCTTCCTCCCTGTTTTAGGGTTTTCAGCTTTCATCTAGCCTTCCTCTCCGCTTGGAGATCCTCAAAGCACGCTCTGAGTGCTGTCATAAACTGATCAAAATTCCTGAGGACGGGGTCTCTCCTCTCATGCAATGACACCATCCAATTTGCGGCCTCCGCATCCAATGCTCGGGTCACCACCCTAACCCGGGCTGGGTCATTGAGGAATTCATCCTCATAATCCTCCATGTACTGGTTTACATGAGCCAGGAAATATCTCAGCCCTGCCGGCGCTCCATCGTAACGCTGGGTGAAGGGGGTGGTTGGGGCCTTACTTCTGTGGGCTCCCCCCCTTTGTGTAGAGCGTCTTGGGCTCACAGGGTTTTGGCCTCTGGGGGGGAAGGGCTCTGGGTGGCTGCCTGTTGACGCTGTTCTCCCTGGCCTGAGGGTCCTGGCATTTGATCCTCCTCCCCCTCTTCCTCACTAAGGAGTGGTTTTAGGGAAGCCTGACTTTTCTTTTCCACCACTGACAAGACATCTCTAATTCCTGTCAATAGTTCTGTCAGTACATTACCTTCCTGGTTAACCACCCATCTCTCCTTACTTTTCCTTTTACGATAGGTCACATTTGCATCCGAAGCTCCGCTTCCCTCTTCAAGGAGACCTTTTGATCCTACCCTGATAGACCATCGTGGAATCCGTCTGGCTGGATCGTCTCCACTGAGGTTGGAGGTTACCTCTTTTTCCAAGCTGAGGGGTCCCGGACTCTTAATAGCAATCTCTTCTTCTGAGGTTAACCCTTCACTCTCATGTTGGGAGATTTCTCTCCAGGAGTGACTGTTAAGGCAGACTTTGCTTAATGTCAGATGCTGCCAGTTATAATTCAGACAAATAAAACTCAGAGTCCTTTCATTTAAGGTTCAAAGTGAATTTACCAAAATCAGAACATGAAACATCAAAAGCAAAGCAACTTCTGAATAAAATGGCGCGTAGCCCACATACTAAAACCCCACATCAGGTGGTCCAAGATGCTCCTCCTAGGCTTCTCAGGAATGTGTCCATGTAACGGTCTCCTCCAAACCTGGGGAAACGAAACTTAACAAAACTTTCCTCCTGCACACTTCCCAACCCCCCCTTATTATCTACCCCTCCCCGTCTCTATGACAACCAGCAGGCAGTGCAGGTTGACACCATCGTTATAGATTCCCCCCTACAACTAATTTAAAAAAAAACCTGTACGATCACATTAGACCTCATTTCGAACAAATTCAAGATGTCTTCTTTGTCTCAATCTACTATAACAAAATCCTGGAAGAAGGACACTGTACAACTATCAACTCCTGTTTCCCAGTGCACTACAGAAATGGCACTAGTAGAAAAACCACCTGTGACGCAACCTCCACAATCAACACCGACTATTACTTTAAATTCACTATTTTAGATGATGATTAAGATGCAAGAGTATTTAGAATCAGAATGAAGGAGGACATAAAAGAAAAATAGAAGACCATGTAGGACACCTTGATGAACGTATGGAAAAACTTGACAGAAGAATGGAAGACGGCCAAGGTATCCTAATACAAAATGTCCAAAGAATAAAAAACATAGAAGAGACTAGTGACAGGATGGACAGACCGTTACAATTCAACAAAGCAAGAACTGAATATATTAATAAAAATTTAGAAGAGTCAATAATTAATCTGGAATTAGGAAGATCAGCGTTCTTCCTCCGCTTCCAAAACATTACACAATCAGAACACCAAGACCTCCCATGCATAATGGCTGAGATACTGACTGACCTAACTGGCAAGACCCCTCAAGAAATGATTGATAAGACAGATGAAATCTATCGAATTTTGACAACCTATCCAAGACGTCACAGACTTCCAAGAGAAGTGCATATTAGATTTTACAAACAAACTATTCGAGATGAGGTATACAATATGTCCAAAGAAAATAAGGTATCTTACAAGGGAAAAGAAATTGTCATTCTTCGACAAATACCAAGACGTGTCAGAGAAAAAAGAAAGCCATATCAGATTATAGTCAACAAATTAAACAAGAACAATATTCAATTTAGATGGCTTATCCCTGAAGGCATAATGGTGTCTCTGATAAATAAAAAATACAAAATCACATCACCCGAAGAAGCCAAAGAATTTTATGACCAATTCTTCAAAACAATAGAAAACACAAGAGTAAGAGAAGAAGATAATAGGGACAAACCTACCTTGGAAGAACTTAGTTCAGATGACAACCTATTAGATAAGGACCCCCAATTAAAACACCTGGAAGATGAATACACAAGAAGAGGATCAGCAACTCGAGCAAAAGCAGAAGCTCAAAGAGAGAAAGGGAAGAAAATTGTACCCTAATTTACCACAAAACCAGATCGTACTATTTTCTACTAACATTAATGGTTTAAATTCACAGAAAAAAAGAACTAAAATTTTTCACAAATTAAATAACTATAATTATGATATAGTATGTTTCCAAGAAACACATACTTTAAAAGATGAGGTGAACTTACTATACTCCCCCAACATTGGAGAACTATTTACTGCATCGGCTTCTGTTAAAAAAAGAGGCATAGCTATATATGCAAAAAAAGATCTTTTTCCAAAATTTATCTATGCTGATCAAAACGGACAAATACTTATAGTACAACTAAACTTAGGATATAAGAAAATTAATATCATAGGAATATATGCGCCCTCCATCAACCAATCCACTTTCTTCAAAAATCTCCATAAAATTTTTTTAGAATTGGAGAAAACAAATTTTATTATAATTGGAGACTTCAATGCTATCTCAAACAGAATTAAGGATTATAAAGGCACTTCCAAACACAAACTAAAGAAGATACTCCCATCTACATTTGACTCATTAACCTACGAATTTGCACTAAAAGATATTTGGAGATATTATTACCCCGATGTTAAACAGTACACCTTCTTTTCTTCACCACTTTCTCTCACGTATCAATATGGCTTGGTCCAACATAGAAATTTTAAATGAAATTATAGACATACAAATACAGAACGCTACTTGGGCAGACCATAACCCTTTACTAATGACTTTCAGAAATCTAAATAACAACCAATCACAAAGATGGTCCATGTACTCATCAATCATTAAACAACAACAATTCCAAGAAAAAATACAACATGATCTAACTACTTTCTTTGAATGCAATTGTAATGGTGAAACCTCACAACAAGTTGTGTGGGACATTAACAAAGCCTTTATTCATGGAATATATATATCTTACTCATCAAATAAAAGAAAAGAAAAACAAGAGAACTTACAAAAACTAAATATATCTTCAGAACACGCTGAAAAGGCTTTACAAATGGACCCTCAAAATACCTCAATACTGGCAGAAATAAAAACCATCAAACATCAAATGAACTTAATTATACAACAGCAACTTTCCCACAAATTAAAAATGGCAAAACAACTTTACTTTGAATCCGCCAATAAGCTGGGTAGATGGTTAGCTTCTAAAATAGCTCATCAACAATTAGATAAGAACATAGAAACATTATACGATAACTTTGGACACTTGAAATCTACTAATACTGAAAAAAGACAAATAATACATGACTTCTATCAACAACTGTTGATAGAACAGATAATAAAACAATACTAAACTACTTACAACAAAATGAAAAAATATCAATAAAAGATGAACAAACGCTTATGCTAAATGATGTAATCACTACTACGGAACTTCAAACTGCTATTGCAAAACAAAAAAACAATAAAACTCCTGCCCTGATGGAATTCCTGCTGAATTCCATAAACAACACATAGCTATATTGCAACCTATGGTGTTACACATTTATAATGATGCATTGTTACATGCTAAATTACCTAAATCGTGGTCTGAAGCGTACATAACGTTAATCCTGAAGGATAATCAGAACAAGAAACATCTTGAAAATTACAAGCCAATATCATTGCTCAACACTGACTATAAAATCTTTACTTCAATAATCGCAAACCGTTTTAAGAAAATATTAAATACCATAATCCACTCAGATCAAAATGGATTTCTGCCCCTAAGAAATATAACAGACAATACAAGAATAATATTAAATACTCTTGAGTATTATGATAAAATTTTTGATAAACCAGCAGCTTTAATGTTTATGGACTTAAGAAAGGCATTTGACAGTTTACAATGGGAATATTTTATTAGCCAGATTAAATACATAGACTTTGGAGAAAATTTCCTTAATTTAATTAAATCTATTTATTCACAACAATCTGCGAAAATTCTTTTTAATAATAATATTATTGAAAAAATATTAATAATAAAAGGAGTACGTCAAGGATGCCCCTTAGCTCCACTGATTTTCATTCTGGCCTTTAAACCCTCTTAAATAATATAAGAAACAATAATCTAATCCAGGGTATTAATATTAAAAAAGAACAATTTAAATTACATTAAATTAAATTAAATTACATTAAATTAAATTCACGGATGATGTTGTCTTCATTATACAAGATCCAATACAAACTGCCCCAATTTTATTAAAAGAAGTACATAAATTTGGTGAAGAATCTGGCCTAAAAATTAATAAGACAAAGACTCAAATTCTAACCAAAAACATGTCCACCAATCAAATTACATTTCTGGAGCATTTGATTAACATAAACACAGCTAAAAAGATGAAATATCTGGGAATATGGATGATGTCAAATTATAGTACAATAAAAAAAGATAATTACGACCAATTACTTAAAGAGGTACAAAAAGATCTACTAAAATGGTCAAATTTGAAACTCTCCCTGATGGGGAAAATATTTGCGATTAAATGTAATATCTTACCTCTTTCAAGTTGTCCCAATAAATTTGAACAAATCTTTCTTTGAAAATTTACACAGAGAAATCCGGAAATTTATCTGGTCAAAAAAAGAGGCTAGAATTAAATTTAAAAATCTCCAAGATCACAGAAATAGAGGTGGTCTAGGACTTCCCAATTTTCAATTAGATCACCAAGCAGCAATTTTGACTATGTTAAGAGAATGGGTGATTCTTAAGAATACAAGACTCCTAAAACTTGAGGGTTTTGACCTCCAATCTGGATAGCACTCGTTTTTAATGATGGATTTCCAAAAAATACCCAAAAAAACTTTGATAACAATCTGGCAAACTATAAAAAAAAATTACTATCACTCCGTCCCTAAATGGATAGCCCCCAATGAATTAATCCCATACCCCAACCTTTTTTCATATTCTAGATCCCTAACATACCAACAATGACACTCTGTTAACAAGACAACAACTAAAAGATATTGGGATAAATTTGAACTGGTTTACCTACACACAAATCAATTTCAAATACAATGATCATAAAAAAATACTTGGTTTTCAAAAAAATGATACAATAGATTTAATTCTCTTTGGACCAAAAGTAAAAATGGTATCTAAACTATATAATTATTTATTAGCCCAAGATAACTGTGAAGAACAAGTTAAAGGTTGCATGATTGCTTGGTGTCAGAATTTCGGCTACACGATCAACTTAGCAGAATGGGAGAAAATATGGACCACCAACTATAAAATGACATTAGCAATGTCTTATAAAGAAAATCAACTAAAATGTTTTACCAATGGCATCTACCTCCGTCGAGATTATCAAAAATGTTTTCGAATCTATCGTCCCAATGTTGGAAATGTAAAATAAAATCAGGGACATTTTACCACCTATGGTGGACTTGTACCCACGCCAAAAAATTCTGGAAGAACATTAAAGCCCTAATGGACCAAGTCATATCGATTGGTGTAACATTAAAACCGGAATTATTTTTATTAGGAATATTTAGACAAAAATTTACACATCAAGAAAAATATCTCATGCTACACATTTTAGGAGCTGCCAGAATTGCATATGTACAAACTTGGAAGCAGCCAATGACTCCCTCGACTCTTAACAGTTATAACCAAAATTATGGAATGTGCCGAAATGACCAAAATTACTATGGAAATTCGGGACAAAAAAGAATCTGATTTTTATAAAATATGGGACAAGTGGTATCAATGGATAGCAGCAAAAAAATACCAATCATTTACCTATTAAACTCACCCCATTTTTGACCTTTCTAAACAAAAACATTATATACTATTATAAGTAATCCAAACATCGACAATAATCAGTCTGATTCTAAATATGTAATATAAAATTTTTCCACCTCTTCAACTACTCCTAATCGAATTTATTTTTATACTAACTTTTTATATTTCTCTCTGTATCATCTACACCTACTACTTCAACTTACTATTATGTCGCACTTCCTACAAATGTCTGCGAATGTGCAAATTCTCTTTATCCCTCCTTTTTCCCCTTTTTTCCCTTTTTTCTTTCTATATCTGTTCTTCTCTCTTCTATATCCTTTCTCGACTTTTTCATTTCCTTTCCTTCTTTTTTTCTTGTCTTTGAGTCTATCATAATAGTGCAATACGTATTATTAGCTAACAGTTACTTAATATACAATATATATATTTGATGCATATATTCTATGTTGCAAATATAGCTAATCATATCATTTACAATCTTTCTTAAACTACAGAACCGTTTGCACAATTATGTAACCACCTGTTTATCACTTCTATCTCTTTTGACCCATACCCCTCTTGTGTCTTTTTAAAATGTGAAACTTAATAAACTATTTTTTTTAAAAAAGTAATAAATACTAACATGCAGCAAAATCTCTAGGTGATTATTACAATTAAAATCCTACTTTACAAATATTATACTGTATTGTTTTAGCTTCATTGTCCAAAACAGAAGCCCCTCCCTCTCTCTTGCTCATGCTCACGTTTTTATTTTTGTTTTTCTCTTATCTGCTTCCACTGTGCGCAGATAAGCAGGGGCAGACAATCGGGCAGGGAGTTCCAAGGGGACAACCACCAGGGTTCCTTAAGGCTAATTGGATGGTGGTCGTGAATTTAAGAAAACCAGTCTTGGATCAGACCATGTAAAAGTTGATATGTCGCCAAACTGCATTTGCAGAATGTGACAGTTCTCCTGCTAAACATATGAACCCCACGTTGCATACAGCAATGTGGGAGGAGGGGAATGAGTCCCTTCTATAGTCCACAGCACCACAATACTCCCTGTTTTTATTCATTTATTAGATTTGTATGCCGCCCCTCTCTCTAGACTCAGTCTGAGATGTGCTGCTGGACAGGAGAGAAAGGGGAGAAGAGCTGGGTCTGGAGCCTGGAAAGCCTTGAGTCGAGACGCTTCTCTCCCCCATAAGAAGAAACTGATTAGGGCAGCTGAGTTATAGCGCTGTACCCCTTCTCTCACAGCTACACCATCCTGTCCACCATCTCTTTTGTGCATTTATATCCAGCACTCAGCCACTGATTCCCATGTAGTCAGAGTGCACACACCTTCCCTAAGGAGCAGGACAAAAAGGCCCTTGTTGTACCCAAGCAGGAGAGGGAGTTTGGCTGGTGAGGATGACATGATCCTCTGATGGAGCAACCAGACTTGGTGGCCCCCACCTGGCATTAGCAAGTATGAGTACTCACCACCATCTGCTCTCTCTCGCCTCCCCCTTTGCATCAAAGCACTTGCTATTTTGATTTCATTTCACAAATGTCACAAATAAAATTTCTGTCTTTTGGAGGTGGGGGATAGGGAAAAGAAGACCTGATCAGATTCAAAGTTTGAAGCCTTGGGTGAAGGGTTCTGAGCTCTATCATGATTGGATGTTGGATTTTGCCTGGGCTGGATATTCTATATGTGTATTGTCTATATGTGGGTCTCTACCTGCACTTTCTCTCCCTCTTTAATTCCAATCCCCAACACTGAACAATATTGAAGTCTTCATTCCTGCCCTCAAACAGTAAGGCCAGTCACGGAACGGCTGGATGCAGGAACCAATGCTGTCCATGGCCCAGATGTGCTGCTCACTTGTGTGTGTCAGCCTTACTGTTTGAAGCCTGAACAAAGTCTTCAACTGAGCGAGGATGTGCTGCAGGGCCAGGCCCCTCCTACCCATGTCCAGCCCACTTGTGTGAAGCACGGTTCTCTCCCCCCCCATCTTTTTCTCTCCCCCTCTGTCTCTCTCTCCAGTGGCACTACTTTAGTGCCTGGCCGGCAGAGAGGTCAAGTAACCTGGTGCAGGGCATGAAGGCAGACCCGCCCTGCTTTTTCCTCCACTCCCCCCTGCTGCACTTTTTGGCTGCTGCACTAATGCTGGAGGATGAAGCAAGGCAGGAGGTGCGGAGCTTCCCCACCTATCCTGCCTTACCTGAGAATCCTTCAGCCAAGCTACCCAGGCCAAACCATCGCTCACACACATCCCTTCACTAACCTGTGGGACTATGGTAACTTCTCACACAAAAAAGAATCTTGTGAGGTTGGAATGTTTGGACATTTTTTTTTAACCATAGTCCCATAGACTAATTTTGTTGCCCTGCATGCAGTGATGGAGAACTAAGCCTGTGCATGCACACACACACTGGGATGGCATGGGCCAAGCCGTAGTGATGCAGGCTGACCCCTTTCAGTTTCCAGGATGACCACATGCCCATGGTCCTTGAGTTTGACACCCCTGATTTAAATATAAACAATTTAAATATGATAGCCAATTTCTAATCTACAATCTCCAAACACTGGGCCTAAAGGTTTGTTATGAAACTTGATTCTGAACTTAAATTTTACTAAAAACAATATCAATACATTTGTTTATTTTATTGCTAGAGAAGTAGTCTCAGATGGTTAAATTATTGTTATAGTCTATAAAATATTCAAATGAATATACCAGCAGTTTTATAGTTTACACTTTGAATAATATGATATAAATCACAAAAACACTTTTAGCAGGTTCATGCGCACATTCTAAAAAAGGAACTCCTGGTCCAAGAGTTCACCAAGAGTAAAACCAGCATAAGTAAAAACCCTTTTTCTTCTCTAGGCGACTCACAGTTCAGTGTCCACCATTACACACAGTGTTTTGTTTTGGGAAAACAGTCTGCGCCATTTGAACAGTTCTCAGAGCTTGACCTTGGTGGGTATCTCAGGTGACAGATCTCAGGTGACATGTCAAGATCTAGAGACTCTCTGGATTTGCATGCAAAATAAAGAAGGTTCTGTCATTAGAATTGGGGTGATCTATAGGCCTCCAGAGCAATCCGAGGAATATGACAACAAGATGGTGGATGAAATTACCCAAATGGCAGTAAAGGGAGATATTGTGGTTATGGGTGATTTCAACATGCCTGATGTTGACTGGAATATCCCCAGTGCCCTAACATGCAAAAGTAATAATATAGTAGAGGCCTTTACAGGAGCAGCTCTGGCACAGCTGGTTAAGACACCAACTAGAGGGGAGAATATTCTAGATTTAGTTTTTACGAATGGGAATTGGGTTTCAGATGTCAAGGTGGGAGAAAATTTAGGATGCAGTGACCATCTATGTTTGTGGTTTGATGTAAAAACTAATTGTGAGCAATCCTATAATGCAACCAAAGTATTGGATTTCAGAAAAACAAATTTTAATGCAATGGGGGAATATTTAGAAAATGAATTAAAGGGGAGGGATAAAATGGCAGGAGCGAGCACCCAGTGGACTGTATTAAAAAAGGCCATCTTAAAAGCCACTGGACTGTATGTAAGACAAATAACTAAAGGTAAAAGGAAGAAGAAACCGCTATGGTTTAGCAATGATGTAAGGGCTATAGTCAATGAAAAAAAGGCTGCCTATAGGAGGTATAAAGAGTCTGGAAGTATAGCTGATAGAGAGGTGTATAAAATGAGACAGAAGGAGGCGAAACAGATAATATATGCTGCTAAAGCCTCAAAAGAGGAAGAAATTGCAAAATCTGTAAAGAAGGGGGATAAAACCTTCTTCAGATATGTTAGTGATAAGAAGAAGAAAAACTGCGGCATCACGAAACTTAGTACCGGGAATAATACATGCATTAATGGGAATAAGGAGATCGCTGACCATTTCAATAGCTACTTCTGTTCAGTTTTCTCAAAAGACACCGTACAAAATAATACTATAGAGGGATATAGCATTGCTTCCAGCTGTACGGATTCAGCTCCAGTGATCTTAGAAGCCGATGTCTTAGAAGAACTTGAACGATTAAAGATAAATAAGGCAATGGGTCCAGATGGCATCCACCCCAGAGTTCTTAAAGAACTCAGATCTGTCATTACTACCCCCCTGACTGATTTGTTTAACCAATCCTTGTTAACAGGAGAAGTTCCTGAGGATTGGAGAATGGCCAGTGTTGTGCCTATTCACAAGAAGGGCAGTAGAGAAGAAGCTGGTAACTACAGGCCAGTTAGCTTGACATCAGTTGTAGTTAAAATGATGGAGACTCTACTCAAAAAGAGGATAAATCAGCACCTGAAAAACAATAACTTATTGGACCCAAATCAGCATGGCTTTACTGAAGGCAAATAATGCAGACTAATCTCATTGATTTCTTTGACTATGTCACAAAGGTGTTGGATGAAGGTGGTGCCGTGGATATTGCCTATCTGGACTTCAGCAAAGCCTTTGATATGGTTCCACATAAAGAGCTGATAGATAAATTAGTGAAGATTGGACTTAATCCCTGGATAGTTCAATGGATTTGCAGCTGGCTGAAGCATAGACATCAGAGAGTTATTGTTAATGGCGAGTATTCTGAGCAGAGTCAGGTTACAAGCGGTGTGCCACAAGGGTCTGTTCTGGGTCCTATTCTTTTTAATATGTTTGTGAGTGACATAGGGGAAGGTTTGGTAGGGAAAGTTTGCCTATTTGCCGATGACTCTAAAGTGTGCAATAGGGTTGATATTCCTGGAGGGGTCTGTAATATGGTAAATGATTTAGCTTTACTAGATAAATGGTCAAAGCAATGGAAACTGCAGTTTAATGTTTCCAAATGTAAAATAATGCACTTGGGGAAAAGGAATCCTCAATCTGAGTATTGTATTGGCAGTTCTGTGTTAGCAAATACTTCAAAAGAAAAGGATTTAGGGGTAATGATTTCTGACAGTCTCAAAATGGGAGAACAGTGCAGTCAGGCGGTAGGGAAAGCAAGTAGGATGCTTGGCTGCATAGCTAGAGGTATAACAAGCAGGAAGAGGGAGATTATGATCCCGCTATATAGAATGCTGGTGAGACCACATTTGGAATACTGTGTTCAGTTCTGGAGACCTCACCTACAAAAAGATATTGACAAAATTGAACGCGTCCAAAGACGGGCTACAAGAATGGTGGAAGGTCTTAAGCATAAAACGTATCAGGAAAGACTTAATGAACTCAATCTGTATAGACTGGAGGACAGAAGAAAAAGGGGGGACATGATCAAAACATTTAAATATATTAAAGGGTTAAATAAGGTTCAGGAGGGAAGTGTATTTAATAGGAAAGTGAACACAAGAACAAGGGGACACAATCTGAAGTTAGTTGGGGGAAAGATCAAAAGCAACATGAGAAAATATTATTTTACTGAAAGAGTAGTAGATCCTTGGAACAAACTTCCAGCAGACGTGGTAGATAAATCCACAGTAACTGAATTTAAACATGCCTGGGATAAACATATATCCATCCTAAGATAAAATACAGAAAATAGTATAAGGGCAGACTAGATGGACCATGAGGTCTTTTTCTGCCGTCAGACTTCTATGTTTCTATGACAGAGTTCCTTGACATTCCTCCCTCCTTAGAAATTTACCAAAATCCCTCTCAATTCTGTTTGGCAAACTACGAGCTGAAATCAGGTGCAGGCAATGATGAAGCAGAGTCACTTTTGACCTTCTTTTTCTTTTCTTTTTTGGTTTATTGAACATTTCATAAAAGCAATAAGCAATAGACAAAACATTGAAGAATACAGTATTGCTGTTTTATTTAAGAGACTAAAAATCATGCATAATTTTAATCATTCATTTCAAAGAATTTACAGGCGCAGATGTAGCTATGACATGCTGAAGAGGAAACTTAATGTAAGGTATTCTGGATCAATTTCATATTAATAATAATGCACATTTGTTTATTATTTAAATTACAATTTAAATTTACTGAGATCTAAGGAATTAATTCTTCAGGAATTCTGATCACATGATTAAATATTATATAGACAGCTAGTTGGATATACTGATTGAAGTGCTGATTTAGAAATAGGAGAATGGGAGTTTTAAATCTCCCTTAGGCATGAAAAACAATTACTTTAATTTGGACCTGTCATCAATGTTCCCTCTAGTTTTTTTTCGGTGTGGGCGTAAAAGTATAGTGTCTGAGCGGCAGTCCCTTTGGGACTGGGCGGCATAGAAGTATAAATAAATAAATAAATAAATAAATAAATAAGAAAAAAATTCCCTTTTTTTAAATTAAAAGAAATTAATAATAAAACAAAACCAAAATGTTATTATTACTATCTTCTCTTTTTCCATCCCTGTCTCCTCCCCCTTCTGTGTGTGTGTGTCTCTCTCTCTCTGTGTGTGAACTCTTGAACCATTTCCAATAACAGGTGAGCTATTGGAAATGGTTCAAGAGTTCACACACACACACACACACACAAGGCTGGGGGTTTTTTTCTCTGTTATTATTTGGGTGCTTTTTACCATATACTTTAAATTAAGAGTCATTTCTCTCTCTTTCTCTCTCCCCCTCTTGCTTTCTCTCTCTTTTTCTCACTTTCTCTCTCCCTCTCTCTCTCTCCCCCTCTTGCTCTCTCTCTCTCTTTTTCTCTTGTTTTCTTTCTCTCTCTCTCTTGCTTTCTTTCTCTCTCACTCTATTTCTTGTGCTTTCTTTCTCTTCTCTCTCTTGCTAACTCTCTCCCCCCCCTTTCTCTCTCTCTCTCTTTCTCACTTACTTTCTCTCTCCCCCCCCCTCTCTGTCAGCGAAGGGGCTGCGAGAGCGCTTTCTCCGAGCGCTTCGGGAACACCTGCCCTGCCTCTACTGCAGCCCCCTTGCTGAAAGTCCGGGACGAAAGTGCTCCCAGCGAGGGGGCTGCGAGAGGGGCGGGCATTCCTGAAGCGCGCAGAGAAAACCCTCTCACAGCCCCTTCGTTGGGAGCACTTTTGCCGAGCCAGCCCCATCGCAGCTGCCCCTCTGTTCCAGCCCCGCCCTGGCCAATTGCATCCCTCTTGCCAGGAGCGTGGATGAAGACGAGGAGAAGAAGCTGCAGCGACTGCCGAGGGAGAAGTCTCGCCCAAGGCAGGAGCCGGAGGAGGAGGAGAGGGGGCAGATCGGGCAGGCGGGGGGCAGGGCCGAGAGGCCAGGAGCGCGAGGGGGCTGGAGGCACCATGGAGAGGCAGGGGTGGCAGCGGCTCCCTTCTACTGCCCGCGCCTCCCCGCCCCCCCCCCGTGGGGTGGCAGGGGGATGGGGAGCACGCGCCCGAGGAAAAGGGTGCGTGGGGGGTATTTTGGAGCGCGCAGCTTACGGGGAACGGTGCCTGTCATTCTCTTTCTCAAAGCAACTCATTTCATCGTTTCCCAGTTATTGCTGGGAAAATAAGAGAAATAGAGAATATTAAATATACTCAGTGCTTTTAGTATAGAGAGATGACATGGAGCTGGATCCAGGAGATTGTTAACACTTCTCTGAGAGGGGGTCCTTCCCGGCTCCCACAAGGAGGCACTCCTGTGCCCCCTCCTCAAGAAGCCATCCCTGGACCCAGCCGTACTTAATAACTTTGATATGGTTCCACATAAAGAGCTGATAGATAAATTAGTGAAGATTGGACTTAATCCCTGAATAGTTCAGTGGATTTCAAGCTGGCTGAAGTGTAGACATCAGAGAGTTATTGTTAATGGTGAGTATTCTGAGCAGAGACAGGTTACAAGCGGTGTGCCACAAGGGTCTGTTCTGGGTCCTATTCTTTTTAATATGTTTGTGAGTGACATAGGGGAAGGTTTGGTAGGGAAGGTTTGCCTATTTGCCGATGACTCTAAAGTGTGCAATAGGGTTGATATTCCTGGAGGGGTCTGTAATATGGTAAATGATTTAGCTTTACTAGATAAATGATCAAAGCAATGGAAACTGCAGTTTAATGTTTCCAAATGTAAAATAATGCCCTTAGGGAAAAGGAATCCTCAATCTGAGTATTGCATTGGCAGTTCTGTGTTAGCAAAAACTTCAGAAGAGAAGGATTTAGGAGTAGTGATTTCTGACAGTCTCAAAATGGGTGAGCAGTATGGTCGGGCAGTAGGAAAAGCAAGTAGGATGCTTGGCTGCATAGCTAGAGGTATAACAAGCAGGAAGAGGGAGATTGTGATCCCCTTATATAGAGCGCTGGTGAGGCCACATTTGGAATACTGTGTTCAGTTCTGGAGACCTCACCTACAAAAAGATATTGACAAAATTGAACGGGTCCAAAGATGGGCTACAAGAATGGTGGAAGGTCTTAAGCATAAAATGTATCAGGAAAGACTTAATGAACTCAATCTGTATAGTCTGGAGGACAGAAGGAAAAGGGGGGACATGATCGAAACATTTAAATATGTTAAAGGGTTAAATAAGGTTCAGGAGGGAAGTGTTTTTAATAGGAAAGTGAACACAAGAACAAGGGGACACAATCTGAAGTTAGTTGGGGGAAAGATCAAAAGCAACATGAGAAAATATTATTTTACTGAAAGAGTAGTAGATCCTTGGAACAAACTTCCAGCAGACGTGGTTGGTAAATCCACAGTAACTGAATTTAAACATGCCTGGGATAAACATATGTCCATTGTAAGATAAAATACAGGAAATAGTATAAGGGCAGACTAGATGGACCATGAGGTCTTTTTCTGCCGTCAGTCTTCTATGTTTCTATGTTTCTAACTACCGTCCAGTCTCCAACCTTCCCTTTATAGGGAAGGTTGTTGAGAAGGTGGTGTTGCTCCAGCTCCAGTGGTCAGCAATCAGGATTGAGCCCTGGCTACTGCACGGAAACTGCTTTGGTTGCGCTGATGGATGATCTCTGGCAGGCCTGGGATAGGGGTTTATCCTCTATCCTGGTGCTTCTAGACCTATCAGCGGCTTTCAGTACCATCGACTATGGTATCCTTCTGCGCCGGCTGGAGGGGTTGGGAGCACTGTTCCCTCTAACCTGCAGAGCAATCATGGGCCTTCCCAGATACGCCCATCTTTTGTCAGTGGTTGCAAATTAGTTTCCGGACACAATTCAAAGTGTTGGTAATGGCCTATAAAGCCCTACATGGCATCGGACCAGAATACCTATGGGACCACCTCCTGCCACACGAATCCCAGCAGCCGATTAGGTCCCACAGAGTTGGCCTTCTCTGGGTCCTCTCGACTAAACAATGTCGTCTGGCGGGACCTAAGGGAAGAGTCTTCTCTGTGGCGGCCCCGGCCCTCTGGAATCAACTCCCTCCAGAAATTTGAACTACCCCCCACCCTCCTCGCCTTCCGCAAGACTCTGAAGACCTATCTATGTCGCCAAACATGGGGTAATTGATGTATCCCCTTTTTGGCTAGTAAGATTTATATGTGGCTATGATTGGGTAGTATTGACTGTTTTTAAATTATAGTGGGTTTTAGCCATAGTTTTAATTATTGGATTTGTACTGCATTGTTTATTGTTGTTGTGAGCCGCCCCAAGTCTTCAGAGAGGGGCAGCATACAAATCTAATAAATTATTATTATTTATTATTATTATTAGTTATACATTTTCAAGATGGCAGCAATAGAGGAAACCTTGTTATATTTCAGGGAGAAAAGTTGCTATTAAACAAAGATAAAATGGTTAAAGGTAAGATTGAAAGGGAAAGATAAGTCATAGAAAAATAAAAAGGACAGGGGAAAGGAAAGGAAGAGAGAAGCCCAGCTTCATCTGAGAGGCCTGAGAAAAGCCCAGCTGCACCAGAGAGGCTCACCTAAGATACCAGTGGCCCATTGATGTTATGTAAGTAGAAAGACAAACTGACTGCGAGCAGCAAAACCAATTGGCAGAGAACAAAGAGGCGGAGCAGTGAGCAAGTGGTGCCAGCTGTGGAGCAAGGAGGAAAATCAGCTATGGGGCAGCGAGGCCAGCAGACAAAGGGCAGCACAACAACCAGCAGAGAACAAAGAGGTGAGCCACTGAGAGAGTGGAGTAGGGAGGAGGTGAAGAGAGGAAAAGCAAGCTTGCTGTGGACCATCAAGGCAGTCCTATCTGCTGGTACAAGCAGCATACTGGCGCAATGGACCAGCAAACAAGAGCCATGTGATGGCAGAAGAAAAAGCAGCAGCAACAGAGCAGGGAGGAGACCCAGAAGCAAGGGGCAGTGTAGCAAGATAGAGTGCAGCACAGAGAGCAATGGGAAAGAGATGGTGGAGCCGAGTGGTGGGCTGATTGGAGCAGACCACACAGCAGAGCTGAGCCAACCGGAAAGTTGAATGGCAGGCTATTATTCCTCAAAACATCAGAGGGCAGGAAAAAGAAACAATGGTTGGAAAATAATCAAAATAATCAAAAAGATCTTCCACCACTTAGAGACAAATAACATAATAACCAACAGTCAACATGGGTTTGTCAGGAACAAATCATGCCAAGCCAACCTCATCTCATTCTTCAATACTGTGAACAAATCAATTGACCAGAGCAACACAGTGGGCTTAGTATATCTGGATCTCAGCAAAGCTTTTTACAAGGTTGATCACAATTTCTTACTCTGCAAACTAGAGAAAAGTGGGATAGACAGCAACACTACCAGGTGGATTGGCAACTGGCCGACCAATCGCGCACAGCAAGTAGTCCTTTCCATGTCCACATGGAAAGAAGTCAGTAGCGGGATATCACAAGAATCAGTCCTAGGCCCAGTACTTTTCAACATATTCATTAATGACATAGATGAGGGAGTAGAAGGGGAACTCATCAAATTTGCAGACAACACCAAGCTGGCGAGAGTGGTCAATACCCCAGAGGATAGGGTCAGGATACAGAGGGATCTAGACAGACTAAGGCAATGGGCCCAAATAAACAAAATGAAGTTCAATGCAGAGAAAAGTAGGATCCTACACCTAGGTAAGAAAAACCCAAAACACACATACAAACTGGGCAAAAACACTCTCAACAGCAGTGAATGTGAGAGAGATCTTGGAGTCTTAGTGGACAACAAACTAAACATGAGCCAATTAATGTGCAGCGGCAGCTAAAAAAGCCAACCCAATCTTAAGTTGCATAAACAGAGGAATATACTCCAAGACAAGGGAGGTGCTAATGCCACTCTATAATGCCCTAGTTCAGTGATGGCGAACCTTTTTTCCCTCGGGTGCTGAAAGAGCGTGCTTGTGTGCTATTGCACATGCATGAGTTCCAACACCCATCATTCAATGCCTGGGGAGGGCAAAAACAACTCACCCCACATCCCCAGAGGCCCTCTGGAGGCCGGAAATGGCCTGTTTCCCAACTTCTGGTGGGCCCAGTAGGCTTGTGTTTTGCTCTCATCAGGCTCCAAAGGTTTCCCTGGAGCTGGGGGAGAGTAAAAATGCCTTCTCCCATCCCCCCAGAGGCTCTCTGGAAGACAAAAAGGCCCTCCCAGAGCCTCTGTGCAAGCCAAAAATCAGCTGGCTGGCCTAAATATGCACATTGGAGCTGAGCTAGGACAATGGCTTGCATGTCAGCAGGTATGATTCCACGTGCTACCTGGGGCACCCATGCCATATGTTTGCCATCACTGCCCTAGTTAGACCACACCTAGAGCATTGCATTCAGTTTTGGTCACCACAATACAAAAGAAACATTGATACTCTAGAAAAAGTGCAGAAGAGAGCAACCAGAATGATAAAGGGACTAGAAACTAAAGCATACAAGGAAAGGTTGCAGGAATTGGGCATGGATAATCTAGCAAAGAGGAGGTCCAGGGGGGACATGATAGCAGTCTACAAATACTTGAGAGGCAGCCACAGAGAGGAGGGGGAGCGCCCTGCAGAAGCTTTAAGAACGTGCTGGAGGGAGCCTGCTGGTGTCAGCTGCAAAGCCAAAAGACTCCTGAAACGCCGAGGCACTTGGGGCGGTGGCCAGTGGGAGTGGCTGCTGTCTTGGGAGGAGCGCCCAGCAGAAGCTTTAAGAACGTGCTGGAGGGAGCCTGCTGGTGTCAGCTGCAAAGCCAAAAGACTCCTGAAACGCCGAGGCACTTGGGGTGGTGGCCAGTGGGAGTGGCTGCTGTCTTGGGAGGAGCGCCCAGCAGAAGCTTTAAGAACGTGCTGGAGGGAGCCTGCTGGTGTCAGCTGCAAAGCCAAAAGACTCCTGAAACGCCGAGGCACTTGGGGCGGTGGCCAGTGGGAGTGGCTGCTGTCTTGGGGGGAGCGCCCAGCAGAAGCTTTAAGAACGTGCTGGAGGGAGCCTGCTGGTGTCAGCTGCAAAGCCAAAAGACTCCTGAAACGCCGAGGCACTTGGGGCGGTGGCCAGTGGGAGTGGCTGCTGTCTTGGGGGGAGCGCCCAGCAGAAGCTTTAAGAACGTGCTGGAGGGAGCCTGCTGGTGTCAGCTGCAAAGCCAAAAGAAAATGCCTGAAAACACCGAGGCACTTGGGGCGGTGGCCAGTGGGAGTGGCTGCTGTCTTGGGGGGAGCGCCCAGCAGAAGCTTTAAGAACGTGCTGGAGGGAGCCTGCTGGTGTCAGCTGCAAAGCCAAAAGAAAATGCCTGAAAACACCGAGGCACTTGGGGCGGTGGCCAGTGGGAGTGGCTGCTGTCTTGGGGGGAGCACCCAGCAGAAGCTTTAAGAACGTGGAGCTACGAAGGGGCGATGGAGATAGAGATGTTATCAAGTGGGACTGAGGACTACTGGAGATTGCCCAGGGCACCTGATGGAAACTGGAGCCCCCAGAGAGGAAGAACTTGGGACATTCTCAATCGAGGCAAAGAGACAGAATTTTTACAGTACTGGTCACCGATCTTGACCAGTCCTAGAAAAACCAAACTGTATTTAGACCCTGTGTCCCAATGGACAATTGATTATACCATCAAACAAAATAAATTTATATTAATTTACAATTTTTATCTTATATTTTATATACTTATATTTTTAATGTTTTAGTGTTTTAAATTGTTATTAACTGCTATTTTACACTGTTACTAATTTAATTGACTTTTAACATAATTGGGGTTCTAAAGTAATGGATGACTGGGATAAATATACTTGAGGGTATGAGTGGAATGACTGGTATGATTGGGTGGGTGGGGGTGGGTGGGGTTATGGTATGGATGAGTTGAGTGATAGTAATGTGAATGATAGGTCTGGCCCACCTGACGCTCGGGAGACAGGAGAGGAAGGGGCACCGATCTCTGGGGTGGCAGGGGGTCGGAATATCCCTGTGTTGCTGCGGAGAGGCAGTTATGGCGGGGGCCACACAGTTAGCCGTTCCAGGGGAACGAGGGATCGTTGCTTAATAACGGTCCCTTGTTCTGGCTCTGTGAGCCCAATCTTGGGTACTGGTGGTGAGTGTAACTCTGACCCTGGGCTCAGGTTGCTGCTGCTTAATGCCAGGTCGGTGGTAAATAAAGCTCTCCTCATCCGGGATTTGATCCTGGATGAGGAGGCCGACCTGGCATGTATTACTGAAACCTGGCTGGGCCCAGAGGGAGGTGTTCCTCTCTCTGAAATTTGCCCAGCCGGGTTTCAGATATGGCATCAACCTCGACCCCAGGGAAGGGTGGGAGGAGTAGCTATTATAGCCAGTGAGAGCCTTTGCCTGCATAGACTCATTGCTCTGGAAATTGCGGGTTGCGAGTCTCTCTTGATGAAGTTGGACTTAGGGGTTCAGGTGGGCTTATTTCTCACGTACCTGCCTCCCAGCTGCGTGTCAAAAGCCCTGCCTGTGCTACTCGAGGAGGTAGCCGGGTTGGCGGTGGAGTTCCCCGGACTCATTGTCCTGGGGGACTTCAACCTGCCGTCACTCGGCGAAACCTCTGGGTTGGCACAGAAGTTCATGGCTACCATGACAGCCATGGACCTGACTCAAGTAGTACAGGGTCCGACTCACGAGGGAGGGCACGCACCTGACATGGTATTCCTTTCCGAGCAACTGAGTAATGGTCTGAGACTAAGGGGCTTAGAAGCATTGCCTTTGTCATGGTCAGACCATTTTCTACTACGGCTCGACTTCCTGGCTCCAATCCTTCCACGCAGGGAGGCGGAACCAATGAAGATGTTCCGCCCCAGACGCCTGATGGACCCAGAGGGCTTTCAGACGACGCTTGGGGTTATTCCAGAGGCACTCGTCCACAGTTCGGTGGAGTCTCTCGCGGAGGTCTGGAACAGGGCTGCGGCAGAGGCTCTTGACCAGATTGCGCCTTTGCGACCTCTCCGTGGCGTTAGACCCCGTAGAGCCCCATGGTTCAACGAGGAGCTCCGGGAGTTGAAACGCCAAAAGAGACGTCTAGAGAAGCGATGGAGGAAGAGTAGGTCTGAATCTGATCGAACACTTGTAAGAGCTTTTATTAAGACTTACAAAGTGGCGCTCAAGGCGGCAAGATGCGCGTACCATGCCGCCTTGTTTAGGGTGACCCGCTCCCTTCTCAACCAGGGGGGAGTTGGGGAGCCCTTGCAGAGTAGTGCCGAGGATTTTAACACGTTTTTCGCTGATAAACTCGCTCAGATCCGGGCCGACCTCGACTCCAATTGTAAAACAGAGTCGACTGACAACGAGTCAGTCGAGGTGACTGGGGCACGTACTTGTCCACCTGTCTGGTAAGAGTTTGATCTGGTGACACCTGATGAAGTGGACAAGGCCATTGGAGCTGTGAGTTCCGCCACCTGTTTACTGGATCCGTGTCCCTCCTGGTTTGTTTCGGCCAGCAGGGAGGTGACACGGAGCTGGGCCCAGGAGATTACCAATGCTTCCTTGGGGAGGGGAGTTTTTCCAACACTCTATAAAGAAGCGCTCGTGCGCCCCCTCCTCAAGAAGCCCTCCCTGGACCCAGCTGTACTTAATAACTATCGTCCAGTCTCCAACCTTCCCTTTATGGGGAAGGTTGTTGAGAAGGTGGTGGCACTCCAGCTCCAGCGGTCCTTGGAAGAGGCCGATTATCTAGGTCCCCAGCAGTCGGGTTTCAGGCCCGGTTACAGCACGGAAACCGCTTTGGTCACGTTGATGGATGATCTCTGGCGGGCCCGGGACAGGGGTTTATCCTCTGTCCTGGTGCTCCTTGACCTCTCAGCGGCTTTCGATACCATCGACCATGGTATCCTTCTGCACCGGCTGGATGGGTTGGGGGTGGGAGGCACTGTCCTCCAATGGTTCTCCTCCTACCTCTCTGGTCGGTCGCAGTCGGTGTTAGTGGGGGGTCAGAGGTCGGCTCCTAGGTCTCTCCCTTGTGGGGTGCCTCAGGGGTCGATCCTCTCCCCCCTGCTATTTAACATCTACATGAAACCGCTGGGCGAGATCATCCAAGGACATGGGGTGAGGTATCATCAATATGCTGATGATACCCAGCTCTACATCTCCACCCCATGCCCAGTCAATGAAGCGGTGGAAGTGATGTACCAGTGCCTGGAGGCTGTTGGGGCCTGGATGGGTGTCAACAGACTCAAACTCAACCCGGATAAGACGGAGTGGCTGTGGGTTTTGCCTCCCAAGGACAATCCCACCTGTCCGTCCATTACCCTGGGGGGGGAATTATTGACCCCCTCGGAGAGGGTCCGCAACTTGGGCATCCTCCTCGATCCACAGCTCACATTAGAAAACCATCTCTCAGCTGTGGCGAGGGGGCCGTTTGCCCAGGTTCGCCTGGTGCACCAGTTGCGGCCCTATCTGGACTGGGACTCATTGCTCACAGTCATTCATGCCCTCATCACCTCGAGGTTCGACTACTGTAATGCTCTCTTCATGGGGCTACCTTTGAAAAGTGTTCGGAAACTTCAGATCGTGCAGAATGCAGCTGCGAGAGCAGTCATGGGCTTACCTAGGTATGCCCATATTTCACCATCACTCCGCAGTCTGCATTGGCTTCCGATCAGTTTCCGGTCACAATTCAAAGTGTTGGTTATGACCTTTAAAGCCCTTCATGGCATTGGACCAGAATATCTCCAAGACCGCCTCCTGCCGCACGAATCCCAGCGACCGATTAGGTCCCACAGAGTGGGCCTTCTCCGGGTCCCGTCAACTAAGCAATGTCGGTTGGCGGGCCCCAGGGGAAGAGCCTTCTCTATGGCGGCACCGGCCCTCTGGAACCAGCTCCCCCCGGAGATTAGAACTGCCCCTACTCTTCCTGCCTTCCGTAAACTCCTTAAAACCCACCTTTGCCGTCAGGCATGGGGGAACTGAAACATCTCCCCCTGGGCATGTTTAATTTATACATGGTAGGCTTGTGTGTGTGTCTGTTAGTATATGGGGTTTTTTAAATCTTCAAATATTTTAAATTTAGTCGGATTATTTATGATTTGTTCCATTTGTTGTGAGCCGCCCCGAGTCTTCGGAGAGGGGCGGCATACAAATCCAAATAATAAATAAATAATAAATAAATTATTTTCTAAAGCACCAGAGAGCCAGACAAGGAGCAATGGTTGGAAGCTGTCCAAGGAGAGATTCAACCTGGAAATATGGAGGAACTTTCTGACTGTGAGAGCGATCAACCAGTGGAACAGCTTGCCCACAGAGGTGGTGAACACTCAAACACTAGTGACCTTCAAGAAAAGACTGGACTACTGTTGGGCTAGTGAGGTATAAGGTCTCCTGCAGCAACAGAGGGTTGCACTCTAATAATAAATAAATAATTTTTTAAAAAAATATTTGGAATTGCAAAAAAGGAATAGAGAAGGATAATAAAGAGGTTGTGATTATAGAGTCAGGCAAGGGAAAAATAAAATACTTAAGAAACAGAAAAGGAGCAGGGAAAGGGGATAGACAGGAGAACAATAGAAGGAAAAAAAGAAAAAAGAAAAATAAAGCTAGAGAGAAAGGGGGCAATTTAAAGTTATGGGTTGGAGGAAATATAAATATTTTTTAAAAGATGAATGGTCAAGGTATCAATAAATTGTTTTTTCCATCAAATGACTTTTAAATGATCTTCTATTATCTTGTATTTTTATTAATTTTTATAATATAGAACATCCACACAGCACACAACATATAACAATGTGTTCAGTGTTTAAGTGCCTGTCACCAGACAACATTCATACCTCTCCACCAAAATGGGGGCATATTTTGTATATACCATTTTAACTCAAGAGCAATATATCTATTTACATATTATAAAGTGATTCTAATTTATTCTTTATAGCTAAGTCTCAAATTCTACTGACCACATATCCTCTTACCTTGTCCCATCGTCCCATCAGTTCCTGCAGATTGGTTTCATTAGGCAAATTCATCCTCTTATCCATAATCTCAAATTGAATGTGATCTACCATGTACCGATACTAATTTTGTATTGTCCATTTTGTCGTATCCTTCCAACTATTACCGCTTGAGCGCTTTCTATCACTACTTCTTTTATTTCTCTAATTTCTCCCATCTCGTTCCTTTTAACTAATACCGCCATTTCCTTTGTAATTGTCCATCTTATATTTAACATCCTATTAATATCCTCTTGCACTGTTTCCCAAAAGTTCTGCACTACTGGACATTCCCAAAACATATGCATAAACATCCCTTTATCTTGACACTCATGCCAACAAGTATTCTTAACATTCTGCTGAAAGTATGCAAGTTGAGCAGGTGTGTGATACCACTTATGTAATATTTCCTTCTTATTTCCCTAACCCTTGTATTCTTAATTTCCCTTATACTCTTCACTATATTCTTCTTCATCTCTTGCACATCTATTTGTAATTCACTTTGCCACTACTTAGTCAATCCTATAGACACACACCCGTCTGCCTGCACTAACATCCTCTATATATTACTTGCTTGCGCCTTGGTGCGTCACTTTTTTCTCTTATGATTTTCTCTAACTGTATCTCCTCCCTTAGTAGTGCTTCTTTGTTCTCCCTTTCATTCAAATATTTGCATATTGCATTTACCCTATTTAAATTTGTTTCATTGTCTATTTATTACATATAATGATGACAATTTTGATTTATATAATCCTATTTTCCTCTCCATTTTTTCCAAATTTTCACAGTCCCTTTCAAGGGACCTATTAATTTATCTAGATCGCTCTTATTCCACCTTATAACAATTAATTCTCTATTCTTTATCCCGTTCATCTCTTTTTCCAATTTCACCCATTTATTTTTGAATAATTGCAGCTCCATTAATCTTTCAATTTGAAACGCATCTCTATACAGCTCGAAGGTAGGGCTTTCTCATCCACCATCTTTTTCATTAGCTATTAAGTTTAAGTTTAAGTTTTATTAGATTTGTATGCCATCCCTCTCCGAAGACTTGGGGCGGCTCACAACAGCAATACAATATACAAAGTACAAATCCAATATAAGTTAAAAGCAATTTAAAACCCATAAATATTAAAAACGACCATTACTACACAATCATACCATTTTCATATATTACAGTCAGAAAAAAGGTGGTGCTGGGGGGACAAGATAGTTATTCCCCCCATGCCTGGCGACATAGATAGGTCTTCAACATCTTACGGAAGGTGGGTAGAGTAGGGGCAATTCGAATCTCCAGGGGAGTTGATTCCAGAGGGCCGGGGCTGCCACAGAGAAGACTCTTCCCCTGGGTCCCGCCAAACAGCATTGTTTAGTCGATGGGACCCAGAGAAGGCCAACTCTGTGGGACCTGATTGGCCGCTGGGATTCTTGCGGCAGCAGGCGGTCCTGGAGGTATTCTGGTCCGATGCCATGTAGGGCTTTATAGGTCATTACCAGCACTTTGAATTGTGAACGGAAACTGATTGGCAACCAGTGCAGGCTGCAGAGTGTTGGTGAAACGTAGGCAGATCTTGGAAGCCCCACAATAGCTCTCGCGGCTGCATTCTGCACAATCTGAAGTTTCCGAACATTTTTCAAAGGAAGCCCCATGTAGAGAGCATTACAGTAGTCGAACCTCGAGGTGACGAGGGAGTGAGTGACTGTGAGCAGTCGGTCCCGGTCCAAATAGGGCCGCAACTGGTGCACCAGGTGGACCTGGGCAAACGCCCTCCTCGCCACAGCTGAAAGATGGTGCTCTAATGTTAGGTGTGGATCGAGGAGGATGCCCAAGTTGCGGACCCTCTCTGAGGGGGTCAATAATTTCCCCCCCCCAGGTTAATGGACGGACAGATGGAGTTGTCCTTGGGAGGCAAGAGCCACAGCCACTCTGTCTTGTCTGGGTTGAGTTTGAGCCTGTTGACACCCATCCAGACCCCAACAGCCTCCAGGCACTGGCACATCACTTCCACTGCTTCGCTGACTGGACATGGGGTGGAGATGTACAGCTGGGTATCATCAGCATACTGGTGATACTTCACCCCATGCCCCTGGATGATCTCACCCAGCGGTTTCATGTAGATATTAACCACTTTTTCCTTACTCTTGGTCTTTTATGGGGACTATCATCATTTTAAGGCTCTTATTTTAGCCCTTCTCCTTAACCTTCTCTCTTTCCAGGTTGTCATTTGTCATTTGTTTTAACATTTTCCTCTATATCTGTCTATAATTAACCTCCCCAATTTCCCCTGGATTACTCAATAACCAAATTCCCAAATATTTCATTTTCTTTAGTCCCACCTTCAACCCTGATTCCTTCCTGATTTCTTTCTGCTCTCTCGGACCTATATTTAAACACATAATCTCTGATTTTTCCATATTGACCGATAACCCTGATGGCTGTTGAAACTCTTGCTGAATAATTTTTATAGCTTTAATCTTCTCCATCGGGGTCTGGTCAATATGATTGCATCATCTGCAGATAGATTTTACTTCATTTCTAATTCTCCTACTTTATAGATTAGATTAGATTAGATTTATTGGATTTATATGCCGCCCCTCTCCGCAAACTTGGGGCGGCTCCCCGGGTATTATCTTGTCTTATCTTATTAGCTAATGTCTCTCTTGCCATTACAAATAACATTGGGGATAATAGACAGTCCTCCTTAGTGCCATTTTGGATTTAAATCTCTGCTTTCTTTGTCTATTCACTCTTACATATGCTTTGTTTCCTTTATATATCTCTTTTATAGTCACAGAATTTATCCCCCATATTTAATTCCTTACATAATTTATATAAATAACGGTTATTAACTTTATCAAAAGCTTTATAGACATCTAATATCAAAATTCCCAATTTCCTTTTAGTAACAGTAGCATGGTGTTATGCTGGGCCCTTCATTAGGAGCCCCCCTAATCACTGTTCCCTCTAACCTGCGCTATGTGCTATAGCACAGGAGATTTGACAGCTCCGCGCAGGAGTTTGCAACTCCCACACAGAGGTCTGACCAATTGGCAATTGGAATGGAAAAGAAAGGAGCCAATTGCAAGCCTGATTTCCTTCTCGCCCCTTTAACTGCGGCAGTAGTTGTTCAGCTCACTAAGGAGATAAGAAAGCCCCTTACCCTCTGCCTATGACATAGCCCAACTGCCACCCAGGCCCAGCCATTGGCCCGCCACAGCCCTCCCGCTGCCCAGGCCTGCCGCAGCCCTCATGCCACCCAGGGCCCAGCCACCAGCCTGCTGTGGCTCTCCCGCCACCAGCCCACTGCCCAGGCCCAGCAGCCACCCTGCCATGGCTCTCCCATCACCCCGGCCCAGCTGCTGGCCTGCTGTGGCTCTCCCACTGCCCAGGCCCAGCCGCTGGCCTGCTGCAGCTCTCCCTCTGTCAACCGGCTGCCCAGGCCCAGCCGTCAGCCAGCCATGGCCCTCCTGCCACCCAGGCCCAGCTGCCAGCCTGCTGCAGGTCTCCCTCTTCTGGCACGCCACCCAGGCCTACCTGCTGGCCTGCCGTAGCTCTCCCATCACCCAGGCCCAGCCACCATATAAAGGCATGCCAGCCAAGTAGAAGGTCATATCCTTCTAAGTTTAGTGTTCTTTTATCTTCTAAGGTTATCCAATCTCTAATCCATGTTAGGGCTGTTGCCTGATAATATAATTTCCAATTAGGAAGTGCAAATCCTCCCCTTTCTTTAATATCTTCTAACATATTTATCTTTATTCTTGCTTTTTTCTCTTGCCATAAATTTTTTTAAACTATATTTGTTAAATCTTTGAAAAAGTTTCCCCCTGGATTTATTGGGATCACTTGAAACAAAAATAAGATTTTAGGCAAAATATTCATCTTAATTGTGGCCACTCTTCCCAAAAAGAATATTTTTAAATTATTCCAAATTTCTAAGTCTTTTTTAATTTCCACCATTAATTTTGTATAATTATTATTTTTTAGTGTTATTGTTTTTGCTGTTAGCCATATCCCCAAATATTTAACCTTTTTAACTACTTGTATTCCAGAGATGTGTTCCAGTTTGCTTTCTTGTATTTTACTCATATTTTTTGTTATAAATTGTGTTTTACTTTTATTTATTTTTAAACCTGCTACCTTTCCATATTGTTCTATTGTCTGAATTAATATTGGGACTGTCGTTATCGGATCTTCAATTATAAAAGTCAGATCGTCTGCAAAGGCTTGGACTTTATATGTCTCCTTTCCAACGGTCAGACCTTTTATATTTGAGTCTGCTCTTATTTTAATTAATAGGGTTTCTAAGGACATAATAAATAATAAAGGTGATATAGGACATCCTTGGCGAACTCCTTTATTTATTTCAAATGTTTCCAATTGTTCGTTATTTAATATAATTTTTGTAGTTTGTTTTGAATAGATAGCATCTATTAAATTTGAAAATTTAGGACCAAATCTCATTTTATTCAATTGCATTTTTATAAATATCCAATTGACGTTGTGAAAGGTTTTTTGAGCATCTAGAAACATTAATGATAATGTTTTTCCAGGATGTTGCTCATAATATTCTAATGTGTTGATAACCATTCTAAGATTATTTTTAATTTGTCTACCTGGTAAAAAACCGTTCTGGTCTTGATGAATTATGCCATTTATAACCCTTTTTAATCTATTTGCATATATTGCAGTAAATATCTTATAATCTACGTTTAATAATGATATGGGTCTATAATTTTTGATTTTTTCTATTGCTGTACCCGATTTATGAATTAAGGTTATTAAAGATTCAGACCAAGATTTAGGGATTTTACCATCAAGTCTACATTCATTAAAAATTTCTAACATATTTCTTATTGTCTCATTTTCTATTTTATACCATTCTGCCGGTATAGCATCTAGTCCAGTAGCTTTATTATTTTTCTGTTTTTTAATTATTGTAAGAAGTTCTTCCATTGTTATTGGTCCTTCCATATTTGCCTGTTGCTCTTCTGTTAATTGTGGTAACTCAGCATGTTCTAAATATTTGAAAACTTCATCTTCACTAATATTTTCTTTTTTATATAATTCTTTGAAAAAATTTTGTACAAGATTTGCTTTCCCTTCCGTATCATATTTTATTATTCCATCTTTATCTTCTAGTTTTTTAATTACTTTTGACTGCCTCTGTTTCCTAAGTTTATATGCGAGCCATCTACCTGGTTTGTTAGCATGTTCAAAATAATATTGTTTAGCTCTTTTTATTTTTTTTACAGTTTGATTCTGTTCCATCAATCTAATTTTATGTTTAGTTACCTCTATTTTTCCTTTTAATTCTTTATTTTTTATATTTTGTTGTGATAAAGATTCTAGTTGTTTTAATTCATTTGTTAATTGTTCGTATTTTGTTCTATTTTCCTTATTATGTTTTGCTGTGTAAGATATCATTAATCCTCTTATGTATGCTTTGGTTGTATCCCATAAATTTTGTGGAGTGGTGTTTGAGTTTTTATTAATTTCAAAAAATATTTTTAATTCTTTCTCGATCCAATCCTTATATTTTTTTTCTTCCAATATATTTCTATTCATCTGCCAATTAAAATGTTTTTTATTAACTCTCATGTAGACTACTACAGGATTGTGATCCACCCATGTATTAACATCTATTTCCACCTCTTTTATTTGTTCTGCGGTTGTTTTTGGAGCCCATACCATGTCTATTCTTGTCCAAATTTTGTGGGGGTTAGAATAAAAAGTATATTGTCTTTTTTGAGGGTGTCTTTCCCTCCAGATATCATGTAATAATAATTCTGCTTTCATTTTTTGAAAAGTGGTAGGCAGTAAATTCTTTTTTTCCTTTTTACTATTCCCCCCCCCCGAGTGATCTAACTGTTTATTTGTAATAGCATTAAAATCTCCAATTATTAGCATATTTTCAATATTTAACTCTGTTATTTTTTGATGTAATTTTTTATAGAAAGTCATTTGGTCTACAGTTGGGGCATAAATAGAAACAATAGCAAGAGGTCTAGATTCAATATTAATTTGGACAATCAAAATTCTACCTTCATCGTCTATAAATGTTTGGAATTTATAGAATTCTCAACATACATCACTACAGTGATCCCCCGTTTATTGCGTCCCCAACTATTGCGAACAGGGTACTTCGCGATTTTTGAGCAATTGCTACCATCTCGATCGTTGCGAAACGCTTTACATGGTACTTCGCGATTTTTGAGCAATTGCTACCATCTCGATCGTTGCGAAACGCTTTACAGGCTACATCGTGATTTTTCAAAAAAAAAAAAAAAAGTTAAAAATACAGTACTTGCCCGGTTTTTCCCGCCCAAACTGACCAAACTGACGTGTGGCATTGCTGGTTGGCCGAAATCTCGGCCAATCAGCTTTGCCATTGCAATGGCAATGGTGATACAGCAAAATTTCAGCCAATCACCATTGTCATTGCTGATGGGCAGAAATCTCGGCCAATCAGTGCTTTGCTTTGCTTTCCTTTGCAACTTGCAACTTGTGCAGCCGTTTCTGTCTTGGAACTTTGTGAGCTGTTGGTCGGAGCTGTTTCTTGCATTGGAGCTCTGTCTTGGATCTGTTTCTTCGATCTCTTGCTTGGAGCTCTGTCTTGGATCTGTTTCTTCGATCTCTTGCTTGGAGCTCTTTCTTGGATCTGTTTCTTCGATCTCTTGCTTGGAGCTCTTTCTTGGATCTGTTTCTTCGATCTCTTGCTTGGAGCTCTTTTGTGAAGACTTCGTGGAAGATGGCACCTAAACGTTCCATGCGGAGTGGAGCCGGCGATGCTAAAAAGACCCGGAAGATGCTGACAATTAAGGAAAAGATTGAACTTTTGGACATGCTGAAAGCGGGACATTCTAATGTAGAGGTTGGTCGGCATTATGGGATCAACGAATCGACTGTGCGATACATTAGGAAAGAGGAGAAGAAGATAAGGCAAAGTTCTCTGATATCATTCAACAAGGGTGCAAAAAGAATAGTGACGCCTAGAAACAAACGGCTTATGAAGATGGAAGCTGCTTTGTCTGTGTGGGTACAAGACTGCCGCAAAAAGAGCATTGCTTTGGATACCAACACTATAAGAACCAAGGCACAACAATTGTACAACCGTCTTGAAGACACAGAAGGAGGCGATGCAGATGAGGGAAACGCAGGTAAGGGCTGAGGTTTTTATTCTGTCATTACATACTGTATTTAAGTGTTAAGTGTTAAGGGTGGAAGGATGGATGGATGGAAGGAGGGAGTGATGGATGGAGGGAGGGAGGGAGAGAAGGGAGGGAGGGAGAGAAGGAGGGAGTGATGGAAGGAGGGATGGATGGATGGAGAGAGGGAGGGATGTTAGGAGGGAGGGAGAGAAAGGAGGGAGGGAGGGAGAGAAGGGAAGGAGGGAGGGAGGGAGAGAAGGAGGGAGTGATGGAAGGATGGATGGAGGGAGGGAGGGATGTTAGGAGGGAGGGAGAGAAGGGAGGGAGGGAGAGAAGGGAGGGAGGGAGGGAGAGAAGGAGGGAGTGATGGAAGGATGGATGGATGGAGGGAGGGATGTTAGGAGGGAGGGAGAGAAGGGAGGGAGAGAAGGAGGGAGTGATGGAAGGATGGATGGATGGAGGGAGGGAGGGGGGAGGGATGTTAGGAGGGAGGGAGGGAGAGAAGGAGGGAGTGATGGAAGGATGGATGGATGGATGGAGGGAGGGAGGGATGTTAGGAGGGAGGGAGAGAAGGGAGGGAGAGAAGGAGGGAGTGATGGAAGGATGGATGGAGGGAGGGAGGGATGTTAGGAGGGAGGGAGAGAAAGGAGGGAGGGAGAGAAGGGAGGGAGGGAGGGAGAGAAGGAGGGAGTGATGGAAGGATGGATGGATGGAGGGAGGGAGGGATGTTAGGAGGGAGGGAGGGAGAGAAGGGAGGGAGGGATGGAAAGACTGTATGCTTTCATTCAAGTCACTTCTCTCTCCCTTTCCTGTCATTCTCTGTAGATGACTCTGAAGACCCCCAGCCATCAACATCTTCTGCTTCTTCAGCCCCAGCCACATTCACAGCAAGCAAAGGGTGGTTTGACAGATTTCAACGGCGCTATGGCCTGAAGAGTGTGTCATTGCATGGAGAAGCTGCCTCAGCAGATACAGGTGCAGCTGAAAACTTTGTCCGGCACACCTTTAAAGATCTAATTGCAGAAGGGGACTACCATCCAGAACAGGTGTTCAACATGGATGAAACAGGCCTGTTCTGGAAGAGGATGCCTTCACGGACTTTCTTGATGCAAGATGAAGCCAAAGCCCCTGGCTTTAAGGCCATGAAAGATAGAGTGACTTTGGTCATGTGTGGGAATGCAGCAGGCTTTTTGCTGAAGCCAGGGCTAATTTATAAGTCACAAAATCCAAGAGCCCTCAAGAACAGAAATAAGAATGCATTGCCAGTGTACTGGATGCATAATCCTAAAGCATGGATTACAAAACCCCTCACGCGGGACTGGTTTCATCACTGCTTCATCCCACAGGTGCAGGTTTATTTGGCTGCCAAAGGACTAGATTTCAAAGTGCTTCTCCTAATGGACAATGCCGGAGGCCATGATGATCTGGCAGATGAACATGATGGGGTGCAAGTCGAATTCTTGCCACCAAACACCACATCGCTTATCCAGCCGATGGATCAAGGTATTATCCGCGCATTTAAGGCACTGTACACGCGCAATTCTCTTGGAAGCATTGTGGAAGCAATGGAAGCTGATCAAAACTTCACATTGAAGGCCTACTGGCGTCAGTACACAATTGCATCTTGTCTGAAGAACATTCAGAGTGCCTTAGTGGATATGAAGTCACAGACAATGAATGCCTGCTGGAGGAAATTGTGGCCAGAAGTGGTGCATGATCACAGGGGATTTGCTCCCGAAGAAATCCAAGATGCTGCAGTCCAGAAGTCTGTGAAGCTGGCACAGGCACTGGGTGGAGAAGGCTTCGTTGACATGACACCAGCGGAAGTCAATGGTTTGATAGATGAGCATGGCCTACCGCTGACAGACAAAGATCTGGAGGAGCTGACCAGGTCAGCGAGTGAAGAAGAGGAGGGAGCTGTAGAAGCTGAGGAAGAAGAAGATGTTGGCCTAACGCTAGAGCGGTTTGCAGAAATGAACAGAACTGCTGCACATCTGCAACGCATGGCGGAACTTTGGGATCCCAACATGACTCGCTCTATACACTTTAAGGCCTCCCTTGACAACACCATTGCACCATACAGAGCCTTGTTAGCCAAGCAAAAGAAAACGCGCCAACAACTGCCCATAACTATGTTTCTCACGAAAACCAAGAGGTCTGCCACAACATCACCTGCAGCGTCCATTGTAGACATGGTGATAGAAGAAGATCCCGATTTATCCTAGTTATGCTAACCCCCCCCCCCCCCAAATGTAAAAATGTAAATAAATATTTTTATTGTTTCTATCAGGATGACTAAGTGTTATTCAATGTGTACAGTACAGGTTACAGGTTACAGGTAGAGGTACAGTAAGGGGATGGGAAATGGTAATTTGTGGGTTGAAAGTGTTGGGACTGAGTGGCATAGAGAAGAATGAATGAATGACTGAGTGAATGAAATTCAAACACAGGTGAGGGCTGGGGTTTTTTATTCTGTCATTGTTTAAGTGCTTTTTACTAAAGGAAGGAGGGAGGGATGGAAGGAGAACATGAGAGCCAAAAACCATGTTAAAAATGGACTTTAAAATCAAAAGTGGCAGGTTTACTCACTGAGAGCTAGGAACTTGACCAGAAGAAACCATGTTAAAAATGGACTTTAAAATCAAAAGTGGCAGGTTTACTCACTGAGAGCTAGGAACTTGACCAGAAGAAACCATGTTAAAAATGGACTTTAAAATCAAAAGTGGCAGGTTTACTCACTGAGAGCTAGGAACTTGACCAGAAGAAACCATGTTAAAAATGGACTTTAAAATCAAAAGTGGCAGGTTTACTCACTGAGAGCTAGGAACTTGACCAGAAGAAACCATGTTAAAAATGGACTTTAAAATCAAAAGTGGCAGGTTTACTCACTGAGAGCTAGGAACTTGACCAGAAGAAACCATGTTAAAAATGGACTTTAAAATCAAAAGTGGCAGGTTTACTCACTGAGAGCTAGGAACTTGACCAGAAGAAACCATGTTAAAAATGGACTTTAAAATCAAAAGTGGCAGGTTTACTCACTGAGAGCTAGGAACTTGACCAGAAGAAACCATGTTAAAAATGGACTTTAAAATCAAAAGTGGCAGGTTTTACTCACTGAGAGCTAGGAACTTGACCAGAAGAAACCATGTTAAAAATGGACTTTAAAATCGAAAGTGGCAGGTTTACTCACTGAGAGCTAGGAACTTGACCAGAAGAAACCATGTTAAAAATGGACTTTAAAATCGAAAGTGGCAGGTTTACTCACTGAGAGCTAGGAACTTGACCAGAAGAAACCATGTTAAAAATGGACTTTAAAATCAAAAGTGGCAGGTTTACTCACTGAGAGCTAGGAACTTGACCAGAAGAAACCATGTTAAAAATGGACTTTAAAATCAAAAGTGGCAGGTTTACTCACTGAGAGCTAGGAACTTGACCAGAAGAAACCATGTTAAAAATGGACTTTAAAATCAAAAGTGGCAGGTTTACTCACTGAGAGCTAGGAACTTGACCAGAAGAAACCATGTTAAAAATGGACTTTAAAATCAAAAGTGGCAGGTTTACTCACTGAGAGCTAGGAACTTGACCAGAAGAAACCATGTTAAAAATGGACTTTAAAATCAAAAGTGGCAGGTTTACTCACTGAGAGCTAGGAACTTGACCAGAAGAAACCATGTTAAAAATGGACTTTAAAATCAAAAGTGGCAGGTTTACTCACTGAGAGCTAGGAACTTGACCAGAAGAAACCATGTTAAAAATGGACTTTAAAATCAAAAGTGGCAGGTTTTACTCACTGAGAGCTAGGAACTTGACCAGAAGAAACCATGTTAAAAATGGACTTTAAAATCAAAAGTGGCAGGTTTACTCACTGAGAGCTAGGAACTTGACCAGAAGAAACCATGTTAAAAATGGACTTTAAAATCAAAAGTGGCAAGTTTACTCACTGAGAGCTAGGAACTTGACCAGAAGAAACCATGTTAAAAATGGACTTTAAAATCAAAAGTGGCAGGTTTACTCACTGAGAGCTAGGAACTTGACCAGAAGAAACCATGTTAAAAATGGACTTTAAAATCAAAAGTGGCAGGTTTTACTCACTGAGAGCTAGGAACTTGACCAGAAGAAACCATGTTAAAAATGGACTTTAAAATCAAAAGTGGCAAGTTTACTCACTGAGAGCTAGGAACTTGAGAGCAGGAAAAAACCATGAAAAATAACCATTGCCAGCTTCCGAACTGCCGTCGCCCCACCGTCTGCGCACGCGCGGCCTTAAAATAATTTTAAAAAAAGATCGCGCATGCGCAGACGGTGTTTTTACTTCCGCAGCGCTACTTCGCGAAATTTCGCTCATTGCGGAGGGTCCTGGAACGGAACCCTCGCAATAACCGGGGGATCACTGTACTCCTCTTTTTTTTGGGTCTGCTAATGCAGCATACATATTTCCAATTTTAGGATTTAATAATAATTTCCGATTACTTTTTTTAATGTGTACTTCTTGTAATATTACAATTTGAGCTTTTTGGTTTTTAATTTTGGAAAACATTCGTTTTCTTTTCTTTGGTTCATTCAGTCCATTTACATTTACTGAGAAAATTTTTAAGTCTTTCAATGTTGTCATTTGTTGTGCTTTTTGGTTTCGCGCTGAGGTTGGTCCTGCTCTTCTTCTTGTGCAACTGCCCCCATGACTTCCTCCTGTTGTACTGTCAATTCCTTTACTGGTTGCTGTTGTACTGTCCGTTCCTTTACTGATTGGTCCAGTTGGCTTATTCCACTATTTTAAAAGAAATCTCTTGCTTGATCCAGATTTTCCAATTTGTATCTTTTAGAATGCCAGGTTAATGATAGTCCTTGTGGAATGAGCCAACGAAAAGTTATATTTTCTTTAATCAAAATTCTGGTTAGGAAATGGTAGTCTCTTCTGCTTTCTCTGACACTTCTTGGGACTTGTTTTAATATTTTTATTTCTATTCCTTTGTGTTGCAATTTTCCAGTTCTTGCCCAGTGTATTATATCATCTCTTAGAGTTCTTCTTGTAAACTTGATGTGAATCTCTCTCGGAAGATTGTGGCGACGTATGTAGCTATTTGAAATTCTGAAAACTTCGTCGATTTCTTTCATTATTTCTATGGGATCTGCCTCGAGGATTCCTCCAATGGTTTCAGCCATAGTCATCTTTAAATCTTCATCTTTTTCTTCTATTATGTTTTGAAATCGTAGCCCATACGAAGCACGTTGCATTTCCAAATGAGTGATTGATTCATCATATCTTCTATATCTCGAGTCAGCTCTGTCCTCAAGATAGTCCATTCTTTTTTCTATTTTATCAGTCTTCTCTTCAACTGTTTTAACTCGATCCTCGCTTTCTTTCAGAGTTTGTTGAATCTCCTTCATCTGTGCCTTCATTTCTCCCGTGTCTGCTTTGAGTTCAGCCATCTCTGTTTTTATAGCTTCTCTTTGTTGAGTTGCATTGTCTTTTATGGCTTCTCTTTGTTGGGTTGCATCGTCTTGTGATTTAAGCATAAAGTCCTTCATTGCATTCAAAGTCTCTTGTATTGTTGTAAGCGTAGGCTGTTGTGGTTTCTCTTTCTCCTTCTCTTTAGTAAACATGGTTACAGATACAGTCTGGTGTGCCAGAGAAGGATGGGGTGAGCCTTGGGGTGATGAAGCTGCAGTTGCTGTTTGCTTTTTAACTGTTTTAGTATGGGTTGAAGTACTCAACATTTTCAAATTTACAATTCTTATTATTTTATATTTAGTGAAAAGAAAAGAATCACTATAAATTCCAAACCTGTTCAATTGATTTTTCAACAAATTTTCTTTAAAATATCACAATGAAATTTAACTAATAATATAGCAGAGATATCAGTAAAATTGTTAGCAAATTTCACAGTAGATTATCTTGTTACCTTAATTTGACAAGACCAAAAGGAGGGCAGACGAATAAAACAATTTAAAAACAATTTAAAAAAGAAGAAGCAGTTCAATGTTCAATACAAAGAGAAAAAATTGTAGTAAAGAAAGAGGAGAAATAAAAAATTAATTATATAACTAAAAAGAAGAAGAAAAAGAAAAAAAAAGGAAAGCAGAGAAGCAGTCCCTGGAGAAAAGGAGGTTTTAATTTCAGTAGAGTAGAGCAGGAAACCAAGGATAGTTAGCAATGCATATATTCTGAGTTAATTTTATTTAAAAAGAACAAAGGGAAAAGAGAAAAAGAGACAAAGGTTAGGAATTAACGCTGTAAAATTTAAAGAGCAAAATATCAGTGTTATATACCAATGTTATATACTTATATTCTTCTTATATGGCAAATAATCCTTGTAGATGCAAAGTCTTGTTAGTCCATCGATGTCAAAGAAGAAATTTCAATGTTATTATATTTTATACAGTCATGATTTTCCAATTAGAATCAAGTCGAATTTGAATTTTTTAAAAATGGAGTCAGTTTATATTTCACAGCCCAAGACAAAGCAGTCAGTCTCTCTGCTACAAATCCAAGAATACAGCAAGTAATCCAAAGAGAATAATCCAAGAACAAACAGTCCAAGAAATGAGTCTTCTTAGCTTTAATATATCAGTTCATTTTACTTTTCATTTATATTCAAGTTGTTAGTTTATTTCATTTTGTCGTTTGAAGAAAGAAGAAAGTGAAGCAAAGACGTTCTTAATCCCTCCGCTGTCAAAAATTAGAGCCTGGGATGCAGTTTTACTGAAGATTTAAGGATTCCAAATTTTATTCAATTTTATTCAACTTTGCAGATTAAGTCTTTCATAATATCATATCAAATTTGTATTATGTGGTTAATTTTCCAGAATTTTTAAATGTTCGAAAGTTCAAGTTCGAGGCAAAAAACGAAAGTGAGGAAAAGTAGATCCGGCTGTTGTTTCGCGATTGGATATGAGTTTTCTAATAACTTTCACCTTCGCCTTGTTAAAGAAACTTTCACTTGTAACTTTCTCTGTACTCCGATCTTCTATTTGTAAACATGAAACAATGAAATTTTACCTTAAATTCTTCTTGTCTTTTGTATTCTTTTTCGGTCTGAGAGGCTTCAGAAATCCTTACTTTCTTTAAACTTTTTCCTCGCTTCCCACTAGGTTTGGGGGGATCGCGATGGCCGTATCCTCTTATGGAAGAGGATTGGTTCTCCCTTCTCCGGAGCAGTAGGGCAGACCGCCGTCTCTGGAGCTTCGGCGGCGGCTCCTCGGACAGAGGGGAGCCCCCTGTTCTAGGATCGGGCCATCCGGACCCGATCCGATCGCAATCCACGACCTTCGGAGGGGTGAAAGGAGTCTCGGGGCAGAGCCCTGCCCAAGAGACTCCGCTGCGGTCCCGAGCCAGATCGGAAGAACACCCCACCCCTCTTCAATGAGTTCACAAGATGTACTTAATTGTGAAATATCCAAAAAGTCCTGGAACAGTTCAAACCAAAACAATGGTCTTTCTCCAAACAGATAAACACCCACATGCGCACTCCGCAATGCCCATAATTTATCAGCAACCCCATTAACCTAATTACCTCAGCCACAGGTGTTCTCCCTTATCTTCTATGATACATCACATTTATTACATTTCTAATTGGTTCACTTATCTTCCTACCCTTTACAAACCCATATTGATCCTTTTGGATTATTTTCGGTGAAATATTTTAAAGTCTGTTTGCCAGTATCTTTATGAATATTTTATAATCTTGCTTTCCCAAACTGATAGGATGATAGTGCCACGGATTTCTTAAATCTCGATCAGTCTTCGGGATGGTAACAATCTCTGAAATCTTCCATGCCTGCAGAACATTATGAGTTTGCAATATATCATTAAACAATTTCCCCCAAAATGCGGCAACAATTCATTCATATAAGTTTTATAAAATTCTCCTGTAAACCCATCCGAGCCTGGTGCTTTGGCTTGTTTTAACCCTTTAATTACTCTAGCAATTTCATCCTGTGTAATTTCTGCATTCAGTATTTGTTTATCTTCTTCACTTACTATTTCCCCAACATTTAGAGCTCCTACATTTATACAAATCCTCATAATATTTTCTCATTATCTTCTCCACCTGTTTACCGTATCTAACAACTCCACAAGGGTCTCTTAATGCTAATATGCTGATGCTTAGAGTTCCGCCATCTTCTTTTGTTGATCTGCTTTAATTGCTCTTCAGTACTGTATGTCTTTTAAGGAGTTTAGGGGGGGTGGATTATTTCCCAATTTTTCAAACCTACATTTGGGAGCTCTTTGTAGGAGCGGCTACAGCTGTCTGCAACACATGCATAATCAATGATCTTCTATTATCATACATATTAGAGTTGGCGGTAATGGAAACAAGAATTTTTCTTTTTTTAATAATGTGATTATATAGAATGAATGTAACTATCAGAATGGAGGGTAAATAATTTGCATATTATTAATACTTGAGAGACCTCCCTAATTTGGCCGCCTTCTTGACTTTTCTCCTTTACGCTGTAATATCTTTTTGTTGTTGTCATCCTTTTAAATAAGCAAATATATTTTACAAATTAGCCTTATAAGAAAAATTTGCAAAAGTAAAGCCCTGCCTGAAAAAAGCAAGTATACTTCTGAGATTGTCTAACAGTTTTTTTTTAACATAAAAAAATACAATGTAATGGTCAAGGTAATATTAATAATTCAAGGATTGATGATATATTATTAATATGGAAGGACTCTTAAGAAATTAATTTTGGGGTTTTCTGGGGGTTTTCTTTGTGTGTGTATGTATGTTTCTTCTTATATTATAGATGGGTAATTCTTGATTTGACAATTATCAAATTAGAAATGATCCTAATTCATATGATACTAAATGAAAAAATGATGAAAAATTGGTTTTAATTATGAGAAAAAAATCTAAATGAAATTTGATGGTTGGTTACATGAAAGCCTGATTATATAAATGATTGGTTACTAAAAATGTGTTTTTAAAAATGAAAATGAATGGAATATAATAGATTGGATTATATATTTAAAAGTAGAGTAGAGGTTTTTAGTTACAGTAAAAGAGGGAATGAAAGTAAAATAGATATTGAGGAAACTATCAAAGAAGAGGAGAAAGCAACAGGCCTAAAAAGGAAGTTATGAGAGATAGCCAATAATGATAGAAAATAGGTTATAATTATTAATTACAAGAACTTAGTGGTTGGACTAATTAGGTTGTGAAGCCAGATGACAAAATTAGATATATTTTTTTACTGGAGATGTGTCCTTTTTTTTAGCATTTATAGTCATAAATATTTTTTTTCTTTTCTTTTGGGAATAGTTAAAAGAGTTATTCAATACCAGTCTGCAAATTTGAGGGGTATTCTGGAAAAGTTTAAGAGGATGAAAGAGGAAGTAGGTAGGAAGAGAAGGAGAGGAAGTAGATAGGAAGAGAAGGAGAGAGAGGTAGAGGAGGAGTGATGAAAGAAAGGGGAGTTTGAGAGAGAATGATGAAAAAAATAGACCAGGGACAGCAAAGGAAGAAGAGAAGGGAATTATAGTATACTAGTCTGCAAACCTGAGAGGGGAGATATGCTGGAAAGGTTTAAGGCGATGGAAGTAGAAAGGGAGGAAGAGAAGGAGAGAGAGGTAGAAGAGGAGTGAAGGTGCAAGTGGGTAGGCGGAGGAGTTGATGAAAGATAGAGGGGAATTCAAGAGAGAAGGATAGAAAAAAGACTAGGGGTGACAAAAGAAGGGAATTTTTGATTAAATGATAAGAACTATGTTTTTGTATATGATTTCTGTAATATTGGGTGAATATCTGTAATAGTGGAGAAAAAATAAAACAATTTTTTAAAATAATAATAATAATAATTAGAAGAAGAAAGCTGAATTACAAATGAACAACAGAACTATTCCAGTTCATAAATTGATTTACGAAATAATATTTTCTTAAATGATTATACAAAATGGTTTGCTCCATCTTGTCTCTACATTAATTTTAATCCACACACACACACACCGAAATTCATTCTTTTTTTTAAAAAAAAATATTTTTTATTATTTTCAAAAAAGACAGACAAAGACATACAACATTGAACATTTAAGGAGCTACCATTGCTCCGCTTATCGTAGAAGTCTAACTAATACAGAATATAAAAAACTCTTAACTGTTACCAGATCTAAGCAGAAATGCCACACTTGCAAATTACATTATCATTGAATTTAATTCTATGTTTTTAAAATTAAGATTATTGGTTAAATTTATATATATATATATATATATATATATATATATATATATATATATATATATATATATATATATATATATATATATAAATAATACACTTGTATATATAGAGAGAGCAAATTATTAGTAATACAAAAAGAGAATAAAATAAACACTTCTAAATTAGTTATCATATAAACTATTTAATTCTATCATATAGTTTTTCAAATAGTCATTTATTCTTGCATATTTAATTTTTAGTACTATTTTTAACATTTCACCAATCATATACTTTATCCCATATTTTGTAAAATTCTGTTTTGGTTTGGTTATTCAAACGTTTAGTCATCATGTCTAATTCTGCACATTCTATAATTTTTTTGAATACCTCCTTCTCTTTCGGTATCGTCTTTTCTTTCCATTTCTGTGCAAATACTATTCGTGCCGCCGCCAGTATATGTATTATCAAATAGTAATTTTTTTTATACTTTATATTTGAAATACCCAATAGGAAAAATTCAGGAGATTTTTTAATCTTCTCCTTAGTTATTTCATTTATCCAATTCTCTACTTTATTCCAAAATATTTTTGTCTCAGAACAGGTCCACCATGCATGATAATATGTACCAACTTCTTTTTTGCATTTCCAACAAATAGGCGATACGGATGGAAACATTTTAGAAATTCTATATGGTGGAAGGTGCCATCTATAAAACATCTTAATTTGGTTTTCTTTAAAAGAAATTGATTTTGTTATTTTCCAATTATACGTCCATATCTTTTCCCAAGTTTCTAAATTAATCTCTTTACCAAAATTTTTGCACCAACTGATCATATTATCTTTCAATATCCAACCTATCGTTCTATGGTTTAATAAATATTTATAAACATTTCCAATTGTCTTTGTTTGATTTTGAAATAATAATTTGCTCAGTACATTGTTTTCTTTTTAAAAAATATAGGTCTTTGCGTCTATTTGATATCTAGAACTAATCTGCATATAATGCCACCAATTATACCTAACTCGTATAGCTCTTGTTTTGTTCTTAATTTTAATTGATTATCTAACAAATCACTACATTTCCAAATCTTACCTTTTCCTTTAAGATTCGGGTGTACAATGGCTTTGAAGGGTGAAACCCATTCTGGCATTACTAAAAAGTGATTTTTCTTTATCTCATTCCACGCTTCTATCAATGCTTTTCTAATAACATTATTTTTAAAATATGAGTGAGTTTTTAATTTATCATACCATACAAATGCGTGTCAACCGACCATCAAGTCATGCCCTTCTAGATTGAGCAATCTTTGATTTTCTAGTGTGAGCCATTCTTTTATCCATGTCAGGGCCGTGGCTTGATAATATAGTTTCCAATTTGGGAGACCTAGGCCTCCTCTTTCCTTACGATCTTCTAATGACTTTTGTTTTATTCTTGGTTTTTTACCTTGCCAAATAAATTTTCTTATTATCTTATTCAATTCAGCAAAGAATTTTGTTCCTGGATTTATTGGAATCACTTGGAAAAGAAACAATATTTTTGGAAGGATATTCATTTTAACTGTGGAGATTCTTCCTACAAATGATAATTGTAGGTTACTCCATATTTCTAAATCTTTTTTGATCTGACTTAATAATTTTAGATAATTGTCATTTTTTAAAGATACGGCTTTGGAAGTCATCCATATCCCTAAATATTTCACTTTTTTCGTGATCTTCATGTTTGATAGGTCTCCTAAATATTTTCTCTGTATTTCAGTCATATTTTTTGTTAATATCTGTGTCTTTTCCTTTTTTATTTTCAATCCTGCAACTTTCCCGTATTCTTCGATCGCATTTATTAAATTTAAAATACATTCTATTGGGTCATCCAAAACAAACACTACGTCGTCTGCAAATGCTTGTGTTTTATAGGTTTCTTTCCTAATTTTCAATCCTTTTATTTCCTTATCTGCTCTTATTTTTATCAAGAATGCTTCTAAGGTTAAAATAAATAACAATGGTGATATTGGGCAGCCTTGTCTTACTCCTCTTTGTATAACTACATTTTCTGTCTGTTCACTATTTATAATAATTTTAGCAGTTTGTTCAGAGTATATAGTGTCTATTATATTAAAAAAAATTGTTCCTACTTCCATCTTATTTAATTGTATTTTCATAAAATTCCAATCCACATTGTCAAATGCTTTTTTGGCATCCAGGAATATAAGTGCCATTTGCTTTTCAGGATGCTGCTCATAATATTCCAAAGTATTAACTGTTATTCTTAGATTATTTTTTATTTGTCTTCCTGGTAAAAATCCATTTTGATCACTATGTATCATATTATTTATAATACTTTTAAGTCTATTGGCAAATATTGATATAAAGATTTTGTAATCGACGTTCAACAATGAGATAGGTCTGTAATTTTCAATTTTTTCTTTCTTGGTATCACCCTTATGTATTAAGGTTATTAAGGTTTGTGACCAGGTTTTTGGTAATTTACCTATTGTCAATATTTGATTATATATCTCAAACATATTAGAAAAAAAAAATTCTAATTCTAATTTATAAAATTCAGCTGGTATTGCGTCTGGGCCGGTCGCTTTATAATTTTTTTGATTCTTTAGAGCTTGTTTTAATTCTATATCAGTAATAGGTCTATTTAATCTTTGCTGTTGTGTTTCGGTTAAAACTGGAAGTTCTATTTTTTCCAAATATTTAAAAATTGCATCCTCACTTATCTCTTCTTTCTTATATAATTGTTTATAAAATTCCAATACTATTTCCTTTTTATCTTCTATTCTATGTTTTATTATACCTTTTGAATCTGTCAAATTCTTTATAATTTTATTTTCTCTCTCTTTTCTTAGTTTGTATGCCAACCATCTTCCAGGTTTATTCGCATGCTCAAAGTGATCTTGTTTTGCTCTCTTTATCTTTTCTACAATTGGTTCTTGTTCTATTAATCTCAATTTATGTCTTATTAATTCTCTCTGATTTTTTAATTTATCATCCTTGTCCTCTTTTTGCATTAAAATTTCTAATTTTCTTAATTCTTCTACTAGTGTTTCTTGATATTTTTTCTTTTCTTTATTTTTTTTTGCTATAAATGATATTGTTAGTCCACGTATATATGCTTTAGTTGTATCCCATAAATTTTGAGGAGTGGTATCTGTATTTTTATTTATTTTTTAAAAAATCTCTAATTCCTTCTCTATCCATTTCTTATATTCAGGATCTTTTATTATAGTTCTATTCATTGACCAATTCTTTATTCTCCTTTTACCTTTCCAATATATGGATAAAGGGTTATGGTCCGCCCAAGTATTTGTCTCTATTTCTATTTCACTTATTTGTTCCATTATGTGAATAGGGGCCCAAGCCATATCAATTCTAGACCATGTCTTATGCGGGTTGGAATAAAAAGTATACTGTTTGTCTTTTAAATGCAGTTCTCGCCATACAACTTTTAATGATAATTCTGAACTCATTTTCCAAAATGACACCGGCAAAATTACCTTTTTTTTCTTTTCGTTTCTTTTCCCATTATAATCCATATGGTCATCTGCGATTGCATTAAAGTCTCCTATTATTATCATATTTTCAATTGATAACTCATTAATTTTTTCATGTAAATCATTATAAAATTGTTTTTGATTATCATTTGATGCATAAATTGAGACAATTGTTAGTGGTTTTGTTTCTAAATCTAATTGTACTATCAAAATCCTTCCATCCCCATCGTTATATATTTCTTTTGATTCAATTAGTTCATCAATATACATTGCTACCCCTCTTTTCTTTTGATTAGCCAAACTGGTGTATAATTTTCCCAATTTTGAATTTTTAAGGAGACTTCTTTTTGATTTTTTGATATGGACTTCTTGTAGAATATTTATCTGGGCTTTTTGTTTCATAAGTTTAGTTAATACTTGGTTTCTCTTCCTTGGGTTGTTCAATCCATTTACCGTATATACTCGAGTATAAGCCGACCCGAGTATAAGCCGAGGCACCAATTTTTGCCACAAAAACTGGGAAAACGTATTGACCCGAGTATGAGCCGAGGTTAGAAAATGCAGTGGCTACTGGTAACTTATAAAAATGGAAAACAATAAAATTACATTAATTGAGACATGTTTTAGAATATTTATTTTAAAGAAAACCAGTAAACTAGCTCTGTAAATTTAAAAGAGGGTAAACAAATTAACAATATTAACAATAAATTAAAAAGTAAAAAAAGTAGCTCGATCAGCAACAAAGCTAAAACCTAAGAGTTAAAATCCTTCAAAACTGGATTCCTTCTCATCATTAATTGGATTTACATTATTGTTCTGTTTTTATATATGCTGTGAGCCACCCTGAGTCCTTGGAGAGGGATGGCATACAAATCCAATTAAATAAATAAACAAACAAACAAACAAATAAATAAGTGTATCCAAAGAAGAGCTTCAGCATTAGCTGCTGTGAGGTTATCAGCATAGAAAACCAGATAGATAGATAGATAGATAGATAGATAGATAGATAGATAGATAGATAGATAGAGATAGAAAGATAGATAGACAGACAGACAGATAGAAAAATAGATACAGATAGATAGATAGATAGATAGATAGATAGAAAAATAGATAGAAAGATAGAAAAATAGATAGATAGATAGATAGAAATAGATATAGATATAGATAGATAGATAGATAGAAAGATAGATAGACAGATAGATATAGATAGAAAGATAGATAGATAGATAGATAGATAGACAGACAGATAGATATAGATAGAAAGATAGATAGACAGAAAGACAGACAGATAGACAGATAGAAAAATAGATAGATAGATAGATAGATAGAAAAATAGATAGATAGAAAGATAGACAGATAGAAAAAGAATTCCTGTCTAGCTCTGCCTCATAACACATTATTAGATCCTATCCAAGCAAGGACAGCAACTACCACAAAATACCATTTTTTAAACAGTTTAAATCCTTTCAAAGGAGGGGGATTCAGAGAGAGCAAGGAATAGTTACTGTAAACCTGTTGACAAATACACACAGGGAGTAAAAAAAAAAGCCTCTGGGTTTCAGCAAGAGGTAGTTGGCTTTTTTCACGGTGGGGGGGAGAGGGGGCATGCACACCCACCCACACACACACGACCTCACCGGCTTCCCATTGCTTTTTTCCCCTCTCGGTTGGAGCAAATGGCTGCCTCCTTTGCTTGAGCCAGGGAGAGGAACTACAGTGTGCGAGAGGGGACAAAAGCTGGTGCCTTCTCGCTCTGGCTCAAGCAATGGCGCCCTCGTGTGGTGACTTTGTCAATGACCCGAGTATAAGCCGAGGTTGTGTTTTTCAGCCCATTTTTTGGGCTGAAAAACTCGGCTTATACTCGAGTATATACGGTACATTGACTGAAAATATTTTCAAATCATGTGTCATCTTTATTTGTAGTACCTTTTAGCTTCTTTTGGTTCTCGGAGACGAGTATCCAAGATTAAGTCCTGTGAAATCTGTAGTTGTTTCTGCTTCACCACCAATGCTTCTTCCCCTCCGCCACCTGTGGCCCCCATCATATCGTCACTAGGCTTTGGTTGAATCTGAATTTGTGCGGTGCTGTCCAGTCCACTGCGTGCTAGGAAAGATCTTGCTTGTTCTACACTTTCTATTTTCACTCTCGTTGATTGCCATGTTAGGGTCAACCCTTCTGGTATCAGCCATCTGAAAACAATGTTCTTTCTGATTAAAATGCTTGTAAGGAAATAATATTGTCTTCTACTCTCTCGGACTCTCCTCGGAACTTGTTTCAGGATCGTGATTTCTTTCCCGTTGCGTTGATAGGACTCGTTTTTTGTGTATCTCAGTATCTCGTCTTTGACGATTCTTCTTGTGAACTTAATGTGGACTTCTCTGGGTAAATTATGGTGCCTTACATAGCCAGTCTGGACTCGGTAGACTTCGTCGATTTCTTTTACCAGGTCTGTTGGGTCTAACTGCAAAATAGCTCCCATGACTTCTGCCATTTTTGAAGGCAAATCTTCATCTCTTTCTTCTTCAATATTTTGGAACCTCAAACCATGTTGTGCGGAGTGGAGTTCTAGATTGGTTATTGCTATATCGAAGTCTCTACAGGCTGCATAGTTACGGTCTTCATATTCTTCTACTCTCTGTCCCACCTCTTGGATTTTTTCTTCTGTCACTTGTATTCTCTTTTCGCTGTCTTGTAGTTTTTGTTGCATGACTTTAATATTTCCGTCCATTTCGACAACATTCCCTTTTACTTCAGTTAATTCGGTTTTAAGTTCCGCAATTTCTTTTTTAATTTCGTCTTTCATCTCCTTCATCTCTTGCCTCAGTTCTTGTAGGTAAGTTTTCATTTCTTCTTTGTTTGTGTCACTTTGAGTTTTTGCCTGGGTTTGTAGTGCCTTGATGTCTGCTAGTGCTTTTTGGATAATCTGGAAACTAGGATCCATCATAGGCTTGTCTTTTTCTTTCTCTTTGGCCAACATTGTGGGTATGGTCCTTTGTTGTAACGGTGATGAAGTTGGGGAGACCCTGGGTGTAGAGGTTGGGGCGGGAGTGGTTGGTTGTTTACGCATTGTTATTGTAGTCACTGAAGTCACACTCTGTGCCCTGTGGGAACCTTTCATAATCCAAAATCACTGTTATTATTTTATTTTAAAAATTATTTTAATCTAAATCTTATATATTCTTAATAGGAAAATGAAATGAAAAAAAAGAAAAGAAAGAAATTAAATATATCAATTCAATTCAATTACTGCTATAATTAATTATTTGGTTTAATTAAAAAGGAAAATGGAGAAAAAGAAAGAGGGGGGGGAAAGGTGGAGAAATGTTTCAGTGAGTTCCTAGACTCCTTAAAGGGGGGATCAGGTGGGGGAAAGGAAGAAACCAATATTCTAGCACATGGCTATTTAATACTGAAAGAGAGAAAAAATATAAATGTGATTTTGAGAGGGAAAAATTAATAATAATTGAAGATAAAAGCTAAAAAGGGAGAGGGAGAAAAAAGGAAAAAAAAGAAGAAGGAAGACAAAAAGGTAGGGAGATTTCTTTAAAGAGAAGAAAGTGATAGGGGAAAAAAGAAAAAGAAAAAATAACTGGAAAAAGTTTCTTTAGACGAGAGAAGGAAGAAAACAAATATAAAATAATATATGTAATAAAAATAAAAGGTCTAAAAAGTCTAAAGGAAAACTCCAAAAAGGAAAAAAGGAAGCAAAAAAGACAAGAAAAAAAAACACTATTGAATCCAAAAATGCCAAATATAAATTATGCTTTGATAAAAATCTCTTTAAAAAATACTCCAAGCAAATGTCCAATGTAATATCCAGTATAATATCCAATTAGAATAAGTATCTTCTTATTGTATAAAAAAGGATTAAAAAGGATTTTTAAAAAAAGAAAACAAGGAGAAAAGAAACAAACACAAAAGATATCCTTACGCCTCCAAATTCGTGTTGAAAGAAAAATAGTCCCACTTAGTCCATAGAAAAAAGAGAAAAAAATCCAAACGAAAAAATTATAAAAATATAAAAATAAAATATACCATCCAAAATTTACTCCAAGCAATTATGATCTCAATAAGATTCCATTATAAAAAGGTGATTTCAGTTCAATCCATATGGTCGTATATTCAATTCATTTAGACATTTCTACTTTATCTAATCAGGTAGTTGTCAATCAGTCTTTAATTGTCAGGGGAAAATATGATTTTAAAAGAAAAACAATAGTGAGGAATAAACAACAAAGGCACCACACTATCCTAAGATTGTAAAAAAAAAATTGTAAAAGAAAAGGATTATACTATTGGATTTAACAAAGGCAGGGGGTTGGACTCGATGACCTAACGGTCCCTTTCAACTCTATTAATAAAATAAAAAAATAAAGTAGTTCCGGCTAGGCTTCTCCTCCGCGTATGGATATGACTTACAGTTTGTTTATTTTTCCTCTGCCTGTGTTCGCCTTCCAAATCTCTTCTTTTTCTAATAGAAATTTCTCCGATCCGAAAGATTTCCGTGTGGTGCTGTAGATCTCCCTTATCTGCCAATCTGCTGGTTTGTAGACTTCTTGATCTTTCTTTTAACTTCCGCTATCGCGATCGCTATGGCTGCGCCCAAACGACCGTCTGGTTGCAGGTCTCCATTCCTGTAGCTGCGGGGCTGTCCCTAACCCCCGGGGTCGTGGCGATCCGTCCCGGGGGGTCCAGGAGACCCCCTGTCCTAGGCCGACCCCGTCCGGGTGTCGGCACAACGCAACGTGGCGTCCTACAGTGTGAAACAAAGGCCACGGAGCCGGAGCTTGGCTTCCGCACCTCCGGCGCGATCGAGCTCCACCCGGAAGTCTCCCGAAATTCATTCTAAAACCATATTTTAATACTTAATTGAATGTGTTATCTTGAAATTGAAATCACTGGTGGTGATTTTGTCAATGCTGATAATGTTCAAGTGGTCCTCCAGAGATTCTACATGTTGGTTATTCTTTTTTTCCCAGTTCTTGTTTTTTTTTTAGAAGGCTTTGTTCTTTCTGAAGAGAAAGCTGAGTGCCTGGTTTGGAAATGAAAACAGTTCAGTAGCTCTGCTGACTTCATCTACTGTCAACTCTCATTATTTGCCTTGAAAGTTTGACCTACTGCTGGCAAGACTTTCATTTCTTTGCAATTCTATTTCTGTGAATACTTACCATATTTTTTGAAGTATAAGGTGTACCGGAGTATAAGATGCATTTATTTTGGGGGAAGGAAAACAAGAAAAAAAGACATTCTGCCTTTCCCTACTAGTATCAGAATCAGCAGCATCCTCACTTCCACTCAGATCTTGATAACAAACAGCACGGATCTTTTTATCAGTTTAAAAATCCTATCACCCTACTCCAATTTAACTGGAGTGAGTGAGTGGGGTGGGGGATGATTTCCATGGGAGCAGAAATGGGACTTGGCACTGGAGGCTTCACTCTCACGATGCCTCCGTTTTCCTACCAATAGCCATAGGCATTGGAAGCCTGACTTTCTCGCCCCATTTTTGGAATCAGGAAGGGGATCGTGGGTCTACTGCTCAAAAATGCTTTCTTCCCCATTCCAAAAACAGGATGGGTGGAGGCCAAAAAAGTGCATCACGTTTCAGGCGGTGGCCAGTTCCAGCCAGTGCTACCACCTGAAAATGTTTTCTTCCTGATTCCCCGATGCACATTGCAGAGTTGTGCGTCCGCCTCCTCCTTCTCTGCAGACTCTTTCCTCCTCCTACTTGCTTTCCCTTCACTCTTCCTTGACCTCTCTTTCCTTCTCTCTCTCCCTTACCACTTCCTTCCTCAACCTCATTCACCTTCTCTCCCTCCCTTTCTACTTCTCCCACCTTCTAAAGACTAAAAAATAAAATAATAAACATACCTTAGCAGACTGATGCTATACTTTCAACTTTAAAATCTAATGTTTAATGTTTAATAATAATAATAATTTATTAGATTTGTATGCCACCCCTCTCCAAAGACTCAGGGCAGTTCACAAAAGCAATAAAACAGTACAATACAAATCTAATGGTTAAACTATAACTAAAAAACCCGCTATCTTAAAAAACAATCAATACTATACAGTCATAATCACACATAACTATTAATAGTCAGAGAATGGGATACATCAGTTGCCCCACGCCTGGCGACATAGATAGATCTTCAGGGTCTTGCAGAAGGCAAGGAGGGTGGGGGCAGTTCGAATCTCTGGGGGGAGTTGATTCCAGAGGGCCAGGGCCACCACAGAGAAGGCTCTTCCCCTAGGCCCCACCAGACGACATTGTTTAGTTGACAGGACCTGGAGACAGGCCAACTCTGTGGGACCTAGTCAGCTGCTGGGATTCATGCGGCAGAAGGTGGTCCCGTATGTATTCTGGTTCGATGCCATGTAGGGCTTTATAGGTCATCACCAACACTTTGAATTGTGTCCAGAAACTAATCGGCAACCAGTGTAGGCCGCAGAGTGCTGACGAAATATGAGTGTAACTGGGAAGACACATGACTGCTCACGCAGCTGCATTCTGCATGGTCTGAAGTTTCCGAACACTCTTCAGAGGTAGAGAGCATAGCAGTAGAGAGCATAGCAGTAGTGGAACCTCAAGGTGCTAAGGACATGAGTGACTATGAGCAGGGAGTCCCTGTCCAAATAGAATCGAAACTGGTGCACAAGGCAAACCTGGGCAAACACCCTCCTTGCCACAGCTGAAATATGATGTTCTAAAGTCGGCTGTGGATCAAGGAGGATGCCCAAGTTGCAACCCTCTCCAAGGGAATCAATAATCCCCCCCCAGGGTAATGGATGGACAGATGGGATTGTCCTTGATAGGCAAACCCCACAGCCACTCCGTTTTGTCAGGGTTGAGTTTGAGCCTGTTGACCCCTATCCAGACTCTAAAAACCTCCAGGCACCAGCACATAACTTCCACTGCTTTGCGACTGGACACGAGGTGGAGATGTACAACTGGATGTCATCCGTGTACTGATGACACCTCACCCCATGCCCTTGGATGACCTCAGTGGTTTCATATAGATATTAAATAGCAGGCGTGAGAGGACCAACCCCTGAGAAACCCCACAAGGGAGAAACCTAGATGTAACCCTTTGACTAATGTTCCCTCTAATTATTTTTCAGTGTGGGCAGAAAAGTATAATGTTTGAGCGGCACATTTTCATGCCTTGGGCGTGGATCGGTTAGAAACAAAAGGGGGTCACATGACCTCAAGACACACAGCAGCGGTCATAAATATGCAATGGCAGCCAAGTTTTGATCACACAATCATGGGGCTGCTGCGAAGGTCCTAAGTGTGAAAAGGGCGCATAAGTCTATGTATAAAGAAAAAAGGAAGCACTTTGGTGTTGTATATACTCCTGTTCAGTTTGAAGATTTTGAAGATTCTGATTCAGATAGTGTTTATGAATTAGTGGCAGGTCCTGATTTACAGGCAGCAGAGCAAGGGGGAGGCCAGCCACAGGACATTTCTATGAGCCCAGACTCCAATGAAGAAGAGACAGATAATAAATGGGTAAATCCACATTTCAGACATTTACAAAGATGAAGGGAACAACTGTCAGGGAAGAAATATTATGGGGAGGAACAGGTTAATTACTTTAGTGATTAATTTGTCACGTCCGGGTGCCAGCGGAGAAGAAGGGAAGAGTTTTCAGTGTTGCTATAAATTCAATGGACGTGCCACGGTGCGGCTGTGAAGTAAGCTATGCCTTTTTTGTGTATTTTAACAGTTGCTTTTATTACTCTGGACTAATGTTGCCTAGCCATAAATCTTAAGATAAGGGAGGAGTGCTGGAAGGATGTTTTTATGCTTTTTATCACTAAGGAATGAGATGAAAGTGTTTGCCTGCACATGACATAGTTTGATAACAGAGGAGAGAAGGAATAAAGATGGTGGTTTTGCTTTATAAATCACTGCATTCAGCGAGCCTTATTTCCAATTAACCAAGGTCCTAGCCAGAAACCAGAACATTTGGCATAATGGTTAATAAGTTAGAAATATAATTGGTGTTGTACTTTTTGAAGGAACATTAAGGAGAGAATTTAATTAAAAGAAAATGAATGTAACTGGATGACAAAATTAGAAAAAAAAACTTTTGCAACTAACAAAATACCACATTTTATTCATGGAAAATTAGATGGTACTGTTGGCTTGTCTCGGTTAGCTATGCTATAAAACCTTCGACAATACCGAGCAGAGAATTTTAACAGAGCGTGGATGTGTGATAAAGCCAAGACACAGACTTAGTTAAATAAGTATTACTTACATAAAAACAAAATATAAACAATCCAGAATAAGCACGAAGCAAATACAGAATAATACGCACTGAGCAATTACAAGATTAGCACAAAGCAAAATACAATATAGATAAAAGCACAAAGCTTATACAAGCACGAAGCTTAAAATACAATATAGATAAAGCACGAAGCTAATACAAGCACGAAGCTAATACAAGCACAACTCCCCCATCTCAGGCAAAAGTAAAGTAAAGGAAGTGACCGAGCAAAATAATGAGCTTTTATAGCTTCAATGAGGAAGTGACGAAACAGCCTTGAAGATTAACTCTTCAAGTACAAGTTAACTCTTTGAGTTCACATTAACTCTTTCAGTACAAGTTTGGTACAGTTTACAATATGCAGTTTACAATGGCAATCCCTAACAATCATTTACCCTGTACTAACAGGTACACTGTATTGTTTGAATGTATGTTGAGAGAAAAATGAACAACCCCCCCCCCAAAAAAAGAACAGTCCTTCCTTCCTCTGTCCCTCCATTCATTTCATTCTTCCTCCTTCCTTCCTTCCTTTCTTCCTTGTTCCCTCCATTTCTCCAACCTTCTTTCTTTCTTTCTTTCTTTCTTTCTTTCTTTCCTTCCCTCCTTCATTCCTCTCCACTTCTCTTTCCCTCCATCTCTTTCCCTTTTCTTTCTTTCTCTTTCCCCTCTCTCTCACAAAAACTTCTGTGTCCCGCCATGCGCCTCAGGGGGTGAGGGGTGGGAGAGGCTCCACTATGAATGCCCAAATTATCAATCTGTATTTAAAGTACGCTTAACGTTTAACAAAGCCAATGTCTAAAAAATATGAAAGAATTCTTGAAAAATGATAGGACTCCAAATAAGAGGGTGGTTTTTTATGAGGGTGGGTTTTTTTTATCCCCACAAAATACCCTGTGAGAAAGCTCTTTCAATTTAACACATAGCTGAGACCCATGTAATGTGATCACTTATTGTTTCAACAAACAATTCCAATATTAAAAAGTCTAAGCAGGCAGGATGAATGAACTTGACGGGGTGCGTCTCTGTCTCTCTGCTGAAATAATGAGACGTCCCCCAAGTCAACTTACGGGAAAGGTGGAGAGAGGGTGAGGCGACAGCTCAGGTGTAGACACAAGTCCACGCCTGCCGCTTTTTCCCAAGAGTGCCGCCTTTGCGTACAGGTGGCGAGGCCGTCCAACCGCTGCCTCTTGTTTCCGGGGTTTTTTTGCTTCCTGTTTTTTCCCGCCGCCGGGAAGAATATTGAGAGAAGTGGGCAGAGGGCCCAGACAGAGCCGGAGGAACTGGGTGGGGCTCAGAGCCCACAGGGGTTTCTCCTAACCGACAGCAGATTAGCTTGTTTGTTTTTTACCTGTGCGGCCGCATGACCACGCAAGCTAGAGGGAACAGTGCCTCTGACCCCTTCTAACACTGACTGTGACCGACCGGAGAGGTAGGAGGAGAACCACCGCAAAACTGTGCCTCCCACTCTCAACCCCTCCAGCCGGTGCAGAAGGATACCATTGTCGATGGTATCAAAAGCCTCTGAGAGGTCAAGAAGCACCAGGATAGAGGATAAACCCCTATCCCGGGCCTGCCACAGATCACCAATCAGCATGACCAAAGCAGTTTCCGTGCTGTAGCCTGGCCTGAATCCTGACTGCTGAGGGCCTAGATAATCGGCTTCTTCCAAAGACTGCTGGAGTTGGAGCAACATCACCTTCTCAACAACCTTCCCCATAAAGGGAAGGTAGGACACTGGACGGTAGTTATTAAATACGGCTGGGTCCAGGGAAGACTTCTTGAGGAGGGGGCGCATGAGTGCCTCCTTGTAGGGAGCCGGGAAGGATGCCCCCTCAAAGAAGCATGGACAATCTGCTGGACGCAGCTCCATGTCACCTTCCTGCTGGCCAAAACCAGCCAGGAGGGACATGGGTTCAGCAAACAGGTGGTGGAACTCACAGCTCCAATGGCCTTGTCCACTTCATCAGGTGTCACCAGGTCAAACTCCTTCCAGACAGATGGACAAAGATGGGCCCCTGTCACCTGACACTGCAGTCCAATCAGAGTCAAGGTCCGTCTGAATGAGCGATTTTATTAGCGAAAAACACGTTAAAGTCCTCAGCACTACTCTGTAAGGGCTCCCCAACTCCTCTCTTGCTGCCTTGAGCACCACTTTGAAAGTCTTAACATGGGCTTTTACAAGTGTTTGATCAGACTCAGATTTACTTTTCCTCTACTGCTTCTCTAGACGTCTCTTCTGGCGTTTCAACACCTGGAGTTCCTCGGTAAACCAAGGAGTCCTCCGGGGTCTAGTGCCACAGAGAGGTCACAATGGTGCAATCTGGTCAAGAGCCTCTGTCGCAGCCATATTCCAGGCCACAGCGAGAGACTCTGCCGAACTGTGTACGAATGAATCTGGTAAAACCCCAAGTGTCATCTGAAAGTCCTTTGGGTCCATTAGGCGTCTGGGGCGGAACCACCTGGTCAGTTCTGCCAAGGGCAAAACATCTAAGCCCCTTAAATGCTCAGCTGCTCTGAGAGAAATATCATGTCAGGAGTGTGCCCACCCTCATGAGTCGGACCTGAATTACTTGGGTCAGGTCCATGGCTGCCATAATGGCCATGATTATCTAGGCCCTCAACAGTCAGGGTTCAGGCCCGGCTACAGCACGGAAACTGCTTTGGTTGCGCTGATGGATGATCTCTGGTGGGCCCTGGACAGGGGCTTGTCCTCTGTCCTGGTGCTCCTTGACCTCTCAGCGGCTTTCAATACCATCGACCATGGTATCCTTCTGCGCCGGCTGGAGGGGTTGGGAGTGGGAGGCACTGTTCTCCAGCGGTTCTCCTATCTCTCTGATCGGTCGCAGTCGGTGTTAGTCAGAGGTCGAACTCTAGGTCTCTCCCTTGTGGGGTGCCTCAGGGGTCGGTTCTCTCCCCCCTGCTATTTAATATCTACATGAAACCACTGGGTCAGGACATCCAAGGGCATGGGGTGAGGTATCATCAGTACGCTGATGATACCCAGTTGTACATCTCCACCCCATATCCAGTCAGTGAAGCAGTGGAAGTGATGTGCCAGTGCCTGGAGGTTATTAGTGTCTGGATGGGTATCAACAAGCTCAAACTCAACCCTGACAAGATGGAGTGGCTGTGGGTTCTGCCTCCCAAGGACAATTCCATCTGTCTGTCCATCACCCTGGGGGGGAATTACTGGGAGGGTCCGCAACTTGGGCATCCTCCTCGATCCACAGCTTACATTAGAGCACTATCTTTCAGCTGTGGCGAGGAGGGCGATTGTCCAGGTTTGCCTGGTGCACCAGTTGCGGCCCTATTTGGACAGGGAATCATTGCTCACAGTCACTCATGCCCTCATCACCTTGAGGTTTGACTACTGCAATGCTCTCTACATGGGGCTACCTTTGAAAAGTGTTTGGAAATTTCGGATCATGCAGAATGCGGTGCAAGAGCAATCATGGGCTTTCCCAGATATCCCCATGTTTCGTCAAAACTCCGCAGCCTGCACTGGCTGCTGATCAGTTACTAGTCACAATTCAAAGTGTTGGTTATGACCTATAAAACCCTACATGGCATCGGACCAGAATACCTCCAGGATCGCCTGCTGCCACACGAATCCCAGTGACCGATTAGGTCCCACAGAGTTGGCCTTCTCTGGGTCCTGTTGACAAAACAATGTCGTCTGGTGGGACCCAGGGGAAGAGCCTTCTCTGTGGCGGCCCCGGCCCTCTGGAAACAACTCTCCCCAGAGATTAGGACTGCCCTCACCCTCCTTGTCTTTCGTAAACTCTTGAAAACCCACCTATGTCGCCAGGCATGGAAAAATTGATATATCCTTAGCTGTCTTGGTTTATGTATGGTTTGTTTGGGTTGTATGATTTTTTTTCATAAGGGTTTTTTAAAGCTGTTTTAATATTGAATTTGTATATGATGTTTTTACTTGTTGTGAGCTGCTCCAAATCCTCAGAGAGTGGCAGCATACAAATCTAATAAATTATTATTAATAATATTAATTATTAATATTATTATTATGAACTCCTGCACAAGCCCAGAGGATTCACTGAGCGCCGGCAGATTAAAATCCCCCAAGACGTTAAGTCCGGGGAACTCCACCGCCAGCCCAGCTACCTCCTCGAGCAGTGCAAGCAGGGTTGTTGACATGCAGCTGGGTGGCAGGTATGTGAGCAACAAGACCATCTGAACCCCTGGGGCCAGCTTTACAAAGAGGGACTCACAATCCGCAATCTCAGGAGTAGCGAGTCTGCACAAGCTAAAAGTCTCCTTGGCTATAATAGCCACCCCTCCCCCCCTTCCCTGCAGTCGTGGCTGGTGCCATACCTGAAACCCAGCTGGGCATATTTCCGACAGAGGAACTCCTCCCTCCGGGCCCAGCCAGGTCTCAGTCACACCAGGTCAGCCTCCTCATCCAGGATTATTTCCCGGATGAGGAGAGTTTGGTGCTCCATAAATCTTTTTTTCAATTGGCCAAAGAGTTAAATCTAAAAGACTGTTGGAGAGAAAGACATTTGACACAAAGAGGGTTCACATATTATTCAGATAGACACTGCTCCTGGTTGAAGTTAGATATGGTCTGAGCAACTATTGAAGTAGATTTACTATTAGTGGTGGTAGAAATAGAGAACAATCTGGAGGCAGGCCATGAAGCAATAAGAATAAACTTGAAAGGAAAGGAAAGAAAAATAAGATGAACTTTAAAAAGGACAATTGGGAATCATAAGAATTTTAAACAGAAATTAAAAGAAGAATTAAATTTTTTCATTCAAGAAAATACCAAGAAGCAACCTAATTAGCAGAACCTCTGGGATACTGCTAAAGCGGTAATGAGGGGGATGGCAATTGCGTACATGGCCAAAGACTTTAAAAAGAAGAGGTTAAATATAGGAAATTGGAAGAAGAACTATTAAAAGAACTGGATAGAAAAGAAATTAAACATCAGATGATATTGGCTAAACATAAATTTAACCTACTAGATAAGAAAGGGACTTGCATAGCAAATTAAGCAAATTAAGTACAGTAAACATTTTTTAAAAAAATGGCTTGCAAACAAACTAAAAAAAGAAAGTGAAAATAGTTTAATCAGCACTCTTAAAAAAGAGGGTGGAACCTTTTGTTATAAATTAGAGGAAAAGAAACAACAATTCTTTAAAAAAAAATTTTGATTTTTAAAAGTTTACATAAAACAAACATATAACAGTGCACAGTGCATGTGCCCATCACCTAACAACAACACACACCCCATCACCCCCACCACCCATACAAGAGGATTCAAAGAAATTTAATTGTTTATCTATTATTCCTTGGCTCTATCTTGATCAAGTATTATTAAAAGAGTGATTGCAATTTATTTTTCATATTTACATCACAGATTCTACTTAACATATAATCTTTTACCTTGTTCCATCGCACCATCAGCTTCTCCAATTTATTCTTATCAAAATTATTTAATCTTATTTCCATAATTTCAAAATGTATGTGATCCACCATATACCAGTACCAATTTTGTAGTGTCCATTTTGTAGAATCTTTCCAACCTAATACCATCACCGCTTGAGCACTTTCCAATGCTGCGGTTTTAATTTCCTTAAATTCTCCTAGTTCTCTATATTTGATTAAAATTGCTATTTCTTTTGTAATAATCCAATTAATGTTTAACATTTTATTAATTTCATTCTGGACTACATTCCAGAATTTCTGAATTTCTGCACACTCCCAAATCATATGTATAAAAATCCCTTTTTTCTGGCATCCGTGCCAACATATGCCCTTCTCTTTCCCCTGGAAGTGTGCAATTTGTACAGGTGTATAGTACCATTTATGTAAGATTTTTCTTCTCATCTCTCTAACTCTCGTATTTTTAATCTTGTATATATTTTCTATTATTTCTTTCATTTCTCTTTCATCTATTTGTAAATCATCCTGCCAACATCTTGTTAAACTTTTTGTTACTTCTTCTTCCATTTGCAATAGCATTCTATATATACTACCGGCTTGTGCTTTACTTTCATTTGTCTTTTCACTTATTATTTTTTCTACACTATTTTCTTCCCGTAAGAAGGCTTCTTTATTCTCACTTTTGTTTAAGTATGTACATATTACATTGATCTGCAACCATTTCTGTTTGCCAATCCACCATTCCAATCTAGTTCTACTAACTCTTCCATCTTTCTCATATAATTGCTCAATTCTCGTTATTCCTTTACTATTTAATATTTTAATAATTCTACTTAGATTAACCTCATCCCCTATATTCAATACATGTAACGTTGATAGCCTGGATACCTTTATTCCACTTGTCCTCTGCCATTTAAGCCATATTTCTAAACATGCTTTAAAAGGATCACTTAAGGTACTGGTTTCAATTCTACTCCAATTTTTAAATAATAGTTCTTTATTATTTATATTATTAATTTCTTTTTCTATTCGTACCCATTTCTTTTCCCCCCATAACTGTAGCTCCATTAACCTTTCCATTTGAAATGCATTTCTATATAATACTAGACATGGGCTGCCCCACCCCCCTTCTTTCTCTTGTGCATTCTGCCAATGTTTCCTTATTCTGGGTTTTTTATCTCCTTCAATCCAAAAATTTAGTCTGTTATCCCATTCTCTTAATTTTGCCTCAGGAAAACTACCAGGTAGAACCTGAAACAAATACATTATTTTTGGTATTATCATCATCTTAAGAGCCCTAATCTTAGCCATTCTTCCTAACTTTTTACCCTTCCAATTTTTAATCTGCTTCTGGATTTTTTTCCATATTAGGTTATAATTGGCCGTTGCTATTTTTATTGGATTCTTGAATAACCAAATTCCCAAGTATTTCATTTTTTTACAACCTAGTTTCAGTCCTGAAGTTTTTTGAATCTCGATTTGCTCTTTAGGGCCTGTATTTAAACATATTATCTCTGATTTGTCTATATTAACCTTCAGTCCAGATTGATCTTTAAATTCCTGAAGTAGTATCATTATTCTTTTCATCATTTCAATTGGAGTTTCAGACATCACTATAGCATCATCTGCAAATAAGTTCAATTTCAATTCCAATTCCCCTATTTGATAGCCTCTCCATTCCTTATCATTTCTAATTTTGTTTGCTAGGGTCTCAATTGCTAATGCAAATAACATTGGGGATAGTGGGCAACCCTGCTTAGTTCCATTTTGAATTTTAACTATTTCTGTTCTATTGCCATTTACTCTAATTTGAGCCACATTATCCTTATACAGTAGTCCCTCACCTATCGCTGGTGTTACATTCCAGACCTGGCCGCGATAGGTGAAATCCGCGATGGGGAATTTATCGACTGATAGTACTTATTTAAGTATTTATATTGTAATTGTTTGGTAAGTTTTCATTGTTTTAAGTGTTTATAAACCCTTCCCACACAGTATTTATTTTAGATACAGTATTTAAATACAGTATTTACAATTTTAGTTTTTTTTTTTTTTTAAACCTGCCGATCGAGTTCGGCGGGCTGTTTAAATCTGCCGATCGACTTCCTCAGAAACCCGCGATGAAGTGAAGCCGCAGTAGGTGAAGCGCGGTATAGCGAGGGACTACTGTATATTGTTTCTATAACTCTACAAAATATGTTTCCCATATTTAAATCTTTACATAATTGAAATAGGTAGTCATGGTTAACTTTGTCAAAAGCCTTATAGACATCTAATTTTAAAATGCATAATTTTCTTTTGGTACTGGTAGCATGGTGTAAAACATTGACCATGTTTCTTATTGGTTCATAAATTTTCCTTCCTTTCACAAATCCATATTGATCTTCTCCAATTATTTTTGGTAATATATTCTCCACCCTATTTGCCAATATTTTCATAAATATCTTATAATCTTGATTTAATAGGCTGATGGGGCGATAAGAACTCGGATCCATTAAATCACGATCTGGTTTTGGGACCGTTATAATTTCTGACATTTTCCACGTCTTTGGAGTTTCAAAAGTCTCCAATACGTTATTGAACAATTTCTCCATATGTGGTAATAATTCATTCATATACACTTTATAATATTCAGCAGTAAAACCATCTGGACCAGGAGCTTTGGCCGGTTTCAATCCCTTAATAACTCTAGATATCTCCTCACTTGTAATTTTTGCATTTAACATTTGGGCATCTTCTTCTAATTTCTTTTTAACCTCTGAGGTTTGCGAAACAACATACTCTTTTTTATATAATTCCCCATAGAATTCTCTCATTATTTTTTCCATTTCTACATTACTACGTTTTATTACACCATCCTTATCTTTTAAAGCAGAGATGTAAGATTTCTCTTTTCTTTTTTTCAAATAATGTACCATTTGCTTCATTGATTTGTGACTCCACCCTCTAATTCTATGTTTCATAATCATATTCATTTTATTCCATCTTTCTTCATCAAGTAATTGCAATTTCTTTTTCTTAAATGATAATAATAAATTCCATTCTCTATTTCTTGTAATTTTTAAAGTTTCTTGGATTAAATCTATTTCTTTTAATAAATTATTCCTCTTAACATCCCAGGATTTCCTAATAAAAGCTTCAGTACTAATGCAGTTGCCCCTCATTACTGCTTTATGTGTATCCCAAACTATTGTTTGTTTAACCTCACCTGTTGCATTAATACAAAAGAATCCATTAAGTTCCCTTTGTAATTTAATTCTACTCTCCTCATTTGCTGAAACAATGGGGTTATACCTCCAAATTCTTTGTTTACTACAAACCTCTATCTCTATCACAGCTAACAGAGGAGCATGGTCTGATAGCCAAATAGTTTTTACTTCTGCTTTCTTAAACTTTACCTTATCTGTTTTATTAATTAACATATAGTCTATACAGCTAAATTTATTATGTCTTGCAGAATAGAAAGTATCTCTATTAGCTACGTTTTCATGAAGATCCATCATATTGAGTTTATTTAGATGTAATTTTTTCTTTTCCCCCTTCCCTGCTGTTAATTCCAGATTAAAGTCTCCTGCTAAAATCACAATACCTTCCGCAAATTCATCTAGTTTCCGTTTTACATTTATTATAAATTGTTTTGCATTTACATTGGGAACATAAATTACCGCTAAGGTTACTAGCTTGTTACTTATTTTCCCCTTAATAAATAGCATTCTGCCATCTTTGTCCCTTTTAATATTACTTAACTGAAAATGCACTCTTCGGTGCAACAAGATGGCAACAATTCAAGACTTTTATACACAGTGAAGGGCTACCAAATTTTTTACTACCACACTGTGGGTGTGGCTTATGCAGGATGCACTGCATTTTCTTTTAACATCTTTCAGTGCAAATTGGGTGCTCTGGGGTGGAGCTCTATTTTTGCTACTCCACTGCGTTACCCCCACCCCTGTTCATAGGACACTATATAAAAGGGACAATCCGATCAATGTAAGGAAAGTATAAGAATTTTTTTAAATGGCAGGCCTTCCTAAAATACCAGAGGGCATAAAACAGATATTAAATAAGGAAATTTCAATTGTAGAACTAAGGGAAGCACTTAAAAAACAGAAGGATAATACATCACCAGGTTCAGACAGTCTTCAAATAAAAAGCTGAAAGAGGGGAAAATACCTATGTCCTGGAAAGAATCTAATATAGCCCTAATACATAAAAAAGATACAGATCCTACTTTGATTTCAAATTATAGACCTATTTCACTCCTAAATGTTGACTACAAAACTTTCAATTTGATATTGGCCCAGAGATTAAAAGGGTATTGTTAGTATGTCTCGGTGCAGCCTTGTGCGAAACTGTCGACATACACACAGCAGAGTTATAGCTGTTGTGGTTGGCTCTGGGCTAGCTCCTGCTCCAAAGACTGTGGGGGTTGATGTGAGCGAATCCTCCCATTGTCAGAGGCCCGTTTTGCTGCCGGCTGCTTCCGACAGTGAAGCGTGTGGGGAGGATTCTGAAAGTGAAGTGGGGTCGACGGAGGAGGTAAGGACAGGCATCCCATTAGATAATTGCCCTGTTAGTGAATCATCTTCCTTATCATCATTAGATTCTGAAGGGGAGACATTCATAGATGTGTGCAGACACAGGGTGATGTCAAGGAAAGAACAACTGCGTAAATATTACAGGAAATAAGGGAGATCACCTGTGACTGGGGTAATTAGGCTAATGGGGCTGCTGTTAAATAGCCAGCGTTGCTGCCTCTGGGCGTGGAAGTTTATCTGTTTGATGATAGTGAGAACTGCGTTTTTCATCAGGATTTCACAAGGACTCTTTTATCTGTTTCCAAGTGCTTTCCAAGATCAATCTATGCAGTGCCCATAATTTGGTGTGGATATGACCAGGAGATGAGTGGAAAATGGCGTTCGGCCCCCCGTAAGGGCATTTTGAGTACACCATTATGCCCTTCGGTTTCACCAATGCCCCGGCGGTCTTCCAGCATCTGATGAACGATGTGTTCAGGGATATGCTAGACCAGTTTGTGGTCATTTACCTTGATGATATTCTCGTGTACTCCCCATCACAGTCCAGTCATTTGGGGCATTTGCGCCAGATTCTGCACTATTTGCGAGAGCAGAGTTTATATACCAAGTTGGAGAAATGTCATTTTTTTCAGACCACCATTAAATTTTTGGGGCATGTTCTTTCTCCAGCGGGCATAGCCATGGACCCAGGCAAGATGTCGGCTCTCAAAACCTGGCAACCCCCGTGGAGGGTGAACGACGTGCAGGTTTTGCCACTATGACCACGCCCCTCACCCACCTGTTGCAGAAACATGTGCCGTTTCAATTGGGTGAGGTTGAGCAGCAGGCATTTGTGGCTCTCAAGAACGCTTTTATGAAGGAACCCTTGCTGCAGCATCCAGACTCGCATCGGCCGTTTGTCGTGGAGACCGACGCCTCTGATGTCGACATCGGCATGGTGCTTCTTCAGGCATGTCCAGAAGGTGGCACACTGTTTCTGTGCACCTACCACTCCCACCAGCTCACGTCCTCGGAGCCGAATTATACGATTTGGGAAAAGTATTGTTGGCTGTCAAGTCTTCGTTCGACACGTAGAGACATCATCTCAAGGGAGCTCGGCATCAGGTGGAGGTCCGGACGGACCATCGGAATCTGGAGTTCCTGCAAACGTCCCGAAAGTTGAATCAACGACAGATACGTTGGACGTTTTTCTTTGTGCATTTCAACTTTCAGATCCGGTACACGCCGGGTTTTCAAAACCCCAGAGCGGATGTTTTATCTTGAAAACCTGAGTTCATGCATCCCAAAGAACTGGCCCCATTACAAACTATCCTGCCCGCGGAAGCTTCGGCTGCCATCCATGACCCCGTCGATTTGCGTAGGCGTACTCGAGAGATGCAGTGGGGGGATGGTTTTGTGGCAGAGCGGGTGTGGGAGATGGTGCCAAATTCTCCCTGGACATTTACAAATGGACTGCTCCGGTACCGGGGGCAGTTCTACGTGCCAGCAGGGCCGCTTCGTGGTTTAATCATGTCCCAATGTCATGACAATCCCGCCGCGGGTCGTTTTGGATTATTCAAGACATTGGACTTAGTGTCCCAAACATTCTGGTGGCCACGGCTCCAGGATGATGTACAATCCTATGTCAACACTTGTGAACGTTGTCGTGCAGCCGAGTCCGCTACAGGGGCCTCACCAGGATTGTTTCAGCCATTGCCAACGCCCACAAGGCCGTCGGGAGCTGTGTCCATGGACTTCGTAACCCACTTGCCAGTGTCTTGGAGGTTCACCACGGTGATGGTGGTGGTGGACATGCTGATTAAAATGGCACATTTCATTCCATGCCACCGAGTGCCCACAGCTCAGGTCACGGCCCAATTATTTTTCCAGAACATTTTCCGGCTCCATGGGCTTCAGGTAGTGTCGGACCGGGGGACTCAATTCACGGCGTGGTTGTGGAGGGAACTTTTGTCCGCTTTACAGGTGCAGGTTTGCCTCGCCTCGACACAGCACCCTCAGACTGATGGTGGCACCAAGAAGGTCATTGGCATTCTTGAGCAATATTTGCGGTGTTTTGTGTTGGACTGGCAGTCCGACTGGTCACGCTGTCTCCCGGTGGCCGAGTTTGCTTTCAATAACTTCCGTCATACATCCATAAGAATCACACCCTTCTATGCCAATTACGGGTTCCATCCTCAGTTCTTTCCACTAACCCTATTAGATTCCCCAGTCCCAACAGCGGAGGACTTTCTCTCAGAACTTCACGCGGTGCATGAGATGGTGAAACGATATTTGATCATGGCCAAGGAGGACTACAAGCGGTTTGCTGACCAGTCCCGGCGAGACGCTCCCCTGTTGGCCATTGGGGATCAAGTGTGACTGTCCATGAAGTACATTGCCTTGGAGTTGCCCCGTCAAAAATTAGATCCGCAATTCATGGGCCCTTTCCCTGTCGAGCAGGTCATCAATCCTGTGGCGTATCATCTCACCTTGCTTGCCAACATGCAAGTACACCCGGTGTTCCATCGTTTTCTCTTGGTTCCTGTTCGTCCTGACTGCCCGCTCCATCCTAGTGTACTCATCCTGCCTGTACCCTGTGTTCGGGATTATCTGCCCGACGTCATGATCCACACCATCTGGGACTCACATTGGGTGGATGATTGCTTCCAGTATTTAGTGCAATGGGTGGAGGGTGAGCCAGATGAGTGCTGGTGGGTGGGGGACACCTTGGTGGATGCTCCCGCACTCATTCAGGCATTTCACATGAAATTTCCACACAAGCCCCATCCCTTGCGCTGGAATCAGGGGAGGGGTCTTCCGGGGGTGGTGTTGTGGTTGTCTCTGGGCCAGCTCCTGCTCCAAGGACTGTGGGGGTTGATGTGAGCGAATCCTCCCATTGTCAGAGGCCCGTTTTGCTGCCGGCTGCTTCCGACAGTGAAGCGTCTGGGGAGGATTCTGAAAGTGAAGTGGGGTCGACGGAGGAGGTAAGGACAGGCAGCCCATTAGATAATTGTCCTGTTAGTGAATCATCTTCCTTATCATCATTAGATTCTGAAGGGGAGACATTCATAGATGTGCGCAGATGCAGGGCAATGTCAAGGAAAGTACAACTGCGTAAATATTACAGGAAATAAGGGAGATCGCCTGTGGCTGGGGTAATTAGGCTAATGGGGCTGCTGTTAAATAGTCAGCATTTCTGCCTCTGGGCATGGAAGTTTATCCGTTTGATGATAGTGAGAACTGCATTTTACATCAGGATTTCACAAGGACTCTTTGACCCGTTTCAAGGTTTTTCTAGGACTCTCGGACTAACTCAGTTAAGTTTTGACTCAAGGATTCTGAAAAGGGGGGGTAGCTGTGATGTCTTCACAGCTGCCTTTTCTCTGCTCTGTTTTTGTTTTGTGTTCCTCACAGTGTTCTAGTCTGTTGACTTGTGGGAGAGCACTTTAACTGACTAACACTGTGTTTGGAAGTATTTTCCTTTCGATAAAACAACCTTAGTTCCTTTACAAACGCGTGTGTTTCAATTTCTCTTTTTGGATTTAATTGGGGGCTCGCAACGAGAAGCCCAGCAAGGGTGTAGTTGTGTGGGCTAGCCAGTAAAAGATACAGACTTAGTATTTAACAAAGTATTACAGTATTTACATATATACAACACAAAGTAGCAAAAGATAACAAGCCGCACACAGCTAAGAATATCTCAAAGTAAACTCCCCCCACAGGGAAAGGTACTGGCGCCCTCTTATGGCCAAACCAGTCAAAGCTCTTAAAGACATATTACAACTTTATAGTTATAAACTACCATTGGTAGTTTACTACATGGCAACCCCAAAACAGGTGAGTACCATGTACTAACAATCTCCCCCATTGGGGTTGACAGTATAATGTACATTTAATACAGTTTTACATTTTCAGGTTGTACCTAGTGCAATTCTCAACATCTCCTTGTGCCTTGGTGAAATTGTCAGCTTCATTATCAGTACTCTCACAGTACTCAAGCTTGATCATCCCATCCTTAACACACTCTCTTACGTTCAGGTACTTTAAGTCTGTGTATTTCGATCTTCTCTTGACAGCTCTCCCTTTTGCCATACTTAAAGCTGACTTATTGTCTTCATATACCATAATAGGCTTATGGCACTCTATACCTAAGTCCAGGAGCAATTTCCGATATACCACTAGATCTGTACATAACTGCGACAGACTAGCAAATTCGGCCTCCATCATAGACAGACTAAGGTGTTGCTGTCTCATTAATTTGCTTCCTACCAAGGTTCCACTAAAAAGAATAGCTAAACCAGTCGTAGACTTCATGGTCACATTATGAGAGGCGAAACTGGCATCCGCATATGCCATCAAATTCAAACTATCATCAGGTTCCAAATATAAACCATGATGCATGGTACCTTTCAAATACCGCAAAATCCTCTTTGTCGCCTTCCAATTATATTGTACCGTGCCAACTGATTCACACTATATGCTATATCCGGCCGTGACCAATTTCCCAAATACGACAAGCTTCCTATAAGCGAACGATATAGTCCCTTATCAATAGCCTTTCCATCCTTATTGCCATGCATGAAGCAACTCCCAATGGAGTTCTAGAAATCTTACAACTTTCCATATTTTACTTCTTCAACAGACTGTTAATCTTTCCAGCTTGCGTCAATCTAAAACCTTTCTTAGTTTTCACAATGTCAGTGCCCAGATATGGGCTAATCTCACCCAGATTCTGTATCCTAAACTTCTTCTCTAAGTCTTTTACAATCCTGTGAACAGACTCTACAGACCCAGCAAAATGTGAAAAGCAACAATGCTTCTTTGGAATCTTTCCTCTCTCTAGTGAACATACAGGGATCAGCCTGACTTGCATGAAATTCCATGTTCTTCAACTCTTTGACAATCAATGAATTCCATTCGAATCCAGGTTGCTTCAATCCATACAAGCTTTTATTCAGCTCCCAACATTTACTTTTGTTGTGTGTAACACCAGGTGGAATCCTCATAAATATCTTATGTTGCAATGGTGTGTGCAAATACGCAGTTTGCACATCAACGTGGTAAACACAGCTCTTATGATTTGCAGCCCAAACCAAGGCTGTCCTCAGAGTTGCAGCTCTAAAACTTGGAGCTAATACCTCATCATAGTCATCCTCCATCTGGGAGAAACCCTGTGCTACCAATTTAGCCTTGTACTTAATAGCACCATCGGATCCGGTTTTAGTCTTATAGACCCAGCGAGATCCCACCAAATGCTCTCCAGGAGGCAACTGAACTTCCTCATAAACACCCAACTCTTTCATTGCAGCCAATTCTTTCCTCATAGCATCATGCCAATGCTTCTTCTCTCTATCTGGATACATCTTAATTTCGCCATAATGCATTGGTTACACAACTGCATTACAAGCTACATTAGCTTGATACCTATCAGGTTCCTGCCTAATTCTAGAACCTCTCCTGGGAACAATTGCATCGCTACCGCTTGGCATTGGCTCATCCTCCACTTCACTCTTTACATCCACTACTGGAGCAATCTCACTAGTACCTGGAGTTTCCTCATCTGACAACTCCTCATCACCTGACTCTTCTGACTTACTTCCAGCACTACTACACAGTCTCTGGCAGCTATCCTTCTTCTCCTTAAATAATGGAGTCTGAATGATAACTTCCTTACTTGTCCCTTCAGGATGTTCTACCCTAGTCTATCCAGGGTTTTCCAGAAACTTGGCGCTTGCGCTATAGCAGCATGCACCAGTGTTCTTATCCCAGAACTTAAAAGATCTATGGTTATTGTGATATCCAACAAAATACAACAACCTTGCTCTATGCTGACCTTTTCTCCTAACCTGCGATGGAATGTGCACCCATGCTGGTGCTCCAAACACATGAAGATAGCTCAAGTCAGGCTTCCTACCATACCACCTTGTGAACGATATCTCTCCAGTAGCTGAGTGAGCAACATTATTTAAGACCACATTCGCACAGCAACGCCGGCAGGGATCCGATCTGGTCCAGGGGTTTTATTATTCCCTTGGCTTTGAATGGCTACTTCCAATTCCTGTTTAGTTATCATTGTATCTAGTAATTCTCTATTAAGGTCTGATATATCTTCTGGGTTACATTCGTTTGGATAGTTCCGTATATCATTTTCTTTTATTTCTTCTGTCTGATATAATGTTGCTAACTTTGTAATTGAGTTTCTAACTTTTTAATTTGGTCTTGTATTTCTTTTAGTTTTTGGTTTTTATTTCTATTTTTCCTACTTATGTATGAGATTGATAAGCCCCTGATATAGGCTTTAGCGGTGTCCCAAATGTTCTGTAATATGGTGTCATTGTTCCAGTTTTCTTTTAAGAAGGAAGTTAGCTCTTTTTCCATTAATTTAATATATTCTTTATCCTTCATTATATTAGCATATAATGGCCATCTCTTACTTCCCTTTTCAGTTCCTTTTAGTGTTAATATTATTGGTTGGTGATCTGCCCAAATGTTCGTTCCGATGCTATTTTTTTCTATTTTGTTTTCTATCTCATTATCAGTCCATAGCATGTCTAATGTAGACCATGATTTGTGGGGTGGTGAAAAGTAGGTGTATTGTTTTTTAAGTTTATTCCTTTCCCTCCATACATCCTTGAGTCTAAATTCTTCCACCATGTCAAAGAATACAGAAGGTAGTCAATTTCTATTGTTACCTTTATTTCTTTTATTCCCTATTTTATAATCAATATTCAGATCTAGAATGGCGTTAAAATCACCTAGCAGTCATATATTTTGGTTTTGTATCATATTAATTTGTTCATATAGCTTTTTATAAAATTCTTTTTGGTTAATATTAGGTACATATATTACAATTAAATAAAAAAAATGTAGTCTATTTAGATTTCTAGGATTAGAATTCTACCTTCATCATCTGAGTATATATGTTTGGGGACCAGCCATTCCTTTACATACACTGCAATACCTCTTTTTTGGTTTCAGCTGAGGCTACAAATAGTTTGCCAAGTTTTGGATACAGTATTCTAGCATTTTATTTTCAGATTTTTTGATATGTGTTTCTTGTAAACAAATTACACCTGCATTTTCTCTTTGTAGTTTTTTAATTGTTTGTTAGCTTTTGATTATAGAATTTAGTCCATTAATGTTAACTGAAAATATTTTTACTGGTTTCGCCATGTTCCTGTTTCCTCGTCGTTGCTCGGGTGGCTATTTTCTCTCTTCCTTTGGGTCTTGACTATTTCTTTTTTCTTCTGTTTCTTTGTCTTCCTGGCTTCGAGATTCAATTTCTGTGCTGCTCTCTCTATTTCCAAATTTTCTTTAATAAATGTATCCACTTTTTCGTAAGAATCAATTTTAATTTTCCTATCATTCCAAATAATTAATAATCCTTCTGGGATTAACCATCTGAATGTAATCCCTTGTCTGATTAATTTGTTTGTTAAATATTGAAAATCTCATCTTTCTCTTATCCTTTTCGGGATCTGCTTTAGTATTATTATCTCTTTTCCTGCATACATGAAAGGTTCACCCCGGTGCTTTTATATATTTCATCTCATACCGCTTTCTTTGTAAATCTTATGTGGACTTCTCTTGATAATTTGAAGCACCTGGCATAGTTAGTTTGTACCCTGTAAACATCGTCTATGTGATTTCTGAGTCCTTCTTTGTCAATTTCTAAAAGTGTCGTAAGTATCTCAATCATTTTTTTAAAAGGGTCTTCATCATTGGACTCTGGGATGTTCTGAAAGCGGAGGTAGAAATTGGATTTCTCCATCTCTAACATTGCCACTGCTCCTTCGAATTCTCTGTTGGCTGCTCTCAATTGCCATTCGGTTCCTTCAATCTTTGAATCTGTCCTCACTTTGGCATCTTCCATTGTTTTTATTTTATAATCATGGTTGTCTATTACTTCCTCCATGTTTTTCATTTGTACTTTTATCTCTTCCCAAGTAATCCTTTATGATTATGTGTTACTGCTTTTCTTCAATAAGAACATCTGTCATCTATCCACTGACTTCTGTTACTCTGCGACTTAGTACAGTGGGATCCTGTCTTACGAAAGCCTCTTCATGCGAACTTTTCAAGATACGAACCGGGTGTTCAAGATTTTTTTGCCTCTTCTCACAAACTATTTTCGTCTTACAAACCCTTGCTTCTTTCCTGTGAGCAGCGGCCAAAACAAGCACTTTTCAGTTTGCACCTCTGATGATGGAAAAGGAACTGGAGCCAGGCTTTCCATGGGAGGTCTCCCCCCTCCCTCCATCCCATCTACTAGAAATCAGCGAGTACGAGGATCTCTCCACAGCTGCGGGTGGATAAAGCAAGGCTAGCGGAGTGCTTGGAGAGGCAGGGAAAGGGGCTGGTGGAATAATCATTGGGAGTGGGGTGCCCTGGAAGTTGATATACGGTCTCCCACAGCCTCCTCATTTTCCCTCCCCCCGTTTCTTTAAGGCTCCCCCCGTCTCTCACAAGGGAAGGCAAGGGGTGGCCAGCTCTACTACCCTCTCGGCTCTGCTACGTACATTTTCCCTGCAGTTGATCCAAGTGCTGGCAGGGAAGAATCCTTAACGAAACGGGGAGGGGGTAATGAGGAGGTTGTGAGAGCCTGTATCTCAACATCCAGAACACCCCACTCCCAATGATTATTCCACCAGCCTCCTTTTTGTTAGGTTTCCAGGACTCCTGACTCGCATTTCAGTTTGTGCCTTCCCTGCCAGCGCTTGGATCAACTGAAGGGAAAATGTATGTAGCAGAGCCAAGAGGGTAGGAGAGCCAGCCACTCCTTGCCCTCCCTTGCAAGAGAGGGAGGCAGACTTAAAGAAACGGGGGGGGAGATGAGGAGGCTGTGAGAACCTGTATCTCAACTTCCAGGACACCCCACTCCCAATGATTATTCCACCAGCCCCCTTTTTGTTAGGTTTCCAGGACTCCTGACTCGCATTTCCCACCCCTTGCCTTCCCTTGCGAGAGAGGGGGGAGCCTTAAAGAAACAGGGGAGGGGGGGAAATGAGGAGGCTGTGAGAGCCTGTATCTCAACTTCCAGGACACCCCACTGCCAATGATTATTCCACCAGCCCCCTTTTTGTTAGGTTTCCAGGACTCCTGACTCGCATTTCCCACCCCTTGCCTTCCCTTGCGAGAGAGGGGGGAGCCTTAAAGAAATGGGAGGGGCGGGAAATGAGGAGGCTGTGAGAGCCTGTATCTCAACTTCCAGGACACCCCACTCCCAATGATTATTCTACCAGCCTCCTTTTTATTAGGTTTCCAGGACTCCTAACTCGCATTTCCATCCCCTTGCCTTCCCTTGCGAGAGAGGGGGGAGCCTTAAAGAAACGGGAGGGGGGGAAATGAGGAGGCTGTGAGAGCCTGTATCTCAACTTCCAGGACACCCCACTCCCAATGATTATTCCACCAGCCCCATTTTTGTAAGGTTTCCAGGACTCCTGACTCGCATTTCAGTTCGTTCCTTCCCTGCCAGCTCTTGGATCAACTGAAGGGAAAATGTACGTAGCAGAGCTGAGAGGAGGGTAGGAGAGCTGGCCACCTTTTGCCCTCCTTTGCGAGAGATGGGGGCAGCCTTAAAGAAATGGGGAGGGGGTGAGGAGGCTGTGAGAGCCTGTATCTCAACTTCCTCGCGAAGTTTTCAGGGAACTAAACAATCGCGCAGCCCCAAACCTGATGGAAGGAACGTGCCCCCCTACCATCCTCAGAGGCCGCAGCACTCCTATTTTGCTCTTCTTTAGTTGACAGACTGACCTCCCCCTACACCGTGTCTCCATCGCCTGCGCTTCACTGAGGACTGGAGCTCGGAGGCTTGGTCCCCATGAGCAAAGGGGAAGGAAAGGAGCCTCCCCCTGTTCTCTACCAGCATTCATGGACCCCCACACACCAGCAGAGTGAGAGCCAGGGTGAAGGAAGGTGGAAGCCCTGCCGGCTGACAAGCCGCAAGGCAGCTTCCCGCGTGTGTTAATCACTCACGAAGCTCCCTCCACAGCCTCTGCTCTGTTCCCCTCCCCTCCTCCACCTGCCCCCGAACAAGGATCAGAATATCAGTGGTCATGAGGCAAAAGGGGCGAGTTTTGGGCTTTCATGCATTGTTCGCTTTTCCATTGATTCCTATGGGAAACATTGTTTCATCTTACGAACTTTTCACCTTAGGAACCTCGTCCCGGAATGTATTACTATATTGTAATGATGTTTTCTCTCTAAATCGGATTTGTCATTTTAGTAATGTGTATAATTAATTAATTATTTAATTCAATTCAATTTCTTTGCATTTGCGAGTGATGAATTTAATGCTAATTTTATTTTATGTTATTTAAATATTTCCTCTCTTTGAGCCATTTATACCATCTTTCCCAGGCTGTATATAAATACGACTCATTGAGACGGTGGTGTCGCTTCAACTCCTGCGGTTCTTGGATGAAGCCAATTATCTTGACCCTCAACAGTCCGGATTCAGGCCCAGCTACAGCACAGAAACTGCTTTGGTCACACTGATGGATTATCTCTGGTGGGCCCGGGATAGGGGTAACTCCGCTATCCTGGTGCTTCTTGACCTCTCAGCAGTTTTCGATACCATTGACCATGGTATCCTTCTGTGCCAGATGGAGGAGAGGCACCATTCTATGATGGTTCTCCTCCTACCTCTCCAGTCAGTCACACTCAGTGTTGGCAGGGGGTCAGAGGTTGGTTCCTAGGTCCCTCCTTTGTGAGGTTCCTCAGGGGTTGGTCCTCTCCCCCCTGATGTTTAATATCTACATGATATTAAGCTGGGTGAGATCATCCGAGGACATGGGGTAAGTTACCATCAGTAACTCGTGCCAACTCCGTGAAGCAGTGGAAATGATATGCTGGTGTATGAAGGCTGTTAGGGTTTGGATGGATGTTAACAGACACAGGTTCAACCCTGACAAGATGGAGTGGCTGTGGGTCTTGCCTCCCAAGGAGAACCCCATCTGTCCGTCCATTACCCTGGGGTCTGTAGTCATTCAGTTCCTTGATGGAGGACTTCTTAGGCACTGGGATGATTGTAGAGCATTTGATGCAGGAAGGAACATATCACATCTCTAGTGATCTATTGAAGATTTGGGTGAAAATGGGGGGGCAATTGGTCAGTACAGACTTTTAAGCAAGAAGGAGTTATGTTGTCTGGGCCTGGTGCTTTTCCAGATTTCTGTCTGTGAAATAGATCTTGCACTTCTTTTTCTGTGATCATCAACGGATGTATCTGGAATGGAGATTGTGGAGATAGGTAGCCATAATTTCTTTTCAAACCTGCAGTAGAACACATTCAGGTCTTCTGTCAGTTGCTGATTTCCTTCAGCTTGGGAAGTTGGTTTGCAGTAAGCGGTGATGTTTTTGAGAGTTTTTCAGATGTTTGCTGGTTCATTCATACACCTATGCTTTCATTACTTTTTTTCAGATCTCTCTTGGCCTTCTACATGCTCGTGCTACTCATATACTTTGGCCTCCAGAGCGTTGGCAAAAGTTACAGCCCAAGATTTTTCCAGAACGCCAACCTCTCCTTCATGACCAGGAATGACTATTTTGGATCTGTTTGAAAATTTATCACTGAATTTGGTATGACTATGTGAAATGGCTGATGGTGACATTTTCTTAATAAAAGGTTGGTGTAAATGAAATACCTAATTGCTTCTAAAGCAATTCTGTCTTGATTTTAGCATTTCAGTCACCCCATTCTACAGGGCTTGAACTTTTTATTCTAGTGTCTTAATTTATAAACAAAAAGATTTGTTTTACTTTTTTTCCTTACAAGTTTTAGGGTTAAAGGTGGGACTAAAGGAAATGAAACATTTGGGAATTTGGATATTGAGTTATCCAGGGGAAATTGTGAAGGTTAATTATAGACAGATATGGAGGAAAATGTTAAAGGGGAAAGAGAAAAGGTTAAGGAGAATGGCTAAAATAAGAGCATTAAAAATGATGATAGTCCCCAAGATGATATAGCTGCCCCAGGTATTGCCAGGGGGTCTATCAGCAGCAAAGTTTATTTATTTATTTATTGGATTTGTATGCCGCCCCTCTCCGAAGATTGGGATAAAAAACTTAATTATTGGGTTGAAGAAGATAAATACCGAGAGTAAGAAAAAAGTGGTTAATAGCTAATGAAAAAGAGGGTGGATAGGGAATTCCCTGTTTGGAGTTGTATAGAGATGCATTTCAAATTGAAAGATTAATAGAGCTGCAATTATTTGAAAATAAATGGGTGAATTTGGAAAAGAAATGGATCGTATGAAGAATAGAGAATTAATTTTTATAAGGTGGAATAGGAGCGATCTAGATAAATTAATAGGTCCCATGAAAGGGACTATGGAAATCTGGAAAAAATGGCAGCGGAAAATAGGATTATATAAATCAAAACTGTCATCGTTATATGTAATAAATAGAGATAACAAAGTAAATCTAAATAGGTTTATAGGAGAGTTCAAGGGAAGAGGGGTGATCTAGATAAATTAATAGGTCCCTTGAAAGAGACCATGGAAATTTGGAAAAAATGGCAGGGGAAAATAGGATTATATAAATCAAAACTGTCATCGTTATATATAATAAATAGAGATAATGAAACAAATCTAAATAGGAGAGTTGAAGGGAAGAGGGATAACTAAGATAGAACAGTTATATGAGAAGGATGGGAGGCCAAGTAGAAATAATATAGAATGGTGGTTGGGTAAGGGAAGATGGCTACAAATAAATGCAATATGCAAATATCTGAATGAAAGGGAGAATAAAGAAGCACTATTTAGAGAGGAGATGGAGTTAGAGAAAATAATAAGAGAAAAAAGTGAGGGTACCAAACCACACGCAAGTAATATATATAAGATGTCAGTGCAGTCAGATGGTTATGTGACCCAAGGATTGACTAAATGGTGGCAGAGTGAATTAAAAGTAGATGTGCAAGAGATGAAAAATATAGTGGAGAATATAAGGAAAATTAAGAATACAAGGGTTAGGGAAATGAGAAGGAAAATATTACATAAGTGGTATCACACACCAGTTCAACTTGCATATTTCCAGCAGAATGTTAAAATTACTTGTTGGCATGGGTGTCAAGATAAAGGATTATTTATGCATATGCTTTGGGAATGCCCGGTAGTGCAGAACTTTTGGGGGGAAAGTGCAAGAGGATATTAATAGGATGTTAAATATACGATGGACAATTACAAAGAAAATGGCAGTATTAGTTAAAAGCAATGAGATGGGAGAATTTGGAGAAATAAAACAAGCAGCGATGAAAGCACTCAGGTGGTAATAGTCTTCGGTTGGAAGGATGCACCAAAATGGACAATACAAAACTGGTACTGGTACATGGTGGATCATATTCAATTTGAGATTATGGACAAGAGGATGAATTCGGCTAATGAAACTGATTTGCGAGAACTGATGGGACGATGAGACAAGGTAAGAGGATATATGGTTAGTAGAATTCGAGACCAAGCTACAAGCAATAAATTGGAATCACTTTATAATATGTAAATAGATATATTGCTCTTGAGTTAAAATGATATATATAAGATATGCCGCCATTTTGGTGGAGGGGTATGGATGTTGTCTGGTGGTGGGCACAAATTACTGAGCACTTGTTGTATGTTGTGTTTTATATTTTAAAATGAATTAATTTTTTTTTTAAGTTCTAGGGTTTCCCCCCTTTTTCCTTTTACTGTTTTTTCACAGTATACTAGATATTACTACATGCTGAAATATGATATCAGCATGTAATTCATCATTATTTTAGATGTAATACTTACGTATTTTAATACTTTAGATTGTATAATGTTTTTAAAAACAATATTTCTAATATAGAAAACTATGCCCTAGAATACATTTTCCCATAAATACATTTCATTGTATGTTGTTTTACTTGTTGTTATTGTCATGATTACATTAAATTGTATTTACATTGCATTTTTAAAGATATTTAAAGTCTCTATTTCTAATGTAATCACTCACTGCAGAATAAATACACTGAATTGGAATATACTTTACAGAAAACCTCTAGTCCTTATTTTATTAAATGTTTAAGTATGAAAAAACATGTGATCAGAAGTGCTATTGAATTTATTATTTTGAAGATATTTTAAGATTGTCTTTAATTCTATAACTTTTGGCAAGTTTGGGATGTACATTATTCCCATAATTCATTTCATTTTAATAGATTTATTCCGAGATAAGTATATTTGAATAACTTTATTCAAAGACTTAAAACATTTAATTGTCCTACACCAGTAAATAACTTCCACCTTGATACATTAATTATATGTGTCATTAATGGTACCATACATGCTTTGTAACACATACAAAAGATCCCAAATACAAGAGGAAGTTTTTCTACATGGAGAATTATAACCATATTAATATTAAAATTAATGATATGGACCAAATGGAATAGTAGTCTGATTTAGGCAGTTATGTTTTTGTGGCATTTCTGTGACTTTGACCATTGCAATGTCTGATACATCACCTTCAACATACAAATTACAAGATCAGTGCTAGGTTCATAGGGTTAAGGGAAATTGAATTAATGTAGCTTTTCTCAACCATAAATCTATTTAGTATACTATGGAATATTTAGTTTCTTTGTGCAATTGAAAGCACCTTTAATATCAATGTATTTTCTAGTGATAGTAAATACTAGGATATATTTTATACATTCATCTGTAGAATGCTGTTTACAGAAACTGCTTTGCCTACAAAATGAATTAAAGCTCCCTATAAAAGGAGAAACAATGCAGTATTGGAATAGTAGAAAGTCATCACCACCACCACCACCATCATCATCATCTACAATGTCATGATTGAGCTGCTAAAATTTTACATTGGAAGCTTTGCCAGAAGTTTGGATTTGAATGCAGCAAAAATTACTGAGAACACCAAGTTGACAAAGTTCTTAAAAATGAACAAGTCAAGATGTTGTGGAACTTTCAAATCCAAACAGACACCTGGCCCACAATATACCTGACATTACTATTGTAGCAAATGGAAAAGCCTGCAACACCAGATGAGGCAAAAATTGAAGAGAAACAGCTAGCAAAAAATAATGAAATATAGATATTAATATTCTGACTTTACAAAAAACCGCCTATATACTCAGACATTATCTTAGTAGCCATTAGGTCCTTGGTTAGAACTTGAACTACAGTAGTCCCTCGCTATATCGCGCTTCACCCACCACGGCTTCACTTCATTGCGGGTTTTGAAGTCAGTGTTGGCACAGATACAGCGCTTAGAAGTTTGGAAGGGCAGGACAAGCCAACCAGCCCGCGGCTGGGCGAATGATGAGCAGGGCGGGGACTGAGCTCCGGCGGAGGCCCGTCCCCTCAATCAACCCGCCTCGCCAGTGCCGAGAAGGCAGTCTTTGGAGGCGCGCTTAGTGGTTGGCGGCGGCGGTGTGCAAAAAAGAGGCAAAAAAGACAACGTTTGGCCGAACTGCTGCAAAGAATAGCAGTGGGTCGGGAATGCTCAGGGGGGCGATTCTTTTGCCCCCCTCCCCTTGTTTTCCTCAGGCGCAGAGTAAGTAGTAGTGGTGGGGGGGGAAGGTTAGCCAGCCGTTGCTCACCTCCAGGCATCCGGAGCTGGTGGGAAGGAGGAGAAATTCCCCATCGCGGATTTCACCTATCGCGGCCGGGTCTGGAACGTAACACCAGCGATAGGTGAGGGACTACTGTATTAAGTTTTTACCAGTCCAAGACAGTGATTGAATTGAAAATTAAGTCTGTCATCATCATCAACAACAAACTTTGGAAGAACTTGTGGGAAAACAAGAAGAAGCATAATGGAAAATTAAGATGGATTGTGCAGGTTGAAAGCACTGTAAAAGTGACTAGAATGGAATATGTTCACATAACAAAAGAAATTGTGCAAAAATTAGCAATAGAAGGTCAAGAATTGGAGTGCCCCTGGTTGAGATGACCTGTCTTGCTGAATTCTTAGACAATACCCAACTATCAGACAGGTGGCGTTTCATACACCCAAATTGGAGAGAATACATCCATTACTCTCACTCCCACAATTCATGGTCACGCATCGACTATATTTTACTTAGCCCATCCTTAGATATCCAAGAAAGATAGTGATATGGCGATTCCCATCCTATCTAATAAGAGATGAAAGCTTTGTCCTTTTGCTCAAGAAGTATGCGAGTAATAACCAGATTCATTCCCAAGACCATGCTCTATTTTCGGAGACCGCAAAGGCAGTCCTTCAAGGCAGAATTATGGCAATGTCCAATCCTTAAAAAAAAAACCTGGACAACAATATGCCTTGATCTCAGTTGCAGTACGCTCTATTTATGTGCAATTTCTTTCATCCCCAACCCATTCAAATAAGGAAAAATTGTTTTTTTTAAGCATATTGACATTATGAAACTTAATAAAGCTATATCTCACTTTATATGGCAGAGCAAGCGCCCATGTATCCATTATCAAAAATTGATGGCAGCAAAATAAAAGGGAGGGATTAATTCCCCAAACATTAGGGGATATAACTTGGTATGTATGATGAGGCACATCTGTGATTGGCTTAAAGGCACTAGTATTTTTTCAACATTTGATCTAGAATCACAATTTTGTGCACCCTGAGACCTGAGTACCTTATTACACATTAAGATGGCTCAGCTACCGTTATATATTAAAAAATCAGCTGCCTTTCGTGACACCATAGCTGCATGGAAAACCATATGCATAAAATACCACTTGTCCTTTCAGATATCGAAACATTTACCACTTTGGAACTGCCCGGGATTTCCAGAGGGGCGCGAAAATAAGATGTTTAGAGAATGGAAAACAAAAGACACCATATCTGTTAAAAAACCTCCATGAAACAGAACCTAGGTGGTTAGATAGAAAAGGATTTCTGGACAAATACCAATTGGGATTGGCTCATGGGCTACCATTTGCTCACATGCGAAGGTTTTTAATATCTTTATTATATGATGTGTTAAAGATGAAGTCAGGCAAAATGAAATAGATAAACTTCTTTCACTAAACTTAAACACCAGGGCAGTGACAATATTATACTATCATATGAGAAACCTAGATGTGCAGCATAATCCATAATTCTCCACATGGGCAAGGCAACTGAAAGATGAGAATATTGGGAAAATCCTGCAAGGTTGGAAGGCATTACGTAGGACCATGATAAATGAATATTGGCGTGAGACCCAATTTAGAAACATGCATAAGGCTATATATGCATTTAACCTCCCAAGAACACCAAGCAGACGGGATAGATTAACAGCATGCCCAAAATATAATACACCCCACACTGACTTATAACATGGACTATGAGATTGTACATATATTAAGAGATTTTGGAAACAAATAGAGAATGTCATCAAAGGATTATGGCCTAGGGAAAACAACCTTTCTTCCAAATTATGTCTATTTCATTGTGACTTTGAAACGTAAAATGGTGAGCCAAAGAATTCACTGGGGAAACCCAAACTCTTACATGTTTTATTTCTGGTCAGCAAAAAGTGTTTATTAAAACGTAGGCTGTAACCAGTGAAGGGCTACCAAAAATTTTACTAACACACTGTGGGTGTGGCTTATGTATTTTCTTTCAACATCTTTCAATGCAAATTGGATACTCTGGGGTTTACAGTGATCCCTCGATTTTCGCGGTCTCGATCTTCGCGAAACGCTACACCACGGTTTTTCAAAAAATATTAATTAAAAAATACTCCACGGTTTTTTTGCTATACCACGTTTTTTCCCACCCGATGACATCATACCAAGAGTCACTTCTCTGTCTCTTTCTTTCCTGTCATTCTCTTCCTCCCTCTCTCATCTTTCTTTCCTTCTCTCTCTTTCTCTATCTCTCCCCCTCTTGCTCTCGAGCGGCGAGCGAGCGGCGGGTGGCCAGGCGAAGGGCAGGCGAGCGGCGGGCGGGCGAGCGGCGAGATGTTTATTTTATTTATTTAGATACTGTAGATGTTTATCTAATATTAGTTGCACTTTCGTCGCTCCCCGGCTCCACCATCTGCGCATGCGCGGCCATGGAAAAAAGGGCGCACATGCGCAGATGGTGTTTTTACTTCCGCACCACTATACCGCGGAAAATCGATTATCGCGAGAGGTCTTGGAACGTAACCCTCACGATAATCGAGGGATCACTGTAGTTTCATTTTTGCTACTCCACTGCACACACACCCCTGTCTAGGCAGTAGCCCACCCCTGGTTGTAACCCACAGTGCCAACAGTAGCCATGGTAATAGAACACATGAAACAACTCTTTTGTGTAGAACTCCTGGAAACGGAAAAATCTAAGAGAAAATTTGCAGCCTATTTTAGGAAATGGAAACGTACACTTTGCTAAGGCAGAACAAAATACTGATGCGTCCATTCACTCTGATGGAGTGGTATTATCAGAGAGACTAAAAGGCTCCTTGGGGATACTCCAAATAAATTAAAAAACAGTATATTAAACAAATAGAATGGAGTTAAAGTTTATATTAAAGTTTATATTTAGTTTCTCTATTGTATATTTATATGAAACCATGAATGTCCATTCTGATGAATATAAGAACACTTATAAAAACCTGAGCATTTATCCACATTATATGGACTGGAAGACTCGTGAACCAAAAAACGATTTGACATATAACGTTGTATTGAAATGTATGTTTATTGTCTTGACATTCTGTCATATTTTTGTTGTTTGAAGTATAAAATATTTGAAAATAATAAAAAATAATTTAAAACATATAATCACACTAACTCCTCCCAGTGATTTAAATAGATCTACTCCAAACCTAAGTCAGGATTTAACTCAGCTGCTTTATCTTAATACTAATACTTAATACAAATATTTAATACTAAAACAGGACATTTCAGATTATACTTTTGCAGATCTTTAAAATTGATGTGGCTTTCTGGAAGTATTCTCTGCTATTTAAAAGAAGATACAATAGCATTGGGCCTCTTCAGATTAAGCATTTATTTTAAAAATCTTCTTCATTTTGTTAAGTTGTCTAGAACAATAATAAAGCAGTCTTTAAAAAATAAGTCTAATAATTTGAACATTCCATAGACATTTATTGTTATTGACTTACCCTTTTTAAAAATATATATAATTTTATTGATTTTTTAAAATTTTTACAAAAAACAAAACATAAAGCATAAAATGTGCCATCACCAAAAAGAAAAAGAAAAATCCCATTCACCAAGGTAGATTCAATTTTGTATCCTTCATTTACTTCATCTCTGGGTTACATTGTTCATTTTTAATAAAGTGATTGAATTTTATTTCTTACATTTGCATCGCTTACTGATGTTGTTAATATATAATTTTTGACCTTCTCCCACCACCTCATTGTTGCTGCTAATTTCTCTTCATTATAATTATGTAATCTGATTTCCATAATTTCATAGTGACTGTGGTCCACCATGTATCTGCACCAATTTTTTATCGTCCATTTATTATCATCTTTCCACCCAAGCACTATAGTTGCCTGGGCGCTTTCTATCGCTGCAGTTTTGATTTCTTCATATTCCTTTACCTCACTATTTTTTATCAATAATGCTGCTTCCTTGGTTATTTTCCAATTACCATTCGTAATTTTATTCACTTCCATTTGTATTTGTTTCCAAAAATTTTGAACTTTATTACATTCCCAAAACATATGCATAAATACTCCTTTTTCCTTACACCCATGCCAACAATTTCCTTTCTTCGTTGTTTGAAAACGTGCTAATTGTACTGGTGTATAATACCATTTATGTAATATTTTTCTTCTCATCTCTCTTATTCTTGTATTTTTAATTCTTTTAATATTTTCAATTATACCTTCCATATCCCATTCATCGATTTCTAATTCATCCTGCCAATATCTCGTCAATCCTTTTACTACTTGTTCTTCTGCTTTTAATAATTCTCTCTATATATTATCTGTTTGTGCTTTTATATTCTTACACTTTTCCCTTAATATCTTCTCTAAATTTGTTTCTTGTCTAATGAATATTTCTTTATTTTCCCTTTTACTTAAGTATGTGCTTATTGCATTAATTTGTAACCAATTTTGTTGTCCAAGGCACCTCTCTATTTCATTTTTATTAGCTCTTCCGTCCTTTTCGTATAACTGTACACCTTTCCTCCTTAATTCCTATATTATCTTTGTGAGATTACTTTCTTTCTTTATATTTATCACATATAGCGTTGCTAATTTAGAGTTTGTCATTTTCAATTTATCTTGCCATTTCATCCAACTCTCTATTATCGCTTTAGTAGGGTCTAATAATCTATTTATTTCTACCTTATTCCATTTCCTAAATAATAATTCCTGATTCTCAATATCATTAATTTCTTTCTCTAATTCTACCCATGGTTTTTCCTCTAATAATTGTAATTCCATTAGCTTATCAATTTGATATGCGTCCCTATAACACTCCAAGCTGGGATTTCCCCAACCTCCCTCATCTTCCGTAGCTATCAGCCATTTTTTAAAAAATTCTTGATCTTTTATTACCTTCTATCCATTCATTTAATTTAGTGTCCCATTCTCTTAATTTCCTTATTGGGAAGGTTCCATGCATTACCTGTAAAATGTATAACATTTTTGGGATAATCATCATCTTTAATGCTCTTACTTTAGCCAATCTTCTCAAATTTTTATTTCTCCAATTCTTAATTTGTTTCTGAATTTTTTTCCATATTAAGTTATAATTGAACTCCACCATTTTTTCCGGATTCTTTAATAACCATACTCCTAAATATTTCATTTTCTTGTTACCAAATTTTAAACCCGATACCTTCCGTATTTCAATTTGTCTTTAGGCCCGGTATTTAAACAAATAATTTCTGATTTTTCCATATTCACTTTTAACCCTGATTGGTTTTTAAACTCCTGAAGTATTGTAATCATTCTTTTAATCATATCTATTGGTGTTTCTGTAACTATTATGGCATCATCTGCAAATAAGTTTAATTTTAATTCCATATTTCCTATCTGATATCCCTTCCATTGTTTATCTTTTCTAATTTTATTAGCTAACGTTTCAATTGCCATTGCAAAAAGCATCGGGGATAGGGGACATCCCTGCTTAGTCCCATTATTTATTTCTATCTTCTCCGTTCTATTTCCGTTCACTCTAACATAGGCTGTATTTTCCTTATATATTTCTTTTATTATTTGACAAAACCCTTTCCCCATATTCAAACTATTGTATAATTGGAACAAATACTCATGATTTATTTTATCAAAACTTTATAAACATCTAGCTTTAGTATTCCCATTTTCCTTTTGGTTTTTGTGGCATGGTGCAGCACATTCACTATGTTTCTAATAGGCTCATATATTCTTCTTCCTTTTATAAAACCATACTGGTATTTCCCAATTATCTTTGGTAATATATTTTCCAATCTATTTGCTAAAATTTTCATAAAAATTTTATAATCTTGATTTAGCAGACTAATTGGGCGGTAGGAACCTGGTTCTTTTAAGTCTCGGTCTGGTTTAGGAATTGTTACAATTTCAGAAACCTTCCATGTTTGTGGAACATCCAATGTTGTGAGGATATTATTATACAATTTCTCCAAATGCGGTAACAAAATTTCTATATACGTTTTATAATATTCACCTGTAAATCCATCGGGGCCTGATGCTTTACCAGGTTTTAGCTCTTTTACCACTTTAATTATTTCATCCCTTGTTATATTTGCGTTTAACATTTGTCTTTCTTCTTCATTCAGCCTTTCTTTAACCTCTATTTCTTGTAACATAACATGTTCTTTTTCATATAGTTTTGCATAAAATTCTCTTATTACATTTTCTAATTCTCTGTTACCATATCTCATTACTCCATCTTTGTCCTTCAGGCCATTTATTATTAATTTTTATTTTCTTTTTTTAAGATAATTCGCCATTTGTAATGCTGATATTTTCCCCCATATTTCAATTCTCTGTTTCACTGCTGTTCTCATATTATTCCAGTTTTCTTCCTCTATGTCCTTTAATTGTCTTTGTTTAAGTTTTAACAGGTCATTCCATTCTTTATTTCTGGTTATTCTCAAATTTTCTCTTATTGATTCTATTTCCCTTATTCTTTTTTCCCTTTCCATCCCCCAACTTTTTCTGATATAAGACTCCATAGTAATTAGATTACCCCTAATAACTGCTTTCTTCGTGTCCCATATAACTGATTGTCTCATTCCATCATTTTGATTTATTTCATAAAATTCCTGAATATCTCTCTGAATTTTTTTCTTATTTTCTTCACTTACTGAGACAATTGTGTTATACAGTGGAACCCCGACATAAGAGTTGCTCTACTTAAGAGCAACTCGAGATAAGAGCTGGGAGGGGAGAGATATTTTTGTTCTACTTACAAGCCCAAATTCGAGATACAAGCGCCAAGGAGCTGTCTCCTGAAGCCAAACGCTAACTTCCGCGTTCGGCTTCAGGAGACAGCTGCGAAGCGGCGTGCGTGTTTTAAAAGGTTGCAGCCGGTCTGGAGGGCTCGGGGGGGTGCTTGCAGCTTTCTTTCTTGCTCTTTTTCTTTCTCTCTTTTACCTTCCCTTCCTCTATTTCTTCTTTTCTTTCTCCTTCCCACCTTCTTCCCTCCCTCCCTCCTTTCACTCATTCCTCTCTTACTCTCCCCTTTCATAAGTTTCCTTGCTTCCTTCCTCTGTTCCTGTCCCTTCCCCCTTTCTTTCTTTCTTTCTTTCTTTCTTTCTTTCTTTCTTTCTTTCTTGCTCTTTTTCTTTCTCTCTTTTACCTTCCCTTCCTCTATTTCTTCTTTTCTTTCTCCTTCCCACCTTCTTCCCTCCCTCCCTCCCTTCACTCATTCCTCTCTTACTCTCCCCTTTCATAAGTTTCCTTGCTTCCTTCCTCTGTTCCTGTCCCTTCCCTCTTTCCTTCCTTCCTTCCCACCCACCCTCCGTCCATTCATTCACCCATTCTTCTCTTGATCGCTTAAAGCCGGTCCCTGGTGCAAAAAGGGTTGGGGACCTCTGTCCTACAGGATTGGGTGGCAGAGAAGTTGAACATATGTAAATTTAAAAGTTTAAGAAAGTTTACAAGTTAAGTGAAAGAAACTTCATTATTCATTTATATGTACATGTACATTTCTTCATTAAAAACATGTCTTTCTGCATAATTTAGACTAACTTTGTGAGTTTTTTGAGGGCTGGAACCAATTAAAATTATTTACATTAATTCCTATGGGGAAAAGTCGTTCGAGATAAGAGCTGCTCGACTTAAGAGCCCAGGTCCGGAACGAATTAAACTCGTATCTCGAGGTACCACTGTATCTCCAAATTCTTTGTCTACCAATGGAGTCTATTTTTATAACTGCCGTTATGGCTGCATGATCAGATATCCAATTACTTTTAGTTTCTGCCTTTTTAACTTGGATGTTTCCTGTTTTGTTCATGAATATATAATCAATACAACTAAACTTATTGTATCTTGCTGAATATGTTCCCCTATTTAAATTATCAGCGTGTAAGTCTATCATATTTAACTTATTCAAATTTAATTGCTTCTTGTCTTTGTTATTAGCTGTTATTTCTACATTAAAATCCCCAGAAAATATCACCGTCCCCTCTGAAAATAAATCCAGTTTACGTTTTGCATTCATAATAAATTGTTTAGCATTTACATTTGGAGTGTATATTACCGCTAACGTTATCATCTTTTGATTCATTTTTCCTTTTACAAATAATAATCTTCCTTCTTTGTCCCCTTTTGTTTGTATCACCTGAAAAACATTTCTTTGATTTATTAATATGGCCACTCCTTTACTGTTTGTTTTTCCTCTAGACTCAAAAATATATTTCCATTCTTTACTCTCAATCAATTTATCCGTATTTTCCTTCCCTTATGGGTTTCAGTAAGAAATAAGAAATCCACATAGTTTTCTTTCGCTAACTTCAATAAATCTATACCTTTTCACCGGCGATGCAAGACCATTTATATTTAATACCATAATTGTTCGATCACCCATAATATTTCCATTTAACATTTTTCCCTCCTGCAACCCAGAGTTCTGTTGGTTTTTTCATTTTTATAAAAGAATCTCCCCACCCAGGTGCCTCCCTCTGAATTTCTCTCACAATGAGAGAAAAGTGGGGGGGAAATCCGCTGCTTTGGTTTGGCACCATAAGGGGCATGGTTCCACCGAAGCTAATGCCCCCCCAAACACCCTTTAAAGGTTGGAAATAAAACCCCACACTCCCCTCCCTAAGTCTCCCTTAATTTGGTTAAAGTTAAAACAGATATTGAATTGAAACAGACCTTAACTTTTCCCCTTAATATGTAAAACCATTAAAACAGTTAAGACAAAGATTTTTACAAACATTTCATTTCTTTTTTTGCCTCTTGACTCTTGCATCCATCTTGGAAGATTCCGGTGCTTCTTTTTCCTTCCCCAAAAGGGCTTGTTTGCTGAGGAATGTTGATTGTAGAAGTTCCATGAGATCTTTACTCCTGATGCACCCCCCTCTTTCAGCGCCTCTGTTGTTTTTCCTGCCTGTTGCTCTAAATCCAAATTCATGCCGAGTTTCACCAGCATTTCTTTTCCTTCTTCGAATGTCTTTGCTCGATACATCCTCCCCTCCTGAAACACTACCACAATGGCCAGATACTGCCAACTGAAATGCACATTTCCTTTGAACAAAGTATCTGTTATCGGACGCATTTGATTTCTGGCTTGCAGAGTTGACACCGACAAATCTTTTAAGACCCGAATCGGGGCTCCTTTAAAAGTAAGGTTGGTGATTTTTCTTAGTTCTTTGTAAACTGTTTCAGCTGTTCTTTCTGAGAGGAATTTAATTACGATGTCTCGTTGGTTTGCATCCCTTCTTGCTCCAAAAACCCAGTGTGCCCTTTCTAGTTCATGATCCAACACTTCAATTTTATTCTCCTTAAACCATTGCTGGATATTTTGGATCATGTTTCTGCTATCAGCAAAATCTGCTTTAAAACCCCTCAGACGTACATTTGCTCTTCTTAATCTGTCTTCTAACATACTTATACGCTGACGGTCCTGTTCCCTTTCTTCTTCCAGTTTTGAAACCCTATTACCTTGGGCTTGTTGCTCTATTTTCACTGTTTGTAGCTCAGTTGCGGTCTTAGTAACCACATCTTGCATTTCTTTTAACTGCTGACCGACCACAACAAAAGTTTTCACCAAGGCATCCATTCTCTCTGTGAGATCCTCCCCAACTTTCTCCGCCATCTCTTCCTCTTAGCTTATTATTTACTCACAGTTCCGAATGGAAAACAGGCTGTTTCCAAGTTGTTTCTCTCTCCTTCGATGAGCCCAAGGTATTTCCGGATTCCAAATTTATAGCTTTTTTACTCAGTTCAATTTATTTGAGACTTCGGGAGATTCGACAGGGTTTAAAATCCAGTGTTTACTTTCTCATTTGAAGAGCGTTCAGCAGAGCGTCTACACTCACTGACACATGCGCAAAACCCCCCGTTATTGACTTACCCTTTTGCAGCAAAAAATAAACCAGTTTCAGCCTTTGCCTCTCCCTGCAGCAATTTGCCTCCATGCAGCTTTAATTTCACTTTAATTTTAGCATGTGGGCTTCCCAGCAACTTCAATCAGCTGAGTGTTGGGAGGCAGATAATTATCAGTGGCTTGTGCTAATCAGGCTTTGCTGCTGTTTTCTGCAAGGAGATAAATTGCTGGCAGGCAGAGACCAAAGAGTGGAGGTGGCTGGGTGGGGCTACATTCGATGTACAAGATGCACCCAAGTTTTCATCCTCTTCTGGGAGGTTAAAAAAGTGTGTCTTGCACTGTGAAAAATGTGGTATATATACCTAATGTAAAGATATAACAGAATGGATATGGAATTAAGAACTAAGAACTATGATTATAAAGGGTAAAAATTAAGAGAAGCTTTTTTTTCAGTCTGTCATGTGTTAGAAATAGAATTATCCACTCAGGGAAGGGTTTGAGGACATAAGAGGAAGTGGAAAAAAAGGAGAGAAAGGAGAATAGAAGGGGGGGTAGAGAAGAAAGAAGGAAGGAGGAGGAGATGGTAGTAGAAAAGCAGAGAGAAGTTCTAAGAAAGTAGGTAGTAGAGTTGGAATAGCCACCTGAGATAGAAGGGAAGGGGAGTGGGGAAAGGAAAGGTTGAGACAGACTAAATGATAAAAAGTAAAATTGGAATGTAATTTAGGTTATTGTATTCAAGAGACAATATATGTTTATTGATTTGTATTGAAGGTATATATGATGTTATGTATAATTTCAATGTGGAGAAAAATTTAAAAAACATTTAAAAAAAAAAGAAACTCTGCAGTTGTTTTCTGGCTCAAGGGGCCTCCAATATGGCCTTCACCTTCCTAGGGTCCATCTCCACCCCCTTGCTTGACAACCTGTAGCCCAAATAACCCAGTTTTATAAAAGTCACATTTCAATAGTTTGGTGTAGAGTTTACCATCTAGGAGTTTCCTCAGCACTTCATGCACTAACTTCACATGTTTTTTCCATCTGAGGGTAAATGAAGACGATTATTTATATTTATAGTTATAGTTACAGTTACAGTTACAGTTACATTTATATTTATTTATTAGATTTGTATGCCGCCCCTCTCCGAAGACACTTGTGATACTCGTGCAACATGTTTATTAATTGCATGAATAAGCTGGGGGCCATATATGTTGAATGGTATCACTCGGAACTGGTAGCATCCCAGGGGGTAATTGAAAGCTGTCTTCCACTCATCTCCCTCTTTAATCCTTACTTGACAATATGCTTCTCTCAAGTCCAGACTGGTGAATACATTCCCTTTGGACAGGTAGCCCAGCATGTTCTTCATGAGGAGGAGTGGGTATATTTTCTCAACGCACATCCTATTAATTCCATGGAAATTCATGCACAGCCTCATGGATCCATCCTTCTTCTCCTTGAAAAGTAAGGGGCTGCCACCTAGGATTTTGCTCGCTGAATAAATCCTCTAGCCAGGTCCATGAAACTTCTCAGATCCTCCATCTCCCTAGTGGTCATCACGTACATCTTGGGTTAGGTTGTTTTGTCCCCGGTAATATCTCAATTGCACAGTCTAAGTGCTATTGCTAAACTCCTTCCCAACACTCCATGGGACAATTGGGAAGGAGTTTAGCAATAGCACTTAGAATTACAGTGGGGAAAAGGTATTTAGTCAGACACCAATTGTGCAAGTTCTCCCACTTAATAAGATGAGAGAGGCCTTTAATTGACATCATAGGTAGACTTCAACCATGAGAGACAACATGAGAAAACACATCCAGAAAATCACATTGTCTGATTTTTAACTAATTTATTTCCAAATAATGGTGGAAAATAAATAGTTGGTCACCTACAAACAAGCAAGATTTCTGGCTCTCACAGACCTGTAACGTCTTCTTTAAGAGGTTCCTCTGTCCTCCACTCATCACCTGTAGTAATAGCACCTGTTTGAATTTGTTATCAGTATAAAAGACACCTGTCCAGAACCTCAAACGGTCACATTCCAAACACCACTATGGTGAAGACCAAAGAGCTGTCAAAAGACACCAGAAACAAAATTGTAGCTCTGCACCAGGCTGGGAAGACTGAATCTACAATAGGTAAGCAGCTTGGTGTGAAGAGCAATAATTAGAAAATGGAAGACATACAAGACCATTGATAATATCCCTTGATCTGGGACTACACCAAGATCTCCTCCCCTTGGGGTCAAAATGATCACAAGAACGGTGAGCAAAAATACCAGACCCACACAGGGGAACCTACTGAATGACCTGCAGAGAGCTGGGACCATCATAACAAAGGCTACCATCGGTGACACACTGTGCCGCCAGGGACTCAAGATTCTGCAGTACCAGAGGTGTCACCCTGCTTAAGCTAGTACATGTCCGTGCCCATCTGAAGTTTGCCATCTGAAGAGTATTGGGAGAATGTCACATGGTCAGATGAAACCAAAGTAGAACTGTTTGGTAGAAACACAACTCGTCATGTTTGGAGGAGGAAGAATGCTGAGTTGCATCCAAAGAATACCACACCTACTGTGAAGCATGGGGGTGGCAACATCATGTTTTGGGGCGGTTTCTCTGCAATGGGACCACGATGACTGATCAGTGTACACGAAAGAATAAATGGGGCTATGTATTGTGAGATTTTGAGTGCAAACCACCTTCCATCAGCAAGGGCACTGAAGATGAAACGTGGCTGGATCTTTCAGCATGACAATGATCCCAAATACACCGCTAGGGCAACAAAGGAGTGGCTTTGTAAGAAACATTTTAAGGTCCTGGAGTGGCCTAGCCAGTCTCCAGATCTCAACCTTATAAAAAACTTTTGGAGGGAGTTGAAAGTCCATGTTGCCCAGCGAAAGCCCCAAAACATCACTGCTCTTGAGATCTGCATGGAGGAATGGGCCAACATACCAGCAACAGTATGTGCCAACCTTATGAGGACTTACAGAAAATGTTTGACCTCTGTCATTGCCAACAAAGGATATATAACAAAGTATTGAGATGAAATTTTGTTATTGACCAAATACTTATTTTCCACCATAATTTGGAAATAAATTACGGTAGTTAAAAATCAGACAATGTGATTTTCTGGATGTGTTTTCTCATGTTGTCTCTCATGGTTGAGGTCTACCTATGATGTGAATTACAGGCCTCTCTCGTCCTTTTAAGTGGGAGAACTTGCACAATTGGTGTCTGACTAAATACTTTTTCACCGCACTGTATATACCATTTCATAGTGCTTTTACAGCCCACTCTAAGCAGTTTACAGAGTCAGCATATTGCCACCAACAATCTGGGTCCTCTCAGATGTCAGACTCCTTCTCATTGAACACTTCTGCCAATCCCTGTACTCTCTCAGGATGTGTGGCTCCCCTGACCTGGGGTTTGCCTGATAAATTAATTGGCTCAGCTCTCTCTCCTCCATACTCAACTCATTCCAGTCGTCCTTTCTGCTATCTCTATTTTTTTCATCCCCACCTTTAAGTGTCACTGGTCATTTCCACAATTCATTGCAGGGTTCCATTTTTTCAACATAGGTAATCCCAGTATTAATATCTTTGCCATTTTGGGGGCCACTACGAATCATGAATCTCTTCATGGCTCCCTGCTATCATGCTCACTGGTTTAGTTAGGCATGTGGTGGGCAGGCACTCACACAGAGAGACACTGTGATTCAGCCATCATCTTGCTTGAACATTATAGGCTGCTAGTTTATCTTCCTTATTCTTAGTCCTAATTTCTCTACAGTCTGCAAACTGACTAAGCAGAGGGTCCAACCCGAGTCTATCAGAGTGGTGAAAACCACCCAGACTCCTGAGTGGGGCAATCATCATCATCATCATCATCAACCTCAGAATCGGGGTGGCTCACAACACAAAACAATTCATAACAAATCTAATAATTAAAAAACCCCATTATTAAGCAGACATACATACAAACATACCATACATAAATTGTATAGGCCCGGGGGAGATATCTCACTTTCCCCATGTCTGGTGGCAAAGGTGGGTTTTAAGGAGTTTACGAAACGCAGGGAGAGTGGGGGCAGTTCTAATCTCTGGGGGGAGCTGGTTCCAGAGGGTCAGGGCCACCACAGAGAAGGCTCTTCCCCTGGGACCCGCCAAACGACATTGTTTAGTCGACGGGACCCGGAGAAGGCCAACTCTGTGGGACCTAATCGGTGGCTGGGATTCGTGCGGCAGAAGGCGGTCCCGGAGATATCATAATCTCCACTTAGGCGATGAAAGGGGCAATGGCTCCACTTATCATCGGGTTTATTTATTTATTTTATTTATTGTTAGAGTTGAAAGGGACCATCAAGTCCAACCCCCTGCCTGATCAGGAATCCTATAGCACCCCAGCCAAGTGGCAGTTCAATCTCCTCTTGAAACTGTCCAGAGTTGGGGAGTTCACAACCTCCGCAGGCAGGTTGTTCCAGTGGTTGATCGCTCTGACCGTCAGGAAGTTCTTCCTTACTTCTAGGTTGAATCTCTCCTTGGTCAGCTTCCAGCCGTTGTTCCTTGTCCAGCCCTCTGGTGCTCTGGAGAATAGAGTGACCGCCTCCTCTCTGTGGCAACCCCTCAAATACCTTTATACAGCTATCATGTCCCCTCTGGCCCTCCTTTTCTCTAGGCTATCCATGCTCAGTTCCCACAATCTCTCTTCGTAAGTCTTGGTTTCTAATCCCCTAATCATTTTGGTTGCTCTTTTCTGCACCTTCTCCAGAGTTTCAATGTCTCTTTTGAAGTGTGGTGACCAGAACTGGATGCAATACTCCAGATGTGGTCTGACCAGGGCGTAGTAGAGTGGTATTAGTACTTCCCTGGTCTTGGAGTGTATCCCTCTGTTGATGCATCTTAGAATGGTGTTGGCTTTTTTGGCCGCTGCTGCACATTGCTGGCTCATGTTTAGTTGATTATCCACCAAGACTCCAAGATCTCTTTCGCAGTTACTGCTGCTAAGCGGGGTTTCTCCCAGGCTGTATGTGATGTTGAACATCATGTTGTCCTCCTCCTTGCTGTTGCTTTTGTAGAAGACCAGTTTGGGCTTGATGGGGATTGGAATTCCCTTCCCTTCACTGGATTAGACAGAGTCCTCCATGACTTGATGTGCCATCTGCATTTTTTCTTTTGCCTTCTTTGGCACCTTCTTGGTCTTTGGTTGGCTCAGGACTCTCTGGGCCACCATCGGTTGGGCAAGTCACAACCTGATGTCCCTTCTTCCTACACTGGAAAAAAGGCTCCCACTATGGGCCGAGAAATGGGCTTCCGGGAGCTTCCATCTCATTGAGTGTCTCTCTTAGCTCCTGCAGGGTTAGCTCTCAAGCCCAGCAAGCCACTTGTACTCCACCATATTAAAAATGCTGCTTATACTCCACCAAATCTAACAGTCTATCTGCATTTAAAGACAATGGTCACTCTCCGGGATTGCCTTCTGCTACACAAATCCCAGCGACCGATTAGGTCCCACAGAGTCGGCCTTCTCCAGGTTCCGTCGACGAAACAATATCATCTGGTGGAACCCAGGGGAAGAGCCTTCTCTGTGGCAGGCCCATCCCTCTGGAATCAACTCCCCCCAGAGATCATGACTGCCCCCACCCTCCTTGCCTTTTGCAAACTTCTTAAAACCCAAAATTGATTCGCCTGGGCCGTTCCGTTTTATGTATGGTTTGTCTGGGATGTATGACTGTTTTTTATATTAAGGGTTGTAACTGTTTTTTTTAATCATTGGATTTGTACTGTGTTTTGCTGTTGTGAGCCGCTCCGAGGTTGGCATACAAATCTAATAAATCTAATCTAATCTAATCTTTTGAAGACAGCAAAACCTTCATTTTGGGCAGAGAGGACCACTGGCTTGAAAGAGGGGTCAAAGCGACCACGTTTGTCAAAATTGAACAGCATAGAGCAGCGGTCCCCAAACTACGGCCCGCAGGCCGGATGCGGCCTGATAAGGTCTTTTAACCGGCCCGCAGCAGCTCACGAGATTTTACTGGTCGATATAATAAGCTCCCGAATCTCCTGTCCACTCACCGTGGTCGGCTGCTGAGCGAGGAGACGGTGGAGAGGCAAGGGGGTGGGGAGGAAAGCGGGCCTGCAATTGGCCCTTTCCTTTGCCGCCTTTAGGGAGAGAAACTGTTGCTGCCCTATGGCAGAGCAGCAACAGTTCCTCTCCCTAAAGGCGAGAAAGAAATTGGCCAATTGCAGGCCCGCTTTCGTCCCCACCCCCTTGCCTCTCCACCTCCTCCTCTCCTCCTCCCGGCTTTGCTGGCTGATGCAGGAAAGACAGAGAGCGGAGGGCGGCTTGCCAGTCCATGCCTCCCTGGATGAGCGGCCCCGCATGGCCCCAGCGCCTGCCTCCACCCATTAGGCTCTGCAGCTGAGAGGCACGTCCATTCCTTCGCCCTCCCCGGCGCCCCCGGCACCCAGCGTCCGGCCCCACGCCGCCTCCACCACCCGGTAACGCGCCCGATCTCTTCCTGCAGGAACGGGTGGTGGGGCGCCGCGAAGGGCCGCGCTTGAAGGCCACTACAGCGCCGCAGTCCCAGATTGCTCACTTCTCTGGCCAGCAAAGCTGGCTGCCCGGGAAAGTGGCGTGCTTTTTGAAAAGCGCGCATTCAAAAAGCACGCCACTTTCCCAGGCAGCCGGCTTTGCTGGCCAGAGAAGTGAGCAATTTGGGACTGCGGCGCCGTGGTGGCCTTCAAGCGCGTCCCTTCGCGGCGCCCCACCACCCGTTCCTGCAGGAAGAGATTGGGCGCGTTACCGGGTGGTGGAGGTGGCGTGGGGCCGGACGCTGGGTGCCGGGGACACAGGGGAGGGCGAAGGAGTGGACGTGCCTCTCAGCTGCAGAGCCGAACAGGGGGGGGAGGCAACGGTGGAGTCCAGCACTGGGGCCATGCGGGGCCGCTCATCCAGGGGGGCGTGGGCCAGCAAACCACCCTCTGCTCTCTCTCTTTCTCTCTCTGTTGCTGGCGTGGTGTATGAGAGAGAAAGAGAGAGTGGAGGGCGGCTTGCTGGTCCACGCCCCCCTGGATGAGCGGCCCTGCATGGCCCCAGAGCCGGACTCCGCCGTTGCCTCCGCCCCTGTTCAGCTCTGCAGCTGAGAGGCAGCAGCCACATCCATCCCTTTGCCCTCCCCGGCACCCAGCGTCCGGCCCCACGCCGCCTCCACCTCCCGGTAACGCACCCGACCTCTACCTCTCTCTTTCTCTCTCTGTTGCTGGTGTGTGTATGAGAGAGAAAGAGAGAGAGAGAAAAAGGGGAGAAAGAGAAAGGAAGAGGAGAGATAGAAAGGAGGAGAGAGAAAGAGGGAGAGATAGAGAGAGAAAGAGGGAGAAAGAGAGTGAGTGAGAGGAGAGATAAGAGAAAGAAAGAGGGACAGAGAGAAAGAAAGAGAGGGACAGAGAGAAAGGGAGAGAGAGAAAGAGAAAGAAAGGTAGAGAGAAAGAGGGAGAGATAGTGAGTGAGAGAAAGAGAAGAGAGAAAGAGAGAGGGGGAGAGGGAGAGAAAGAGGGAAAGATAGAGAGGGAGAGAGAAAGGAAGAGGAGATAGAAAGGGAGAGAAAGGAGGAGACAGAGAGGGAGAGAGAAAGAGGGAGAGATACAAAGAGAGTGAGTGAGAGAAAGAGAGAAGAGAGAGAAAGAAAGCAAGAGGACAGAGAGAAAGAGAGAGAGAGAAAGAAGGAGAATAAATATTAAATATTGTATTTGTTAACGTTTTGTTTTTTACTTTAAATAAGGTATGTGCAGTGCGCATAGGGATTTGTTCATACGTTTTTTTTATAGTCCGGCCCTCCAACAGTCTGAGGAACAGTGAACTGGCCCCCTGTGTAAAAAGTTTGGGGACCCTTGGCATAGAGGGAGAGATACAACATCATTTATCTCCAGTCTACACCAGTCTTTTCAACAGTTCCCAGAAGGCTCCACACCCATTTGCATAACTCAGGTGATCCTGAGAACACAGAAAAACCTCAAGGCGGCCTCAAGGACTCTATAAAAGAATACAAATGACAGCTGTCTGCAAGGAATAAAAATCTGTTCATTCCCCACCATCCAGAGCTGAAGCAGCATCATGGATGAAAAGTAAAATGTCTTGAAACAAAAAGCAGAAAGTCCAGTTGCCTCTTGAAAAAGCATCTTTGAGATAACAATTACAGTGATTCATTTAACAGCTTAAGTGAAAGGCAAAACTCCGTTAACGAATGTATTGCTTAGCAAGACAAATTGTGGGTTCAATTTTGCTGGTAAGTCAAGGACTACATGTATGTATATCTGAAGCATAAATTTAGGAATATGTTTTCTTCTAAATGCATTTTACAAAATGTTAGATACTAGTTTCTCTCAAAAAAGCACGGGATTCAACTGCCTTGAATCACCTACGTGACTTGGACGGCCATATAAGTTTGTTTAATAAATATCTCATTATTTCTATATGCCTAGTTTTATTTTAAGATCACTCTCACAATACGAGCAGAGCAAGGTGAATTCTATACCGTAAAGTGCTTGGGTTTGGTCGCTTTAAAAGCCAAGGTGTGTTAAGCCGATTTGTTTTGCGCAGGATACGAACAAACAGCTGCTGCGTACATCTTACGAAAATCTGTAATTGCAACCTATGCACCGCCCCGGGAAGCTTACAACACTTACCCATAATGCCTCACTCCCCCCCCCCCTCCTCCACAGAAATTTTCAGCCTTGGCCCTCCCGCTCGGCCCAGCTACCATAGAGATTACTGAGCACAAGTTCGAGAGTAGGCGCTCTAGCTTCTTGACTCGGAAAAGCTCTACGTTTGTGTTTTGCCGGAAGAGTCCTGAAGGAAATTGGGAGCGGCGACTGTAATCGGTATGGAAAGGAGAAGCGGGTCGGTGGGGAGAAGGGAAACGGGAGGAATGAGGTGCTGGGTGACCTTTGTTATGTTGAGGGAAAACTTTAACCGCCCTTCTTTTTCCATCGAACTTTCAAGGCCAGAAAGCTCCAGAAAGAAAGAGGATTTGGTACTTGATTTAAAGCTCGGCATCTCCGCTTCTAAAGGGAGAGTGAAAAGCTTCCTCTTCTCCCTTTAAGAGTATTTTATCATATCTGATGTTAGCAGCAGAGAAGCAAAGGTGGAAACAATCCCCACCCCCGCCACTTCCCATGACCCTGAGTTTTTCTCTCCTAGAGGATCCTTTCTTAAATGCGACTGTGGCATATATCTGCCCGCATGTACATCCTGGGGATGCACGATGTATGCAGCCAGAGAATGTATTCCTTTATTATTCTAACGCTTCCAAAGGATTTTTTTGTGGTTGTAAAAATAATTTTATGAAGTGGTGCAAACTGTTTTCCCATGACCTGTTGGCAACTACTTGCCATCTTGTTGCTAGTTTGCGTCTTAAACATCTTGGTGACCCACAGCATGATATGCTGCAAATGACATAGGGATCTAGTACCGTTTGAGTTTGATATAGCTTTTTAACAGGCTTTATTATGCTAAGCACCTATTTCCCTAGACCAATGATGGTGAAGCTATGGCACGGGTGCCACAGGTGGCACGGGGAGTCATATCTGATGGCACATGAGCCATCGCCCTAGCTCAGCTCCAACATGCATGGGTATGCCGGCCAGCTGATTTTTGGCTTGCACAGAGGCTCTGGGAGGGCGTTTTTGGCTTCCAGAGAGTCTCCAGGGGGAATGGGGGAGGATGTTTTTACCCTGCCCCTGCTCCAGGGGAGGCCTTTGGAGCCTGGAGAGGGTGAAACACGAGTCTAATGGACCCACCAGAAGTTGAGAAACAGACCATTTCTGGCTTCTAGATGGCCTTCAGGGGGAGGGGGAAGCTGTTTTCGCTCTCCCCAGGCATTGAATTATGGGTGTGGGCACTCCTGCATATGCAATAGCGTGCCGCACGCTCTTTTGGCACCCGAGGATAAAAAGGTTCACCCTCACTGCCCTAGACATTTCCCAAAAGTAGAGATTGACTGCTGTGTGGAAGATGAATTATTTAAAAAGAATGATTTGTGCAAGAATAGGATGGAAAATCTCAGTATTGCAAGAAGAATTGACAAATTATTGGAAAGTTTTAGGGTGTTGTTAATATTTCTGAAATGACTCAGGCTAACTTGTTGAGTAATTTATGTTTATTTACTTTGAATTATTCTCAAATTCCTGCAGGCACGCGCCATGCATTATGAATTTATAATAATGTTTGCTAAATTTCTAAATTTATTGATGCATAGCCTCTGTATGAAAAGCTAAATCTGAGAATCTTTAGCACTTTCCTAGATAACTGATCCTGTGTTTCTGCTTATCTTTTTTCTTTATCCCTATATTTTTCAGAAGAACTTTATATCATGACACCCCGGGTATGAGCCGGGGTGGCGCAGCAGGTAGAATGCTGTACTGCAGGTCACTGAAGCTGACTGCTAGATCTGCAGGTCAGCAGTTCAAATCTCGTCACCGGCTCAAGGTTGACTCAGCCTTCCATCCTTCCAAGGTGGGTAAAATGAGGACACGGATTGTGGGGGCAATATGCTGGCTCTGTTAAAAAGTGCTGTCGCTAATATGTTGTAGGCCGCCCTGAGTCTAAGGAGAAGGGTGGCATAAAAATCGAATAAATAAAATAAATAAATAAATAAATAAATAAAATGACACAATTATTAATTTGATGAGCTTCATTACCAGATTTTTAATAGTGGTAGCATTTAGATTTATATACTATTTCACAGTGCTTTATAGTCCTCTTTAAGTGGTTTACTGAGTCAGCATGTTGTCCCCAACCATCTGGGTCTTCATTTTACCAAAAACTGAAGGATGGAAGGCTGAGTCAAACCTGAGCCAGTGAGCCTCGAGCTGCCCAACTTCTGGCAGACCACAGTCAGTAGAATTAGCTTGCAATACTGCATTCTAATTATTGCACCATCTCTTTTAGCTGGTATTCTCCATGTAGTGGAAATACAACTTGGCATTTGGTTGGAAAGATTTGGAATTTTGACAGTTGTGTCTCCATCATATTCTGTATGGTTGGAGAAGGCTTTTCTAGGAGAGGAACAAGTATATTTCTCTTTAAAATCTTTGTTTACATATGGAACCTAATGTACATAATAAAGTGATGCTCCTTCCTTCTTCTCTTCCAGGTAATATTATGAACTGTAATGTTTGTTTCTAAAATAAGATTTTTTGAGGGAAAGAATTTATGGACAATTTCTGTTTTTATAAGTAATGTCAATTCAGTTTCTTTTAGATAAATATGTGTACTTAGCATTTAGTACAAAAAGTCTTTGGAGTGGACAGAGAACTGGAAAACTACACTATCTTTATAGACCTGACCTTTTTTGGAGGATAAGCTATGCTTCTCCCTTTAGAGTGTTACACACAAACAACCAATACTATAAATGGACAAGAGTCAAGACAGAGTGGCAGAGGTACCTCTACTGCCATTACTATTTAGGTTACAGAATTTCTGAATTTAGTACTTCTAAGGAATTGGCCAAAAACAATCGCATGTCACGATTGAAGAACACTTTAGTATCTGTCTCTAAGGCTGTGTCTGGAACTCATAGTGAACTAGTTTCACGGCTAGCTCGTTTAAAACCTCAAACTGCTATACTGAAAAAATTGGTTGAAGCTGATGGGAAGGAGAATAGCTTTTTTTTCAGTTCAGAAAAATACAGAGAAGTCCCAAGTGAAATCTATCAGGAAGATTATGATGATAACCTACATGAGAAAAAGACTGTGTCTGCAGATGGAATTTTAGCATCGGTCAACACCAGTCAAAGTTCTTTGAAAGATCCCTCAGATATCAAAAATAGTCTTTTTCATGTTAGCAAATTTGCAACAAATTTTGGGGAAACATACAACTTTGTAGCCCATCACATCAACTGGTATTTTAGCACTATTGGAATGGATCAAGAGAAGAAAGGGAGTGTTCTTCCCCCTAACCCACCCAAACAAGGTAAAGAAACATTTAATTCCTCAGAAGATGACATTTTAAGTGATGAAAACAGGATGAGTGCAGTATCTGCCTTAGTACCTGCCTCACAGTCACCAAATGCTGAAAAAATCCCTTCTTCAACTTTCAGTAAAAAAGGTATTTCAAGTTTTCTTTCTTATCCTAGTAACAGTGTACAGGCCTTTGTGGATAGTTACATTGGAGGCCTGGTACCTAAGTTACGATCTGATACAAAATCTGCTGTGCAGGAAAAAACTAAAGAACAGGAACAAGAGGGCATGTTGAAAGATGACAAGGAGGCTAAACGTGCAGAAGACAAGGAAAAGAGGCTAAATCTTCAAAGAGAAAAGGTACATGTCTTTCTTGTAGATAAGAATTTATAAGGCACAAAAAAGTTTTATCAACAGCAGTAAATTGAAATCTCCCTCATTATTGTTATTTCAGAGGAAACTCTCAGTGCATAACTGGGGTAAGCAGCGAAGGTTGTTCCCTGTTCTATCAATTTCAGCCAGCATGGTAGATAGCAAGATAACATTTAGAGGACAGGAGGCTACTTATTCTTGGTATGCTGAGAACCATGCACCCTCGCTCAGAATTATATGAAAATATTCATGGTGAAATATATTTTGGCATGAATGTTTACAGTGGTATCTTAAATGAGGTAATTTTGTATTAAATAAAATATATGGGCAATCATCTTACTTTACAAAAGGTGCTACCCATGTGTATATAAACAGTTCATTGTTGCACATTACTGTATTGGGAACAGAAGAGGATCCATTGTAAATAAATTTATAAAACCAGTTTTACCTGCTTATTTCAAGGCAGCCATTAGTAATCATAAATAATTCACTGTTTTGGACTTGGGTAATTCTGTGTTACAGAACTGTTGTAGACTTACTAGAATTATTATGCAATATGAATATACATTCACATCCAAGAGGTCAGATGCACGTATAAAAATACATGTATTGAACACTTTAAGGTTTTATTGAACAATGTGCTACTGAAGACCTAATTTGTAAAAAAAAAAAAAAGAGCTAAACTTATGTTTCCTTTATGATTTGATTTGATTTGATTTTGATTTTATTGGATTTGTATGCCGCCTCTCTCCTTAGACTATGGGCGGCTAACAACAGTAGTAAAACAGCATATGACAATCCAATATTAAAACAGTTTAAAAACCTTATTGTAAAACCAAACATACATACAGACATACCATGCATAAAATTGTAAAGGCCTAGGGGGAAAGAGTATCTCAGTTCCCCCATGCCTGACGGTAGAGGTCGGTTTTAAGAAGCTTACGAAAGGCAAGGAGGGTGGGAGCAATTCTAATCTCTGGGGGGAGTTGGTTCCAGAGGGCTGGGGCCGCCACAGAGAAGGCTCTTCCCCTGGGTCCCGCCAAGCGACATTGTTTAGTTGACGGGACCCGGAGAAGACCCACTCTGTGGGACCTAACTGGTCGCTGGGACTCATGCAGCAGAAGGCGGTCCCTGAGATAGTCTGGTCCAGTGCCATGAAGGGCTTTATAGGTCATAACTAACACTTTGAATTGTGACCGGAAACCGAGCGGCAACCAATGTAGACTGTGGAGTGTTGGTGTAACATGGGCATATTTGGGAAAGCCCATGATTGCTCTCGCAGCTGCATTCTGCACGACCTGAAGTTTCCGAACACTTTTCAAAGGTAGCCCCATGTAGAGAGCATTACAGTAGTTGAACCTCGAGGTGATGAGGGCATCAGTGACTGTGAGCAGTGACTCTCTGTCCAAATAGGGCCGCAACTGGTGCACCAGGCCAATCTGGGCAAACGCCCCCCTCGCCACAGCCGAAAGATGTTTCTCTAATGTGTGGCTGTGGATTGAGGAGGACGCCCAGGTTGCGGACCCTCTCTGAGGTCAGTAATTCCCCCCCCCCAGGGTGATGGACGGATGGATGGAATTGTCCTTGGGAGGCAAAACCCACAGCCACTCCGTCTTATCAGGGTTGAGTTTGAGTCTGTTGACACCCATCCAGGCCCCAACAGCCTCCAGACACCGGCACATCACTTCCACTGCTTCGTTGACTGGAAATGGGGTGGAGATGTAAAGCTGGGTATCATCAGCGTACTGATGATACCTCACCCCATGCCCTTGGATGATCTCACCCAGCAGTTTCATGTAGATATTAAATAGCAGGGGGAGAGACCTCGGGGTCGACCTCTGACCCCCCACTAACACTGACTGCGACCGACTGGAGAGGTAGGAGGAGAACCACTGAAAAACAGTGCCTCCCACTCCCAACCCCTTCAGCCAGCGCAGAAGGATACCATGGTCGATGGTATCGAAAGCCGCTGAGAGGTCAAGGAGCACCAGGACAGAGGAAAAAACCCTGTCCCGGGCCCGCCAGAGATCATCCATCAACGCGACCAAAGCAGTTTCCGTGCTGTAACCAGGCCTGAAACCCGACTGTTGAGGACCTAGATAATTGGCTTCTTCCAAGGACCGCTGGAGCTGGAGCGCCACCACCTTTTCAACATCCTTCCCCATAAAGGGAAGGTTGGAGACTGGACAATAGTTATTAAGTACGGCTGTTGCTAAAAATGATGCCTATATTTTTGTCAATTCTCCCAAAGTTATAGCAAAACTGTAAAGGTTATTAGTGGCCAGAAATATGATTATTAAATCATCTTTCCTAAACATTTTTTTTGTGGACCTAAGAAGAAAAAAAATTGGTAAAAAATTGTCTGACAAAACTAACGATTGTGTTACCAGTCAGTTTCCAGTTGCCAGAAAAGAAATTAGGAGTACAAAATCTTCTCTCTGTTGTGAACTACAGTTCATATCACTTAGTGTGATTAGTAATGGGAATGCCAAAAGTTGTATTCAATGGTATCAGCACTGTTGTAAATGATTGGCTGTTTAAATATTTCATTTTATATAACTGCCAATCTTGTGAAAATGATTCTGGTAGGTAATAACAATTAAAACTAGCAATAACATAACATAAATATGTAACTAGCAGCTGAAATAAATCAACAGACAATAAACACATTCGCTTCACAGGCAAACAACTTTTCTTGAAAGATAAAGTTACAAAAATAATTTGGTTTAAATTGATGTATTTCATTAACAATCTTAATATATTTATAACCCTGGGAGATGAAGTGCCAGAAGAGATGTCTAGGGTGACGCTGGAGAATAAGTGAATCTGAATCTGACCGAACACTGTTAAGAGCCTTTATTAGGGCTTATCTAGTGGCGATATGGGCGGCAAAATGTTTGCATTTTTCCGCACTTATTATGTCTGTGGATTCGCACAAAGCCACCCTTTTTAGGGTGACTTGTTCCCTTCTCAATGTGGAGTGAATGGAGGAACCCTTGCAAGGTGGAGCTGAGGAATTTGTTCAGTTTCTGGCGGAAAAAGTTGGATGGACTCTGATTGGGCAATTCTGACCAAGATGACAGGGGACTGTCTTAGTCCTATTGTGTGGGATGAGTTTGATCCTGCAACTCCTGAGGAAGTGGACAAGGCTATGGAAGCGATGAGTTCCCCCACTTGTTTATTGGATCTGTATCTTGGTCAGCAGGGAGGTGACACGAGGCTAGTTCCAGGCTCTGGTCAATGCCTCCTTGAGTGAGGGTTTTTCCCCACAACTGTTAAAGAAAGCGGTGGTGAGACCCCTCCTAAAAACGCTTTCCCTGGATCCAGCTGAGTTAAATAACTTTTATCCAGTCTCCAACTTACCCTTTGTGGGAAAGGTTGTTGAGAAAGTGGTGGCACTCCAGCTCCTACGGTCATTGGATGAAACATTATCTAGATGCATTTCAATCAGGTTTCAGGCCCAGCTACAGCACAGAAACTGCTTTGATCACACTGATGGATGACCTCTGGCAAGCCCAGGATGGAGATTAGTCCTCTATCTTGGTGCTTCTTGACCTCATAGCGGCTTTCGATACCATTGAACAGAGGCGTTGGGAGTGGGAGGCACTCTATTGTGGTGGTTCTCCTATCGCAGTCGGTGTTGATAGGACAGAGGTCGACCCCTAGTCCCTGCTTTTGTGGGGTGCCGCAGGGTTCAATCCTCTCCCCTCTCCTATTTAACATCTACATGAAACCACTGGGTGAGATCATCTGATGGCATGAGGTGAGGTACCAGCAATATGCTGATGCTGTACATCTCCACACCTTGTAAGTTCAGTGAAGCAGTAGATGTGATGTGCTGGCTGAATAAACTTAACCCCGACAAGACTGAGTGGCTGTGGGTACTGCCTCCAAAGGACTTTACCAACTGTCCGTCCTTGGTTCTGGTAGAGGAAAAAATACTTCCCTCAGAACAGTGTCCTAGATTCTCAGCTGAGATTACATCAACATCTTTCAGCTCTAGCTAGGGGGACCTTTGCCCAGGTTCACCTGATCCACCAGTTGCAATCCTACTTGCATCAGGAGGCTCTTCGCACTGTCACTCATGCCATTATCACCTCACAGTTAGATTATTGCAACACACACTACACACCCCTGAAAAGCATTCATAGACTGCAACTGGTCCAGAATGCAGCCACACGAGCTGTGGGTGCACCTAGGTACACCCATATCACACCAATTGTCCCCAAGCTGCACCAGCTCCCAAACATTCTCCGGACGCAATTCAAGGTGTTGGTTATCACCTATAAAGCCCTACATGGCTTAGGGCCAAACTATCTTCAGGACCACCTTCTACCGCACAGCTCAGAGCGACCAATAAGGGTCCACAGAGTTGGCCTTCTCCAGGTCCCATCAGTTAAATAATGTCGGCTGGTGGGGCTGTGGGGAAGGGCCTTCTCTGTGGCAGCTCTGGCACTCTGGAATCAGCGATCTCCTGAAATCTGTACTGCGCCCAACCTACTGGCCTTCCAGAAAGCTGTAAAGACCTGGCTTTTCCGGTAGGCATTGGGCCGTTGATCAAATGAGGTATCATTTAGATCCGGCCATAAGAGATATGCATGGTTTTAATAGGGTTTTTAAATTATCTTTTTAAAATTGTTCTTTTAAATGTTGTTCCTTTTGTTGTAAGCTGCCCAGAGTCATTAGGGAATTGGACGGCGTATAAATTAAACAAAGAAATCAACAAACAAATAAAATATTTATTTTTAAGCAATGAAACCAGTCTAAGAGGTGAAAGCAGTAAATATTATATATTCACATATTTAATAAGGAGCAAACCATTATTAAACTCAATAGAACCTACATTTCTGAATCCATAATCCATTTATTATTATGAAAGGTTTATGAATTAGAATTTATATCAAGATGCACACAGTTACTGTTTTACTGATAACATATTTAAATATATGCTACATATTTGGAGAAGAGAATAAATTATGTGCCCATACCTTTTTCAAATAGATCAATGCCCTTAGTTATTTTGCAAACATTTCCTTGATATTTATACAGGTTTTCTTTATTATTTTCAGATTATTGCAAAGGTTAGTGTAGATAATAGAACTCGGGCTTTAACTCAAGCATTGCGAAGATCATCTACTAGAAGAGTCTGCATCAACAGAGTTGAAGAACTGACATACCATCTGTTGGAATTTCCAGATAGTAGAGGCATCGCCATTAAGGTAATATTTGACTTTAAGAGGGCGTGATGGCCCAGCGGTTAAAGATGCTGGGCTTGACAGCTGGAAAGTTGACAGCCCAGAATACAGCACAGTGTTACTTGCCCAGCTCCTAGCAGTTCAAAAGCAGGCAAATGTGAGTAGATAAATAGGTGCCACTTTGGTAGGAGGGTAGCAGCATTCTGTGTGCCTTGGCATACAGTAATGCTGACTACATGATCATGTAATTGTCTTCTGACAATGCTAAGAAACAGATGTCAGACACATCTGGATAGGGAAACTATCTTTACTTTATCTGATTTTAGGGACTGGTTCCTAATTGTGACAAAGAGGAAAAAGACTATTTGTTCTAGAAGTCAAAGTGAATGGAATATTTTATCCAGTAGCTTTTAGTTATAATGCTAAATTTGCGTACTACTTATACCTGAATAGGAATCAAGGATTTGAATATTTTGTATAATGGTGGGCAACCTATGAACTTTCAGTTGATTTATCTGGCCTGCTAGCAGTTAGTCTGTTCATTATTTAGTAATCTAAAAGGTGAGGAAAAAGAGAAAAGAATCAGAGTTAATAGTGTGGCTTTAATAACTTTTCATTTTAATGGCCTACCCTTTGCCAACCTGCAATTGTCTCCACTCCAGGTAAATTGATTTTAAAAAATAAAGTTCTTGACAAATTTTTGACCTCATATCTAGGTTTTTAAATTTTTTTTAAAAGATATAGGATTGTAGTATAAAGTGTTCTGAAGATAACTGGATTCATTTCTTTGTGATTATATCATGTTTCCCCCAAAATAAGACCTTGTGTTGTATTTTTTTTGAACCCTGAAATAAGCACTTGGCCTTATTGCCAGGCACTCAAAAGCCTAATTGGACTTATTATCTGGGAATGTTTCATTTAGGGGGAAACAGGGTCGAAACTGACTAACTTTATTTATTTATGATTTGATTTGATTTGATTTGTATGCCGCCCCAAAGATTTCAGCAATTGTCAATAGTGTATTTGTTCAGAAGCAATCTTGGCTATTTCACCAGTATTTATTTTCTCACAAATTATTCAACAGTTGAGTCAAGTGTTAAATTTCCAAAGTTTTCCTTACTTTCATTTTAATCTTAAGGAACTTGTATATATAATAGTTTCAGGTGTGTCAGCAAAAGTTTCAGGATTATCAGCAAAAAATTTTTTTTAACAGGAAAATATCATTCCATGCTTGCTGAAACTTAGACAGACAAAAGATGAAGCGCTACAGGCTGCTGTGAGAGAGGCCTTGGCTGTGATTGGCTATACAGACCCAGTAAAAGGGTGGGGCATTCGAATTCTTTCCATTGATGGTGGAGGAACAAGGTATTTATTTAATTCAGATGCTGTCATATAAACATTTTTCTCTTAACTCGATAGCAAAACAAATTCCCACAAACAATTTATGGCTTGAAAGGGATTATGACTAGAAAGAAGTTGAGGTTTTGGTGATTTATTCTTAAGGCTCCAATCCTCCCCCACAGGGAGGCGGAACTTATTAGGAGGTTCTGCCCCAGATGCCTGATGGATCCAGAGGGTTTTCAGAGGGGGCTTGGGGTTCTGCTTGTGCATAGTTCGGCAGAATCTCTTGCTGCAGTCTGGAATATGGCTGCGATGGAGGCTCTAGACTGAATTGCGCCTTTGCGGCCTCTCTGTGGCAGTAGACCCTGGATATCTCCTTGGTTCACTGAGGAATTCCGGGGGATTAAACGCCAGAAGAGATGTGTAGAGAAGCCAGGAACACTTGTAAAAGTTCATATGGAGATTTACAAAGAGGCGTTCAGGGCGACAAGATGCGCATATAATGTCACCCTAATTGCATCTGCGGAATCCCGCCCAGCCACCCTGTTTAGGGTGACTCACTCCCTCCTTAATCTGGGGGGGGGGGTTGATGAACCCTTGCAGGGTAGTGCTCAGGACTTTAACAAGTTTTTGCAGATAAAATCACTCAGATCCGGACAGACCTTGACTCCAATTGGAAGGCAGTGTTGGGTGACAACGAGTCAGTTGAGATGACAGAGGCCTGTACTAGTCCATCTGTTTGGGAGGAGTTTGATCTGGTGACACCTGATGAAGTGGACAAGGCCATTGGAGCTGTGAGTTCCGCCACCTGCTTATTGAACCTGTGTCCGTCCTGGCTCATCTCGGCCAGCAGAGAAGTGACACAGAGCTAGGTCCAGGAGATTACCAACACTTTGTTGAGGGAGTGGTCCTTTCCGGCTCCCTTCAATGAGGCGCTTCTGTGCCCCCTCCTCAAGAAACCTTCCCTGGATCCAGCTGTATTCAACAACTATTGTCCTGTCTCCAATCTTCCCTTTATGGGGAAGGTTGTTGAGAAAGTGGTGTCACTCCACTCCAGCGGTCCTTGGAAGAAGCCGATTATCTAGGCTCTCAGCAGTCAGGATTCAGACCCGGCTACAGCATGCAAACTGCTTTGGTCATGCTAATGGATGATCTCTGGCGGGCCCTGCATGATATCCAGGTAACATTATCAATGTTAGCAGACCACGGTTTTTCCATCAACGAGGACAAGTCACCTTGTTTCTACTTCTTCCATTGTTCATCTGGGGGCCATTATCGACTCCCTAGAGTGTAGGTGTTTCTTTCCCAGGAGTACCAGGCCAGTATTACGGATCTAAATTCCTCCATTCTGCGTCAGCGCAGGGTTCCACTACGCCTGCTTTCTACGCTTCTGGGAAAATTCATTTCGGCCATCAATATTGTTCCTTGGGCACGCCTACACTCTAGGGACTTGCAATGGTTTATTTATTTATTTATTATTTAGATTTGTATGCCGCCCCTCTCCGCAGACTCTTCTTCCCTTCCAAAAGCAGGGTCGGGATTCTTCTCCCTTAAGGGTTTCTCTACCCCAAAAGGTCCACAACTCTCTTCTATGGTGGTCTCCAGAGAACTTGAGCCTGGGCTCCTGCTTCTTCGAGCCATCCCGTCTGGTTCTCGTCACCAATGCCAGCCTTTCGGAATGGGGGTTGCACATTCACTCTTCAGTGGCCCAGGGACTTTGGTCGGAACAGGTGTCATCTCTGCCATCAACATCCTGGAGTTACGTGCAGTTTACCTGGCCCTCCAAGAGCTGAGCTGGCTGACAGTGGCTGCTCGAGGAGGTAGCCGGGTTGGCGGTGGAGTTCCCCGGACTTATTGTCTTGGGGGACTTCAACCTGCCGTCACTCAGCAAAGCCTCTGGACTGGCACAGGAGTTCATGGCCACCATGACGGCCATGGACCTGACTCAAGTAGTACAGGGTCCAACTCACGAGGGAGGGGACGCACCTGACATGGTATTCCTCTCTGAGCAATTGAGTAATGGTCTGAGACTAAGGGGCTTAGAAGCATTGCCTTTGTCATGGTTAGACCATTTCCTATTATGGCTTGACTTCCTGGCTCCAATTCTTCCCCGCAGAGAGGCGGAACCGATTAAGTCGTTCCGCCCCAGACGCCTGATGGACCCAGAGGGCTTTCAGACGGCGGTTGGGGTTATTCCAGATGCACTCATCCACAGTTCGGCGGAGTCTCTTGCGGAGGCCTGGAACAAGGCTGCAGCAGAGGCTCTTGATCGGATTGTGCCTTTGCGACCTCTCCGTGGCGCTAGACCCCGTAGAGCTCCATGGTTCAACGAGGAGCTCCGGGAGTTGAAACCCGCGATGGAGGAAGAGTAAGTCTGAATCCGATCGAACACTTGTAAGAGCTTTTATTAAGATTTACAAAGTGGCGCTCAAGGCGGCAAGATGCGCGTATCATGCTGCCTTGATTACATCAGCAGAATCCTGCCCGGCCGCTCTGTTTAGGGTGACCCGCTCCCTTCTTAATCATGGGGGAGTTGGGGAGCCCTTACAGAGTAGTGCCGAGGATTTTAACACGTTTTTCACTGATAAAATCGCTCGGATCCGGGCGGATCTCGACTCTAATTGTAAAACAGAGTCGACTGACTACAGGTCAGTTGAGGTGACTGGGGCCCGTACTTGTCCACCTGTCTGGGAAGAGTTTGATCTGGTGACACCTGATGAAGTGGACAAGGCCATTGGAGCTGTGAGTTCCGCCACCTGCTTACTGGATCCGTGTCCCTCCTGGCTGGTTTCGGCCAGCAGGGAGGTGACACGGAGCTGGGTCCAGGAGATTGTCAATGCTTCCATGGGGAGGGGGACTTTTCCAACAACCTATAAAGAGGTGCTTGTGCGCCCCCACCTCAAGAAGCTTTCCCTGGACCCAGCCGTACTTAATAACTATCGTCCAGTCTCCAACCTTCCCTTTATGGGGAAGGTTGTTGAGAAGGTGGTGGCGCTCCAGCTCCAGCGGTCCTTGGAAGAAGCCGATTATCTAGGTCCCCAGCAGTTAGGCCCGGTTACAGCACGGAAACTGCTTTGGTCGCGTTGATGGATGATCTCTGGCGGGCCCGGGACAGGGGTTTATCCTCTGTCCTGGTGCTTCTTGACCTCTCAGCAGCTTTCGATACCATCGACCATGGTATTCTTCTGCACCGGCTGGAGGGGTTGGGAGTGGGAGACACTGTTCTTCAGTGTTTCTCCTCCTACCTCTCCGGTCGGTCGCAGTCGGTGTTAGTGGGGGGTCAGAGGTCGATCCCGAGGTCTCTCCCTTGTGGGTCACTGCTTTTTTACTATTTTGGATATTGTTTTTTATAATTTTTCACTTAGATTAAATTTGTAGGGCAAAAGTTGAAAGTTATCTCACCCAGTTTCACTGCTCTGTCCATTCACCACTCCAGCACAAAATCTTAGTGTCCCAGTTGTCCCAGCATGTGACAGACCAAAATAGTCATTGTCCTTGCTGCTGTTTGGGAGAGCTTTCTTTGGCTCAGTGAGGAAATTGTGGTTTCCTCATGACCGATAAAGTGCTTCTCCTTTATTCATCACCCCTCTAAGGCGGCTTGACCCCATAAGGTCTTCTGACAAGCAGTGGCCAGTTGCATTTCACAGAGCCCAGCAGAACTCCACTATTTTCCAGCTGTTCCTGCTGCAAGCAGAACCGGGAGTCTTAATTATTTTAATTCTTGATTTAGACTTTAATTGCATTGGTTTTGCTATTATATTTTATATATTTAATTGTAATGATGATGTTTGTTTATTGTGTTTGGGAAATATTTTTTTTATTTTTTTCTCTCCAATCACATTACAGTAAAAATTATAACAACAACATCCACTTGCTTTACAATAAATCAATTTCAGGAAGTTATGTTATACAAGCCAAATACTACCACCTTCACTTTTGACATCTGGATAAAAAATAGCTGCCCTGTTTTTTTAATGCTATACAAATATACTATTAGCTGAAATCACATTTAAGCTGTTCCAAATTTTAATTTCTCCCATTAAGTTGGCTAAAATGTTTCAACTTTCTCCTAACCACTTCTATATCAATTTTCATGTACAGTAATCCCTCACCTATCGCGGGAGTTACGTTCCAGACCTTGCCGCGACAGGTGAAATCCACGATGGGGAATTTATCCTCCTTCCCACCAGCTCCGGATGCCTGGAGGCGAGCAACGGCCGGCTAACCTTCCCCCCCCCACTACTACTTACTCTGTTCTTTGCAGCAGTTCGGCCAAATGTTGTGTTTTTTGCCTTGTCCCGGCTGTAAAGTCCCTGGTGAGCTGCCCTGGCTGTTTCTTTTTTTCTCTCTCTCTCTTCCGCCCTCGAGCACTTCCTCTTCCGCCCTCGAGCCCAGTCTGGAAATCCCCGCCGCGTCGCGTTCCTTTCTTTTTTTTCCTTTCGGCACTGGCGAGGGGGATTGAACGAGGGGACGGGCCTCCGCCGGAGCTCAGTCCCCGCCCCGCTCATCATTTGGGTGTCCCGCTGGGGGATTCTAGCGCGTTTGTGTGGTAAAATCATTCAAATGAAGCTGACTTCAAAACCCGCGATGAAGTGAAGCCGCGGCAGGTGAAGCGCGATAGAGCGAGGGACTACTGTATAATCAATACCCTTTACAGATAATTAGCGCTTATTAAAAAAAATACCCCTAAAAAACCCATTTGAAAACATCTTGCGGTAGTATAATCAAAGGGGGAAAAACAAAACAAATAGTATCTCCATCATTATTCATTAAAAAAATCCCCCAATCATGGAAGGATAGCCTAATTACTTTAATACCTAAAGACCTAAATCAAAGACACTTGATAAAACAATATAAACCAATAGCATTATTGAACTCTGATTATAAAATTTTTGCAACGATTCTACCAGAAAGATTCAAAACAATTATAAATGAAATAATACATCCAGACCAAAATGGTTTTCTACCAAATAGAAATATTAAAGATATTTTAAGAAATATAATAAACATACTAGAGTATTATGAGATAAATCCTGGGAAAAACATGGCTTTGATATTTTTGGATGCAGAAAAAGCATTTGATAATTTAAATTGGATTTTTTAAATAAATCAATTAATAAAGATGAAATTTAAAGAAAAAATTATAAGGGCTATCCAGACAATATATACTCAACAACCAGCTAAAGTGATTATTAATTGTGAATTAACAGAAAAAAGGAAGTACACTCTGCTAGAGACAAATTCCCTGAAGATGGGCTCCAGCACGAGTCCGAATACTCAGAAGACTAAACCTCTGTTCCTGCTGACCAACCCAGATTGGATCAAAATTAAATGTTCATAGACAAATTGCACAGAATAAGGGAAAATGCATAAAATCCAAAGTAATACATGTTTGTCTTCAATATTGATCAAAACGTGTTTAATATTCTCCTTTTATCTATTCCCTGTTTATTAAATGTAGCCTGGTGCATAGCTCTAGAAAATTTTGCTTAATAAAAATGTAACCTTGTGGAATTTTTGCTTCATAATAAAGGTTTTAATTAATAAATTGTAAATCTGTGAAGCCTACATTTGTTAAACTAAGCTTTAGTAGGACTTACTTTTAAGAAAAAATATACAGTTTTGCAATGTTAGTTTCTTAGTCACTGATCTTGGACATAAACCACACTAACCTATTTGAATTTGCTTAGTTTTTGAAAGCCACAGTTGTGGATTATAAATCATATTAGTATCAAAGCTCTCCCAATCTGCACACACTCTATAGGAGTGAACTTCAACACCCAGAATTTCCTAATTAGGAGAGCCACTACTGAATTCAGCTGGTAGGTGAAATTTCCTGCCCTTGGAAGATGCCTGCGTTAGAGAAAGGCTGGGTTAACACATTATATAACCCAATTATTCAATCAACCATTCTTAACCAGGGCAAAGTACTTTGTGCAAATTGACACCATGTTATGCCAATAGACAGATGTCCAAGTTTATTTATTTATTTATTTATTTATTGGATTTGTATGCCGCCCCTCTCCGGAGACTCGGGGCGGCTAACAGTGACAATAAAACAGTATACAATAGTAATTTGGTATTAGAAATGATTAAAAATCCATTAATATAAAAACCAAACATACAAATTTGTAGATACATTAGTTGCTTCATCAATAGATTATTCATCATTGTCCTCCTATCCCATCCCATCATACATCCCCAAGCCTGTTCCAGTGAATTCCTAAACTGTCTTTTGGGATGGAGTCCATAGGACATATTGTGCAACAATACAGCAGAATATTACTGGTATAACCCTACATAATAGATTGTAAAGTTCCCCCTAATAGCTACTGTGTTTAATGCTTTTTGCTTATCAAATAATAACTTGCATAACAGCCCATTTCTCATGTTCTTTAGGGGCTTAGTGGCACTTCAGGCTCTTCATAAATTAGAAGAACTCACTGGAAAGCCCATTCATCAACTTTTTGACTACATTTGTGGAGTGAGTACAGGTAATTTTTCGCGAAATACTGTAATTATGGAAAAAGTCAATTATTTCTTTTGGAAATATTTATGTATTGAAAATTAAAGATGGTTTAATTTTATTTTTAGATTTGCATTTCTAATTTATAGGAAACCAAACAGAAAAACAGAAAAGTGGTAGTTTAATATGAGAAGAAAGGGTATCAAAGCAATCCCTTAGGAAAATATACATCAAATCGGTTGATGACCTGGAAACAGCAGAATATATTCATCTGGAACTCCACTGTGTCTTACCATATTTTTCAGACTATAAGATGCACTGGACTATACGATGCACCTAAATTTACAGGAGGAAAACAAGAAAAAAATAGTTTTTGGCCACGTTCTCACCCTCTCCAGCCTCTAGAAATACTCTGAATGTCCTGTGTTTGCGAAAAATGAGCCCGTTTTTGGACTTCGATTTTGGGCTCTCTGTGTCACATTTTTGCCCTCCTAGGTCCCCAGAAACACCCTTAAGTGCTCCTTGTGACCCGTTTTCTGCAAAAATGAACCCATTTTTGGCCTGCAGAGTGCTTCTGGGGGCCTGGGATAATGAAAACACAGTGCATGGAGGCTTGGGAGCCCCAAAATGGGCTCTTTTGGCAAAAACAAAACATGCAGAGCACTGGGGGGTGGGGAGGTTGAAAACAGACACATGGAGGGTTTGAGAGACCAAAAATGCCTGCATTCAATCTATAAGATGCGCCTAAATTTTCCCTACTTTTGGGGGAAGGGTACATCTTATACTCCAAAAATATGGTAACATTGTAGGTGATCCTTGTATAAAACACGAGCAGCTAATTTCTCACACCTGACAAAGTTCTGCTCCAAATTATATGCAAGAAGGCAGGATTAAGTGTTTGTCTACAGATATTATATTTCTGTCCTATTTTGTTGTTCAAGACAGCAAAATAGATTAGCTGATTGATTTAATATACTTTGTAGTAATAATGTATCACAGATAGTGCAGAATAGAGCTGGTATGTGCTGTTTCAGGTTTCACACTATGGCCTTAAAACACTAGGTGGAACTATACATGAACTTCAATTATCATTTGTTGGTTTTTCACAAAGATGCCTTCAGTGAGATCTGCAAATCTTCACAACAGATAATATTTATTCAGTTTCTATAGCCACCCCTCTCAATCAATGACTAGTTGACTTACAATTTAAAAAATATTGAAACAGTAGAAACATTTTAAGGATTAAAAATGCATGTCAACACCATTGACAAAGTCTAATGTTATTATAAGGACCCAGATTGTTTGGGGGCAATATGCTTACTCTCTGCAAACTGCTTAGAGAGGGCTGTAAACAGTGATGGGCTCCTACGAACGGTCAGGAACACAGTCCTGTAACAGCAAAATTTGGTGTTCCACCCCAGAGCACCCAATTTGCACTGAAAGATGTTGAAACAAAATGCATAAGCCACGCCCACAGTATGGTAGTAAAAATTTTGGTAACCCATCACTGGCTGTAAATCACTGTGAAGCGGTATATAAGTCTAAATGCTATTGCTATTCACAAATTGCTATACAGTGATCCCCCGCTCGTTGCGAGGGTTCCGTTCCAGGAACCCCCGCAACGAGCGGGTTTTCGCGAAGTAGCGCTGCGGAAGTACAAACACCATCTGCGCATGTGCAGATGGTGTTTTTACTTCCGCAGCGCTAGCGAGGAGCCAAAGATTGAGGACTCAGCTCGGAAGCTGCACGGGTGTTTTAAAAGGTCTCCGCCGGCATGGGGGGCTTCTTAGCACCCCCCCAAACCCGAGTTGGGGGTTCGGGAGGTGGTAGGAAGCCCCCCATGCCGGCGGAGACCTTTTAAAACACCCGTGCAGCTTCCGAGCTGAGTCCTCAAGCCAAGCGCAGAAGTTAGCCTTGAATCCCTTTGAATCCCGCCGCTTCTGCTGGATACGGGCGATGGGGGGGCGAGCTGCCACAGCCCCTGGCTTCCGCGCCGCTCGTCCCACCCACCGCCCGTATCCAGCAGAAGCTGCTGGATTCAAAGTGCTGCTGGGAGCCGCAGGCGAAAGGAGCTCGGGCATCGGAGCGTGGCGCCAGGCATTGTTCTCCGGACCCCGCCCGCTCAGCCCCGCGGCGGCCCTTTCCCTCTCCAGGCTGCGGGCGGGGTCCGGAGAACAATGCCCGAGCTCCTTTCGCCTGCGGCTCCCAGCCCACCGCCTGTCTCCTGCTGCCCGGTTTAGCCAGGACACGAGCGCCGAAATGACTTGGAGGAATGTGAAGCTGAAACCGGCCGGTTTCAGCTTCACATTCCTCCAAGTCATTTCGCCGCTCGTGTCCTGGCTAAACCGGGCAGCAGGAGACAGGCTTTGAGTTTTGGCTGCGGGGGGAGAAGTAGGACTTTCCTAACTCCCTCGCCCCGCAGCCAAAACTCAAAGTCTGTCTCCTGCTGCCCGGTTTAGCCAGGACATGAGCGGCGAAATGACTTGGAGGAATGTGAAGGCTCAGCGGATCAAGGCCGGCTCCTCTCGGCCCAAGCGGCTGCCTTGATCCGCTGAGCCTGGCTGGCCCAGAAGATCGTAGCACGCGTTGGCTGCACCGGCGGCGACATTGCTGCCGGCTTGGCTTCGCTCGCCGCTGCAGCCAACGCGCGCTACGATCTTCCGGGCGAGCCAGGCTCAGTGACGGAAGGCAGCCGCTTGGGCCGAGAGGAGCCGGCCTTGATCCGCTGAGCCTGGCTGGCCCGGAAGATCGTAGCGCGCATTGGCAGATCAAGGCCGGCTCCTCTCGGCCCAAGCGGCTGCCTTCCGTCACTGAGCCTGGCTCGCCCGGAAGATCGTAGCGCGCGTTGGCTGCACCGGCGGCGACATCGCTCGCCGCTGCAGCCAACGCGCGCTACGATCTTCCGGGCGAGCCAGGCTCAGTGACGGAAGGCAGCCGCTTGGGCCGAGAGGAGCCGGCCTTGATCCGCTGAGCCTGGCTGGCCCGGAAGATCGTAGCGCGCGTTGGCGGATCAAGGCCGGCTCCTCTCGGCCCAAGCGGCTGCCTTCCGTCACTGAGCCTGGCTCGCCCGGAAGATCGTAGCGTGCGTTGGCTGCACCGGCGGCGACATTGCTGCCGGCTTGGCTTCGCTCGCCGCTGCAGCCAACGCGCGCTACGATCTTCCGGGCCAGCCAGGCTCAGTCACGGAAGGCAGCTGCTTGGCCCGGGATGCTGGGCCGAAAGGAGCCGGGCTTGAAGATCGCAGCGCGCGTTGGCTGCGGTGGCGAGGGCTTGCAATGGAGGGTGGAGGAAGCGGCCATGGGAGGGCGAGCTGCCTCAGGGAGGAGGATCGGGCGGGACCAGGTGGGGGCTGGAATTTCTCCGCCAGGGCGAAGGGCGGGCGAGCGGCGAAGGGCGGGCGAGCGGGTGCTGGGGAGGGCTTCTCGCCCTCCCGCCAGCAAGAGGGGGGAGCGAACGGCGTGGGCAGGCGAAGGGCGGGCGAGCGGCAGCGAGGAGTTTGCGTGGGCGGTGGGGAAACTCCTCGCTGACGCCAGCAAGAGGGGGAAGACCCAGGGAAGCCGCTGCCATCTACGCATGCGTGCCTGGCACGCATGCGTAGATGGTATTTTGACTTCCGGGTTGAAAAATCGCGAATTACCCTGTTCGCAATGGTCGGGGACGCAATAACCGGGGGATCACTGTACTGTATAATGTTATCAAGCGTCATAAACTCTGATCTTTCATATGTCTTGGATTACAACTCTCAAGTACCAGAATATTGCTATAAAGAATAATTAGGATAACTTTGCTGGCTGAGAGTTATATCTAATATTTTTATTCAGAATAGCTACTGCAGTAGAAGCAACAATTATTGCATATTAGTTGGAGCCATGTCAAGCTTGTAGGCAGAATCAGGATTTTTCTGAGCTCTTCCTTTTGAAACTACATTATAGCATAATCCTCATTAATTTCCTATCTTAGACTCATGGGAATCCATGGTAGTATTTTTTTATTTTTTATTTTTTTTAGCAGTGGTAGATGGAAGAATCTGTAAAGGCCACAGAAAGGAGATTCGGGCATGCTTTATGTGGATTGGAATCTTAAGTTGCCAATCTTTGCATAAGATGATAGTCATTTCAATTGTTATTGAAATTTATAAATATTTATTTGCAGGTGCTATATTAGCATTTATGTTGGGATTATTCCATATACCTCTGGATGAATGTGAAGAACTTTACCGGAAATTAGGAACAGATGTCTTTAAGCAAAATGTCATTGTTGGAACAGTTAAAATGGGATGGAACCATGCATTTTATGACAGTGAAATATGGGAGAAAATGCTTAAGTAAGTTAATATGAAATTATTTGCCAATCATATTTCCTTCAGTATAATCCAAAACATAAAACATAACTCTTTCTCTGTTATATTAGAGCTAAAAGAACTAAAAGAAGATAGTTTTTTTTAATCAGATGTGGGCCTCTTTGTTATAACCCAAGCAACTGTATCATATACCTTTGGTGTGGAGGGCTTTTTCTTATGGTTTTCTTCTGTTATCACAAAATCCATTTTATGGTTTAGATTTTTTTTAGTATAAGTTGGCACAATGTAGAAATAATTATGACAGGCAGACACTTAATTAACATAGGAACAAAAGAATGCATTAGTCCTGTTTTTAAGCAGATTTGCTAACTTTACAAGTCTGCGGAGAGGGGCGGCATACAAATCTAAATAATAAATAAATAAAATAAATAAATAAATAAATTGAATTACATCAATACACTAATATGCTGTTACTAAACCTGTGTTCCGCACAGGCTAGAGAGAAAGTGGTCATGAGATCCAATGTTCCCTCTAATTTTTTTTCGGTGTGGGCGGAAAACTATAGTGTCTGAGCGGCAGTCCCTTTGGGACTGGGCAGCATAGAAGTCAAAATGAATGAATGAATGAATGAATGAATGAATGAATGAATGAATGAAGTGTGAGCGCGCCCTATCACGCATGTACGAGTTCTGACATCCATAATTCTATATTTTCAGTAGTATGTTTTCAAATACACAGTAATCATTCAACTTCCCAAACTTCCTAAGATTAGCCTCTTACAACATCCATTGCAAATTATAAATCTTTCCCTCTAGAAATACCAAGATGTATTTGAGAATTTTAAATTTAGTCTGTCAGTCTCAGATCAAAAACATTAATTATCAACATCCAAAATATTCATAAATGTATTTAATTATAAGTCAAAAAAGTCTGGCTTGCCTTTCTCACGTCTGTCTATCACATTGATGATGACCATTCCATCTTTGTCTTTGTCCACTCCATCTTTGCCAAGGTCAATCTATCTCTCCCCCTCTCTTTTCTTTCTCTTTCTCTTTCTCTACCTCCCTCTTGATCTCTTTCCTTTCTTACTCTCCCCCTCTCTTTCTCTCTCCCTCTCTTTCTCTCCCTCTCCCTCTTTCTTTCTTATCTTTCTCTCCCTTTTTCTCTCTCTTTCCTTTCTATCTCTTCCCCTATCTTTCTCTCTCTTCCTCTTTCTTTCTCTCCTCTCTCTTTTTCTCCCTCCCTCTTTCTCTTTCGTTTCTATCTCTTCCCCTCTCTTTTTCTCTCCCTCTCTTTCTCTCTCTCTCTCTTTCTCCCCCTCTCTCTTTCTCTTTCTTTCCTTTCTTTCTCTCCCCATCTCTCCCTATGGCAGAGGCAGAGGGAGAGATGGCAAGGGGCTGGGCCTGGGCGATGGGAGGGCCACAGCAGGCCAGCGGCTGGGCCTAGGTGGTCAAATTCGGTTTCCATGGCGCCCCCCCCCCCCCCCCACGATTATGGACCCGGCAGCAGCATGCAGTAAGGGGGTAGCGGGTGGGACAGCAGCTGGGCCTGGGTGGTGGGAGAGCCGCAGCAGGTTGGTGGCTGGGCCTGGGCGGCAGGCAGGCCGCAGCTAGGCAGCGGCTGGGCCTGGGCAGCAGCCTGGCAAAATAAGGGCTGTGGTGGCCCTGTGGCTGGGCCAGGGAGGTGATAGGGCCGCGGCAGGCCAGTAGCTGGGCCTAGGTGGTGGGCCGGCGACGGGAGAGCCACGGGTGAGTGGTGGCAGTGTGACAGGAGGCTGGCGGCTGGGCCTGGGTGGCGGCCCGGCAAGAGGAGGGCCACAGCGGCCTGGGAGCTGGGCCTGGGCGGCGATAGGGCCACGGCAGGTTGGTGGCTGGTCCTAGGCGATGGGAGGGCCATGGCAGGCCGGCAGCTGGGCCTGGGCAGCAGCCTGGCAGAATGAGGGTTGCGGCGGGCCCAGCGGCTGGGCCAGGGTGGCGGTAGGGCTGTGGCAGGCTGGCGGCTGGGCCTAGGTGGTGAGCTGGCGATGGGAGAGCCGCGGATGGCTGGTGGCTGGGCCTGGGCAGTGGCAGGGCCATGGCAGGCCAACAGCTGGACCTGGGTGGCGGGCAGGCCGCAGCAGACCGGCGGCTGGGCCTGAGCCATGGCAGGGCCACACCAGGCTAGCGGCTGGGCCTGGGCGGCGGTAGGACCACAGCAGGCCGGCGGCAGGGCCTAGGTGGCGGGCCAATGATGGGAGACCTGTGGCAGGCCGACGGCCGGACCTGGGTGGCGGGCAGACTGACAGTTGGGCCTGGGTGGCGGGCAAGCTGGTGGTTGGGCCTGGGCGGCAGAACGGCAGCAGGAGGGCCGTGATGGCCCGCGGCTAGGCCTGGGCGGCAGTAGGGCTATGGCAGGCCAGCAACTGGGCCTGGGTGGCGGGTCAATGGCGGGAGGGTCACGGCGGGGTGGCGGTGGGAGGGCTACGGTGGAGGCAGAGGGTAAGGGGCTTACTTACCTCCGCTGCCGCAGTTAAAGGGGCAGGAAGGAAAGCGGGCCTGCAATTGGCTCTCTTTTTTCCCGTTCCAATTGCCAATTGGTCAGAGCTCTGCACGGGAGTTGCAAACACCTGCCCGGAGCTTTGAAATCTCCTGCGCTATAGCGCATAGCGCAGGTTAGAGGGAACAATGGATTAGACCTCGTGAGCTTCATAGCTTTCTGCCTACAATTCCCAATTATCTTCTGCTAGAATATAATCTAAGAGGCAATGCTTTATACATCATCCTTTGTCCTTTCATCATTTAGTCCACATATAATATCTCCTTGATTTAAACACAGAAAACCTCTATCCAAGGTTAATATTATAGAGATTTAAATCAAATAGTTTTGTTGATTCAACTCTAGCAAACTATATGATTATTCATTTATTAAATTTATTTACTGCCCATGTTGCTATCCAGAGCAGTTTATGCAAATGAATTTGACAGCTCTGCTTTCTGAAGGTGAATTCTTCGTGCTTGTGGGTTGGTTTCCAAATGTTTCATTACTAAGCTAAGTAACATCTTCAACAGAAGATGCCAGTGTTGGTGTTCTTCTGTTTATAAGGGCTTTGTGTGGTTAGTAAGTCTTGTGATGGGTCAAGTGAATGTCCTGCGATTGGTCTTGTGATGAGAGAGGTATGAGTGTGTCATGTGAGAATCTTGTAATGGGTCTTGTGATGGCTCAGGTATGTGTCATCAGTTGGGAGACTTGTGATGGGGAGATTACATCAAGTGAGATCATTGGGAGGTGAAATGCTGGTTGAGGGCCTTTGCAGGGGTTGGTCTTTGGTTAGTTGTGGGGTTGATTTGGATTCTGAAGGACTCGTAGGCTGGTTATAGGTCAATATGTCTGTTGATGAAATTATTTATAGCATGTCAGGCTTCAGTGAACTCACAAGCATGGTGGGTGGTAGTGGGGCTGATGATTTTTGTGTTGCTCCAATTGAACTGGTGCTGTTTGTGCCAGCCAGTGTTTGTGGATTCTGTTTTCCCCCCTTAAATATATGTCTTAACTTCTATTTTTGAAAAGTTAAGATTGTCATTACTTTTAAATTTACTGTTTTTAAATAATCTGTCAAGAAAAGCTGGTAATATGGAAAATACTCTAATGGGTTATTATTTCTATTTAAAAAAGCAAGAATGGTAATATATAGTAATAAGAATACTTTTATTGAACTGATTCTAAATTCCAAAGGCACAAGTTCTTTTTAAAAAAAATCAAAATTCTGGTATTAAAATTAATAGAACTAGAGCAATAGAAATTATCCAATTATCAGTTAGAAAATTTATTTGAAAAGGGAATAAAAGCCAGAATTAAGTGTATACTTATGCAAGACGCAAAATGTCAGGGAGGTAGGGGCGTATCCAATTGGAAATTATATCACCAAGCTGCAACCTCTTCATGGTTAAAAGAATGGGTGTTATTATCAAACAAGAGACTAATTATTGAAGGTTATGATTTACAGTACAGGTGGCATAAATATCTAAGGAGCGATGAAGATAAAATACATAAATATTTTAGTAACCATTACATTATAGGAATTTTAATTAAAAACTGATTGGAAGTTAGGAAAAAAATTCTATGTTCAGATCCCTAAATGGCTTTCACCCTTGGAAGCAGTAATGCATCCCAATTTATTTTGTTTAAATAACACAATTACCTATTAAAAATTACTCAATGAACAAAATGAACTAAAATCAAGGGCAGGATTAGTGGAAGAGGGACTAAGTATTGATTGGTGGCCATATTTTCAACTGCAAAATAAGTATAAAACTGACTTGGCAAAATTTGATTTCCAATTGAAGGATCAAGAAATAGATAAAATCTTAACAGGCCCGGAGGAAAACTCAATTTTGTGATTGTATAACTATATGCTTAAAAATAAATTGGAGGAAGAGAGACAGGGGTGGGCTACTGCCCAGATGAGGGGGAGGAGGCAGTGGGGTAGCGAAAATGAAGCTCTATCCCAGAGCACCCAATTTGCACTGAAAGATGTTGAAAGAAAATGCAGGGTGTCCTGCATAAGCCACGCCCAAGTGTGGTAGTAAAACCTTTGGTAGCCCTTCACTGAAGAGAGGGTAAAGGAAGTTATGGTCGCTTGGGCTCAAAACATAGGTCACTCAATCAACTTGGATGATTGGGAAAACTTATGGAACCACAATCTAAAACTAACAATTTCCTCAGCCTACAAAGAAAGTCTACAAAATTTTCTACCGTTGGCACCTTACCCAAGTAAGATTAGCCAAAATCTACCCAGGGATTTCTCCTAAATGCTGGAAGTGTAAAAGTGAGCTAGGAACTTACTTCCACGTGTGGTGGACATGTGCAGAGGCCAGAATCTATTGGGGAAAAAATTGGACTTGGACAAAAGATATTACACAAATTGATATTGAGCCGAGGTGGCGCAGCAGGTAGAGTGCAGTACTGCAGGCCACTAAAGCTGTCTGTAGATCTGCAGGTCAGCGGTTCAAATCTCATCACCGGCTCAAGGTTGACTCAGCCTTCCATCCTTCCGAGGTGGGTAAAATGAGGACCCGGATTGTGGGGGCAATAGGCTGGCTCTGCTAAAAAGTGCTATTGCTAACAGGTTGTAAGCCGCCCTGAGTCTAAGGAGAAGGGCGGCATAAAAAATGTGAATAAATAAATAAAATAAATATAAAACTAGAACCAGAAATATTTTTATGGTCGACTCAAAAATTTAAAAAGATGATAGATATTTAATTATACATTTGATTACAGCTGCAAGAATTTGTTACGCCCAAAATTGGAAAAAAGATTCCATGCCCACTAATGTACAGCTTAAAAAACAATAATGGAATTGGCAGAAATGAATAGACTACTTATGCGTATAAAAGAAAGAATACTCGGTCTTCTACAAAATTTGAGATAAATGGTACAATTGGTTGTAAAAAAGAACAAGAAGGAAAATAACTACCTTAAACACATCACATTGAGGAGATCTTATGAGAATGAAGACAAAAAGCTTTTTTAGATATGCTAGAATATAGATAGGTAAGGCTAAGTCACTTATTAGATATTCCAAGGTTAGGTAAGATATATTTATCTGATTTAGAATGATTTTTATCTGCTACTAATAATTAAATCTTTATTATAAATTTAACCTATTATTACCACCACTATAAGAAATAGAATTAAATTGTATAAGCATGTATGATGCCGAAATGAAAATCTGCAAACAATTTAGAAATGTATAATTGAAAATATTTAAGGAAAGAGAGAGTAAGGTCACCTCTCTTGTTTTTAAAGATGTGTGTATATCTTTTGTGCTACTTATATTTGTATATAAAACTACTCTTTTCTAATATTTTTTTTAAAAGAGAAATTATCCATGAAAATTATTACAATCAGTGATGGAGATATTACAGATATACTGTATAAACAGATATACTGTATATCCAAGCTAATTTTCACTTTTAGCACATACTTTGATACATTGATTTTAATCAAACTAGAGAAATGAATGCAAAAACATGCTCCATATCTAATTGAGAGCTGTAGTTCCTAAGAGGAAGGACAGACAGCGCAAACTCTAAAATTGTAACCGTAGCAATTTATTTGTTTTTTGTAGGGAACGAATGGGATCCGATGTTATGTTTGAAACAGCAAGAAATCCTAAATGTCCTAAGGTAGCGTAAGTTTATTTTCCTAAGGTGTTAACTATTTTCCTTGAATTTGTTGTTACCCATGTTTCCCTGAAAATAAGACCAGCCCTTAATTTTTGCTCCAAAAGATGCATCAGGGCTTATTTTCTGGTTAGGTCTTATGGTTAGGGAAATACAATACTAAATATTTCCATCTGGCTGACAATCTTAACCGGGGCTTATTTTTGGGTAGGGCTTATACTACAAGCATCCTGAAAAATCATGCTAGAGCTTATTTTCAAGTTGGGTCTTATCTTCAGGGAAACAGGGTATTTATTTTTAATCATATCCTACAAAGTATTGATATCAATGCTGATTGAATTCTGTGAACATATATAACATAAAAATTTCATTTTTTTCCCAAATCTTTTTCCATTAAACCCAAAAGAAATGTTTCTGGTTTTATCTTTATATTCACTTTAAGAATTTTCTGTATTAGAATATGAATCCTACTCCAATATTTCTTTGTTTTATCACATGTCCACTATAGATATAAAGTCCCTGCTTCACATTTGAATTTTCATCATTCATTTGAAATACCATTATACAGGTACATTCTTGATAACTTGCATGGTATAAAATACCATATCTTATACAAATTTTCTTTTAAATTATAATTTATTGTAAATTTTAAACCTTTCGTACACATATTTTCCCATTGTTCAAGCATTACATTATATCCAAAATTCCTTGCCCTCTGAATCATGCAATGCTTTACATATTTATTATTCAAATTCAATAACAATTTACTCTAGCAATAATATATTCATCACTACCACCCAGTAGGATTTCCAATTCATTTTTAACAAAGTCAAACCCATAACTTTTAAAATCTCATTTAAATTTTTCTTTCAATTGTAAATATATAAACCAGAGGTCCCCAACCTTTTTTGCACCAGGGACCGGCTTTCAGCTAGACCAGTTTTCCATGGCCCGGTGGGGGGGGGGAGCTAGCTGTCAGCGGCGCGGTAAAAGGGGCGATCAAGAGAGGAATGGGTGAATGAATGGACGGAGGGTGGGAAGGAAGGAAGGAAAGAGGGAAGGTACAGGAACAGAAGAAGGGTGCAAAGAAGCAAAGAAAGGTGTGAAAGGGGAGAGTAAGAGAGGAAGGAGTGAAAGAAGGGAATGAGGGAGGAAAGAAGGGAGGAAGGAAAAGGAAAGCAAGAAATGGAGGGAGGAAAGGAAGGGAGGAAAGGAAGGAAGGAAGGAAGAAGGAAAGAGGGAAGGTACAGGAACAGAGGAAGGAAGCAAGGAAACTTATGAAAGGGGAGAGTAAGAGAGGAAGGACTGGAGGGAGGGAGGGAAGAAGGTAGGAAGGAGAAAGAAAAGAAATAGAGGAAGGAAAGGTAAAAGAGAGAAAGAAAAAGAGCAAGAAAGAAAGAAAGAGAAAGAAAGAAAGAAAGAAAGGCAACTTCAAAGAAAGGCTCACTGAGCATCTCTCACTCTCTCTCTCTTTCTATCCCTCTTTCTTTCTTTCTCTTCCTTTCTCTCTCTCCTCTTCCTTTATCTCCTCTTTCTCTCCCCCCTCTCTCCCCCTTTCCCTCTCTCTTTCTCTCTCCCTCTCTTGCTATCTCTCCCCCCTTTCCCTCTCTTTCTCCCTCTCTTTCTCTCTCTCCCCCCCTCTCTTTCTCTCTCTCTCCCCCTCTTTCTCTCTCTTCTTCTCACTTTCTCTCTCTTGTTTTCTTTCTGTCTCTTTTGCTTTCTCTCTCTCTCACTCTTTCTATCTTGTTTTGTTTCTCACGCTCTTTCTCTCTCTTGTTCTCTCTCTCTTGCTATCTCTTTCTCTCCCCCCCCCTTTCTCTCACTCTCTCTTTCTCACTTTCTCTCTATCTTGCTGTCTGTTGCTTTCACTCACTCTCGTTCTCTCTCCGTTCTTCTCAGCGGTGACGCGCGCACGCCCTGCCCGCCTCACATTTGCCGAGAGGACTTTCGCCCCGGGCTCTCAGCAAGGGGGTTTGCATGAGAGGCGGGGCCGGCGGAAGGTGATATTCAATGTCGGGGGCGCACGGGCGGTTTTGCGCGCGCTCCCTATCTCCCTGCTAGCCCACTCGGAATACGTATTCAAAATAAGAAAAGCCTTTGTCCGCGGAAAGGCCGAGGGGGCCCTGGCGCCGCGGACCGGCTGAAAACCCCCAACGGCCCGGTCCCGGTCCGCGGACCGGCAGTTGGAGACCCCTGATATAAACCAATGGCAGACATGTCCTTCTGATTCTAACTCTTCCTTAGACTTGAGGATAGGATCACCAATATTAAAATATATTATTTGACCATAAGTCCACCAGTCCACCAGGCTTCACCACTGTTTCTTTTCTGAAAAAAACTTCCTGGGGAATGTCCAAAGAGGAATCTTCATAAAAATACATTGTTTCATATTTATTCCAAACTTTTAGAATGGTGTCTAACAAAGTGATTACTAAAATCAATATTTACTTTAATCTTGTCATCCCATAAATGACTGTGCTTTCCAAATAATCATTTGACAACTTCCAGGGTGTGGAAGCAGCAGGAGGAGAGGAGAGCTCCGCTACCGAGAACTATGGTTTTTTCCATCAAACAGCAGAATTGACAACTTAATTAACGTAATTTAAGCCTGCTTTGTGTCCTTGGCATTACACCATTTTCTAATCTATTTCAAGACCTGAAAACAGGCGATGAGAGCTAAACGGGAGGACGGTGTTGGAGATCTGAGATCTGAGGGGGAGGAAAGATGGCGACCGGCATTTACGAGAGCTGAGGAGAGTGAGACCGGAGTTTCCAGAAACACCAGTTGTGAGAGAAGCTGTGAGAGAGTGAGAGCGAACGGGAGGTGGCAAATGTATAAAACTAACAGTAATTAACAGCACATTCGAATTAAGATCTGAACAGAGAGGGCGACCGGAGTTTAAATCCCATGGCCATGTGAAGTGTTTTTTGCTACAGAGAACAATCAGACTAGCAGCAACTGGCAGAAATTACTCTGGGAGCCTGGAGATGCCGGGGAATTTTTCTGGGCGTCGGGAACAGCGTGATTCTCATCAGAGAAGCGGCCGGAATGGTTGGAGATCTTGTTGGGACCGCTATAACACCAAGAAGCAGATCTGTCTGCACCTTGGCTCCTTGGACTTAAAACAATTTGTCATTTCTGGCAAGATCATACCAAGGAGAGAGACCAAGTGAGTGAGCCCTTCCACTATTCTCTAACTATTGCTCTCTTTTGGTTTGCGGAATCCCAATTGCTGTAGAGACCTTTCTATGTGGACTACCTTGCCTGGATGATGTTGTTTACATTTATTGCAGCCGGCACTTTAACTGGTGAGGGAGGACTTCTAGAAGTTTCCATAGACTCTATCATAAGAAGATCTGGGATAGAGACCCTTACTCATGCTTCATTAGAACTTATTCATATCATCCATGACCCCCCCCTCTATGGACTCCTATAAGGGTGGACTCTCTCTTCCTTACACCCCCAGAAGAATCTATTGCCCCCTTGTATGTGAACTGGCGATCCAGTTGTTCTTATGGACATTGTACTTTATTGTACTTACATTTAGTATTTTACATTTTATATTTACTCTATTTTAAGGAACTAAGGGTTTTTTTGATATTGTTAGTATTAATTATTAAGGGTTGCTATTAATTTTTCTAGAATTTAATTTTTTACTAATTTATGGGGTTTTTTAATGATGGATGATTGGAGTGGGTGGTGTAATTTTTATGATATGAATGAGTGGGCTGAGTGGGATGGTATGTATGGGAATAATGAAGATAGTATGAATGTAGAATTCAGCCTACCTGGCGGTAGAGAGAAAGAAGGGATGGGGATATCTATCTCCAGGGTGACAGAGGGCCAGAATATTCTGGTCGTGCTGGGGAGAGGTAGATATGACGGGAGTCACGGGGCGAGCCGTTCTGGAGGAAAAAGAGATCGCTGCCTAAAAGCGATCCCTTGTTCCGGCCCCATGAGCTCAACCCAGGGTCCTGGTGATGAGTGCAATCCGGGCCCTGGGCTCAAGCTGCTGCTGCTCAATGCCAGATCGGTGGTAAACAAAGCTCTCGTCATCCGGGATCTGATCCTGGATGAGGAGGCAGATTTGACATTCGTGATTGAAACCTGGCTGGGCCCAGAGGGAGGAGTTTCTCTCTCGGAAATATGCTCAGCCAGGTTTCAGATATGGCATCAGCCTCGACCCCAGGGAAGGGGGGGAGGAGTGGCTATTGTAGCCAAGGAGAACCTTCGCCTGCGTAGACTCGTTGCCCCTGAGATTGCGGGTTGTGAGTCACTCCTTGTGAAGTTGGACTTAGGGGTTCAGGTGAGCTTGTTACTCACGTACCTGCCTCCCAGCTGCGTGTCAACAGCCCTGCCTGTGCTGCTCGAAGAGGTGGCCGGGTTGGCGGTGGAGTTCCCCGGACTCATTGTCCGGGGGATTTCAATCTGCCATCACTCGGCGGTTCCTCTGGATTAGCACAGGAGTTATGGCCACCATGAAAGCCATGGACCTGACTCAAGTAGTTCAGGCTCTGACTCACGAGGGTGGACACCCCCCCAACATGGTATTCCTCTCGGAGCAATTGAGTAATGGTCTGAGACTAAGGGGCTTAGAAGCATTGCCTTTGTCATGGTCAGACCATTTTCTACTGCGGCTTGATTTCCTGGCTCCAATCCTCCCCCGCAGGCACCTGATGGACCCTGAGGGCTTTCAGAGGGCGGTTGGGGTTTTACCAGATTGACTCGTCCACAGCTCAGCAAGAGTCTCTTGCTGAGGGCTGGAACAAGACTGCAGCGGAGGCTCTTGACCGAATTGTGCCATTGTGACCTCTCTGTGGCACTAGACCCCGTAGAGCTCCATCGTTCAACGAGGAGCTCCAGGAGTTGAAATGCCAGAAGAGACGTCTAGAGAAGCGATGGAGGAAGAGTAAGTCCGAATCCGATCGAACACTTGTAAGAGCTTTTATTAAGACCTACAAAGTGGTGCTCAAGGCGGAATCCCGCCTGGCCGCTCTGTTTAGGGTGACCCGCTCCCTTCTAAATCGGGGGGAGTTGGGGAGCCCTTGCAGGGTAGTGCTGAGGAATTTAACTTGTTTTTCGCTGATAAAGTCGCTCGGATGCGAGCGGACCTCGACTCCAATTGCATAGCAGTATTGGCTGACAATGAGTCAGTCGAGGTGACTGGGGCTAAACGTCTTTGTCCATCTGTCTGGGAGGAGTTTGACTTGGTGACACCTGATGAAGTGGACAAGGCCAATGGAGCTCTGAGTTCCGCCACCTGTCTACTGGATCCATGTCCCTCTTAGTTGGTTCCGGCCAGCCGAGAGGTGACACGGAGCTGGGTCCAGGAGATTGTCAATGCCTCCTTGAGGAAGGGGTCCTTTCCGGTCCCTTATAAGGAGGCACTTGTGCGCCCCCTCCTCAAGAAGCCTTCCCTGGACCCAGCCGTGCTTAATAACTACCGTCCAATATCCAACCTTCACTTTATGGGAAAGGTTGTTGAGAAGGTGGTGGCGCTCCAACTCCAGCGGTCCTTGGAGCATGGAAACTGCTTTGGTCACGTTGATGGATGATCTCTAGCGGGCCCGGGACAGGGGCTTGTCCTCTGTCCTGGTGCTTCTTGACCTCTCAGCGGCTTTCGATACCATCGACCGTGGTATCCTTATGCAACGGCTGGAGGGCCTGGGAGTGGGAGGCATTGTTATCCAGTGGTTCTACTCCTACCTCTCCGGTCGGTCGCAGTCGATGTTAGTGGGGGGTCAGAGGTCGACCTCTAGGTCTCTCCCTTGTGGGGTGTCTCGGGTTGGTCCTCTCCCCCCTGCTATTCAATATCTACATGAAACCGCTGGGTGAGATCATCCAAGGGCATGGGGTGAGGTATCATCAATATGCCGATGATAGCCAGTTGTACATCTCCACCCCATGTCCAGTCAATGAAACAGTGGAAGTGATGTGCCGGTGCCTGGAGGCTGTTGGGGCCTGGATGGGAGTCAACAAACTCAAACTCAACCCAGACAAGATGGAGTGGCTGTGGGTCTTGCCTCCCAAGGACAATTCCATCTGTCCATCCATCACCCTGGGGGGGGAACTACTGACCCCCTCAGAGAGGGTTCGCAACTTGGGCGTCCTCCTCGACCCACAGCTGACATTGGAACATCATGTTTCGGCTGTGGCAAGGAGGGTGTTTGCCCAGGTTCGCCTGGTGCACCAGTTGCGGCCCTATTTGGACAGGGAGTCATTGCTCACAGTCGCTCATGCCCTCATCACCCTGAGGTTCGATTACTGCAATGTTCTCTACATGGGGCTTCCTTTGAAAAGTGTTTGGAAACTTCAGATCGTGCAGAACGCGGCCGCGAGAGCCATCGTAGGGCTTCCCAGATTCGCCCACGTTTCTACAGCACTCTGTGGCCTGCATTGGCTGCCGATCAGTTTCTGGTCACAATTCAAGGTGTTGGTTATGACCTTTAAAGCCCTACATGGAATTGGACCAAATACCTCCGGAACTGCCTGCTACCGCGCGAATCCCAGCGACCGATAAGGTCCCACAGAGTTGGCCTTCTCCAGGTCCCGTCGACTAAACAATGTCGTTTGGCGGGCCCCAGGGGAAGAGCCTTCTCTGTGGCGGCCCTGGCCCTCTGGAATCAACTCCCCCCGGAGATTAGAACTGCCCCCACCCTCCTTGTCTTTCGTAAATTTATTTATTTATTTATTTATTTATTTATTAGATTTGTTAAATTACTTAATTTATTAAATTACTCAAGACCTACCTATACCACCAGACATGGGGGAGTTGAGACACCTTTCCCCCAGGCTCTTTATATTTTATGTTTGGTATGTATGTGTTGTTTGCTTTTTAAATATGATAGGGTTTTATATGTTTCTTTTTTAATATGAGATTTGTTTCGCTATAATATTGTTTTTTATTATTGTTGTGTGCCGCCCCGAGTCTTCGGAGTGGGGTGGCATACAAATCTAATAAATAATAATAATAATAATAATAATTATTATTATTATTATTATTAGCGATCTTCTAGATCAAGTAGCTTCTTTTGGAAGTTAACTCACTCCTTTAGCCAGACCAAACAACAAGCATAAAAATGCAATCTCATAGAAACATAGAAGACTGACCGCAGAAAAAGACCTCATGATCCATCTAGTCTGCCCTTATACTATTTTTGTATTTTATCTTAGGATGTGTTCTGCTGGGCACTCTGGTAGAAGCCTCCTGAAAATTCACAGGTACAAATTTCAGACAAACACACGTTTGAAAATTCAAAACAATGTTCTTTATCACAAAATTCAAAAGAAACAAAGCACCCTTTTTGTATTGCAAAGAAAACTCTTCCCCAAAACAACGTTGTCGGCTGTACATGTCCCTTAATCAGTCCTTAAGTACTTAGCTAATAGCTGTGAAGAAACGTCACAGCCCTCCTTCTTCCCACAAAGTGAAACACACACACACTTTACTCTGCTTTGGTGTCAAAGGCGTGAAAAATCCACAAACAAAGTTCAGACACAGCGAGGCACGATCCTGAAGAATTGCGATCAGATAATCTTCCACAACAGCCAAACTAGCACGCTGCTATTTATAGTCCCACCCAAACACAGGTGGCCTCTCTTATCTCCTGTAATATTTCCTCAATTGGTCTCTTTGATACATAAGTCTGCGCCTGCGTGAGTCTAACACTTCGTCATCCGAATTGACCGAAGATAATGGTGATTGGCTTCCTGGGCTGAGTGCCAAGCCCCTCTCTTCCAAGTCAACCCGACCTTCTTCTTTGTCCGAGGAAACTGCACTCCCTGACTGTGTCGGCAACAAAACAGGCGTAGGACATGTTGACGTTTCCCCTGCCTCCACCTCCACATTCCCTGGGGCAGGAGCTGGGCCAGAGCCAACCACAACAGGATGGATATATGTTTATCCTAGGCATATTTAAATTCAGTTACTGTGGATTTACCAACCACGTCTGCTGCAAGTTTGTTCCAAGGATCTACTTCTCTTTCAGTAAAATAATATTTTCTCATGTTGCTTTTGATGTTTCCCCCAACTAACTTCAGATTGTGTCCCCTTGTTCTTGTGTTCACTTTCCTATTAAAAATACTTCCCTCCTGAACCTTATTTAACCCTTTGACATATTTAAATGTTTCAATCATGTCCCCCCTTTTCCTTCTGTCCTCCAGACTATACAGATTGAGTTTATTAAGTCTTTCCTGATATGTTTTATGCTTAAGACTTTCCACCATTTTTTTAGCCCATCTTTGGACCGGTTCAATTTTATCAATATCTTTTTGTAGGTGAGGTCTCCAGAACTGAACACAGTATTCCAAATGTGATCTCACCAGCGCTCTATACAGCGGGATCACAATCTCACTCTTCCTGCTTGTTATACCAAGCATTCTACTTGCTTTCCCTACCGCCTGACTGTACTGTTCACCCATTTTGAGACTGCCAGAAATCACTACCCCTAAATCCTTCTCTTCTGAAGTTTTTGCTAACACAGAACTGCCAATGCAATACTCCGATTGAGGATTCCTTTTCCCCAAGTGCATTATTTTACATTTGGAAATATTAAACTGCAGTTTCCATTGCTTTGATCATTTATCTAGTACTGTAAAGCTAAATCATTTACCATATTACAGACGCCTCCAGGAATATCAACCCTATTGCACACTTTAGAGTCATCGGCAAATAGGCAAACCTTCCCTACCAAACCTTCCCCTATGTCACTCACAAACATATTAAAAAGAATAGGACCCAGAACAGACCCTTGTGGCACACCACTTGTAATCAGCCTCTGCTCAGAATACTCGCCATTCACAATAACTCTCTGATGTCTAAGCTTCAGCCAGATGCAAATCCACTGAACTATCCAGGGATTAAGTCCAATCTTCACTAATTTATCCATCAGCTCTTTATGTGGAACCGTATCAAAGGCTTTGCTGAAGTCCAGATAGTCAATATCCACAGCACCACCTTCATCCAACATCTTTGTGACATTGTCAAAGAAATCAATGAGATTAGTCTGACATGATTTGCCTTCAGTAAAACCATACTGATTTGGGTCCAATAAGTTATTGTTTTTTAGGTGCTGATTTATCCTCTTTTTGAGTAGAGTCTCTGTCATTTTAACTATAACTGGTCAAGCTAACTGGCCTGTAGTTACCAGCTTCTTCTCTACTGCCTTTCTTGTGGATAGGCACAACACTGACCATTTCAAATCTGGAAAACTCCAGACCCCCTCTTTCCTTAGTATCTTACAGTAATTTATATCTAATTTTTGTTTTTTCCCCCTTGCCATATAAATTTAGAAATATCTATCTGCCATTGTTTAAATGGAGTATCAATTGCAAGTGTTTAATTAATTTGACTTCTATGCCATCTAATCCCCATGGGACTCAGGGCAGCTTACAAGTATTGATAATGTGTGAAACAAAAAAAAAGCATCTTTGGTAAGACATGGATCTTAATTACAGAAATTCTACCCAATAGTGTTATATGTAGTTCATTCCATCTTAATAAGTCCTTTTTGATATAATTCCAAGGAGGCACATAGTTTTACATTTGTGTTTCTCAATATCACTCCCAAATATTTCACCTTTTTCTCAATCCTAAAACCAGACTTTAGTGAATATATCATAATACTGTGAAGTTATATTCTTAATAAGCGTTGTTTTAGTTTAAAACCCACTAAAACCCCAAACTCATGTAATTTCATCAAATATTCTATATTGTTTTTTGGATCTTGCATGAATATAACCAAATCATCAGCAAATGCCCTCAACTACCTTCTTGATGCTTGTTATTTTCTAATCTTATCTAGTACAGTGGTACCTCTACCTAAGAATGCCTCTGCTTATGAACTTTTCTAGATAAGAACCGGGTGTTCAAGATTTTTTTGCCTCTTCTTAAGAACCATTTTCTATTTAAGAACCCAAGCCTGGAAAACTTTCCCAGGAAATTTGAGAGCAGCACGAAGGCCCAGTCAATTTCCTGCCATTCCCCACTTAATCCCAGCCATCTCGGGCTTTTTTGGGCTGCCAGAGGAACCTTTCGGTGGCACTTAAGGAGGCTTTGACAGCCCAGAGTGACCGGAGCGTTTTCCTTTCTCTGGGTGTTTGGAGAGGGAATAAGCCACTTCGCTGTGGTGACTCTCTCGTTCTGCCTCCCATATACCCGGTGTGAGATTGCCTCTCAAAGCGTCTGGGCGTGGAAAGGCAAAAGGGGACACTTCGCCCCAGCCAGATCATCTTGGCTTCAGCCAAACTGAGGAGTCACCAGAGTGAAGGAAAGGCACCGGCTACAAAGCAAATGAGTGAGAGGGGAGGGGAGCCCTTCAGCATGGGAAGGAAGAGGAAGCAGGTAGCAGCAGCAGTAGCCTTTCAGTCAAAGGAGCAGGAGTTTCTCTCTCTGGCACAATGTATGGGAGGCAGCCTTGTGCTGGATGTATGGGAGGCACGTGCTTCTCCTTACCGCCTCAGAGTCCCTCTTTTTTTTTAAGCCTTAAAGTTTTGGATTTCTTTGATTCCCCTCATCTCACCTTCTTCCTTCAGCAGGGACTGTCCTCCTCCTCTTCCTCCTCCCATCCAAATTCTAAGCGTTTATTTCTTTCCTAATGGGTTTGCACTCATTATTTGCTTTTACATTGATTCCTATAGGAAAAAAATGCTTCTACTTACAAATAGTGTTTGGCAAACCGAACCCGCACAATTCGGGTCCGTACCGAATTTTGTGGTGTTTCGGCCGAACCCGAACCCGAATTTTTTTAAAAAATTGTGCTTCGGTTCGGCGTTCATTCTGAACACCGCGAAACCCACCACCCAGCTGTCATCTGCTGAGAAGAGGAGCAGGAGCCGGGCGCCGGTGGTGGTGCAGGAAGGCGAACACCAGGGAGCTGTCATCCAGTCGGGAAGCTGGGAGGGAGGCACAAGAGGAGCTGGGGAATCCCATGAAGAGATTCCGGGGGCGGAGCTTTGACGTCACGTATACCAGCAGGTTGCTAAGGACGCCAAGGTAATCACTTCCTGGATTCCATGGAATCCAGGAAGTGATCAACTTGGTATCCTTAGCAACCTGCCGGTATACGTGGCGTCAAAGCTCCGCCCCCGGAATCTCTTCGTGGGATTCCCCAGCTCCTTCAAAGGGAGGTCTTTTCATGTAATTTTTTTTTTATTTTTACAAAAAAGGAGGCCACAGCAGCGCCGCAAGCAAAGGAAGGTCCTTTCACGTAAAAATAAAAAAATATATTTTTACGTGAAAGAATCTCCTTTTGCTTGCGGTGCTGCTGCGGCCTCCTTTTTTGTAAAAATAAAAAAAATAAAAATAAAAAATCCGTTAAAATAAAAAACGATTGGATTCTGGGAGCAGAGCTTTGGGGCCACGGACCGTTCGGGTTCGGGTTCGTCCGAACTTTGCTTGAAGTTCATCCGAACTTGCCGAACCCGAACACCATTGAGTTCGCCCATCACTACTTACAAACTTTTCTACATAAGAACCTGGTCACGGAACGAATTAAGTTCTTAAGTAGAGGTACCACTGTACCTCTGTTCAAAACTTCCAACAAAACATAAACAACAAGGGAGACAAGGAACAAAGTTGTTTCATACCCTTTTGAATTTCATATGAATTGGTTAGATCAGGGGTCCTCAATCTTTTGCACCTCAGGAACCACCAAGATCATAATTTTAAATCCCACAGACCACCAAATTCATAATTTTAAATCCTATGGACCCTAATAAAACTAATATTCTTTTTTTAAAAAAAGGATAGATATATAAATATACAGTGATCCCCCGATCATTGCGAGGGTTCCGTTCCAGGACCCCCCGCAACGAGCGGGTTTTCGCGAAGTAGCGCTGCGGAAGTAAAAACACCATCTGCGCATGCGCAGATGGTGTTTTTACTTCCCAGCAGCGAGGAGCCGAAGATTGGGGTTTCCCCGCCGCCCACGCCCACATTCGCCTTTGACTTCGGGACTCAGTTGGTAAACCGCGCGGCTGTTTTAAAACGTCGCTGCCGGCATGTCCCGAAGCCAAACGAACCCGGGTGGCCGGGCGAGCAGCGAGCAAACGGCGGGTGGCCGGGCGAAGGGCGGGCTCGCTGCTCGCCCGGCCACCCGGGTTCGTTTGGCTTCGGGACATGCCGGCGGCGACGTTTTAAAACAGCCGCGCGGCTTCCCAACTGAGTCCCGAAGTTCGCCTTTGACTTCGGGACTCAGTTGGTAAACCGCGCGGCTGTTTTAAAACGTCGCCGCCGGCATGTCCCGAAGCCAAACGAACCCGGGTGGCCGGGCGAGCAGCGAGCGAACAGCGGGTGGCCGGGCGAAGGGCGGGCTCGCTGCTCGCCCGGCCACCCGGGTTCGTTTGGCTTCGGGACATGCCGGCGGCGACGTTTTAAAACAGCCGCGCGGCTTCCCAACTGAGTCCCGAAGTTCGCCTTTGACTTCGGGACTCAGTTGGTCAACCGCGCGGCTGTTTTAAAACGTCGCCGCCGGCATGTCCCGAAGCCAAACAAACCCGGGTGGCCGGGCGAGCGGCGAACGGCGGGCGAGCCGGGCGAACGGCGGGCGAACGGCGGGTGGCCGGGCGAACGGGCGAAGGGCGGGTGGGCGGGCGAAGGGCGGGCGAGCGGCAAACGGGGGAAGACCCAGGGAAGCCGCCCAGCAGCTGATCTGCCCGGCGCCATCTACGCATGCGTGCCCATAGAAAAAAAGGGCGCGCATGCGCAGATGGTATTTTTACTTCCGGGTTCAAAAATCGCCATATAGCCGTTTCGCAATCATCAGGAGCGCAATACCCGGGGGATCACTGTATATATATTTAAGGACTTCAATGAATGGGAAATATCCCTACCAGGATATACATTGTATTTTTTTATTAATATTTGTATTGATTTTTATAAAATAAAACACACACACAACATATAACGTATAACATGTGCTCAGTGATCCCACCACCAGACAATCAATCATACTCCACCACCAGTTGGGGGTATTTCTTGTATAAATCATTTAAACCCAAGAGTGAAATATTTCTTTACATATTATAGAGTGATTCCAACTTGTTTCTTATAGCTTGGTCTCTGATCCTACTCGCCATATATCATCTTACCTTGTCCCATCGCCCAATCAGCTGTTGCAAATCAGTTTCATTCATCAAATTCATCCTTTTATCCATAATCTCCTATACCAATTTTGCATTGTCCATTTTGTCCCATCTTTCCACCCCAAGACTATTACGGCCTGAGCGCTTTCTATTGCTGCTTGTTTGATTTCTCTATATTCTCCCATCTCACTACTTTTTACTAATACTGCCATTTCCTTAGTAATCGTCCATCTTATATTTAATATTCTATTAATATCCTCTTGCAATTTTTGCCAAAAGTTCTGCATCACTGGGCATTTCCAGAGCATATGCATAAACACACCTTTATCTTGGCACCCATGCCAACAGATGCCTTTAACGTTCTGCTGAAAGTGTGCAAGTTGAACGGGTGTATAATACCACTTATGTAATATTTTCCTTCTCATTTCCCTAACTCTTGTATTCTTGATTTTCCTTATATTCTCTACTGTATTTTCCATCTCTTACACCTCTACTTGTATCTCATTTTGCCACCATTTAGTCAATCCTTGGATCACATCCCCGTCTGACTTCACTAACATCTTATATACAGTGATCCCCCGGTTATTGCGTCCCCGACCATTGCGAACAGGGTAATTTGCGATTTTTGAACCTGGAAGTCAGAACACCATCTGCGCATGCGTGCCCTTTTTTTCTATGGGCACGCATGCGTAGATGGCGCCGGGCAGATCAGCTGCTGGGCGGCTTCCCTAGGTCTTCCCCCTCTTGGCGGGCATCAGCGAGGAGTTTCCCCACCGCCCACGCAAACTCCTCGCTGCTGCCGCTTCGCTTGGGCCGCTTCCCAGCTGAGCCCTCAAGCCAAGCGCAGAAGTTCGCCTTTGGCGCTTGGCTTGAGGGCTCAGTTGGGAAGGCGCACGGGTGTTTTAAAACGTCCCTGCCGACATGGGGGGATCGCTAGTACCCCCCTAACCCGGGTTGGGGGTTAGGGGGGGTGCTAGCGAGCCCCCCATGTCGGCGGGGACGTTTTAAAACACCCGCGCGGCTTTCAAATGAGTCCCGAAGACAAACGTCAAACTTCCGCGTTTGTCTTCGGGACTCATTGGAAAGCCGCGCGGGTGTTTTAAAACGTCCCCGCCGACATGGGGGGCTCGCTAGCACCCCCCCTAACCCGGGTTGGGGGTTCGGGGGGGTGCTAGCGAGCCCCCCATGTCGGCGGGGACGTTTTAAAACACCCGCGCGCCTTCCCAACTGAGCCCTCAAGCCAAGCGCAGAAGTTCGCCTTTGGCGCTTGGCTTGAGGGCTCAGTTGGGAAGGCGCGCGGGTGTTTTAAAACGTCCCCGCCGACATGGGGGGCTTGCTAGCACCCCCCCTAACCCAGGTTGGGGGTTCGGGGGGGTGCTAGCGAGCTCCCCATGTCGGCGGGGACGTTTTAAAACACCCGCGGGGCTTTCAAATGAGTCCCGAAGACAAACGTCAAACTTCCGCGTTTGTCTTCGGGACTCATTGGAAAGCCGCGCGGGTGTTTTAAAACGTCCCCGCCGACATGGGGGGCTCGCTAGCACCCCCCCTAACCCGGGTTGGGGGTTCGGGGGGGTGCTAGCGAGCCCCCCATGTCGGCGGGGACGTTTTAAAACACCCACGCGCCTTCCCAACTGAGCCCTCAAGCCAAGCGCAGAAGTTCGCCTTTGGCGCTTGGCTTGAGGGCTCAGTTGGGAAGGCGCGCGGGTGTTTTAAAACGTCCCCGCCGACATGGGGGGCTTGCTAGCACCCCCCCTAACCCAGGTTGGGGGTTCGGGGGGGTGCTAGCGAGCTCCCCATGTCGGCGGGGACGTTTTAAAACACCCGCGGGGCTTTCAAATGAGTCCCGAAGACAAACGTCAAACTTCCGCGTTTGTCTTCGGGACTCATTGGAAAGCCGCGCGGGTGTTTTAAAACGTCCCCGCCGACATGGGGGGCTCGCTAGCACCCCCCCTAACCCGGGTTGGGGGTTCGGGGGGGTGCTAGCGAGCCCCCCATGTCGGCGGGGATGTTTTAAAACACCCGCGCGCCTTCCCAACTGAGCCCTCAAGCCAAGCGCAGAAGTTCGCCTTTGGCGCTTGGCTTGAAGGCTCAGTTGGGAAGGCGCGCGGGTGTTTTAAAACATCCCCGCCGACATGGGGGGCTCGCTAGCCCCCCCCCCGAACCCCCAACCCGGGTTAGGGGGGGTGCTAGCGAGCCCCCCATGTCGGCGGTGACGTTTTAAAACAGCCGCGCCGCCCCCAATCTTCGGCTCCTCGCTAGCGCTGCGGAAGTAAAAACACCATCTGCACATGCGCAGATGGTGTTTTTACTTCCACAGCGCTACTTCGCGAAAACCCGCTCGTTGCGGGGGGTCCTGGAACGGAACCCTCGCAACGAGCGGGGGATCACTGTATATTGCTTGCTTGCGCCTTAGTACCTTCAGTTTTTTCTCTTATTATTTTCTCTAGCTCTATCTCCTCCCTAAATAGTGCTTCTTTATTCTCCCTTTCATTCAGATATTTACATATTGCATTTATTTGTAGCCATCTTCCCTTACCCAGCCACCATTCTATACGATTTCTACTTGGCCTCCCATCCTTCTCATATAACTGTTTTATCTTAGTTATCCCTCTTGCCTTCAACTCTCCTATACCCCTATTTAAATTTATTTCATTATCTTTATTTATTACATAAATCGATGACAGTTTTGATTTATATAATCCTATTTTCCCCTGCCATTTTTTCAAAATTTCCATAGTCCCTTTCATGGGACCTATTGGTTTATTTAAGTCACTCCTATTCCACTTTATAAAGATTAATTCTCTATTCTTCATCTTGTTTATCTGCTTTTCCAGTTTCACCCATTTATTCTCGAATAATTGCAACTCCATTAATCTTTCAATTTGAAATGCTCCAAACAAGGATTTCCCCATCCACCCTTTTTTCGTTCACTATTAAACACTGTTTTCTTATTCTTGGTCTCTTATCTTCTTCAACCCAGTAATTAAGTTTTTTGTCCCACTCTCTAAACTTGGATGCTGATAGCCTCCCCGGCAGGACCTGAAACAAATACATCATTTGGGGAATTATCATCATTTTCAAGGCTCTTATTTTAGAGATTCTCCTTAGCTTTTTCTCTTTCCAGCTCTTCATCTGTTTCAATATTTCCCTCCATATTAATCTATAATTCACCTCCTCAGTTTTCGCTGGATTTCTCAATAACCAAATTCCCAGATATTTAATTTTCTTTAGTCCTAACTTCAACCCTGATTCTTTCCTGATTTCTACCTGTTCTCTCGGACCTGTATTTAAACATAATCTCTGATTTTTCCATATTGACCGACAATCCTGATTCCTGTTTTAAACTTTTGTAGAATATTTCTTATACCTTTAATCATCTCCATCGGGGTCTGGGTCAATATAATTGCATTGTCTGCAAATGGGTTTAATTTCATTTCCATTTCACCTATTTTGTATTCTGCCCAAGTGTTATCTTGTCTTATCTTATTAGCTAACATCTCTATTGCTATTACAAATAACATTGGAGATAAAGGACATCACTGCTTGGTGCCATTTAGTATTTTAATTTTCTGCGTTCTTTGTCCATTCACCCTTATATACGCTTCATTCCCTTAATAAATCTCTTTTATAATCTTGATTTGCCAAGCTGATAGGACGGTAGGACCCAGGCTCTCTTAGATCTCGATCCATCTTTGGAATAGTAACAATCTCTGAAAGCTTCCATGTCTGCGGGATATCATGAGTTAACAATATATTATTAAACAGTTTCCCCAAGTGCGGCAACAGTACATTCATATATGTTTTATAAAATTCCCCTGTAAACCCATCCGGGCCCGGTGCTTTGGCTTGTTTTAACCCTTTAATTACTCTAGCAATTTCTTCTTGTTTGATTTCTGCATTCAATATTTGTTTGTCTTCTTTGCTTACTATTTTCCCAACATTGAGGACTCCTTTATTAACCTGCTCCTCTTTATACAAATCCTCATAATATTTTCTCATTATCTTCTCTAGCTGCTCTTTACCATATCTAATCTCTCCACTAGGGTCTCTCAGTGCTAATATACATGATTTTTCTTTCTTCTTCTTCAAATATCTTGCCATTTGTTGCATTGGGTTTTTCCCCCAACTCAATGTTTTTTGTCTCACCACCACTCTCATATTATTCCATTGGATCTCATCATATACCACCAATTGTTTCCTTTTCAATTTCAATAAACTATTCCAATCCCTACTCTTAGTTAATCTTAGCTGCTCTTGTATCAAGTCTATTTCCCTTATCTTCATTTCCCTTTCTCTACCCCACCTCTTTCTAATATCTGCTTCGATACATATACATTGCCCTCTCATAAAAGCCTTACATGCATCCCACACAATTGATTGCTTAATATCACCTATATCGTTAATTCTAAAATATTCACATAACTCTGTCTGCAGTTTATCTTTATCTTGTTCACTAGCAGTTACAACTGCATTATATCTCCAAATTCTTTGGTTGCATTTCTGACCTATTTCCAATTTTGCCAATAGTGGGGCATGATCTGACAACCAAATACTTTTGATATCTACTTTTTTAACTTGTATATTTTCCACCCTATTCATTAATATATAGTCAATGCAACTAAATGTATGATATCTTGCTGAATAATAAGTACCTCTATTTGGGATATCTGCATGGAGATCCACCATATTAAGTCTATTTAAATGTAACATCCTACTATTTCCGATCCCATTTGTTAATTGCATATTAAAATCTCCTGCCAAAAACATTGTGCCCTCCATAAAGTTATCTAGCTTCCTTTTTGTATTTATTATAAATTGTTTTGTTTTCACATTCGGGGCATAAATTGCTGCCACCGGCTAGACTTGCAAAAATGTATCCAAATTTATCACCACTATGTTGGAAGTGCAGGGAAAAACCAGGTACATATTACCACATCTGGTGGACATGTGAAACTACCCAAAAATATTGGCATAAAATCAAAATTATACTAGAACAAATCACCTCCCAGACCATCCATGCAAAACCCGAACTATTTTTATTAGGAATTATAAGACAAATTTTTAATAAAGAAAACAGATATATTATAATTCACATTATTACAGCCGTAAGGATTCTATACACACAATACTGGAAACAGGAAAAAAAACCCAACCGTTTTATCTCTTTTGATTAAAATAATGGAATGTGCAGAAATGTCCAAGCTAACAATGGAACTGAAAAACAAGGATGAGACAGATTTCTGCAAAGCATGGGACAAATGGTACCATTGGTTAAAAAAAAGAAATTACTTAAAAATTATACATCAAGAAAAATTTCCAACTAAAACAACGTCTAAAACCAGTAAACAACGACATGAATCATAATACCAAACTGAAACGATAAAATATAAACATCGATCGACACAAATTTTGAACTACAAAGAAACTGAATTAATAAACTCATAAATAAATGATGGCACTAGCAACTACATCAAATACATATGGATAAAACTTCAGGAAAATCTATACCACCTATATGCTTAAACCACAGGCCGCAAAACATAGAAGCCCCAGCTCTAACACTGCCCCCCCATACTCTTCTTACTACTCTTTTCTTGCTCTATTTTTCTATTCGTCCTCTTCTTGTATTTCTTTCCCTTCTTTCTAAATCCTTTTCCCTTTCTTTCCCTCTCCTTCCCCAATTACGCATGTTATATAAGTAAACTATAATTGCTAGAATGTACATTATATATATTCCCTTTACTTTTCTGTACCCTGTTTTTAATGTATATAACCAATAAACATTTTTTTTAAAAAAAATTGCTGCCAATGTCAACTTCTTATGATTAATTTTCCCTTTAACAAACAACCACCTCCCTTCTCTATCTTTCTGAACTCCAACCTCATCAAATAAAACCCTCTGATGAATAAGAATAACCGTACCTCTACTATTTTGCATTCCTCAAGATTCATATACCCATTTCCAATTTCTATCATTAATCAATTTATCCCTTTCTCCCCATCTTTTATGTGTTTCTGTCAAAATCATAATATCCACCTTATTTTGCTTAGCCATTCTCAATATCCTGTAACGTTTTAAATCAAATTTCAAACCATTTACATTTAAAACCATTATAATACACTCATTTATAATATACAATAATATCCCTTTCTCCCTCTTGTTTCACTCTTGGTTTGCTTGTTTTCTCCTTCCTTACCCCAATTACCCACCCCCCTCAAATGCTTCCCCCACCAAAAGGGGAGAGGACAAGAAAAAGTCTTGTCGAATCATGAGGCACTACTCCGGATTGCGTTCCCACCTTACTGAGCTCCACTTTCAACTGCTTTTAAACACAGTATAATTAAAAAGAAAAAAATCATCTCCCATTCTCCCTTATCCATTTAAATGATTCCTTCTTTTACTTTTTTTTAAACTTCCTTTACCTTTTTTCCCTTCTCCCCTCAACAAAACTAATTCATACATATATACATTGTATAGGAAAATAGGATATACATTGTATAGGAAGGATAGAGTAGAGAGATGGGGTTTCCCATGGAGGGGAGCCTCAGGGGAATCCCAGCAGTGCAAAAACGGACACTTCGCTGGCAACGGAAGGTCCGGAGGTGGGGTTTCCCAATGAGGGGAGCCTTTGCCTGGCAATGGAAGTCAAGAGGCGGGGCATCCCAGCAGCGGCGACAGGTTCGTAAGGTGAAAATAGTTCAGAAGAAGAGGCAAAAAAATCTTAAACCCCAGGTTCGTATTCGAAAAGTTCGTAAGACGAGGCATCACTGTATACAAAAATAAATATTAATATGAATGATGTAATCCTAATTGATTTAACATGTTAATAGCTGATTGTTATAAGGTCGTAATTGAGTTGTAATTGGGTAAGTAGATATAATTGGATAAAATTTAGTATTTTGTTTTTATTTAGGTGGCTGCCATAAGCACTATTGTAAGCAGAGGAACACCACTGAAAGCCTTTGTATTTAGAAATTACAATCACTTCCCTGGACTAAAGTCTCACTATCTTGGGGGTTGTCATTATAAATTGTGGCAAGCTATCCGAGCATCATCTGCAGCACCAGGCTATTTCCAAGAATATGCACTGGGTAATGACCTTCATCAGGTTAGTTGTAATATTTTATTTTAAATGCTCAAAGTTTGTAGAAAGCTGAATAAAACTAATTATTTATGAATATATACCTAATGAACTGAAATCATACCTTTAAACAATACAGTTAAACAATAAGTTTAAATAGTATCTGTTATGATATTACCTCATGTGATTGTTATATTTCATTCTCCGTTACATGTACATAGATCTGGGCTGATTGTCTATGACTCCTTGTCAAAAGTTCACAAAACATAATCTGTAATTCAAGCACGCTCATGAATCTGAATGGCTTTATCCTGACAATGAAAGTATTAGTTGTACTGAGATCTGTGACAGTAATATGCATGTTTCAAGATATGGCAAGGAGTGGGAGAGTTGTACACTAATACTCATAAATGTTTCACTGAATACAAGAGCCCTTTTATATGTAACATTAAAAATAAATCGCCCTTTTATTCAGATGTTTACATATTGCATTTATTTATAGCCATCTTCCCTTACCCAACCACCATTCTATAGAATTTCTATTTGGCCTCCCATCCTTCTCATATAACTGTTCTATCTTAGTTATTCCTTTTCTCTTCAACTCTCCTATAACCCTATTTAGATTTGCTTCATTATCTCTATTTATTACATATAACGATGACAGTTTTAATTTATATACAGTGTTCCCTCGATTTTTGTGGGTTCAAATTTTGCGAAACGTCTATACCCCGGTTTTTCAAAAATATTAATTAAAAAATACTTCGCGGTTTTTTTTCCTATACCACGGTTTTTCCCGCCCGATGACGTCATATGTCATCGCCAAACTTTCATCCGCCTTTAAGAATTTTTTTTAAAATAAACTTTAATAAAGCAACATGGTGAGTAATAATCTAAATGGTTGCTAAGGGAATGGGAAATTGTAATTTAGGGGTTTAAAGTGTTAAGGGAAGGCTTGGGATACTGTTCATAGCCAAAAATGGGGTATTTACTTCCGCATCTCTACTTCGCGGAAATTCGACTTTTACGGGCGGTCTCGGAACGCATCCCCCGCGAAAGTCGAGGGAACACTGTAATCCTATTTTCCCCTGCCATTTTTTCCAGATTTCCATAGTCCCTTTCATGGGACCTATTAATTTATCTAGATTGCTCCTATACCACCTTATAAAAATTAATTATCTATTCTTCATCCCATTTATGTCTTTTTCCAATTTCACCCATTTATTTTAAAATAATTGCAACTCCATTAATCTTTCAATTTGAAATGCTTCTCTATACAACTCCAAAGAGGGACTTCCGCATCTAACCTCTTTTTCATTAGCTATTAACCATTTTTCCTTACTCTTGGTCCCTTAACTTCTTCAACCCAACTAGCACAAGAATATTACAAAGGAGAAAGATTTGTAATGGATATTTTCCCTTAGAGAATTCCCTTAAATTCAAAACAATAATGTTCTTATATTACACATCAAGTGGTTCTACATATAGCTAGTTTCCCAGAAATTGGATTTTTGCCTGCTAAGGTAAAGGAACAATTAAGGTAAGATGCCATTGTGAAAGCATGAATGCATAATGTTTTCATGTTATTAGCAAATTTCATGAAATTCAAAAGAAAATGCATTTGCATGTAAGAAATATTTTTAATATAATTTACACATTTCTATAAACATGGATTGAATCCTTAACTAAAAAGTAAAGACTGTAATAATATGTGATTTGCGATCGATCGATCCATCCATCCATCCATTCATACATATATTAATAGTATTTATAGGCTACCAATCCATACACACTCTGGCGGCTGAAGAACAATTTCAATTCATTATAAAACAACAGGGGGGGAAAAAGAGCAACAACATGGTGCAAAATTCCTTTGCAACTATGAATCAGCAAAATATTTCTTGTCTATTTTGATTTCAGTGTTGAAATTCAACAGCAAGGAATAGGATATACATTGGAGAAGTGCCTTGTCATATTCCAGAATTCATATCCAGGCTAAGTTCTGTAATTTAGGTTGAGGTGTATTAGCCCTTCAGTAGAAACAAAAAGTGTTTTTTCCTGCAAAACCCAGCTAATTCGTTTTAGCAATAGTTAATAGAATAAATGTATCAGTAGTTTTGTTAAAAGTATACAAATAATGACCCTTTTTCAATTTAGAATCTTTATGTATACACTAGGACAGTGATGGTGAACCTATGGCATGCACGCCACAGGTGGCATGGGACGCCATATCTGCTGGTGCACGAACCATTGTTATAGTTCAGTTCCAGCATGCATATGAGCTCTGGTCAGCTGATTTTCGGCTTGCGCTGAGGTTCTGGGAGGGTGTTTTCGGCTTCCAATGAGCCTGCAGGTGGTGGGGGAGGGCATTTTCGCTTTCCCCAGGCTCCAAGGAAGCCTCTAGACAGTGGTTCTCAACCTTTCCAATGCCGCAAACCCTTAATATAATTCCTTATGTTATGGTGACCCCCAACCATAAGTCTAGCACCAATTCTCCCAACAGAGCTTTAAGCTGATTGGCAGGAAACTCAAAGGGACACCCCTCTGTAAACGCCTGATTGATCAGACTGTATAAATATGTTCCAAGGCACCAGAATAGAAGCTTTGGTTCCTAACACCATGGGAAATTTGTCTTTTCTCATGGTCTTAGGCGACCCCTGTGAAACAGTTGTTCGACCCCCAAAGAGGTCCCGAACCCCAGGTTGAGAGCCACTGCTCTAGAGTCTGGGGAGGGTGAAAAATGGGCCTATTGGGCCCACTGGAAGTCAAGAAATCAGCCGTTTCTGGCCTACAGAGGTCCTCTGGGGACTGGGGAAGGCCATTTTTTCCAAACCCAGGCATTGAATTATGGCTGTTGGCACTCATACACGCACACATGTGCTTTTGGCACACAAGGAAAAAAAGGTTTGCCATCCCTGCACGAGGACGAGGACTTTACGTACTTTTCCCCCATACCCTTATAATGTACCATTATAAGAGAAGCAGGCTTCTCTGATAAATGGAGAGGTTGCAGTTACGGATTGTTTATACAGAAATTGCTTAAATACATTTTACACTGAGAACCTACTACTGTATTATAAGAAAATGAACTCCAGTTCTCCGAGCTCCATTTCAGAATTAATAAAAGATGACTTTATGACTATGACTGTATTTGTTATGAATATTAATCCATAGGCATTATTGACCCTCCTTTATTCTGTTTGTTATTTATTTCTGTCATATTTGTAATAAAACTCAATAAAGATTTTTTTTTAAAAAAGATGACTTTAAAGGATTCTACCCTTTTCTTTACATTTCCTTCATTTGTTCAAAAAGCAAGCCCATATTATGATAGAAATGATTACTTTATGCTCTTTTAGCCTCTATTGATATTTTAAGACATAATTCTACATATGCATTTTAATTGAAACATGGACATAAAACACAATGTTAAATAAAAAATCTTCTGTTAAAAATATTCTAGAAATATTTAATTCCTATAAACTCAAGAGAAGGAAAACAAAAAAATTATATTATTGACTATTTATTTATTTATTAGATTTGTATGCCTTCACATCCTTCTTGTGCTACTGTATAGTTCTAGTACAATTGGTGGTAATAATTAAAATAGGCTTGATGTGTAAAGAAATTTACCTTTCTACAAAACAAAAGCCAATTGCTATTTGACAAAGAGGGCTTACCATTTGCAAAATGAATATTTTATTAGCTAATGAAATTCAAGAAATATTTTGATATCTATTAATGCAAAGCAAACATACAAAAGGAAACAGTCTACTCATATTTGTTTCATGCTAGCAATAGATTATTATGGCACACATCAAAATAGTACTGACTGGAATCTCTCCACCATTTTTAGAAGCAGCAATTTTTCCATCATACTAACCATGGTTCTTGACTAAAATCTTCTGTTTAATGTTATGATCTACACTTGTCCTCTCTTTTTAAATATAAATATTTTGTTCAGCTGTGACCTTGGGAAAAAAATAGCTGGAATATGACCTGGAGAGGTCTGTAATATGGTAAATGATTTAGCTTTACTAGATAAATGGTCAAAGCAATAGAAACTGCAGTTTAATGTTTCCAAATGTAAAATAATGGACTTGGGGAAAAGGAATCCTCAATCTGAGTATTGCATTGGCAGTTCTGTGTTAGCAAAAACTTCAGAAGAGAAAGATTTAGGGGTAGTGATTTCTGACAGTCTCAAAATGGGTGAGCAGTGTGGTCGGGCGGTAGGAAAAACAAGTAGGATGCTTGGCTGCATAGCTAGAGGTATAACAAGCAGGAAGAGGGAGATTATGATCCCCTTATATAGAGCGCTGGTGAGACCACATTTGGAATACAGTGATCTCTCGATTAGCGCGGGGGTTACGTTCCAAGACCTCCCGCGCTAATCGATTTCCGCGTTATAGTGGTGCGGAAGTAAAAAACACCATCTACGCATGCGCGCCATTTTTTTTCACGGCCGCACATGCGCAGATGGTGGAGTTTGCGTGTGGGCAGCGGGGAAGACCAAGGGAAGGTTCCTTCAGCCACCCAACAGCTGATCTGCTCCGCAGCGCGGAAGCAGCGAGGAGCCGAAGATGGGGTAAAGGCAAAGGGGAAACCCCATCTTCGGCTCCTCGCTGCTGCCGCGCTGCGGAGCGGATCAGGTGTTGGGCGGCTGAAGGAACCTTCCCTTGGTCTTCCCGCCGCCCAGGCAAAGGGGAAACCCCAAGATCGCTTGCCGCTTGCCGTATTGCAGCTTGGAGCCTTGCTTCGCCTCCTTCGCTGCAATACGGCAAGCGGCAAGCGATCTTGGGGTTTCCCCTTTGCCTGGGCGGCGCTGGGGCCATGCGGAGCCGCTCATCTAGGGGGGCGTGGACCGGCAAGGTGCCCTCCGCTCTCTCTCTTTCTCCCCCTGTTACCGGTGTGGTATAAGAGAGAGAAAGAAAGAGAAAGGAGGGCGACTTGCCAGTCCACGCCCCCCTGGATGAGCGGCCCCGCATGGCCCCAGCACCGGACTCCGCCGTTGCCTCCGCCCTTGTTCGGCTCTGCAGCTCCACCCCCTCCTCGGTGTCCCCGGCACCCAGCGTCCCCACGCCGCCTCCACCTCCCGGTAATGCGCCCGACCTCTGCCTCTCTCTTTCTCTGCCTCTCTCTTTCTCTCTCATATACCACGCCGGCAACAGGGAGAGAAAGAGAGAGAGAACTTATTTTTTAATTAATATTTTTTGAAAAACCGCGTTGCAGCGTTTCGCGCTAATCGAGACCGTGCTAATCGAGGGATCACTGTACTGTGTTCAGTTCTGGAGACCTCACCTACAATTTTGCACCATGTTGCTGCTCTTTTTTTCCCCCTGTTGTTTTATAATGAATTGAAATTGTTCTTCAGCCGCCAGAGTGTGTATGGATTGGTAGCCTATAAATACTATTAATATATGGATGAATGGATGGATCAATCGATCGATCGCAAACCACATATTATTACAGTCCTTACTTTTTAGTTAAGGATTCAATCCATGTTTATAGATATGTGTAAATTATATTAAAAATATTTCTTACATGCAAATGCATTTTCTTTTGAATTTCATGAAATTTGCTAATAACATGAAAACATTATGCATTCATGCTTTCACAATGGCATCTTGTTTCTTTACCTTATTAGGCAAAAATCCAATTTCTGGGAAACTAGCTATATGTAGAACCACTTGATGTGTAATATAAGAACATTATTGTTTTGAATTTAAGGGAATTCTCTAAGGGAAAATATCCATTACAAATCTTTCTCCTTTGTAATATTCTTGTGCTAGTTTAGAGTTTGCACAAATACAGGAAAGATAAACAACAGAGCAAATCTGTGAAAATGAACTAACAATGCAAAGCATGTCTGCACAGGAATTGGGGTGAAATGGTTGCTATGGAGCCAGCAAGCTCCAAGTATCAGAATTCATTTTGCTAAATCACATCTTTCAATGCCATGGTATTTAGTTCACATAAGTTCACTTTTTAAAAAAGTTGTGCTTGGGAAGAAAATAGGAGAAATGCCACAAAAATATGACCACTGATATTTTAGATTTTTGTTGGTAAAATATTTTATTATTCGGCATTTAGAAGATTTTAATTAATAATGAACTTTAATGAGAATATCTACTTCTTGGTACTAGTGGCCACATGTCATTTATGAACAAAAGTCTTTTTTGCAATCATTTTAAAGTATAGAATGTAGAGATTATTTTAAAAGATGGCATGCAGAAGCCAAATCTGGGGAGAGAGATGTGTGTGGGAATGAATCCCTCTATACTAGGTCATTCCAAAGGTACTTCCATATAGTATATCTATACAGTGTTCCCTCGCTTTTGGCGGGGGATGTGTTCCAAGACCGCCCGCGAAAGTTGAATTTCCGCGAAGTAGTGATGCGGCAGTAAATACACTATTTTTGGCTATGAACAGTATCACAAGCCTTCCCTTAACACTTTAAACCCCTAAATTGCAATTTTCCATTCCCTTAGCAACCATTCACCATGTTTATTTATTAAAGTTTATTAAAAAAAAATGTTAAATGCAGACGAAAGTTTGGCGATGAATATGACGTCATCGGGTGGGAAAAACTGTGGTATAGGGAAAAAACCCACAAAGTATTTTTTTAATTAATATTTTTGAAAAACCGTGGTATAGACTTTCCGCGAATTTCGAACCCGCGAAAATCGAGGGAACACTGTATATCATATATCATATCTCCAGCTGCAAAGCTCTCTTCTCCAATAATGTAGGAGATGATAAAAATACAATCCCTTGTAAAGTGAATAAGATGCAATGTGTTGCTGTAGCCTGGCAATAAATTTCTTGGCAATGGGAGCATGTCATTTTTCATAGAAATTGATGCATGATTGAAATGAGTCAATTATCTTTTATAAATATTTATTTGTCTCAATCTATCAATCTTTTTTTTTTTTTAAATAATTTATTGGTTTATTTACTAAATTAACAACAAACAAAAAATACTTAAAAGGGAACGTGCCCAACACCAATAAAAACCCCACAACCATTTAGGGGGTTAAATTATTTACAATAAGTTTCAATTTCTTCCTTAGCTCCAGTTTACATTTCTTTACATACAAAAAGTGATTGGAATTTATTTTTCACATTGTCATCATAAATTCTACTTAAGATATAATCTTTCACCTTATTCCATCGTGCTATCAGCTTCTCCAATTTATTTTCATCAAAGTTATTTAATCTTATAATTTTGAAGTGGATGTGGTCCACCATGTACCAGTACCAATTCTGGATTGTCCATTTATTGCTATCCTTCCACCCTAATACCACTACTGCTTAAGCGCTTTCCAAAGCTGCTGTTTTGATTTCTGTAAATTCTCGTAATTCCCCATATTTAACTAGTATTGCCAATTCTTTTGTAATTATCCAATTAATGTTTAGCATATTATTTATTTCATTCTGTACTTCCTTCCAAAATTTTTGAACTTCAACACATTCCCAGAGCATATGCATAAAAACTTTTATTTGGCAGCCATGCCAGCAATTTCCTTTCCCTTTCCTCTGGAAGTCTGCTAGTTTTACTGGCGTGAAATACCATTTATGGTATTCCTTCTCATCTTTCTTATTCTTGTATTCTTTATCTTATGTATATTTTCTACTACTTCTTCCATCTTGCTTTCATTAATCCGTAATTCATTTTGCCAATATCTTGTTAATCACTTCCTCTTCCACTTGTAATAACATGCTATAAATATTACTAGCCTGTCCTTTTGAATCATTAATCTTTTCTTTCAATATTTTCTCTAGACAGTTTTCTTCTCTCAAAAATGCTTCTTTATTCTCACTTTTATTCAAATATTTACATATTGCATTAATCTGCAACCATTTTTGTCGGTCCAACCACCATTCGAAACGAGTTCTATTAACTCTTCCGTCTGTCTCATATAATTGTTCTATTCTCATTATACCTTTATCATTTAATTCCTTTATAACTGTACCTAGGTTAACATCATTATTTATATTCAAAACATGCAACGTTGATAATTTTGAATTCCTATTTGCTAATTTCCCTTGCCATTTTGACCAAATATCAATCTAAGGTTTGCATTTATGTACTAGAGAACATTATACCAAATTTCAGAAACATAAGAGTATTTTTAAATGTAAAAAGAAAAGGTGATGATAAGGAACAAAGATGGCAGAGAGAATAGGCATGGCCAACACTGTGGTGCTATTGAGTTCCCCGTGCTCTGCTAGGGAACCCTGATATCCATGCTGCCAGGAGACCCGGTTCAGTCAGTACCAGGTCAGAACCACCCTGTAGGGGTAGGGGAAAAGAGAGGCACATGCTGGTAACCTGGGAGGTTGGCAGCCCCCTCCCCCAGACCTAGCTTTGTCCTCTTGGCCTGCAGCAAACAGAAGACAATTTTAGGTATTGTCCTAGCTGCAGCAGTCACAAACAACAGGATTAAATTAGAAAGATCGGAGTAAACTGGGAAGAGGATTCTAAAGCTAAGTGCTGAATAGTGTTAAAAAAAAACAGAAGCTGGTGAGTGATTTTGCCAAAAGAAAACAATAGAAAAGTATTTTAACAGTTAAAGGGGTGGGAAAGAGACCGGAAATTAAGGAGCAGCTATGTAGCAAATGGAGGCCATCAAGTAAAAAACCTTACAAAGAACTGTAACTAATGCCTAAGGACTGAGGAGCTTTGCTTTAAAAGATCTGGTGGAGATATGAAAAATAGAGAAGATAAGTTGAGGAGAATATTTTGATTTGATTGATTTGATCTGATTTGATTTGATTGATTGGATTTATATGCCGCCCCTCTCCGCAAACTCGGGGCGGCTCACAACAAGGTAAAAACAATACATAATAACAAATCCAATACCCACCAATCCAATTTAAGCTAAAAAATTCATAAAAAACAACCCCAGAATATTAAAAAACAAGCACACAATCAATCTAACACCAAAACAACATGGGCAAGGGGGAGATGTTTCAGTGCCCCCATGCCTGACGGCAGAGGTGGGTTTTAAGGAGTTTGCGAAAGGCAAGGAGGGTGGGGGCAATCCTAATCTCAGGTGGGAGCTGGTTCCAGAGGGTCGGGGCCACCACAGAGAAGGCTCTTCCCCTGGGTCCCGCCAGACGGCATTGTTTAGTCGACGGGACCCGGAGAAGGCCAACTCTGTGGGACCGAACCGGTTGCTGGGATTCGTGCAGCAGAAGGCGGTCCCGGAGATATTCTGGTCCGGTGCCATGAAGGGCTTTATAGGTCATAACCAACACTTTGAATTGTGACCGGAAACTGATCGGCAACCAATGCAGACTGCGGAGTGTTGCAGTGATATGGGCATACTTAGAGAAGCCCATAATTGCTCTCGCAGCTGCATTCTGCACAATCTGAAGTTTCCAAACACTTTTCAAAGGTAGCCCCATGTAGAGAGCATTACATTAGTCGAGCCTCGAGGTGATGAGGGCATGAGTGACTGTGAGCAATGACTCCCGGTCCAAATAGGGCCGCAACTGGTGCACCAGGCGAACCTGGGCAAACGCCCCCCTCGCCACAGCTGAAAGATGTTTCTCTAATGTGAGCTGTGGGTCGAGGAGGACGCCCAAGTTGCGGACCCTCTCTGAGGGGGTCAATAATTCCCCCCCCCAGGGTAATGGATGGACAGATAGAATTGTCCTTGGGAGGCAAGACTCACAGCCACTCCGTCTTGTCTGGATTGAGTTTGAGTTTGTTGACACCCATCCAGGCCCCAACAGCCTCCAGGCACTGGCACATCACTTCCACTGCTTCGTTGACTGGACATGGGGTGGAGATGTAAAGCTGGGTGTCATCAGCGTACTGATGATACCTCACCCCATGCCCTTGGATGATCTCACCCAGCGGTTTCATGTAGATATTAAATAGCAGGGGGAGAGGACCAACCCCTGAGGCACCCCACAAGGGAGAGACCTCGAGGTCGACCTCTGACCCCCCACTAACACCGACTGTGACAGACCGGAGAGGTAGGAGGAGAACCACTGGAGAACAGTGCCTCCCACTCCCAACCGCTCCAGCCGGTGCAGAAGGATACCATGGTCGATGGTATTGAAAGCCGCTGAGAGGTCAAGGAGCACCAGGACAAAGGACAAGCCCCTGTCCCGGGCCCGCCAGAGATCATCCATCAACGCAACCAAAGCAGTTTCCACGCTGTAGCTGGGCCTGAATCCAGACTGTTGAGGACCTAGATAATCGGCTTCTTCCAAGGACCGCTGGAGTTGAAGAGCCACCACCTTCTCAACAACCTTCCCCATAAAGGGAAGGTTGGAGACTGGACGGTAGTTATTAAGCACGGCTGGGTCCAGGGAAGGCTTCTTCAGGAGGGGGCGCACAAGTGCCTCCTTATAAAGGGTGGGAAAGGACCCCCTCCCCAAAGAGGCATTGACAATCTCCTGGACCCAGCTCCGTGTCACTTCCCGACTGGCCGAAACCAGCCAAGAGGGACACGGATCCAGTAAACAGGTGGCAGAACTCAGAGCTCCAATGGCCTTGTCCACTTCATCAGGTGACACCAAGTCAAACTCCACCTAGACAGATGGACAAAGACGTTTAGCCCCAGTCACCTCGACTGACTCGTTGTCAGTCGACTCTGTTTTATAATTGGAGTCGAGGTCCGCCCGGATCCGAGCGGTTTTATTGGCGAAAAACGTGTTAAAATCCTCAGCACTGCTCTGCAAGGGCTCCCCAACTCCCCCCTGATTAAGAAGGGAGCGGGTTACCTTAAACAGAGTGGCCGGGCGGGATTCCGCTGATGCAATCAAAGCGGCATGATACGCGCATCTTGCCGCCTTGAGCGCCACTTTGTAAGTCTTAATATGAGCTCTTACAAGTGTTCCATCAGATTCAGACTTACTCTTCCTCCATCGCTTCTCTAGATGTCTCTTCTGGCGCTTCAACTCCTGGAGCTCCTTGTTGTACCATGGAGCTCTACGGGGTCTTGTGCCGCGGAAAGGTCGCAACGGCGCAATCCGGTCAAGAGCCCCTACTGCAGCCTTGTTCCAGGCCTCAGCAAGAGACTGCCGAACTGTGAACGAGTGTATCTGGAATAACCCCAAGCACCCTCTGAAAACCTTCTGGATCCATCAGGTGTCTGGGGCGGAACAACTTAATCGGTTCCGCCTCCCTGCAGGGAAGGATTGGAGCCAGGAAGTTAAGCCGCAGTAGGAAATGATCTGACCATGACAAAGGCAACACTTCTAAGCCCCTTAGTCTCAGACCATTACTCAATTGCTCAGAGAGGAATATCATATCGGGCGCGTGCCCACCCTCGTGAGTTGGACCCTTTTGGAAAGTAGAATTGAATCAAAAAACAGAAGATCACATGCAGAACGCCATATGTTGGGCGGACAATTAGGAAAGGCTGTGAAATATGCTTGTGTTAGCAGCTGGACAGTTTTTAAAATGGATGATTCGTGATCTTGAGAAATGGAGGTAAACGATTTTTAAGGACTGGCGGCATACACAGAAAGGCTTTTGAACTTGATGGAGGCAGACTTTTTATTATAATTGAAATTTGTTGAACTTTTGGATTGGAGGATTGTGATCTCATAGACATGGAGGAAATTATGCGGAACTGGTTGGCTTTTTTAAAGATTTGCTTGATTAGAGTAGAAGCTGGAGAATCGAAGTAAAGGAAGAAGATAAGAATGAACTACAAAAGGGACAAAAAGTAGAGAAAGAAACAGTAGAGGAAAAGACAATTAATGAAAACACAGATATACAGCAATGAAGATGAAAAGAATACCAGAAATGAAATAAAGGTCAATGACTATTTTTCATGTATATATTGAAAATTATCATAATTATTATTATGATTGTTATTATGATAATTGTGACTACACTGATAGCTACAGCGATAAAAGAGAAAAAGATATCAAAAATGAATAGGTTGATGACTACATTGAGATTAATAATGATTAAACAAGCATATTTAAGAAGGAGAAAAAGAGTTGGGGGAAAGAGCAGATATTGGTATGAAAGTAAAAGAAAAAAGAAATTAAGGAAATGGTGATGGAGAATATATATATTGTGTGTGTGTGTGTGTGTGTGTGTGTGTGTGTGTGTGTGCGTGCGTGTATGAACGTCTTGGCATATTCGAGTTTCTTCCCGTGTAGGATTCAGAGATTTCTGTTGATGTTTCGATGAAGTCCCACTCATCATCTTCAGGCTGGTGCTTCTGTCCTTGTTCTAGGGCAAACACAGTGAGACCTGAGCTGCCTTCCCTCTATAAATACGGGTGGGTGTGGCGTGCTAGCTCAGCAGCTGCAAGCTGTATTGAAACTTTCTGGAGAGTCAGTGGGGTAACACCTGGGGTCGTTGATGTAATTGATGTATGCTGATTAGTTGATGTTTGTGGATTGGGGGTGATATCCTGAGTAATTGCAGCTTGCAGGCTACTTGACTGTTGTTCTGGGTCTGGTTTCAGTTTGTATGGCTGGGATATGTTTGTTAATGAGGGCTGGTTTCCAAATGTCTGGTAGGTGGGAAGTATCATCACGCTTGTTCATATATATATATATTTGTTTTCGTAGATTTTCACGGGTACAGGTATAAAGGTCTTGTCATATTCTGGTGACGTTTCGACAAGGTCCCACTCATCATCTTCAGGCTGGTGCTTCTGTCCTTGTTCTAGGGCAAACACAGCAAGACTTGAGCTGCCTTCCCTCTATAAATACTAGTGGGTGGGTGGGTGTGGTTTGATGGCTCAGTAGCTGCAAGCTGTGTTGAAGCTTCCTGGTGAGTCAGTGGGGTAACACCTGGGGTCGTTGATGTAATTGATGATTGCTGATTCGTTGATGTTTGTGGATTGGATTTGATATCCTGAGTAGTTGGAGCTTGCAGGCTACTTAGCTGTTTTGTAATGTGTGTCTGGGGTGTAACAATTTTTGTTTGGCTGCGGGTTTGTGGTCTGGTCATGTGTTTATGGTGTTTGTTGGTTTGTTTTGTGTGCAAGTCAGAGGGGGCTGCAACAGTTGGGAGCACTGCTGTAGTATGGCTTCTGGGTGGTGGTTGTATTTTGTCTGTAGGGTGGGTGTGGGTTTGGGTCTAATGGAGGTGATTGGTTGTAGTGTCCTGTGTTGTTCTGAGTCTGGTTTCAGTTTGTATCGCTGGGATACTTTTGTTAATGAGGGCTGGTTTCCAGATGTCTGGTAGGCGGGAGGTATCATTCTGTTTGTTCATATTGTGGGGATGTTTTTCTATCTCAATGGCTTCCATGATTATTCTTTTGTTGTAGTGTTCTATTTTAGAAATTAATTTAGTTCTGTCAAAATCAGTTTCATGTCCTGTAGTTTTGAAGTGTTGGAAAACAGAGGAAGTTTTTTCTTCTTAATGCATTCTTATTGTTCTGCAACACGTGCATTTACTCTCCTATTAGTTCCTCCAATATATGCATCTGGACAGATTTTACATGGTATTTGATAAACTCCTTGGTTTTCTTGATGGATCTGGTCTTTGGGGTTTCGTAGGAAGTTGCCTATATTTTGATCTGTGCCAAAGGCTGTCTTGATGTTGTGCCCCGACCCTCTGGAATCAACTCCCCCTGGAGATCAGGATTGCCTCCACCCTCCTTGCCTTTCGCAAACTCCTTAAAACCCACCTCTGTCGTCAGGCATGGGGAAATTGATTCCCCGGAGCGCTTTTGTTTTATGTATGGTTTGTATGAGATGTCTGATTGCTGTTTATATTAAGGGTTTTAAATTGTTTTAACCATTGGATTTGTACTGTTTTTTTGTTGTGATCCGCTCCGAGTCTCTGGAGAGGTGCGGCATACAAATCTAATAAATAAATAAAAAATAAACAAATAATACATTTGTGAGACTGTAATTCAGTTTCCAGGTGGTCTTTGTTGGCTAGGTGTTTGGTTCTGGAGATGAAGGTCTTGGCTACGGAATTGATCTGTGGTGGTGGGATTTAGTGTTCAAGTAGCAGTTGGTGTGTGTCTTCTTCTGGTAGACGGTGTGTCCTAGGGAGCCATTGGATTTTTTGTAGATTAGGACATCCAGAAAGGGAAGTTGGTTGTTGATTTCTGTTTCCATGGTGAATTGTATTTTGGGGTGTAGGCTGTTGTGATGTGTGAGGAAGCTGTCCAGTTTTTCTTTCCCATGTGGCCAAATTATGAAGGTATCACCTACATATCTAAGCCTGGCAGTGGTTGGTCAGATTTAAGATGTGCTTCAGGGGGGTTGTATTTGTTTTGGATGGCTGTCAGGGCTTCTTTAATAGACACTTGGGTGAAGAGAGATATGACATTGAAACTTACAAGAAGGTCACTGAGTTGTAGGTTTTGTTCTTTTATGATTTCTATGAAATGGAATGAGTTTTGTACATGAAACATGATTCTGCGTAGGGCTGGAGTTGTTTGGCAAGAAATTTGGCAAGATTCTGTAGGGGTGAGCCTATGGAGCTGACTATGGGTCTGAGTGGTGTTCCTTCTTTGTGTATCTTGGGGAGTCCATAGAGCTTGGGGCAACTGGATGATTTTTCTCTGGGGATGATTCTTTGCTGGATTTCTTCACTGATGGGAGAAACTTTTATTTTGGATTTGATGTTTTTTTCCAGGTAGGTAGTAGGATTTGTGCTTAGAGGTTTGTAAGCGGGGTCTTGGAGTAGGTTGGATAGTTTGTCTTGGTAGTCAGATGTGTTCATCACCACAGTGGCATTGCCTTTGTCTGCTGGGAGGATGATTATGTTATTGTCTTTCCTCAAGTTGGTGAGTGCTTTATGTTCATCTTTATGTAAGTTGCTTCTGGGTGGAATGCTGGAGCAGAGGACATTGGTGACTTCAAGTCTGATTTTGTTGGCTTCATCTAGATTGATTTTGGTTAGGGTGGCTTCAACGCTGCATATGATGTTTTCAGTGGGGATGCATTTGGGGGTGACTGCAATGTTGAATCCTTTGGAGAGGACGTTGGTTTCTGCTGTGGTGAGGGTCCTGTCTGATATATTATGTACTGTATGCTTCATGAGTAGTGTTGGGCGAACGAAACTTGCATAGTTCGGGTCCGTGCCGAACTTTGCATTGTTCGGCATGCCGAACCCAAATTTTTTTAAAAGTCCGTGTTCAGGTTCGGTGTTTGAACGAACTCCACGATACCCTAATCAACAGCCTTGTTGTAAGCTGAAGCCATGCTGTATCCGGGCAGAAAATGCAAGGACCGGCTGTGATTGGCCATGCATCCTGCTGACCAGTGATTGGCCAGCCGAACGCATGGCTGTGATTGTCAGGAGGGAAACCTGGCCCTGCCTGTATAAAAGGCAGGACCATGCAGTCCATTGCCATTAAAAGAGCTATTTGTTAGTTAGGGACAGTGCTGTTGCTGCTGCTGACAGGGAGAGATAGGTTGGGGAGATTTCTGAGATCACCTAGGCTGCATCTGGTGGCTACTGCCACTGAAAGAGATTTCTCAACTGTGCCATTGTCTTCAAAAGGTCAGATCACCTAGGCAGCCAAGAAAAAAGGATGGGAGATTTTTTTTGAGAGCAGTTTCCCTGAATCTTGAGGTTTCTGCCACTGAAAGGGGCATTTCTCAACTGTTTTATTTTGTTGCTCAAGGCAGATACACCTATCCATCCAAGGCAAAGAAAGTAAAAGACTTTTTTTTTGCAGTTCCCCTGAATCTTGGGGTTTCTGCATTTCTCAACTGTTTTATTTTGTTGCTGAGGGCAGATACACCCATCCATCCAAGGCGAAGAAAGTAAAAGACTTGTGTTGGCAGGGGGCAGTTCTTCTGTCCCAAAAGGGCAGTTCTCAATTGTGCCATTTTGTTCCTGCGGGCAGAGCCACCTACCCATCCAAGACAAAGAAAGTGAAAGACTTGTGTTGGCAGTTTACCTGAGTCCTAGGGTTTCTGCCACTGAAAGGGGCACTTCCCAACTGTGCCATTTTGTTGCTCAGTGCACATGCAGCTGCCCATCCAACAGAAAACAAGGGGGAGGCTTTTTGGGGTGCCACTTTCCCTGCATCTTAGGCTGCCACTGAAAGGGTTCTGGTACGTGCCTAATTTTGTTGGGAAAAAACTTTTTTTGTGGAAAAGGTTCATGTAGCAGTTATAGATATAGGCATTCCAGTAATTAAAATGGGGGGGAGGGGGGTCAGTCATACATTGCCACTACTGATCTCCGCCCATTTTATTTTGGGTCAAACACTGGGCCACTTGCTTTCTCTGCATTTCCTTTTTCTGTCTAATACAAGGCGTCTACTGCTCTCTGTCAATTTAATTTTGGGTCAAACACGGGGCCACTTCCTGTATCTGTGAATTTACTGTTTTTCTGCCTAATACAAGGGCTCTACTGCTGTCTGGGCATTTAATTTTTACAGGGCATTTATTTTTCCAATTCTGGGTCCACCTGAACGCCGCACCTTCTGTTCCCAGTTTTCTGGGGCCAGTGTCACTGCAGGGCTTCAACCATGAAGAAAGCCGTGAAAAAGGGACGTGGCCGTGGTGCTACTGATGCTGATGGTGATAGAGCTGGTGCTGCAGGGGCAAGGAGAGGTCGTGTAACATCTGCGCCTCATACAACTTCCTGTGCTGCAATCAGGCGCCTGGGTTTGGGGCCTATATTGGCAAGCCCCAAAACTGCTTCCAGAGTGGTGATGCAAGAAGAGGTCGAGGCAGTTGGAGATAACATGGCACGCAGCGCTGTCAGTTCCATGGTATTGCCTTCCACACACTCCAGCTCAGCCGCGAGTTCAGAGCCCTCATTATCACCCCCCCCTTCAAAGCAGCAAGGCTGTCTCAGCCACAAGCAGTGGAGTCTTTAATGCTCTTTGATGACACTTCTAACTGGGATGTCATGGGCCGTCCACCTGCCCCATCCCCAGTTGCAGACCTTGGGCTTCCGGATGCCCAAGAGCTTCTGCTGGAGAACGAGGAGGTGTCCAGGGCATCATCAGGGAAGACCATGATGGAGGATGATGAGACCCAGATCCCTGCTTCTGCAGCTTACTGCAATGTTGAGGCTGAGAGGGAGGCTAGCGGGGAGGAGTGGGTGGAAGAAGATGCCAGGGGTGATGACGAGGTGCTAGATCCTACATGGACTGAAGGCCGGCAGAGTTCAGAGAAGGAAGAGGCTGTGGTGGTCCCACAGCCCCAGGCAGCCAGCAGAAGAGGGAGAAGGCTGCAAACCTTCAGCGCTCAGTCTGCTGGTACTACTGCCCACCGTGGCCAGGGACCGAGCATGCCACATGTGCCACAAAGACTCTCACGAGCATGGCATTTTTTCAAGCAGTTTACAGATGACAAGACAAAGGTCATTTGCATGCTCTGCCACCAGTCCCTGAAGCGAGGGAGAGGTGTTAATAATCTCAGCACCACCTGCATGACCAGGCACCTGAATACAAAACATGAGCTTTGCTGGCAACAATACCTTCAAAGTATTTCAAATGCCTGGGTCTTCCACTTCTGCTATGGCTGCCTCGGCCCCTGCCACCGCCTCCCCAACAACAAGGCCACCTGTCTCTCCCCAAAGGAACAATGTAGGATCACCACCAACACCAACACCACCTCCACCACCACCAGCAGCAGCAGCACCACCACCACCAGCAGCACCACCACCACCACCATTGCCAAGCTTGTCTATACCGACCCAGGGAAGCTTTCAGCTGTCCATCCCTCAAACTTTGGAGAGAAAGCGGATGTTCGGCCCATCTTACCCACGAGCCCAGACCCTGAATGCCAGCATTTCAAAGCCGCTGGCATTTGAAATGCTCCCCTACCATCTGGTGGAGACAGAAAGTTTCAAAAATTTTATGGAAGTGGCTGCCCCACAATACATCGTTCCCAGCCACTACTACTTTTCACGCCAAGCCATCCTTGCCCCGGCCTAACATGTAGTGGAGAAAGTTAGGTGTGCACTGCGCAATGCTCTCAGTTCCCGCATCCACATCAACACCAACACGTGGACCAGTAAAATGAGGGTATACAAGTGTGCGCTCGTGGACGCACTAGTGGCAGAGTTCACACAGGAATTGGAGGGCTCGGTGGCACGCGGAGGAGGAGGAGGACGCAGTCATCAATGCAGCAGGGGCACTGGCAGCACCTCACAGGGGAGGATGAACATGGCCACAATGTGGGAAAACCTATTCCATCATCCCCCACCATCGGATGTGATGGCCCATAATACCAGAAGGCCGAATGTGACATACATGGTGGACGACTACCTGTCCACGCGTCTCATGGTACTTAGTGATGCCTCCACCCCCTTCAATTTTTGGGTGGGTAAATTGGACACGTGGCCAGAGCTTGCCCTCTATGTCCTGGAGGTTCTGGCCTGCCCTGCAGCAAGTGTCCTGTCCGACCGTGTGTTCAGCATCGCAGGAGGGGTCATCACTGACAAAAGGATCTGCCTATCCACAGACAATGTGGACATACTTACATTCCTTAAAATGAACCAGGCGTGGATCCCACGGGACTTGGCTGTGCCACCACCTGAGTGAGTGATTAGAGTGTTTGCTACCACCACCACCACCACCTCCTCCTCTGCCACTTCCACCTACATCACCTCCCCCCCCGACAGCTGTAAAATTCGTGTATGTATGTATATATTCAGGTTTATTTTTATGTGAAAATTTGTGTATTGATTTATTTATTTTATTTATTAGATTTGTACGCCGCCCCCTTCCACAGTTTGTGTTTGAATCCTGTCAATGCTATAACTGCAGCTGCCCATCAATAAAATTATTTTTGGCACAAATGGTTTCTGAGAGCCTAAATGCATGTTCCTTCCCAGTGGGGGTCACCTTGGGAAAAGCTGAAATATTCAGGTTTATTTTTATGGAAATATTTGTGTGTGGTCTGGGTTCGAATCCTGTCAATGGTATAACTGCAGCTGCCCATGAAAATAATTATTTTTGGCTCAGATGGTTTCTGAGAGCCTAAATGCATGTTCCTTCCCAGGTGGGTCACCTTGGGAAAAGCTGAAATATTCAGGTTTATTTTTATGGAAATATTTGTGTGTGGTCTGGGTTTGAATCCTGTCAATGGTATAACTGCAGCTGCCCATGAAAATAATTATTTTTGGCACAGATGGTTTCTGAGAGCCTAAATGCATGTTCCTTCCCAGGTGGGTCACCTTGGGAAAAGCTGAAATATTCAGGTTTATTTTTATGGAAATATTTGTATGTGGTCTGGGTTCGAATCCTGTCAATGGTATAACTGCAGCTGCCTATCAATAAAATTATTTTTTGGCACAGATTGTTTCTGAGAGCCTAAATGCATGTTCCTTCCCAGTGGGGTCACTTTGGGAAAAGCTGAAATACTTTGCACCAGGCAAATCGGGTTCGGGTTCAGCGAACTTACCTGAACTCCGCTGCCAAATTCAGCCGAACCCGCCAAACCCGAAATTTGTTGGGTTCGCACAACACTATTCATGAGTTGCTGTGAAAAGGGTTTGGGCTCCTGGTGTTTTTCCAAATTGTGGAAATTCTTGGTGTGTATGTCTGTATTGAGGGAGGTTTCTGTTTCAGCTCTCCAGAGGGCTAGTTGTTTGGATTTGTCCCAGAGTATTGGGTGAATTCTATTGCTAAGTTTGAGGTGAAGAGTGAGTATGTCTTTGTTGGTTTGGTCTAGGAGGAATCATTTCCTGTGGAGTTCATTTCTGATTAAGGCTAATTCAGTTCTTTTCAGGATGTGTTCAGTGGATGGGGTTTTAGAATGGAATTTTAGTTGGCAGCATTTGGGGATCAAGTTTCTGTCTCGGCAGTTACATAGGAATTTGAGGTCACACATGATGGTAGCTCTTTGAACTTCGAGTTTCTCGTAGATCCTGGTCAGCAAGAAGGTATCCTCCCCGTAGAGGTAAGATATTTGTTTTCATAGATTTTCACGGGTACAGGTATGAAGGTCTTGGCATATTCGGGTTTCTTCTCGTGTAGGATTCAGAGATTTGAATCCTACACAGGAAGAAACCCGAATATCAAGTCAGAGATTTGAATATACCCAATACTCTGGAACAAATCCAAACAACTAGCCCTCTGGAGAGCTGAAACAGAAACCTCCCTCAATACAGACATACATACCAAGAAACTCCACAATTTGGAAAAACACTAGAAGCCCAAACCCTTTCCACAGCAACTCATGAAGCATACAGTACATAATATATCGGACAGGACCCTCACCACAGCAGAAACCAACTTCCTCTACAAAGGATTCAACTTTGCAGTCGCCCCCAAACACATCCCCACTGAAAACATCATATGTGGAATTGAAGCCATCCTAACCAAAATCAATCCAGATGAAGCCAACAAAATCAGAATTGAAGTCACCAATATCAGCATTTCACCCAGAAGCAACTTACATAAAGATGAACAAAAAGCACTCACCGACTTGAGGAAAGACAATAACATAATCATCCTCCCAGCAGACAAAGGCAATGCCACTCTGGTGATGAACACATCTGACTACCAAGACAAACTATCCAACCTACTTCAAGACCCCGCTTACAAACCTCTAAGCACAGATCCTACTACCTACCTGGAAAAAACCACCAAATCCAAAATAAAAGCTTCTCCCATCAGTGAAGAAATCCAGCAAAGAATCATCCCCAGAGAAAAATCATCCAGATGCCCCAAGCTCTATGGCAGCGGTCCCCAAACTAAGGCCTGCGGGATGGATGTGGCCCGCTGAGGCCATTTATCCGGCCCGTGGCAGCGTACAAGATTTTATCGATCTATATAATAAGCTCCTGAACCTCCTGTCCACTTTGCTGCTGAGCGTCTGGCGGTGGCAAGGAGGAGGAGGAGAGCCAGGGAGCGGGGAGAAAAGTGGGCCTGCAATTGGCCCCTTTCTTTGCCGCCTTTAGGGAGAGAAACTGTTGCTGCCCTATTGCAGGCCCACTTTCCTCCATGCCCCCTGGCTTTCCTCCTCCTCCAGATGCTCAGCTGCAGACCGTCTTGGTCCCTCCAGTGCTGCTTTTTTGCTTTTTTTTCTTGAGGGATTTTGCACCAATGATGTTTGCGCGCGTTTGGGCACTTTTTCCGTTGGGGGGGTCTGCTGCGGAGAGGGAGAGAGAGAGAGAAAGAGGGAGAGATAGAAAGGGAGTTAGAGAGAGAGAGAGAAATAAAGCAAGAAAAAGAGGGGGAGAGAGTGTGGAAGAGTGCTACTTTTTTGCTTCTTTGCCGCCCCGTCGGTAGGGCGCTGGTCTCTGCCCTCAGCCTGGAAGCCCTGCAAGAGCGGCTGGAGGTGCTGAAGGCGCTGCAGGGCCAGTACCTCTGGGGCCGTAAGCAAGCCCTCAGGACCCCCCCCGCGCACTAACTTGTTAATGGCCATGTCGTCTTGGATCGCGGGGACGAGAGCTCTTCCCCAGCCAGGCGATGGTGAGACCCTCCTAATGCTCGCACATCGCCCAGGCCCCACGCTTGGAGCCAGGGGCGACAGGCCTAGCCTCAGCTAACTTGGCCCGGGGGCGGCTGAAGCGCGGGGCGGAGTAGGCGGCAGCGTCTGCTGCTCCATGCCCACCCCCGAGCTGAGCTTCCTTTGGCTTCCTTCGAGGCAGCAGGTGAGCTTTGCAGCTTTGCAAAGAGCTTTCTTCGGCTTCCTTGGAGGCAAAGCTGCAAAGTTCACCTGCTGCCTCGAAGGAAGCCAAAGGAAGCTCAGCTCGGGGGAAGGCCTGGAGTAGCCACCGCTGCCACCGCCTACTCCGCCCCGTGCTTCGGCTGCACCAGGGCCAAGCCGAGGCTAGGCCCATCGCCCCCGGCTCCAAGCGCCTCGCTGTCGCCTGGCTGGAGAAGAGCTCCCCTCCCCGCGATCCGGGATGCCGTGGCCGTCAGCAAGTTAGTACGCGGGGGGGTCCTGATGGTGCCTACTCCCCCCCCGTGCTTCAGCCGCACTGGGCAGTTCTGGCGGGTGTGGGGCAGCAGGGCAAGCAGCGAAGGTGGCAGCACCAGCAGCGGCACTGAGCAGTAGCCGTGGGGCGGCAGCGGGGCGGTTGGCTGCAAGGCACCGGCGGCGGATGGATGTGTTGCAGGACGCCATACATGCTGGCCCTGCGCTGGTCATGGGGATGGCACCTCCGTTCCGGCCCAGCCAGCGAGCCAGTGCCAGTCTCGCGCCCATGCCCAGTGCAGTGCCAGCAATGTACGGTGACCCGATGCTGGTGCCACCGTCTTGGAGCTCCTGCTTGCAGCCGACCGCCCCGCGGCACACAAAACATATTTGTGCGCGTGAGTGGTGTTGCAGGGCAGGAAAAAAAAGAAGAAAGAAAAAAGAGAAAGTAAGAGAGAAGAAAAGGAGAGAGAGAGAGAGAAAGCAAGAGAAAGAAAGGGAGAGAAAAAAGAAGTGAGAGGGGGAGGGAATGTGAGAGAGAAAAAGAGAAAAATGAGAAAATGATGGAGGGAAAGAATGAGGGAGAGGGAAAGGAAACAAATGAGAGAGAAGGAAAAAAGGGAGAGAGAAGAGAGAAGTGGAAAGGAGGGAGGGAGGGAAGGAGAAATGGAGGGAAAAGGAAGGAAGGAAGGAAGGAAGGAAGGAAGGGGGCGGAGGACGGAAGGACTTTTGGGGGGGGTGTAAATTTTTTAAAATTTTTCTCTCAACATACATTCAAACAATACAATGTACCATCTAATTTTCCCTGAATAAAATGCGGTATTTTGTCAGTAACTAATATCAATCATCCAAAAAGTTGCAAAAGTTTTTTTTCTAATGTTGTCATCCAGGTACATACATTTCTTTTAATTAAATTCCCCCCTTAATGTTCCTTCAAAAAGTACAACACCAATTATATTTCTAACTTATTAATCATTATGCCAAAGTGCTTTCTTCTTTCTTTATATATTTTTCTATAAACATTTTATACATTTTTCTATAAACCAAGAAAACCTTGTATAGCCAATCAGATGTTAACAAAAGAAAATTAAAAACAAAACATAAACATATATGAATTTCAGACTTCTTCCCCCACTCTAAATAGTACATTCCTGTTTTTTTTACTTTAAAATAAAGTATGTGCAGTGTGCATAGGGATTTGTTCATAGTTTTTTTTTATAGTCTGGCCCTCCAACAGTCTGAGGGATAGTGAACTGGCCCCCTGTGTAAAAAGTTGGGGGACCCCTGCTCTATGGCCTCCCCAAAATACACAAAGAAGGAACACCACTCAGACCTATAGTCAGCTCCATAGGCTCACCCCTACAGAATCTTGCCAAATCTTGCCAAACAATCCAGCCCTACGCAGAATCCATCACGTCTCATGTACAAAACTCATTCCACTTCATAGAAATCATAAAGGAACAAAACCTACAACCCAGTGACCTTCTTGTAAGTTTCGATGTCATATCTCTCTTTACTATTCTTAAGCAAAGAAAAAAAGAAAAGAGATTACAATAAAAAAGAGAAGAAAGAAATAGAACCAAATACACTTAAACTGTATTTTTTTGTCCAATTCTTCTTAAGTTCAGAGAATTCTGTTCAGTCTTTTTCTGTTCAGTCTTTTTAGTCCATAAATTTCAAACTTGTTTTGAATAAACAAAGAGTTAATTAATCTTGAAAAGTCCAACTGAAACTCCACAAGCAAAAAAAAGTCCTCAATTTATAGTCCAATATAAAAGTTCAGTCCAATTTTTACAAAGGTATTCCAAAAATCATATTTTAGTCCAGACCAGAATGCGTTTCAAATTCACACTAATTAATCCTCTTCAGTCCAATTTTCACCAATTAGTCCAAAATCGCAAATCCAATCACATTATCCAGTTAGTATCTTAGGAAAAAAGAAAAAATATTCTCTAAGTCAGATGTTTTGTTCCACTATATTTATTTTAACCCTTTGTTCTCAGTGTTCTTCCATGTTACAAACATATTTCGTACTGTCTCTTTAAGCCCAAAGTAACATCAGCTTCATATATCCAGTAAAAAAAACCCAATCCAATCCACAGATTTCTTCAGCCTTCTAATATCAGATCTTATTCCCTCAGGTATTATATAAAATAATGTTCTTTCCAGGAATAGGATCACACACCCAATAAAAAATTAGGGCAATTAGGTAGTTTCTTTGTTCTTGTTCTTATAATCCCCCCCAAAAAGCGAGTTCCGGTTTGTAACTTTCCACTCGCTCCAGCAATTGAATCTGTCAACTTTCTCTCATTCGCCTTACCTTCATTTTCTTTTGCTAAACTTATCTCGTAGAACCTTTAGCTTTATGTATTTTTTTCTTTTACCTTCTCTTCCTCCAGTGATCTATTTTCTCAGATGGACTTCTTTTAAAAAATTTTCTTGGTGGTGATCGTGCTGCTATGGCCGGACGCCCTCCATGGCTGGGGTACAGTTCTTCTTCCCTGTAGCTGCGTGGTGATCCCTTCCGTTCGGGGCAGTGGCGATCTGCTCCTTGGGTTCCGAGAGACCCCCTGTTCTCAGATCAGACCCTCCGAGTCTGATCCGACCGCTAAAATCCAACCTCCAGGTAGAAAAAGAAGGTGTGGGGACAGAGCTCCATCCCCTGCCTCCCGTTGCAGCTGCCGCCACCCAGAAGCCTCTCTGAAGTATATCTTTTAGGACAGTTGATCCTTCAGTGAATGCTGCTTTCTGCATTTGTCTTACAATTTCATGAATTGTACCTTGTCAAAAGTTATAGACCCTGTTGGTATTCAGCTTTAAAAATTAGGGTTGTACTCAAAATTAAAGGACATACAGTATTCATAAAGTAACACAATGTTTACAGATAAATCTTATTTTTGCCAAAATTAAAAGAAAGTGGACCAAAAAGCTACTGTTATGCTTAACTACAGCTGAAGGCAGAATACACTAATTGGTCCAGAAAAAGGTCAAAAAGTTTTTGTAGATTTATTGAAAGCTTAATCAAAGGACTTTCTGAATAAGCTAGTATTTGTATATTTGTAGCTGTAGTAAAAAGAAATGTTGTTTTTAATAAAGAATTAATTTCAGTGTTTGTAACAATAGATTAGATACTGCTTTTTTACATCTGTTAGAGCAGCGTTTCCCAACCGGTGTGCCGCGGCACACTGGTGTGCCGCGACACACCGTCAGGTGTGCCGCGGCGAGAGGCGGCGGAGGAGAGTGGGCGGATCGGGCGGGCAACGGGGCAGGGGGGAGAAGCCAGGGGCGCGTTTGGCCGGGAGTCCGGGACTGTGTGGCTTTGCGCCATGAAGAGAAAACGGCCGACTTTTCCCTGCTGCCGTTTTCTCTTCATGGCGCAAAGCCACACAGTCCCGGACTCCTCGCCCCAAGGCAGGAGGCGGCGGCGGAGGAGAGTGGGCGGGCAATGGGGCAGGGCGGAGAAGCCAGAGGCGCGTTTGGCCGGAGGCACCGTGGGGAGGCAGGGGCAGGGAGGTGCGGCAGTAGGAGTAAAGGGAGCCGCGGCTGCCCCTGCCTCCCCACGGTGGCAATGGCATCGGGAGTGCTAATAGCGGCGGCGGCGGGAATAGGGGGGGGGCTGCAAGTGGAAGCCTCAGCCCTGGAGCCCCCTCGCACCCATGGCTTCTCATCGATGCCTCTGCCTGCCCGATCCGCGGGAGTGCTAATAGCGGTGGCGGCGGCGGGAATAGCGGGGGGGGGCTCCTGCCCGCCGCTGCTATTAGCACTCCAGCGGATCGGGCAGGCAGAGACATCGACGAGAAGCCATGGGCGCGAGGGGGCTCCAGGGCTGAGGCTTCCACTTGTGGCTGTCCCCGCCAGCCCGATCCTTCCTTCTCTCAAGCTTTTTTGGGGTGCGGCTTCTTCCACAGCGGTGGCTGCAGCGGCGCTGGCGATCCGGCCGCTAGCCGCTCCAAGCACTGTGGGAACGCCTACCCCTCTTACAGTCCTGTCCCGGGCTGTCAGTAAAGGGGCTGCTTGCTCGGAACATTCAAACTAAGGGAAACCTTCGCTGGCCTCCACAGAGAAGAAAGGAAGAGAGAGAACGAGAGAGAGCAACAGAGAGAGAGAGAGAGAGTGATAAAGAACAAGAGAGAGAAAGCATGAAAGAGAGAGAAAGAAAATAAGAGAGAACAAGAGAGAGAGAGACTAAGAGAGAGAGAAAGAAAAGAGAGAGAAAGAAAAGAGAGAGAGAGAGAAAATAAGAGAATGAGAGAGAGCAACAGAGAGAGAGAAAGAACAAGAAAAAGCACGAGAGAAGAAAAGCAAGAGAGAAAAAGAGATAGCAAGAGATACTGAAAGAAAGCAAGAGAGAGAGAGAAAAAAAGATAGCAAGAGAGACAGGAAGAGGAAAGGAGAGAGAGAGAGAGAAATGAGAACAAAAAGGGGAGGAGAAATGAGAAAATGATTGAGGCAGAGAATGAGAGGAGAGAGAAACAAGAGAGAGAGAGAGGTGATTCTTGAAGCATATGGTAAAAAGCACCCAAATAATAAGAAAAAACCCCCAGCCCTCACCTGTTTTTGAAAAGAATAAAAGAGAATTAAACCCCAGCCCTCACCTGGTTTTGGAAATGGTTGGAGTGTGTATACATACACACACATAAGGGGGGGAAAGAGACAGGGATGGAAAAAGAGGAGAAGTGAAAGGGAGAAGGAATGAGGGAAAAAGGGAGGAAGAGAGAGAAATGAGAAACATGAGAGAGAAAAGGGGGAAAGACAGGAGAAGTACCCAGAAATGAGACAGCGGTATAAATTTCAGGAGGGATGATTGATGATTGACTGTATTTATAAGGGGATGTTACATGGGATTATATATATGAGGGGGTTATTTATGTATGTATGTATGTATGTATGTATGTATGTATTTATTTATTTATTTATTTATTTATTTATTTATTAGATTTGTGTCATTTTGGTTGGTGGTGTGCCCCAGGATTTTGTAAATGTAAAAAGTGTGCCGCGGCTCAAAAAAGGTTGAAAATCACTGTGTTAGAGAATGTCTGCAAGTGATAGAGTTCAACATATGGAAAAATGTGACATTTATTTTCTTCTCTTTAATTTACTTTACTCGTAACATAAAAGATAAGTGGTATGTTGTAATAGTATTGTGATATTACTATATCTAGTTTATTATTTCCTTTTTTATATATACATACATACACACAAAGACATTGCAAACAAAATAAGTACAAGTAAATAAAAACAAACAAACAGAAAAATAAACATAACAGTAAACAAAACAAAACATATAAACAAAACATTTGGGAAAAGTAATTTCCCCACTCTTTTAAAATGTTCAATCGGAGATTTTTTTCCCCATAACTTGTTATTCTTTTGTTAACATATTGCTTTGTGTTACTTTTGCCTTTAAAAAAAAAAATCTGTCTTATGAAATTTGATAATTTATTTTATCATTGTCCTTTCCTCTAGCCAGTCATAAAATTTTCCCCATATCTAATAATATTCTGAATCGTTTTTCCCTTCTAATTTTTTCAACATCCTGTCCATCTCTGCACAATCTAACACCTTGTTAATTATCATACCTTCTTCCGGTATTTTATCAGATTTCCATTGTTGAGCATAAGCTATCCTTGCAGCTGTCAAAATATGAATGACCAAATATCTCACTTCTTTTTAAATTTTTTTGTTAAAAATACCCAATAAATATAATTCTCAGTTTTTTTCCAGTTCTTCCTTTGTTATTTCTTTCAATCAGTCAGCCACCTTGTTCCAGTAGTTTTTAGCCTCTAGACAAGTCCACTATTGGTGGTAGAATGTACCTTTTTCTTTTTTGCATTTCCAGCATATCGGAGAGACTTTCGGGAACATTTTGGATAGTCTTTCCGGCGACAGGTGCCACCTATAAAACATCTTATACTGGTTTTCCTTGAATGTAATTGATTTTCTCATCTGCTTTATTATTTCCAACAACTCTAACATCTTGCATTATTATTACTGCTATTATTTTATTCACAGGATGGAGGGCTTCTTATAAATAATCCTACAGCATTAGCAGTGCATGAATGCAGATGTCTTTGGCCAAATGTCCCTCTTCAGTGTGTGGTATCCCTAGGAACCGGTCGGTATCAAAACCATGGGAAAACCAATGTCACCTATACAAGTTTAAAAGCTAAATTGTCTAATGTCATCAGCAGTGCTACAGATACTGAAGGTTAGTATCAGGTGATCATAGCTGTCTTGTTTTTGTAGTATAATTTTAACTGCTTACTTTGACTAAAAATAATGTGAAAAGACATTTTGGTTAAGTTTTATTCAGTTGTTTTATTAACCTCATCTCTCAACATCCATAGAAGTGTTTAATGTTTAAGTCATATACAAAGCTAAAGCTCTTTGAAAGTAGTGAATATTAATTTTTTAATAAAAAAATCATTTGCAGATTTGGCCTTTTTGCTTTTGTCCAATTGTTATCTTGTTTTAGCTACTTAGCAAATTGAGACTGAATTGGCAGTTGATGACAGTGATTGCCAGATTATCAGTTAAATTAGCTATTTGAGATTGCCTATACCTCAAGGTTGCCATTTTTAAACCTCTGTTGATAAATGTAGGTCTTTGTTAATGGTAGGCATAATGTTCGGATAGAAAGTTCCATCTTCATATGAACAATGGTAGAAAAAGCATCTTAGTAATTAAGGGGAAAATTGTTAATAGTGAAATCAGTTCATAATAAAAATGCAAAATATAGAACAACCATTTTACCATGTTTCACATGAGTGTTTCAATAATGTAGAAATAAGCAGTCAATCCAAATTTGAATTATTCTATAAATTCTGCATAATTATTTATTTATCTTCTTCGATTGATTCTAACCAGGGGTTAGATTTATCCAAAAATTCTTGAACTGGTTGACATAAGAATTTGCTTTTGTGTAGATCACAGCATCTTGCTTGAAAGAAAACCTGTTTCATGCCAGCTTCAACACAGCACTGGAAGGGTGGGTTATAATGGTCCTCTCAAATCACGTTGTTGCTTTTTACTTTAAAAAACCCTGACATTTTATAGAGATTGACTGATTGATTGATTGTTAGAGTTGAAAAGGACCATGCAGGTCATCAAGTCCAACAGGAAACCCTATAGCACCCCAGCCAAATGGCAGTCCAATTTCCTCTAAAAAGTGTCCAGAGTTGGGGAGTTCACAACCTCCACAGGCAGGCTGTTCCACTGGTTGATTGCTCCAACCATCAGGAAGTTCTTCCTTATTTCCAGGTTGAATCCCTCCTTGGTCAGCTTCCAGCCGTTGTTCCTTGTCCGGCCCTCCGGTGCCCTGGAGAATAGAGTGACCCCTCCTCTCTGTGGCAACCCCTCATATCATGTCCCCTCTGGCCCTCCTTTTCTCTAGGCTATCCATGCCCAGTTCATGCAATCTCACTTCGTAAGTCTTGGTTTCCAGTCCACTAATCATTTTGGTTGCTCTTTTCTGCACCTTCTCCAGAGTTTCAATGTCTCTTTTGAAGTGTGGTGACCAGAACTGGATGCAGTACTCCAGATGTGATCTGACCAGGGCGTAGTAAAGTAGTATTATTACTTCCCTGGTTTTGGAGTGTATTCCCCTGTTGATGCAATTTAGGATTGCGTTGGCTTTTTTGGCCGCTGCTGCACATTGCTGGCTCATGTTTAGTTGATTATCCACCAAGACTCCGAGATCTCTTTCACAGTCGCTACTGTGGGGGTTTCTCCTAGGCTGTATGTGTGTCTAGGGTTTTTTTTGCCTAGGTGAAGGACTTTGCTCTTGTCGACGTTGAACATCATTTGGTTAGTGCGGGCCCATAGTGTTAATCTGTCTAGGTCTTTCTGTATTTTGAGCCTGCCCTCCAGGGTGTTGGCTACCCCCGCCAGCTTGGTGTCATCTGCAAATTTGATTAGTTCCCCTTCTATTCCCTCGTCAAGGCTGACCACATGGCCCAGGACAGAACCCTGTGGTACCCCACTGCCTACCTTCTTCCATGTGGATTTGGAGCCATTTAGGACAACTCGTTGGGTGCGGTTGGTCAGCCAACTGTTTATCCATCTGCATGTGTTGTAGTCTACCCCAATTTGTGGATTGTGATCTATTTTATCAAAAACTTTGCTGAAGTCCAAGTATATGAGGTCAACCATGTTGCACTGATTTGATCATGGTGTTGAAAAATGATATGAGATTGGTTTGACATGATTTTCTTCTGACAAAACCAGGTTGGCTGTTTGATATTATCGTGTTTGTTTCTAGGTAGTGGCAAAGTTGTTTTTTGATTATTTTCTCCAGTATTTCTCCAGGTATAGAAGTCAGACTGATTGGTCGGTAGTTACCTCAGTCAGTCTTTTTACCTTTTTTGTGGATGGGGGGGGAGTACATCAGCTTGTTTCCAGTCTTCCGGTAGATTTCCTGTGGTCCAGGATTTTTGATAGCTGAGGAGAAATGGTTCCACGATGGTGTCTGCCAGTTCTTTTAGGACTCTGGGGTGTAGTCCATCTGATCCTGGCGAGTGGTACTTGTTTCTTTGTTTTTTAATAATTTTTTATTGATTTTTAAAAGTTTACATAAAACAAACATATAACAGTGCACAGTGCATGTGCCCATCACCTAACAACAACACACACCCCATCACCCCCACCACCCATACAAGAGGATTCAAAGAAATTTAATTGTTTATCTATTATTCCTTGGCTCTATCTTGATCAAGTATTATTAAAAGAGTGATTGCAATTTATTTTTCATATTTACATCACAGATTCTACTTAACATATAATCTTTTACCTTGTTCCATCGCACCATCAGCTTCTCCAATTTATTCTTATCAAAATTATTTAATCTTATTTCCATAATTTCAAAATGTATGTGATCCACCATATACCAGTACCAATTTTGTAGTGTCCATTTTGTAGAATCTTTCCATCCTAATACCATCACCGCTTGAGCACTTTCCAATGCTGCGGTTTTAATTTCCTTAAATTCTCCTAGTTCTCTATATTTGATTAAAATTGCTATTTCTTTTGTAATAATCCAATTAATGTTTAACATTTTATTAATTTCATTCTGGACTACATTCCAGAATTTCTGAATTTCTGCACACTCCCAAGTCATATGCATAAAAATCCCTTTTTTCTGGCATCCGTGCCAACATATGCCCTTCTCTTTCCCCTGGAAGTGTGCAATTTGTACAGGTGTATAGTACCATTTATGTAAGATTTTTCTTCTCATCTCTCTAACTCTCGTATTTTTAATCTTGTATATATTTTCTATTATTTCTTTCATTTCTCTTTCATCTATTTGTAAATCATCCTGCCAACATCTTGTTAAACTTTTTGTTACTTCTTCTTCCATTTGCAATAGCATTCTATATATACTACCGGCTTGTGCTTTACTTTCATTTGTCTTTTCACTTATTATTTTTTCTACACTATTTTCTTCCCGTAAGAAGGCTTCTTTATTCTCACTTTTGTTTAAGTATGTACATATTGCATTAATCTGCAACCATTTCTGTTTGCCAATCCACCATTCCAATCTAGTTCTACTAACTCTTCCATCTTTCTCATATAATTGCTCAATTCTCGTTATTCCTTTACTATTTAATATTTTAATAATTCTACTTAGATTAACGTCATCCCCTATATTCAATACATGTAACGTTGATAGCCTGGATACCTTTATTCCACTTGTCCTCTGCCATTTAAGCCATATTTCTAAACATGCTTTAAAAGGATCACTTAAGGTACTGGTTTCAATTCTACTCCAATTTTTAAATAATAGTTCTTTATTATTTATATTATTAATTTCTTTTTCTATTCGTATCCATTTATTTTCCCCCCATAACTGTAGCTCCATTAACCTTTCCATTTGAAATGCATTTCTATATAATACTAGACATGGGCTGCCCCACCCCCCCTCTTTCTCTTGTGCATTCTGCCAATGTTTCCTTATTCTGGGTTTTTTATCTCCTTCAATCCAAAAATTTAGTCTGTTATTCCATTCTCTTAATTTTGCCTCTGGAAAACTACCAGGTAGAACCTGAAACAAATACATTATTTTTGGTATTATCATCCTGTTAAGAGCCCTAATCTTAGCCATTCTTCCTAACTTTTTACCCTTCCAATTTTTAATCTGCTTCTGGATTTTTTTCCATATTAGGTTATAATTGGCCGTTGCTATTTTTATTGGATTCTTGAATAACCAAATTCCCAAATATTTCATTTTTTTACAACCTAGTTTCAGTCCTGAAGTTTTTTGAATCTCGATTTGCTCTTTAGGGCCTGTATTTAAACATATTATCTCTGATTTGTCTATATTAACCTTCAGTCCAGATTGATCTTTAAATTCCTGAAGTAGTATCATTATTCTTTTCATCATTTCAATTGGGGTTTCAGACATCACTATAGCATCATCTGCAAATAAGTTTAATTTCAATTCCAATTCCCCTATTTGATAGCCTCTCCATTCCTTATCATTTCTAATTTTGTTTGCTAGGGTCTCAATTGCTAATGCAAATAACATTGGGGATAGTGGGCAACCCTGCTTAGTTCCATTTTGAATTTTAACTATTTCTGTTCTATTGCCATTTACTCTAATTTGAGCCACATTATCCTTATATATTGTTTCTATAACTCTACAAAATATGTTTCCCATATTTAAATCTTTACATAATTGAAATAGGTAGTCATGGTTAACTTTGTCAAAAGCCTTATAGACATCTAATTTTAAAATGCATAATTTTCTTTTGGTACTGGTAGCATGGTGTAAAACATTGGCCACATTTCTTATTGGTTCATAAATTTTCCTTCCTTTCACAAATCCATATTGATCTTCTCCAATTATTTTTGGTAATATATTCTCCACCCTATTTGCCAATATTTTCATAAATATCTTATAATCTTGATTTAATAGGCTGATGGGGCAATAAGAACTCGGATCCATTAAATCACGATCTGGCTTTGGGACCATTATAATTTCTGTCATTTTCCACGTCTTTGGAGTTTCAAAAGTCTCCAATACATTATTGAACAATTTCTCCATATGCGGTAATAATTCATTCATATACACTTTATAATATTCAGCAGTAAAACCATCTGGACCAGGAGCTTTGGCCGGTTTCAATCCCTTAATAACTCTAGATATCTCCTCACTTGTAATTTTTGCATTTAACATTTGGGCATCTTCTTCCTCTAATTTCTTTTTAACCTCTGAGGTTTGCGAAACAACATACTCTTTTTTATATAATTCCCCATAGAATTCTCTCATTATTTTTTCCATTTCTACATTACTACGTTTTATTACACCATCCTTATCTTTTAAAGCAGAGATGTAAGATTTCTCTTTTCTTTTTTTCAAATAATGTACCATTTGCTTCATTGATTTGTGACTCCACCCTCTAATTCTATGTTTCATAATCATATTCATTTTATTCCATCTTTCTTCATCAAGTAATTGCAATTTCTTTTTCTTAAATGATAATAATAAATTCCATTCTCTATTTCTTGTAATTTTTAAAGTTTCTTGGATTAAATCTATTTCTTTTAATAAATTATTCCTCTTAACATCCCAGGATTTCCTAATAAAAGCTTCAGTACTAATGCAGTTGCCCCTCATTACTGCTTTATGTGTATCCCAAACTATTGTTTGTTTAACCTCACCTGTTGCATTAATACAAAAGAATCCATTAAGTTCCCTTTGTAATTTAATTCTACTCTCCTCATTTGCTGAGACAATGGGGTTATACCTCCAAATTCTTTGTTTACTACAAACCTCTATCTCTATCACAGCTAACAGAGGAGATTTTTTGCCCTCAAGTTTCTAGTTCTGAGTGAGAACACCTCCCCCACTTCTGATATTCAAGTCCAATTAGACGCTGGATGTTTTGCCCTCATGTTTCTAGTTCTGAGTGAGAACACCTCCCCCACTTCTGATTTTCAAGTCCAATTAGAACCTGGATGTTTTGCCCTCTCAAGTTGCTAGTTCTGAGTGAGAACACTTCTGTCACTTCTGATTTTCAAGTCCAATTAGAACCTGGATGTTTTGCCCTCTCAAGTTGCTAGTTCTGAATGAGAACACTTCCCCTCCTTCTGATTTTCAAATCCAATTAGAACCTGGATGTTTTGCCCTCTCAAGTTGCTAGTTCTGAGTGAGAACACCTCCCCCAGTTCTGATTTTCAAGGCGAATTAGAACCTGGATGTTTTGTCCTCTCAAGTTGCTAGTTCTGAATGAGAACACTTCCCCTACTTCTGATTTTCAAGGCCAATTAGAACCTGGATGTTTTGTCCTCTCATGTTGCTAGTTCTGAATGAGAACACTTCTGTCACTTCTGATTTTCAAGGCCAATTTGAACCTGGATGTTTTCCCCTCTCAAGTTGCTAGTTCTGAGTGAGAAAATGTCTCCCACTTCTGATATTCAAGTACAATTAGAACGTGGATGTTTTGCCCTCAAGTTTCTAGTTCTGAGTGAGAACACCTCCCCCACTTCTAATATTCAAGTCCAATTAGACGCTGGATGATTTGCCCTCATGTTTCTAGTTCTGAGTGAGAACACCTCCCCTACTTCTGATTTTCAAGTCCAATTAGACGCTGGATGGTTTGCCCTCATGTCCTCCTTCCATCCCTCCCTCCTTCCATCCCTCCCTCCTTCCTTCCTTCCATCCCTCCCTCCTTCCATCCCTCCCTCCCTCCCTCCCTCCTTCCCTCCCTTCTCTCCCTCCCTCCTTCCATCCCTCCTTCCTTCCATCCCTCCTTCCTTCCCTTCTCTCCCTCCCTCCTTCCTTCCCTCCTTCCTTCCTTTCGTAAAAAGCACTTAAACAATGACAGAATAAAAAAACCCAGCCCTCACCTGTGTTTGAATTTCATTCACTCAGTCATTCATTCATTCTTCTGTATGCCACTCAGTCCCAACACTTTCAACCCACAAATTACCATTTCCCATCCCCTTAATGTACTGTACTCTACCTGTACCTGTACTGTACACATTGAATAACACACTTAGTCATCCTGATAGAAATAATAACAATATTTATTTACATTTTTACATTTTTGGGGGGGGTTAGCATAACTAGGATAAATTGGGATCTTCTTCTATCACCATGTCTACAATGGACGCTGCAGGTGATGGCGTGACAGACCTCGTGGTTTTTGTGACAAACATAGTTATGGGCAGTTGTTGGCACATTTTCTTTTTCTTGGCTAACATGGCTCTGTATGGTGCAAAGGTGTTGTCAAGGGAGGCCTTAAATTGTATAGAGCGAGTCATGTTGGGATCCCAAAGTTCCACCATGCGTTGTACATTTGCAGCAGCTCTGTTCAGTTCTGCAAGCCGCTCAAGCGTTAGGCCAACATCTTCTTCTTCCTCAGCTTCTTCAGCTTCCTCTTCCTCATCTTCTTCACTCGCTGACCTGGTCAGCTCCTCCAGATCTCTGTCTGTCAGCGGTAGGCCATGCTCATCAAGCAAACCATTGACTTCCTCTGGTGTCATGTCAACGAAGCCTTCTCCACCCAGTGCCTGTGCCAGCTTCACAGAGTTCTGGACTGCAGCATCTTGAATTTCTTCGGGAGCAAATCCCCTGTAATCATGCACCACTTCTGGCCACAATTTCCTCCAGCAGGCATTCATTGTCTGTGACTTCATATCCATTAAGGCATCCTGAATGTTCTTCAGACAAGATGCAATTGTGTACTGACGCCAGTAGGCCTTTAATGTGAAGTTTTCATCAGCATCCATTGCTTCCACGATGCTTCCAAGAGAATTGTGCGTGTATAGTGCCTTAAATGCGCGGATAACACTTTGATCCATCGGCTGGATAAGCGATGTGGTGTTTGGTGGCAAGAATTCGACTTGCACCCCATCATGTTCATGTGCCAGGTCATCATGGCCTCCAGCATTGTCCATTAGGAGAAGCACTTTGAAATTGAGTCCTTTGGCAGCCAAATAATCCTTCACCTGTGGGATGAAGCACTGATGAAACCAGTCCCGCGTGAGGGGTTTTGTAATCCATGCTTTAGGATTATGCATCCAGTACACTGGCAATGCATTCTTATTTCTGTTCTTGAGGGCTCTTGGATTTCGTGACTTATAAATTAGCCCTGGCTTCATCAAAAAGCCTGCTGCATTCCCACACATGATCAAAGTCACACTATCTTTCATGGGCTTAAAGCCAGGGGCTTTGGCTTCATCTTGCATCAAGAAAGTCCATGAAGGCATCCTCTTCCAGAACAGGCCTGTTTCGTCCATGCTGAACACCTGTTCTGGAAGGTAGCCCCCTTCTGCAATTAGATCTTTAAACGTGCGCTGGACAAAGTTTTCGGCTGCACCTGTATCTGCTGAGGCAGCTTCTCCATGCAATGACACACTCTTCAGGCCATAGCGCCATTGAAATTTCTCAAACCACCCTTTGCTTGCTGTGAATGTGGCTGGGGCTGAAGAAGCAGAAGATGTTGATGGCTGGGGGTCTTCAGAGTCACCAGCACCTTCATCTACAGAGAATGACAGGAAAGGGAGAGAGAAGTGACTTGAATGAAAGCATACAGTCCTTCCATCCCTCCCTCCTTCCATCCCTCCCTCCTTCCTTCCTTCCCTTCTCTCCCTCCTTCCATCCCTCCTTCCATCCCTCCTTCCTTCCTTCCTTCCTTCCATCCCTCCTTCCTTCCATCCCTCCCTCCTTCCCTCCCTCCCTCCTTCCATCCCTCCCTCCTTCCCTCCCTCCTTCCATCCCTCCCTCCTTCCATCCCTCCTTCCTTCCATCCCTCCTTCCCTCCCTCCCTCCCTCCTTCCTTAAAAAACACTTAAATACAGTAATGACAGAATAAAAAACCCCAGCCCTCACCTGGGTTTCCCTCATCTGCATCGCCTCCTTCTGTGTCTTCAAGACGGTTGTACAATTGCTGCGCCTTGGTTCGTATAGTGTTCGTATCCAAAGCAATGCTCTTTTTGCGGCAGTCTTGTACCCACACAGACAAAGCAGCTTCCATCTTCATAAGGCGTTTGTTTCTAGGCGTCACCATTCTTTTTGCAGCCTTGTTGAATGTTATCTGAGAAGTTTGCCTTATCTTCTTTTTGTCTTTCCGAATGTATCGCACAGTCGATTCGTTGATCCCATAATGCCGACCAACATCTACATTAGAACGTCCCGCTTTCAGCATGTCCAAAAGTTCAATTTTCTCCTTGATTGTCAACATCTTCCTGCTCTTTTTAGCGTCGCCGCCTCCACTCCGCATGCAACGTTTAGGTGCCATCTTCCAAGAAGTCTTCACAAACAGCTCCAAGAAACAGATCCAAGAAACAGCTCCGACAAACAGCTCCGACAAACAGCTCCAAAAGTTCCAAAAGTTTCAAAGCAAAGCACGCTGAGCAAACAACACTGATTGGCCGAGATTTCTGTCCATCAGCATTGTCGGGCGAAATGTTTGCAATGACAACGCTGATTGGCTGAAATTTTGCTGTATCACCATTGCCAGGCAAACTTATTGCAATGGCAAAGCTGATTGGCCGAGATTTCGGCCAACCAGCAATGGTAGACGTCAGTTTGGTGATGACGCGTGACGTCATCGGGTGGGAAAAACCGTGCACGTATTTTTAATTTATTGTTTTTTGAAAAATCGCGATATAGCGTTTCGCGAAGATCGAGAAGGTATTATTTGTTGAAAAATCGCGATATAGCGTTTCGCGAAACTCGAGATCGCGAAAATCGAGGGATCACTGTATTAGGTCTAGTATTACAGTCCCTCTGGTTCCTGGTTCCACTTTTTGGGTTAGAAAGTTATCAGCGAGACTGGTGAGAAATCTGTCAGACTTTCCACTTGGTGCCGAGTTTGTTTTCCTGTTAACGTCGGGTTAGTTAAAGTCACCCATTATTGTTGTGCTGTGCTTATTGCATATTTCTGTTAGTTGGCTTGCAAAGAGGTTATCCATTGCATCAGTTTGGTTTGGTGGCCTGTAGTATACTCCTATAGTAGTGTTGCACTTCTTTTCTTTTATGTTGACCCATATACTTTCTAGGGGGTTATCTTCTTTAGTTGGATGTAGCTCTGTTTCAGTGTAGTGGTATTTTATGTATAGTGCAACTCCACCTTCTTTCTTGTTTGATCTGTTTTTCTTGAAGAGGTTGTAACCCTTTATCTGCGTGTTCCAGTCAAGTATTTCTCTCCCACCAAGTTTCTGTTATTCCAATTAGATTGTATTTACCCTCGTGCATTAGTAATTCCAGTTCATCCTGTTTGTTCCCCAGGCTCTGTGCGTTTGTGTACAGGCATTTTAGTTGTTTGTGTCTGATTCTGGGTGGACATTTTTTATCCTCTGATTGATTTGTAGGTTTCACTTGTTCCCCTTCCTTATTTTGTTTCTTGTTCAGTCTCTTTGTTTGGTCACCCGCCCCTCTTGGATCTAGTTTAAAGCCCTCCTGATAAGTTGAGCTAGTCGATTTCCTAGGAGGTTCTTCCCAGCTCTGGAGAGATGTAGCCCGTCTCTTGCTAGAAGCCCTATTGTAGGCCATGGTCAAGGAAACCAAAGTTGTTTTAGCGACACCATCTCCCTAGCCAGTAGTTTATTTGTGGGATTTTTTTAGAGGCTTGCTAACTTTGATATATCAACTTATATGTATCAAGGGTATTATTCCTGAGATTTAATTTAATAGAAAAGATGTTATACTTAAAGAAAATTAAGGTGTCATATTAAAAATTGCATATATAACAAATGTCATTGATTCCAAAATGACACCATTCACACAATGCCATCAACACATACTGTATATGCTATTATTCCTTATTTCTCTTAGCTTGTTCAGTAAGATAACAAGTTTATGCAATGACACCCTCACACATTACCATTTTGCTAAATCTTGATTGTTCCTGCAGACATTTGTATATGCTTACTAAATATTAGAATCTTAATGTCTGAATTCATACAAATTAATTTGAAACTTTATTTTTAAAACTTAATTTTAAACCAAATTCTTTCCCATTTCTCTTTTAAAAATAGAAGTTCATATTATGTTGGATGCCCTTTTACCTCCAGACACCTACTTTAGATTTAATCCACTGATGAATGAAGATATTCCTCTGGATGAAAATCGTAAAGAAAAACTGAATAAATTGCAGACAGATGGCACCCAATATTTAGAAAGAAATGATGACAAGTTGAAAAAAGCTGGCAAAATATTATCACAGGAAAAAAATATTTTACAGAAACTGAGTAACTGGATGCGATTAAAAGCTGATATGTATGATGGCCTTCCAATTCTGTCAAAATTGTGAATGTGTAAAATGTTATGCATCATAGGTGCAAAGTTGTTTATGAAAAGGGGTCAACATTTGTTAGTCATTATGTAATCATTTTTTTAATTCAATGAGTAACAAGCTATATAAAATGCATTCTTTGATTGGATCTGAAGGTCCTGTAAACAAACAGAAGAAAAATCTTCCAGTCTATTTCTTCCTTGTCTCCCAGTCTGTCACACTCACATTCAGTATTTCTCAGGGTCCTTCAAGCCAATATTCAGCAGGACATGAATATGCAGATCAGTAATTCATGAATATGCAGATCAGTAATTATGATCACTGCCGATACTTTTTTTCTATAAACAGCACACTTATGAAATTTGGGATTTTATGATTTATTAAAGTATATGAGTATTAGTTTTCAGAACCCTACATCACTACCACTTATATTCAAATGCTGGTATATTTTTTTCAAAAATGATGTCTAAATTTGTGACAATTATGGCAAAAAACTTTCAATGTATTATCAATGCGCATTAAAAAATCATGCAGCTTACAAAATCATACTGTGCTTGTGTGTTAGTAGAAAATTACAGCATGAGAAGAACCATAGCAAATATGTTGCTCTATAAATAATTGAGCCAGAATAAATCAAAGAGTTTAATTCCCATTGTGATTAATGATAATAAACAATTTTAAATCCATTGGGAGTAGTTCAGCTAGTTTACTGATTAAATAACTGTATATTATAGACTTTCAGGATATTATACTGTCATGAAAATTGTCTGATGATAAGATTTGTGCATGTAAATTGTTTTGTTTTAAAATGTTACCAGTGTTTTGTAGTATGAATTGTTTTAGCTATTTTACTTTATCCAATTCAGTATTTGACATCTTGCAATAAAATCCATCACACTTAATATCTATTTTTTAAAAATTCGAAGATTTTAGTTCAGAACAATTAATTTGCTGTTTGAAAAGCAAATAAAATAAAATGAAATGAAATGAAATAAATATTGAAGGTCCTCATCCTCATTGTGTGATTTTATTTATTTAGTGATGTGAAATCATCAAGCCAAATTATTTTTTCATTTTTAATGAAAACATAATTTCATATACATATTTAAGTCAGTAGAAAAGTATTGCTAGTATTATCAATTATATTGTTTCTATTCTATTACTAGTATTATTACTATTAATTACTAATTGTTCTTATAAACATTATTGATAAAGATCAAAGTATAAAGTAGAGGCAACAATTTATAGATAAGATATAAAACATAAGACATAAGATATAGAGAAGACAAATTATAGAAAGATAGAATTGCTACTAGAACTAGAAGAAAAGCAGGGTATAAAACTGAAAATTGACTACTGAGTAAACATATTTGTGGATACAGTGGTTAACGCTCTTCGCCTAAAGGAACAAAGGGAAAGAAGTCTAAAGTAAACTAATTAATTCTGTATATTAGATTTATACTGGAATAGATATTGAAATACCCAATAAGTAGTAAAACATAAAGAATTAACATATACTTTCACTTGAAGAATTCGGAATATACTGAATAGGTAAAAAATAAAACAGATACCTCCTAAAACACAATACTATATCTGTACAATTGCTGAAGAAATAAACGAAATTAAGAGGAAAATATAAGATAAAGATTTTTTTAGGAAGTTTAGGAAATTATTGATAGTGAGTGGTAGAGATGAGTGAAATTATTATTTTAGTAAAAATGTCAACTTTAACAACTGTTGTGGTTGGCTCTGGGCCAGCTTCTGCAACAGGGAATTTGGAGGAGGCTTTAGGGGAATCCTCGGGATCACAGAGACTTGTTTTATTGCCAGCAGACTCTGATAGTGAACTTGATTCACAGCCAAGGACAGACAGTGGGAGAGAGGAATCAGACAGAGAGATGGGTGCAGCCAGCCCATCAGTCAGCGCTCCAATTAGTGAGACGTCAGAGTCAGAGGAAGATCCACTTGTGGATGCCCAAGAAGGGACCAGCGGCGCAGGCGTCACCGAAGATAAGGGAGAACACCTGTTTCAGAGACAATTAGGTTAATATGTTTGGGGATAAATGACGGGCATTGGAGAGTGTGCGTGTGGGCATTTATCTGTTGGAGAAAGACCATTGCTACTGTTTGGATTGGACTTTTGGACACTTTGCATGTAAACTCTTGTGGACTCATTGACGTGGGTGGCTGTGAAGTTTTCACAGTTGCCTTATCTGCTTGTTTGTTTTGCCTTTTGCTGCATTCCAGGATTCTTTCCGGGTGAGAGAAATTTGGCTCTTTTCAGAGTATGTGCTCACAAAAACTGTTTGGATAAACTTTTACTCTCTTTTCCTCTGTGATGGTGTGTGTGTGTTTGAATTGCATTCCAAACTCACTGGGGGGGCTACTAGTGAAGGGCCCAGCATAACAACAACAATACAGAAATTGGCTAAAAAAACACTCTCCAACCCATAGAAAGTAACCCATAGAAGACAAGTAGTACAACACAAACAATGCAAACAATTATCCTAACAATACAGCAAACTAAATGCAGGAGAAGATGGACAAAACCCACAAAGCAATGAGGGAGGACATACAAAAAGTTGACAACAAAATAGGCATAGTTCACCAGATGCTGGGGGGAAATGAGCCATCAATAGTACAAATTGAAAAAAGAATAGACCAAACTGAAAAAAAAGTGGAAATAGTAGACCAGAATTTGATGATTATCGTATTTTTCAGTGTATAAGATACACTGGTGTATAAGACGCACCTAGCTTTTAGAGGAGGAAAACAAGGAAAAAAGTATTCTGAACCAAATGATGTAGTATTAAATAGTAATAGTAACCTCTCCGCGACTTCCAGGGGCGGGGCGAAGCCGTTGCGATGTGCAGATTAGGGGCTCCTGATCTGTACCCGAAATTCTTCATTTGTAGCCGTTTAAACGGTGACAGTTCTCCATGGAGGGAGAACTAACTTAAGGGGAAGTCTTGAGCAGTGGGTGGAGGTGCAAACCCCCACTGTGAGAAGCATTATCCCTGTGATCAGGCGAGGAAAAGAGCTGAGGTTTACTCTCAGCCCATAGGCCCAGCAGGCCAAGTGAGACAACTGGGAAGCAAAGGAGGGTAAACGGTAGCAACAGTGAACTCTATTAAAACAGCTGAAATCCACTTACCCGAAACGAACAAACGTGTGATCATTGGTGACATCTAAAAAAATCGTGAGTCTCCTGATTGTGAAAAGTAGCGATCGTTGTGTGTGTAGCAAGTGCATGAGAGAAAAAGGGGGAAGTTTATGTTGGTGAACAGATGTAAATGATGGAAAGAAGACGCGAGAGGAGTGGAGAACAGAGAGCGGAAGGCTGAGACGAGCCATAGAAAATCGGGGCGACAATTTCTTGCAATTCCCCGTGTTTCCTGTGATTCCTGTGAAGTGAACCTAAGGAGCGCCAACCGGTATGAAACAGTGAGACGGAGTGACGGTGAATGGTGCGACGATTGCAGGTAGCAGGAGAACCGGAGAAAGAACAACACAGCGTTGTGGTAAATCGGGGTGCTGGAGAACACCAACGCAAGGGAATTTGCCATTTGAAAGTGAGGTTACGTCTGAGAAATTGGAGAATGAGGTTGGTGAGTGAAGCGACAGGGTGATAGAAGGTTTGAGAACGTGAGGAGACAATGCGAGGGAACAATGAGCAGATGGAACGGAGACAGAACGGAGACGAACGGCGACGAGAGGGTAGAGGTGATAAAGAAACAGTGATCGGAGACACCATTGACACGTGGAAAGTGGAAGATCCTTCTTTTTGTAAATTTAAATCAATTTAATTTTATCCGCTGCTAAAGACCTGATCTAAATGAACTTATAACTCATTAATTCTTTATCTATCCTTACTCATTAATTACCAATGAATTATTTGATGATTTGACTATTCTATTTACTTTACTTACTCTACTTAAATTGACAATTTACAATTCCCATTCCCTAACTCCAAGATAAAACAGACATCTTCTCCACTGCATCTGGAAGGAGAGTCCAACATGGGTATTTCACCAATCCTATTGGTAGAGACTGAGTTAAAATTTACATATCAATTGAGCACCGCCCCCTCTGCTCTCCCCACGAGCTAGTTTTAAAAACTCAGTCCCAGAGTAGAGACTACTGAGTTTTGCTTTAAGAATAATAAAGATTGTAATTACCTGTTTAATCCTTTTTTCTTGTGTTTTTCAGAAACGACCAGAGGAAAGAAGACAGGAAACAGACGGGATGGGGTTGCTGCCCTCCGCGGGCACTGCCCCCGACAATTCTCCTCAGGGGTCTTGCTTTCCTCCGCGGTAACACCCTGCAGAGGAGCACCTCAGCCTGGGGTCCCTGGCCTCCGTGGCCATACTAGGGCTGCGAGCCGAAGGTGGGGGGGGGTCCGCCCCCCCCACTGGGAAGCTCGATGACAGCGCCGAGCGAGCCAAGCACTCCGGGGAGCGCCTCACAGCTGATCGGGCGGCCAGCGCCGCCGCTGCCAAAGCCACTGCCGAAGCCGCCACCGAAACCGCCGCAGCCGCCGCAGCTGGAGAGCCCTGAAAGAGGCCATGGCAGGGAGTGGAGGAGCAACCTCCAGACTCGGCGGGACACAAGCGGTGGGCCCGAGGGACGCGTGCATGGACGCCGTCATATTGGATGACGCGGTGAGCCGTGTCTTGGCGCGAAAGCGGCCCTTTCAAAGGGAACAGAGCGCGAAAGGGCCGGATGGTCCTAGTGAGCAGGCGCGGAGTGCCAGCAAGGCGGCAGCGCCATTTTGAGACCCTGATAAGGCAATTTGGAGGATTCCAGCGACCAGGGTCAGCAAAGTAACTTTGAGTCACTATTCTGCTACCGTGAGTAATATGGAGGCCCACCAGGGACGTGACAAACCTGGCTCCCCTGTGCCACCAAAGGACAAGGCCAAGGGGAAAGGCAAAGAGAAAGCCAAAGCCTCCCACTCTTCTGCCTCCTCCTCTTCCATTAAAGAGGCTGAAAAGCGCATTAAGGCGCTTGAGAAAAAGCTGGAAGCAGCCCTACAAGCATCTCCAGCGGGGTTACCTCTAACCCAGAGACAACCCTCAGATCCCATGACACCCCCATCCACCTTTGGACCTATTGGGGTCATTGCTGAAGGGGACTGGTCACCGGACAGGCAGTTCCTGCCCCTTCCTCAGGTCATGCCCTCGCCCAGCACCTCCTGGGCCAGACCAGGGTCAGCAGGACACTCAGGGAGAAATTCCCAGGGGCCATCAGCCACCTTTACCCCCAGAGCGGCTGGCCTGAGATCACAGCCTGGTGCGTGGCAAAACATGCCCCCAGACCTGCAAGACATTATAGCTAATGCATATTCGCAGGGCATTGCAACGGGGGCTCAGCAGTATGGCAGGCATCCACAACAAATGAAAGGCTCATGGTCGGCACCGCCCCCCTCGGGTTTGGGGTCCTTGTCAGAGGAGCCGGCTCAGTTTGAAGACAGTGACCGGGAATATGACCTCTCAGAGGATGAGACAGCACCAGAACAGACACCCACGGTTGGACTGTTTAAGCCGGCACTCTTTAGAACCTTATTATACAAGGCCAAACAGGTGATGAATCTACCTGGCTCAGCGAAGGCAACGGAGGCCACTGATACAGGCAAAACTTCGGCCACCCTACTCAAGGAGCCTCAGCCCGAATCCGACCATTTCCGTGCCTCACAAATTTTCGTGGAAGGGGTGAAGAGGCCCTGGCAGCACCCAGCGGCAGCTCAGGGACCTTCCAACCTCGAGAGGAAATTTTATACTTTCGATGAGAGGTGGAAAAACTTCTCGAATTTCCCCCCATCGATCAGCCAGTTGTGATGCTTGTCTCCAGCGCATTGGTGCCTTCAGAGACCGGTGACAGACTGAAGCCGGAGGATAGGAAGGCGGAGACATTGCTGCGCAAAGCACACCAGATGTCCGGCTGGGGATTCAGGGCAGCCGCCGCAGCGTCGTTCCTTAACAGGGCATCGATGCTGTGGATTCAAGAGATGCAATCCCGCCTTGGACCCAAGGATGGCCGCCTTCGCCAAGATCTGAGTAAGCTGTTGGCAGCGGCGGAATTCTCCACGGACGCCACTCTTCACGCGGCCAAGTTCTCCACCAGAAGCATGGCAACCATGCTATCATCTCGCCACCTCCTGTGGCTAAGGAACTGGCAGGCAGATCTTAAATCTAAGTGGCGACTGGCCTCCGGTCCCTTCCAAGGCTCAACGCTTTTCGGGGACTTGTTAGAGAAAGTCCTCGTTGAGGACAAGGATAAGAGGAAGGTACTTCCCAGGGCCAATAGACGACAGAACCGACGGTCCACTCCATATTCAAGACGCCAATCCTTTCGTTGGGAACCATCTTCCGGATCCACCCAGAACCAGCGACCCTTTTCCCAGGGTCAATACAACCAACAGCCCTATAGGAGTGATCAAGGCTCCTTCCACCATACAGAATTTCTAAAATGTTTCCATCTGTATCGCCTATCTGTTGGAAATGCAAAAAAGAAGTCAGTACATATTATCATACATGGTGGACTTGTTCTGAGACCAAAATATTTTGGAATAAAGTAGAGAATTGGATAAATGAAATAACAAAGGAGAGGATTAAAAAATCTCCTGAATTTTTTTTACTGGGTATTTCAAATATAAAGTATAAAAAAGAAATTTTTTATTTAATAATACATATATTGGTAGCGGCACGAATAGTATTTGCACAGAAATTGAAAGAAAAGACGATACCGAAAGATATTGAGGTATTTCAAAAAATTATAGAATGTGCAGAATTAGACATGATGACTAAACGTCTGAATAATCAAACTGAAACAGAATTTTATAAAATATGGGATAAAGTATATGATTGGTGGAATTTTAAAAATAGCATTAAAAACTAAATATATAAGAATAAATGACTATTTGAAGAATTATAAGATAGAATGAAATAGTTTATGTTATAATTAGAAGTGTTTATTTCTTTTCTCTGTATTACTAATAATTTGTTTATTTCCTTTATATATATATATATATATATATATATATATATATATATATATATATACATACACACACACACATACATACATATACATATACAAGTATATAACTTTTTAAAATATAAAGAAATTCAATTAACAAGTTTAATATTAAAAACATAGAATTAAATTCAACAAGAATGTAATTCACAAGTGTGGTACTTCTGCATAGATCTGGTAACAGTTAGGGTTTTTTATATTCTGTATTAGTTAGACTTCTACGACAAGCGGAGCAATGGCAGCTCCTTAAATATTCAATGTTGTATGTCTTGTTTGTCCTTTTTTGAAAATAATAAAAATATTTTTTTTTTTAAAAGGAGCTATCGAAGCTCCTTCCAGGACAGACCAAGGGGCTACCAACAATCCAGAAGGCCCTATCGTGGAAACAACCAAAGGGGTTTTAAACGCACAAAATTACTCGGTCGCCCCACAGCCCATAGGAGGGAAGCTACAGGGCTTCAGCACCACCTGGCATACGACCTCCTCCGACAAATGGGCTCTGGCTACTGTTACACGATGACTCAGGTTGGAATTCATTCAGCCGCCTCCCAACCGTTTCTTACACTGTCCAAGAATAAGGGACTATCAAAAGAAACTGCAATTGCACAGGGAAATTACGCACCTATTAGACATCCAAGCCATAGAACAGGTCCCCCAACAGGAGGAAGGCAAGGGGTTCTATTCGATGATCTTCATCGTCCCCAAGGCCTCCGGGGGATGCAGGTTGATCCTCAACCTGAAGCAACTGAACCTCTTCATAAGATACCGGAGGTTCAGGATGCATTCCCTGCAAACCATTCTGGCTTCCATCCGAGCTCAGGACTTTTTAACATCCATAGACCTAAAGGAAGCATACTTGCATGTTCCCATTCATCCAGAACATCGCAGGTTTCTCCGATTCTGTACCGAAGGGAGGCATTACCAGTACAGGGCCATGCCATTCGGCCTCTCATCAGCCCCACGGACGTTTACAAAGCTCCTGGACGTGCTAACAGCCAGCTTACAAGCACGATCCATCAGGCTGATGGCTTACCTGGACGACATAGTCATATTGTCCAGGTCCCCGTCAGCAGCAAGGAGAGACTTAAACAAGACCATTCACACGTTAGAAATCCACGGCTTCACCATCAATGTGGAGAAAAGCCAGCTTTCACCCACCACCAAACTACTGCACCTAGGAGCCATTATAGACACCCAGGCGGGCACGGTGTCACTTTCTTCAGAAAGAGGACAACATACACCGCTTGGTATCCAACATACAACACAACAAACCGGTTCCATTATCACTGTTATCAAAGATACTGGGAACCCTGGTGTCGGCCATTGGCATCGTTCCCTGGGCCAGATACCATAGGACACTACAGTGGTTCTTACTTCCAGCACAGAGAACCAAGGTGAGCCATTCCCACAAGCAGGTGCGCTTACCCCATGGGGTCAGAGACTCATTGAGGTGGTGGACATCTCCCGCAATAAGCAAAGGTTCTCCCTTCCAAATACAGAACCAGACCATCCTGACCACCGACGCCAGCCTTACTGGATGGGGCGCCCACATTGGGGCCCACATGGCTCAAGGTCTGTGGACGGCAGAAGACCTATCGTCGGTCAACATAAACTTTCTAGAACTAAGGGCAGTTTTCCTGGCCCTACAGACATTTACACCACTAGTTCAAGGGAGGCACGTGTTGGTGCTCATGGACAATGTCGCGACCAGAGCTCACTTGAACCATCAAGGGGGCACGAGGTCGCAACGCCTCATGGAAGAGACGGACAACCTCTTCAAATGGGCCGAACAACATATGAAGTCCTTGTCAGCGGAGCACATTGCAGGAGTCAGCAATACGCAGGCGGACTGGTTGAGTCGGTCCACTCTAGACCCATCAGAATGGAGATTGGACCCGGACCTATTCCAGCAGATGGTAACCAGGTTTGGGTCCCCATTAGTGGATTTCTTTGCGAGCTCCCAGAACGCTCAACTCCCGAGATTCTACACACGCTTTCTGGAGCCAGGAGCAGAAAAGGTCAACGTTCTTCTAGCCTCCTGGCCCCGGGACTACTCTATGCGTTCCCACCAATGAACCTTATACCGAGAATGGTGGAGAAACTCCTGAGGGAAAGGGCGGAAGTGTTGCTGGTGGCCCCACACTGGCCATGCCGCCCGTGGTTCTCCGACCTGGTGGCATTATCGGTTTCCCCTCCATGGAGAATTCCAGACCGGATGATATCCCTCAGCCAGGGGAACCTGCAACACCCAGATCCCCAGTGGCTTCAACTAACCGTCTGGCACTTGAACGGCTCAGACTACGACAACTGAATTTACCGGAGAAGGTCATCGACACTATGCAGGCAGCAAGGCGTCCATCTACATCTCGGATCTACCAGACAACATGGGCAGCCTTTTGCAGTTTCTGCGACAAACAGCAAATAAACCCTAGAAAGGCATCGGTAATTACCATCCTAGAATTCCTGCAAGCAGGAATTGAATATGGGTTGGTGCCTAATACTCTAAAACAGCATGTGGCGGCTCTTTCAATCATGATACAAGTAGCCGAAGTACGCTCCTTGGCTTACCATCCTTGGGTGAAGGACTTTATGCGGGAAGCATCGAACCAACATTCTCCACCAGTTCGGAGGTTTCCGTAATGGGACCTCGCACTGGTACTCAGAGTGTTAACAAAGCCGCCATTTGAGCCTTTGAGATCCATACCATTGCGACTACTTTCCATCAAAACAGCCTTCCTGGTGGCTATTACGTCGGCACGGAGAGTGTCAGAATTATCTGCCTTGTCGGTAAGACCTGACCTTTGCATCTTCTATCCAGATAGGGTGGTACTGAGATTACACCCTTCCTTCATACCGAAGGTACACAGAGTTTCACAGGAAACAGGAACTGATTCTTCCTGATTTTTGTACACACGGCAGTTATCCGTCGGAATTATGCTGGCATAAGATCAATGTACACCGAGCGATTAAGATCTACATCAGAAGGACAGAGGCTTTTCGGAAAACAGAAAGGTTGTTTATTTCCTTTTCGTAGGATAAAAAGGGACTTGGACTTTCATCTACCTCCATTAGTCGTTGGATCAGAGACTGTATTGCGGAGGCATACAAGGCTCGTAACCAACCCATACCAGCAGGAGTGACAGCTCACTCGACTAGGAGTGCGGCCACCTCAGCGGCCTGGGTCACCCAGGCGTCCATAGATGACATTTGCAGGGCTGCAATGTGGTCAGCACCTTCGACTTTCATACGTCATTACAAGTTGGACTCCTTCGCTTCAGCAGAGGCAGCATTTGGGAGACGTGTTTTACAACGAGTTTGTTCCCCTCCAACGTCCTTGACAAGACCTTCTCCCTCCCATGGGCCTTAAATCTCTGGTATATCCCATGTTGGACTCTCCTTCCAGATGCAGTGGAGAAGAACCGTTGTATCTACCTGAACGGTCTTCTCAGTGCACTGGAAGGAGAGTCCAAACCCACCCGGCATTGTTATAAGTTCAGGGACGTCGGAGTGGGGCAGTTCAGTCAGTTATTGGTTGTTGACAATAAAACTTGGTTATCCTCTTACTATGGTTTTTCGTTTTTAAAACTGGCTCATGGGGAGAGCAGAGGGGGCGGTGCTCAATTGATATGTAAATTTTAACTCAGTCTCTACCAATAGGATTGGTGAAATACCCATGTTGGACTCTCCTTCCAGTGCACTGAGAAGACCGTTCAGGTAGGTACAACGGTTCTTTCATTTCATTCATTAATATTAGTTTGATTATTGCTGGTTTTTATATTATATACCTATACAATTGATAAGCTGATAAATTAACTAATTGATAAATCAACTAATTGATAAATTGACTAAGTGATATACTGATAAATAGATATTTGGAATGTGATAACTCTTAATTATTATTTCTTAAACTAGATTGATATCTCTTTATACTTTGATATTTTTATTATGTGGGAATAGAAGATATAAACTGGTCTGGGATAGTACTGAGTAACTGCTTTCCTTTTTTGAGTAATTAAACAGAGTTAAATATAATTAAATAGATCTAGAAACATATTTAGTATTAAGCATATTTATAAGTACAGTGATACCTCGTCTTACGAATTTAATTGGTTCCGGGATGAGGTTTGTAAGGTGAAAAGTTTGTAAGATGAAACAATGTTTTCCATAGGAATCAATGGAAAAGCGATTAATGCATGCAAGCCCAAAACTCACCCCTTTTGCCAGCTGAAGCATCCGTTTTTGCGCTGCTGGGATTCCCCTGAGGCTCCCCTCCATGGAAACCCCACCTCCGGATTTCCGTGTTTTTGTGATGCTGCAGGGGAATCCCAGCAGGGAAATCTTAGCAGCACAAAAATGGGTGCTTCGCTGGCAACGGAAGTCCGGAGGTGGGGTTTCCCAGTGAGGGGAGCCTCAGTGAAATTGCAGCATCGCAAAAACACGGAAGTCCTCGAAACCCTACCTCCAGACTTCCGTGTTTTTGTGATGCTGCGATTTTTCTGAGGCTCCCCTTGCTAGGAAACCCCACCTCCGGACTTCCGTTGCCAGCGAAGTGCTCGTTTTTGCGCTACTGGGACTCCCTGCAGCATCGCAAAAACATGGAAGTCCAGAGGTGGTGTTTCCCATGGAGGGGAGCCTCAGGGGAATCCCCTCAGCACAAAAATGGGCGCTTCACTGGCAACAGAAGTTCGGAGGTGGGGCATCCCAGTGGTGGCAGCTTGGGTTTGTAAGGTGAAAATAGTTTGGAAGAAGAGGCAAAAAAAATCTTAAACCCCAGGTTTGTATCTCGAAAAGTTTGTATGACAAGGGGTTTGTAAGACGAGGTATCACTGTATATCTATAAACATATTTAAATGTATATTTTAATATTAAGTGATACTAGAATTTACACTAATTTACATTAATAATTTTACCATATACTTATTTATTGTACATCTATATACCATCTATATTTATACTACTATTTTGATGATAGAGCGTATTTATTCTGATAAGATAAGAACAGCATAGAAGAATTTGTTTGGAGTATTTATACCTAATTGATTTATATTTAATTAACTTATATCTAATCGATATTTATTACTTAGCTATTGCTATAATAACAAACGTAGATATTAAGAAATTGTGGAATATTTTCTTAATTATGTCAAGAACTTTTTCTAAAACACTAAAAAAACCAACTCCATCTGGAATCCCGAACATCTCAACCACCAAATTAAACACCGAAATGGCAACCACAGATAAACAGGGTCAGTTACCTACCCTGCACTCGATACAGGCCTCATTAGAACTCATACAAGAATTTATGGCAAGAAGTCAAGAATCAGCAGCCATGACACAAGAAACTATGAAAAAAAATCAGGAAGAAACCAACAAAAATTTTGAAAAAATGGCTGGGAAGATTGAGGGACTTGAGGCCAGAATGGAAGGTGTTCAAGAAGCTATTAACAACTATGAACAAAGGATTAAAAATATGGAAATTAATACAGTCAAAATAGATAATAAGATCGAACATACAGAAGGAAGACTTAAAGCGGCAAACAAAGAGTTAGAGGGCGCAATTGTGGTTTTAGAAATGGAGAAATCTTCATATTTTCTCCACTTTCAAAATGTTCCAGAACAACCAGAAGACGACCTACCAAGCAAAATGGTGAAGCTACTAAAAGAAAATTTACAATTAGATGAAGAAGAGGTCAGAAACCACATAGACGAGGTATACAGAATCCAGACCAATGACACGAAAAAAAATAGAGTGCTGAGGGAAGTACACATCCGCTTTACTAAAAAGGCAGTTAGGGATGAGATCTGCAGATGTACAAGAAATGAACAGATAATGTTTAATGACAAAGAAATAATTATGCTAAAACAAATATCAAAACGAATCAGAGAAAGACATAGAGATTTCCACTACCTGACTGCAAAGCTGCTGAGAAGGGAAATTCCATTTAGGTGGTTAATACCAGAGGGCCTTCTGATAACCTGGAAAGGGAAAAAAATTAAAGTAGACTCATTTGAGAAAGCTGATAACTTTATATCTCAACGCTTAGAAGGAGAAAATGAAGGCAGCTCTGAAGTCATACCTCAGACCAGACAAGAAGAGAGAGAAGAAAGGGAATCAGAGGACGAAAAGGAGAAAAACAGATTAAGGAAAGAGGAAAAAGCAATAACGAGCGGCAGCAAAAAGACAGTAATAATAAAAAGAAAAAATAATAATAATTAAATAAATGTTAAAAAATGAAAACCCTCAAAATCTTTTCAGTTAATATTAATGGCTTAAACTCTATTATCAAAAGAATGCAGACAATGACTAAACTACAGAAAGAAGATGCGGATATAATATGCCTACAAGAAGTCCACATTAGGAAACAAGATCAAAATTTATTACAAAATAAAAAATTGGGTCAATTATTTACTGCTTTAGCAGATACAAAAAATAGGTATAGCAATATATATTAAAGAAAGACTACAACCTGAAATATTATACACAGACTCTGAAGGAAGAATTCTCAATATGAAAATTAAAATTGGCTATAAAGAAATAGTCTTGATGGTGATATATGCCCCAAACACAAACCAGACAGAATTTTCTCAAAAAATAGAAGATCAAATGACACAGACAGGAGGAAGAAACATATGCATTATAGGAGACTTTAATGCAGTACATAATATACAAAAAGACTACAAAGCAGCTAAGAAAAAGACCCAAGAAAGGAAAACTTTGCCAAGTAAGTTTTTTGAGATGGTGACGGAATACAAACTTTTAGACCTATGGAGAGAAAGACACATAAAAGAAGCAGACTATACTTTTTTCTCATTATCTCAGAATCTTGGTCAAGAATTGACATGGCAAGGGGAGATAACGTTTTTGATAATATCATAGAAGAAGTCGAGATTGGACCAAATATATGGGCAGACCATCACCCGATAATAATAAAAATTAAAGAACCTAAAAGAGAATTTTTCAAATGGACCTTAAACCAGACATTGATTAAAGAAAAAGAATGCATTGAACATATAAAAAACGAACTAAATTTCTTTTTTCAAAACAACTGGAATGAGGAAATAACTATACAAAACTTATGGGACACTACGAAGGCGTATGTCCGGGGATTGACAATATCCCATTCGGCTAAAATAAAGAAAATCAAAACTCCACAATTAAAAGAATACCAAACTAAAATTAAACAAATAGAATTAGATATGCAAAAATTTATGGGACACCATGAAGGCGTATGTAAGGGGATTGACAATATCACATTTGGCGAAAATAAAGAAAATCAAATCTCATCAACTAAAAGAGTATCAAACTAAAATAAAACAAATAGAATTAGATATGCAGAAAGATATATTAAACAAAGAACTAAAAGAAGAAAGAGATAAGATTAAACACAAAATTAATCTAGCAACACAAGATGAAATAGCATTTAAATTGAGAATGGCTAAACAAAATTACTTTGAAAACGCAAACAAAACTGGTAGATGGCTAGCCTCTAAACTAAAAGAAGAAGAATGATACATACAATTTTTAGAAGACGATAAAGGAAATAAACAATCTACAATAGAAGCAAAAAAGCAAATTGTTATTAATTACTTTAAGGAACTATCTAAAAAAGAAGATAAGGTAGAACACCTAAAAACATATATAACTAAAGCAGATATAGGAGAACTAGCAGACATGGATAGAAGAATATTAAATAAGGAAATAACTCTGATGGAATTAGAAGACACAATAATAAATCAGAAAAATAACAAATCACCAGGACCTGACGGCATCCCTAGCGAATTTTACAAAGAATTTAACACGCTCTTAGGAGAACTGTTACTGATTGTATACAATGAAGTATTAGAAAAAGGATTAATTCCTAAATCTTGGACAGAAGCAACAGTGAGTTTAATACCAAAAGGTGATTCAGAAAAACAAAATACAGAACTATAGACCCATATCCCTACTGAATGTAGATTATAAAATATTTATGACTATTATGGCAAATAGACTAAAATCAATTTTAAATAATAGAATACACATAGACCAAAATGGCTTCCTTCCTGGCAGATTTATTAGAAACAACACAAGGACAATTTTAGATGTATTAGAATTTTATGAAACGCATCCGGAAAAACAAATGGCTCTCATTTGTTTAGACACACAAAAAGCGTTTGATAATTTGAGCTGGGGATTTATGAAAGAACTGATAAAACAAATGAAATTTGGCCCTAACCTTATTACAATGATTGAATCTATTTACCAAAAACAATACGCAAGAATTATGATTAATGGGGATATAACCGAATAATTTCAAATTGAAAAAGGGGTACGATAAGGATGTCCATTATCACCATTATTATACACTTTATCAATTGAGACAATGTTAAATCAGATCAGGACAAATTCAAAAATTCAAGGTTTGAAAATTAAAAAACAAAGAATTTAAACTGCAAGCATATGCAGACGACCTAGTTTTTATCTTAGAAAATCCGATGGAAACTGGGAAACATCTAACGAATGAGATAAAGGAATATGGTAATGTAGCAGGATTAAGGATAAATAAACAAAAAACCAAAATTATAACCAAAAATATGAATCACGAACAAGACAATAAGTTAGAAGAAATTTTGCAAATTAAAATTGCTAAAAAGGTTACATATTTAGGTATTATATTAACAAAGAAATGTAGTATAATAAAAAAAAAGATAGAAAAACAATTAACTGATTGGAATAAACTTCAGATTTCTTTATTAGGAAGAATATCAACAGTAAAAATGACAATCCTATCAAAATTCCTTTATCTCTTTCAAACGATACCTATAAAATTAGAAAATCAATTCTTTCCTAAATTAAACAGAACAATTTCTAAATTTGTATGGAATGGCAAAAAACCAAGAATAAGAATGAAGTGGCTAAAAGACAAAACTAAACAAGGAGGATTGGGATTACCAGATTTTAAAATTTATTACCAAACAGCCACTCTTCTTTGGACCAAAAATTGGATTGAGCTCAAACAAGAAAGACTATTAACACTGGAAGGTCACGACATGTTAACCGGATGGCATAGTATGCTCTGGAATGAAAACAAGAAAATCCCTACATACTTTAAAAATCATTTTATCAGAGACGCCTTATTAACAACATGGTTAAAAATAAAAAAAGAACACTATATAAAAATCCCCAGATGGTATTCCAGTATGGAAGCCCTGACAAACCCTAATACAACACAACTTTAAAAAATGGTAAATTACAACCAAATATTAGATTTAGAAGGGAATATTAAATCAAGAGAATGCTTACTAGAGCAAAACATCAAGGTACAATGGTGGTCTTATACACAAATTTACTCAAAATGGCAAAAAGATTAAAAAAAAGTAGGGATACAAGAGAAAGATACAGATCTTGATAAATTAATATTAGGAGGAGGAAAAAATTATAACAAAAATATATAACTTCTTGATACACTATGAAACGGAAGTACAATTGGTTAAAGGAAACATGATCAGTTGGGCAAAAAATATTGGACATAATATATACATTGACCAATGAGAGATAATATGGAAAAAAACCTACAAAATAACTAAATCAACTGCGTACAAAGAAAACCTCCTAAAGATGTTTTACAGGTGGCATATATCACCATCAAGACTAGCCCAAATTTACCCCAAATTAAAACCAAATTGCTGGAGATGTACAAATAACAACAGAACTTTCTTTCACATGTGGTGGACTTGTCCTAAAATTTAAAAAATCTGGAATAAAATTAAAATGTGGATATACGAAATAATCAAAGTCAAATTGCAACTCAAACCAGAAGTCTTTCTTTTAGGCATAATAGATGCAAAAATTTCAAAAGAACACTATTATGTTATACAACATATAATTACTGCAGTCAGGATTGCCATAGCACAAAACTGGAAGAAGGAAGATACACCAACGGAAAGAGATATAATCAAAAAAATGCTTGACTGTGCAGAATCCGATACATTGACACAAAAACTCAAAAACAATAAACTATCACGTTACAATGATATATGGAAAGATTTTTATAGCTGGGTTGAAAACAGGAAAAAGAATAGCTGTAAATAATATGAAAAAGAAACAGTTAGATATAAGTATAAGTAAAAATAAAGATATAAATGATTAAGATTGTAATTAATATTTTATTTTATTATTATTATTAATGTTACATTGATAAATACGCTGTTGCTATAGACCGTGGAATTACAAAAAATATAAACTGTCGAAGATACAGTTTGGGAGGGGGGAGGGTTAGGGATATGTGTTGTGTTGTCCTAAGACAGACATGCTACAATTGTAACTACAAGCTGAAACATACAATGTCTTGTTCTCTTTGTTTTTAATATGTATATATTTAATAATTTTTTTCTAAAAAAAATAAATAGTAACCTCTCCAGCCATGAGTGGGTGGGTTTGTGGCTCCCGGTGTTTTCTGTGGGAAATGTCTCCCTTCTTTCCTTCCTTCCTCTCCACTTCTCTCTTTCCCTCCCTCTTTCCCTTTCTCTCCACTTCTCTCTCTCTTTTCCCTCTCTCATTCTCTCCCTCCCGGTCTCTCTCATTTCTGTGTACCTCTTCCTCTCCCCCTTTTCGCTCTCATTTCTCTCACTTTCATTTGTTTTTATCTCTCTTTGCTTTCCCTCTCCCTTTTTCTTTCCCCGTCTCTCTTTTGTTTCCCTCTTCTCCCTCTCTCATTCTCTCTCTCTCTCAATCTTTCTCTCATTTCTCTCTCCCTTCTCTCTCATTTGCCTCTATTTCCTCTACCTCATTCTTTCCCTTCGTCATTTGCTCATTTCTCTGTTTCTCCCTTTTTTGCTCTCATTCCCTCCGCCTCTCAATTCCCCCTCTCTTTTTCCATCCCTGTCTCCTCCCCCCCCCGTGTGTGTATACCCTTGAACCATTTCCAAAAACAGGTGAGGGCTGGGGGGGCGTTTCTCTTCTTCTTTGGGTGCTTTTTACCATGTGATTTAAATCAATAGTCACTTCTCTCTCCCTCTTGTTTCTCTCTCATCTGCCTCCATCATTTTTCATTTCTCTCTTTTTCTCCCCTTTTTACTCTCATTTCTCTCACTCTCTTCCTTTCATTTCTGTTTTTCTCTTCCCTTTCCCTCTCTTTTTCCTTCTTTCCCCTTCTCTCATTTGTTTGTTCTTTCTCTCCCTCATTCTTTCCCTCTATCAGTTTCTCCTTTTTCTCTTCTTTTCTCTCACATTCCCTGTCCCTCTCACTTCCCCCCCTTTCCCTCTCGTCTCTGCCTCCATCTCTGTCTCTCTGGGGACCAGCTAGCAGCCTATCCCACTTCTTCTGAGCTTATCCTCCAGTTTCATGCAGAACTGCACTGCTTCCAGGTTTTACAGTCAGCCAAACAGGATCGTCTACTCTCCTGCGCTCAGCACTGCAATCTCTCTCTAGCCAGGCTCTGCTCCCCAAGATACACTGAGGGGATGCCCTGCCCGGTTCTCTGCAGCTGAGGAATGTTGCCAAGGCTGCCCAGCAGCCCTCGGTGGGAGGCCAGCAACTCAGGCCTGGGGATGCCCCCGAAGGCGGGAGAGTGGGGGCTGATGGAGTCAAGCCCCCTCCTGCCAGATGATCAGGGCCGCACCACGGGCTTCTTCCGCCAGCTGGATGCACTGAGGGGACCCCCTGCCCACTTTTCCATAGCTGCATGAGGGGAATCCTCGCGAGCAGCTTCTGAGGCTCTGCTCCACACCCAGCAACAAGCGGCGCATTCCAGGCAGCTGCTGGGGCCTCCAGGTGGCAGGAACAAGGCGAATGCACCGCTGAGTTAGCTGGTCCCGGTGGAGGTAAGTGGCGGAGGTGGGGGCCTGGGGCATGGACATGACGTTCCCGGCGTTACTGCTCCTCAAAGGGAAGCTGCCTCCACCACCTCCACTGCCTCCACTGCTTCCGCCACTGTCTCCGCTGGGACCAGCTAACTCAGCAGCGCACCCGCCTTGTTCCTGCCACCCGGAGGCTCTGGAAGCCGCCTGGCATGCAACACTTTGCTGCTGGGTGTGGAGTGGAGGCTCTGGAAGCTGCTGGCAAGGAGAATTCCCCTCATGCAGCTACAGAAAAGCAGGCAGGGCATCCCCTTGGCGCATCCAACCAGCAGAGGAAACCTACAATGTGGCCCTGATCATCCAGAGGGAGGGGGCTCAGCTCAATCAGCCCCCACTCCAATCATCCACATTCAGGGGCATCACTGAGGTTGAGTTTCTGGCCTCCCGCTGAGGGCTGCTGGGCAGCCTCGGCAACATTCGGTGTATAAGACGCACCCAGTTTTTGATGCACTGTTTTGAAGTAAAAAGGTGTGTCTTGTACACCAAAAAATATGGTATAAATAGAGATCTGGAAGAATCAATAATATACCTCGAAGTAGACAGAGCAGCCTTTTACCTTAGATTCCAAAATATAATAGAAAACAAAGATGAGAATCTGGAGATCATAATGACAGAAATAATAGCAGATATATTACAAAAGGGCAAACATGAAATAAATGGTCTGAATGAAATTTATAAAGTGAACATGAATTATGCTCACAGATATAAATTACCAATGGAAGTTCACATTAGATGTATGAAAAAAGAATTCAGGAATTCTAATACTTAAAGCCACAAAAGAATAAACAATAATCCATAAAGGCAAAGAAATAAAAATACAGTGGTACCTCTACTTAAGAACACCTCTACTTAAGAAATTTTGTAGATAAGACCCGGGTGTTTTTTTGCCTCTACTTTAGAACCATTTTCTACTTAAGAACCTGAGCCCAGAAAAATTTCCCAGGAAATTTGAGAGTGGTATGAAGGCCCGGCCAGTTTCCTGCCATTCCCCATTTAATCCCAGCCACCTGGGCTGCCAGAGGAGCCGTTTGGTGGCGCTTAAGGAGGCTTTGGCTGTCTAGAGCGAACAAAGCATTTTCCTTTCTCTGGGCGCTTGGACAGGGAATAAACCTCTGCCAGCACCCAGAGAAAAGAAATGCTCCCTTCACTCTGAGCAGCCGAGGAGTCATCACAGCAATGGAAAGGCGCCGGCTACAAAGCGAACAAGCGAGAGAAGAGGGGAGCCCTTCAGCATGGGAAGGAAGAGACAGCAGGTAGCAACAGCAGCAGCCAGTGTATGGAAGACAGCCTTGTGCTGGGTGTATGGGAAGGGTGTGCTCTCCTCGCTGCCTCAGAGTCCCTCTTTTTTTTTTAAGCCTTAAAAGTTTTGGATTTTTTTGATTCCCACCACCTTACCTTTTTCCTTTGGCATCGACTCCTCTTCTTCCTCCTAATCCCATCAGATTCCGAACTTTTATTTCTTAACTTTTATCAGAACTTTTGTTCTGATTTCACGCTCATACAGATAATACTTGGAATAAATGATTTCTCAATGTCTCATTGTAAACATCCGCTTTATTTCTCCTTTTAATACATCAACTTTGCATGCAGTTTTCTTCTCTCTTCATCTCTATCTCAGCAATTAAGTAGATAAGCTTGGCAGTAACATAAAAAACATTCCACAAGGCATTCTAAAATGTATGGGCTAATCAGGGCTAGCCAGGAGTCATAAAAAAGCAAGTAATAAATCATGTCTATGTCATTAGCTCTGTGGTCTTCACTAACATTGCTAACTGTTGGTAGAACATGGAAATTTATGATCTCTAAATCCCACTCATCTTCCGAATCTGAAAATTCCTCAAGCTGTAAGGGAGTATACACAACAGGTTTGCACACATTAGTTGCTTTTACATTGATTCCTATGGGAAAAATTAAGAATGTACTTAACCATGCTGTACTGGTTGGGTCATATGTGACCCGAAGCGAAGTTTGGAACCCTGAAAATATATTATCTCTGTATATCTGAAACTTGAAATTTCATAACTTTGTATCATTTGAGGGGTTCTTTCTATGCATATTTGGGGGGGGGGCTTAGTTTTTGCTGGCCAAAAAAAGTCACACGTACTATTCGGGTCATATATGACCTGGACTAAAAATGGTTTATTTTAGGTGCTTAAATTTGGTCTTTTTGAAAACCTTTTTCACTGGGATACTAACTTGAGCTTTTCTGAACACAATGAAATCAAAATTGAAATGAAAAAATTAATGCTTATTTGTTTATTTTGCTCAGAAAAGACCCACGACCAAAAAACTGACTGTGTGCAATTATTTTAACTTTTTAAAAATATTTGGGATTTGGTGCCTAAAAAAATATAAAGTGCAAATGATTGAAAAAAATGGGGGGGGGGGTGGCCCTTTTCTGAGCAAAATAAACAAATAAGCCTCATTTTTTTCATTTCATTATGTTTATGTATGACCCGAACAGTACAATGTGACTATTTCACAAACAGAACAGCAGGGTTAGGAATGTTTCTAATTAAGAACCTGGTCACAGAATGAATTAAGTTCTTAAGTACCACTGTATTAAAAAAAAGTACCTAAAAGATTAAGAGATAATAGAAGAGGTTATCATGCACTGGCAGAACAACTTAACAAAAGAATACTCTTCAGATGGCTGATCCTGGAAGGGATGCTCATTACTTGGAGAAGGGAAAACAATTAAAATTGACAATGAGGCCATGGCACAGGAATTTTATGAAGAATTCATGGCAGAAGAAGGAGAGGAACCAGAAAGCAGAAGTCAAGAGGAACGACTCCCAGAAGACAATGAAATAGAAAAAGAAGAAATCTCAGCAGAAAAAGAACAGGAATCTGAAGGAATCCGAACCAGGGCACTGAAATAAAATAGAATTAACAGAAGACAGGTACATAAGTAAACAAAAATGGAGAAAACAACAAAACTACTTTCAATTAACATCAACAGGCTTAATTCATAAGCCAAATGAAAACTAATCTTCATGAAGTTACAAAATAAAACATCAATATTATATGTCTACAAGAAGTGCACATACCCCAACAAAATGAAAAACAGATAGATTAGATTATTCACAGCATTATCAAATTTAAAAAAGAGTCATAGCCATATATGTGAAAAAAGAAATAGAAGCAAAAAATATATATGTGGACAGGAAATGAAGAATATTAATACTATCTGTTGAAATTTATAATACACAGGTGTCACTAGTGGTACTATATGCACCAAGCAAGGATCAAAAATATTTTTTTACAAATTACACCAAAAATTGGTTGAAATAGGTGCAGAAAATTTATGTTTAATAGGTGATTTTAATGGCATAATAGATAACAAAGAGTATAAGAATGTAAATATAAATCTACAAAAAAGAAGGAAAACACTCCCCAAAACAAATCAAACACGTGATGAACTAAATTTAAGGGACTGTTGGAGAGCTGCAAATGGTGAAGCCAAAGAACTTACATTTTATTCAGATCCCCATAAGAGTTGGTCTAGAATAGACATGGCTTGGGCATGTGGGGTGCCTCAGGGGTCACTCCTCTCCCCCCTGCAATTTAATATCTACATGAAACCATTGGGAAAGATCACCCAAGGGCATGGGGTGAGGTATCATCAGTATGTGGATGATACCCAGTTGTACATCTCCACCCCATGTCCAGTCAACGAAGCAGTGGGTGTGATGTGCTGGTGCCTGGAGGCTGTTGGGGTCTGGATGGGTGTCAACAGACTCAAACTCAACCCTGATAAGACAGAGTTGCTCTGGGTTTTGCCTCCCAGGGACAATTCTATCTGTCCGTCCAAAACCCTGGGGGGGGGGAATCATTAACCCCCCTCAGAGAGGGTCCGCAACTTGGGTGTCCTCCTTGATCCACAGTTCACATTAGAGAAACATCTTTCAGCTGTGACAAGGGAGGCATTTGTCCAGGTTTGCCTGGTGCATCAGTTGTGGCCCTATTTGGACAGGGAATCACTGCTCACAGTCACTCATGCCCTCGTTACCTCGAGTCTCGACTATTGTAATGCTCTGTACATGGGGCTATCTTTGAAGAGTGTTCAGAAACTTCAGATCGTGCAGAATGCAGTTGCGAGAGCAATCATGGGCTTCCCTAGGTATGCCCATGTCACACCAACACTCCGCAGTCTGCATTGGTTGCTGATCAGTTTCCGATCACAATTCAAAGTGTTGGTTATGACCTATAAAGCCCTTCATGGCATCAGACCAGAATATCTACGGGACCGCCTTCTGCTGCACGAATCCCAGCGACCAGTTAGGTCCCACAGAGTTGGCCTTCTCTGGGTCCTGTCAACTAAACAATTTTGTTTGGTGGGACCCAGGGGAAGAGCCTTTTCTGTGGCGGCCCTCTGGAATCAGCTCCCCCCAGAGATCAGAATTGCCCCCACCCTCCTTGCCTTTTGTAAGCTCCTTAAAACCCACCTCTGTCGTCAGGCATGGGGGAATTGAGATATTCATTCCCCCCAGGTCTATACAATTTATGCATGGTATATTTGTGTGTATGTTTGGTTTTTAATAAGGGTTTTAGTTATTTTAAATATTAGATTTGTTACATGTTGTTTTATTACTGTTGTTAGCTGCCCTGAGTCTACGGAGAGGGGCAGCATACAAACAAACAAATAAATAAACAACCAACAAACCAACAAACAAACAAAAGGGTAGATAATTTAATGAATCATATAAAATAGAAACAAATGAATGGGCAGACCACAACCCTTTAAAATAATATGGAAAGGAGAAGGACAAAAAAAATAAAAGTTGGATGTTAAACATACAAATATTAAAAGAAAAGGAATATATAGACTGGATTTGGGGGGGTTATAAATTTTTTATTGTTTTTCACACCTTGCAGAGATTCCAATTTACATACCTCAAATTAAAATATAATACAATACAATATCAAATGCCAATTTCTTAGTCAAATTAATCAAAATTTTCAAATTATTCATCCAATTATTTTCTGGTACATATCACTCATCCTGTGCTACCTCCTTTCCAAATGCCATAATCCGGATTTTAGATAATGTTCTTCACTTTCATTTATATCTAAAGTGATATAGCTATCTAAATTTCTCTTGGCTATTTTCTGTTTGTCTTAACTATGCCATCGTCTTTCAGTCCATTCTTAGAAAACACATTCCTACTTTCATTTTTAAAAAAATACACAAAAACCTCATTTTATCATAACTGCCCTTAACAATAGAAAATATCCAAATTTATGACTCTTTAAAAGACCAGGAAGGAAAGAGAAAAAGATAAAAATAAAGAAAGAATAAAAGAAAAGAAAAGAAAAAAGAAGAGCAGAAAAGAATAGGAAAAGAAAAAATTCTATTCATATCATATCTTAATCCATACATAGGAGGAAGGGTTGTTATTAGAAATTTTAAAATACATTCCCTACTCAGTTCATTTATTCCACTTCTTTCATTATATCAGTATGTCATTTCTACTTTAACAAATCAAAATAAATATAAATCGTTATTGCTCCATTATTTTATGCAAAAAGTATCCTCCATTCAAAACAAAACAAAACTAAAAAACCCAAAAAAGAACCAAAGTATTAATATTCTGCCGCACGAATCCCAGCGACCAATTAGGTCCCACAGAGTGGGCCTTCTCCGGGTCCCGTCAACTAAGCAATGTCGGTTGGCGGGCCCCAGGGGAAGAGCCTTCTCTGTGGCGGCACCGGCCCTCTGGAACCAACTCCCCCCGGAGATTAGAACTGCCCCTACTCTTCCTGCCTTCCGCAAACTTCTTAAAACCCACCTTTGCCGTCAGGCATGGGGGAATTGAAACATCCCCCCCCCTGGGCACGTTGAATTTATATATGGTATGCTTGTGTGTGAGTCTGTTAGTTTGTGGGTTTTTTTAAATCTTTAAAATTTTAAATTGTTGATTACTTACGATTTGTCTTTTTACATGTTGTGAGCCGCCCCGAGTCTTCGGAGAGGGGCGGCATACAAATCCAAGTAATAAATAAATAATAATAAATAAATTCTTCCCTAATCTAGATATTTTCCACTGCCGTTCTTAGTATGATAATCGTCCCTAATCTATAAACCCCGCTGCCAATCCCAGCATAATAATCTTCCCTAATCTATGTGTCACTGTCATATCAGTGCAATAATCTTCCCTATTCTAATTATTTTCACTGTTAAATGTAATGCCATAATCTTCCCTAATCTATATATTTCCCTAATCAATATATTATCCCTAATTCTAAATGTCTTCCACTAATGAACTCAGTGATAATCTTCCCTAATCTATTGATTTTCTGTCTTTCCTGTATAATGCCTAACATGATTAGTGCTAGTTAGTATCCCATATTAATCATACTCCTGTTATTGTAATTCTCCTCCTTTTTCTTTTCCCCTTCCTCCCACTTTATTTATTACCATAAATTAAATAAAATTAAAAAGAGAGAAAGAAAAGCAAAGAAGATTTTTTTAAAAAGCCATCCAAAGATAATCATAATCATTATCAAATATCTATGTTATGCACAGTAATCAAAGCTATTTTCAATTTTTTTCATTTATAAGCCATTAAATTTTTTCCTCTTATATAATTCTTCCATTTTACACTTTATCACTTGCTTGTATATATATATGTCACATGTTTTTTTGCTGAATTTGAAAATTAAGGGAGACTAGGATAGATTTATTTCGGCCTTATTTTGGCTTCATCAGCTAGCCATACCCACTGGGACTTGAACCTGCAACCTTTGCCTTGTAAGGCAGAGAATTATCCTCTAGGCTACAGTATCCAATCCCTTCAGCTCTGCACCAGGGGAGGGTTACATATTTTTGTGTCGAACCATATATGTGTGTGTGTGTGTGTGTGTCGCATATTTTTTTTGCTGATTTTGAAAATTAAGGGAGACTAGGATATATCTATTTCAGCCTTATTTTGGCCTCCTTAGCTAGCCATACCATACATATAAGCTCCTATAAGATTAAAATATTGAAAAATCTAATTAATTAAGTATACTCAATTTTTTTGGTAATTTATAACTATAAGAGTAAAGAAAAGAAAAAAGAAAGTACTAATATCTTATAGTAATTTTTAAATATTCTTACACGTATTTTAATTTTAATTTTCTTAAAAACATTTTAATTCTTAAAAGTATTTAATTTCAATTTATACTATTCAATGTAATTTCAGTCAGATCAGATGGTCCAAATGTAATTTAAGCCAAATCAATCAGTCCAGTTAGGTCCAGAGTTTGCGGAGAAGGGCGGCATATAAATCCAATAAATCTAATCTAATCTAATCTATTCAAATCAGTTTAATTCAGTCCAATTAAATCGAATCAATTTCTTAATGCATTGGCTGGTCATTCTTCTCTAGAGTTCTGTATTTGGTTTGGTAGCATGTAGACCTGCTGGGTCCACAACTGTCAGAAAGGCTGTGGTTGCGCTAGTTGAGAATTCTGGAGGGAGAAACCCATAATAATATAACAAAGCTTGGAAAGCAACGGAGCCCCGAATAGCTGCAGTCATCAGACCCGGTGAGTTTTCTATCGTGCTACAAATATAGCAACGTGTAGCCTTTTCCATTCACCTTCTTCCAGCTGCTCCATAACAAAACAAAGAATCTCAGCAGCCAGAATCTGAGTTATAGAATCCAGATACTTTTCTCTCCTTAACTCCAGAAAATCTCTTTCCCTCTTCCAAAGCTAAAACTCAAACTGTAAGCTCAGGGGCTTAAAATTAACCTCAAGAAGAAATCTTTAAAGAGGAAAAGTTTTTCTCCCCCCCCCCCCCCAGCCCATCTCAATCTGCATCTCAAGGCCCTGAAGAAAGGAAGTGCTGGCTGGGACTGAATCACAGCAAATTGTTTAGAATTTGGAGTTCAGTCTTACTCCTGTAAATAAAGTGGCCACCATTACCACTTGGCTCATTAATTCAACAAACCTGCAGCCCGTTAGCAACAGCAACAACAAGTTAAAAAGAAAAAAGTTTTTTTTTTTAAAGTGCAACCTTTTAACAGAGCCAGGAGTTCCGATACCTGAGCAAGGACCCCATAAGCACTTTGACACAGGGGAAGGCAGAAGCAGACACAAACCGTGACTGTTCTGAAGCCCTGTTTGCTCCCTGATATACACAAAGTAAGAATTAACAGCGAAAGGAAAGCTTTCATTCTGCAAACACCCAGACGGTACTAGGAGCCGGTAGGAACTAAAATACTCTAACAAAAGGAATAAACAAACCAACTTTATTAACAAAGAATCGCTTTCAACCCAACAGTAAGTTCTCTGATTTTCCACCATTATATAGTTCCTCCAAACATCTTGCCACAGATCCATAAGCATCTCAAAGGGGTTGCAAGGCTTTCAAAGCATCCTCTAGTAGTAAACAGCCATTTCCTGCTCTCCTGCCCTAAAATTCCATTGCCTCCCTCTCAACTCATCACACCATAAAACAACAAAGCTCCAAATCCCCGAGAACAGTCATGCCAGGGGGGAAAATCTTCAATTAAAATCTTCAAAATCTCAAAATCTTCAGTCAAAAGATCCAAGCAACAATCTATAAATGATTTTGATAAATACACCAAATGTCAAACCTGCAAAAATTCTGCACACCACCCTTGCCTAAACATAACTGACCATATAGCCACCTTTCTCCATGAAAAGTCCTCATTCTTCTACCTCTATTCTATCTGTGCCCCAAAATTAGAGCCCCTCAATAGCATTTCTGAAGATATCAATACATTGAAAACAACCTCCAAAACGCATCAAACATTCATTGAAAACACAGAACCATGCCTACTATCCATGGAAAAAGATATCCAGGCACTGTTAAACGCTAAACCTCCAAACCCAATTTCCTCTACCACTCCACCTCCACCTGTCTACACCTCAACAAGTCTACCTCAACCACTACCCATAACACAAGGACAGTCCAATTCTTCTCCAGACATCTCTACTCTTCTCAAAGATGCAATGGAGAGAGAACAAAAACGCCAAAATGCCATCCTCTTTGGCCTTGAAGAAAATGATGAACCTGATATAATAAAAATATAGAACATTATCCGTCAACAACAATCAATCTTTCAGTCATTCACCCCAGAAGATATATTAGAAGTTTCCAGAAATGGACCAGAGCACAAGTTCAGTGATGGCACAGTGGCACCACGATTCTGCAGAGCTGTCTGCAAAACAGCTTTTTATCAAAACCATTAACCACATAGCCAGAAACAACATCAGTTTCAACAAACTCAAATCCAGACCAGACCTTTCGCTACTTCAACACATCCGCTCCCGTGAACTAAGGGCGGAATTAAAGAGACACCTTGACCTGTGTGAAACTAACTTATACATCAACTATCACACAGAATGCATCAAATCCAGGACCCACAATCCTCCCTACATCTTCCAGCCTAACAGCTCTCATCAACCACCCTACTTCTTCCAACCAACCATCTCACAACAACAAATTGACACCTACCAACCAGAACTACAACAACAAAAACAAAATGTCATCCCTAACACCATAAACAAAGACTAGGAAAGTGCCCCCCTTACTACCTCTAAACAACCCAAAACCTACTCCCAACACAAAACCAATCTCAAATGCAAATTATTAAATGGTAGAAGTATAGTCAATAAGATGTCATAATTCCTCCTCCTTCTTGACTCCTTAGTCTTTGATATTAGTTTGTCTGTGAAACATGGCTTAATGCATCCTACCCAGACTCCATTATTACAACAAGGAACTATCTTGTCTCTCGTTATGACCGTGAATCCCACAGAGGAGGCAAAGTAGCTATATTTTACAAAAAATCTCTAAACCTAAAAAACATCAAAGTTGCACAGGATCTATTACTCCCTGAAACTATTGTCTGTGATCTATCCCTAAATACCACAATTCGCTTCTTACTCTGCTACAGAACTCCTGACTATGACATCGCATATGCAAACAAATTATCAGCACTACTAATGTGGGCTACCCACTGCCCACACCCCATCATCTTCCTTGGTGACCTCAACCTACCACACATCAACTGGACATTAAATGAATGTAGCATGGAACCTATCCACTCTACTATATATAACACAGTCACCAGTCTGGGACTTGACCAACTAGTAAACATCTCAATAAGAAAATTACAATTAAAAAAATCTCTCTGGCGTAAAAACAAAAAAGGACAAGTACTGTTCTGCCGGCGTGTCCCAACAGCCCATATTTACAGGTAATTAGTCCAAAAAGACACACACCACACGATAGAAGGAAAACCAAAAGTCTTTATAAATAGAAAAGCAGAAAAAACTCCATTTTCAAATGTCAAAGGGATTTTCTGGTACACACAAGGCACAGGTTAAATGCAATCCAATTTCTCACCCAGTAACTGGAAAATTGAGTCCAATTCCAAAGTCCAGAAAGTCCACACACAGTCTTGAAAAGGGAAACAGCAAAACCATGATCTTGATGAAACTATGAATCAGATAAACTTCCACAAGGCTAAACCAGCACGCTGCTCTTTTTATCTGTAGCACTAATTACAGCAGCCCCACCCAACTACAAATAAAAGCAGAATGTCTCAACTAACACAGCATAAAAGAGGAAAACCTATGCACCAAATCCAATAGTGCCTTCTACAACTTTGTCAACAACTAACTCAAGGACTCTAGACCTATCCCACCTCTCAAAGGACCCAACAACAAAGAATACCATGATGATTCTTTTTTTATAAAGTATCTTTATTGTTTTCCAGAAGAAGAAAAGAAAAAAGAAAGAAAGAAAAAAGGAAAAGAATAAGGAGTAAAAGCAGTATTTCTCACATGTTTTGTTCTAGTTTAACAGATCTTAATCCATTTCTATTACCTTTCTGATGCATTTCTTTATATTTTGTATATTTACATTTAATTATCATAAATAAATTTTACTAATTGATATAGAAAGAGATACATTGAGAAGCAAAAGAGTAATAAAAGTCATACTTCCTAAGGTAATTATTATCCTGCTTTTGTATACTGGTACTTTGTATTGTTACATTTTCAGCCTTTGTTTTGAATCCATTCGTGCCATTTCCCCCAAATTCGTTTAGATTTTTTACTTTCAATCCCCTTAATTGAATTTGTCATTTTATCCATCTCAATACATTTATATATTTTATCAATAATTAAGCTCTCTGATGGAGTTTGTTCATTTTTCCATGTTTGTGCCAATGAGATTCTGACTGCAGTGCTTATATGTGTTATGAGGAAGAGTGTTTGTTTGGTATAAGATCTTTTCCAAATTCCTAAGAGTAAACCTTCTGGTGTATATTCTATCTTCTCTTTTATAATTTCGGTGAGCCAATTATGAGTTGTTTTCCATATTCTTTGAATTTTGGGGCAGGACAACCACATATGAAAAAAGGAACCTTTTTGTTTTTTTACATTTCCAACAGGTGTCTTGTAATGTCAGATATATTTTCGCTAATCTTAATGGTGGCATATACCATCTGTAGAAGAGTTTGTAATAATTTTCTTTATATGCAGCTGACAGTGTTATTTTAGATATTGTATTCCATGATTTTTCCCAATCTGCTAGATGAATATCATGTTGAACATTTTTAGCCCATGCTACCATAGGATTTTTAATTGTATCCTTTATTTTTTCATGTTCTAAAAGTAGTTGATAAATTTTAGTAATCTGTTTGTCCTCATACCCTGTCAATATTTTGTCTAGAGGTTTTGTGGTGATTTTAATACCGGGTGTATGTTTATCTTTGTTGTATCTAGATTTTATTTGTGTATAGGTCCACCATTCTATTTTATGATTTTGTAGTTCTAGTTCTTGTCTGGTTTTTAGGTTCCCATTTGGATAAAGAATATCTGCGTATTTTAATGTTTTTGTTGGGTCTATCAAATTTGGATAGCAGATAGCTTCCATGGTAGATAACCATCTAGGGATTTTAGAGTAATATTTCCTTTTAATTTCATTCCAGGTTTTTAATAATGATTTTCAAATCAAGTGATTATTGAAAGTGGTTTGTGTTTTCTTTTCCTCTTCCCAAAGGTGGGCGTGCCAGCCCATTTGTAAGTCATGACCCTCCAGTATTAAAATTCTTTTATTGGAAAGATTAATCCATTCTTTTATCCACACTAGACTGGCTGCATTGTAATATAATTTTAAATCTGCAAGTCCCATGCCCCCCCTAATTTTACTGTCCTGAAGGTATGAAAATTTAATTCTAGGTTTTTTATTTTGCCAAATGAATCTTGAAAAGTTTCTATTTATTTCTCTAAAAAAAAATTGATCTAAATTGATAGGGACAGTTTGAAAAAGATAGAGAAATTTTGGGAGGATGTTCAATTTTATTATCGCAATTCTGCCTAATATTGATATTTGTAAGTCCTTCCACTTTTCCAGATTTATTTTAGTTTCCTGTGCTAATTTCTCATAGGTCCACCGTAGGTCCATCTTTTTTGAGTGATATTATCTTGTTGGATGTTATTATTCCCAAATATTTAACCTTTTTTGTAGTTTTGAGGTTTGTGATCTCTTCTAAGTTTTTAATTTGTTTCTTTGTCATGTTTTTTGTCATAAGCATTGTTTTTTGTTTGTTAATTTTTAGTCCTGAGAATTCACCAAATCTTTCTATTTCTTTGAGTAATTCTGGGCCTGATTTTATGGGATCCTCCAAAAAAAACACTATATCGTCCGCATATGCTTTTAGTTTATATTCTTCATTTTTTATTTTAATTCCTTCTATTTCTTTATTCTTTCGTATTTTATTTAACAATATTTCTTGTGTTAGTATGAATAGAAGGGGTGACATTGGGCAACCCTGATGCACCCCTTTTTCTATGGGAATTAGATTTGTCATGTCACTATTTATTATTTCTCTGGCTGTCTGAATAGTGTATATATTCCGAATGATATTTTCAAATTTATTGCCAAATTTTAATTCTCTAATTGATTCTTGTAAGTATTGCCAATTAACATTGTCAAACGCTTTTTGCGCATCCAGGAAGACAAGGGCTACTTGCCTCCCTGGATGTGCTTCACAGTACTCCAAAATATCAATCACCGTCCTTGTGCAACTTGAAATTTGTCTGGATGGTAGAAAACCACTTTGATCTGTATTAATAATTTTATTTAGAATTCTTTTAGTTCTCTCTGCTAGTATAGACATGAAGATCTTATAGTCCGTGTTCAACAATGATATTGGTCTGTAATTCTGTATTTTTTCTTTATCTAGTCCTTCTTTCCAAATTATTGTTATATATGATTCTCTCCATGATTCCGGTATTTTTGCCTGATCTAGTATTCTATTGTATGTCTCTAATAGAATAGGTTCAAATATTTCTTTGTTCTTTTTGTAAAATTCCCCGGGGAAACCATCCGGGCCTGGGGATTTGTTACTTTTTTCTTTTTTCAGGGCTTTGTATTTCCTGTATGGTTATTTCATCATTTAACATTTCTTTATCAGTTTCCTCGATTTGCAATATATTATTCTCTGTTATATATTTTATTATTTTTGGTTTTTTCTATTAATTCTTGTTTATATAGATTTTTATAATATTCGTGTATTATTTCTTTTTTCTGTTGTTCTGAGTGTTGAACTATTCCATTTTTGTCTTGTAGTTGGTAGATCAATTTATCACTTTTTTCTTTTTTAATCTTTTGGGAAAGCCATCTACCTGGTTTGTTGGCTGTTTCAAAATAAATTTGTTTTGTTTGTTTTATATTTCTAATTAGCTCTTGTTGCTCGATAGCATTGACTTCCGGTTTCGCTGCATGTGGTGAAGCAGCTGCAGGAGAGATTTCTCCCCCCTGTGATGGCTTTTTCTTTTGTTTCCTGAGGCCCTTCGAGGCACAGATCGTTTAGAGGATGACGTGGACAAAGAGGGACAATCCAGGCACTGATTGGCAAAGGCATTTTAAAATCGGTGTGAAGGATAAACTCCCTATCAGGGATCAAAAGTGCTCATCTCAGCTGTCACCAGTATGGCGGGCCCAAAATCACAGGGAGCCATGGCAGAGGGAAGCAAGTGAGACACACAGATCTTTCCACCCCACGGTAACTTGATATCGTATGCTGTATACAGTACTGTGATTTTTCAATAGAACATTTTCCAGCACTGTAAAATATAAACTTTGAAGAAAAAAAAGGAAGAGATAGCTTCATAAGGAAATTGTGGGAAATTGCCTTACAAGTTATGAAAAGCGGCAATGGTGAGGGGGAGAAAAGGCACTGACTTTTTACTGTATTTAGAACTCTGATTTCTCAGGAATAAAAATACAGATCTCCAAGTGGAGCTGAAAACTCTCCCCAGGGGCTTTTCATATCATCACACTGTACTATATAAACTATATAAATCTGAAACATTTGAACTACTTGATTTGTTTGAACTATCAGATCGGGTTTGCTCTTTTCTCTTAGCCATGCAGTTTGACAGGCAGCTGTGAACGGAAGTGGCCAGGAACGGAAAGCAAACTGGAGGCTTTAAACTGCCGATATAAGAAACATTAAGATTTTGAGTTTGTCGTGTTGCATAAGGACTAGGAGGAGATGGTAAGGACTTTAAGAAATTAGAAGAAAATATCCTAAACAATTAAAAAAGGAAAGAACTTGACAGGAGAATTATACTGGAAACTAGGTGGCGGGGATTGTCGAGAGGCACCATACTAACATAGATCACTCCGTGGAAGAGATCCAAAACTGAGACATTAGAGTAACGGAAGAAACATCTAAGCAACGCTTCGAACTATAAAACTAGCAGAAGGAGAATCTACAAATTGGAACTTTGTTACTGCCCTGAGAAAGGAATTTGGAACTTTGGAACTTTGAACTCTGAAACTTAGAGACCCTGAAACATTGAAAAATTTGAAACATTGAAACATTGAAATTCTGAACTTTGAAACTTTGAAACGTCACTGGTACTAAAGAAGAAGTAATTACTCCTTTTCACGTTTGATTTCTTCTCTTTTTCTTTCTTTGTCTTATTATATAGAATAAGTTTATACACTAACATTTACATTGTTATTATTATAGTATATATTTATCTACCTTTATTAAGTTGTGTTTAAGATTTACTCTCATTTTGAATTTATCACTGAACCCCTCCTTTGTCATTTCTTTTATTCAAAATTAGATATTAATAGATTTATTTAGAAATAAGTAAGATATACATAATAATTAGAATAACTTAGTCTTATATAGTCTTACATATTATAGCAACTTTATAAAGTATAGCAATTTTGGTAGACACAATTAATTATAATATAATATAATTATAATATTGAAAAACTGTATTTACATTGTTATATATTGTTTATAGTATTTGATTGGTATTAGTAATTTTTCTAAACTTTAATCTTTATATATTATTGTATGAATTGCAAACCTAACTTTAATAAGTATTTCTTATGATTATATGGAACAGAATCTATAGTATTTTAGAAAAACAAAACCAAATCATAAGGGAAATGGCCAACTACCAACCGAGAGGGAGCAAAAAACCAACCTCAACAACATCAGGGAATACAGCGTCTCCAGCCTCACAGAGGCAAATAGATGAGATGTTAAATGCAGAAAAAGAAAAGGAGGGAACCCTATTAATGCAGAATATGAACAGTACTTTAAACATAATGCAGGAGACAATGATGAAACTGCAAGAACTTATTACAAATAACCACAAGGAGTTGAAAACTGATATATTAAGATTGGAAAATAGACTGGAATCAACCCAAATGGCAACACAAAAAAAATAAACAAAAAATAGTAGTGGTGGGAAAAAAATTGAACAAAATGAAAAAAATATATATTGATCAAAAAAGAAAAGACTCCCACAGAGAATTGGAAAACTCCTTGATCAACTGGAATTAGACAGATCCTCATATTATCTGAGGTTCCAAAATGTAATTGAAATAGAAAATGAAAATCTAGGGGAAATAATGACAACTATTGTGGCGGGGATGTTACAACTTAGTAAGGAAGAGGTAGTAAACGAGATGGATGAAATTTACAGAACTTATACAAACTACGCACGTAGACACCAATTGCCAAGAGAAATTCACCTAAGATTTGCCAGAAAGAGTATAAGAGTATATGCAGTATCAAGAGAGAGAAAATTGACATACAAAGGCAGAGAATTAAATGTCCTAAAGCAAATCCCTAGAAGGATAAGGGAACGAAGAAGAGACTATAAGGCTGTTGCCTCATTGTTAAATTAAAAGGAAATTACGTTTAGGTGGATAACCCCGGAAGGAATTATGATAAATCTAGAAGGTAGAAAAGCTAAAGTTGACACTCTGGAAAGAGCGCAAGAAATGTTTGAACAAATAGTTGGGCTGGACTTAGAAACAGAAAGTGGAGACAGGTTAGACTCAGGCAAAGAAGAAGAAACAGAGACAGGTAGACAAACTGAATATAGACAAGGAGAAATAAATTCAGAAGAGAAGGGGAGGGAGAGAGACAGAGAGGAAGGAACCAAGACTAGATCACAAGCAGCAGCAGCAGGGAATAAATAAACAAAGAAAAACAACAAAACTAAACTAAACGAACAAATAAATAAATAACAAAAACACAGCATTAAAGAGAAAAATACATTGAATTAAATGGCATAGGAAATCAAGCTTATTTCAATAAACATTAATGGCCTTAACAATAGTTACAAAAGAAGAAAGGTCTTTTCCAAACTTCTGAGCCAAAAAGCCCAAATAATATGTCTGCAGGAAGTACACATAAAAACATCACATAAAAAGTATTTGGAATATCCCAAACTGGGAGAACATCATACATCACTAGACGAAAAATTTTTAAAAAGAGGGGTGGCCACCTATGTGAAAAAGGAACTAAAACCGAAAGAAATAAGAGCAGATCCAAAAGGAAGATATATAATAACCGAAATTGAAATCAAAGGAGAGAAATTAATAATAGTTAACATTTATGCCCCAATGAGAAATTGAAACAATTCTATAAAAATATACATGAAATCTTACTTCAAATCAACTCAGAAAATATATGTATTATAGGAGACTACAATGGAATTGTGGACTCAAATGTGGACCATAAGACAGGAAATAAAAATAAACTTAAAAGATCCACCCTACCCACCACATTTAACAAAAATGACAGAAGAATTAGACCTTATAGACATCTGGAGATTAAGACATCCAAAAGAGAAACAATTTACCTTTTTTTCAGCACCACACAACTCCTTTTCCAGAATAGATATGGCATGGCTAAACAAAGGAATGCACAATAAAATAAAATTGGTCGCGATAGAGCCAAATACGTGGGCAGACCCCAATCCACTAAAAATTATATGGCAGGGCGAAAAGAAAGAATACAGAAGATGGTCACTGAATACAAATTTGCTCCAGGATGAAAATTATATGAAGATGATCAACAAGGAAATAAAATTATTCCTTATAGAAAATAAAAAACATCCTACTTCAGCACAAATACTCTGGGATACATTAAAAGCATACACCAGAGGATTAACGATAGCATATACAACAAAAAAACAAAAAGAAGAGAAGGAAGAATACAATTATTATAAAAATAAAATCATAAATTTAGAAAAGAATCTCCAACAAGACCCAACAAATAATAAGACCTTGAAATTACTAAGGGAAGCCAAATATAAGAATACCATGATGATTCATCCAAAGCTAACCTTCTCAATTAATTCTTTGGCTCTGTCTTTGTCAACAGCAACGGCTCATCCCCCAAATTCAACACTCGTACCTCAAAGTCTCTCAATGACCTAACCCAAATAGACTTCACTCAAGACCAAGTTGAAAAAGCATTATGTGACCTTAAACCTTCCCTATAAGTCAGACCAGATGGTCTCTGTGCATACTTCCTAAAAAAGCTCTCTTCTGCTATAGCTGGACCACTAAGTATAATTTTTGAAAAATCCTTCCGTACCAGCACACTTCCTAAGATATGGTCGAAAGCAATGGTCATCCCGATCTTCAAAAAAGGAGACCCCTCTCTTGTCGATAACTACAGACCAATATCACTATGCTGTGTCCCATGTAAAATTATGGAATTAATTATAAACCAATCAATTACTCTCCACCTAGAAACTAATAATCTGCTCTCTAACAAACAATTTGGATTCAGAAAAAAACTATCCTGCAATCTACAGCTCCTTCACTGCAAAAACATATGGACAACTCATCTTGATCAAGAAAAATCTATAGATGCAATTTATATTGACATCTCCAAAGCCTTTGATTCAGTGGTCCATGACAAACTACTTCAAAAACTCAAATCCTATGGCATTTCAGGATTCCTCCATAGCTGGATTACTGCATTCCTGTCTAACAGGCAACAAGTGGTCAAAATAGGAAGCTCCATATCCACACCCATCCCTGTTAAAAGTGGAATCCCCCAAGGCTCTTCATTCTCTACATCAACGACCTTTGCAATCTCATCACAAGCAATTGTGTTCTTTTTGCAGACGATGTAAAACTCTTCAACACCACTGATAACACAACTACTCTACAAAAAGACCTAGACTCAGTTTCTGACTGGTCCAACACATGGCAACTCTAAATCTCAACCAGCAAATGCTGTCCTACACATCGGCAAAAAGAATCAGAACTTCAAATACAAACTTAATAAACAAATTATCACAGATAATCCCCACTCAGTTAAGGACCTCAGAATACTAATAACTAAAGATCTAAGTGCCAAAGCCCACTGCAACAACATTGCTAAGAAGGCCTCAAGAGTTGTTAATCTGATCCTACATAGCTTCTGCTCTGGAAATCTCACACTACTTACCAGACCTTACAAAACTTTCGCCAGACCCATCCTAGAATACCCATCTGTTTGGAACCCATATCGTATCTCAGACATTAACACTCTTGAAAATGTTCAAAGATACTTCACAAGAAGAGCCCTTCACTCCTCCACTCGAAACAGAATACCCTACGAAACTAGACTTACAATCCTGGGTCTTGAAAGCTTAGAACTACGACGCTTTAAACATGATCTAAGTATTGCCCACAAGATCATATGCTGCAATGTCCTGCCTGTCAAAGATTACTTCAGCTTCAACCACAGCAACACAAGAGCACACAAAAGATTCAAGCTTAATATTAACCGCTCCAAACTTGACTGTAAAAAATATGACTTTAGTAATCAGGTTGTCGAAGCGTGGAACTCATTACCGGACTCTGTAGTATCATCCCCTAACCCCCAACCTACCCTTAGACTATCCATGGTTGACCTCTCCAGATTCCTAAGAGGGGCGTACATAAGCGCACTAGAGTGCCTTCCATCCCCTGTGATATAGTCTCTCCTATATCTTGTATTTCTTCTCTACTATATCCCCTATAACCTTCATTGTGTATTATTGCATATTGGACAAAATAAATAAATAAATAAATAAAATAAAATTTAAACCAGTAGCAAACTGTTATATTTCCTCCGGCCACACGATGTCACTAGGTGATCAATTCTATATAGCTGTTCTGTGAAGAGCATTAAATGACTCTTTGGCTGTTACTTCCTGTTGCTGTCATTTCCTGTTTTATTCTGCCATTGTTCTTTGTTCTAATTCCAAAACAAAAGTTAAAAATTCCGAATTCCAAAAGGCGAATTTCAAAGAGAACCAATTAGGTAGTTGAAAATAATCGAAATGATGGGCAATTTCGCTATTTTAGAAGCTTTCTCTGAAATGCCACATTGCACAGTTAGCTGCCTTCGTCAGTCTCAGGCCATTTTAACTCCATCCAGCAACTAAACGAGAAACAAAGGTCTAGAATCCCAATCAGGCACTCTCTGCTTACCATCATAGACAGAAAATTTCTCCTTCCTCTCTGCAAGTAAGTACTGTACCTCCAATTCTCTTCCAGATGGAATCATTCGGCTATCCTCCCCGGCAATGGATAGTCTCTGCAACTGTGTCGGAACAGGCATGGCTGCCTGTCCGGCTTCACTACAGCTGTTGCAAGACAAACCAGTTCACCCAGTGGGGCATGCCGGCCCCTGCCAGGCCCCTGGCAGTATCCCCAGTGTCACTCTCCCTGCAGGAGAGATCCGGTCTGGTCCAGAAGGACCAGAACCCCCGGAAAATGGGACTTGGGGACATTTCCCAGGAGAGAGGGAAATATCCCAGTGCTGCAGTCACGAGACTCCGTCCCCTTCTTGGATTAAAAAGGAAATGAAAGTATTTCTCAAAATAAATAATAACCAGGAAACAACGTTGCCAAATTTATGAGACATAGCAAAGGCAGATCAAAGAGGATTAGTGATATCATGCATAGCAAGAAAGAACAAAGAGAAAAGACTAATACAAAATCAACTGATTGCTAAATGAAATTACTAGAAAAAGATTCACAGGGAAGTCCTGAAAACCAAATAATTAGAAAACTAATTAATTTAACTAAACACAAATAAGAACTATTTGAGCAAGAGGAAATAATAAGGAAGATAAAACTATAAAAACAGGAAAATGCCAATAAACCGGGAAGATGGTTATTATACAAACTGAGGAAAGAAAGTGGGGGAAATGATACAGCAATTAATAGACAAGGATAAGAAAATAAAATACCAATTGGGGGAAAAAGAAAGAGATAGCAGTAGATTACTTTAAAGAATTATATGCAAAAGAATTAGAGAGGAAGGCATATTAATCTACTTTGAAAAAATTAAAATAAAACCAATAGGAAAGGAAGATAGAGAAATGTTGAATAAGGAAATAATCAAAGAAGAATTAGAACAGGCAATTAAAAAAATAAAAAACAAACACCTGGTCCAGATGGGCTTCCAAGTTAATATTACAAAGTAATGTATGAGATAATAGGAGACTTAGACATTTACAACAACACACTAAAATGCTGAATGTCTACTATCATAGCAAAAAGCATATATTACATTGATTTATGAAGAGGGAAGAGACCTGGACCAAATTCAAAACTACAGGCCAATATCATTATTAAATGTTGATTTTAAAATTTATATGACAATAATAGCGGAAAGGACAAAAAGAATTTAAAATAAAATAACTCACCCAGATCAAAATGGATTCCTCCCGTCTAGACAAATAAGATATAACAGCAGAATAACTTTAAATATACCAGAATATTACAAAAACCATAAGGAAAAAGAGTTACCCGTGATATTCTTAGATGCCAAAAAGGCATTTGACAACTGGGTTTTTTAAAAAAATGTTATAAAAAGTATGGAATTTGGTTCAGGTGGCCTCATTTTCTCTTGTAATAATCCTTCAGTTGTTGTCTCCTAGGCATCGCTCTATCCATGCATGGATATCTCATTAATTCTTGTTCAGAATCCAGGGATGATACAGATGACTGATCTCCTCCTGGGCTGTCTGCCAAACTCCCCTCTTCCCTGTCATTCACGCTTCCTTGGTCAGAGGAGACTTTGTCGGCAGATTCTACTGGGAGCAAAACAGGCTCCCCCACCTCCACCTCCGCATTCCTTTAATGGAACGTTTACAAGCTGCCACTGATTTTTCCAAGATAGACCTATGCAGCGCTTACAATTTGGTTCATATAAGGCCAGGGGATGAGTGGAAAACAGCATTTGGCACCCAATATGGGCATTTTGAGTATACAGTGATGCCTTTCAGCCTAACAAATGCCCCGGCTGTTTTCCAGCATTTGATGAATGATGTATTCCGGGACATGTTAGACTATTTTGTGGTCATATATCTGGATGACATTTTAGTGTACTCCCCCTCCAAGTCTAGTCATTTGGGACATTTGCGTCGGGTTCTGCAAAACAGGCCTGCGACATGTGGATGTCTGCCCCACATCCACCTCCACATTCCTTGGGGCAGGAGCTGGGCCAGAGCTAACCACAACACCATCCCCTCCCGGAAGGCCCCTCCCCTGGCAAGGGATGAGGTTTCTGTGACAATTGTGCATGAAACGCCCGGACAAGGATGGGAGCATCAACCAGGGCAGCCTCCACCCATGAACAATCGTCAGGCTCACCCTCCACCCATTGCACAAGATATTTAAAACTACTGTCCACCCAACGGGAGTCTCAGATGGCATGGATCATGACCTCGGCCTGATGATCCCGAACACAGGGGGCAGGCAACAAAGGGACACTGGGACGAAGTGGGCACTCAGGAGAAACAGGTACCAAAAGGGAACGGTGAAAAACAGAGTGAACACACAGGTTGGCAGGCAGTGTAAGCTGATAGGCCACCGGATTGATGACCTTCTCAATCGGGAAAGGGCCCATGAAGCGTGGATCCAGTTTCCGTCAAGGTAATTCCGAAGCGATGTGTTTGGTGGATAACCACACCTGGTCACCAACAGTCAACAGGGGGACGTCTCGCCGGGACTGGTCTGCCACCCGTTTGTAGTCCTCTTTGGCCTTCATCAAATACCACTCACCATCTCATGACCCGCTTGCAGTTCCGATAAGAAGTCCTCTGCTGCGGGGATCGGGGAATCTAACAGGGTTAATGGGAAAAACCAGGGATGGAAGCCATAGTTTGCTGGGAGTTATTAAATGCAAACTCCGCTACCGGGAGGAAACGTGACCAATCAGCCTGCCGGTCTGACACAAAGCACCGCAGGTATTGTTCCAAAATTCCAATGGATTTTTCTGTTCCCCCATCAGTCTGAGGGTGCTGGGTCGAAGCAAGACACACTTGGACCTGTAAAGCAGATATAAGCTCTTTCCAGAACTGTGCCGTGAACTGAGTTCCTCGGTCCGACATAACTCAATCTGGAAGTCCATGGATCCGGAAGACATGTTGCAAAAACATTTTAGTGGTGTCATGGGATGTGGGTACCTGGCAACAGGGGATGAAATGGACCATTTTTGTCAACATGTCCATCACCACCATGACTGTGGTGAACCACGCCGAGGGGGGCAAGTGTGTGACAAAGTCCATGGTCACAGCTCCCCATGGCCTTGTGGGCATTGGCAATGGCTGTAATAATCCTGGCGGGGCTCCTGTGGTTGACTTGGCTGCACGACACCGTTCACATGTGGCAACATACGAGTTGATGTCATCTTGGATTCGCAGCCACCAAAATGTTTGAGTCATTAAGTCCAAGGTTTTAAACAAACCAAAATGACCCGCCGCAGGATTATCATGGCATTGGGACAGAATCAATCCGTGAAGCGGCCCTGCTGGGACATACCACTGGCCCCAGTACTGGAGCAGTCCCTTAGCATATGTCCAGGGAGAATTGGGCACCATCTCCCTCACCCGCTGTGCCACAAACCCATCCCCCCGCTGCATCTCACGGATACGCCTCCACAAGTCGACGGGGTCCTGGGTAGCAGCCAGCGCTTCTGCTGGCAAGATTGTCTGTAACAGGGCTAGCTCTTTCGGATGCAGAAACTCTGGTTTCCTAGACAAAGCATCCGCTCTGGGATTCTGGAAGCTGGGTGTATACTGGATCCGAAAGTTGAACCTTGCGAAAAATAATGACCAACGTATCTGTCGTTGGTTAAACTTTCGGGCCGTTTGCAGATACTCCAAATTTTTATGGTCGGTCCTGACCTCTACCTGATGCCGGGCGACCTTGAAATGACGTCTCCACATCTCGAACGCCGACTTGACTGCCAAAAGTTCCTTTTCCCAGATCGTGTAGTTTCTTTCCGAAGGCGTGAGTTTTCTGGAGTGGTAGGCACACGGAAACAAGGTGCCACCTTCGGGACGGGCCTGTAGAAGTACAGCACCGACGGCAACATCAGAGGCGTGGTCTCAACGACAAACGGCCAACACGGATCTGGATGCTGCAACAAGGTCTCTTTAATGAAAGCGTCCTTAAGAGCTGCAAAAGCCCGCTGCTCCTCCTCACCCCACTGAAACGAGACCCATTTTTGCAACAACCGGGTGAGAGGCACGGTCAACTGGGCAAACCCTGGTATGAATGTGCGATAGTAGTTTGCAAACCCCATCAACCTCTGCACATCCTTGACTCTCCTTGGGGGTTGCCAGTTTTTTAGTCCTGACACCTTGCCCGGGTCCATGGCTATGCCCCCTGGAGAAATGAAATGACCTAAAAATTCTGTGGTGGTCTGCAAAAACTGACATTTCTCCAGCTTAGCATATAAAGGATGCTCTCTCAACTGGAGCAGAACCCGACGCAAATGTCCCAAATAACTAGACTTGGAGGGGGAGTACACTAAAATGTCATCCAGATATATGACCACAAAATTTATTTATTTATTTATTATTTAGATTTGTATGCCGCCCCTCTCCACGAACTCGGGGCGGCTCACAACAAGGCATAAACAAATCGTACAAATCCAAATAGATTCAAATAAATTTAAATATTTAAAAAAGTTTTAAAAAAGAACCCCAATATTCCTTTATATATATATATATATATATATATATATATAATTATTATTATTTTCAAAAAAGGACAAACAAAGACATATAACATTGAACATTTAAGGAGCTACCATTGCTCCGCTTATCGTAGAAGTCTAACTAATACAGAATATAAAAAAACTCTAACTATTACCAGATCTATGCAGAAATACCATACTTGTGAATTACATTGTTATTAAAATTTAATTCTATGTTTTCAAGATTAAAATTATTGATTAAATTTCTTTGTTTTAAAAAATGATATACTTGTATATATATACATATCTAAAGAGCAATAAACAAATTATTAGTAATACAAAAAGAAAATAACATAAGCACTTCTAAATTAGTTATAATATAAACTATTTAATTCTATCTTATGATTTTTTGAATAATCATTTATTCTTGTATATTTCATTTTTAATACTATTTTAACATTCCACCAATCATATACTTTATCCCAAATTTTGTAAAATTCTGTTTCGGTTTGATTGTTCAAACGTTTAGTCATCATGTCTAATTCTGCACATTCTATAATTTTTTTGAATACCTCAGTGTCTTTCGGTATCGTCTTTTCTTTCCATTTTTGTGCGAATACTATTTGTGCCGCCACCAATATATGTATTATTAAATAATAAATTTCTTTTTTATACTTTATATTTGAAATACCCAATAAAAAGAATTCAGGAGATTTTTTAATCTTCTCCTTTGTTATTTCATTTATCCAATTCTCTACTTTATTCCAAAATATTTTTGTCTCAGAACAGGTCCACCATGCATGGTAATATGTACCAACTTCTTTTTTGCATTTCCAACAAATAGGCGATACAGATGGAAACATTTTAGAAATTCTATATGGTGGGAGGTGCCATCTATAAAACATCTTAATTTGGTTTTCTTTAAAAGAGATTGATTTTGTTATTTTCCAATTATACATCCATATCTTTTCCCAAGTATCTAAATTGATCTCTTTACCAAAATTTTTGCACCAACTGATCATATTATCTTTCAATATCCAACCAATCGTTCTATGGTTTAATAAATATTTATAAACATTTCCAATTATCTTTGTTTGGTTTTGGAATAATAATTTGCTCAATACATTGTTTTCTTTTTTAAAAATGTAAGTCTTTACGTCTATTTGATATGTAGAACCAATCTGCATATAATGCCACCAATCTAAATCTATACCTAACTTGTATAACTCTTGTTTTGTTCTTAATTTTACTTGATTATCTAACAAGTCACTATATTTCCAAATCTTACCTTTTCCTTTAAGATTCGGGTGTACAATGGCTTCAAAGGGTGAAACCCATTCTGGCATTACTAAAAAGTGATTTTTCTTTATTTCATTCCACACTTCTATCAATGCTTTTCTAATAACATTATTTTTAAAATATGAGTGAGTTTTTAATTTATCATACCATACAAATGCGTGCCAACCGACCATCAAGTCTTGCCCTTCTAAATTAAGCAATCTTTGATTTTCTAATGTCAGCCATTCTTTTATCCATGTCAGAGCCGTGGCATGATAATATTCTTCAATCACCTTTATTAAATTTAAAATAGATTCTATTAGGTCATCCAAAACAAACACTACGTCGTCGGCAAATGCTTGTATTTTATAAGTTTCTTTTCTAATCTTCAATCCTTTTATTTCCTTATCTGCTCTTATTTTTATCAACAATGCTTCTAAAGTTAAAATAAATAACAATGGTGATATTGGGCAACCTTGTCTTACTCCTTTTTGTATAACTACTTTTTCTGTCTGTTCACTGTTTATTATAATTTTAGCAGTTTGTTCAGAATATATAGCGTCTATTATATTTAAAAAAATTGTTCCTACTTCCATCTTATTTAATTGTATTTTCATAAAATTCCAATCCACATTATCAAATGCTTTTTTGGCATCCAGAAATATGAGTGCCATTTGGTTTTTCAGGATGCTGCTCATAATATTCCAAAGTATTAACTATTATTCTTAAATTATTTTTAATTTGTCTTCCTGGTAAAAATCCATTTTGATCACTATGTATCATATTATTTATAATACTTTTAAATCTATTGGCGAATATTGATATAAAAATTTTATAATCGACATTCAACAATGAAATAGGTCTATAATTTTCCATTTTTTCCTTCTTGGTATCAGCCTTGTGTATTAGGGTTATTAAAGTTTCTGACCAGGTTTTTGGTAATTTACCTATTGTCCATATTTGATTATATATCTCAAGCATGTTTGAAAAAAAAAATTTCTAGTTCTAATTTATAGAATTCAGCTGGTATTGCGTCTGGACCAGTCGCTTTATTATTTTTTTGATTCTTTATAGATTGTTTTAATTCCATATCTGTGATAGGTCTATTTAATCTTTGCTGTTGTGTTTCGGTTAGAACTGGAAGTTCTATTTTTTCCAGATATTTAAAAATTAAATCCTCACTTATCTCTTCTTTCTTATATAATTGTTTATACAATTCCAGTACTATTTCCTTTTTATCTTCCATTCTATGTTTTATTGTACCTTTTGAATCTGTCAAATTTTTTATAATTTTATTTTCTCTCCCTTTTCTTAGTTTATATGCCAGCCATCTTCCAGGTTTATTCGCGTGTTCAAAATGATCTTGTTTTGCTCTCTTTATCTTTTCTACAATTGGTTCTTGTTCTATTAATCTCAGTTTATGTCTTATTAGTTCTCTCTGATTTTTTAATTTGTCATCCTTGTCCTCTTTTTGCATTAAAATTTCTAATTTTCTTAATTCTTCTACTAATGTTTCTTGATATTTTTTCTTTTCTTTATTTTTTTTTGCTATAAATGATATTGTTAGTCCGTGTATATATGCTTTAGTTGTATCCCATAAATTTTGAGGAGTGGTATCGGTATTTTTATTTATTTTTAAAAAAATCTCTAGTTCCTTCTCTATCCATTTCTTATATTCTGGATCTTTTATTATAGTTCTATTCATTGACCAATTCTTTATTTTCCTTTTACCTTTCCAATATATGGATAGAGGGTTATGATCCGCCCAAGTATTTGTCTCTATTTCTATTTCACTTATTTGTTCCATTATATGAATAGGGGCCCAAGCCATATCAATTCTAGACCATGTCTTATGCGGATTGGAATAAAAAGTATACTGTTTGTCTTTTAAATGCTGTTCTCGCCATACGTCTTTTAATGATAATTCTGAACTCATTTTCCAAAATGACGCCGGTAAAATTACCTTTTTTTTCCTTTTCTTTTCTTTTCCCATTATAATCCATTTGGTCATCTGAGATTGCATTAAAGTCTCCTATTATTATCATATTTTCAATTGATAACTCATTGATTTTTTCATGTAAATCTTTATAAAATTGTTTTTGATTATCATTTGGTGCATAAATTGAGACAATTGTTAGTGGTCTTGTTTCTAAATCTAATTGTACTATCAAAGTCCTTCCATCCCCATCATTATATATTTCTTTTGATTCAATTAGTTCATCAATATACATTGCTACACCTCTTTTCTTTTGATTGGCCAAACTAGTGTATAATTTTCCCAGTTTTGAGTTTTTAAGGAGACTTCTTTTTGATTTTTTAATATGGACTTCTTGTAGAATGTTTATCTGGGCTTTTTGTTTCGTAAGTTTAGTTAATACTTGGTTTCTCTTCCTTGGGTTATTCAATCCATTTACATTGACTGAAAATATTTTCAGATCATGTGTCATCTTTATTTATAGTACCTTTTAGCTTCTTTTGGTTCTCGGAGTCGGGTATCCAAAATTAAATCCTGTGAGATCTGTAGTTGTTTCTGCTTCACCACCAGTGCTTCCTCCCCTCCACCACCTGTGGCCCCCATCATATCGTCGCTACGCTTTGGTTGAATCTGAATTTGTGCCGTGCTGTCCAGTCCACTGCGTGCTAGGAAAGATCTTGCTTGTTCTACACTTTCTATTTTCACTCTCGTTGATTGCCATGTTAGGGTCAGACCTTCTGGTATCAGCCATCTGAAAACAATGTTCTTTCTAATTAGAATGCTTGTAAGAAAATAATATTGTCTTCTACCCTCTCGGACTCTCCTCGGAACTTGTTTGAGAATCGTGATTTCTTTCCCATTGCGTTGAAAGGACTCGTTTTTTGTGAATCTCAGTATCTCGTCTTTGATGATTCTTCTTGTAAACCTAATGTGGACTTCTCTGGGTAAGTTATGGCGCCTTACATACCCGGTAGACTTCATCAATTTCTTTTACCAGTTCTGTTGGGCCTAACTGCAAAATGGCTCCCATAACTTCTGCCATTTTTGAAGGTAAATCTTCATCTTTTTCTTCTTCAATGTTTTGGAACCTCAAACCATGTAGTGCGGAATGGAGTTCTAAATTGGTTATTGCTATATCAAAGTCTCTGCGGGCTACATAGTTACGGTCTTCATATTCTTCTACTCTCTGTCCCACATCTTGGATTTTTTCTTCTGTCACTTGTATTCTCTTTTCGCTGTCTTCTAACTTTTGTTGCATGACTTTTATATTTCTGTCCATTTCGACAACATTCCCTTTTACTTCAGTTAATTCAGTTTTAAGTTCCGCAATTTCTTTTTTAATTTCGTCTTTCATCTCCTTCATCTCTTGCCTCAGTTCTTGTAGATAAGTTTTCATTTCTTCTTTGTTTGTTTTGCTTTGAGTTTTTGCCTGGGTTTGTAATGCCTTGATGTCTGCTAGTGCTTCTTGGATAATCTGAAAACTAGGGTCCATCGTAGGCTTGTCTTTTTCTTTCTCTTTGGCCAACATTGTGGGTATGGTCCTTTGTTGTAACGGTGATGAAGTTGGGGAGACCATGGGTGTAGAAGTTGGGGCAGGAGTAGTTGGTTGTTTTCGCGTTGTTATTGTAGTCACTGAAGTCACACTCTGTGCCCTGTGGGAACTGTTATTATTTTATTTTAAAATTTATTTTAATCTAAATCTTATATATTCTTAATAGGAAAATGAAACAGAAAAAGGGAAAAAAGAGGAATTAAATGTATCAATTCAATTCAATTAGTGCTATAATTAATTGTTTGGTTTAATTAGAAAAGAAAATGGAAAGGAAAAAGAAAAAGAAAGGAAAGGGGGAAAGGTAAAGAAATATTTCAGTGAGTTCCTAGACTCCTTAAAAAGGGGATCAGGTGGGGGAAGGGAAGAAACCAATGTTCTAGCACATAGCTATTTAATAATGAAAGAGAGAAAAGATATAAATGTGATTTTGAAAGGGGAAAAAATAATAATTGAAGATAAAAGGTAGAAAGAGGAGAGAGAGAAAAAAGAAAAGAAGAAAGGAAGCAAGTGAAAAGGAAGAAAGATAAAAAGGGTTTCTTTAAAAAAGGAAAACAATAAAAAAACAACTGGAAAGAGTTTCTTTGAAAAGGAAACAAAAAGAAAAAGGGGAAAGAAAATATTTTATATATTTAAAAAATATGAAAGAATATATATAAGAAAAATGATGACAGTACAGTAATAATAATCAATTAACTAAAAGAAGGAGGTAGAAAGAAAAAATCTAATAAATCTAAATCTAAACGAAAAATCCAAAAAAAGGAAACTATTGAGTCCAAAAATGCCAGATATAAGTTATACTTTAGTAAAAATCTCTCAAAAAGAAATGCTCCAAGCCAATGTCCAATATAATGTCCAATTTAGTGTCCAATTAAAACGGATGTCTTCTTATTGTATATAAAAAAAAGAAGAGAAAAAATAAGAACAAAAAAAATATCCTTACGCCTCGAAATTCATATTAAAAGAAAAGAAAATAGTCCCACTTAGTCCATAGAAAGGAGGGGGGGGAAAGAAAAATCGAATCGAAAAAATTATAAAAATAGAAAAATAAGATATGCCATCAAAAATTTACTCCAGGTAGTTATGATTCCAATAATCTCAGTAAAATTCCATTATGATAGGGTAATTTCAGTTTAATCCATATAGTCGTATTTCCAATTCATTTAGACATTTTTACTTCATCTAATCAGATAGTTGTCAAATCAGTCTTTAATTATCAGGAAAAATATAATTTTGAAGGAAAAACAATAATAAAGGAGAGAAAAAAGAAAACGGGCACCACACTATCTTAAAATTGTAAAAAAAAAAAAAGGATTATACTATTGAGTTTGACAAAGTCAAGTAGTTCCGGCAAGGTTTCTCCTCCGCGTATGGATATCACTTACAGTTTGTTTATTTTCCTCTGGAGCTCGATCGCGCCGGAGGTGCTGAAGCCAAGCTCCGGCTCCGTGCCCTTCTTTCCACCCTGTAGGACGCCGCGTTGCGTTGTGCCGACACCCGGAGGGGTCGGCCCCGGACAGGGGGTCTCCTGGACCCCCCGGGATGGATCGCCGCGACCCCGGGGGTTAGGGACAGCCCCGCAGCTACAGGAATGGAGAGCTGCAACCGAACGGCCGTCTGGGCGCAGCCATAGCGATCGCCGATAGCGGAAGTTTAAAGAAAGAACAGAAGTCTACAGACCAGCAGATCGGCAGATAAGGGAGACTCACAGCACTACACGGAATCTTTCGGATCGGATGAACTTTTTTCAAGAAAAAGAGGGGACTTTGAAGGCGAACACAAAGAACCCCAATATTCCTAACAAGCACACACACAAACATACCAAACATAAATTGTACATGCCCGGGGGAGATGTTTCAGTTCCCCCATGCCTGATGGCAAAGGTGGGTTTTAAGAACTTTACGGAAGGCAGGGAGAGTAGGGGCAGTTCTAATCTCCAGGGGGAGTTGGTTCCAGAGAGTCGGGGCCGCCACAGAGAAGGCTCTTCCCCTGGGGCCCGCCAACCGACATTGTTTAGTGGACGGGACCCAGAGAAGGCTGGGATTCGTGCGGCAGGAGGCGGTCTTGGAGGTATTCTGGTCCAATGCCATGAAGGGCTTTAAAGGTCATAACCAACACTTTGAATTGTGACCGGAAATTGATCGGCAACCAATGCAGACTGCGGAGTGATGGCGAAACATGGGCATACCTAGGTAAGCCCATGACTGCTCTCGCAGCTGCATTCTGCACGATCTGAAGTTTCCGAACACTTTTCAAAGGTAGCCCCATGTAGAGAGCATTACAGTAGTCGAACCTCGAGGTGATGAGGGCATGAGTGACTGTGAACAATGAGTCCCAGTCCAGATAGGGCCGCAACTGGTGCACCAGGCGAACCTGGGCAAACGCCCCCCTCGCCACAGCTGAATGATGGTTTTCTAATGTGAGCTGTGGATCAAGGAGGACGTCCAAGTTGCGGACCCTCTCCGAGGGGGTCAATAATCCCCCCCAGGGTAATGGACGGACAGATGGAATTGTCCTTGGGAGGCAGGACCCACAGCCACTCCGTCTTATCCGGGTAGAGCTTGAGTCTGTTGACACCCATCCAGGCCCCAACAGCCTCCAGACACCGGCACATCACTTCCACTGCTTCATTGACTGGACATGGGGTGAAGATGTAAAGCTGGGTATCATCAGCGTACTGATGATACCTCACCCCATGCCCTCGGATGATCTCACCCAGCGGTTTCATGTAGATGTTAAATAGCAGGGGGGAGAGGACCGACCCCTGAGGCACCCCACAAGGGAGAGACCTCAGAGTCGACCTCTGACCCCCCACTAACACCGACTGCGACCGGCCGGAGAGGTAGGAGGAGAACCACGGAAGAACAGTGCCCCCCACTCCCAACCCCTCCAGCCGGTGCAGAAGGATACCATGGTCGATGGTATCGAAAGCCTCTGAGAGGTCAAGGAGCACCAGGACAGAGGATAAACCCCTGTCCCGGGCCCGCCAGAGATCATCCACCAACGCGACCAAAGCAGTTTCCGTGCTGTACCCGGGTCTGAAGCCCGACTGCTGGGGACCTAGATAATTGGCTTCTTCCAAGGACCGTTGGAGCTGGAGTGCCACCACCTTCTCAACAACCTTCCCCATAAAGGGAAGGTTGGAGACTGGGCGATAGTTATTAAGTACGGCTGGGTCCAGGGAGGGCTTCTTGAGGAGGGGGCGCACGAGCGCTTCTTTATAGAGAGTTGGAAAAACTCCCCTCACCAAGGAAGCGTTGGTAATCTCCTGGACCCAGCTCCGTGTCACCTCCCTGCTGGCCGAGACCAGCCAGGAGGGACACGGATCCAGTAAACAGGTGGCGGAACTCACAGATACAATGGCCTTGTCCACTTCATCAGGTGTCACCAGATCAAACTCTTCCCAGACAGGTGGAAAAGTACGTGCCCCAGTCACCTCGACTGACTCGTTGTCAGTCAACTCTGTTTCCCAATTGGAGTCGAGGTCGGCCCAGATCTGAGCGATTTTATCAGCGAAAAACGTGTTAAAATCCTCGGCACTGCTCTGCAAGGGCTCCCCAACTCCCCCGATTAAGAAGGGAGCAGGTCACCCTAAACAGAGCGGCCGGGCAGGATTCCGCTGATGCAATCAAGGCGGCATGGTACGCGCATCTTGCCGCCTTGAGCGCCACTTTGTAAGTCTTAATAAAAGCTCTTACAAGTGTTCAAGCAGATTCAGACCTACTCTTCCTCCATCGCTTCTCTACACGTCTCTTCTGGCGTTTCAACTCCCGGAGCTCCTCGTTGAACCATGGAGCTCTACGGGGTCTAGCACCACGGAGAGGTCGCAAAGGCGCAATCCGGTCAAGAGCCTCCGCTGCGGCCTTGTTCCAGGCTTTCGCAAGAGACTCTGCCGAACTGTGGACAAGTGCCTCTGGTATAACCCCAAGCGCCGTCTGAAAGCCCTCTGGGTCCATCAGGCATCTGGGGCGGAACATCTTAATTGGGAAGGATTGGAGCCAGGAAGTCAAGCCATAGTAGAAAATGGTCTGACCATGACAAAGGCAATGCTTCTAAGCCCCTTATTCTGAGACCATTACTCAGTTGCTCGGAAAGGAATACCATGTCAGGTGCGTGCCCTCCCTCGTGAGTTGGACCCCGTACTACTTGAGTCAGGTCCATGGCTGTCATGGTGGCCATGAACTCCTGTGCCAACCCAGAGGTTTCACCGAGTGACGGCAGGTTGAAGTCCTCCAAGACAATAAGTCTGGGGAACTCCACTGCCAACCCGGCTACCTCCTCGAGTAGCACAGGCAGGGTTTTTGACATGCAGCTGGGAGGCAGGTACGTGAGAAATAAGCCCACCTGAACCACTAAGTCCAACTTCATCAAGAGTGACTCGCAACCCGCAATTTCCGGAGCAATGAGTCCATGTAGGCAAAGGCTCTCCCTGGCTATAATAGCCACTCCTCCCCCCCTTCCCTGGGGTCGAGGTTGATGCCATATCTGAAACCCGGCTGGGCAAATTTCAGAGAGAGGAACACCTCCCTCTGGGCCCAGCCAGGTTTCAGCAATACATGCCAGGTCGGCCTCCTCATCCAGGATCAAATCCTGGATGAGGAGAGCTTTATTTACCACCGACCTGGCATTAAGCAGCAGCAACCTGAGCCCAGGGCCAGAGTTACACTCATCACCAGTACCCAAGATTGGGCTCATGGAGCCAGAACAAGGGATCGTTATTAAGCAACGGTCCCTCATTCCCATGGAACGGCTAACTCCGTGGCCCCCGCCATAATAGTTTAACATGTCCCGGAATACGTCGTTCATCAAATGCTGGAAAACAGCCGGGGCATTTGTGAGGCTGAAAGGCATCACTGTATACTCAAAATGCCCATATCAGGTCCCAAATGCTGTTTTCCACTCATCCCCTGGCCTTATACGAACCAAATTGTAAGTGCTGCGTAGGTCTATCTTGGAAAAAACAGTGGCAGCTCATAAACGTTCCATTAAAAGAATGTGGAGGTGGATGTGGGGGAGCCTGTTTTGCTCCCAGTAGAATCTGCCGACAAAGTCTCCTCTGACCAAGGAAGCGTGAGTGACAGGGAAGAGGGGAGTTTGGCAGACAGCCCAGGAGGAGATCAGTCATTTGTATTATCCCTGGATTCTGAACAAGAATTAATGACACATCTACACATGCGTAGAGTGATGCACAGGAGACAACAACTGAAGGATTATTACAAGAGAAAATGAGGCCACCTGTGGTTGGGTGGGGCTGCTGTAATTAGTGGTACAGATAAAAGTGCAGCCTGGTGTTTTAGCCTCATGGCAGTTTATCTGATTCATTGTTTCGTCAAGATCGTGGTTTTTGCTGTTCAGGAATGTGTGTGGACTCTCTGGACTTTAGAATTGGACTCTATTTCCCAGTTATTGGGTGAGCAATTGGACTGCATTTAACCTGTGCCTTGTGTGTACCAGAAAATCCCTTTGACATTTAAAAAGGGAGCTGTTTCTATTTTTCTGTTTATAAAAACTTTTGGGTTTTCCTTTTATCGTGTGGTGTGTGTCTTCCTGGACTAATTACCCTGTAATAACGGGCGGTTGAGACACACCGGCAGAACGCTATCTAGAGGCTTGCCTGAGAAGAGAAGGGAAACAGATGCCAGTCCTGGATATGTAAAGAAAGGTTGGGGGGGCGGGACTTTCCCCTGGGATAGGGACGAAGTAGCCAGGCAGCTTCAGGTATCTTTGCAAAGGAGAGGCAGTCAGCCTCTCTCTCTCTCTCTCTCTCTCTCACACACACACACACACACACACTTTTCTCTTTCCCTTCCTCTCTTTCTCCTTTCCTTTCTCTTTCTGTTGGGTACGAGGGGTAAGGACACCCACCCTACCCCAGCGCTTTGCCTCCCGCCGCCGGGCAAGAGTGCTCAGGAGGCCACGGGCGAGGGGCGGGAAGGATCGGGAGGCTTAAGCCTCCTTCTACGGCGAATTCCCGGCTTCCGAGTTTCTGAGTTTTGGGCTTGCATGCCTTATTCACTTTTACATTGATTCCTATGGGAAACATTGTTTTGTCTTACGAACTTTTCACCTTACGAACCTCATCCTGGAACCAATTAAGTTCATAAGACAAGGTATCACTGTACATGATTCAAATTTAAATGAAGTAAGAAAACTATAGGACCCAGAAAAGTAGCTGTCAGGTGCTGCCAGTCAGAATTCAGACAAATAAAACTCAGAGTCCTTTCATTTAAAGTTCAAAGTGAATTTATCAAAATCAGAACTTGAAGCATCAAAAGCAAAGCAAAGTCTGAAGGAAATGGCGCGTAACCCACATACTCAAACCCCCTTTTCCACCCCCGTTGGGCATCCACCCAATCTCCATTGTCCAGATGCATCAGGTGGTCCAAGATGCTCCTCCTGGGCTTCTCAGGAATTTGCCCGTCTAACAGTCTCGCCGACCCCTGGGAAATCGAAACTTAACAAAACTTTTCTCCTCCTGCACACTTCCCAAGCCCCCTTATTTTCTACCCCTCCCCTTTTCTATGACAACCAAGCAAAGAATGCAGCAGCAGGCAGCGCAGGTTGACATTCGGCCCCCCTGGAAATGGGATTTTAGTCCTAAAAGACAAAAACAAAAAAAAAGAAAAAAACACAAATATATACAATACGGTTTATCAGGATATCTCAATCGAAAACGGTCAATTTCCCTCTGATCATTCATATGTTTCTCATCCACCCATTCTGCATGTGAAGCTGGGAAATGTTTCCAAGCTACCAGATACTGAGTTTCCCCCCTGGTTTTCCGAGAGTCCAACACCTCTTTTACCTCAAAATGTTGCTCACCCTCAATGAGTAATTGGGCTGGGGGATCTGGCTGCGGAGGTCTTAATTCACTTATGCGTTCTGGTTTCAGCAAGCTTACATGGAACACCGGGTGGACTTTCCTCATCTCTTTTGGCAATTCCAACTTCATTGCCACCGAATTTACAACTTGTATGATAGGGAAAGGACCTACGTACTTAGCTCCCAGTTTCTTAGATTTCTGCGTTGTCCTCAAGAATTTTGTTGAAAGGTAAACCCTATCTCCCACCTTGTACTCTGCAGCTATCCTTTTCTTATCCACTTGGGCCTTATGAGAAACAGAAGCCTGACCCTCATCAGGCGCCTTTCTTGCTATGGGCCAAGTCGCCTTGAGTTGCGACACCCAATCTTTTAAGGATGGGTGCTGAGGCTCGTCCTGGGATAGTTCTAGAATTGGTACAAAATCTTGTCCACTTACTAACTTAAAAAGTGTGAACTGTGTAATGAGTTATTATAGGCCACTTCCGCAAAGGGCAAGAGCTCACTCCAATTATCCTGCTGATAGTTCAAATAGCACCTCAGGTACTGTTCTAGGATGGAGTTTGTCCTCTCGCACTCCCCATTGGTTTGAGGATGATGGCTCAAGCTGAGCTCCTGTTTGGTACTCAATAACCCCATAAACTCTTTCCAGAAGTTAGAGGTAAATTGCACCCCACGGTCCAATATGATCCACTCAGGAACTCCATGTAGCCAATACACATGTTGTATGAACAGTCTCGCTAGTGTTTTGGCAGTGGGGATTTTTGAACACACCACAAAATGCACCTGTTTGGAGAAAAGGTCAGTAACAACAAATGTTTCCTCTAATTTTTTTTCGGTGTGGGCGGAAAAGTATAGTGTCTGAGCGGCAGTCCCTTCGGGACTGAGCGGCATAGAAGTCTAAATAAATAAATAAATAATAAATTTTCATGCCTGGGCACCTGATTTTTTTTCCACAGATGTCACCCAAGACACCTTATTGTGTAATTATTTGGGGCTCAGTCCTGGGGCACAATAAGGTCCCTTCCCACTATGTTATTCTGTTATTTTATATTTCAATTAATATCATTATCCTCTTTTAAATCCAGATAGGCCATCATGCCTACTCCTCCTTTTTATACATTCTTCTTAAAAGAAACAAAAAACCCTCATACAACTTTTTCCTAATTAGGGAAAAAAAATCCCTTCTTTTTTATTAAAAGAAATTAATAATAAAACAAAACCAAAATCTATTACTATTAAAACTAAAACAACCAAAAAAACCAAAAACACAACTATTAATAAATCCACGCTTTAAAATCTTCATTTATTAAATATTTATCATAGTATTATAGTAATCTAATAATACTATGAAAATCTATCTGAACACCAATGCATCAATTAATATATTTCCTTATTTACTTTTCTATAATTTCATTCAATATTTCCAAGCTCAATTACTTTTCAGGCACTTAGCATTTACTATTATTAACTTTCATCAATCCTCTACATTTCCAAGTATATTTTAAATTCATAATGCAATCTCATAAAACCATACAGTACATATCATAAACCCCTTATTTATCCTATGTATCTTCCATTAATTTTACCTATGTAATTCTATATACAGTAGTTCTAAAATTTGAATCCAATTTTACAAATTAATACATCCTAATATTAAACAACAAAATTAAATTAAAAACAAAACATAAACATATATGAATTTCAGACTTCTTCCCCCCTCTAAATAGTACATTCCCATTTTGTTTTTTACTTTAAAATAAGGTATGTGCAGTGTGCATAGGGATTTGTTCATAGTTTTTTTTTATAGTCCGGCCCTCCAGCAGTCTGAGGGACAGTGAACTGGCCCCTGTGTAAAAGGTTTGGGGACCACTGCCTAAATATATCTTTTACCATCAAGAAACCATGTTGACCATGATAAAACCTTGTTTTTATCTTCTTTGTTAATCAAACTAATTTATAAGTGGAAATACAAAGGTATATTTGTACCCAACTAGTGTTCTGTCGAGCTCTCTGATAGAATCCTCCCAAAAATGCCCAGATACAATTTCAGACACACACATTTGAAAATTCAAAACAGTGTTCTTTATACCGAAAAATGCAAATAAACGAAGCACTCTTTTTGTATAGCAAAGAGCACTTGTCTCCAAACAAATTGGTAATTTGTACAAGTCCCTTATCAGTTCTGTGATACTTAGCTTGCAGCTGTGAGGCAATTCACAGTCCTTATTCTTTCACAAAGTGAAACACACTTTGCTCTGGTTTAGTTTCAAAGTGGGGGAAAATCAGCACACAAAGATCAAAGTCAGCAAAGCAGGCATGAAACACAATGATCAGATAATCCTCCACAATGGCCAAACCCAAAGGCTGCTATTTATAGCAACCTCACTAATTACCACAGCCCCACCCAACCACAGGTGGCCTCATTTTCTTTGATAATAATCTCTCAGTTGTTGTTGCCTATGCATCACTCTCCGCATGCGTGGCTGTATCATTAACTCTTGTTCTGAATCCAAGGATTGATCTCCTTCTGAGCTGTCTGCCACACTCTCCTCCTCCCTGTCACTCATGTCTTCTTGGTCAGAGGAGCCTTCATCAGCAGATTCCACCGGGGGCAAAACAGGCCTGCAGCATGTGGATGTCTCCCCCACATCCACACTCCTTGGGGCAGGAACTGGGCCAGAGCTAACCACAACACCTAGTATATTATGTTCACAGAAGGCTTCATTTTAACAGAAGACTACAATTGTTTGCATGTTTCTTTTGCTATAAAGGCCAACCAGCAGGGGAATTTATTAAACATCTTGCTAAATATCTGTCCAGTCACTAAAGTATCATACATTTGCTGATTCCTCTAGTTCAAAGTTTCAAAATGCATATTAGGATATTACTTAATGTTCAATTTTATAAGAGTTCTGTTTTAAGAGAATTGTCTGAGACAGCTTATTTACAATGTAAATAAGAGGCTGCCACAAAGAAGGGGGAGTCAAGTTATTCTCCAGAGCACCTGTAGGACAAGAAGCAGTGGGTGGAAACTAATCAACTTAGAAGCAAGGAGTGAATGTGAGAACAATTAATCCATGGATCTACTTGCCTCTAGAAGTTGTGAATGCTCAAACACTGGAAGTTTTAAAGAAGATGTTAGATACCCACTTGTCTGTAGGGTTTTCTGCCTAAGCCGGGGGTTGGACTAGAAGACCTCCAAGGTCCCTTCCATCTTGGTTGTTAGAAAATGTTTCACATTTTTGGGAGGGCGACCTCTACGGTTTCCTTTCCACTTTTGGCAGCCTCTGGGGATTTCTTAGTCCGTTGCTCTGACTTTTCCCCACCACTAGATTTCACCCTCGGCATAGGTTTGGCAAAGCATTCCGCAGCTCGGTGACCTTTTTTTCCACACCAGAAACATGCTGTAGATTTGGGCTTGGCTGGGAAACTTCAGGGAGTCTTCCCTGGGGGGGGGGGGGCTTTTCTCCCGTTGATTTCTCTGGAGATCTATCTCCACTTCTGTCACCAGCTCGAACCATCTGCTAAGGTTTCTAGGGGTTGCTCTGCCTCTGCAATGCCGGTAAACCTCATCATCCAACCCAGGGGTCCCCAAACCTTTTACACAGGGGGCCAGTTCACTGTCCCTCGGACTGTGGGAGGGCCGGACTATAAAAAAAAACTATGAACAAATCCCTATGCACACTGCACATACCTTGTTTTAAAGTAAAAAACAAAATGGGAACGTACTATTTAGAGGGGGGAGAAGATCCAAAATTCATATATGTTTATGTTTTGTTTTTAATTTTCTTTTGTTAACATCTGATTGGCTATACAAGGTTTTCTTGGCTTATGAAAAATGTATAAAGAAAGAAGGAAGCAATATAATTGATGTTGCACTTTTTGAAGGAACATTAAGGAGGGAATTTAATTAAAAGAAAACGAATGTAACTGGATGACAAAATTAGAAAAAAAACCTTTTGCAACTTTTTTGATGATTGATATTAGTTACTAATAAAATACCACATTTTATACATGGAAAATTAGATGGTACACTGTGTTGTTTGAATGTATGTTGAGAGAATTTTTTTAAAAAAATTACCGCCCCAAAACAGTCTTTCATTCTTCCTTCCTTCCTTTCTTCCTTGTTCCTTCCATTTCTCCTTCTTTCCTTCCTTCCTTCCCTCCTTCATTCCTTTCCACTTCTCCTTCCCTCCCTCTTTCCCTTTTCTTTATTTCTCTCTCTCTTTTCCCTGTGCTCTTGTCACTCACTGGCGGGCCGGATAAATGGCCTCAGTGGGCCGCATGTGGCCCGCAGGCCGTAGTTTGGGGACCACTGATCCAACCCATACATGTAGTATTCCATCAGAATACAGTGATCCCTCGATTTTCGCGATCTCGATCTTCGCGAAACGCTATATCGCGATTTTTCAAAAAATAATAAATTAAAAATACGTCCGCGGTTCTCTCTCTCTTTCCTTCTCTCTCCCCCCCTCCACTTGCCCACGAGAAGAAAAAAAAGCAACCTCTGCCGGGCAGCTCCCCTTGTGCCCTCGCTTTGTGCCTGCCTCTTGTCCCTCTCTTTTGGGGATTTTTTTTCTTTTCTTTTTTCACCTTTGGTCTCCCATTACTGTAAACCTGCCGCTTGGCCGCCGCCGAGGAGAAGCAGAGGGGGTGGCTGAGGCGGCGGAGGCATAGCGGCAGCGGCGGCAGGCGAGCTTGGAGCCTTGCTTCAAGGGGGTCAGACGTAGCCTCGGCGAGCCGAAGGTTTCCGCGGCTCTGACCCAGAGCAGGAAGGGCTGGTGGGGGCGGCGAATCCACCTCCCCAGCCACTGGCTCCACCATCTGCGCATGCGCGGCCATGGGAAAAAAGGGTGCGCATGCGCAGATGGTGTTTCCACTATATCGCGAAAAATCGATTATCGCGAGGTCTTGGAACGTAACCCTCGCGATAATCACTGTAATTCATTGGGTATGAGCTCACATAAGCCATCAGTTCCCTGAACTCCTGTGTGTATTCAGTAACTGATCTCCCTCCCTGCTTCAGGGTTTTCAGCTTTGATCTAGCTTTCCTCTCTGCCTGAAGATCCTCAAAGCGTGCTCTGAGTGCTGTCATAAACTGATCAAAATTCCTGAGGATGGGGTCTTTCCTCTCATGCAACGACACCATGCAATTTGCGGCTTCTGCATCCAACGCCCGTGTCATCACCCTGACCCGGGCTGGGTCATTGGGGAATTCATCCTCATAATCTTCCATGGATTGATTTACATGGGCCAGGAAATACCTCAGCCCTGCTGACGCTCCATCATAACGCTTGGTGAAGGGGTGGCGGTTGGGGCCTTGTTTCTGCGGGCTCCCCCCCCTCTGTGCAGGATGTCTTGGGCTCATGGGGCTTTGGCCTCTGGGGCGGAGGGCTCTGGGCAGCTGCCTGTTGATGCTGTTCTCCCTGGCCCGAGGGTCCTGGCAATTGATCCTCCTCCCCCTCTTCCTCACTCGGAACAGCTTTTAGGGAAGCCTGACTTTTCTTTTCCACCGCTGACAGGACATCCCTAATCCCTGACACCAATTATGTCAGTAGATTTTTTTCTTGGTTAACCACCCACTTCTCCTTACTTTTCTTTCTCTGATGGGTCACATTTGCATCCGAATCTCTCATTCCCTCTCCAAGGAGACCTTTTGAGCCTACCCCAATGGACCATCATGGAACCCGTCTGGCAGGATCATCTCCGCTGAGGTCTGATGTTTCCTCTTTCTCCAGGCTAGGGGGTCCCGGGCTCTTAAGAGCAACTTCTTCTTCTGAAGTCACCCCCTCACTTTCATTTCGAGACATCTTTTGCCAGTCCCTGGTAGATTGCTCTCCAGGAGTTACTGTTAAGGCTGACTTTGCTTAATGTCAGGTGCTGCCAGTCAGAATTCAGACAAATAAAACTCAGAGTCCTTTCATTTAACGTTCAAAGTGAATTTATCAAAATCAGAACTTGAAGCATCAAAAGCAAAGCAAAGTCTGAAGGAAATGGCGCGTAACCCACATACTCAAACCCCCTTTTTCACTCCCCTGTTGGGCATCCACCCAATCTCCATTGTCCAGACACATCAGGTGGTCCAAGATGCTCCTCCCGGGCTTCTCAGGAATTTGCCCGTCTAACGGTCTCGTCGACCCCTGGGAAATCGAAACTTAACAAAACTTTTCTCCTCCTGCACACTTCCCAACCCCCCCTATTTTATACCCCTCCCCGTCTCTATGACAACCAAGCAAAGAATGCAGCAGCAGGCAGCGCAGGTTGACAGCAGCATTTAAAGTATGGAGTAGATGGCAGAAAGATTGGAAGCAAGGAATATCAAAATGGGCACCTATAAGAAGTGTAATAGGGAGGGGTGCAAAAGAGTTAGAAATAAATGGGTATAATCAAATAAAAGATTTATATAAAGAAGGGGGTGAATTAATGAAAATCAATAAGATAATACAAATAGGTGGACCCCAAAATCGGTTAAGATGGAGTGAGCTAATAGATAGATAAAAACGGGTCTGACAGAAAATAAAATAGATATTTTTTGAAATATAGAGAGAAAGGATTAAGAGAAGTAAAGGCAATATATAAATTCAAGAGCCGAGGTGGCGCAGCAGGTAGAGTGCTGTACTGCAGGCCACTGAAGCTGACTGTAGATCTGAAGGTCAGCGGTTCAAATCTCATCACCGGCTCAAGGTTGACTCAGCCTTCCATCCTTCCGAGGTGGGTAAAATGAGGATCCAGATTGTGGGGGCAATATGCTGGCTTTGTTAAAACGTGCTATTGCTAACATGTTGTAAGCCGCCCTGAGTCTAAGGAGAAGGGCAGCATAAAAATTGAATAAATAAATTAATTAATTAATGACAGATGATAAGGAAATTAATGACAGATGATAAGCTCGGCTCGGTCCGGCTCTCCACCTTCACAACTTCCTTCTTCTCCTTCGGCGTTTTGCATTCTGCATTCAGACGCGGCCGCCATCTTCCGCGCCTCAGCTGACCATAGAAGAACTGCGCCCCTAGTGGCAAGACTATAGAAAAAACAGCAGACTTAAGACTCTAAGACTATATGGAAGATCTATAGAGGATTTCGGACCTGGATTGGTTGATTGACTGATGATTGATATTAATTAAGATCTGATTTTATATTTTTATACTATCTTATTAACTTTTTAACTTCTTATCTTATTAACTTATTTAGACTTATAATTTTATATCCGATATATTTGTAATATTTTATTAGTACACTAATCTATCGCTAATTTAATCTATTTTTAATCAATTGGGGGTGTTTAACCGATGCATAATTGGAGTGGGTGCAATGACGTGTATGGGATGAATGATTGGTATGAGTGCGATGGTTGGAGTGGGTGGGGTTATGCCAGGGACGGGATGAACGGGATGAATGGAAATAGTATGAATGAGATACTTGGCCCACCTGACGCCGGAGAGGTGGGAGGGGAAGGGGCACTGATCTCTGGGGTGGCAGAGGGACGGAATATCCTGGTGTTGCTGGGGAGAGGCAGATATGGCGGGAGCCACGGAGCTAGCCGTTCCAGGGGAACAAGGGATCGCTGTCTAATAACTATTCCTTGTTCCGGCTCCGTGAGCTCAACCCAGGGCACTGGTGATGAGTGTAACTCTGACCCTGGGCTCAGGTTGCTGCTGCTCAATGCCAGGTCGATGGTAAATAAAGCTCTCCTCATCCGGGATTTAATCCTGGATGAGGAGGCCGACCTGGCATGTGTAACTGAAACCTGGCTGGGCCTGGAGGGAGGAGTTCCTCTCTCGGAAATTTGCCCAGCCGGGTTTCAGATATGGCATCAACCTCGACACCAGGGAAGGGGGGGAGGAGTGGCTATTATAGTCAGGGAGCGCCTTTGCCTGCTTGGGCTCGTTGCTCCGGAGATTGCAGGTTGCGAGTCCCTCCTTGTGAAGTTGGACTTAGGGGTTCAGGTGGGCTTGCTCCTCACGTACCTGCCTCCTAGCTGCGTGGCACAAGCCCTGCCTGTGCTACTCGAGGAGGTAGCCGGGTTGGTGGTGGAGTTCCCCGGACTCATTGTCCTGGGGGACTTCAACCTGCCATCACTCGGCGAAACCTCTGGGTTGGCACAGGAGTTCATGGCCACCATGACAGCCATGGACCTGACTCAAGTAGTACAGGGAGGGCACGCACCTGACATGGTATTCCTTTCCGAGCAATTGAGTAATGGTCTGAGACTAAGGGGCTTAGAAGCTTTGCCTTTGTCATGGTCAGACCATTTCCTACTATGGCTTGACTTCCTGGCTCCAATCCTTCCCCGCAGGGAGGCGGAACCAATTAAGATGTTCCGCCCCAGACGCCTGATGGACCCAGAGGGCTTTCAGACGGCACTTGGGGTTATTCCAGAGGCACTCGTCCACAGTTTGGCAGAGTCTCTTGCGGAGGCCTGGAACAAGGCCACAGCGGAGGCTCTTGACCGGATTGCACCTTTGCGACCTCTCCGTGGCGCTAGACCCCGTAGAGCTCCATGGTTCAGCGAGGAGCTCCGGGAGTTGAAATTCCAGAAGAGACGTCTAGAGAAGCGATGGAGGAAGAGTAGGTCTGAATCTGCTTGAACACTTGTAAGAGCTTTTATTAAGACTTACAAAGTGGCGCTCAAGGCGACAAGATGCGCGTACCATGCCGCCTTGATTGCATCAGCGGAATCCCGCCCGGCCGCTCTGTTTAGGGTGACCCGCTCCCTTCTTAATCAGGAGGGAGTTGGGGAGCCCTTGCAGAGCAGTCGGGCTTCAGACCCGGTTATAGCACAGAAACTGCTTTGGTCGCGTTGATGGATGATCTCTGGCGGGCCCGGGACAGGGGTTTATCCTCTGTCCTGGTGCTCCTTGACCTCTCAGCGGCTTTCGATACCATCGACCATGGTATCCTTCTGCACCGGCTGGAGGGGTTGGGAGTGGGGGGCACTGTTCTTCAGTGGTTCTCCTCCTACCTCACCGGCCGGTCGAAGTCGGTGTTAGTGGGGGGTCAGAGGTCGACTCCGAGGTCTCTCCCTTGTGGGGTACCTCAGGGGTCGGTCCTCTCCCCCCTGCTATTTAATATCTACATGAAACCGCTGGGTGAGATCATCCGAGGGCATGGGGTGAGGTATCATCAGTACGCTGATGATACCCAGCTTTACATCTCCACCCCATGTCCAGTCAACAAAGCAGTGGAAGTGATGTGCCGGTGTCTGGAGGCTGTTGGGGCCTGGATGGGTGTCAACAGACTCAAACTCAACCCGGATAAGACGGAGTGGCTGTGGGTTCTGCCTCCCAAGGACAATTCCATCTGTCCATCCATTACCCTGGGGGGGGAATTATTGACCCCCTCGGAGAGGGTCCGCAACTTGGGCATCCTCCTCGATCCACAGCTCACATTAGAAAACCATCTTTCAGCTGTGGCGAGGGGGGCGTTTGCCCAGGTTCGCCTGGTGCACCAGTTGCGGCCCTATCTGGACTGGGACTCATTCCTGACAGTCACTCATGCCCTCATCACCTCAAGATTCGACTACTGTAACGCTCTCTACATGGGGCTACCTTTGAAAAGTGTTCGGAAACTTCAGATCGTGCAGAATGCAGCTGCGAGAGCAGTCATGGGCTTACCTAGGTATGTCCATGTTTCGCCATCACTCCGCAGTCTGCATTGGTTGCCGATCAATTTCTGGTCACAATTCAAAGTGTTGGTTATGACCTTTAAAGCCCTTCATGGCATTGGATTAAAATACCTCCGAGACCGCCTCCTGCCACAGGAATCCCAGCGACCGATTAGGTCCCACAGAGTGGGCCTTCTCCGGGTCCCGTCAACTAAACAATGTCGGTTGGTGGGCCCCAGGGGAAGAGCCTTCTCTGTGGCGGCCCCGACTCTCTGGAACCAACTCCCCCCGGAGATTAGAACTGCCCCTACTCTCCCTGCCTTCCGTAAAGTTCTTAAAACCCACCTTTGTCGTCAGGCATGGGGGAACTGAAACATCTCCCCCGGGCACGTACAATTTATGTATGGTATGTTTGTGTGTGTGCTTGTTAGTATATCGGGGCTCTTTTTAAAACTTTTTTAAATATTTAAATTTATTTGAATCTATTTGGATTTGTACGATTTGTTTATGCCTGTTGTGAGCCGCCCCGAGTTCACGGAGAGGGGCGGCATACAAATCTAAATAATAAATAAATAAATAATAATAAAATAAATAATAAATAAATGCTGAATCAAATTAAGAATAAATGGAGTAAGGATTTTAATTTAACGGATGAAAGAATAGAAGGAATAATCAGAGGGATACAAAAAATTAAAATAGAGAAGTTTCAGGAAATGGAAAGGAAAATATATCTAAAATGGTATAGAACTCCTGCCCAGCTGGCATTGGATCAGAATACCTCCGGGACTGTCTTCTGCCGCACAAATCCCAGCAGCCAATTAGGTCCCACAGAGTGGGCCTTCTCCTGGTCCCGTCAACTAAGCAATGTCGTCTGGTGGGGCCCAGGGGAAGAGCCTTCTCTGTGGCGGCCCCAGCCCTATGGAACCAACTCCCCCCGGAGATCAGAACTGCCCCCACCCTCCTTTCATAAGTTGTTCAAAACTCATTCTTGCTGCCAGTCATGGGGAAATTGACACCTTCCCTAACTACTGCTTTATGTATGATTTGATTGGGTTGTGTGATTATTTTATTAATAAGGGTTTTTAAATTGTGTTTTAAAATATTGGATTTGTACATTGTTCATTATTGTTGTGAGCTGCCCCAAGTTCTCGGAGAGGGGCAGCATACAAATCTAATAAATTATTATTATTATTATTGTTGTTGTTGTTGTTATTGTTATTATTATCATTATCATTAATATATGATTGGAGGACTAAGCCCCAAATGCTGGCACTGTGGTCGTGCAGTGGGATGGTACATACATCTTTGGTGGGAATGTGAAGAGATTCAAAAGTTCTGGACTTTAATACTGAAAAATATAAATGGAATAGTTAAAAATGAATTGTGGGTAGGATGGGACATAATAGAAGGAGGTATTAAAGAAATTCAAGGAATAAAGACAGAAGAACAAGAAGTATTAAGGACTATGATAAAAGCTGCTCATGCAACTATAGTATATGGATGGAAGGATAAAAGTAAATGGACACTAAAACGATGGAACGATTATATATTTGAACAAGTACAAATGGAAATAACTCATATTACCTCACTGAACTGTTTATAGGATGAAAAAGCTGAAAGGATAAGAAAAAAAATGGAAACTTTATTTTGCATGGGTGGAAAGGGATAAGGCCAATGAAAACATAAAGAAGAAATTGTCTAGAACTCTGACCTGGCTGGGCCTATGAATAAGAAAGAACTGAGGAAAGGGTGGGGGAGGCTTAAGGGTGAAAAGTATGAAAATTAAAAAATAAATAATAATTAAAAAAAGGATTTTCACACCCTTCAAAAGGATGACATAGGGGGCAAAAAAAAGAAATGTTCCTGGTTCAGAACAGTTTGTCCATACCGATAGTGGCTGGTGTCAGTGTTTTACCATACCGGTTGGGGCTGACTGGTCATGCCCCCCCCCAAACTGGTCTGGTCCTCGTTCCCCCACTGCCCATGACCATCCCATCACCCACTTGCCTGGTCATTGCTTTTCCTTTCTTTTAATGGCCGCTTTTTCCACCACTCGGCTGAGTAGCTCCAGCCCACTCATCCACTCTAGTCTATATAAGTTGTTCCCTTTGCCACATTAGCAACAGGTATTTGCTTCACAGATACCTCGCCTCGCCTTGCCTCACCCAGATGCTTCGCCCATGGCCATACACTCAAAAAGGTAAGCATTGCCTGTTGCAGCCTAGCATGGGTGCCCCCTCAATCCCTGGTCTTGTGTAGTTCACACAGCTGCCAGGGATCGGTTGCGGTTTGGGGCCTAGCATGCTGCCCCCCATTCACAGGCTCGCATAGTTCGTGCAATCACTGTGTCTCCCCCCCTACACGTCCCCAGACTCACCCAGCTGGTTTGGCTAAGCTGCCTAGGCAACCTAGCTAACCACACACTTTCCCCTCAGCCTTCAGTTTACTTACCTTCACTCTTCGGACCAAATCCTGAGCCGGTGGTCACAAGCCTGCCTTGCTTCATCTAGATTGCAGCCTGCAATCCATTTCGGTGAGCAACTTTGCAATCCATCTCTGCCTGCCTTGTTCCTTCAATTGGGTACATAACTTTTTTTTTTGCTTTAAAATATAGTAAATTGGGGTGGTTTTTTCTTAGTTTTTTTTAGGATTTTTTTTTTGTTAGCCTTTTAAAGCTTTTGCAATGTTGCTTAGGTAGGCAGTTGGACTAGGGGGTCTTGCAAGGTCCCTTCTTCCAACTCTGTAAATCTGTTAAATCTGTTACACTAGAGACTGTAGAAACCCCTATGATGGTAATGTCTGACCAGTGAATGGCTACCAAAATTTTTGCTACCACATGTGGGCATGGCTTATGCAGAACGCCCTGCCTTTTCTTTCAACATCTTTCAGTGCAAATTGGGTGCTCTGGGGTGGAGCTCCATTTTTGCTACCCCACTGTGTTCCCACCACCGTCCGGGCAATAGCTCACCCGTGTCTGACTCAGGGGAGGAGGGAGACATTAGGGATCAGGAGCCCCTACTAGATGCTCAGATAACAAGGTTATGAACTAGGCAGGAATATATTTATGGGAAAAGTCCCAGAAAGCGAGTCTATGAAAGAAAATCTAGACAGTTATATCTCTAGGAAACAGTTGACGATATTCAGACAGTATATAAGTGAGGAGTCATGAGTAAAAAATGTGTTGAGATCCATCATGTGTAATGGTGGATGTCCTGGATTCGGGATTCCAGAAATGTTTCGCTGGCACAGTGCTATTATTCTCTAAAATCCATTGAGTAGAGATGCAGCCATCTGAAGAAAACCTAGAGATCTGTGTGTGATTGAAGGACATTATCACTGAGAAATATTTAATTAGCTTTGAACCTCGGCTGCAGCCCAGTTTCTTATCTCTTAGCCAATTTAATTGGGAAAGCTGCCAACATGGACAAAAACACCTGACCTTGCTTGTATAAATCCTGTTTTAAATATTAATATGTTTGAATTAAAATCTCTGTGCATGGATTTTCCCTTTGTTCTGATCTGAGTAGGCAGGGATGGGCAGCTAAACCAGTAAACCCCATTCCAGTAGCGAAAATGGAGCTGTGTGTGCAGCTCCAGCTGACTGGTGGGACCACCATCTTTTAAAAAAATATTTTTAATTTTTATTTATTAAAAATCATCTGCGCATGCACTGGGAGTTCAGTTCAGCAGACATCCTTGATTGCGGCCTGCTGCAATGGAGGAGGTCCAGGCTGTCCTATGTGAGCAGATCCCCCACTTTTCTGATCTGCCAGAACCGGAGCCAAAGGCGGCCCAACCAGCTCCGAGTTCAGTATCTTGAACTTAAAACAGAAAAGAGGTAAAGGCAATTCAAACATCTTGCAGCCACATGCAACCTTCCTTTGGCATCTTCTCCTTTTCCGCCTTCACTTAAAAACCTTTTAAAAACTGGAGCTTCCCCTCCCTCCTTCACTCCTCGGCTGCCAGCCAGTCCAGGCTCTTGTCCTTCCCTTCCCTCAACCTGCTCTGCACGGAAGCCTAGAGGGAGGTGGGAGGCAGCTTGGAGAAACTGGTACTGCTTTCCTCCATCTGCAGTCTGGGCCCTTCTCCGCAGGATGGGAAGCTCTCCTGGTGGGACTAAGCTCTCCTGTCCCGTCTTGTACTGTTTGGCCTGGCCACCCTCAATGCAGCCTCTGGCCACCTGGAGAGCAAGTGGGGTAGCCGCAGATCGGGGTAGCAGGCAAGCACTTGGGGGCACTCACGGAGGCCAGCCCAGCTGGTCGGAGCTCTGGGGGAAACAGCAACTGCGTGGACACCACCAGTATGAGTATTGCCTGCTACCCATTTCACCCCCCCTTTCAATCGCTGGAGAGGCTCCGAATGTGCGGATCATTGCCAGATGCCTGGCCATACATTTAAAGCTTTTCCCAGGGCGGCAGAAGGTGTCTGCCATACCAGAGCAAGTGGGACACTTCCTTTCTCTCAGTGGTGGGAGAAGTTTTGTTCCTTCTCCAACCACTGAGAGAGGGGAGGTGCTTTATTCGCTCTGCCAGCCATGTGTCCCCTGTCACAAGTGGATGCAAAGAGCAGGAGACAGAGAGCCCCGTCATGCCTGGTCTTCTATGCTGCCTTCTGCCTTTGGTCCTGCTCTCTGCTCTCTGCATCCAGCCCATGGGCAGGGGATGTCTGCCCTACTTGACCATCTGCCCTACCATGGCGCCTCCTTTCTTTGGTGGTGGGAGAGGCTTTGTTCCTTCTCCTACCGCCAAGAGAAAAGAGCGAAAGGCGCTGGGCTGGGCTGGATGCAGAGAGCAGGACCCGAGGCAGAGGACAGCAGAGAAGACCAGGCATGATGGGGATTTTTCCCTCTTGCTCTTTGCATCCAGGCCAGCCCATGACAGGGGACCTGCTGCTGCCAGAGCCTTTTGGTTCCTTTCTCTCAGTGGTGGGAGAAGGAACCATACTTCTCCCAACGCAGAGAGAAAGGAAGTGCCCCACTCACCCTGAAAGAAAGGAATTGCCCAACTTGCCCCATTTCTTCTCCCACCACCAAGAAAAAGGAAGCAAAAAGTTCTAGCAGCGGCGCGTACTGGCCTGGATGCAAAGAGCAAGAGGCAGAAAGCCCTGTCTGGTCTTCCATGCTGCCCTCTGATTTGGGTCCCACTCTCTGAATCCAGCGAATAAAGTCCTTTCTCTTGGTGGTGAGCGAGGGAGTGAAGCTTCTCCCACCAACAAGACGAAGGAAGGAAGGAAGGAGGGAGGGAGGGAAATGGAAGGAAAGAAATGGAACAGAGGAAAGGAAAGAAGGAAAGGAAAGGAGAGGGAAGGGAAGGAAGGACGGAAGGGAAAAAAAGAACGAAAGAGAAAGAGAAAGGAAAAGGGAAGGGAAAGGAAAGGAGGGAATGGAATGAAAGGAAAGGAGGAAAGGAATGGAACAGGGGAAAGGAAAGGAGACGAGAAAGGAAGGAAATGGAAGGAAAGGAATGCAACAGAGGAAAGGAAAGAAAAGGAAAAGAAGGGAAGGAAAAGAGAGAAAGGAAGGAAGGAAGGAAAGAAAGAAAGAAAGAAAGTAGAGCTATGAACTTTAGTTCCCTCTTGTTAGAGTCTGCAACACCTGCAGCCAATATATTGCCAACCCAACCATTATGGACAGAGTCCTAACAAACATCGTAAAGATTGGTAGAGTTTTTGGGCCAAGATGGGCTGCCTGTAGTTTAAGGGCAACCAAAGCAATGTGACATGCTTACCTGGTGCTTCATCAGTATTTCCATGCAAATGCCTTATGTATGGCTGGAAAATAAATATTTCTTAAATGATTTGGCACTGATGATACATATTCTGGAAGAAATCTCACTTATTTCAACTCAGTATTGGGCTAACAAAATTTTTATTACCGCACTGTGGGCGTGGCTTATGCATTTTGTTTCAACATCTTTCAGTGCAAATTGGGTGCCTTGGGGTGGAGCTCCAAATTTTGCTACCGAAACTGTATTCCTGACCGTTCCCATAGGAGCCCATCACTGTTTCAACTGCACTGCAAGCATGCAACATGGACATTATGAAGGCTGAAAAACTGGTGAAAAGATTGATGAAAGCATTTGAAGTGCTTACGCAGCTAAAGAGAAGTTGATGGGCAAATAAATTCAGAAGGGTTCAAAATATAAACTTTGTAGAAAATCAATGATTTGTTGGACTTCACCGGGAAAGCCTTTTAGGAAGCATCATAACCAATTTGCAGAAACGACTGATGGACTGTGAACATTTAAAAACAGGTAGCCAATTGCAAGACTCCACAAATAAGTTGTAATTCTACATTTTTTGGTGCCAGAGTACTGGGATATTGCGGAAGTAGTCATTCCATGAGCAGCAACTATGTATATTTGGTGACATTTTCAAGTACAAGATTAACATCAACGACTATAGAGATTTTGTGGAGAATTTGGTAAAAGGTTCAAAGAGATATGTAATTGCATTGGACGGGGAATCTCTCACTCTCTTTCTCTCCCCCTTCCTCTCTTCTCTCTCTCTCTTGCTTTCTTTCTTTCTCTCTTTCTTTCTCTCTTTCTCTCTCCCCCTCTTGCTCTCTCTCTCTCACTTTCTCTCTCCCTCTCTTTCTATCTTGCTCTGTCTGTTGCTCTCTCTCTCTCTTTCTCTCTCTCTCTTGTCATCTGGGATGACAGCGCTCACAGCAAAAGGGCTGCGGGGGTGGGGGTGGGGCGGGCATTCCTGGAGCGCTCAGAGGAAACCCTCTCGCAGCTCCCTTGTTGGGAGCGCTTTCGCCGAGCGCCTGCCCCGCCCCCCTCTCACAGTCCCTTCGCTAGCGGCTGGATAAGGAGTAGGAGAAGCCGCAGCCGCCACCACCGCCGCAGCCACCCCAAGCTGGAGGTGGAGGAGGAGAAAGCCAGAAAGAGGGGCGGATCGGGCAGGCGGGGGGCAGCAGCGAGAGGCCAGGGGCGCAAGGAGGCCAGAGGTGCTTGGGGGGGCATGGGTGGCAGTGGCGAAAGGGAGCTGCCTCCGCCCGCTGCGGATGGGCCGGTGCCGAGCCTCTCAGTTGTGGCCTCCCTGTCCCCCCGCAGGCTGGCATGGGGATGGGGAGCACGCGCGCATGTGCACCCGACATTCAAAATAAAAAAACCTTTGTCAGTCTCCGCACTTTCGTTGCTCCCTGCCCCCAACTCCAACATTGCGCAGCCTTAGAAAAGGCTGCGCGAGGGGTAGTTTTCAGGCACACGGCCATGTGGCCGCATGCCTTAGAGGGAACATTGGATGATGCCAGGACCTCACTGACTCTAAAAGCCCCAAAAAACATTGTGGAAGCTACCACATGAAAAAGAACTTCCTCGTTACCTGAGGAACATAAAGACCTCCATAGTTTGGAGATCCCTATTAACTGGGGAATGGAAAGTGGACTCCTTTGGTCACCCATCCTTGGCGCCTGCTCCCTGGACCATCCCTCTAGCATTTTCCAAACTCTGAAATCCCTGGATGCATCTTGGAAACAGCCCGCTTTCGCCAGGAATGCCAAATCTGCCAATTTACTTTGTATTGTCCTGGGAGCCCACCCAGCCTGATGCTTTTCGATGCAGAATTCCAGCAGGTGCTCTACTGGAATGGGCCAAGTCTGCATATGACCTCTGCTATGCCTAAAAGCCCAGATCTCCTCACCTGCTTTGAAGTATGCTTGTTTGGTGCTAGGGGCCACCAACATGCTTACCGCTCTGTTGACCTCAATTTCTCAAGCTGCCAAAGGTGGGGTGGAACCTTGTGTGGTGACTGCTGTGCATCTGGTGCCATCTCCAGAAACCTGGCCAGCTGTCCCTGTGATAGAGCATCAGCCAGGCTGTTTTCAACGCCTGGAATGTGTCGGGCCATGAATAAAACGTGGATTTCAAGGCACCTGCTAACGAAGTGGTGAGCTAGACGCATTACACATTCACTCTTAGATAACAATGCGTTCATGACGGCTAGGTTGTTACACCAGAACAAGACTGTTTTATTCCTGAACTTCTCCCCCCAAATTTCTACCGCCACGATGATTGGGAAAAACTCCAGGAATGTCAAATCCCTGCAAATACCCATCTCATGCCACTCTTTAGGCCAGGGGGCCTGGCACCATTGATTTGACAGTACCACACCGAAACCGACCCCCCATGCTGCATCCGAATGCACCTATAATTCAGCCTCCACTAGGCGCTCCTCCCTCCAGAATGAAACCCTGTTGTGCTGCTCAAGGAATTTTAGCCATACCTCCAGATCTTTCCTAGCTCCCTGGCTGATCCTGGTCCTATGGTGGGGGGTTTTGAGCCCCCTGGTCATTGAAAAAATTCTCCTGGAGAAAGCCCTGCCTGGGGCTACCACTCTACATGCGAATTTTAATAAACCACATATTTCCTGCAGTTGTCTCAGAGTCACTCTATAAGCTGCTAATACTCCTGTTATCCTATCCTTGAGTTTAATGAGTTTGTCCGGGGGGAGCCTGCAAGTTTGGGCCACCAAGTCTATCTCAATACCAAGGAATGTGATGGCGGGGGGCGGGCCCCTCCATCTTCTCGTCCGCTAGGGGGACTCCCAGATCAGCGCAAAGTGCCCCAAAAGCATCCATTAATCATATACATTGGCTGCTATTGGCGGGGCCCGCCATCATAAAGCCATCTAGGTAGTGTACGACTGTATCACAGTTAGTCCATTTCTTGAGCGCCCATTCCAAGAATGAGCTAAAACGCGCAAAGAGGGAACACGAAATGGAACAACCCATGGAAAGGGCCCTATTGATATAATATATCCCTTCAAAACGAAACCTCAAAAGATCAAAATAATTGGGGTGAATGGGTAACAAACGAAAGGCAGATTTAATGTCGCATTTACCCATCAGAGCACCTTTCCCACAACAATGAACCATCCTTATTGCCTCGTCAAAGGAGGTGTATTTTACTGATGACAACTCTTCTGGGATGAAGTCATTTACTGACTCCCCCGGGGGGAAAGGACAAATGGTGAATGACTCTAAATTTGCCTTTGGCTTTCTTAGGCATCACCCCTAGTGGGGACACTCTAAAATTCTTCAATGGGGGAGACAGGAAAGGGCCAATTACTCTACCCTGCTCTACTTATTTGTGTATTTTGATACGGACTATGTGTTCCAAGCCAATTACAGATCTTAAACTATCTGACACAAATTCCTTTCTAGGGCCCTGATATGGAATCCTAAACCCCTTTTGAAAACCAGAAATCAGCTCATTTCCCTGCTCTCTTAAACCGTAACCTTGCAGCCAGAGTGTGAGTCGAGATTGGGCTGGGTCCCTTTTCCCTGATTTTGCTGGTTAGCTCTGGGTCCAGCCGATCTGTCTTGGTTAAATTTTCCTGATTTCTTTCTGGAACATGCATACGTTGCATGCCAGCCCTCGCAGTTGGCGCATGTGTGGTGGTATCTGCACTGGTTTTGGTTGCAAACACCCTTGGCGCTAAACTCATAGCAAAGCAGGGGTGTCTGAACCTCCTGGCCCCCCCCAGTGGCGGGGTGTTGCTGGAGTGGTATTTTTTGCCAACATAAGGTGCCCGCTTTCTGTGCATTCACCCTTACGGGGGGGGGGCATGAATGTTTGACATGTGTCCATAGATCATTGACCAACCCCTCCCATGACGATCTTTTGTCCACAGCTGCAAGCATGTGGAACATTTCATCATATTGGAGCCAGGCCGGGCCATCATACTCGTAATGGGTTCTTATAATTGTGTCCATATATTTGAGCATGGCTATGGCCTGGCTGGACTCCTTCTCCAATCTGACATAAAAGTATGTCATGAACCCATACAACCAAGAGACAATACTTCTGTCTTCTTTGGTCTTTTTTAGTTTTTCGGTGCCCCCTTCCTCCTCCTTTTCCTTTTTGGGGACCTCCCTCTTCAATAGGGAAAACACATCCACATATTCTCCCCTCCAAATTCTCTCTTTTACCGTGGAGTGGAGATGAAACCCCAACATTGTAGGGGAGTAATCCCAGGATAATGGGGTCGCCCCTGTTTCCCCCCGTGGGGGTATTTGGTTGTGCAGCACTCTGTATTCCCATGACAGGGGTTGGGGTTGGCGTACAACCACCCTGTGTGCCCGCTGGACTTTGTACCCCGGTAGGGGTGCCCACAGGCTGTGACCCTGTGCCTTGGCTACCAGCCCAGACCCCATTGCATATTGCATCAATTCCAGTGTTTGGTGTGATGCTGCTGGATTCACCCATGGGTTGTGCGGTTCAGGTCTGCTCCTCTAGCTGGCTCCCTAGGCGCCTGTCTGTTGACCCCGCAGGTTCTGCTGTCCCGCTAGTCCCAGCTGATCTCCCCGCTACGTTGTGGGTTGAGTGTCCAGTTCCTCCTCCAGCTGTTTGGTTGCCCCCGGATCTCATTCAAGTCTCCATAGCATCCATGCGGTCTAACAACTTAGAAATATATTATTTGATAGACTGCCTTCATTATTCTTCCCGTTATTATTTCCCACTGCCTTTCTGGCCACACTGGCCTCCCTAGCCTTTTGAGACGGTACTGCCTTTCACTTAGGGTGAGATGTGGCCTGAGGCTCCACATTCTTCCTCTTATCCTTGCGTGGGGCCATTATTACTGATATTACCAAAGAACAGTACTATATGATATATATAGTTTACCTTTACAAATGTCCTTTCTTATGAATGTATAACAATAATTACTATAGATATATAATATTAATATATACATGTATATATGATGTGTATATGAATAAATTCCCAAATAGGTGTGCTAGCTTGTTGATCACTGTTTAAAAATCACCAGAATACAACCCCTGATTGACTTAATGCAAAAACACACAATTAAATACACTAGAGCTGACTGCTAATTATGTGGATGAAAGGCAAGATCCTACTACTCTGGGCGCACTAAACCAATGTGATTTTCAGAAAAAGAACAAACTGTAAATAATGAAAATGGCCCAAAGCTAGCAACTTGGCAGATACTTGCCCCTAGGTCCACTGTCCCTTAACTTGTCAAGTGTTCGATGCGATAGCAACAATTAAAAACTGTTATATAATAATAATAATAATAATAATAATAATAATAATAATAATAATAATAACAATAATAATAACAATAATAACTTATTAGATTTGTATGCCGCCCCTCTCCGAAGACTCGGGGCGGCTCACAACCATAAAAATAATATACAGCCACAAATCTAATATTAAAAAAAAAAACACTAAAAACCCTATCATAATTAAAAACCAAACAGCACATACATACCAAACATAAATTATAATAAGCCTGGGAGAAAGGTGTCTCAAATCCCCCATGCCTGGCGGTATAGGTGGGTCTTAAGTGGTTTACGGAAGACAAGGAGGGTGGGAGCAGTTCTAATCTCCGGGGGGAGTTGATTCCAGAGGGCCAGGGGCGCCACAGAGAAGGCTCTTCCCCTGGGGCCCGCCAGACGACATTGTTTAGTCGACGGGACCCGGAGAAGGCCAACTCTGTGGGACCTTATCGGCCGCTGGGATTCGTGCGGTAGCAGGCGGTTCCGGAGGTATTCTGGTCCAATGCCATGTAGGGCTTTAAAAGTCATGACCAACACTTTGAATTGTGACTGGAAACTGATCGGCAGCCAATGCAGGCCACGGAGTGTTGTAGATACGTGGGCGAATCTGGGAAGCCCCACGATGGCTCTCGCGGCTGCGTTCTGCACGATCTGGAGTTTCCGAACACTTTTCACAGGTAGCCCCATGTAGAGAGCGTTGCAGTAATCGAACCTCGAGGTGATGAGGGCATGAGTGACTGTGAGAAATGACTCCCTGTCCAAATAGGGCCGCAACTGGTGCACTAGGCGAACCTGGGCAAACGTCCTCCTCGCCACAACCTAAAGATGACGTTCCAATGTCAGCTGTGGATCAAGGAGGACGCCCAAGTTGCGCACCCTCTCTGAGGGGGTCAATAGTTCCCCCCCAGGGTAATGGATGGACAGATGGAATTATCCTTGGGAGGCAATACCCACAGCCACTCCGTCTTGTCTGGATTGAGTTTGAGTTTGTTGACACCCATCCAGTCCCCAACAGCCTCCAGGCAACAGAATATCACTTCCACTGCTTCGTTGACTGCACATGGGGTGAAGATGTACAACTGGGTACAACTGGCCACCACCTTCTCAATAACCTTCCCCATAAAGGGAAGGTTGGAGACTGGGCGATAGTCTTTGAGAATGGCTGGGTCCAGGGAAGGCTTCTTGAGGAGGGGGAGCACAAGTGCCTCCTTGTAGGGATCCGGAAAGGACCCCCTCCCCAAAGAAGCGTTGACAATCTCCTGGATCCATCTCCGTGTCACCTCCCTGCTGGCCGAAACCAGCCAGGAGGGACACGGATCCAGTAAGCAGGTGGCAGAACTCACAGCTCCAATGGCCTTGTCCACTTCATCAGGTGTCACCAGATCAAACTCTTCCCAGACAGATGGACAAGTACGGGCACCAGTCACCTCGACTGACTCGTTGTCAGTCGACTCTGTTTTCCAATTGGAGTCAAGGTCCGCTCGGATCTGAGCGACTTTATCAGCGAAAAACGTGTTAAAATCTTCGGCACTACTCTGCAAGGTCTTCCCAACTTCCCCCCTAGTTAAGAAGGGAGCGGGTCAACCTAAACAGAGTGGCCGGGCGGGATTCTACTGATGCAATCAGGGCGGCATGATACGCGCATCTTGCCGCCTTGAGCGCCACTTTGTAAGCCTTAATATGAGCTCTTACAAGTGTTCAATCGGATTCAGACTTACTCTTCAGCCATCGCTTCTCTAGACATCTCTTCTGGCATTTCAACTCCTGGAGCTCCTAGTTGAACCATGGAGCTCTACGGGGTCTAGTGCCGCGGAGAGGTCGCAACGGCAAAATTCGGTCCAGAGCCTCCGCTGCAGCCTTGTTCCAGGCCTCAGCCAGAGACTCTGCCGAACTGTGGACGAGTGTATCTGGAATAACCCCAAGTGCCTTCTGAAAGCCCTCTGGATCCATCAGGCGTCTGGGGCGGAACAACCTAATCAGTTCCGCCTCCCTGCGGGGAAGGATTGGAGCCAGGAAGTCAAGCCGCAGTAGATAATGGTCTGACTATGACAAAGGCAACACTTCTAAGCCCCTTAGTCTCAGACCATTACTCCTCGTGACTACTTGGGTCAGGTCCATGGCTGTCATGGTGGCCATGAACTCCTGTGCCAGTCCAGATGTTTCGCCAAGTGACGGCAGGTTAAAGTCCCCCAAGGCAATGAGTCTGGGGAACCCCGCCGCCAATCCGGCTACCTCTTCGAGTAGCACAGGCAGGGCTTGTGACATGCAGCTGGGAGGCAGGTATTTGAGAAACAAGCCCACCTGAACCCCTAAGTCCAACTTCACCAGGAGGGACTCGCAACCCGCAATGAACCTACGTAGGCCAAGGCTCTCCCTTTCTATAATAGCCACTCCTCCCCCCCTTCCCTGGGGTCGAGGCTGATGCCATATCTAAAACCCAGCTGGGCAGATTTCAGAGAGAGGAACTCCTCCCTCCGGGCCTAGCCAGGTTTCAGTTACACATGCCAGGTCAGCCTCCTCATTCAGGATCAAGTCCTGGATGAAGAGAGCTTTATTTACCACCGACCTGGCATTGAGTAGCAGCAGCTTGAACCCAGGGCCAGAATTACACTCATCACCAGTGCCCAGGGTTGGGTTCTCAGAGCCGGAACAAGGAATCGTTATTAAGCAGCGATCCCTCGTTCCCCTGGAATGGCTAGCTCTGTTGCCCCCGCCATATCTACCTCTCCCCAGCAAGACCAGGATATTCTGACCCTCTGCCACCCCAGACATCGGTGCCCCCTCCCCTCCCGCTTCTCCAGTGTCAGGTAGGATAATTAAATCATTCATACCATTTTCATTTGTTTCATCCATACTAAAATCCCACCCAGCCCACCCATAACAATCACTCATTTCATACATATTATCACAACCACTCAAATAATCCATCTAATTTAAATCCTCTCCAATAAATTAGCTACAATGTTAATAACTAAAACCTCTATTAATCTTATTAATAATTAATATAAACATCAAATTAGTCTAAAAGTAGAATACCAAATTACACTAAATTATTCTTAAGGTCTTAAAAGAATAACATACTGAGTGTATGACATATTGAGACTGCCTTCTTTTGGATTGCCATTAAAAGGAAATTCAGGGTAGTCTGACATTATTATTATTCCTTATACCTGCATACTTGAATTGACCTATCAAATTTGGTTGCTATTGTCATTGAAACACTTTGCATTGGTTGGCCATTGAATTGTGATTCTATTTGTGCTGTACAGCAATTTAGCCCTTAAAGGGTTTTGCGGGAACAGCCTGCCTATATTATTGGTATAATTTTTCATTGTAGAAAGACTGGTAAATTGGACAATCAGAGGCTTTGTTTCCTTTAAGTGATCTAAAAGGGAATTGGGGGGTTTTGGATTAATTTAGTCCTACAACACCTGCATGCTCAAAAACTTTTAGAGATGGTGGATTCGCTGCTCCTCTGAGACAATGGCAAAATTCGTCAAAAAATGAGTCAATCCAGATCAGGTGCTGTCTGATTGCTTCTGGTTTTTCAGCCTTCCGTGCTGGGAACTCAAAAATCGAATGCTGCTGTGTGTGTTATGTGGCACTGGGGACAAAATAGCCTTGAGAAACTGCTGGGGGTGATCAGCTGGGGAGCGGAAGATGGCGTCCGCTCCTACCCGATGCCGAGACGGAGAGGAAAGAAATGCGAGGCACCAGGAAGTGAGAGTGACTGGGACCGTAGCGTTGGAATGACAGAAGAGATGGAGGAGTTGAGTGGACGGAGCGGAGACCACCGCAGAGACCGGGACGTGCCTGCCTGTTTCGTGAGACCGAGGATGCCGAGGACCCCGAGGGTGTGGTTGGTTGCCGGCGCCGGAGGTCGTTCGGGAAGAGCGGAGGAGTTGGGAATGTCATCTGGTGGACAAGGAATGGCAGCCTAATCCCCTGTATGGCACCAGTGAGTGAGAGTTGCTGGTGCCGAGGGGGGGATGAAGGGAGCGGCGTTGGAGTTCTAAGGAAGGAGACTGAGGCGAGTTGGGGGCTGTTGTGTGGAGCTGAGGTCATTGGCTGAGATTGGACTAAAAGAACAAAGTGGATATAGCTGGGGGAGAGTGAACAGTGGAAACTGAACTGTTGAACTTTGAGGGTGTTGGTAAATGTTAAGATCGTCGCTTTGTCATCTTCTCCCCCACCCTCTTCCTCCCCCTGCTCCCATTTCCCATTTCTCATTTCCTGTATTCCCTATTGAATTACATTGAAGAACTGCGCCCCTGGCGGATGGCTCTATAATTACAACAGACTTAATGAAGGATTTTACTAAAGACATTATCATCCTGTTCTGGATTGACTGATTGACTGATGAATTTTAATCTACTTATTTATTCAAGAACTGGTTTTATATTAATTGATTCTAATTTATATAATTGTCTCAGATTAATTTTATAACTGACTGGTTAACCTTTTTTAATTAATTAACTATTTTTTTAATTTTTATACATTTTTTAACTAATTTATTGGGGGGCAATTTTAGTGATGGATATTTGGGATCGGATGGAAGGTATATATGAAATGAATCAAATGAATGGTGGGATTAACTTGCAGGATGGGTGGGGTATGGATGAGGTAAATGGTAATTGTAATTTTTATAATATGAATGGGTGGGGTGAGTGGGATGGTATGTGTAGGAACAATAGGGTCAGTATGAATGCAGAATTTAGCCTCCCTGGCAGTAGAGAGACAGGAGGGATGGGGGTATCTTTCTCTGGGGTGACAGAGGGCCAGAATATTCCAGTCCTGCTGGGGAGAGGTAGATATGGCGGGAGCCACGGGGCTAGCCGTTATGGAGGAAAAAGAGATCGCTGCTTAATAGCAATCCCTTGTTCCGGTCCCGTGAGCTCAAACCGGAGCCCTGGTGACGAGTGTAATCCGGGCCCTGGGCTCAAGCTGCTGCTACTCAATGCCAGGTCGGTCATGAATAAAGCTCTCCTCATCTGGGATTTGATCCTGGATGAGGAAGCCGATCTGGCATGTGTTACTGAAACCTGGCTGGGCCCAGAAGGAGGGGTGCCTCTCTCAGAAATATGTCCAGTCGGGTTTCAGATATGGCACCAGCCTCGACCCCAGGGAAAGGGGGGAGGAGTGGCTATTGTAGCAAGGGAGAGCCTCCATCTGCGTAGACTTGTTGCTCCTGAGATCGCGGGTTGTGAGTCACTCCTTGTGAAGTTGGACTTTGGGGTTCAGGTGGGCTTGTTACTCACGTACCTGCCTCCCAGCTGCGTGTCAACAGCCCTGCCTGTGCTGCTTGAAGAGGTGGCCAGGTTGGCGGTGGAGTTCCCCGGACTCATTGTCCTGGGGGACTTCAATCTGCCGTTGCTCGGCGGTTCCTCAGGATTAGCACAGGAGTTCATTATCACCATGACAGCCATGGACCTGACTCAAGTAGTTCAGGGTCCGACTCACGAGGGTGGACACACACCTGACATGGTATTTCTCTCGGAACAATTGAATAGTGGTTTGAGACTAAGGGGCTTAGAAGCATTGCCTTTGTCATGGTCAGACCATTTTCTACTGCGGCTTAACTTCCTGGCTCCAATCCTCCCCCGCAGGGAGGCGGAACCGATTAGGAGGTTCCGCCCCAGACGTCTGATGGACCCTGAGGGCTTTCAGAAGGCGCTTGGGGTTTTACCAGATTTGCTCGTCCACAGCTCAGCAGAGTCTCTTGCTGAGGCCTGGAACAAGGCTGCAGCGGAGGCTCTTGACCGAATTGCGCCACTGCGACCTCTCCACGGCACTAGACCCTGTAGAGCTCCATGGTTCAACGAGGAGCTCCGGGAGTTGAAATGCCAGAAGAGACGTCTAGAGAAGCGATGGAGGAAGAGTAAGTCCGAACCCGACCGAACACTTGTAAGAGCTTTTATTAAGACTTACAAAGTGGCGCTCAAGGCGGCAAGATGCGCGTATCATGCCGCCTTGATTGCATCAGCAGAATCCCGCCCGGCTGCTCTGTTTAGGGTGACCCGTTCCCTTCAAAATCAGGGGGGAGGTGGGGTAACCTTGCAGGGCAGTGCTGAGGAATTTAACTCGTTTTTCACTGATAAAGTCGCTCGGATCCGAGCGGAACTCGACTCCAATTGCATAGCAGTATCGGCTGACAATGAGTCAGTCGAGGTGACTGGGGCTAAACGTCTTTGTCCATCTGTCTGGGAGGAGTTTGACTTGGTGACACCTGATGAAGTGGACAAGGCCATTGGAGCTGTGAGTTCTGCCACCTGCTTACTGGATCCGTGTCCCTCTTGATTGGTTTCGGCCAGTCGAGAGGTGACACGGAGCTGGGTCCAGGAGATTGTCTCCGCCTCCTTGGGGAGGGGGTCCTTCCCGGCTCCTTATAAGGAGGCACTTGTGCGCCCCCTCCTCAAGAAGCCTTCCCTGGACCCAGCCGTGCTTAATAACTACCGTCCAGTCTCCAACCTTCCCTTTATGGGGAAGGTTGTTGAGAAGGTGGTGGCACTCCAACTCCAGCGGTCCTTGGAAGAAGCCGATTATCTAGGGCCTCAACAGTCGGGTTTCAGGCCCGGTTACAGCATGGAAACTGCTTTGGTCGTGTTGATGGATGATTTCTGGCGGGCCCGGGACAGGGGCTTGTCCTCTGTCCTGGTGCTTCTTGACCTCTCAGCGGCTTTCGATACCATCAACCATGGTATCCCTCTGCGCCGTCTGGAGGGGTTGGGAGTGGGAGGCACTGTTTTCCAGTGGTTCTCCTCCTACCTCTCTGGTCGGTCGCAGTCGGTGTTAGTGGGGGGTCAGAGCTGCTCCCCACTGAGCTGTGCAAGCCACAGTTGTATCTGGATATAGCTCAGCTGTTGTTGTTTCAATATGTTTTGTTTATTTTTAGTCTTTCTACATCTCATGTTGTGACCGTTTGCTTTCTGTTTCATACATCCATACAATAGTCTTAACAATAGTCTTTTTAATAGTTGCAACTCATTATCTTTTCATTTTTAATACATTTCTCACATTTCTTTTTATCTTATCTTTTACCTATCTTTTAGTTTTTTATCCTCTTATTTTATCTCTGTTTTAATTCTCTTTTCTATCTCCCTTTTCCTACTCCCCTCCTTTCATTCCAACAATCAAAGATGTGGTCTTTTCCCACCTTGTACATTTCTAGTATACTGTACATACATTTCTAATATGAATATAATTTACTTTTACTTCTTTTCTAAACAATAATAGTAATGTTTTACATATTATTATTACTCTTTAATACACGCTAATTTTATCTTAATGGTTAATTCTATCACTTTATCACATTTCTAACAATAATTTCAAAACTAGTTTTTATCTTTTATATCCCATACAAAACATATTTCAAAGTTACCAATTTTCATATTTTCTTATGTTATTTTATAATTTCATTTCTACGTATTAATCCATACATATATTTAATACAAGTTATTTTTCCACATTATTGCTTTTCCAAATTCATATCTTATATTAAAAAATGTTACCTTATTTTTTTTCTTAACACCACAATAAACAATTTATTGAGAATTGCATAATTATATTATACTAATTTAATATACACATTCTTCTTATTATTTATCCCTTATGTTCCATATATTTAATCCTCTTTTCTTTCTCCTTTTTGGTTGCCTCCCCCACATTGCTTTCAACTCTCATTTCTATTCTTAAATCCATTTTTTTGCTATACTCTCTATCTTTTTCTCCTCTCTTTTTCCTCCTTTGCTGTTTTATTTTGCTTTCATCTTTTCAAGCTTTATCTTCTTTTCCCTTTCTGTTTTTCTTTTTTCTCCCTTATCTTTTCCCTGCCATCTATAAACTTTCCCTTCTCCAATGTACTACTAAGGAGAGTCCAACATGGATTCAACTCTAGTCTGTTGCTAGGGACTAAGTTTTTAATGTACTCAAATGAGATAACACTCTCTAGCTGCACAGAAGTTCAATTTCTTAAACTCAGTCGTAGTGTAGGAACATTTCTTTTTCTTCTCCTGACTACAGATTAATTAATCCAGATTGGACTCTCCTTACACAACTCTAATCAAAGTAAATAATTAAAGAAAGCTTTCACTAAGGCTGGTTAGCTGGTCCGCCAGCGAGAACCACCTTTCTTCCCCTCTTTGGTGGATTATGGAATCCCTGCCCTCAGCGGGCAATGCCTCCAGAGTGAAGCTGGCATAATTGCCTTTCATTGGAGTCCCTGCCTTTTGGTGGCACCCTGGCTCCGGTGGCCATTTTAGTGGAGTTTTTCACTTGAAAAGCTTGTTGATCGCTCTTCTGCCTTTGTTACTTGCATCTGGTGCCAGTACTGTGAGTTTATTGCCAAGTACTGTTGGGGAGCATTTCAGCAAACCTCTTATTATACAAGCAGACTTTCCAGCCCAGTAAGGGGTTATTATTAGCCTCCCCCTTCAAGCTGTTAAAGGTCTCCTTCATATCACAGTATAACTATGGCTGAGAGCACGTATCAGCATCAGCCAGGACAAAAGCCTGCAACCACTTCTGCCCCCAAGGCGAAAGATAAAGGGCAGGCATCTAAATCTAAGTCTAAAACCTCTCAATCTGCAGTGGCTCTTAAAGAAGCAAAGCGCAGGAATGGAGCACTGGAGAAACAGATGGAACAGGCCCAAAAGCAATCCTTTGTTCTTTCCTTCTCCCAGTTGCTGCTGCCCTTAGCTTTGTCTTCACAGCAGGTGATGTTATCTCCATCACAACACTCAGTCCCACCAATGGCTCTTGCCCAACCTGAGCCTACAGGAACAGCAACAGAAAGGGATTGGTCCCCAGAGCAATATCGAATTAAAATCTCCTACAATGCAGATGTTTTCCTTGTCTAACTTTATGATTTGTTCATATAATTTTTTTAAAAAAGTTTTCTGTTCTGAATTTGGTGCATAGATCACGATTAAAGTTATTTTATTTATTTATTATAATCTGGATAATTAAAATTCTCCCTTCTTTATCTGCATAGATTTGTTGGGGGTTTAATCAGTTTTTAATATATGTTGCTATTCCTCTTTTCTTTTCTTTTCTGTTGCTAGAGATGTAAAGAGTTTGCCTAGTTTTTGTTTTTCCAAATATTTAATATCTTTTTGTCTAATGTGAACTTCCTGCATGCAAATGATATCAGCCTTTTGTTTGTTTAGGTTATTAAAAACTTGACATTTTTTTTCCTGTGAGTTGAGCCCATTTATATTTACTGAAATACTGATTCTCTCTGTTGCTTTCTTTCTCTCTTTCTCTCTCTCTTTCTCTCTTTCTTTCTCTCTCTTGCTTGCTTTCTCTCTTGTTTTCTTTCTCTCTCTTGCTCTTTCTTTCTCTTTCTTTCTCTTGTTTTCTTTCTCTCTCTGAGCTTCGCGGCACACCTGACCATGTCTCGCGGCACACTAGTGTGCCACGGCACACTGGTTGAAAAACACTGGTCTAGTTGACGGGACCTGGAGAAGGCCAACTCTGTGGGTCCTAACTGGACACTGGGATTTGTGCAGCAAAAGGCGGTCCTGCAGGTAATCTGGTCCTATGCCTTGTAGGGCTTTATAGGTCATAACCAACACTTTGAATTGGGTCCGGAAACCAATTGGCAGTCAGTGCAGTCCACGGAGTGCTGGAGAGACAATGGGCATATCTTGGTAGGCCTATAATAGCTCGCGTGGCTGCATTTTGCAGAATTTATAGTTTCCAAACACTTTTCAAAGGTAGCCCCATGTAGAGAGCATTGCATAGTCGAACTGCGAGGTGATAAGGGCATGAGCGACCATGAGCAGAGACTCCCTGTCCAAATAGGGCCACAACTGGTGCACCAGGCAAACCTGGGCAAATGCCCCCCTTGCCACAGCTGAGAGATGATGGTCTAAAGTCAGCTGTGGATCAAGGAGGATGCCCAAGTTGCAAACCCTCTCTGAGGGGGGCAAAAGCTCACCCCCTAGGTAGGCAGTACCCACAGCCACTCTGTCTTGTCTGGATTGAGCTTGAGCCTGTTGGCACACATCCAGACCCTGACAGCTTCCAGACATCGGCACATTACTTCCACTGCTTCACTGAGTGGTCATAAGGCAAAATTACATAAGACAAAGGTAACTGCTAATTTGGAGGGCTCTGCCAAGACCTCTGAACCATCCATAGGTGTGACCTGACCACTAATTTTGACTTTGCCTAACCTGAACGGGAGTCCTCCTTCCTCCTTCGAATATATTTATTGACAATATCAAATGCCCTTGGGAGCATCCAGCTGCCACTCCAGGGCCATCATCGACTGAACAAACGTTCTACTGTTTTGGTCCTAAGATTGACGATCTCCTTCAGTTCCCACCTGTCGACCAGCCAGTAACCAATCTTGTATCCAATGCACTTGTTCCTGCTGATATGGCTGAGGTCCTCAAGCCAGATGACCGTAAGGTGGAAAACCTCATCCGTAAGTCCCATCAAATGATCATGTGGCCTCTGCGTGCAGCTTCGGCTGCTTCATTTTTCGACCGCACCTCCATTGTGTGGTTGAGAGAGATGCAATCGCATTTAAGCCCAGATGAATCAAGACTTTGCCAGGACTTGAATAAATTCTTAGCAGCTGTGGACTTCTCAGCTAAATTCTAAATTCAGCAAAATTCACATCCAGAGCCATGGCTGCAACAATGTCTTCTTGCCACCTTTTGTGGCTCTTAAATTGGCAGGCAGATATGCGTTCCAAATGGTGCCTGATGGCTTCTCCCTTTATGGGAGCCAAGTTCTTTGGGAAATCCTTAGACTCTAGAACAAGCATAAGGTGCTATCCAGGGCCTATAGAAGGATAGATAGGAGAGCTACACCTTACTTTCACAGACAGCCCTTTTGTGCTGAGCCTTCCTCTGGGGCATCCCACACTCAGAGGTTGTACAACCAAGGGCCCTACAGATTGGACAGACCAGTCTTTCCAGATAGAAGCAGACAATTTGCACAATCAAGATGCCCATTCTGGGGTTCTGCTTCCAGACACTTTTGCAGGCCAAAATGTTTCCCCCCAGTTCTTCTGTTTCTTCTACTCTTCCAGGATCTTCCATATTTTCCTCATTTATCTGGGGTGCACTTGTTATTCTTTGTATTCTATTTTCCAGTTTTAGTTCTATGCAGTCGATATCTTCAAGTACTTCTTTCATTCTCATATGCTGTTCATTTATAATGTCTTTAATATCCTGATGTATCCAGTCCATGTCTCTATCTCCACTTGGCACAGTTCAATCAAAATTAGAGGAAAGAATGGGGATTTACCACTAGTGATGGGCGAACCCAACGAAGTTCGGGTTCGGCGAGTTCAGCCGAACTTTGCCATGAAGTTCGGGTGAGTTTGCTAAACCCAAACCCAAACTCCAAACTCTTCTGGAAATAAAGCCACACTTTATTAAAATTAAATTGACAGAGAGCTCTAGTGGCTTTTTCTTAGATAGAAAAAGGAAATACAGGGAAAGAAGGTGTCCCTGTGGTTGACCCCAAATTAAATTTAGAGAGAGCACTAGAGGCTTTAGATTACATAGAAAAAGGAAATGCAGAGAAAGAAAGTGGCCCTGTGGTTGACCCAAAATTATATTTGCAAGAGGGTGAAGAGGAGGCAACAGCAGGCACCTGCTATTTTCCAGCAATCCTGTGTGATGGAAGGACATGCGTTATGTGGCGCGCTCGGTCCCTGGCCACTGTGGCCAGTACTACCAGCAGACTGAATGCTGAAGGTTTGCAGGCTTCTCCCTCTTCTGCTGGCTGACTGGGGGTGTGGGACCACCACAGCCTCTTCCTCCTTTGGTTCACATGGGATCTAGTACCTCGTCATCACCATCAGCATCTTCTTCCACCCACTCCTCCCCACTAGCCTCCCTCTCAGCCTCAACATTACAGTAAGCTGCAGGAGCGGGGATCTGGGTCTCATCATCCTAAATTGACAGAGAGCTCTAGTGGCTTTTTCTTAGATAGAAAAAGGAAATACAGAGAAAGAAGGTGTCCCTGTGGTTGACCCCAAACTAAATTTAGAGAGAGCACTAGAGGCTTTAGATTACATAGAAAAAGGAAATGCAGAGAAAGTGGCCCTGTGGTTGACCCAAAATTATATTTGCAAGAGGGTGAAGAGGAGGCAACAGCAGGCACCTGCTATTTTCCAGCAATCCTGTGTGATGGAAGGACATGCGTTATGTGGCGCGCTCGGCCCCTGGCCACTGTGGCCAGTACTACCAGCAGACTGAATGCTGAAGGTTTGCAGCCTTCTCCCTCTTCTGCTGGCTGACTGGGGCTGTGGGACCACCACAGCCTCTTCCTCCTTTGGTTCACGTGGGATCTAATACCTCGTCATCACCATCAGCATCTTCTTCCACCCACTCCTCCACGCTAGCCTCCCTCTCAGCCTCAACATTACAGTAAGCTGCAGGAGCAGGGATCTGGGTCTCATCATCCTTCCCCGATGATGCCCTGGACAACTCCTCTTTCTCCAGTAGAAGCTCCGGGCTATCCATAAGCCAAAGGTCTGCAACTGGGGATGGGGCAGGTGGACGGCCCATGGCATCCCAGTTACAAGTGTCAATGAAGAGCATTAAAGACTCCACTGCTTCTGGCTGAGACAGCCTTGCTGCTTTGGAGGTGGGTGATGATGAGGGCTCCTTGTGGCTTTGCACACAGAATCAAATTGGCACAGTTTAGAACTGGAACTGGAGGACAGAGGAACTGGCACCCCGCCCACCAAAGTCTGCTTGTTCTGGTGCCCTGTCTGGCTGGCTTTGAACAGACTGGAACACTGGCAAACTGCAAACGGCAAATTGGAGAGAGAACCCAAACCGTGTTCGCCAAACCTGAACCCGAACACTTCTGGAAATAAAGCCACGCACCAGGAAGGAGTCTCCGTGATGTCAAAGCCCCGCCCCCGGAATCCCAGCTTGGGATTCCCCACCTCCTTACCGCCCTACCGCTGCGGCATCCTTTTACGTAAAATCAATAAATCTCCCATGAATATACGCCTGGATATCTCAGATTTTCAATAGGTGACACACGTTGGAAGGAACATGTATTTAGGCTCTCAGAAAACATCTGTGCAAAAAATAATTTTATTGAACACAAACTTTATTCAAACACAAACTATACCCAAACTTTTACCATAAAAATATACATACATAAGATGAATTTTACAATTTTTTGGGGGGGGGAGTGGTGGTGGTGGTGGTGGTAGCAAATGCTCTAACCACTCACTCAGGTGGTGGCACAGCAAAGTCCCCTGGGATCCACGTCTCATTCATTTTAAGGAAAGTCCACGTTGTCTGTGGATAGGCAGATCCTTCTGTCAGTGATGACGCCTCCTGCGGTGCTGAACACACGCTTGGACAGGACACTTATCGCAGGGCAGGCCGGCACTTCCAGGGCATAGAGGGCAAGCTCTGGTCACGTATTCAATTTACCTACCCAAAAATTGAAAGTTATTAGGCATTGCTAATAACCATCAGGCATGTGGACAGGTAGTCATCCACCAAGCGTGTCACGTTCTGCCTTCTGGTATGGGCCATCACATCCGATGGTGGTGGATGTGTGGGATAATGAATAGGTTTTCCCACATTGTGGCCATGCTCATCCTCCCCCATGAGGTGCTGGCAGTGCCACTGCTGCGTTGGCGACTGCGTCTTCCTCCTACTCAGCGTGCCACCACTGAGTACTCCAATGGCTGTGGGAACTCTGCCACTAGTGTGTCCACGAACACATGCTTGTACTCTCACATTCTGCGCTCCCACTCGAGTGCTGGGATCAAGAAGGTGATGTTGTCCTTAAAACGGGGATGCAGCAGGGTGGCTACCCAGTAACTGGCAGAGGTCATGATGCGGGCTTACCCTGGGGTGATTGCGCAGGCGCTGGAGCATGTAGTGGCCCATGTGAGCCAGGCTGCCCTGAGTCAAGACGACGTTTTCAGCAACAGGTCTCTCCTCCTCCTCCTCCTCTCTCCAGCCACGCTCCATTGATGTCCATGAGCTGCACTAGTGGCTGCCCTGCTGCAAGTCCTCCTCCTCACCTCCTCCTCCCCCAAAACTCTACACTGGCTGGACAGCGGAGTACCTGGCTGCTGTCGACCCAGTGACCCATCCTGCGAGCCACGGTTGCGCCCCCTTGATGCCTGGGAAAATTATTATTATTATTATTATTATTATTATTATTATTATTATTGTTATTATTATTATTTAGATTTGTATGCCGCCCTCTCCATAGACTCAGGGTGGCTCACAGCAATAATAAAAACAATGTACAATAACAAATCTAATATTTAAAAATCTCTAAAAACCCATAATTTAAAAAGACATACACACAACATACCATACATAAATTATATAGGCCTGGGGGAGATGTCTCAGTTCCCCCATGCCTCACGGCAGAGGTGGGTTTTAAGGAGTTTACGAAAGGCAAGGAGGGTGGGGGCGATCCTAATCACCGGGGGGGGGAGCTGGTTCCAGAGGGTCAGGGCCACCACAGAGAAGGCTCTTCCCCTGGGTCCCACCAGATGACATTGTTTAGTCCACGTGACCCAGAGAAGGCCAACTATGTGGGACCTAACTGGTCGCTGGGATTCATGTGGCAGAAGGCAGTCCTGGAGATATTCTGGTCCGATGCCATGAAGGGCTTTATAGGTCATAACCAACACTTTGAATTGTGACCGGAAACTGATCGGCAACCAATGGAGACTGCAGAGTGTTGGTGAAACCTGGGCATACCTAAGGAAGCCCATGATTGCTCTCGCAGCTGCATTGTGCACAATCTGAAGTTTCCGAACGCTCTTCAAAGGTAGCCCCATGTAGAGAGCGTTACAGTAGTCGAACCTCGAGGTGATGAGGGCATGAGTGACTGTGAGCAGTGACTCCCAGTCCAGATAGGGCCACAACTGGTGCACCAGGCGAACCTGGGCAAATGCCCCCCTCACCACAGCTGAATGATGGTTCTCAAAGATCATATCCAATAGCCAGCACGGATTCATCAGAAACAAATCATGCCAAACCAATCTCATATCATTTTTCAACACCATAACCAAGTCAGTTGACCAACGCAACTCAGTGGACCTCATATACTTGGACTTCAGTAAGGCTTTCGATAAAGTCGACCACAATCTCCTAATCCACAAACTAGAAAAAAATGGAGTAGATTACTACACATGTAGATGGATAAACAGTTGGCTGACCAACCGCACCCAACGAGTTGTCCTCAACGGCACCAAATCCACATGGAAAAAAGTAGACAGTGGAGTACCACAGGGCTCTTTAACATCTTCATCAACGACCTGGACGAGGGAATAAAAGGGGAACTAATAAAATTTGCAGATGACACCAAGCTGGCGGGGGTAGCCAACACCCTTGAGGACAGGCTCAGAGTACAAGAAGACCTAGACAGACTATCACAGTGGGCCCATAACAACAAAATGAGGTTCAACACCGACAAATGCAGAGTCCTCCACCTCGGCAAAAAGAACCCTAGACATACATACAGCCTGGGAGATACCCCACTCAGCAGTAGTGACTGCGAAAGAGATCTTGGAGTCTTGGTGGACAATCAACTAAACATGAGTCAGCAATGTGCAGCAGCAGCCAAAAAAGCCAACTCAATCCTAAGCTGCATCAACAGAGGAATACGCTCCAAGACCAGGGAAGTACTAATACCACTCTACTATGCCCTGGTCAGACCCCACCTGGAGTACTGCATCCAATTCTGGTCACCTCACTACAAAAAAGACATCGAAACTCTGGAGAAGGTGCAAAAAAGAGCAACCAAAATGATTAGGGGACTCGAAACCAAGACTTACGAAGAGAGATTGAGAGAACTGGTCATGGACAGCCTAGAAAAAAGAAGGTCTAGAGGGGACATGATAGCAGTTTACAAATATTTGAGGGGTTGCCACGGTGAGGAGGGGGTCTCTTTATTCCCCAGGGCACCAGAGGGCCGGACGAGGAACAATGGTTGGAAGCTGACCAAGGAGAGATTCAACCTGGAAATAAGGAAGAACTTCCTGACGGTCAGAGCGATCAACCAATGGAACTGCCTGCCAGGGGAGGTGGTGAACTCCCCAACTCTGGACACCTTCAAGAGGAGATTGGACTTCCATTTGGCTGGGGTGCTGTAGGGTTTCCTGCTCAGGCAGGGGGTTGGACTCGATGACCTAACGGTCCCTTTCAACTCTATTAATAAATAAAATAAAAAATAAAATAGTGTAAGTTGTGGATCGAGGAGGATGCCCAAGTTGTGGCTCCTCTCTGAGGAGGTCAGTAATTCCCACCAAGGGTAATGGATGGACAGATGGAATTATCCTTGGGAGGCAAAACCCACAGCCACTCCATCTTATCAGGGTTGAGTTTGAGTTTGTTGACACCCATCCAGACCCTAACAGCCTCCAGGCACCGGCACATCACTTCCACTGCTTCGTTGACTGAACATAGGGTGGAGAGGTACAACTGGGTATCATCAGCGTATTGATGATACCTCACCCCATGCCCCTGGATGATCTCACTCAGTGGTTTCATGTAGATATTAAATAGCAGGGAGGAGAGGACCCCAAAAGGACCCCCTGAGGCACCCCACAAGGGAAAAGCCTAGAGGTCGACCTCTGACCCGCCACTAGCACAGACTGCGACCGGCCAGAGAGGTAGGAGGAGAACCATTGAAGGACAGTGCCTCCCACTCCCAACCCCTCCAGCTGGTGCAGAAGGATACCATGGTCGATGGTATCGAAAGCCACTGAGAGGTCGAGAAGCACCAGGACAGATGATAAATCCTTGTCCCAGTGCCCGCCAGAGATCATCCATCAACGCGACCAAAGCAGTTTCCATGCTGTAGCCAGGCCTGAATCCTGACTGCTGACGGCCTAGATAATGAGCTTCTTCCAAGGACCACTGGAGTTGGAGCGCCACCAACTTCCCCTTTCAAGCATATGCAGCATGGAATTCCATCTGGTTGGCAAATCGCAGATGAGGCGGTGGATGGGAAGGCCAAAGTTCCTCTGCAGGGAAGATAGGTGAGCAGCAGGAGGGTGGGAACGGCAAAAGTGTGTGCGCACAGCACACACTTTATTCAGCAGTGGTGACATGTCCGGATAATTGGCCAGGAACTTCTGCACCATCAGGTTGAGCACATGCGCCAGGCAAGGGATGTGCATCAACCCCGCTCGGCCCAAGGCTGCCACAAGGTTTCACTCGTCGCACACCACCTTCCCCGGCTTCAGGTTCAGCGGCAGCATCCACTTGTCTGTCTGCCCCTGGATGCTGGTCCATAGCTCCTGGGCGGTGTGTGGTCTCTCGCCCAAGCAGATGAGTTTCAGCACCGCCTGCTGCCATTTCCCCAAGGCTGTTCTGAAGTTGGAGTTTGCTGGGCTGCACTTACTGGATGTGGAGGGTGAAGACGGGGAAGCAGAGGAGGAGGAGGAGGTAACAGCTGGCACCAACTGATGTCCGGCAATCCTGGGTGGTGGAAGAAAATGCGCTAAATTGCTTCCCGCCTCATTCCCAGCCGCCACTACATTCACCCAATGGGCAGTGAGAGAGATGTACCAGCCCTGGCCATGTTTACTGGTCCACATGTTGGTGGTGATGTGGACGCGGGAACTGACAGCATTGCGCAGTGCACACTGAACTTTCTCCACTACATGTTGGTGCAGGGCAGGGATGGCCTGGCATGAAAAGTAGTAGCAGCTAGGAACGGAGGGTGGCCCTGTGTTTGACCCAAAATTACAGAGAGCACTAGAGGCTTCAGATTGGATACAAAAAGGAAATGTAGAGAAAGGAATTGGCTCTTGTTTTATCCAAAATAAATTTACAGAGAGCTCTAGTGGCTTTTTTTAGATAGAAAAAGGAAATGCAGAGAAAGAAATTGAAAGAAAGTGGCCCTGTGGTGGATCCAAAAGTACAATTGCCAAAGGTCAGTAGCAAGACAAAACTGACTGTCCACCCCTTTTTATTTATTTATTTGATTTTTATGCCGCACTTCTGCTTAGAGTCAGGGCGGCTTACAACATGTTAGCAATAGCACTTTTTAATTACTGGAATGGCTTGATTGATCACCTCTACATGAACTTTTTCCAACCAATCTGCACGTTGGACAAGTCTATCATTGACCCAGAGGTCAGGCTCAGGAGCAGCCATGCAAGACTGACCGGCCACTTTTAATTACTTGAAAGCCCTGATGTATCCCTTCTACAGTAACTTTTCCAACCCAATCTGCATGTAGGACAATTCTATTGTTGAGCAATCTACCAATATCCCAGAGCTCAAAACAAGATACTACTTCTTTGGAATCACAGTAGGTTTAAGAATGAGATTCATTAATGTAGTCTCACGTTTCTGAATCACGACCACTTTAAGATGAAAGGACTTCAACTCCCAGAATAGCTGCCCCATGTTTGACCCCAAATGAAATTGAGAGAGCGCACTGGAGGCTTTATATTACATAGAAAAAGGAAATGCAGAGAAAGAAATTGGCCCTGTGATTGACCCCAGAAGACATATGCCAGAAAGCTCTATGTGGCTTTAATTTAGATTGCTGTGAGTCACCCCAAGTCCTCGGAGAGGGGCGGCATACAAATCCAATTAATTAAATAAATAAATAAATAAAGAGAGAGAGAGAGAAAAAAGAAATGCACAGAAAGTGGCCCTGTGGTTGACCCAAAATCACGTACTTCTGCACATACCAGAACTGTGCAAGTGAGGTTCCCCTTTCAGTGGAAGTGTAGACTGGAACTGCAGTCTTGATCAGGATCAGGAACCTTTCTTTTCTTGGGTCCTGGGTGTCAGGCTGGGCACCCAGAACAAGGCAGGCACTGGAAAACACTGGAACTGTTGAAGACAGGAACTGCAGTCTTGGTCAGGAACCTTCTTTTTCCTGGGTCCTGGGCACCCAGAACAAAGCACTAGGGCACCCTGGAATTGTTGAAGACAGGAACTGCAGTCTTGCTTAGGATTTATTTTCCTTGGGTCCTGGCTGGCTTTGCCCACAAAATCAAATTAAAACACTTTAGAACTGGAACAGGAGGAGAGCGGAACTGCCCCCCCTGCCCCCTGTCTTTATCTTCTTCTGCCCTGGCTGGATTGCTAGGCTGGTATGCCCCCCCATCCTGCCCATACAACTTTTCTTCTTTCTTTACCTTGGATGAAGACAATATCACAGTTTAGAAATATCAATTTCAGTGAAGCAGCAAGCAGATGCAGCCAAATTGCTCTTGGAAATCTCCCCAACCTATCTCTCCCTTTGAGCAGCAGCAACAGGACTGTCCCTAACTAGCTACTCATCTCTGGACCTCATGGGGCTGCCTTTTATAGAGGCAGGTCAGGCGTCCCTCTGGACCAATCTAAGCCATGCATCCGGCTGGCCAATCACTAGCCAGCAGGACACATGGCCAATCACAGCCTTTTCTTGCGTTTTATGTCCAGAGACCGCATGGCTTCAGCTAAGAAGAACGCTGTTATTGGTGCGTTGTGGAGTTCATGCTGAACACTGAACTTTTGCATGGACTTTCAAACAAGTTCGGGTTCGGGTTCGGCAAGCCGAACACACAAAGTTCAGTACGAACCCAAACTGTGCAAGTTCAGTTCGCCCAACACTATTTACCACCTCTTTTCCTTCTTTTGGTTTACTCTGCTTTATTTATCCAGCAAAAACAAAAGTTCTGAGTGTTGCACCCTTCTTTCTTTCTTTCTTTCTTTCTTTCTTTCTTTCTTTCTTTCTTTCTTTCTTTCTTTCTTTCAAATGATGCTCGTACTTCATGTCAATGTTATAAGCCGCCCTAAGTCCTTCGGGATTGGGCGTCATAGAAGTTGAATAAATAAATAAATCTTTGTTATTCTGCACACTCAAATTCATTAAATGCAGATTTAATAATCAGTTTAGTTATAATAAGCTGGAGACAACTGCCAATTCGAATATCAATATTTTTTTTTTAAAACAAACTACAGTGGTACCTTAAGATACGAACTTAATTGGTGCCGGGGGGAGGTTCGTAAGACGAAAGGTTCGTAAGACGAAACATTGTTTCCCATAGGAAACAATGTAAAGTCAATTAATCCGTGCAACAAAAAAACCCCCCGCAAAAAACGCTGCCGCCCGGCTGTCACCTTTTAAAACAACCGTGCGGCAGGAGATAGGCTTTGAGTTTTTGGCTGGGGGGGGAGAAGTAGGACCTTCCTAACTCCCCCCCCAGCAACAAGGAGCGGCGAAGCGGCGAAGTGACGTGGAGGAATGAAGTGACGTCCCGCTCATCGCCCGTGTCTGGCAGAAGCTTCTGCCCGAGTGCTCTTGGCCGGCGGGATTCAAAGTGCTGGGGTGGGAGGTGTCCCGACAGCTCCCCCCCCACCCCAGCACTTTGAATCCCGCCGGCCAAGAGCACTCGGGCAGAAGCTTCTGCCAGACACGGGCAATGAGCGGGACGAGCGGCGCGGAAGCCGCTTGCAGCAGCTGCCACAGCCACCGGCTTCCGCGCTGCTCGTCCCGCTCATTGCCCGTGTCTGGCAGAAGCTGCCACCCGAGCGCTCTTGCCCAGCGGGAGGCGAAGCACTGGGGGGGGGCTGTCGGGACACCCCCCACCCCAGCACTTTGAATCCCGCCAGCCAAGAGCACTTGGGCAGAAGCTTCCCCCTCATTGCCCGTGTCTGGCAGAAGCTTCTGCCCGAGTGCTCTTGGCTGGCGGGATTCAAAGTGCTGGGGTGGGAGGTGTCCCGACAGCCCCACCCCACCCCAGCACTTTGAATCCCGCCGGCCAAGAGCACTCGGGCAGAAGCTTCTGTCAGACACGGGCAATGAGCGGGACGAGCGGCGCGGAAGCCTCTTGCAGCAGCAACCACAGCCATCGGCTTCCGCGCCGCTCGTCCCGCTCATTGCCCGTGTCTGGCAGAAGCTGCCACCCGACCGCTCTTGCCCAGCGGGAGGCGAAGCACTGGGGTGGGGTGGGGGGCTGTCGGGACACCCCCACCCCAGCACTTTGAATCCCGCCGGCCAAGAGCACTCGGGCAGAAGCTTCCCCCTCATCGCCCGTGTCTGGCAGAAGCTTCTGCCCAAGTGCTCTTGGCCGGCGGGATTCAAAGTGCTGGGGTGGGAGGTGTCCCAACAGAAATGGGCTCCGAAGTGGCGCAAAGTTATCCTGTCTCTCCACCTCCTCCCCCTGCGGCCGCCTTCCCAAAGGAGCTTTCTGGCTGCCCAGGGGGCAGGGTTAGCTTTGTGCCGGGGGAGCGGGGGCTGCCACCCGAGCGCTCTTGCCCAGCGGGAGGCGAAGCACTGGGTTGGGGGGTAGGGCTGTCGGGACACCCCCCCACCCCAGCACTTTGCATCCCGCCGGCCAAGAGCACTCGGGCAGAAGCTTCCCCCTCATCGCCCGTGTCTGGCAGAAGCTTCTGCCCGAATGCTCTTGGCCGGCGGGATTCAAAGTGCTGGAGTGGGAGGTGTCCCGACAGAAACGGGCTCTGAAGCGGCGCAAAGTTATCCTGTCTCTCCACCTCCTCCCCCTGCGGCCGCCTTCCCAAAGGAGCCTTCTGGCTGCCCAGGGGGCGGAGTTAGCTCTGTGCCGGGGGAGCGGGGGCTGCCACCCGAGCGCTCTTGCCCAGCGGGAGGTGAAGCACTGGGGTGGGGGGTAGGGCTGTCGGGACACCCCCCCACCCCAGCACTTTGAATCCCGCCGGCCAAGAGCACTCGGGCAGAAGCTTCCCCCTCATCGCCTGTGTCTGGCAGAAGCTTCTGCCCGAGTGCTCTTGGCCGGCGGGATTCAAAGTGCTGGGTGGGAGGTGTCCCGACAGCCCCACCCCCACCCCAGTGCTTCGCCTCCTGCTGGGCAAGAGCGCTCGGGTGGCAGCCCCCGCTCCCCCGGCACAAAACTAACCCCGCCTCCTGGGCAGCCAGAAGGCTCCTTTGGGAAGGCGGCCCCAGGGGGAGGAGGTGGAGAGACAGGATAACTTTGCGCCGCTTCGGAGCCCGTTTCTTTCCTGCTGCCACTATCTTCTTGAAGGTTTTCCCAACGAAGCGCTGCGCTGGGCTCCGAAGTGGCACAAAGTTCTCCCTGCCTCCTCTGCGGTTGGGAGGCTCCTTGGGGAAGGTGGCAGCAGAGGAGGCAGGGAGAACTTTGCGCCACTTCGGAGCCCAGCGCAGTGCTTCATTGGGAAAACCTTCAAGGAGATAGTGGCAGCAGGAAAGAAACGGGCTCCGAAGCGGTGCAAAGTTATCCTGTCTCTCCACCTCTTCCCCCTACGGCCGCCTTCCCAAAGGAGCCTTCTGGCTGCCCAGGGGGTGGGGTTAGCTTTGTGCCAGGGGAGCGGGGGCTGCCACCCGAGCGCTCTTGCCCATCGGGAGGCGAAGCACTGGGGTGGGGGTGGGGCTGTCGGGACACCTCCCACCCCAGCACTTTGAATCCCGCCAGCCAAGAGCACTCGGGCAGAAGCTTCTGCCAGACACGGGCGATGAGGGGGAAGCTTCTGCCCGAGTGCTCTTGGCCGGCGGGATTCAAAGTGCTGGGGTGGGAGTTGTCCCGACAGCCCCACCCCAAAGATCTTCCCGTCTGCAGAGGCTGGCTGAGCTGGAAGATCGCAGTGCGCGTTGCCTGCGCTGGCGAGGGAAGCCAAGCCGGGAGCGATCTTCCGGCTCAGCCAGCCTCAGCGGATCAAGCCCGGCCCGGCAGCTGCCTTCCGTCACTGAGCCTCGCCGGCCGGGAAGATCACAGCGCGCGTTGCCTGCGGCGGCGAGGGAAGCCAAGCCGGGAGCGGCGGCGACGCTGCTCCGGTTGCCTGGTCCTCTCCTGCCTCCCACGCTGATGTTCCTTCTGCGTCGGGCACCGCCAGCCCCGAGTCGGACGCACCCTCCCCGCAGCGCCCAGCCGCTGCCCGCCCCGTCCTAGCCGGAGCCTGAGCCAGGTCCGCTCGGTCGCGCCTCCTCGCCCGCCGCCCGCCCAGGATGCAGACCTGCTGCCTCTCCCCGCGCCCGCCGCCGGCCCGATCCTGCGCCTCCTGCTTCCCCCCCCAGCCAAAAATACAAATGCGGTCGCCCGCGGAGCAATGAGAAGCTGAAGCCGCTGGCGGTTTCAGACTCCCGCTGCTCCACGCTGCTCCGCCCTGCCTGTCATGCGACGGCAGACCCTCTTTGTGTTTTTCGCTGAGGGTGGGAGCAGGAGGACCTTCCTGACTCCCTCCCCCAGCACCGGACCTCCAGCCAAAAACCCAAAGCGGCCTCCCAACCTGCCGCCGCCGCCGCCGCCCGGCTGTTACCTTTTAAACAATCTCCCGAAGTCGAACGCCAAACCCGAACTTCCGGGTTCGGCTTCGGGAGGCTGCTGGGAAGTCCCCCAGCTGTTTTAAAAGGTGACAGCCGGGCTGCGGGGCTTCCCAGTAGCCTCCGGAATGCCGAACCCAGAAGTTCGGGTTTGGCGTTCGTAAGACGAAAAAAGTTCGTAAGAAGAGGCAAAAATTTCCTCAACCCCGGGTTCGTATCTCGGGTTGTTCGTAAGACGAGGGGTTCGTATCTTGAGGTACCACTGTATCTTTCCAAAACTACATCTTCTTTTAACACTTCCAGCTAAACTTTTCCCCCCCTCCTAATTCCCTAACGTTTTCTTTGAGTTTTTAGTATGCCTCTCCCACCACTAACATTTAGCTTCCAGATTTCCCTCCTCATATTTTGGGAATTATTCTTAAAATGCAATAATCCTTTTTAGCTCGGATCACAAACCACTCACTTTCCCCTCCTGCTCAGTCTTGGTGTTTCTCCATCCTGAGGTGAAGTGAGCTTTCAGATGGATTGTCCTCGTCCAATCAGGTTATGGAATCAATTATAAACCAATCAATTACTCTCCACCTAGAAACTAATAATCTGCTCTCTAACAAACAATTTGGATTCAGAAAAAAACTATCCTGCAATCTACAGCTCCTTTACTGCAGAAACATATGGACAACTCATCTTGATCAAGGAAAATCTATAGGTGCAATTTATATTGACTTCTCCAAAGCCTTTGATTCAGTGGTCCATGACAAACTACTTCAAAACTCAAATCCTATGCCATCTCAGGACTTGAACTTGGCTGGATCCACTCTGTCTTGCCCAGATTTAAGTAGGTCCTTCAGCTGGAAGGACATTTGGCAATGGATTCCCATCCAGAAGATCAGCAAATCAATAAATTAGGCCATTTTCCCCATTAAATTTCTCCCTTTTAAAGAATTAGAAATTGGCTTCTCAAAAAAAGTTCCAAAAACCACCATAAGGTGGCTTTATTCCTCCACATTCATATCCATAATGAAAAACTTGGAATCTGAAGACTCAAGCCCATCTGCTTACGGCAAGAGAGCCTCAGCTCCATTTTTTCTACTATTTGCTATCCTTCCCCCCCCCTCTTTTCTAAAGAAAACACGATGAAAAATGGACATGGTTCCAGCCCCCCAATTGTTTCTAGATGCAATGGCACGCCGATGGACATCACCAGCATCAAGTCCTACTCCCTCTAAAAGATTCTTCAATATGGCCACCAATTGCTGTCCCTTCAGTGAATGAGCCCATAAAGGTGCTGCATTCCTCAGCAGCAGTGCCAGGTGAAGCAGAAGAGCTACTGAAACCTGAGGATCAAAGGATGGAACAGGCCCTTAAAAAGGCACACCAAGCGGTGGCCTGGTCAATCAAGACCATCTCCACTTCCTCCTTCTTCACCAGAACTACATTGATATGGCTTCACCAAATACAGGATTACATCCCGTCCACCGATCTTAGGGCAGAGCAAGATATAAATAAAATATTTGCAGATACTCAGTTCCTAGCAGATGGCACCCTTCAGGCTTCTTGCTATGCTTCCAAGGCAATGGCTTCCTCTTTGGTGGCCAAGCATCTGCACTGGCTAAGTCAGTGGCAAGGAAACTCCTGCCACAAATGGTGCCTAGCAGCTGGGCCGATCAAAGGTAAATCCCCATCCAGTGAGTCTCTGGATCCCCTACTGGTGAAGTCTAGTGACAAAAGGAAGATCCTGCCCCCGTCTCCTGGAGGGGCTCTACTCGTACCACATCTTTCTACCACTGGTCCTTTTGAGTTGCAGACCAAGTGCCTCCTTCCACCGAACTCCAGATCAGTATTTCCTCTGCCACAGATCTCAGACAGGCATTGGGGGCAGGGGAAGGCAATTTCGAGGCCAATCCAGGAGAGGTCCCTCTTCACATGTCTTCATGAGGACCCACAATTCCTATAGGAGGCCACTTGTCTAAATTTTACATGGCCTGGGAAAGCAGCACCCAGGATTCCTGGATGCACTCTACAATTCAATTTGGTCTCTCTTTGGAGTTCATCTCCATGTCACAGAGGTCCTTTGTCAGTTCTCGATTTCCTGAATTCCTTCCAAGCGACGCCTGGTGGATGAAGTGGTTCATCATCTTCTATCTATCAGGGCAGTACAGCAGGTACCAAAGGATGAACAGGGATCAGGCTTCTATTCTGTTCTCTTCATGGTACCCAAATCCGCAGGGGAATGGAGAGCGATCTTGGATCTAAAATGCCTCAAATTCTTCATCAAGCATAGAGAATTTAAAATGCACTCCCTCTCATCTATTCTAGCCTCCATCTCCAGCTCACCATAATTTTCCTATAACAGCATGGTTTCTTCATAAATATAGCAAAAAGTCATCTGTTGCCTTTCACTTCCATTCTCCATCTTTTTACTCTGATTGATTCCATTCAGTGTAGACCCTTTCCTTAGAATGGCAGGCTAGCATCAGGGAATTAGTCCTTCAGGTCCAAAGGCAGGGCAGGGTGCCCATTGCTCAATTGACTAGCCTACTGGGAAAAATGATATCCTGCATAGCCATCACCCCTTGGGCTCAGCTTCACTCACGAGACCTGCAGTCATTCCTCTTGCACTTATAGATTAGATTAGATTAGATTTATTGGATTTATATGCCGCCCCTCTCCGCAGACTCGGGGTGGCTCACAACAATGGCAAAACAATACATAGTAATAAATCCAATGCCCACCAATCCAATTACAATTTTAAGCTAAAAAATTCATAAAAACAGAAGTCAGGTCAAGATACATCTCTTTGTAAGATTCTGTTTTCAGCCTCTGTACTCCACTCTCTATCCTGGTGACATTCCTCAGCCATCTCCAAAGGCTCCCTCTTCAAAGTTCCTCAGCAGCTGGTAGTGACAATGGATGCCAGTCTCTTGGGCTGGGGAGCTCACAGTTCCAGCATGATAGCACAGGGCACCTGGTCCCCAGTTGAAGTCTGTTACTCCATCAATTGGCTAGAACTGCAAGTGGTGTATCTGACTCTATGACAGTTTCAACCTGAGGTCTCAGGGAGACATACCCTGATTCTAACAGGAAAAGATGTTTAACAGACATTTCCACCAAAGTTCACATCAGTCTGTGGAGGGGGGATGCGCTCCAGGTCCCTGTTGAGAGAAGTGATGTAGTTAGGTCTGTGGGCAGAGAAACATCTCTTACTGTCAGTGAACCATATATTGAGATGTCTCAACACTCAGGCAGACTGATTCTCCGGCATGTGCGGAAGCAAATAAACTGGCAATTTTTGCTGCCAGAAGGACATCCCCACATGGGATTTCGGGTGCTGCACATGCAGGAGAGAGATGCCTGCAACACAGGAGAGCACAGAGAGACTGCACAATCAGAGCTTGGGGCCACCCGGCCTGCTCCCCGCGCCATGGCCCCTGATACCTCACCCCATGCCCTTGGATGATCTCACCCAGAAGTTTCATGTAGAAAGGGAGGTGACACGGAGCTGGGCCCAGGAGATTACCAACGCTTCCTTGGGGAGGGGAGTTTTTCCATCACTCTATAAAGAAGCGCTTGTGCGCCCCCTCCTCAAGAAGCCCTCCCTGGACCCAGCCGTACTTAACAACTATCGTCCAGTCTCCAACCTTCCCTTTATGGGGAAGGTTGTCGAGAAGGTGGTGGCACTCCAGCTCCAGCGGTCCTTGGAAGAAGCTGATTATCTAGGTCCCCAGCAGTCGGGTTTCAGGCCCGGTTACAGCACGGAAACCGCTTTGGTCGCGTTGATGGATGATCTCTGGCGGGCCCGGGACAGGGGTTTATCCTCTGTCCTGGTGCTCCTCGATCTCTCAGCGGCTTTCGATACCATCGACCATGGTATCCTTCTGCGCCGGTTGGAGGCACTGTTCTTCAGTGGTTCTCCTCCTACCTCTCTGGCCGGTCGCAGTCGGTGTTAGTGGGGGGTCAGAGGTCGGCTCCGAGGTCTCTCCCTTGTGGGGTGCCTCAGGGGTCGGTCCTCTCCCCCTTGCTATTTAACATCTACATGAAACCGCTGGGTGAGATCATCCAAGGACATGGGGTGAGGTATCATCAATATGCCGATGATACCCAGCTTTACATCTCCACCCCATGCCCAGTCAACGAAGCGGTGGAAGTGATGTGCCAGTGCCTGGAGGCTGTTGGGGCCTGGATGGGTGTCAACAGACTCAAGCTCAACTCGGATAAGACGGAGTGGCTGTGGGTTTTGCCTCCCAAGGACAATTCCATCTGTCCGTCCATTACCCTGGGGGGGGGGAATTATTGACCCCCTCAGAGAGGGTCCTCAACTTGGGCGTCCTCCTCGATCCACAGCTCACATTAGAAAACCATCTCTCAGCTGTGGCGAGGGGGGTGTTTGCCCAGGTTCGCCTGGTGCACCAGTTGCGGCCCTATCTGGACCGGGACTCATTGCTCACAGTCACTCATGCCCTCATCACCTCGAGGTTCGACTACTGTAATGCTCTCTACATGGGGCTACCTTTGAAAAGTGTTCGGAAACTTCAGATCGTGCAGAATGCAGCTGCGAGAGCAGTCATGGGCTTACCTAGGTACGCCCATGTTTCACCATCACTCCGCAGTCTGCATTGGCTGCCGATCAATTTCCGGTCACAATTCAAAGTGTTGGTTATGACCTTTAAAGCCCTTCATGGCATCGGACCAGAATATCTCCGAGACCGCCTCCTGCCGCACGAATCCCAGTGACCGATTAGGTCCCACAGAGTGGGCCTTCTCCGGGTCCCGTCAACTAAACAATGCCGGTTGGCGGGTCCCAGGGGAAGAGCCTTCTCTGTGGCGGCGCCGGCTCTCTGGAACCAACTCCCCCCGGAGATTAGAACTGCCCCTACTCTTCCTGCCTTCCAAAAACTCCTTAAGACTCACCTTTGCCGTCAGGCATGGGGAAACTAAACATCTCCCCTGGGCATGTTAATTTATACATGGTATGCTTGTGTGTGTGTTTGCTATTACATGGGGTTTTTCTTAAATCGTGAAATATTTTAATTAATTGGATTGTTGTGACTGTTTTTACTTGTTGTGAGCCGCCCCGAGTCTTCAGAGAGGGGTGGCATACAAGTCCAACTAATAAATAATAAATAAATAAATAAATATTAAATAGTAGGGGGGAGAGGACCGACCCCTGCGGTACCCCACAAGGGAGCAACCTAGAGGTCGACCTCTGACCCCCCACTAACACCGACTGCGACCGACCGGAGAGGTAGGAGGAGAACCACTGGAGAACAGTGCCTCCCACTCCCAACCCCTCCAGCCGGCGCAGAAGGATACCATGGTCGATGGTATCGAAAGCCGCTGAGAGGTCAAGAAGCACCAGGACAGAGGATAAACCCCTGTCCCGGGCCCACCAGAGATCATCCATCAGAGCAACCAAAGCAGTTTCCGTGCTGTAGCTGGGCCTGAATCCTGACTGTTGGGGGCCTAGATAATCGGCTTCTTCCAAGGACCGCTGGAGCTGGTGCACTACCGCCTTCTCAACAACCTTCCCCATAAAGGAAAGGTTGGAGACTGGACGATAGTTATTGAGAATGGCTGGGTCCAGGGAAGGCTTCTTGTTGAGGGGGCGCACAAGTGCCTCCTTGTAGGGATCCAGGAAGGACCCTCTCCCCGGAGAAGTGTTGACAATCTCCTGGACCCAGCTCTGTGTCACCTCCCTGCTGGCCGAAACCAGCCAGGAGGGACATGGATCCAGTAAACAGGTGGTGGAACTCACAGCTCCAATGGACTTGTCCACTTCATCAGGTGTCACCAGATCAAACTCTTCCCAGACAGATGGAAAAGTACGGGCCCCAGTCGCCTCGACTGACTCATTGTCAGTCGACTCTGTGTTCCAATTGGAGTCGAGGTCCGCTCGGATCCGAGCAATTTTATCAGCAAAAAATGTGTTAAAATCCTTGGCACTACTCTGCAAAGGCTCCCCAACTCCCCCCTAGTTAAGAAGGGAGCGGGTCACCCTAAACAGAGCGGTCGGGCGGGATTCCGCTGATGCAATCAAGACGGCATGATACGCGCATCTTGCCGTCTTGAGCGCCACTTTGTAAGTCTTAATAAAAATTCTTACAAGTGTTTGGTCGGATTTGGACTTAATCTTCCTCCATCGCTTCTCTAGATGTCTCTTCTGGCGTTTCAACTCCCGGAGCTCCTCGTTGAACCATGGAGCTCTACGGGGTCTAGTGCCGCGGAGAGGTCGCAATGGTGCAATTCGGTCAAGAGCCTCTGCTGCAGCCTTGTTCCAGGCCTCAGCCAGAGACTCTGCCGAACTGTGGACAAGTGTCTCTGGAATAACCCCAAGCGCCTTCTGAAAACCTTCTGGATCCATCAGGCGTCTGCGGCGGAACAAACTAATCGGTTCCGCCTCCCTGCGGGGAAGGATTGGAGCCAGGAAAACAAGCCGCAGTAGATAATAGTCTGACCATGACAAAGGCAACACTTCTAAGCCCCTTAGTCTCAGACCATTACTCAATTGCTCAGAGAGGAGTACCATATCAAGTGCGTGCCCCCCCTCGTGAGTCAGACCTTGTACTACTTGGGTCAGGTCCATGGCTGTCATGGTGGCCATGAACTCCTGTGCCAGTCCAGACATTTAGCCGAGTGATGGCAGGTTAAAGTCCCCTAAGACAATGAGTCTGGGGAACCCCACCGCCAGCCCGGCTACCTCCTCGAATAGCATGGGCAGGGTTTGTGACATGCAGCTGGGAGGCAGGGAGACATGAGAAACAAGCCCACCTGAACCCCTAAGTCCAACTTCACCAGGAGGGACTCGCAACCCGCAATCTCTGGAGCAATGAGTCTATGTAGGCCAAGGCTCTCCCTGGCTATAATAGCCACTCCTCCCCCCTTCCCTGGGGTCGAGGCTGATGCCATATCTGAAACCTGGCTGGGCAAATTTTAGAGGGAGGAATTCCTCCCTCCAGGCCCAGCCAGGTTTCAGTTACACATGCCAGATCGGCCTCCTCATCCAGGATCAAATCCCGGATGAGGAGAGCTTTATTTACCACCGACCTGGCATTGAGTAGCAGCAGCCTGAGCCCAGGGCTAGAATTACACTCATCACCAGCACCCTGGGTTGAGCTCACGGAACTGGAACAAGGAATCGCTGTTAAGCAGCGATCCCTCCTTCCCCTGGAACGGCTAGTTCCGTGGCTCCTGCCATATCTGCCTCTCCCCAGCAACACCGGAATGTTCTGTCCCTCTGCCACCCCAGAAATCAGGGTCCCCTCCCCTCCTGCCTCTTCTGCGTCAGGTGGACCAAAGTCATTTATACCAATCTCATTCGCTTCTTCCATACCATAGTCCCACCCACCCCACCCATACCAATCAGTCATTTCATACATACTAATACACCTGCCCCAAATATCTATCAATTAAAAATCCCCCCAATAATTTAAGAATAGATTAATTATTAATTATTTAAAACAGAATAATAAAAATAAAAGCTACTCTGTGCTTCCTTGTTCTGGCACTGTCAAATTTATCAGCAGCTGCTTTATTTTATTTTATTTTATTTATTTTATTTATTTTATTTATTTTATTTATTTTATTTATTTTATTTATTTTATTTATTTTATTTATTTTATTTATTTTATTTATTTTATTTATTTTATTTATTTTATTTATTTTATTTATTTTATTTATTTTATTTATTTTATTTATTTTATTTTATTTATTTTATTATTATTATTTTTATTTATTTATTTATTTATTGCTTGATTGCTTGATTGATTGTTAGAGCTGAAAGGGACCATGAAGGCCATTGAGTTCAACCCCCTGCCCAAGCAGGAACCCTATAGTACACCAGTCAAGTGGCAGTTCAATCTTCTCTTAAAAATGTCCAGAGTGTTGGAGTTCACAACGTCCGCTGGTAGGTTGTTCCATTGGTTGATCACTTTGACTGTCAGGAAGTTCTTCCTTATCTCCATGTTGAATCTCTCCTTGGTCAGCTTCCAGCCATTGTTCCTCATCCGGCCCTCTGGTACCCTGAAGAATAAAGTGCTCCCAGATTTCATTCTGGCAATTTTCCATGAAAGTCCCAAATCCTGGGGCTTCAGGTTACCAAGCAACAACCTCCTGTTCTGCCAGCACTCAACTGATCAGCTGCTCCTGAGGGCTTTTTTATTCCCTTGTATTATGTTACTTGTCTTATTTATAGCAGGGTCCCACAACCCTTGGAAGGTCAAAAAATGGTAGCTAGAATTGGTAAAGGTCAAAAAATGGTAGCTAGAAGTGGTAAAGGTCAAAAAATGGTAGCTAGAAGTGGATGCCACAAGGCAGCACCCTATAAAGTAGCAGCAGTAGGCAAGAAAGCACTTGTCCCAGTTTCTAGCCATCAACTATATAATTTATGTATGGTGTGTGTATGTCTGGTTTAATAATGGGGTTTTTAAATGTTTTTTAAATTTATTAGATTTGTTATGAATTGTCTTATTGTATGCTGTGAGCCGCCCCGAGTCTACGGATAGGGGCGGCATACAAATCTAATAAATAAATAAAATTAAATAAATAAATAAACTTCGGGTGCCTCAAAATATGCATCCACTCCCAGCTACCATTAGACTGCATATTGATTCTCATAGACCAGAGGTGTCAAACTGGCATCCTGCACACAGACACACCCACTCTACCGCCACAAAGGCAAAAAAAAAATCACATTCCATCACAATATGTCATGTGATGCAATCAAGTTTGACACCCATGCTCTAGACTGCATACAATAAATAGAGGAGTGGTCACAGTTCCTCTACTGCTATGTCACCTGCATGGGGAAAAAAATATGAGAAAAAGACAGGAGGGAATTTGGCAAATGGTAGGGAACTCTCTGTCTCTAAACAAAGTGAGAACAATTGAAAGACACAGAGATGTTGAAATTCAATGTTTGGAAAAGATCTGGAAAATATTGTATATATAGATAGTTTTCGATTTACAATAAAACTGAGCCCAAAATTGTGATCTGAAGCCATTGCAGTTTAAAATCAAGTCACCATGTGATCAGATTCAATTTTACAACAGTTTTTAAGCAAATCACATGATAATTAAGTGAATTGCCACTTGGTCATAAATCCAAATCCAGGTTATGCAGTGGATGTTGTTACCATTTTTTTTTGTTGAAAAAACACCATCATGATGGTTCACTTTACCATTGCATGCTGCTTCTGTTGTAAATTTCAGCTGCTTCCCAAGCACCTGAAATATGTTTGTTTGTTTGTTTGTAAAATTTATATGCCGCCCAACTCCACTTGGACTCTGGGTGGCTTTCCATAATAGCAACAGTTAAGAAGCAATGTAAAAATACGCTTTACAATAATGACAATTAAAACACATTATAAAAATACATTAATAACCCTTAAAAAACATACATACTCTCAATCATTTGTGGCCAAATCAAGATTCGTAAGATGAATAAGAAAAGGAGGGAAAAGGAGGGAAAAGGCCATTCTCCAATCAGTTTGAATTTACAGAGGCTGAGGAAAGAGCAACTAGCTGCGAATTGTGAGTTTGAGTAAGAAAAGGAGGAGAAAGGAGGGAAAAAGCCCTAGCGGTGCATGAATCAGATAACAAGACTCTCAACCTCATCCAACCAGGATACAACTCTTCCACCACACTCCCACACTCATCTTGCAAAATACCTACACACACCCTAAAAAAGAACCTAACAAACTAAAAGCACAACTTCCATCATTCTACTGTTCCACACCCACCTTGCAACCAACTACACACATGGAAGACAAACCAACCACACACACGGAAGATGTACCAACCGCACACATGGAAGACAAACCCACCATACACAAGGATGAGGAAGGAACTGACTCCATGGTGATTTGCAGATTGTGTTCTATGTACACATTTCTGCCCCCAAATCTCCTAAACCTTACATGCAACAAATGCAAATTAATTCAACTACTTGAGGAAAAAATAGAAAACCTAAAAAAACCTCTAAAAACTCTGAGAAAGACCAACAAACTCCTAGCAGAACCAACACCTCAGAGGAGCAAAACAGAATCAAACCCCCAGAGGATGCAAACAGCTGGACACGTCACCCACAAAAAAACCACAAAACAAACACAAAACCCCTACGTCCAAAACAACTCACCCACATCCAATTCCACTAGCTAAAAGCAACCTTTACCATGGACTCCTAATAGAAGAAAACAACCAGGCAGTTCGTGAAGAAGCATCAATAAGAATCCTCAATAAAACAGCACCACCAGATATCACCATGACAAAAAAAAATATTCCGCAAACAACCCTAGCCAAAGTAAAAAAAGGAGTGTGCTTGTAATAGGGGACTCCATTCTCAGGGGAACTGAACCTGCCATCTGGGGGGTGGATAATCAATCCACAGAGGTATGCTGCCTCCCTGGAGCCAAAATTTCTGACATAACAGAAAAAATAACCAAGATAATAAAACCCACTGACTATTAGTATTCCATGTGGGAACAAATGATACAGGAAAAGACCTGAAAATAACAATGAGGTGCTATGACCAGCTGGGGAACAGGATCAAAGACATAGGTCTGCAGGTAGTTTTTTTTATCTATACTATCTACGAGAGGATGGCACCCCACAAGAGAACAAAAAATTCTGCAATTGGACCACCGGGTGAAAGGTTGGTGTTGCCAAAGAAACTTTGGATTCTTCAATCACGGACTTTACTTTTTCCAGGGCAGGCTTTTAGCAAGGGACCTCACCAAGACTGGGAAGAATGTCCTTGGAAACCAACTGGCCCAACTCGTTAGAACGACTTTAAACTAATACCATGTGGGGTGAGTGACCATATTCCAGAACCTTCAGGACCTATCGCCAAACAAGGTCCTTCAGCAAACAAGGTTAGCAACGAATCAAAGAGGGAACTATTTGTGTAACTGGAACATCACATCTACCACTTCACTGAACTGAAACGGGATGGAACTGTACAACTGAATATCATCAGTGTATTCCTGGTACCTCACCCAGTGCCATCAGATGATCTCATCCAGTGGTTTCATGTAGATGTTAAATAGGAGAGAGGACCAACCCTGTGGCACCCCACAAAGGAGGGGCTTATAGGTCAACCTCTGCCCTCCCACCAACTGCAATCCACTGGAGAGATAGGTGGATGATGCCTCCCACTCCCACTCCCACCAGTTGTTGCAGAATGATACCATGGTCAATGGTATTCAATGTTGTTGAGAGGTCAAGAAGCATCAGGACAGAGAAATAACCCCAGCCCCATGCTAGAGATTATCCATCAGCATGACCAAAGCGGTTTCTGTGCTATAACCGGGTCTGAAGCCAGATTGAAATGGGTCTAGATAATCTGTTTCTTCCAGCAACTACAGGAGTTGGAGCGCCACTGTCTTTTCCACAACCCACAAAGGGGAGTGTGGAGACTGGACAATAGTTGCTCAATAAAGCTGGATCCAGGGAGGGCTTCTTGAGGAGGGGCTTCTCAACTGCTTTTTTAGTGATTGTAGAAAGGACCCCTCACTCAAGGAGGCATTGACTAGCGCCTGGAGCCAGCCTTGTGTCACCTCCCTGCTGACTGAAACCTGCCAGGAGGGGCATGGGCCCAAAAAACATGGAGGCGCTTATCACTCCCACAGCCTCATGTGAGTCCTGGCTCCATTCAAAATACCCAAGAAAGAAACTCTTGACTCTATTGAAGTAGAGAATTGGTACTTTTACTGAGTTTGAAATGATAGCAGTGAAAGGAAAGCAAGATCTGAGCCAAAAGGTGCAAAAGTTATATATTGAAAATTTCTGCAAATCCCTTCCCCAAAGACCCATGCTGAATGCCCAATCTACATCCCATGTGGAGCACATCTTCAGGTGCTTTTGTCCATCTGGAGTTCTAGGATGATTGGCCTGACATGGCCAATCATCCTAGAACTTAACTCTGTGATCACCCAAAAGGATTGTGTTCCCTCCACTCTCAGGTAGTTCAACAATGAAGTCCATAGATATTTCCTGCGATGGGGCACTAGGACTGGCAACATTCTGGAGGAGTCCAGCAGGCTTCCCGGGAGGTCTCTTAGCAGAAGCACACACAAGACAACTGCCCATGTAGGTTTCTATGACCTTTTTTAATGAGAGTCACCAGAACTGCTGTTTGAATAAGTGAAAAGTTTTCACATAGCCTGTGTCTAGAGGCTTTCGAATCATGGGCCTGTTGCAGCACAGTTCCCCTAAGACTGGTCGGGATATATAGTTTAGTGCCAATCCATGCTTGGCCACCTCGCATGGTGCACTCATTTTAGTGGGATAGGAACCAGTCATCACATTTCAGTGCTCTTTTCAGCTCCTCGCTTAAGTCATTGGGAGTCTGCTTTCTTCTGGGCTTTGGTGACCACTGGGATAGCCAGTTGCTTAGAGGAGACAATTGAGAGAATTACTTCTGGCTGAGCACTATTGTACTGGGGCAATCTAAATAAAGCAACTACCATAAAGTTCTTCCACCCAGGAAGTTAGCGCAAGAAAAAAATAAAACAGTTAAAGTCTTAAGCCCAACAAATTTGCTTGGGTGACAGTTTTCAGGACTTTTTTAGCACATTCAAGATGTTATGGTGAGTCCATACCCCAAAGGGTTTAGATTGGCAGATATTGGCAGCAAAGACTGGGAGTAAAGCGAAAGCAAGATACTTTTGATGTTTTCTTTTTTAAAATTATTATGCTTGGTTTATATGGGTGTAATTATTTGATGCATGATGGAGAAGGACCGTTGAACTTACCTGAACGGTCTTCTCGATGCACTGCAAGGAGAGTCCAACATTGGTAATTCTATAGTCTGATTGGTAGGGACTGAGTTTAATTTAAATATTAGCTAGGCACTGCCCCCTTAGCCCTCCAGTCTAACATGAACGAAGGAGCAGTAATTTGAAGCAAATCCATTTATTGAACAATAAAATTCAAACCAACTCCCAACAAGAACTCAACCAAAATGAGACCCTGGTCCCGATGCCGGGTGGGTTTGGACTCTCCTTGCAGTGCACTAAACTATATATTTATTTTTGGAATGAACGCCGGATCCAATGTCAGGACAACTCTATCAGGATAAAATTGACAGAGATCTTGTCTGGTTGATAAGGCCGAAATCTCGGAAACCCTCCTGGCCGACGTGATGGCCACCAAGAAGGCCGTTTTGATGGTCAAGAACCTTAAAGAGATCTGACGCATAGGTTCAAACGGGGGCCCTGTCAGAGCGTATAGAACCAAGGGTAGATCCCACGACGGGAACCGGTGAACAGTGGGCGGCTTAATGTTCGCGGCCCCTCTTAGGAAATCCCTGATCCAAGGATGCCTTGCAAGGAGTCGGTAGTTGTCTGTGACAAGAATGGTCGATAACGCAGCTACATGTCGGCGAAGCGTATTAGGTGCAAGGCCTTTTTCCAGACCTGTGTTTAAAAAGGACAAGACCACCAGCACCGACACTCCCTGTGGATCTAACTGCCATTGTTCGCAAAAATTACAGAAGGCTGTCCAAGTAGCTTGATAAACCCGTTTGGTAGAAGGTCTGCGGGCAGCCTGCATGGTGTCTATGACCTCATCAGGCACGAGCTGGTTTTTCAGATGGAACCGCTCAAGTGCCACACGATCAGTTGCTACCACTGCGGCTCTGGATGAGTCATCGTACCCTGGCTGATTGATATCCGATGTTCGGGAATCCTCCAGCGGGGCGATATCAAGAGCTCTGTGAGATCGGCAAACCAGCTGCGTCGTGGCCAGAAAGGAGCCAGTAGGAGCACCTATGCCCTCTCCTCTAGTATCTTCTGGATCACCTTTGGTATTATGGTGACTGGTGGAAAGGCGTAGAGCAGACCGGATGGCCACTGTTGGCGTAACGCATTCACTCCCTCTGCCCCTGGGGAGGGAAAGCGTGAGAGGAAGCGAGGGAGCTGAGTGTTGGAGTATGTGGCGAAAAGATCCATAACCGGAGCCCCAAACCTCCCGACAATCTCCTGGAAGATAGAGGGGTCCAAGCGCCACTCCCCCGGGTCGAGAGTCTCCCGACTCAGCCAGTCCGCACAAACATTTTCCACCCCTGAAATGTGCTCTGCAGAAAGAGAGGCTAAATTGGCCTCTGCCCATGTTAGTAAGGACTCTGCCTCTGTCATTAGCCTCCGAGACCGCGTTCCCCCCTGCCTGTTTATATGGGAACGGGTCGAGACATTGTCTGTCATGATCAAAACATGCTGACCCCTCACCAAGTGGGCGAAGCTCCGAAGGGCCAGCGAGACTGCCCTCAGTTCCAAAAAGTTGATGTTGCAATCCTGCAAGTCTCCTGGCTCCCACAGGCCCTGGGCCATCTGAGAGGAAGTGTGGGCCCCCCACCCAGTAAGACTGGCGTCCGTGGTTACCGTGAGGAGATTCTTCTGCAGGAAAGAGGAACCTTTTTCCAACGCCGGGGAAACCCACCAGCGAAGGGACCTCCGCACTCTGGTGTTCAGGAGCACCTTTCTGTGAAGATGGTTGGACTTCTCCTTCTGAAAAGGGAGCAGGAACCACTGAAGCGGCCGCAAATGATGCCTTGCCCACGATAAGATGTCCATGCATGACACCAGAGTCCCTAAGACTTTTGACAAGAAGGAAAGGCGAGGAAGTCGCTGCTTGTCCAGGTCTCACAACAGTTTCCGGATGGATGACTGTCTTTCTTGGGACAGAAAAACCAACCCCAGGCATGTATCTATGGTGGTCCCAAGGTGGGCAAGACGTGTCGTAGGTGTTAGATGGCTCTTGTCCCAATTCACTGTGAACCCATGATCTTGGAGGGTTTGGATGGTCAGGTGTAGATCTTGGAACGCCTGTTCCCTTGACCTTGCCAGAATAATGATGTCGTCGAGGTACGCCATCAGGCGTACCGACCGTTGTCTCAGGTAGGCCGTGAGGACGTCCAACAGCTTCGTGAACGTCCTCGGCGCTGAGGAAAGTCCGAAGGGCATTGCCCTGTATTGGAAGTGAGTCCCCCCCAGACTGAATCGTAGGAACTGTCTGTGTGGTGGAAAAATGGGGACATGGAGGTAAGCCTCCTTGAGGTCGATAGAGTTCAAGACATCCTTGTGCCGTATGGATGCGAGGATAGATCTTAGCGAGTGCATCTTGAACCTTCGGTACTTGATGTAGAGGTTCAGTTGCCGTAGATTCAAGATCAGTCTGACCCCTCCAGAGGATTTTGGGACAAGGAAAATCACAGAGTAAAACCCCTTGCCCCGTTGGTCTGGAGGAACCTTTTCTATGGCCCCTATTTCCAAAAGATGTGATACCTCTTGGTACAGGAGTAATTTCTTCTGAGAGTCCGAAGGAACCGGGCATGGGAGGAAGCGCTGAGGTAGAGGGTGAAAGAACTCGAGCTTCAGTCCCTGGGCCACTGTTGCCACTGCCCAAGCGTCTGATGACGTTGACTCCCAGTGGCCCGCGAAGTGCGTCAGCCTGCCGCCTAATGGAGAGGGGATTAGAGAGTCACTTGTTCTTCCTGAACCCATGATTGGCCCCTCTAAAGGGACGTCGGCCCTGATAGGACTTATTGCAGTCTTGCAAGGAGGTCCTGTCCGATCTGAAGGGCCCTTGGGTGAAGGAGCCCTGAAAATAAGGCCTCGATGCCTGGGTAGAGCCTGAGGCGGGCTCTGCACGAAAGGGCTGGTGTCTTTGATAAGGTGTGAACCGCCTGTCCTGCCTTTTATTTGACCGTGGCATCACCTTCTTTTTATCTTTGTCCTCTATTAGCACATCATCGAGGACCTCCCCAAAGAGCTTCTTGCCCGTAAAGGGAGAGGACGCCAGGCACCACTTCGATTTCACGTCCGCTTGCCAGTGGCGGAGCCATATGAGACGGCGAGAGGATACCGACGAGGCCATGGCCCTGGCCGTGAACTTGGCTGCGTTGGCTGTGGCGTCGCCCGAGAATTCAGTGGCAGCTAAAAGTTTGTTAAGATCCTGACGGAGGCGGCCATCCTCCGGATTAACCCTCGACTGGATCTCCTGCAGCCAGAGAATAGTGGCCCTGATAAAAAACAAGGCTGCAGAGGCGGCTCAAATGGCCCATGCCACCATCTGGTGGGTCTTTCGAACAATGTTCTCAGCCCTTTTATCATCTGCCTTCAGACCCTCCTGGGTTTCAGAAGGGACTAGGGCATTAGAGACAAGACTGGTGATCGGCTTGTCTACTGTTGGGAAGACCAACAAGTCCTCCATTTGTTGGTCAAACAAATAGAATTTACGGTCCAAGTTGGATGGGCCCTGAGCTGCTGCCGGGTTCTCCCAAGGACGCTGGATAGTCTCTAGGAACATCTGTGAAGAAGGGATGGTCACAGTCTCTTGTTTTGGAAGGACAAAAAGGCCTCCCGTGGGTGGGGTTGAAGCTGTGGCGTCCGCTTGTCTCCCCTCACCCGCTTGATCAATAGTCACTTTAGCCTTGTTGAGCAAGACCTTAAAAATGGAAGACTTGAACAGGCCAGTAAAAGATGGCTGCTCTGGCGGTTGCTCATCCCCAGACAGGTCATCATCCTGGTCACTGAAATTGTCCCTGGGTGATCCTTCCTCCTCCATAGAATCAGCCAATGAATGCGTGGCTGGGGCTGTCCATGGATCTCTGAGTCTCAACGGGGGTTGACCCGCCGGTGGCTGTTGTTGATGTGCCCCCATTGAAGGCCCTGGGAGTACGCATTGGTGATCATGTCCTGCAGGGCCTGAGGCATGCTCTGCCAGGTATCCTGAGAGCTGCGCAGACCCGCCGCTGTTGGAGTAAAAGTGGCTGACTGCGTAGGGCTATAAGGTGGATGTGCAAGGGCCTGAGGTGGTGGATAAATTCCAGGCCACACGGAGGGTTGCCTCGCATAGCTGTAGGCCTCAAGAGCAGGAGCTGAAGCAAGCTGTGAAGGGCGCTCCGGGGACCAGTCCCTTTCTGAGGCCGAGCCTGCTACCCCTGGTGTAATCAAGGGGGAGGCTGGCAGAGGAGTAGGCCCAAAGGACAGAGTTGATAAGGAGGCCTGCTTATGCGTTGCCTCCAATTGCTTCTCAAGGGCCTTTATGCGTTTTTCTGCCTCCCTGAGCGAGGCACCCTGAGAGGATTTGGTCTTCTGGCTCTTTTCTTTGGGGGTACTAGGCTTAGTCATGACAATAGCCTCCTCCCCTGGATGGCCGGTGTTTCTGCCATAATATATTCTCTACCTTAACACTCACGATTCTGAGAGAACTGTAAGACAACTCAGCTAATCACGCCAGAAGAATAATGCAAGGAAAGACTAACGGTCTTTTTTTCTGGCCACTGTTGCGCCTGCGGCCTCCAGGGGGCAACGTCACACTCCCTCCTTGCTCACAGGCCGCCCTATTGGCTGTATCGCGGTCATCATAGCAACCGCTGAAGCCACCGCCGAGTGCCGGCGGTCCCCGGCGCGCTCAAATTAATGGCCGCCATCCTGTTGCCATGGAAACGGGCGGGAAGCTCTTCTCTGTTCCCGCCCGACCTCTCTCCCAAAATGGCCGCTCCCATTGACAGCGAGCTCTGTCAGCCTGAGGAGATCGCCCCATCGGCCTTTCACGTTCGCAGAGTGGCCAGAGGAGAAGAGGAGGGGGAGCTTCCAGCTCCGGAATTCCTTTCGGCGTCTCCGCCACAGGGGGCAGGCCCCCCATAGCGTCAGCCGTTTTTCACTTCACCAGGCGCTGCCGCGGATGCAGGCAACCCGGGGGCTCCCTCTGGACCCACATAAAGACTCTGAGAGTGGGCAGAAGAATAGAGGAGCCGCAGCTTAAGGGGTTCACCCCGCGGAGGGTATGAATCCTGAGCTGCCAACCGTGGAGCTGCCCCTTGTTGTGCCTGTAAGAGAAAGAAAGGAAAAAGAAACATTAAAACAAGGTAAAAAACCTAAATTTTACTCAATTTACACAATTAAACAGTAAGTTTAACATAAGAGAGAGAAACTCTGAGTCCCATTACTGCGACTGAGTTTTTTAGACTGGAGGGCTAAGGGGGCGGTGCCTAGCTAATATTTAAATTAAACTCAGTCCCTACCAATCAGACTGTAGAATTACCCATGTTGGACTCTCCTTGCAAGTGCATTGGAGAAAAATAAAAAACATTATATACACCCACCCCACCAATATATTAATGTGTATAAAATAGTGTTTACTTTAGCAAATATCGTAGTCAAGTTAAACAGTCCAGTCATACACAGTCAAATCAGTTAATATCTCTCAATATATTAACAATACTACAAACCTTACTTGTTGTGAAATAAACGAACAGGAGTTCAGAAGAATAATAAACAAAAAAACCATTTTATTTTAAGGACATGTACACAACAAACCTTGGGATAGGATAAATATCCATATCACAAAGATCAGTTAAGTGCATGTCCTTAAAATAAAAAGCTTTTTCTTTTATCATTCTTCTGGAGTCCTGTTCATTTATCTCACAAATTTGGCACCCAACGTGAGTCTTGAAAGAACTTTCCTTCTGTGTGGGGTGATTGGAGCCTGGGATATGAGTACTCGCTGGGGATCCCTCCCCCCGGTAGCCGGGTTCCCATTTCTCTTACTCAGGGGGACATAGCTTCTTGTGAAATGGACCCCAGGGGTCATGAATAATAAAAGGCAGATCCGTGAGGAGCCAGCAGAGCAAGTGTACTTCAGTGAGTTGGAATATTTGGTATATTTCTGGTAAGCTCATTAAGACAGCAGACTGTGATGTGTTTAATATGAATGGTAAACATGTGTGGCATGGTGAGAATGTGTATACAGTATTTGTAATTTATTGTCCATATTTTCTCCCATTCGTTTAAATATATTGTATAGCCAAAAATTTGACCCCATGCTACCATTGAAGTCTTAACTGTTTCCTCTATGTCAGTGTTTCCCAACCTTTTTTGAGCCGCAGCATATTATTCACACTTACAAAATCCTGGGGAACATTGAGCGCGGGGGGGGGAGCGGGGGGCAGGCTAAAAATGTTTGGACAAAAAAACCCTCTCTTCCTCCCATAGTTCCCTCTAAGCTGAGCAGTGAGCAATCGCTCACTTAAAAATCATCATCAACTCAGAGTTTTCCAAACCTGCCCAGAAGCCGAGAGGGAAAGAGTGAGAGGGAAGGAGAGAGAGGGGAAGAGAGGAAGAGAGAGAAACAGATAGAAAAAAGAGAGGAAGGAAAAGAGAAAGAAAAAGAATGGGAGTAAGGAAGAGAGAAAGAAAATCAAAATCTAGTTTGAAACTAGCTCAACTATTTAAGTGGCATTTTGATATTGATAGAGTTGCCCTATTATGAGCTCACTGTTATAGACACACAGTACTGTACAGTATTTTATTTTGAAATTCTCTGAGGCAAAACAGGATGGGTTTTTTATTTGTTTGTTTGTTTGTTTGTTTGTTTATTATTTCTGTGTCGCCCAGTCCCGAAGGGACTGCCGCTCAGACACTATACTTTTCCGCCCACCCCCCAAAAAAACTAGAGGGAACACTGCTTCCTCCCTTTCGCCCTATTTCTCCCCCCCTTCTTTCTTTCCCTCTCCATCCCTTTCTTTCTTCCTTCCTTCCTCTCTTTTTTGCTCTTTCTCTCACCCTCCTTCCCTCTCTCTTTCTCGCTTTCTCTCTCTTGCATTCTTTCTCTCTGTCTCTCTTGCTATCTCTTTTATTCTTTCTTTCTCTCTCCCTTGCTTTCTCTCTCAGACACTCTTTCTCTTTCTCTCTCCGTTGCTTTCTCTCTCTCTTGCTTTCTCTCTCTCTTTCTCACACTCTTGCTTTCCTTCTCTTTCTCTCTTGCTTTCTCTCTCTTGCTTTCTTTCTCTCTTCCTCTCTCTCTCTTTCTCTCTTTCTTTCTTTCTCCCTTGCTTTCTCTCTCTCTCTCTCTCTTGCTTTCCTTCTCTCTCTCTCTCTTTTTCTCTCGTGCACCACGCCGGCAACATAGAGAGAAAGAGAGAGCGGAGAGAGAGTGGAGGGTGGCTTGCCGGTCCGCGGCCCCCTGGATCAGCGGCCCCTCATGGCCCCAGCGCAAACTCCACTGTTGCCTTCGCCTCCGCCTAACAGGCAGCAGCCACATCCAACCCTTCACCCTCCCAGGTGTCTATGGCGCTCAGCGCCCGGCCACGCACCACCTCCGCCTACCGGTACCCCGCCCGACTTCTACCTGCAGGAACGGGTGGTGGGGCGCCATGAAGGGCGGCACTTGGAGGCCACCATGGCACCGTTGTCATCACGGCGCAAAGCCACGCAGTCCCGGATCGCTTGCTTCTCCGGCCAGCAAGCCGGCTGCCTGGAAAAGCGCCGCATTTGAAAAGCACGCCGTTTTTCCACGTAGCCGGCTTGCTGGCCGGAGAAGCGAGCGATCCGGGACTGCGTGGCTTTGCGCCGTGATGACAACGGTGCCGTGGTGGCCTCCAAGTGCCGCCCTTCGTGGCGCCCCACCACCCATTCCTGCAGGTAGAAGTCGGGTGGGGTACCGGGAAGCGGAAGCGGTGCGTGGCCGGCCACTGAGCGCCATAGACACCTGGGAGGGCGAAGGGTTGGATGTGGCTGCTGTCTCTTAGGCGGAGGCGAAGGCAACAGCGGAGTTTGCGCTGGCTTTTCAAATGCGGCACTTTCCCGGGAAGCCGACTTTGCTGGCCGGAGAAGGGAGCGATTCAGGACTGCGTGGCTTTGCGCCACTTCAAAAATTTCTGCGGGGGGGGTAATGACTGTGCAGGCGCACGCCCACGCAGCTTAGAAGCAACAGTGGCCGGTGCCCTCCCACCGAGCCCCAAAAGCTCACTTCCCGTCACCGCCAGGGAAGCTCCAGCCAGGCCGGGCACACCTGACCATGTCCCGCGGCACGCTAGTGTGCCGCGGCACACTGGTTGGGAAACACTGCTCTATGTTGTCTTGTTGCAACATATAATTGTAAATTTTGGATATCGCTTTTTTTGTGGGACCGAATATAATTTTATCCAGTATGTTATTATTTTGAAACCCAATTTTATTTTTATGTTTTTTATATACTGATTGAATTTGTGTATATTAGTACCAATCCAGTGTGATTCCAGTTTCAGATAATTTTTGTTTTGGAATTAGTTCATTATTTCTATCTAATAAGTACTCATACGTCGTTGGTTTGCTAAGTGGTAGAACGTTTGGGTATGTAGCAAGTTCAATAGGGGATATCCATTTAGGAATCGAGGGATAATGGTTTTTTCTTATATTTTGCCAAGTATTAATTAGTGCCCACCAGATATAATGATGTTTGAAATATTTGGGTGTTTCGTGCACCTCTGTTAATAGAAAGGCATGCTATTAGGAATCTCTCGGAAAAATCTTCACAAAAATGATTTCTATATTATATTGCATATTATAATGGCCGCAAGGATAATCTACCCGCAACACTGGAAGCAAAAAGGAAGTCCAACTATATTAAACTTACTGAGTAAAACTATGGAACACGCTGAAATGGCTAAATTAACCTTGGAGCTACAAGATAAAGATGATACAGACTTCTACCAAGCCTGGGATAAGTGGTACAAATGGCTAAATCAAAAGAAAATATTTATTAATACCATAAAACACAACATTTCAACAAAACAACCTTCATCAAAAGACAAAAGATAAATAAACACAAAAAACTGTTACAAATAATTTCTACATTCGACGATTAGAACAAGCAATCCCCAATATAAAATAGAAACAAAACCTACAAGATGGGAAATAATATTCGAACATCATCATGGTAACAGATGTTGTAAATATTCATGAACCTAGCCAATGGCTAGACAGACTCTATTACACCAACCTTTCCCCTTCTTTCCCTCTTATTCCCTCTCTCCAATATATTCTTCCTTTCTTCCCTGTTTTCCTTCTATCCTTCCTATCATTTTCTTCCCTTCACGCTTTCCCTTTTTCTTTTCTTTCCTTTTTTTTACTGTTAATAATATTAATACAACTACTGTATATATTTTATATCTATTATATATTATACGCTTTTTAATAATACCAATAGGACTATGACCTTATTTGTTAGGAATATCAACCCATATACATTATTGACTTGTTTTTACTCCGTTTGTTACTTCTTTCTCTTATATTTGTAATAAAATTTAATAAAGATTATTATTTTTAAAAAAAGATAAGACAAGATAACACTTGGGCAGGATATAAAATATGGGATTTAGAAATGAAATTAAACTTATTTGCAGATAATGCAATTATACTGACCCAGACCCTGATGGAGATGAGAAATATAAGAAATATTTTACACCAGGTCCGAGAGAGCAGATAGAAATTAGGAAAGAATCAGGGGTGAAGTTAGGATTAAAGAAAATTAAATATCTGGGAATTTGGTTATTGAGAAATCCCGCGAAAATTGAGGAGGTGAATTATAGATTAATATAGAAAATGCTGAAACAGACGAGGAGCTGGAAAGAGAAAAAGCTAAGGAGAATCTCTAAAATAAAATGAAAATGATGATAGTTCCCAAAATGATGTACCTATTTCAGACAACACCAAGCTGGCAAGGGTAGCCAACACCCTAGAGGACAGGCTCAAAATATAGAAAGATCTAGACAGATTAACACTATGGGCCCACACTAACAACATGATGTTCAACGTCGACAAGAGCAAAGTCCTTCATCCTGGTAAAAAAAAACCTAGACACACATACAGCCAGGGAGAAACCCCACTTAGCAGTAGTGACTGCGAAAGAGATCGGAGTCCTGGTGGATAATCAACTAAACATGAGCCAGCAATGTGCTGCAGTGGCTAAAAAAGCCAACCCAATCCTAAACTGCATCAACAGGGGAATACACTCCAAGACCAGGGAGGTATTAATACCACTCTACTACACCCTGGTCAGACCACATCTGGAGCACTGCATTCAATTCTGGTCACCACACCTCAAAAGAGACATTGAAACTCTGGAGAAGGTGAAAAAAGAGTCTACAGAGAGGGGCGGCATACAAATCTAATAAATAAATAAATAAATAAATAAAACCAAAATGATTAGGGTACTTGAAACCAAAACTTACGAAGAGAGATTGCAGGAATTGTGCATGGATAGCCTAGAGAAAAGGGGGACCAGAGGAGACATGATAGCAGTATATAGGTACTTAAGGGGTTGCCACAGAGAGGAGGGGCTCACTCTATTCTCCAGGGCACCAGAGGGCCGGACCAGGAACAACGTCTGGAAGCTGACCAAGTAGAGATTCAACCTGGAAATAAGGAAGAACTTCCTGATGATCAGAACGATCAACCAATGGAACAGCCTGCCTGCAGAGGTTGTGAACTCCCTAACTCTGGACACTTTCTTTTCTTTTTAAAATTTTTTTTATTTATTTTTGATTTTGAGACAAGAACACAAACAAAACACAGAACATTAAAAAGGAGCCAAAACCGCTCCATTATTTTCAGAAGTCACAGGAATTTTTACAGGTCATAGAAAAAGAGAGAAAAAGGTAAGTAAAAGGAAAAGTGTCAACTATATATAATACTAAACTACTATTTACAGAGTTTGCATTTTATACCAACTATTATAAAAAATATATGCTATTACATATTCTTTTGCTCAACCAATCATAAAACATATACCAGATTTTATTATATTCCGATTCTTCTTGTCCTTTTAGCCGCCTTGTTATCATATCCTTTTCAGCGCAATCAGCTCAATTGATTATTTCTTCTTCTTTTGGGATTTCAACATCTTTCCATCTTTGTGCGTAGGCTAGCCTGACTGCTGTTAAGATATGTATTAGTAGATACAGTGGTACCTTAAGATACGAACTTAATTGGTGCCGGGGGGAGGTTCGTAAGACGAAAGGTTCGTAAGACGAAACATTGTTTCCCATAGGAAACAATGTAAAGTCAATTAATCCGTGCAACAACAAAAAAAACCCGCAAAAAAACGCTGCCGCCCGGCTGTCACCTTTTAAAAAAGCCGTGCGGCAGGAGATAGGCTTTGAGTTTTTGGCTGGGGGGGGAAGAAGTAGGACCTTCCTAACTCCCCCGCCCAGCAACAAGGAGCGGCGAAGCGGCGAAGTGACGTGGAGGAATGAAGTGACGTCCCGCTCATCGCCCGTGTCTGGCAGAAGCTTCTGCCCGAGTGCTCTTGGCCGGCGGGATTCAAAGTGCTGGGGTGGGAGGTGTCCCGACAGCTCCCCCCCCACCCCAGCACTTTGAATCCCGCCGGCCAAGAACACTCGGGCAGAAGCTTCTGCCAGACACGGGCAATGAGCGGGACGAGCGGCGCGGAAGCCGCTTGCAGCAGCTGCCACGGCCACCGGCTTCCGCGCCGCTCGTCCCGCTCATTGCCCGTGTCTGGCAGAAGCTGCCACCCGAGCGCTCTTGCCCAGCGGGAGGCGAAGCACTGGGGGGGGCTGTCGGGACACCCCCCCACCCCAGCACTTTGAATCCCGCCAGCCAAGAGCACTTGGGCAGAAGCTTCCCCCTCATCGCCCGTGTCTGGCAGAAGCTTCTGCCCGAGTGCTCTTGGCCGGCGGGATTCAAAGTGCTGGGGTGGGAGGTGTCCCGACAGCCCCACCCCACCCCAGCACTTTGAATCCCGCCGGCCAAGAGCACTCGGGCAGAAGCTTCTGCCAGACACGGGCAATGAGCGGGACGAGCGGCGCAGAAGCCTCTTGCAGCAGCAGCCACGGCCATCGGCTTCCGCGCCGCTCGTCCCGCTCATTGCCCGTGTCTGGCAGAAGCTGCCACCCGACCGCTCTTGCCCAGCGGGAGGCGAAGCACTGGGGTGGGGTGGGGGGCTGTCGGGACACCCCCACCTCAGCACTTTGAATCCCGCCGGCCAAGAGCACTCGGGCAGAAGCTTCCCCCTCATCGCCCGTGTCTGGCAGAAGCTTCTGCCCGAGTGCTCTTGGCCGGCGGGATTCAAAGTGCTGGGGTGGGAGGTGTCCCGACAGAAATGGGCTCCGAAGTGGCGCAAAGTTATCCTGTCTCTCCACCTCCTCCCCCTGCGGCCGCCTTCCCAAAGGAGCTTTCTGGCTGCCCAGGGGACAGGGTTAGCTTTGTGCCGGGGGAGCGGGGGCTGCCACCCGAGCGCTCTTGCCCAGCGGGAGGCGAAGCACTGGGGTGGGGGGTAGGGCTGTCGGGACACCCCCCCACCCCAGCACTTTGCATCCCGCCGGCCAAGAGCACTCGGGCAGAAGCTTCCCCCTCATCGCCTGTGTCTGGCAGAAGCTTCTGCCCGAGTGCTCTTGGCCGGCGGGATTCAAAGTGCTGGGTGGGAGGTGTCCCGACAGCCCCACCCCCACCCCAGTGCTTCGCCTCCCGCTAGGCAAGAGCGCTCGGGTGGCAGCCCCCGCTCCCCCGGCACAAAACTAACCCCGCCCCCTGGGCAGCCAGAAGGCTCCTTTGGGAAGGCGGCCCCAGGGGGAGGAGGTGGAGAGACAGGATAACTTTGCGCCGCTTCGGAGCCCGTTTCTTTCCTGCTGCCACTATCTTCTTGAAGGTTTTCCCAACGAAGCGCTGCGCTGGGCTCCGAAGTGGCGCAAAGTTCTCCCTGCCTCCTCTGCGGTTGGGAGGCTCCTTGGGGAAGGTGGCAGCAGAGGAGGCAGGGAGAACTTTGTGCCACTTCGGAGCCCAGCGCAGCGCTTCGTTGGGAAAACCTTCAAGGAGATAGTGGCAGCAGGAAAGAAACGGGCTCCGAAGCGGTGCAAAGTTATCCTGTCTCTCCACCTCCTCCCCCTGCGGCCGCCTTCCCAAAGGAGCCTTCTGGCTGCCCAGGGGGTGGGGTTAGCTTTGTGCCGGGGGAGCGGGGGCTGCCACCCGAGCGCTCTTGCCCATCGGGAGGCGAAGCACTGGGGTGGGGGTGGGGCTGTCGGGACACCTCCCACCCCAGCACTTTGAATCCCGCCAGCCAAGAGCACTCGGGCAGAAGCTTCTGCCAGACACGGGTGATGAGGGGGAAACTTCTGCCTGAGTGCTCTTGGCCGGCGGGATTCAAAGTTCTGGGGTGGGAGGTATCCCGACAGCCCCACCCCCACCCCAAAGATCTTCCCGTCTGCAGAGACTGGCTGAGCTGGAAGATCGCAGCGCGCGTTGCCTGCGCTGGCGAGGGAAGCCAAGCCGGGGGCGATCTTCCGGCTCAGCCAGCCTCAGCGGATCAAGCCCGGCCCGGCAGCTGCCTTCCGTCACTGAGCCTCGCCGGCCGGGAAGATCACAGCGTGCGTTGCCTGCGGCGGCGAGGGAAGCCAAGCCGGGAGCGGCGGCGACGCTGCTCCGGTTGCCTGGTCCTCTCCTGCCTCCCACGCTGATGTTCCTTCTGCATCGGGCACCGCCAGCCCTGAGTCGGACGCACCCTCCCCGCAGCGCCCAGCCGCTGCCCGCCCCGTCCTAGCCGGAGCCTGAGCCGGGTCCACTCGGTCGCGCCTCCTCGCCCGCCACCCGCCCAGGATGCAGACCTGCTGCCTCTCCCCGTGCCCGCCGCCGGCCCGATCCTGCGCCTCCTGCTTCCCCCCCCAGCCAAAAATACAAATGCGGTCGCCCGCGGAGCAATGAGAAGCTGAAGCCGCTGGCGGTTTCAGACTCCCGCTGCTCCACGCTGCTCCGCCCTGCCTGTCATGTGGCGGCAGACCCTCTTTGTGTTTTTCGCTGAGGGTGGGAGCAGGAGGACCTTCCTGACTCCCTCCCCCAGCACCGGACCTCCAGCCAAAAACCCAAAGCGGCCTCCCAACCTGCCGCCGCCGCCGCCCGGCTGTTACCTTTTAAACAGCCTCCCGAAGTCGAACGCCAAACCCGAACTTCCGGGTTCGGCTTCGGGAGGCTGCTGGGAAGCCCCCCAGCTGTTTTAAAAGGTGACAGCCGGGCTGCGGGGCTTCCCAGTAGCCTCCGGAAGACGAAAAAAGTTCGTAAGAAGAGGCAAAAATTTCCTCAACCCCGGGTTCGTATCTCGGGTTGTTCGTAAGACGAGGGGTTCGTATCTTGAGGTACCACTGTATTTTGTTTCTTTTTTAAAAAATTTGGGGGGTATACCTAATAAAAAAAATTCTGGAGTTTTGCCCACTTCATCCTGTGTTATTTCTTTTAACCATTTCTCTATTAGGTTCCAATAATATTTAGCTTTATGTGATAATAGGTTCCTATCCCTTTTTTACATTTCCAGCAATTCAGTTGGGGGTTCGGACACATTTTAGAAAGTCTTTAGGGTGGCAAATGATATCTGTGAAACATCTTCATTTGATTTTCCTTAAATACAACAGACTTTGTAATTTGCCAATTGTATGTCCAAAGATTTCCCCGTTTGTCCATGTCTATTGAATGCCCAAAATTCATACACCAGCTAATCATACTATCTTTTAACATAATATTTTCTGTTTTGCCTCTTGGTATAGGTTTATAAATTTTTCCAATCATTTTTTCTTGTTTTTTCATAATTATTTTATGAAAAATGCTTTTACCTCTCTGAAAAAGATAAATCTTTTTATCAGCTTGAAATCTTGTTTGAATCTGGGCATAAGTCCACCAATCTATCTCCCTGCCCTCATCATTTAATTCTTGTCTAGTTTTTAATTCCATATGCGTGTCTAAAAAGTCTTTGTATCTTAAACATGCGGTGCCTTGTAATAAATTTGGGTGTTTTATTGCCTCGATTGGGGAGATCCATTCGGGCACAGTTAAGACATGGTCTTTCCTAATCTCTGTCCATACTTGTAATAGGGAATTTCTGATTATATGATTTTTAAAATACTTATACACTTTGTATTTCTCATACCACACGAAGGCATGCCACCCCAACATTAAATCGTGGTCTTCTAAACTTAGAACTCTACTACTTTCTAGGGCAGTGATGGCGAACCTATGACACGCGTGTCAGCACTGACACGCGTAGCCACTTTCAGTGACACGCGGCTGAAGGAAGAAAAGCCACGCTGGCACCTCACCTCTCCTCGCAGCCCTGGCATTTCACTTGCACGGGCACCAACTGGCTGAAGAGGCTCTCCGCGCCATCTTGCGCTTTGAGTTTGGCACCCTGCTCCCGTGGGTGGCGGAGAGCCGGAAGGGCGGGGAAGGAGCAAGCAAAGCGCCGTCCAGTGGGAGGCGGGCCGGGGTAGGGGTGAATGGAAGAGGAGGAGGAGGAGAAAGGGGAAGGAGCCACGACAGTGACACCTATAGATAAGATGGCAGTGCATGCCGTTGAGGTGAGTCTCTTCCTTAGCCGGGGCGATGCGCCTATTTCGTGGAGAGGAAGAAGCGCTTTTGCAAGATGGACTTCACTCCAAAGTCCTAAAAGAATTGGCAGACACCATAGCGGAACCACTCCTCCTCATCTACCAAATATCCTGGATCACTGTAGACCTACCGGAAGACTGGAAGCGAGCTGACGTAGTCCCCATCCACAAAAAAGGCAAAAAGACCGACCCAGGTAACTACAGACCAATCAGTCTGATCTCTATACCTGGAAAAATACTGGAGAAAATAATAAAAAAACAACTTACTCACTTCCTAGAAACAAACAAGATCATATCCAATAGCCAGCACGGATTCATCAGAAACAAATCATGCCAAACCAATCTCATATCATTTTTCAACACCATAACCAAGTCAGTTGACCAACGCAACTCAGTGGACCTCATATACTTGGACTTCAGTAAGGCTTTCGATAAAGTCGACCACAATCTCCTAATCCACAAACTAGAAAAAAATGGAGTAGATTACTACACATGTAGATGGATAAACAGTTGGCTGACCAACCGCACCCAACGAGTTGTCCTCAACGGCACCAAATCCACATGGAAAAAAGTAGACAGTGGAGTACCACAGGGCTCTGTCCTGGGTCCTGTACTCTTTAACATCTTCATCAACGACCTGGACGAGGGAATAAAAGGGGAACTAATAAAATTTGCAGATGACACCAAGCTGGCGGGGGTAGCCAACACCCTTGAGGACAGGCTCAGAGTACAAGAAGACCTAGACAGACTATCACAGTGGGCCCATAACAACAAAATGAGGTTCAACACCGACAAATGCAGAGTCCTCCACCTTGGCAAAAAGAACCCTAGACATACATACAGCCTGGGAGATACCCCACTCAGCAGTAGTGACTGCAAAAGAGATCTTGGAGTCTTGGTGGACAATCAACTAAACATGAATCAGCAATGTGCAGCAGCAGCCAAAAAAGCCAACTCAATCCTAAGCTGCATCAACAGAGGAATACGCTCCAAGACCAGGGAAGTACTAATACCACTCTACTATGCCCTGGTCAGACCCCACCTGGAGTACTGCATCCAATTCTGGTCACCTCACTACAAAAAAGACATCGAAACTCTGGAGAAGGTGCAAAAAAGAGCAACCAAAATGATTAGGGGACTCGAAACCAAGACTTACGAAGAGAGATTGAGAGAACTGGGCATGGACAGCCTAGAAAAAAGAAGGTCTAGAGGGGACATGATAGCAGTTTACAGATACTTGAGGGGTTGCCACGGTGAGGAGGGGGTCTCTTTATTCTCCAGGGCACCAGAGGGCCGGACGAGGAACAATGGTTGGAAGCTGACCAAGGAGAGATTCAACCTGGAAATAAGGAAGAACTTCCTGATGGTCAGAGCGATCAACCAATGGAACTGCCTGCCAGGGGAGGTGGTGAACTCCCCAACTCTGGACACCTTCAAGAGGAGATTGGACTTCCATTTGCCTGGGGTGCTATAGGGTTTCCTGCTCAGGCAGGGGGTTGGACTCGATGATCTAACGGTCCCTTTCAACTCTATTAATAAATAAAATAAAATAAAAATAAATAAATAGATGGTCCCGGCCATAGGCAGACGCTTCTGTGGTGAGCACAATGCTGAAGAGGTAGCAGTAGGGGGGACAGCTAGGCAAACTCACTGGGCTGGACAGAACGAGCCGTTTTGTTTGTAAAATAAGGCTCCGCTGGGTTTGGTTTCAAGGAGCTTCCAGTATATTTTTTTCCGACACAGGCAGAGGGAGGGAGGAAACGCACCCTGATCAGATCGCCAACATTTCATATATGAAGAATGCACACACGCCGAGAAAGAGAAACAAGCATGCACACAAGTGTGCATACACGCTTTGTAAAAAAATACACTGGTAAAAAAAAATAAAGGGAACACTCAAAAAATATATCCTAAATCTGAATGAATGACATATTCTCATTGAATACTTTGTTCTGCAGAAAGTTGAATGTGCTGACAACATGTGAAATTGATTGTCAATCAGTGTTGCTTCCTAAGTAGGCAGTTTGATTTCACAGAAGTTTAATTTACTTGGAGTTATATTGTGTTGTTTAAGTGTTCCCTTTATTTTTTTGAGCAGTATATTTGAGTTTCTGGTTCATCCCGTTTCACCTCGTATTTCCCATCCTAGTGTAATCCAGTGTCAGAAACTATCGTGATTTTGAATGTCATTAGGTAGTCCTCGAATTGCAATTACAATTGAGCCCCAAATTTAGGTCGCTGTGAAATTTAGGTCGCAGTTGAAACCAACTGACAGATTAACAAAGAAGTCACTAAGCAGGTAAGTTAAATAATTATACATATTTGTTATTTAAACTATAAATATATTTTTTTAAAAAATTTCTCAAGGTGACACACCACCCGAGTTATGCTCGGTTTTTTGGCGAATTTTGACACACCAAGCTCAAAAGGTTGCCCATCACTGTTCTAGGGTGAGCCAATCTCTTATCCAAACCATCGTGGCTGCTTGATAGTACAATTTCCAATTTGGTAGGCCAAACCCTCCTTTCAAGTGAAGATTGGACTGCCATCTGGCTGGGGTGCTATAAGATGTCCTGCTCAGGCAGGGAGTTGGACTTGATGACCTGCATGGTATCTTTCAACTCTAACAATCAATCAATCAATAAATGGGTTTTTAGTAACTTACGAAAGGCAAGGAGGGTGGAGGCAATTCTAATCTCTGGGGGAAGTTGATTCCAGAGGGTCGGAGCCGCCACAGAGAAGGCTCTTCCCCTACGGCCCGCCAGACAACATTGTTTAGTCGACAGGACCTGGAGAAGGCCAACTCTGTGGGACCTTATCGGTCGCTGGGATTCGTGCGGCAGAAGACGGTCCCGAAGGTATTCTGGTCCGATGCCATGTAGGGCTTTATAGGACATTACCAACATTTTGAATTGTGACCAGAAACGGATCGGCAGCCAGTGCAGGACGCGGTTGGAGAAATGTGGGCAAATCTAGGTAGCCCCACGATAGCTCTCGCGGCCACATTCTGCACAATCTGGAATTTCCAAACACTTTTCAAAGGTAGCCCCATGTAGAGAGCGTATCAGTAGTCGAACCTCAAGGTGATGAGGGCATGAGAGACTGTGAGCAATGACTCCCTGTGCAAATAGGGCCACAACTGGTGCACCTGTGCAAAGGCCCTCCTCACCACAGCTGAAAGATGCTGCTCTAAGTAAGCACCAAAATGAGACGTATGGCGGGAGAAATAGGAGGGGGCCATTGGACAAGCACCAAAAGGGGATGTATGGAGGGAGAAATAGGAGGGGGTGGACGGACAAGCACCAAAGGGGGATGTATGGAGGGAGAAAGAGGAGGGGGTGGTTGGAAAAGCACCGAAAGGGGACATATGGATGGGGAAATGGGAGGGGGTCCTTGGACAAGCACCAAAAGCTGAGCAAATGGAAGTCAGGCAGAGTTAAAACGAGGCAAGCGTGCGTGTGTGTATGCGGACCCGAGCAGAAACAAAGCAGGTGAAAGCTTATGGCCATTTTAAGATTGTGTGGTTTACCAGGAAGCCGGAGATGTCGACTTGCGAGAGGGGCCCTCATTCGAAAGCAACCTGTGGAAACCAGCTGAGCCAGGAGGAGACTGAAGTTACAACAATGGGGGTGAGAACTTACTTAGAAGACTGGAGACTAAGGAGATATCCCCCCCTCCCCCTCCCCTGGACTACTATTTTTGAAAAAACAGTCCTTTCCCTTTATTGCCTTCGGAAGAATCTTACCGTACCCTTTGTGGAAGAACTGTGACTCAGGAAACTTGTAAAGGACTGACTCGAACAAATCTAATGTATTGTATTTTTTAATGAATTGTTTTTAGTGTAAGTTTTAATATAAATTAAGTTATTGATATTTATCTATATCCTTGCTATTTATTATTAGTACTAATTTTGGAGTAATTGGTATTTATTAGTATTAATTAATTAGTATTAATCTGTATTTATAATTCTATATTTAATTTGGGGTTTTTAGTGATGGATGCTTATGACGACTGGAATGAATGGAGTGGATTGAATGGGGGTGGATGGGAGTGGGGTGGTGGATGGGATGGGGTGGGTGGGTGGTACTATAGTATGTGTTCTGGTTTCTGGTAGAAGTTTAGTAATTACAAATAACTCTCATTAAATGTATCATTTCATGAATAAAGCAACTCCGTTTATTTCTCTGCTCTCCTGAACTTCAAACATTCCAGACATCACTCGGTCCGTTATCTCTCTCTTAGCCGCATTTCTCACATTCCTTTTCCTGCTTCACTTAGACGAGATTTATTTCCTAACTACATAGCTATAAAAAAGACAGCAGCACTGACTAAATACAATACAAAATACTTTGGCTTACTTTAGTAAGGTGAAAACCTCCATATTTCTTTTCAGCAACGTTGAAACTCCACCCTTTTTCTCCACTAGCCCCGATATGCCAATTACCTCACTACAATATTTAACCCATTCCTCTCCTTAATATCGTCTTCCAGACCTTTGCTCTTTACGTTTCTAAATCCTTCTGAATTTAGGATTAACCCAGCGAGCATCTGATTCTCCCTCACTAGATCCTGAACTCATAGCCCCATCCTGTGGCTGGCCTCCCACCTGTTCTACTACCTGTAACCTCGGGCCCCCCACTACTTCATAAACACTATCTGAATCCGAGTCCTCAATATCTTCATCATCCTCCAACTGACCAGGAGTATGTACAACACCATCCCCCTCCTCGGGGTCCCTCCCCTCCCCTTGAGGAAAATCAGGGTGAGGTTTATCAGGGAAATGAAGATGAAAATTAGCAATCAAACCAGGTGCATCAATGTCATCAGCATCCATCCAAACAATGAAGTCAGGCCCACCTCCGGACCATTCCACCTGGTGTTGGAGACTGTCGTTGAGCCAACGAGAGTCTCGGATGCTAGTAATGTCCAAGCATTGTAGTGGAATGTGAAGGGCAGCATCTGGATGGGAGGGAGCAGGACCGGCAGGGCCCAGAAGTGGGGCCTGAAGTGGAGAGTCAGGGGAGACGGGCAGCAATAGTGAGCAATGAAAAACGGGATGCACCCGCCTGGAAGAAGGTAGAGTCAAACAGTATGTGACAGGATTGATGACATTTTCAAGAGGGAAAGGCCCAATAAAACGTTGAGCCAGCTTGCGGTGAGGTTCCGAAGAAAGTTATTTAGTAGAAAGCCAAACTTAATCACCAACAGTTAATGGGGGAGTATCTCTGCGAGAACAGTTGGCAAAGCGTTTGAAGTCTTCTTTGGCTTGAGTTAAGGAACGTTGGACGAGTTGATGAACGGCACGTAACTCGTTGAGAAAATAACCAGCACGTGGAAACGGGGAATCAGCCAGAGTAAGCAGAAACAAATGGGGATGGAACCAGTAGGTGGCGCAGAATGGTGTGGTCTGCGTAGAGGTATGTTCAGAGTTATTAAAGGCGAACTCCGCTACAAAGAGATATTTGGACCAATCAATTTGTCTGTTGTGAACAAAACAACAGAGGTATTGTTGCAGGATGCCAATAACTTTTTCGGTGCCCCCATCAGTTTGGGGGTGATGGGTAGATGCCAGGGAAATCTTGACTTGGAGAGAGGTCATGAGTTCTTTCCAGAACTGGGCGGTGAATTGTGGACTGCGGTTGGAGACGATGGTATCGGGTAATCCGTAAAGGCAGAAGATATTTTGGATAAATAGGTGAGCTGTGATTTTGGCTGTAGGAATTCAACGACAAGGGATGAAATGAGCCATCTTGGTTAACATGTCCACTACTACAAATATAGCAGTGAACCCTTGGGAAACAGGTAAGCAGGTGAGGAAGTCCATTGAAATGGTACCCCAGGGTCTTTCAGGTGTAGGTAAAGGTTGCAATAATCCCGGAGGGGGTCCGGTGGCGGCTTTGACTTGGCGACAATGGATACATGAGTTAAAGTAGGTACTGACATCATGGCAGAGTTTGGGCCACCAAAAGGTACGAGAAATGAGGCGTAGGGTTTTGAAGAGGCCAGAATGGCGGCGGCGGGATGATCGTGACACTGGTTGAGGATGAGACCTCGGAGTGGACCTGCGGGAACGTAGAGCAGGTCATGGTAGCGGAGCAAGTCGTCCACGATGGTCCATGGAGAATCAGGTTCTAGATCTTGTTTCCTTTGGGTGACAAAGGGGTCCTGGCATTGCGCTTCCCAAATTCTTTCGCGAAGATCTACCGCAGTGTGGGCGGCTGCGATCGATGCTAGAGGCAGAATGGTACGAAGCGGCGCAGGTTCATGGTTGTTGGTGTATTCAGGTTTGCGAGAGAGTGCGTCGACTTGTGTGTTGTCCCACTTAGAAATGTAGGTAATGCGGAAATCAAATCTGGCAAAGAAGAAGGACCATCGGATTTGTCACTGGCTTAGTTTCCTGGCAGTTTGGAGAAATTCCAAGTTTTTGTGGTCAGTTCTGATCCGGACAAGAAAACTTGGCCGTCGATGGTTTCAACAATAATAGGAGGTGTGACGGGGCACAATGGGATGGCATGAGAATGAGCGAAGGTCTCATCCATGAAGTTGGTGGTGGCTCCAGAATCCACTAAGGCAATAGCAGGGAGGGTTTTGGGTGGGTTTTCTAAGTTCACTTTAGTGGCTAAGGTCAGGTGTCTAGACGGTCTCGTTTTCTCTGTCTTATCATTGTCATTTGGTTTGGTGCCTGCCCGGCCTAAGGTTTGCTTTAGGCCGGGCTCTGGTCGTTTCCCGGCAATGTAGCTTGCACCTGAAACACAAGTGTGGTGTTCGAGACTGGAGTGGACGGAGTGAGACGTCTTCTCTGAGGGCAAGTAGTTATCATGTGTCCAGCCTCTCCACAATACATGCATAGGCCTTCCGCTCGACATTTGGCTCTCTCAGCGTCACTCAGGCGAGATCTGGCCATACCGAGATCTATTGGTTCCTCTTGAGTGATGACCGCTGGTCGGTTTCCCGTGTCTGTTGGTATCTGGAAGGGATGTCTTGGCAGAGAGTTGAAACCGTTGTTTTGCAATCTTTGGCATGGATTCGGCACTGGTCTGGTTCTCTCTCCAAACTGGTTTTCATATCTGGCGGCACAGTCCTGGGCAGATGAGAATTTCGTTTTGATGGTCAAACAGGTGTCGTAGAGTTCATTTAACGTGTTGGACGTTGGTTGGCGTGTCATCTCATGCACAATTCTGGGTTTCAGGCCATCTTGGAACAGTTCTATAAGGACTTGCTCATTCCAATTCAGGGGTGTGACTAGTTTCCGGAAGTCGGAGATATACTCCGAGATGGTTTTATTGCCCATGTGCAATTTGCGTAGCTGAGTGATAGTGTTTTGTACACGCATGGGGTCTTGAAATTCTTGTTCTTGTTGAAATGCAGCATAATTTTGCAGGATTGGATCCTGGCCTACTATAAAGGGCATTGCCCACTCAAATGCAGCACCTTTACACAGGCTTATCATGAAAGAGACTTTCATAGCATCTCTACCAAAGTCCTCAGGAGATGCATTGAAAAAGTTCTGACATTCTTGTAGAAATACGTCAAGTTTATCTCTTGCCCCTATAAAAACAGATGGCTTAGCTAAGTAAATGTTTGGCATTGGTTGAATTATTACTTGTGGGGAGGGGGGACACTTTGATTTTGTAATGCAATGATTTACGCTTGTAAAGCAGTCACTGCTTGTGCTAAAAGTTGAACATCATTAGCTAAATTGGCCATCCTGAGCTGACTGGTTGAATTTATTAATTAATTTAAAGGTAGGGAGTTTCAACACTGTTCTGGTTTCTGATAGAACTTTAGCAATTACAAATAACTCTTACTAAATGCAGCATTTCATAAACAAAGAAACTCCATTTTATTCTCTTCTCTTGCATAAAAACAGAAAAACAAATTTTAATGCAATGGGGGAATATTTAAATAATGAATTAAAGGGGAGGGATAAAATGGCAGGAGCGAGCACCCAGTGGACTGTATTTAAAAAGGCCATCTTAAAAGCCACAGGACTGTATGTAAGGCAAATAACTAAAGGTAAGAGGAAGAAGAAACCGCTATGGTTTAGCAATGATGTAAGGGCTATAGTCAATGAAAAAAAGGCTGCCTATAGGAGGTATAAAGAGTCTGGAAGTATAGCTGATAGAGAGGTGTATAAAATGAGACAGAAGGAGGCGAAACAGATAATATATGCTGCTAAAGCCTCAAAAGAGGAAGAAATTGCCAAATCTGTAAAGAAGGGGGATAAAACCTTCTTCAGATATATTAGTGTTAGGAAGAAGACAAACTGCAGCATCACGAAGCTTAGTACCAGGAATAATACATGCATTGATGGGAATAAGGGGATCGCTGACCATTTCAATAGCTACTTCTGTTCAGTTTTCTCAAAAGACACCTTACAAAATAATACTATAGAGGGATATAGCATTGCTTCCAGCTGTACGGATTCAGCTCCAGTGATCTTAAAAGCCGATGTCTTAGAAGAACTTGAACAATTAAAGATAAATAAGGCAATGGGTCCAGATGACACCCACCCCAGCATTCCTTCTATCCTTCTCTGGTTAACAAGATTTATGTCCTCTCAGTATGATTCTAAAACAGTAGAACTGACTGTTAATCAACACAGAATACTTTTGCTTACTTGGGAGCAGAACGGAAACCCTCCATATTTCTCTTTTGCAATGTTGAAACTCCACCCTTCTCCACTGACCCCCTGACGTACCAAATACATCACTACAGTATTTAACCCATTCCTCTCCTTAATATCTTCTTCCAAACACCTGTTCTCTACGTTTTTGGGCCCTTCTGAATTAACCCAGCAAGCATCTGATTCTCCCTCGCTAGATCCTGAAGTCATAGCCCTATCCTATGGCTGGCCTCCCACCTGTTCTACATCTTTTGGGCTTGCAAGCATTAATCGCTTTTCCATTGATTCCTACGGGAAACATTGTTTCATCTTACAAACTTTTCACCTTACAAACCTCGTCCTGGAACCAATTAAGTTCATAAGATGAGGTATCATTGTATATCTTTTTGTGACAGTTTCCATCATTTTCCAATAATAGTTGATGCAGGGTGGGTGGGTTCCTACTGTTTTGAGCCTGGAAGTGAAATCTGTGGCATCTCACTATGATACTATGCAGTATTCCAAGTGTAAGGCCACAGTTGGAATACTGCATTAGGTTTTGGTCAGTTTTAGTCAGGGGACTGGAGGCTAAATCATATGAACTACAGTTGGGTATGTCTAGTTTAATGAAAAGTAGGACAAGGGGTGACATAGCAGTGTTCCAATATCTCAGAGGCTGCCACAAAGAAGGGGGAGTCAAGTTATTCTCCACAGCACTTGAGGGTAGGACAAGAAGCAATGGGTGGAAACTAATCAAGGAGAGAAGCAACTTAGAACTGTTCTGCCGGCGTGTCTCAACCGCCCGTAATTACAGGATAATTAGTCCAGGAAGATACACACCACACGATAAAAGGAAAACCCAAAAGTTTTTATAAACAGAAAAACAGAAAAAGCTCCCTTTTTAAATGTCAAAAGGATTTTCTGGTACACCCAAGGCACAGGTTAAATACACCCAATAACTGGGAAATTGAGTCCAAATCTAAAGTCCAGAGAGTCCACACACACAATCCTGAACAGCAAAAAATACAATCTTGACGAAACAATGAATCAGATAAACTGCCATGAGGCTAAAACACCAGGCTGCACTTTTATCTGTAGCACTAATTACAGCAGCCCCACCCAACCACAGGTGGCCTCATTTTCTCTTGTAATAATTCTTCAGTTGTTGTCTCCTATGCATCGTTCTACGCATGCGTGGATGTGTCATTAATTCTTGTTCAGAATCCAGGGATGATACAGAAGACTGATCTCCTCCTGGGCTGTCTGCCAAACTCCCCTCTTCCCTGTCACTCACGCTTCCTTGGTGAGATGAGACTTCGCCGGCAGATTCTACTGGGAGCAAAACAGGCCTGCGGCATGTGGATGTCTCCCCCACATCCACCTCCACATTCCTTGGGGCAGGAGCTGGGCCAGAGCTAACCACAAAAAGAACTAAGCTCAAGGCTCCACTTTTACCTCCTTCAGCTTCTCAGATTATAGTTGACAACTGTGTTATTAACTTAACAATTGCAGAGATTCACTTAAAAACTGTGGCAGGAAACATCATAAAGTGGGGGAAAATGCACAAGTGTTTCATTTAGCAAGAGATATTTTCTCAGTGACCAGCTTTCTGTATTCTTTTCATCAAGGTGCTATAGGTAGGACAAAATGGTGTCAATTTAGTCATCCATAGTCAAACTCAAGCTATTACACCTACATTCAGTGGTATTTACTTTTAACAATTACAATATTTTTCAGTGTATAAGACACATCCAGATTTTAGAGGAGGAAAACAAGGAAAAAAGTATTCTGAACCAAATGGTGTAGTATTATACTGTTTAATAAAATATCAGTATAGCAGAATATTTTTTACAACCATGTACACTTTTTACAAACTTCAAACCTGACAGCTTCAAGGACTTCAAGCTTGTGGACTTCAACTCCCAGAATTCCTCCACCACTCATGCTACCTTAGGAATGGGAGTTGAAATCCACAAGCCACAACCTTGACAGGTTTGAAGACCCTTGCACTTCTAACCACGATCTCAGAGGCCTTCAAACTTGACAGTTTTAAGACTAGTGGACTTCAACTCCCAGAATTCCTCCACCAGTCATGGGAAAAGAGTCTTGGCTGGAGGATAACACTCCACCTACCTACCCCCTAGCTACCCACCCGGATTTCTTTCTTGGTTTGCTAAAACTTGGAAGCCCTATTTGTGCTTTTGTGGGGGGGGAGAAAGTAAAGGGGGGGATCCACCCAAAGACCACACACACACACACACACACACACACACACCCCGCCTCGCTAGGATGTTAGCCTGGACGCCGCCCCATCCCCAAGCACCTTCCTTCCCAGTTGGGACAAGGCTTTCCCGTGAGAGATGAACGTAGATAAAGTGTCCTTCGGGATCAGATGCTGGTCTCTTACGGAAGGTGCTTCCCCATCATATCACTCTCTCTCTCTCTCTCTCTGTCTCTCTCCCCTCCCTTCTCCTTCCCTCCGGCTTCCTCCCAAAGCCTTTTTGAGCAGACAAGGCAAAACGCCTCTCCAAGACTGACAGTTTCAGGGCCTGCCTTTCCTATCCAAGTGCCTTCCTTTCCTCCATCCCCAGTTTGGATGGTGCAATGGGACGCCAGGGTGTGGAGTGTGGGGGCATGTCTCAGGATCCAAAGAGACTTCAGCCCAGGAAAGGAGGTGTCTGTAAGCCAACTCAGCTCTTCCTCCTCTGTAAACCAACTTCTGTAGCAAGCTCAAATGCCGCTGCCGCTTCCTCCTCTGGAAGACAACTTGTCATTTCCTTCCAACAAGGGGAGGACGGGAGGCTGCTGCTTTCAACGCTGCCGCTGCTTCTAATGGAGGCTGAGGCAAACGGGCAGTGTTGCGTTCTTGTCAGACCTGCTTCATCCTTCCTCCTCAATTGCCCGGGTTTCAGTTCTGTCCAAAGAGGGTCAGCTGAGGAGGAAGGATGAAGCAGGTCTGACAAGAACGCAGTGCTGCCCACTTGCCTCAGCCTCCATTAGAAGCAGCAGCAACGCCAAAAGCAGGAGCCTGCCATCCTTGTCACGCTGGGAAGAAACGATGTCAAGGCCGCCGAGCCGAGTTAGTTTACAGAGGAGGAAGTGGCAGTGGCATTTGAGCTTGCTATAGCAGCTGTCGATTCAGGTTGCAAATGCTGTGCTGCTCTCCTTGGTGGCTGGGAGGGGGAAGGAAAGGTGGGTGCTCTCGGTCTCCCCATGTGAAATGAACCTAGTAAGGGAGAGAGGCGCCCATGCAATGGCTGCCAATTTTCCTGCCATGGGCGGGAGGAGAGAAAGAGGGATTCCCAGGCGAAGGAAAGCAGCAGTTTACCTTCTAGCCAGCAAAATTGCCTCAAAGTGCCCACCAGTGACTTGCCCGCCCCTCCAGCCGACGAATGATGTGCCACTTCTTCTGCCCCAATTTTGCCAGCTGGGAAGTGAGCTGCTGCTATCCTTTGCCTGGGAATCCCTCTTTCTCCCCTCCCCTCCATGAGCCCATGGTGTACCGATTCGGCTGGGCAGATGCTGCAGGGGCTGGGGATGGTCAGGGAAAGCACCGGAATTCCAAAGCTGGCATCCTTTCTTCTGAATGCTGGGTGTCCCGCCCATCACTGCTCACAGTCACTCATGCCCTCATCACCTCGAGGCTCGACTACTGTAATGCTCTCTACATGGGGCTACCTTTGAAAAGTGTTCGGAAACTTCAGATTGTGCAGAATGCAGCTGCGAGAGCAATCATTGGCTTCCCCAAATATGCCCATGTCACACCAACACTCCGCAGTCTGCATTGGTTGCCGATCAGTTTCCGGTCACAATTCAAAGTGTTGGTTATGACCTATAAAGCCCCTCATGGCACCGGACCAAATTATATCCCGGAACGCCTTCTGCTGCACGAATCCCAGCGACCAATTAGGTCCCACAGAGTTGGCCTTCTCCGGGTCCCGTCAACTAAACAATGTCGTTTGGCGGGACCCAGGGGAAGAGCCTTCTCTGTGGCGGTCCCAGCCCTCTGGAACCAACTCCCCCCAGAGATTAGAATTGCCCACCCCCTCCTCGCCTTTTGTAAGCGCCTTAAAACCCACCTCTGCCATCAGGCATGGGGGAACTGAGATATTCTTTCCCCCTAGGCCTCTACAATTTATGCGTGGTATGTTTGTATGCATGTTTGGTTTTATAAATAAGGGTTTTTTAGTTGTTTTAATATTGGATTCTTACATGCTGTTTTTATCACTGTTGTTAGCCGCCCCGAGTCCAAGGAGAGGGGCGGCATACAAATCCAAGAAATAAATAAATAAATAAATAAATAAATAAATCCCTGGGGCCAAGCCGCTGGCCTCCAGCCAAGAAAGGCTGCTACCGCTGCTGCAACTGCTGACTGCTATCCAACTCCCTCCACCCCATGCACCGTTCGGTGTATAAGACGCACCCAGTTTTTGACACACCTTTTGCATCAAAAAGGTGTGTCTTATACACTGAAAAATACGGTAGGCATAAAATTCAGTAATTGAATCCCAGGCTTTTTTAATTGAAGCATTAGATTAGAGGAATGCAACCACAGCAACCAAGATTATCAGATGTAGATTCCTACAGACAATAATAGATTCTAAAGGCCAAACTATTTTGCTTTTTATCACTTTGGGGCTAATGTCCAGCACTTATTTTATTTTTATTTATTTTATTTTATTCTTTGTCCAATATACAATACATATGAAAGAGAATAGACATTAAGTAATATATAAAAAGATAGGAAGTAAAAAAGAAGAGAAGTAGATGGGAAGGAGAGAATATATATGATGTAAGGGATAAGGAAAGACAATTGGACAGGGGACGATAGGCACATCAGTGCACTTATGTACGCCCCTTACTGGCCTCTTAGGAACCTGGAGAGGTCAATCGTGGAGAGTCTAAGGGAGAAATGTTGGGGGTTGGGGGTTGACACTATTGAATCCGGTAATGAGTTCCACGCTTCGATAACTCGATTGTTAAAGTCATATTTTTTACAGTCAAGTTTGGAGCGATTAATATTAAGTTTGAAGCTGTTGCATGCTCTTGTGTTGTTGCGGTTGAAGCTGAAGTAGTCGTTGACCGGAAGAACATTGCAGCGTATGATCTTGTGTTTTAGGCGCCGCAGTTCTAAGCTTTCAAGACCCAGGACAGTTAGTCTATTTTCGTAGGGTATTCTGTTTCGGGTGGAGGCGTGGAGGGCTCTTCTGGTGAAATATCTTTGGACGTTTTCGAGAGTGTTGATTGAGATGTGGTGTGGGTTCCAGACAGATGAGCTGTATTCGAGAATGGGTCTGGCATAGGTTTTGTAGGCTCTGGTCAGTAGTGTGAGATTGCCAGAGCAGAAGCTACGTAGGATCAGGTTTACAACTCTGGAAGCCTTTTTGGCGATATTGTTGCAGTGGGCTTCAGCACTTAGGTCATTTGATATTAGTATTCCGAGGTCTTTTACTGAGTGTGGGTTGGCTGTGAGAATTTGTTTGTTCAGTTCATATATGAGGTTTGGATTCTTTTTGCCGATGTGGAGGGTAGAGCATTTGTTGGTTGAAATTTGAAGTTGCCAGGTGTTAGACCAATCTGAAACATAGTCAAGGTCTTTTTGGAGAGTGTGTTGTCAGTGGTGTTGAAAAGTTTCACATCGTTGGCAAAAAGCACACAGTTGCTTGCAATATTATCACAGAGGTCATTGATGTATAGGATGAAAAGAGTAGGACCTAGTACGCTTGGGGCACGCCGCTTTTGACAGGGACTGGGGTGGAAATGGCGCTTCCGATTTTGACAACTTGTTGCCTGTTTGACAGGAATGCTGTAATCCAGTTGTGGAGGAGTCCTGAGATGCCGTAGGATTTGAGTTTTAGGAGAAGTTTGTCGTGAACCACTGAGTCAAAGGCTTTGCAGAAGTCGATATAAATTGCATCGATGGATTTTCCTTGATCAAGGTGGGTAGTCCAGATGTTTTTGCAGTGAAGTAGTTGTAGGTTGCAGGATAGTTTCTTTCTGAATCCAAATTGTTTTTTTGATAGTAGGTTATTAGATTCTAAGTAAAGGGTGATTGATCGATTTATAATTGATTCCATGATTTTACAAGGGACGCAGCATAGTGATATTGGTCTGTAGTTGTCAACTAGTGATGGGTCTCCTTTTTTGATAATGGGGATGACTACTGCTTTTGACCACAGCTTGGGGAGAGTGCTGGTCCTGAAGGATTTTTGGAAGATAATGCTTAGGGGCTCAGCTATTGTGTAGAGAAGTTTCTTATGTGACTGTCTAATGCATTTCACTAGGTGGCCAGGGAAGAATGGAGGTGTATTAATACATGCATTCTAATTCAGTGACAGTATTGAGGAAACATGCTATGCACATTATCTTTTATAGCCCTTATAACAAATATATTCATCATTATATCTCTAACAGTTCCTCTAACACAAACTGTGCATGGTTACTTCCCTTTTCTACACTTAAAGTAAAGCTTGCATTGTTACTTTCTCTTTTCTACCTCTCACTGACTTCTGAATAAACTCCTTCACTTATTGTAACAGGCAAAGACCTACCGTGTTTCCCCGATAGTAAGACCCCCCTGATTGTAAGACATATGGGGGTTTTCAGGGGGGTTGGCTAATATAAGCCATACCCCGAAAGTAAGACATATGTCTTACTTTCGGGGAAACACGGGGGTATTGCGGGGGGGAGCCCGATGACTTCGGGAAGACCCAGGCAGCGCGGCGGCAGCCCTGGCGGCGGTTCCCTCGGCCCCAGCACCGTCCTTCGCTTTCCAAAGAGTTCGCGGCGCTGGCGAGGGAGCTGCGCGCCCAGGAGAATCTCCCTTAGGCAGCCTGGTGCCAGCTGGCGGTGGCGCGCTGCGTAAGGGAGACTCTCCTGGGCGCGCAGCTCCCTCGCCAGTGCCGCGAACTGCTCCGCCGCTTCGGCCAGGGCCGCCGCCTGGCCCACCGGGTGGCCCAAGCTGGCGGTGGAGCAAATGAGGGAAAGCTCCGTCGGGGATGCGCGCAGGAGGGAGCGGGGTGGGTTGAGCGTAGAGGGGCAGGGCTACTGCTAGGCCGGCCCGGTCGGGTCCGGCTCCACGGGGGCGGTGGGCAGAATGGCGGGGCGGGACGGCTCTTTCGAACAGGTCGAGCGGCACCTCCCGGGGGCGCCGCTGCCTGAAGGGCAGGTCGCCGGGCGGAGATGTTGCCAACAGCCACGCAGTCCCCATCAGCAGCAGCATGCATTCCCCGCACGGCGTTCATCCACTCGGGCCGCAGCGGCCGCCGCAAGACTTTTCCCCTCAGTTCAAGCCGCTGCGGCCGACGGCCACTCGGGCTCTTTGGCGCAAGCCCAGCTGCCTCCGTGGCGCAGGCACCGCCTCTTCATGGAAACCCCCGAGCCGGCTTCGGAGGAGCAGCCGCGCGCACGCCGAGCCTTGTGGAGAGCTCCGAGCGGCCGGCAGTGGCCTGCTTGACCTGCTGCACTTTGCTCGGCTGCACTTTGTTCGGCTGGAGCTGCGCCCTCCTTTGCCCGCCTCCTTTCCGGCAGCTCCCCGCGCGCCCTTCGCCTCGCCGTGGCGAGGCAAAGGGGATGGGTGCATGGGGAGCTGCCAGAAAGGAGGCGGGCGAAGCGGCGGCCCTGGCCGAAGTGGCGGAGCAGTTCGCGGCGCTGGCGAGGGAGCTGCGCGCCCAGGAGTCTCCCTTACGCAGCACGCCACCGCCAGCTGGCACCAGGCTGTGTAAGGGAGATTCTCCTGGGCGCGCAGCTCCCTCGCCAGTGCCGCGAACTGGTCCGCCGCTTCGGCCAGGGCCGCCGCTTCGGCCGCCTCCTTTCTCGCAGCTCCCCACGCGCCCATCCCCTTCGCCTCGCCGCGGCGAGGCGAAGGGCGCGCGGGGAGCTGCCGGAAAGGAGGCGGGCGAAGGAGGGCGCAGCTCCGGCTGCTCACCTCGCCCGCCCACCCGGCGTCTCCGAAGCTTACCGGCCGGGACGGGCAACACGGCGGGAGCATCAGGAACAGCAACAAGCAGCGAAGCAGCCCGGCGAAGGCTTCTCCTGCCGAAAGGCGCCCGCCAGAGACCGGTAAGCTTCGGAGACGCCGGGTGGGCGGGCGAGGCGAGCAGCCGGAGCTGCGCCCTCCTTCGCCCGCCTCCTTTCCGGCAGCTCCGGACGGGGCGGGCAGGCGGGGATGCGGATGTGTCTCCGTGTGTTTGTGTGTGGGGGGGGGGGAGGGTACTACTACTTTTTACCGGACACGGGTGTTGCGGGTTCGGGTAGGTGGGTTGGCGGGGTGTGTCTTATTTTTTCCAATATAAGACATACCCCGAAAGTAAGACCTAGGGGGGCTTTTGGGGGTAAAAATAAAGTAAGACACTGCCTTACTATCGGGGAAACACGGTATGTCACATCAAAGAGAGTTCTAGATTGTGTAAGATGGTGTAAGCCTGTTTGAATCTACATGCTCCTGTTTACATTATCTGCACTTATGAATTTCTCCTTTTCTATATAAGGACATGATGTTATGTATTCACTTTAATTGGTAGATAGGATGACGCACCTTGATCATCCTGCATTTCTGTAAAAGTATAAAATTACTTTCTTGGCTACAAGCCCACATTCAGACATTGCTTTTCTATTTTCTGAATCTGCATGCATGCATGCATCAATAACGTCTGAATTACTTAATCTCTTCGTGGTAAACCGTTTCAGCTGCAATAGTATGAATGAGAACATGCTTATCAAGTCATTGTGTGTGCAATGCTATCTATGTGGGAGGCACATTTGCCCTGCACAAAGTCAGCCTGGCCATTTTTAATGTCAAGGCTATTTTCACAGTAGATTAGAGTTCATGGCGTATTAGCTTTAAAACATAGAAACATCTTTTTAGTATTTGAAACATTTTAAAAATCCACAACAACCCAACAGACACCAGATTACATTTAAGCAGTAACAATTAATCGATAAAAGGAACCTCTTATTTTCATGCTAAAACTTAGGTCCAATTTGAGCAGCGCGTTGAGGGACAGTGCATACATTCTGCTGGAACTGCCTCGCACCAGACAAAAGTATCGTCTAAAAACTCTGCAAGGAGATAGTAGGCGCGCAAATATTGCCTCCCTGCATTCATTATATAAATATGCTAAATAAACTCAATCCACTTGCCGCGTCTGCAGCAGCAGTCCCCGTCGCAAAACTAAACTTTAGGCCGACGCAATTTAAAGGCCGGGAGGATGGGTGGGCGGGCGCGTGCCTCTGCGAGAGTGCGCACCCCGTCACAAGGTGTGGCCGAAAGCCTGACCCGCCGACGAGGACAGATTCGCGTGGTGCCTGAGGAGGGCGAACCCTTGCAGGCGCACGACCCTTCCCCCCGCCGCCTCTTTACTTCAGGCGGGCGCGCGCCAGGCTGGCTCAGTCGAAATGGAGAGGCCATAGGCTCGGCAACACAAGAGCGCGCCTGCTGGCTTTGCTTTTGCTTCGCTTTGCTCGAGCGAGCCTTTCGCTATTAAGCTAGTGGGAGTTTGCGCGAGAACCAGCGGTTTTCCCCAAGCAGAGGAGGAGGCGCTTCCCATCGATACGGCATCCTGCTCTGCAACCAGAGGCTGTGGCTGTGAGTGTTAAATGTCTCTTAGGGTGGGTGGGTGGAATGTGTCAGTGCTCCTTCCCAGCAGTAGTTTTATACGAGCTGAGGTGCGGAGCAGGATGCCACTAGCTCCACACCCAGCCAGTTCGGTCGTCTCGCAAAAACCCTGGGAGACCCGGGACTGAGTAGTTAGTCCGGCAGCAAAGACTGCGAGCTAATCTTCGCTCGCGGCTCCCCATGGCAACCGGCAGCCGTCGTTTTGTAGGGACAGACTCACCGCCTGGGAACCACCCTCCAGAAGCCGGGCGGTAGGGAGAGAGAGAGCTGTTTCCAAGTTCTCCCCGCTTTCCACCTGCTTTTTAAAGATGCCGAAAACCTAGGCAGCAGGCGAATTATGGTCACCTATGCTAGTCCGTGATGGGGTCTTAAAGGGGAACTGGAAAGGTATCAGGGCAAGCCCGGTCCTGTGCAAAAATCGCCATGCGTGGAGGGGTGCGGTAGACCGAGAAGGAAGAAATCCATGCATGTCTTCCTCTCCTTCCTACCACACTATCTGCCTGCCTCCGGATTTCCCTTTTTGGTTTAGTCTGAGGTGTTTTGATATACGGTATTGAATCTCTGGTTTTGCAATCGGGGCTTGCAGTTGTTGCAACTGAAGCTCAGGTCACCTCAAGGCCTGGCATTTCTGTCATGAACTGGAATCCTAACGATAATCTCCCTCTTTCTTTCTCTTGCTGTGTGGGTGTGCCTCACTTGTGCACATCCATATTCTGACAGCCAGACTTGGTACAGCAGCAACATCAGTCCATCCTTTTTAGGATTCAGGGCTGGGCTCAAATTTGGGCGTCTGACTCAATCTGATCTGGCACATCCCCTGAAATGCTACAGGTGTGAGTTCTTTTTGAACAAATGGCTGCAGTTATTTCATGCATTAATACCATGTGGTGACAAAATAAGTAACAGGCAAATGTGCTGGTCGCAGTTGAAAGTGGGAGTCTGTGATTGGGTGGTGCTACATACCCTTTGTAGCTACATACCCTTTGATTATATCTTCCCTCTACAAAAATTATCCATTGTTTAATTTTTTGAAACACTTCAGTTTTGCTTTTTAGTAAATAGCAAAATCCATATCTAGAGTAATCTAAATTGATGGGGATAGAGGGCCAATTCTTCGGAGAGGAGCAGCAGAGAAATCCAATCAAGAAACAAACCAACACTAACTGAAACATTATTTGATTTTCTTTCCCTCCTTTGCTAGGTATACTTTCCATTTGGCTTCTTTCCAAATAGCACAATCCAAATAATTGTCATAATTTTTAAAATTCAAACATTACAGCTAGGTCAGGCATTTTCTGTAATTGGTTAAAGCTTGCACGACCCAGTCTTCTATGCAATAAATGTGCACTTATTATGCCTTTGGTTCATTTGAAAATATTGTTGGCACGCTGCCACCAGTTTCCTTGGAGTTCAAAACATAAATTATTCTGTTTTAAACTTTGTTCATACAACTTGTTATTCTTTATGATCTTAAAGTTACTCAAAAGTAACTCATAAAAGTTACTCATAACCTCAGCAAAACACACTCAGCAAATTGTGATCTAACTCTGGTACACATAAAACTTTATCATATGATTTATCAATACACGGTAAATATACAGTTTCTTGCCCTTGTACAAAGAATGATTACCATTTGCCTGGATTATATATTCCTAGGCAGCTGGTGCCAGATAAGACAAAAGTTATTTACAATATGCTCACTTGCCACACTATGCAACAACTAAATGTCTTTAGTGTCTTTATTGTTTGCCTTCAGCACAAAAATATGTGTGTCTTCTTCTTTCTCTTTCCTTCTTGAATCTTACTGGGCAGTTTTGCATATATCCTGAGTGGATCCACATGCAAAACAGCATTTCACTATACAAACTTGATTTCCCACCTTATTATCTAGCTTGAAAACAATTCTTTTCTGACTGAGGTGCAAATTACTATTGCCTCTTTCTAGTCTTCTCTGTTCTTTTAGAAGTCTCCCAGTCACATAGTTCATTGTTAAATTATGCTCATTCATGGACTCAAGGCTTGTTAATAACATGTCCCATATATTATTAAGGTAACTAAGCATAACATACACTCTTGTGTTCTTCTGAAAATATAATTCCTTACTTTTCTAATTCAAGGAAGATTTTCCTCATAAACTAGAGGGGATCTGACCTATTTTCTCCAGACTGTAGCCTTGCTCTATAAAGTTTTCTGGTGAGAGTAATTTTGCTGCTTGAAGTCTCCTTTATATAAATTCTGGGTAAGGCTAACCACCATTCTCTAGTCTAGTAGATGTAAGTTCATACACATGTATTACCTGACTATCTTCCAAGCACAAAATTATGCTGGCTAGTGCTTTTTCATTTTGTCTTTGCCCCTCCATATTGAGATCTGAAGGATTGCTTACAATTATTCACAAATCATCCCTCTGCAAAAACATCTTGATCTTCAGGCTCCATGATTTGTCTCATTAAAATGAGCCACAGAAAATCCTCCTCCTATTCCTGTAACAGATAGCATCATGCTTTCTTTACAGGCCAATAGATCTCAATCTCCCTAAGGATCAGAAAAATACTACTGATGTTTCAGGGCAGTTCTGGGCCCATAATCTGTCAGGTAATTGCACAGCTGGTGTCCAGATAGAGTTGGAGAGACTGACAAGAACTTGTGGTTTTATATAAATAAATATATTTGCAGTTAATAAAATAGGTAAACAGGAGAATCATCAGACAAATCAACACAGCAGGCACATCAGGAAGCAAATTACAGAGCACACACAGCACACAGGAAAAATACGGGAAACAAGGAAACTCCCCCTTTACATTCAGCAACCAATCTCAGCTCAGATTCCCTCATGCAATAGCCAGCTCTCTTGAACCTATTACCTATACTGTGTGTTCTTACTCATTGTCCAACTTTCCAGCTATTAAATATCTTAACAATTTAACCATACTATGTTTCCTTGAAAATAAGACCCAACCAGAAAATAAGCCCTAACATGACTTTTTAAGGATGCTTGTAATACAACTTCTACTTCCAAAAATAAGCCCCTCAAAATACTGTATTTTTCAGAATATAATATGCACCCCCCCCCCCAAAAAAAAGAGGCTGAAAATTTGGGTGCATCTTATACCCAATGTAGCTTTTTTGAATTTTTTTTCCTTAAGGAGGAAGTTATTGCCTAAGGAGGTGCTAACAATCTTCTCTGCTTGCAGGCTTTTAATTGCTATTCTGAAGTTTTTTCCAGCCCTAAGTCTTTTCTGGCTTGTTTTCATTGCTATTCCCTCTGAAAAGGTTTTTTTTCAGCCCTAGCCAGAGCATATAATGATGTGCTGAAGCTGACCAGACTAAGGATGCTAGTCAGATGAATACCTGGTAGGTAGATTCCCCCCCCCTCATTTTCCTCCCCCAAAACTAGGGTGCGTCTTATACTCTGATGTGTCTTATACTCCAAAAAATATGGTAAGCCCCACAATATTTTATATTCAACCTACAGCCAGGTTAGGCATTTTCTGTAATAACATGACCCAGCCTTCTGTGCAACAAATCTTTACACCCATTATGCTGTGGTTCATTTGAAAATATTGTTTGCACACTGCCACCAGTTTCCTTGTAGTTCAAAACATGTAAATTGTTCAGTCTCAAATCTTGTTCACAGGTGTGTCTGAGCACTGCAACTGCCAGGCCAGCCATCCAAGCAGCAGGTGGAGGCAGAGGCATGGGAGAAGCATGCAATCCAGCCTGTATATGGGCCCTCCATCTGGCTGTTCCATCACAGCTGCTGGCAAGCAAAGACAGATGGTGCGGCGGAGTGGGTTGCTGGCTACAGGAGTCTCATTCTGAATGTGTAGTGGAGCTGGATGATGAAATTGTACAGCAGGGACCAAGTGCACAGGGGCAGCAGTTTGGTGGCCCATGCCCCACCTTGTCTTTCCTCACAGCAGCGGCACCAGCAGCAGGTGGACGTAGTGACAATGGGGCACACCATCTGGCTCACTGGATATGATGTATGGCTGCCTAACCTGTTGTAGCTGTGGGCAAGCAAAGACAGACAGGATGGAGTGGGCACGCACTTCACAACAAACCTGTCCACTGCATCCCACTTTCTTTGCCCATGGTCAGGACTGGGCAGGTAGCTGTGTGGTATGTCTGGTGGGCTGGATCATTTGACTACCTTTTGCCCCTCTGCCACATCCTGGTGCTTGGATAACCCAGAGGTTGCAGCAGTTTGACTCACCTGTGCAGCCCCCAGAGAGTGATGGCCAAGGAACTGGGGGAGTGAAGCTGCTGCCAAACACCATTGCCCCCCTTGCGCTCGCTGTCTCTTCTGCATGTGCCAGGGGGGCACACAGCTAGTTTGATGAGCCTGATCCCATGCTTCTCCAAAAATAAGCCCTAATGCATTTTTGGCAGAGAGCTCTCTCTCTCTCTCTCTGTCTCTATCTATCTATCTATCTATCTATCTATCTATCTATCTATCTATCTATCTATCTCTCTATCTATCTCGAACCAATGTTATGATTCATGCTGCTTATACTATTTGCTTAATGCCTAATACATGATATACTGCTTTATGGACAACATGTTAACAGCAGTATCAGAATCAGAATAGAGCTGAAACAGACCTTGGAGTTCCTTTAGTCCAGACGCCTTCTCAAGGAGAAGATCCTCTGCCATTTCAGAAAAGTGGCTGCCAATCTCTCCTTAAAAACATGGGAGGCAAGCTAATAATAATAATAATTTATTAGATTTGTATGCCGTCCGTCTCCAAAGACTCGGGGCATCTCACAACAATAATAAAAACAATGTTACAGTGGAACAAATCTAATATTAAAAAGGAAAAACATATAAAACCCCATCATTTAAAACCAAACAACACATATATACCAAACATAAAATATAAAAGCCTGGGGGAGGTATCTCAGTTCCTCCATGCCTGGCGATACAGGTGGGTCTTGAGTAATTTAGGAAAGACAAGGAGGGTGGGGGCAGTTCTAATCTCCGGGGGGAGTTGATTCCAGAGGGCCGGGGCCGCCACAGAGAAGGCTCTTTCCCTGGGGCCCGCCAAGCAACATTGTTTAGTCAATGGGACCCGGAGAAAGCCAACTCTGTGGGGCCTTATCAGTCGCTGGGATTCGTGCGGTAGCAGGCACTTCCAGAGGTACTCTGGTCCAATGCCATGTAGGACTTTAAAGGTCATAATCAACACTTTGAATTGTGACCGGAAACTGATTGGCAGCCAGTACAGGCCACAGAGTGTTGTAGAAACGTGGGTGAATCTGGGAAGCCCCATGATGGCTCTCGTGGCCGCATTCTGCATGATCTGAAGTTTACGAACACTTTTCAAAGATAGCCCCATGTAGAGAGTGTTGCAGTAATCGAACCTCGAGGTGATGAGGGCATGAGTGACAGGGAGCAATAACTCCCTGTCTAAATAGGGCCGCAACTGGTGCACCAGGCGAACCTGGGCAAACGACCTCTTCGCCACAGCCGAAAGATGGTGTTCCAATGTTAGCTGTGGATCAAGGAGGACGCCCAAATTGCAAACCCTCTCCAAGGGGGTCAATAATTCCCCCCCTCAGGGTAATGGACAGACAGATGGAATTGTCCTTGGGGGGCAAGTCCCACAGCCACTCCGTCTTGTCTGGGTTGAGTTTATTTACTTATTTATTTATTGATTGATTGATTGATTGATTGGATTTGTTTGCCGCCCCTCTCCGGAGACTCGGGGCGGCTAACAGCAATAATGAAACAGCATATAATAATAATCCAATACTAAAAACAATTAAAAACCCATTATAATAAAAACCAAACAGACATACAGACATACCATGCATAAAATTGTAAAGGCCTAGGGGGAAAGGGTATCTCAATTCCCCCATGCCTGGCGGCAGAGGTGGGTTTTAAGTAGCTTACGAAAGGCAAGGAGGGTGGGGGCAATTCTAATCTCTGGAGGAAGTTGGCTCCAGAGGGCCGGGGCCGCCACAGAGAAGGCTCTTCCCCTGGGTCCCGCTAAGCGGCATTGTTTACTGGACAGGACCCAGAGAAGACCCACTCTGTGGGACCTAACTGGTCGCTGGGATTCGTGCAGCAGAAGGCGGTCCCAAACATAATCTGGTCTGGTGCCATGAAGGGCTTTATAGGTCATAACCAACACTTTGAATTGTGACCGGAAACTGATCGGCAACCAGTGCAGACTGCGGAGTGTTGGTATAACATGGGCATATTTGGAAAAGCCCATGATTGCTCTCGCAGCTGTATTCTGCACGATCTGAAGTTTCCGAACACTTTTCACAGGTAGCCCCATGTAGAGAGCGTTACAGTAGTCGAGCCTCGAGGTGATGAGGGCATGAGTGACACTGAGCAGTGACTCCCGGTCCAAATAGGGTCGCAACTGGTGCACCAGGTGAACCTGGGCGAACGCCCCCCTCGCCACAGCTGAAAGATGTTTCTCTAATGTGAGCTGTGGATCGAGGAAGACGCCCAAGTTGTGAAACCTCTCTGAGGGGTCAATGATTCTCCCCCCAGGGTAATGGATGGACAGATGAAATTGTCCTTGGGAGGCAAGACCCACAGCCACTCCGTCTTGTCTGGGTTGAGTTTGAGTTTGTTGACACCCATCCAGGCCCCAACAGCTTCCAGGCACTGGCACATCACTTCCACTGCTTCGTTGACTGGACATGGGGTGGAGATTTATAACTGGGTATATTCGGCATATTGATGATACCTCACCCCATACCCTTGGATGATCTCACCCAGCGGTTTCATGTAGATATTAAATAGCAGGGGGAAGAGGACCGGCCCCTGAGGCACCCCACAAGGGAGAGACCTAGAGGTCGACCTCTGACCCCCCACTAACACCGACTGCGACCGACTGGAGAGGTAGGAGGAGAACCACTGAAGAACAGTGCCTCCCACTCCCAACCCCTCCAGCCGGTGCAGAAGGATACCATGGTGAATGGTATCAAAAGCCGCTGAGAGATCAAGAAGCACCAGGACAGAGGACAAGCCCCTGTCCTGGGCCCACCAGAGATCATCCATTAGCGCGACCAAAGCAGTTTCCGTGCTGTATGCCTGAATCCAGACTGTTGAGGACCTAGATAATGGGCTTCTTCCAAGGACTGCTGGAGTTGAAGCGCCACCACCTTCTCAACTACCTTCCCCATAAAGGGAAGGTTGGAGACTGGACAGTAGTTATTGAGCAAGGCTGGGTCCAGGGAAGGCTTCTTGAGGAGGGGGCGCACAAGTGCCTCCTTATAAGGAGCTGGAAAGGACCCCCTCCCCAAGGAGGCGTTGATAATCTCCTGGACCCAGCTCCGTGTCACCTCTCGACTGTCCGAGACCAACCAAGAGGGACACGGACCCAGTAGACAGGTGGCGGAACTCACAGCTCCAATGGCCTTGTTCACTTCATCAGGTGTCACCAAGTCAAACTCCCCCCAGACAGATGGACAGAGTTTGAGCTTGTTGACACCCATCCAGACCCCAGCAGCCTCCAGGCACCGGCACATCACTTCCACTGCTTCGTTGACTGGACATGGGGTGGAGATGTATAACTGGGTATCATCGGCATACTGATGATACCTCACCCCATGCCCTTGGATGATCTCACCCAGCGGTTTCATGTAGATATTAAATAGCAGGGGGGAGAGGACCGACCCCTGAGGCACCCCACAAAAGAGAGACCTAGAGGACGACCTCTGACCCCCCACTAACACACACTGTGACCGACCGGAGAGGTAGGAGGAGAACCACTGGAGAACAGTGCCTCCCACTCCTAACCCCTCCAGCCGACACAGAAGGATACCATGGTCGATGGTATCGAAAGCCGCTGAGAGATCTAGAAGCACCAGGACAGAGGACAAGCCCCTGTCCCAGGCCCGCCAGAGATCATCCATCATAACTGTCCTATTGTTTAGTTGCCCTCACTGTTAGGATGTTTTCCCTTAATTCCATGTTGCTTTTCTCTTTGATTAGTTTCCAATTATTGTTTCTTATCCTATCCTCTTGTGTTTTGGAGTATAATTTGACCCCTTTTTCTTTGTGGCATACTAGAGTGCCACTATCATGTCACCCCTTATTCTTATTTTCTTTAGCCAACCCAAATCCTGCAGCCATTCTTCATATACTTTGGTCTCCAGGTCTTTAGTAATCTCAGTTGCTCTTCTTTGCACTTTTTCCAAAGTCTCAACATCTGTTTTGTAATGTGACCAAAACTGGATGCATTATTGCAGGTGTGGTCTTACGAAGACTTTATAAAGCAATACTAATACTTCATGTGATTTTCATTGTGTGCCTCTATTTATACAATGAAGGAGTGTATTAGGTTTTTTGGCTGCTGATCGTCCATTAAGGCTCCAATAATTACTTTAAATTGTCAAATTTTAAATATATACTGTAATTGAGAGGATAGAAGAACAAGTAACATTAGAAAAGATGGTGCTTTATTTCAAGTTTTAGTTATCAAGCTAATAAAATTCAACTAAAATTCAACTAGTCTATTTTTAGCTGTGTAAGCTGAAAAAAGAATATATACATCACAATCTACAGTACAGATTAAATGTTCGTAATTAATGCATCTGTATACGTTACAATTTGCATGCAAATTTTAACATCAGAAGATGTAATTTAAAATCAAATGTATTTTTCATGAAATATTATTGATATTGAGAATTTGTGTGTAAATACCACTTTATCAATTAACCTTGAAAACTTTTCTTTGCAAGGCTAACATGTCTTTCAAGCTTCATAACACTGTTCTGTATTGATGTAGACGTACATCTAGGCTAGCTGCATTGCTTTCTTCAGAACCGCTAAAGGCTGGCTGAGCTTTTCATTTATTTACCTCAATAGAAAACTGAAAGGAAAAAAGTGAACAAAAGATGTCTGTTTTTCCTGTCCCACTTGCTGGGCTGTTGTCTTTGCCCTTTTCAATTAAGGAGGGAGTAGAGCTGGGTCAGAGTTGAAAAGCACTGAAAAGGAATTTAAGTCTTAAGTAGAAATTTAAATGAAAATTTAGTTTGAGTGCTGAGTGCATTTACTGAATTTATTTTTTGTATCTATTACCATTTTAAGAGAGATTGATTTTCATCCTGCCTTTATTATTGTATAAATAACTCAAGGCAGCAAACATACATAATGCTCCTTCATCCCACAACAACCTTAGGTTGGCCTGAGATATAAAGTCACTGAGCCTGTTTTCATGCCTAAAATGGGATGAGGACTGACAGTTTCTTGTTCTTAAACTAGCACCTTAATGATTCAACCAAATCTTAAATGTCAATGAATTACTGGTAATAATGGATATTTTTATTAATACTGTTTCTTGATTGCTTATTTGACCCCTATGACAATCATTAAGTGTTGTACCTCATGATTCTTGACAAACATATATTTTCTTTTATGTGCATTGAGAGCATATGCATCAAAGATAAATTTCTTGTATGTCCAATCACATTTGGCCAATAAAGAATTCTATTTTATTCTAATGGATATTATTATACTTTTGTTGATTTGATGCTTATCTTTGCTCTATTTGTTTGAGCCTTACTCTGTTTTTGTTATCCAACCAAAAACTATTAAGATGTTAATGTGGTGGAATTTTTTTCACATAACATATAACTAAAAAGAAAACGATTGTGTACAACTTTTTTCTTTAATAGAAATTCATTGAAAAAGGGAAATCTTCCAAGTGCACTTCTTTCACAAGATTCAGATATGGTTTCTATTTTCTATTTTTCAGGACTGTTCTGCATTTGACACGAAAAGAGCTTTTTTTACCATTTGATTTAATGGTTTTAAAAAATAATTCCAGAAAAGAATTGGTAATTTAAATGGTCAGTTTAGCAAGTTATAATTAAGTTGAGGTAAGAAACTTTTAAAAATATTACTGAACATGCAGGAATTCTCAACATTTAAAGCCTCAAAGGTTGTCCCTCTCTTACTAAAAATTCCTAGACCTCCCATTGACCCATGTGCTGGGAGGATAAGGTTAACATTTTAAAATATTTATTAATTTAGTTTATGTTGTGGTTAGCTCTGGCCCAGCTCCTGCCCCAAGGACTGTGGATGTGGGGGAGACATCCACATGCTGCAGGCCTGTTTTGCCCCTGGTGGAATCTGATGATGAAGGCTCCTCTGACCAAGAAGACATGAGTGACAGGGAAGAGGAGAGTGTGGCAGACAGCTCAGAAGGAGATCAATTATCTAGCTCCTCCTTGGATTCAGAACAAGAGTTAATGATACAGCCACGCATGCGGAGAGCGATGCATAGGCAACAACAACTGAGAGATTATTATCAAAGAAAATGAGGCCACCTGTGGTTGGGTGGGGCTGTGGTCATTAGTGAGGCTGCTATAAATAGCAGCCTATGGGTTTGGCCATTGTGGAGGATTATCTGATTGTTTGTTGTGTTTCATGACTGCTTTACTGACTTTGACTTTTTGTGTGCTGATTTTTCCCTGCTTTGAAACTAAACCAGAGCAAAGTGTGTTTCACTTTGTGAAAGAAGAACTTTGAATTGCCTCACAGCTGCAAGCTAAGTATCACAGGACTGATGAGGGACTTCTATAAATTATCAGTTTGTTTGGAGACGAGTGCTCTTTGCTATACCAAAAGAGGGCTTAGTTTAAGTGAATTTTCATTATAAAGAACATTGTTTTGAATTTTCAAACGTGTGTGTGTCTGAAATTTGTACCTGTGAATTTTTGGGAGGATTCTACCAGAGAGCCCGACAGAACAGTTTAAATATCCTAGAAATAGCTCATTTAACACTATGAGTAATTAGGAATAGGGAAATGAGAGATCCACGTGTATAAGATTAAATTAGATGTTCTTTTCCGCAATATTTGCTCATTTTAAATAAAATAGGGATGGAATCTTAAACTTAACCCCACTTAATGTGTAAACTATGGAGAGGGGCGGCATACAAATCCAATAAATAAATAAAAAACAAACAAACAAACAAACTGGATGTAGTTGGGCTTCCTTCTGAATAAACTTGCATTGGATTGTGCTGTTACATAGACTTAAACTATGATGTAGATCTTAATAATAATTGCATTTAAAATAGCAATATATTTTTAACGAAACACTACAGTGAGAATGATAACCGAACACAGTGTAAAGTATAAAGTATAATTGTATCAATTTCTTGATCTATTCCCTTGCCCCCCCTCCTGCCTCCCACTGTTCTTTCCTTGAAGTTCTTATTTGCTGCAAATGCTACAGTCCTGAGAATAATAATAAAATGGTCTGGAAATCCCAGCTGTGTAACTTTAGCATTTATTTAACTATTCACCACTTATTTTGTTGTTTTAAAAGATAATTAGATATAAACAAACTATGCATCTGATCAAAGTGATTTATAGTTTGGCTTTTAAAGATAACCTCACCTCGACATTATACTTTGTTAGATGTTTTCAATACAGATAGTACAGAGCAGTTTAATATTTTTAATGGCTTATAAAATAAAATAAAATACAAAATATGAAACTAAATAGGAAAATGGGAAGGGAGAGTGGAAAGAGAAGGAAGGATAAGAAAAAAAAGAAAAAGTATTGACTTCCAACTCTCTCAGTTGCAGTAAAATAAGGCACTAACAAACCATTTGTGGTGGAGGTGGAATAGCACATGGACAACTTAATTGGGTTTAATGGGTCACTTTATTAATTTATTCCGTGAAATAGACCTGCAGAGGTGAAACCAGACAGGGCGGAAAACCCTGACCAAAACCTTTTTAAGGAACTCTTGGGCAAAAGCTCCTTCCCCTCTCCCCTGCCCAATGCCATTGGCATTGGGCAGGCTCACTCCCAGTTCCTGGGAGGCCCTGGCCAGCGAGCCCCAAAAGCGTTCCACCTCCATTACCCAGGCCAGATCAGCCCGTAGGTTCTGGCGAGGGGCCGCCCATCACCTTCCAAAAGGTGCACTAAAGGAGATCACACTGTTGCTGCTAATGCCACTTTCTGCCCCTTCCTGCCCCAGTGACCAAAGGGAACCAAGCCAATTGATAGCCAAATCGATGTACTAGCTTCAAGGGCACCCCGTAACCAAACCCATCCCTGGATTCAGTGTGGAGTATGCGAAAAAACGGCTATACAAACCATATGCCTTAACTGCAAAAAAATCCTACTTGTCAAAAGGGACGGTGGGCAGGTGTCCTTCTCGAGTTGGCGGCAATCCGAAAGAAGAAGAAGGCAGTGAGTGGAGCCACCTTATATACCCCTCACCGCTCCACCTCCCGCCACCGACTGCACCTGCTGTGCAGGGCCTTCTGGGCGATCTCGCTCCCTCCCATAAAATCACCCATCCTCATGCCCGCCCAACATGGCGACTTCCATGTACTCTGGCCCCACTGCACCTGGCACCAGCGGGGGTAGACCGCCGATGATCACTTCTTTAAAGATCTATCAATCTAGTTGGTAAAACCCAAAATCAAAGTTTCATTCTTTTTCACTTCAAGCACAAAGTTTAGAAGCTGTACCAATGTGAAAATACAAGTACTTTATAAAAGATCTAAAATGGACACCTAACGTCAAAAACATCATAAAAAAAGCACAACAAAAAATGTTCTTTCTGCGCCAACTCAGAAAGTTCAAACTGCCCAAGGAGCTACTGATACAGTTCTACAGAGGAATTATTGAGTCTGTTGTCTGCACCTTTATAACTGTCTGGTTTGGTTCTGCAACCCAACAAGATAGACACAGACTTCAGAGGATAATTAGAACTGCAGAAAAAACAATTGCTACCAACCCGCCTTCCATTGAGGATGTGTATACTGCAGGAGTCAAAAAGAAGGCTGTGAAAATATTTACAGCCACCTCACATCCTGGACACAAACTGCTTCAACTGCTACCCTCAAAACGATGCTATAAAGCACTGCATATCAGAACAACTAGACACAAGAACATTTTATTCTCGAATGCCATCACTCTGCTAAACAAATAGTTTCCTCAATACCAGTGAAGGACTACCAAAATTTTTATTAGAGAGAGAACAATGGTAGAACATCTTTCAGTTTAGCCATGTTTGTCCCACGGTTTCTACTTACATCGGTGAGTTCCTTAATACCAGAGGTTTCCATCCGTGTGTCTGTCCAGTGGGAAGCTCTGCAAAAAAGCTGTGTTTGAGATCCTCACAGCTGACACGGTGACAGTAGAAATGGCGGCCCCTGCCAGATGGAATGGGGAAAGGCTTGAAAGGAAGAATTATGCTGAACTGTGAGGTTTAACTTTATAGCAGGGTAAGAGGACAGGAGAGGAGAACTGCAAGACTGTTGCCTATTGTTTGCCTGCTGACGAGAGGCTAAGAGGCTAAAAAGCCGACACCTGTAAACTGTAAACTGACACAAGGTCTCCGACGTAAGTGAGTGAGGCAAGTGGGAGACAGAACAGAGCAGGCAATGAATATGGCTGGCGTTTGCCGCTAAGTATTTGGTACAGCAGCCAAAGTTCCTTTTTAATGTTTAAGAACATTTGAGCTCAAGGGGAGCATGAGAAGAGTGCAAAAAGAGCATCTACGGAGACCAGACAGAAATGCTACTTCTGCCGGGTTCCTGGTTGAGGAGAGTGGTGAGAGCTGGGGATTGTGGAGCCGACATTGCCGAGCCGACTAATGAGAGGGGGCGGTGGAGGCGGGGTCAGTGTCCACAGAGGACGAGGTGGAAATACATCTAGCCAGCCTGTGAGAGAGGCTGCTGGAGACACCGTGGAGTGTGGAGGATATGAGGACGGAGGAGGCTTGGCTGAGTTGCCAGGGAGAGCTGACAGTGAGAGCAGGCCAGACGAGACTCTTCCCTTTACTGTTAACCAGACATCTCAAGAATTCAGCATTCTTTGTAAAACTGTTTTAACTTTTATCTTTTTTTTTTTTATTATTCATTTTTTAACTAAATTATTGGGGGGTCTTTAAGGATGGATGATTGGGACTGGATGGAGGGTATGTATGATATGAATGAGTGTGATGTTATGAATGGCAAGGTCAGCCTACCTGGTGGCATAGAAATGGGAGGGTTGGGGGAGCCTATTTCTGGGGGGATGTAGGGCCAAAAAATTCCGGTGCTGCTGGGGAGAGGCAGATATGGCGGGAGCCATGGGGCAGGCTGCTCTTGGGGAATGAGGGATCGCTGCTTGAAACCAATCCCTTGTTCTGGCCCCATGAGCTCAACCCGGGGTACTGGTGATGAGTGTAATCTGGACCATGGGCTCAGGCTGCTGCAGCTCAATGCCAGGTCGGTTATAAATAAAGCTCTCCTCATTCGGGAGTGATCCTAGAAGAGGAGGCCGACCTGATATGTGTGACTGAAACCTGGCTGGGCCCAGCAGGAGGAGTTCCTCTTTCTGAAATATGCCCAGCTGGGTTTCAGGTATGGCATCAGCCATGACCCCAGGGAAGAGGGGGAGGAGTGGCTATTATAGCCAAGGAGACTTTTAGCATACGCAGACTCGCTGCTCCTGAGATTGAGGGTTGTGAGTCCCTCTTTGTGAAGTTAGATCTAGGGGTTCAGGTGGGCTTGTTGCTCATGAACCTGCCTCCCAGCTGCATGACAACAGCCCTGCCTGCACTGCTTGAGGAGGTAGCCGGGCTGGTGGTGGAGTTCCCCGGACTTATAGTTGTATTTTGCTGTGAACCGCCCCGAGTCTGCGGAGAGGGGCGGCATACAAATCTAAATAATAAATAAATAAAATAAATAAATAGTCCTGGGGGACTTTATTTATTTATTTATTTATTTAGTTAGTTAGTTAGTTAGTTAGTAGATTTGTATGCCGCCCCTCTTCGTAGACTCGTGGTGGCTCACAACAACAATAAAACAATTCAAGACAAATCTAATAATTTAAAAACATTAAAAAAAACATTATTAAAGCAGACATACACACAAACATATCATACATGAATTGTATAGGCCCAGGGGAGATGTCTCAATTCCCCCATGTCTAACGGCAGAGGTGGGTTTTAAGGAGTTTATGAAAGGCAAGGAGGGTGGGGGCAGTTCTAATCTCAGGGGGGAGCTGGTTCCAGAGGGTCAGGGCCGCCACCGAGGAGGCTCTTCCCCTGGGATCTGCCAAACAACATTGCTTAGTCGACAGGACCCGGAGGACGCCAACTCTGTGGGACCTAATCGGTCGCTGGGATTTGTGCGGCAGAAGGCGGTCCCAGAGATATTCTGGTCTGATGCCATGAAGGGCTTTATAGGTCATAACCAACACTTTGAATTGTGACCGGAAATTGATCGGCAACCAGTGCAGAGTGTTGGTGTAACATGGGCATACCTTGGGAAGCCCATGAGTACTCTCGCAGCTGCATTCTGCACGATCTGAAGTTTCCGAACACTTTTCAAAGGTAGCCCCATGTACAGAGCATTACAATAGTCGAATCTTGAGCTGATGAGGGCATGAGTGAGCAGTGAGTCCCGGTCCAGATAGGGCCGCAACTGGTGCACCAGGCGAACCTGGGCAAACGTCCCCCTTGCCACAGCTGAAAGATGGTTCTCTAATGTGAGCTGTGGATCAAGGAGGATGCCCAAGTTGCGGACCCTCTCTGAGGGGGTCAGTAATTCCCCCCCCAGGGTTATGGACGGACAGATGGAATTGTCCTTGGGAGGCAGAACCCACAGCCACTCTGTCTTATCCAGGTTGAGTTTGAGTCTGTTGACACCCATCCAGACCCCAACAGCCTCCAGGCACCAGCACATCACTTCCACTGCTTCATTGACTGGACATGGGGTGCAGATGTACAACTGGGTATCATCTGCGTACTGATACCTGAAACAGAAACAACTCACCCAGTCAAATTTGCTAAGGAGTAAACTTGCTGACATGATTTATTGCCTATATCCGAGATGTTTTATCCGTTGTCTCAGGGAGCAGCCGTTCCTCCCTTGCTCCTTACTGCCCCACCGGAACCGGAAATCTGCCATCACTCGGTGAATCCTCTGGGTTAGCGCAGGAGTTCATGGCCACCATGGCAGCCATAGACCTGACCCAAGTAGTTCAGGGTCCGACTCACGAGGGGGGGCATGCACCTGACATGATATTTCTCTCGGAGCAGCTGAGTGATGGACTGAGATTAGGGGGCTTAGATGTTCTGCCCTTGATGTCAGACCATTTTCTGCTATGGCTTGACTTCAAGTGTAGCGCCGAGGATTTTAACACGTTTTTCGCTGATAAAATCAGTCAGATTTGGACAGACCTTGATTCCGATTGGACTGCAGTGTCAGCTGACAATGAGTCAGTCAGATGGGCCCGTCTTTGTCCATCTGTCTTGCAGAAGTTTGACCTGGTGACACCTGATGAAGTGGACAAGGTCATTGGAGCTGTGAGTTCCGCCACCTGTTTGCTGGACCTGTGTCCCTCCTGGCAGGTTTTGGTCAGCAGGGAGGTGACACGGAGCTGGGTCCAGGAGATTGTCAACGCTTCTTTGGGGGGAGGTCCTTCCCAGCTCCCTAAAAGGTGGCACTCGTGCGTCCCCTCCTCAAGAAGCCTTCCCTGGACCGGCCATACTTAATACCTTTATGGGGAAGGTTGTTGAGAAGGTGGTGTCGCTCCAACTCCCAACAATTCTTGGAAGAAGCCGATTATCTAGGCCCTCAATAGTCAGGATTCAGGCCTGGCTTCAGCACGGAAACTGCTTTGGTCGCGCTGATGGATGATCTCTGGCGGGCCCAGGATAGAGGTTTATCCTCTATCCTGGTGCTAGTTGAGCTCTCAGCGGCTTTCGATACCATTGAGCGTAGTATCCTTCTGCGCCAGCTGGAGGGGTTCGGAGTGGGAGGCACCATTTTATGGTGGTTCTCCTACCTCTCAGGTCGGTCGCAGTCGGTGTTACTGGGGGGGTCAGTCTTCCACACCTGCTATTTAATATTTAATATCTACATGAAATTGCTTGGTGAGATCATCCAAGGGCATGGGGTGAAGTGTCATCAGTATGCGGATGACACCCAGTTGTACATCTCCACGCTGTGTCCAGTCGGTGAAGCAGTGGAAGTGATGCGGCGGTGCCTGGAGGCAGTTAGGGTCTGGATGGATGTCAATATGCTCAAACTCAACCCTGACAAGAGGGAGTGTCTGTTGGTTTTGCCTCCCAAGGACAATCCCAACTTTCCATCCATTACACTGGGGGGGGAGAATTATTGACCCTTCGGAGAGGGTCTGCAACTTGGGCGTCCTCCTCGATCCACAACTGACTTCAGTACATCATCTTTCTGCTGTGGCGAGGAGGGCATTTGCCCAGGTTCGCCTGATGCACCAGTTGCGGCCCTATTTAGACAGGGAGTCCCTGCTCACAGTTACTCATGTCCTTATCACTTCGAGCTTCGACTACTGCAACGCTCTCTACATGGGACTACCTCTGAAGAGTGTTCGGAAACTTCAGATCATGCGGAATGCGGCCGTTCGAGCAGTCATGGGTCGTCCCAGATACGCCCATGTTTCGTCAACACTCCGCGTCCTACACTGGTTGCCGATTAGTTTCCGGACACAATTCAAAGTATTGGTGATGACCTATAAGGCCCTACATGGCATCAGACCAGAATACCTAAGAGACCGCCTTCTGCTGCATGAATCCCAGTGGCCGATTAGGTCCCACAGAGTTGGCCTTCTCCAGGTCCCGCCAACTAAACAATGTCATCTGGCGGGGCTTAGGAGAAGAGCCTTCTCTGTGGTCGCCCCAGCCCTCTGGAATCAACTCCTCCTGGAGATTCAAACTGCCCCCACTCTCCTCGCCTTCCACAAGTACCACCTCCTCCCCAATGTCCAGGCCTGGGGTTTTGTTATTTTTTTGTTTTGCAATTGCGGATTTTAATTCTGTTATGGTAATTATATTATTTAACATATGTCTGTCTTCATTGTTTATTAGTGTTTTTTCATTTGGATCTAAGTATTTTGAAATCCGTTCCTCATTATTTCTGTATTGTATAATTGCTGGTAAAATTGTTGAATTATTTGTTTCTTGTCGTTAGTATTTGATTTTAAATATCCAAAATTGTCATATAGAGCCTCAATGTTTTTATCTGATTTTTGGTGTGCTAATTTGAAGGCCAGCCATCAACTCAGCTTATTTGCAGATTCAAAGTATTGTTGTTTTGCCATTTTCAATTTGTGGGAGAGATGTTGTTGGGTTATTAAATTTATTTCATGTTTAATGGAATTTATTTCAGCTAGTGTTGGGGTATTGTTGGGGTTACTCTGAAGGGTTTTTTCTGCATTTTGTAAAGAAGTGCTTAGTTTATGTAATTTCTCTTGTTTTTCTTTTCTATTTTTAACAGATTAAGATATGTAAATTCCTCGAGTGTAAGCTTTGGCAGTATCCCAAACAATTTGTAGTGATGTACTACCGTTGCAGTTAATTTTTTAAAAAATGACGCTGTATAGTATCCTTAAATTGTTCTTCATTAATAATTGTCTGGTTTTTTGTTGTTGGAGTCCCTACATGTTAATAATAGGGGATTATGGTCTGCCCGAGAACCAGTTAGTATTTGGATATCTATTGTTTCATTTAAAAAAAATATATTTTTATTGATTTTTAACAATTTTAATATGCACACAACATAAAACAGTGTATAGTAAAAAGTGCCCACCACCCCGACAAATACATATACCCCACCACCAAATCAGGGGTGTTTCTTGTATAGACCATTTTAACCCAAGAGCAATATATCTATATATATTATAGAGTGATTCCAATTTATTCCTTGTAGCTTGGTCTCAGATTCTACCCTTCATATATCGTCTTACCTTGTCCCATTGTCCCATCAGTTGTCTCAGGTCAGTTTCATTATCCAAATTTATCCTTTTGTCCATAATTTCAAATTGAATATGGTCCACCATGTACCTATACCAATTTTGCATTGTCCATTTTGTCGCATCCTTCCAACCCAAAACTATTACCACCTGAGCGCTTTCTATCGCTGCTTGTTTTATTTCTCTAAATAAATTCTCCCATCGCATTACTTTTAACTAATACTGCCATTTCCTTAGAAATTGTCCATTGTGTATTTAACATTCTATTAATGTCCTCTTGCACTTTTTGCCAAAATTCCTGCACTATTCGGCATTCCCAAAACATATGCATAAACACTCCTTTATCTTGACACCCATGCCAACAAATACCCCTGACAGTCTGCTGAAAGTGTGCGAGTTGGACGGGAGTATAATACCACTTATGTAATATTTTCCTTCTCATTTCCCTAATTCTTGTATTCTTAATTTTCTTTATATTTTCCACTATATTTTCCATCTCTTGTACATCTACTTGTATCTCATTTTGCCACCATTTAGTCAGTTCTTGGATCGTATCCCCGTCTGACTGCACTAGTATCTTATATATATTGGTTGCTTGCACCTTTATACCCTCACTTTTTTCTCTTATTATTTTCTCTAACACTGTCTCCTCTCTCGATATTGCTTCTTTATTCTCCCTTTCAGTGAGATATTTACATATTGCATTTATTTGTAGCCATCTTCCCTTACCTAACCACCATTCTATACGGTTTCTACTTGGCCTCCCATCCTTCTCATATAACTGTTCTATCTTAGTTATCCCTCTTCCCTTCATATAACCCTATTTAAATTTGTTTCATTATCTCTATTTAAAACATAAAGCAATGACAGTTTAGATTTATATACTGTACTCCTATTTTCCCCTGCCATTTTTTCCAAATTTCCATAGTCCCTTTCATGGGACCTATTAATTTATCTAAGTCTCTCCTATTCCACTTTATAAAAATTAATTCTCTATTCTTCATCCTGTTTATCTGTTTTTCCAATTTCACCCCTTTATTTTCATATAATTGCAACTCCATTAACCTTTCCATTTGAAATGCTTCCCTATACAGCTCCAAACAAGGAACTCTCCATGCCCCCTCTTTTTCGTTCGCAATTAACCACTTTTTCCTTATTCTTGGTCTCTTCTTCAATCCAATAATTATTTTTTTTGCCCCACTCTTTAAACTTAAATTTTGATAGCCCCCCTGACAGCACCTGAAATAGGTACATCATTTTGGGAACTATCATCATTTTCAAAGCTCTTATTTTAGAGATTCTCCTTAGTTTTTTTCTCTTCCAGCTCCTCATCTGTTTCAGCATTTTCCTCCATATTAATTCACCTCCTCAATTTTCGCTGGATTTCTCAATAACCAAATTTCCAAATATTTAATTTTCTTTAATCCTAATTTCAACCCTGATTCCTTCCTAATTTCTTGTTTTTAGAAAAGTTTTATTAAATATATACATATTAAAAACAGAAAAAACAGAACATTGTATTTTCAATATATTGCTTTGCGAATACAACTGTCTGTTATAAGACAATATAAATCTCTGTTATAAGACAATACAACACAAATCCTTTCCCCTCCCCCCCCAAACTGTGTCTTCGACAGTTTATATTTTACAATTCTACGGTCTATAGCGTCACCATAATTGTCAGTGTAACATTGATAATAGTAATAGTAATAATAATAATAATAATAATAATAATAATAATAATAATAATAATAAAAAATATCTAACGATAAATAAATGCGGTATTGCTTACAATCTTAATTGTTTATATCCTTATTTTTACCTATAATTCCAGTTTTATTTATAATTTATCTAACTTTTTGTTTTCCACATTATCTACAGCTATTCTTTTTTCAGTTTTCAACCCAACTATAAAAATCTTTCCACATCTCTTTATCAATTGTGTTAATGTATCAAATTCTGCACAATCAAGTATTTTTTTTAATCATACCTCTTTCCGTTGGTGTGTCTTCTTTCTTCCAATTTTGTGCTATAGTAATCCTAACTGCAGTGATCAAGTGTTGTATTAAACAATAATGTTCTTTTTTAAATTTTGTGTCTATTATGCTCTCTGGTTTAAGTTGCAATTGGACTTTGGTAATTTCATGTATCCACATTCTAGTTTTATTCCAGATTTTTAAAATTTTTGGACAGGTCCAACACATGTGAAAAAAAGTTCTATTGTTATTTGTGCATCTCCAGCAATTTGGCTTTAATTTAGGGTAAATTTGGGCTAGTCTTGATGGTGATATGCCACCTGTAGAACATTTTTATGATGTTTTCTTTGTACGCCGTTGATTTAGTTATTTTGTAGGGTTTTTTTCCATATTGTCTCCCATTGGTCAATGTATATATTATTTCCGATGTTTTTTGCCCAGCTAGTCATATTTCCTTTCACCAATTCTACTTCCATTTCATAGTGTATCAGAAAATTATATATTTTTGTTATAAAGCTTTTTTCCTCTCCTAATATTAATTTATCAAAATCCGTGTCTTTTTCTTGTATCCCTGCGTTTTTTTTATCTTTTTGCCATTTTGAGTATATTAGTGTATAAGGTCACCATTCTACTTTAATGTTTTGCTCTAGTAACCATTCCCTTGTTTTGATATTCTCTTCTAAATCTAGTATTTGGTTGTAAGTTACAATTTTTTAAAATTGTGTTGTATTTGGGGTGTGTCAGAGCTTCCATACTAGAATACCATCTGGGAATTTTTATATAGTGTTCTTTTTTATTTTTTAGTCATGTTGTTAACAAAGAGTCTCTAATCAGATGATTTTTAAAATATGTTGGGATTTTCTTGTTTTCATTCCAAAGCATACTATGTCATCCGGTTAGCATATCGTGACCTTCTAGTGTTAATAATCTTTCTTGTTTAAATTCAATCCAATCTTTAATCCAAAGAAGAGTGGCTGTTTGGTAGTAAATTTTAAAGTCTGGTAATCCCAATCCTCCTTATTTAGTTTTGTCTTGTAGCCACTTATTCTTGGTTTTTTACCATTCCATACGAATGTAGATATTTTTCTGTTCAATTTAGAAAAGAATTGGTTGTCTAATTTTACAGGTATCGTTTGGAAGAGATAGAGGAATTTTGGTAAGATTGTCATTTTTATTGTTGATATTCTTCCTAATAAAGAAATCTGGAGTTTATTCCAATCAATTAATTGTTTTTCTATTTTTTTGATAGTGCCTCATAATTATTCTCTTTAATTGTACTACATTTCTTTGTTAATGTAATACCTAAATATTTAACCTTTTTAGCAATTTTAATTTCCAGAGTATCTTCTAATTTCTTATCTTGTTCATGAGTCATATTTTTGGTTATATTTTTGGTTTTTTGTTTGTTTATCCTTAGTCCTGCTACATTACCATATTCCTTTATCTCCTCCATTAAATGTTTCCCTGTTTCCATCGGCTTTTCTAATATAAAAACTAGGTCGTCTGCATAGCCTTGCAGTTTAAATTATTGTTTTTTAATTTTCAGACCTTGAATTTTTGAATTTGTCCTAATCTGATTTAACATTGTCTCAATTGATAAAATGTATAGTAATGGCGATAGCGGGCTTCCCTGTCAGACCCCTTTTTCAATTTGAAATTGTTCGGTTATATCGCCGTTAATCGTGATTCTTGCATATTGTTTTTGGTAAATAGTTTAAATCATTGTAATGAAATTAGGGCCAAATTTCATTTGTTTTATCAGTTCTTTCATAAATCCCCAGTTTAAATTATCAAATGTTTTTTGTGCGTCTAAAAAAATGAGGGCCATTTGTTTTTCCGAGTGTGTTTCATAAAATTCTAGAACATCTAAAATTGTCCTTGTGTTGTTTCTAATAAATCTACCAGGTAGAAAGCCATTTTGATCTATGTGAATTCTGTTATTTAAGATTGGTTTTAATCTGTTTTGGTGTTCTTCTGATTTATCTTCTTTTTTATATAATTCTTTGAAGTAATCAATAACAATTTGTTTTTTTACATCTATTGTGGATTGTTTGTTTCCTTTATCATCTTCTAAGAATTGTATATATCGTTCTTCTTTTTTTAGTTTATAGGCTAGCCATCTCCCAGTTTTGTTTGCGTTTTCAAAGTAATTTTGTTTGGCCATTTTCAATTTAAATGCTATTTCATCTTGTGTTGCTAAGTTAATTTTGTGTTTAATTTTATCTCTTCTTTTAGTTCTTCGTTTAGTATATCTTTCTGCATATCTAATTCTATTTGTTTTATTTTAGTTTGATACTCTTAGTTGATGAGATTTGATTTTCTTTATTTTCGCCGAATGTGATATTGTCAATCCCCTTACATCCTTCCCAGGCTTCATGGTGTCCCATAAATTTTGTATAGTCGTTTCTTTGTTCCAGTTGTTTGGGGAAAAAAAGTTTAATTCACTTTTTATGTGTGCTATATATTCTTTATCTTTGATTAATGTCTGATTTAAGGCCCATTTGAAAAATTCCCTTTTGGGTTCTTTAATTTTAATTATAATTGGATGGTGGTCTGCCCATATATTAGGTCCGATCTCGACTTCTTCTATAGTATTATCAAAGACATTATCTCCCCATGCCATTTCAATCCTTGACCAAGATTTTTGAGGTGGTGAGAAAAAAGTGTAGTCTGCTTCTTTTGTGTCTTTCTCTCCACAAGTGTAAAAGTTTGAATTCTCTCACCATTTCAAAAAAATTATTTGGCAGGGTTTTCCTTTCTTGGGTCTTTTTTTAGCTGTTTTGTAGTCTTTTTGTATATTATGTACTGCATTAAAGTCTCCTATAATGCATATGTTTCTTCCTCCTATCTGTGTTATTTGATCTGATATTTTTGATAAAATTCTGTCTGGTTTGTGTTTGGGGCATATATCACCATCAAGACTGTTTCTTTCTGTCCAATTTTAATTTTCATATTGAGAATTCTTCCTTCAGGGTCTGTGTATATTAGTTCAGGTTGTAGTCTTTCTTTGATATATGATGCTATACCTCTTTTTTTATGTCTGCTAAAGCAGTAAGTAGTTTACCCAATTTTTTATTTTGCAGTAAAGTTTGATCTTGTTTCCTAATGTGGACTTCTTGTAAACATGTTATGTCCATGTCTTCTGTAGTTTATTCATTGTTTGCTTTGTTTTAATAATAGAGTTGAAACCGTTGATATTAACTGAAAAGATTTTGAGGTTTTTCATTTTCTTTAAAAAATATTTATTTATTTATTTACTTATTATTTTTCCTTTTTATTATTATTGTCTTTTCGCTGCCACTCTTGTTATTGCTCTTTCTTCCTTCCTTAATCTGTTTTTCTCTTTTTCATCCTCTGATTCCATTTCTTCTTTCTCCTCATGTCTGGTCTGAAGTATGATTTCGGAACTGCCTTCATTATTTCCTTCTAGATGTTGAAATATAAAGTTATCCGCTTTCTCAAATGAGTCTACCTTAATTTTTTTTCCTTTCCAGGTTATTAGCAGACCCTCTGGTATTAACCACCTAAATGGAATTTCCCTTCTCATCAGCTTTGCAGTTAGGTAGTGGAAATCCCTATGTCTTTCTCTGATTTGTTTTGGTATTTGTTTTAGTGTAATTATTTCTTTGTCATTAAACATTATTTGTTAGTTTCTCGTACATCTGTAGATCTCGTCCCTAACTGCCTTTTTAGTAAAGCGGATGTGTACTTCTCTTGGTACTCTATTTTTCTTCATGTAGTTGGTCTGGATTCTGTAAACTTCGTCTATATGGTTTCTAACCTCTTCTTCATCTAATTGTAAATTATCTGTTAATATCTTCACCATTTTACTTGATAAATCTTCTGATTGTTCTGGAACATTTTGAAAATGGAGAAAATACGAAGATTTTTCCATTTCTAAAACCGCAATTGCGCCCTCTAACTCTTTGTTTGCCGCCTTAAGTCTTCCTTCTGTATTTTCAATCTTATTATCTATTTTGATTGTATTAATTTCTATATTTTTAATCCTTCATTCATGATTGTTAATAGCTTCTTGCACACCTTCCATTCTGGCCTCAAGTCCCTCGATCTTCCCAGCCATTTTTTCAAAGTTTTTGTTAGTTTCTTCCTGGTTTTTTTTTCATTGTTTCTTGTGTTATGGCTGCTGATTCTTGACTTCTGGCTATAAATTATTGTATGAGTTCTAGTGAGGCCTGTATCAAATGTAAGGTAGGTAGCTGACCCTGTTTATCTGTAGTTGCCATTTCAGTGTTTAATTTAGAGCTTGAGACGTTCAGGCTTCCAGATGGAGTTGTTTTTTTTAGTGTTTTAGTAAAAGTTGTTGACATAATTAAGAAAATGTTCCACAATTTCTTAGTATCTTAATCTTAGTACTTCTGTTTGTTATTGTAGCAGTAACTATATAATAAATATCAATTAGATCTAAATTAATTAAATATAAATCAATTAAGTGTAGATATTCCAAATCAATTATCCTCTGTTGTTCTTATCTTATCAAACTAACTACGAACTATCATCAAAATATTAATACAGAAAAAACCTAGGTGTATATAGTATATAGATGTATGTTATATAAATATATAGTAAGGTTATTAATGCAAATTATTATAGATTCTAATATCACTAATATCACATAACATTCAAATATTCATATAAATGTGCTTAATATTAAATTTACTTCTAAATCCATTTAATTCTATTTGTCTTTGTTTAAGAAAGCAGTTCCTCAGTGCTATCTCAGACCAGTTTCTTTTTTTTATTTCCTCATACTAAAGGTGTCTAAAAGAACTAAAATATAGAAAAATAATTTAGTTTAAGAAATAATAGTTAAACGTTATTACAATCCAAATATTAATTTATCAGTATGTCACTTAATCAATTTATCAAGTAGTCAGTTTGTCAATTAGCCAATTTATCAACTTATAGAATATAGAATATAGAAACTAACCAAAAATTAAACTGGTATTAATGAATAAGATGGATAATATCTATTTTGTCTTAGAGTTAGAGAATGGGACTTGTATGTTACTTCTTTAAATAGAGTAAATAAAGTAAATATAACTATCACATCATCAAGCAATCTAATAATAATTAACAAATAAGGATAAGTACAGAGTTAATGGATTATAAATTCATTTAGGTCAAATCTCTAACAGCTAATAAAATTAACTTAATTTAGGTTTATAAAAAGACAAATCTTCCACTTTCCATGTGTCAATGGTATCTCTCAGTCTTTCCGATCTCTCCATTCTATATCACCTCTGTTCTCTCATCGTCGTTCATCTCCGCTTGGTCTGTTCGTCATCCCCTCTACCTGTCTCCTTACATTCTCAAACCTTATATCACCTTGTCACTTCACTCGCCAACTTCGTTCTCCAATTTCTCACTTTCAAATGGCAAATTCCCTTATGCTGGTGTCCTGCGACACCCCGATTTATCACGATGCCTGTGTTGCTCTTTCTCCGGGTTTTTTGCTATCTCCAACCGCCGCACCGATCCCCGTCACTCTGTCTCACTCCGTCTCCCACCGTCTCCTATCGATCGACGTTCCACAGGTTCTCTCCTCAGGAAACACTGGGGATGGCAAGAAATTGCCGCCTTATTCTCCATTCTCCACTCTCCGCTTTCCGCTCCCTCGACTTTCTGGCTCCTCTCAACTCTTCTTTCTCACAGGCCGCCCGCCATTCACTTCCGCTCACCAACATCAACTTCCCCCTTCTCTCTCTCACGTACTTGCTCCACACACAATGATCACCGCTTTTCTCAATTCAGGAGACTCACGATTTTCCAGATGTCACCAATGATCAAACAATTGTTCGTTTCGGGTAAGTGGGTTTCAGCTGTTTTAAACAAGTTTGCTGTCGCTACCGTTTACCCTCCTTTGCTTCCCCGCTGTTTCGCTCGGCGTGCTGGGCCTATGGGCTGAAGGTGAATCTCAGGTCTTTTCCTCGTCTGGTCACGGGGATCGTGTCTTTTGCCGGGGGGGGGGAGGTTTGCACTTCCACCCACTGCTCGAAACTTCCCCTTAAGTTAGCTCTCCGACCGTGGAGAATGGTCACCGTTGAAACGGCTACAAAACGAAGAATTTTGGATACAGATCAGGAGCCCCTAATTTGCACATCGCAATGGCTTTGGCCCGCCCCCGGAAGTCGATTCCTTCCTAATTTTTATCTGCTCTCTCGGACCTGTATTTAAACACATAATCTCTGATTTTTCCATATTAACCGACAGTCCTGAATCCTGTTTAAACTCTTGTAAAATATTTCTTATACCTTTGATCATCTCCATCAGGATCTGGGTCAATATAATTGCATCATCTGCAAATAAGTTTAATTTCATTTCTAATTCCCTTATTTTATATCCTGCCCAAGTGTTATCTTGTCTTATCTTATTAGCTAAAATCTCTATTGCTATTACAAATAGCTTTGGAGATAAAGGACATCCCTACTTGGTGCCATATAATATTTTAATTCTCTGCGTTCTTTGTCCATTCACCCTTACATATGCTTCATTCCCTTTATAAATCTCTTTTATAGTTTCACAAAATTTATCCCCCATATTTAGTTCCTTACATAATTATAATTTATATAAATAGCTATGGTTAACTTTATCAAAGGCTTTATAAACATCTAATTTCAAAATTCCCAATTTCCTTTTAGTAAGGGTAGCACATTTATTACATTTCTAATCGGTTCACTTATTTTCCTTCCCTTCACAAATTCATTTATTGTTTCTGAATTGGACCAAGCTATATCTATACATGACCAAGATTTGTGTGGTGGAAAAGAAAGTTTGCTATCAGAATATTAGAATCTCCATATATCTTTTAAAGCGAATTCATTTACTAATTGATCAAAGGAAATTGGAAGTAATTTTCTTGAATTGGGTTTAGAACTGCCTTTTTAATCTTTTGTTTTGTCGGCGATAGTATTAAAATCTCCCATTATAATAAAATTTGATAGATTTAATTCTAATATTTTTTCATGTAACTTCGTGAAGAATGTAGATTGTTTTATGGAGGGGGTGTATATTCCTGTTGTCATTTTTTTTTGGCCTATACAGTAGTTACTTGAATCATTAGTGTTTGGCCATTTTGGTCGAGGTAAATAAGTTTTGGAAAAAAAATAGATTTAAAGTATATGGCTATTCTTTTTTTAACTTATGCGGATGAAATGAAGAGTTCTCCAAGATTGGGAGAATGTAATATGTTGACATTGTCTTTCGAAATATGAATCTCTTGCCAGCATATTTTGTCGTACTTATGGTTAGTTAATTTATGAAAGAGTTTCTTCCTCTTGTTTGAATTTAAGCCATTGATATTAGTTGAGAATATTTCAGTCCTATTTTGTTGAGAGTTAAGATGTAAGTTCTCTTGTCTTCTCCTTTCGCGCCTCGGTTTTTGCTCTTGTAGTTGGACCTCGTCTTCCATATCTTCCATATCTAGAAGATTGTCTTCAGAACTAAGTTCTTCGGTACTAATCTTATCTTTACTGTCGTCTTTTATACGTCTTTCTTCAACTGGCTTAAGTATTTGATTGTAAAAATCTTTTGCATCATCTGGTGAAGTGATTTTGTATTTTTTATCGATCAACATCAGCAACATGCCCTCAGGGGTCAACCATCTAAAAGGAATTCTATTCTTATTTAATCTATTGGCTAATGTTTGGTACGGTTTTCTTTTATCTCTTACTCGTCTGCGGATTTGATCTCCCTATCTTTGTAGGTTGCTACATTTTCCTTCGACATATTGTATACCTCATCTTTGATTGTTCTTCTAATGAATATGGACTTCTCTTGGGAGTCTATGGTGTCTTGTATAACTTGTCGAGATTCGGTATATTTCGTCGGATCATTTCTTGTGGTGATTTGCCAGTTATATTTGCAAGTATTTCCGCCATTGTCTGTGGTAGGTCCTGTTTTCAGAATCTGATACATTTTGAAATCGCAGGAAAAATGCTGATTTTTCTAGTTCCAGATAGATTATGGCTTCTTCCAAATTTTTATTGATATATTCAGTCCTCCTTTCAGCAAATTGTAAGCGTGTTTCCATCCTTCCATTTATCTCTTCAATCTTTTTTATTTTTTGATTGTTATATGTGAGAAATCCATGGACGTCATCCATTCGTTCATCTAATTTTTCCATCCACTCGTCCAAATGGCCTACGTGGTCTTCTATTTTTTTATGTCTTCTTTCATCACTCCCATATTTCCCATCAGAGCTTCATAATTCTGGTCAATCAACTCCTGCATTCTGGTCATCATATCAAATAATGAAGTTAATATGATGGTCAATGATGGTTGGGAGGATTGTGAAGATGATGTTTTTTCAGTAGAGGTCATTTCTGTTATACATTGCGAGGAGGGTGTTGATGGTTGTGGAGCTGTCTTCTTCCAAGTCTTTGTTATTGTGATTTGGTTTGAAGAGAACATTTTAAATAGGTTCCAAATGAAAACTTAATTTACTCATACACCTTTATTTAAAGGATTTAAGGTTGTACAGTTATATAGTTATGTTGATATTAAGTTTTAGTAGCAGGTACAGAATTTAAGAATTAATAGATTAGAAAAGAAAAAGAAATAAGGTGGAATAGATAGGTGGAAGATGAGATTTGGTGGGAATGAATATAGGTATCAACCAAAGTATCAGAATATCAAAATACATGTCAAAATATGTCAATCGATTCAAAAATTTAAATCAATTACTATAATATTATACCTATGTTATAATAAATAAATATAAATTAAATACACAATAATCAATCTATCTGAATATCAAAATATCAGCAATTCATTCAATTTATTATATTAGCCATTATAATATATAAATCAATTAATCAGTAAATCAGTTCAATTTTGTATATTGGCTTGAAATTATAAATATAAATAGATATGCATTTATTAGATATAGAATTAATTTATCCAGTGGTTAATCTACTATGTATGTAATTGCTATTTACTGTTTATGTACAATTTATATTTATGACATCTAATAGGGTTGTACGTAAGAGGTTAGAAAGAAAATAAAAAAGGAGATAAAGGAGAAGATAGAAAAATAAGGGTTAGAAGTAAAGAAAAGAAAAGATAGGGTGAAGTACTTGTTACTATCGTATGAAGAGATAAGCGAAGGAGGAAGGCACAAATATATACATAAAAGAGATGGATTCAAAGATTCTAATGCAAAATCTAAGTGCGACCGGTATAACAATTGCAACTAATAAGTTTCAAATTCAAAGTTCAAATTCAAGAATACAAGTATATCAACAAATGTATGAACAGTTAAGTATGAAATATATATAACGTATTATATTACAGTAATTATATTTTAGTATAAATTTAGTAAGTAATATAATAGGTATCTAATCATAAGAAGAATAGAAAAAAGTTCATGAAATTCCCGCTTGTATACTTATGGAGTTCAAGTAGTTCAAGTTCAAGTAGTATATGTCTAGCTTGTATTTCGAAATGTTTTTGAAGTATTTTAGCAATCGTGATTCACAAAGGCAAATATATGAACGGTTGGGAACAATTAATTGACTTCAGTCTGTGTTCAGTCAGTATAATAATATTGTTGTTATTGGGTACAGCACGCCAAGAGATAGCTCAGTTAATGAGTTCTAGTTGTCCGGAGGGTTAAATCCGCAAAAGGGATAGATCAACAAAAGGGGGGGGGGTGTAAGTCCACCAACGAAGATGAAAAGAAAAAAAAGATACAAAGGTAAAAATCCACAAATTCCAGGTGAGAAAAAAATGAGAGATGAAAGTTTGGAGGTTGAGGAAAAGAAGAAAAGCGGGGAGCTATAAGGGAAATTCCAGTTTTTTAAGTCCGGCAAACTCCGACTCAATCCACTCAATCCAGTCCAAGTTGTAATCAAAACGACATCAGCAATCTTAATCAGCCACCTTTTCTTGCCTTCTCTCTGGATGAGCCTAACCTAAAGAGGCGCCTGCCAAATCTCTAGGGTTTATTTTATTTTATTTATTTATTTATTTACTTTTATTTATTTATTGTTAGAGTTGAAAAGGACCATGCAGGTCATCAAGTCCAACCCCCTGCCTGAGCAGGAATCCTAAAGCACCCAAGCCAAGTGGCAGTCCAATCTCCTCTTGAAAGTGTCCAGAATTGGGGAGTTCACAACCTCCGCAGGCAGGTTGTTCCACTAGTTGATCACTCTGACCATCAAGAAGTTCTTCCTTACTTCTAGGTTGAATCTCTCTTTGGTCAGCTTCCAGCCATTGTTCCTCGTCCGGCCCTTTGGTGCTCTGGAGAATAGAGTGGCCCCCTCCTCTCTGTGGCAACCCCTCATATACCTGTATACAACTATCATGTCCCTCCTTTTCTCTAGGCTGTCCATGCCCAGTTCCCGCAATCTCTCTTCGTAAGTCTTTGTTTCAAGTCCCCTAATCATTTTGGTTGTTCTTTTCTGCACCTTCTCCAGAGTTTCAATGTCTCTTTTGAAGTGTGGTGACCAGAACTGGATGCAGTACTCCAGATGTGGTCTGAACAGGGCGTAGTAGAGTGGTATTAATACTTCCCTAGTCTTGGAGTGCATCCCCCTGTTGATGCAGCTTAGAATAGTGTTGGCTTTTTTGGCCGCTGCTGCCCATTGCTGGCTCATGTTTAGTTGATTATCCACCAAGACTCCAATTTCTTTCGCAGTCACTACTGCTAAGTGGGGTTTCTCCCAGGCTGTATGTGTGTCTAGGTTTGTTTTTTTTTACCAAGGTGAAGGACTTTGCTCTTGTCGACGTTGAACATCATGTTGTTAGTGTGGGCCCATAGTGTTAATCTGTCTAGATCTTTCTGTATTTTGAGCCTGTTCTCTAGGGTGTTGGCTACCCCTGCCAGCTTGGTGTCGTCTGTGAATTTGATTAGTTCCCCTTCTACTCCCTCGTCCAGGTCGATGAAAATATTGAAGAGTACAGGGCCCAAGACGGAACCCTGTGGTACCCCACTGCCTACTTTCTTCCATGTGGATTTGGAACCATTGAGGACAACTCATTGTGTGCGGTTGGACAGCCAACTGTTTATCCATCTGCATGTGTTGTAACCTACCCAGTTTTTCTCCGTACTGAGAGAGCGGGTCCAGCAGTCACGTGGGTTGCTCGCTGTCCAATCCATCGAGGACCGAGCCTAGTCTTTAAAAAGCCTGCTGGATCCGCCCCTTCGCCAGAATTTGCTCGGTCCTGCGATCCAGCAGGACATGTGCGGAGAGGGGCGGCATACAAATCTAAATAATAAATAAATAAATAAAATGTGGTGGCTTGGTCCTCTTGCAAAACACCTTCCCTTCGTCTTCTTTCTATTCAGAGAAGTAAAATTTAATTCTGTCTTTTACTAGAGCTTGCCTTGGTTGTGCGCCAGCCTTAATGGGCTCGGCGCCAAGGGAGAAGCCGTGGCGCAGCTACTGTGGTTTTTTCCAAAACACCCTGCTTGCGCTGCTGCCAGATTGCATTTACAAGTAAATCTACTTGGCCAGGAGGTTTACCGGCAAGCTAAGGATTGATTTTAAAAGGATAAAAAGGCTCTTTTTCCTCCTGTTAGCAAGCTTCCCTTGATTGTCCCCTGGACTTTTGACTCCCCTCCGTTTTAAAAATCTTGGAGCAGTTTATTTTGGCGCAAAGGCCCTCAGCACCCAGTAATTGTCGGGCCTTGCGAATCGCCCATGCGCGTCCCATCTGGCGCCAGTAGGTCCGCCGCTTGGCCCATCATAAACTCGGATCTCTGTCAGATTTTTCTCTCTACTGAGAGAAAAGTCAGTATTAAGGAGCTCATTTCCCAAATACGATCTCAGAGAAGGACTTCCTGTCACGCTGTGTATTGACAGCCCCCAGAGACATTCGGAGACATTCATTAATTAAATAGTTAACTCGTGTATGTTAATTTAGCTCCCCCCATTTCTGATGTAAATCCTGTCTAGGCACTTCCTCTCTGTTCTGGGGAAGAAGGAGAAAATCTCCATCTTGAAGAAGTCCTTCTAACTATGTAGACGTGTTTCAAAGCCTGTGAGCAGGCAAAATTGATTTCATCATTTTATACTAATAAAAGTAACTTCGTTTTGAAGCTTTTCTCTCATCTTATTCATCGACCTCCGCATTAGTCTTCACCTTCAGCTCACGCGGGCTGTGATTGATGATTCTAGCGCGACATGGTAAGCAGTCGATGGTCTAATACTAATCAAAGCTACCGTGCTCATTGGAATGCCAGCCAAAAGGAAGAAGAAACTTTTTTCTCAATCCTTCATAAATGAGATTTCACTAGAGCAGCTACAAGGGCTGAAAGATCTCATCCAAGCATTGGAAGAGAAAAGAAATCTCGTTATGGCAGAGCAAAAATCTTTCCAAGCTGCAGAGCTGGCAGCCCCTCAGCAAATGTAAGTTCTCATTCTTACTTGCTTGAAAAGGGGGAGGAAACTATCATGGGGCAACCCGTCAAAAGGTTTTCAGAGCACTTAAGTGAAGAATGTGAAGGGGGGTCCACCCTTATCCGTTCGGACTCTCCAAGTGCTCAGTCTTCACAGCTCCCTTTGAAAGTAAAGGCTAAGACAAAGCATTGTGATGATAACGTGTCTCAAAGCTCAATTAAAAGCAGAGAATCGCTTTCTGAGTTAGACAGAGTTGAAAATGCTATTTCGAGCTGTGAGCATCACATTCAAGATATTCAAAGTTACTGTGTATATCTTGACGGCCTTGGAAGTTCAATAACTTTAAAACAAAGGGCTACACATGATAATTATATGGATGAGTTGAATGTCTATAGAAGACAGTTGAGAGATCTAAAGGAAATGCAAATCAAGCTTTTAAAGGATCATGTTGGGCTTCTCTCCATTAATCAGTCCAAGCATGCCCAGTATCAAGAGGCCACCTCAACAGGGAAAGGAATGTCTTTGTCTCCTGATATTCAATCTGAGCATGCGCTAAGAGATAGCAAAATTCTTGCAGGCATATCTCAAACGGAAGAATTTCCTTCAGAAAGGGGAGGTATGTATGCCCAAGCAGCTGCAGAAACTTATAGTGCAGCAGCGGCCTCTAGTGGATGGCATGGCTACAAACCTAAACCAACATCTGAAATCAAAGACTTTGCTCAGAGTTTTCAGGATGAAAGGAAATGTTTAACAGAAAATGTATTTAATCAATCTGCTGTTAAACCACGTGTCACAGGCATCCCAAGCTGCACAGATGCAACGGAACTGACGCTCACAAGTTCCAGCTCGCCCTGTATAGCAACTGAGGCAACCCCTCTTGCCACCTCATCTGCTCCGCAGCCTGTCCACTTGCCGCCGGTTCTCGTGCCACGGGTGCAACAACCAGCAGCCTTGCCAGCTGCATCCACAAGGCAAGCAATCACCTTAGCAACGCTGAAAGGTGAGTCAAAGCTCAAGAGCAATGGTCATAATTACAAGACCTGGCTCCACCAGATGAGGCTGATTTTGCTCACTCAGCAGGTAGATCATATGGCATTTGATCCTCCAATTAGACAATGGAATGAGGAAGAAAAGGAAGTGGATATCAGGGTGACCCTCCTTATTCTCATGTCCCTAGATTCTGATTTATCAGTAAGATATCCACATGACATTACTGCAGGAGAACTTTTAGAGTCCCTCGATGGATTGTTCAGGCCAATTTCAGCAGAAGGCACATTCCTATTGATTTCTGCATTTCATTCAGCAAAATTAAAGCCTGGGGAAGAAATTGCTCCACATTTGTCTAAGCTGTTAGCAATGCACAAAGACTTAACGGAGCGTGGCTATAACATGGATTTTTTGCAAGTCAATGCTGCAATCATAAATTCCCTTGGCCCTGAATGGAAGGAGGCTGTTTTTAAAGTCAACAGTTTGCCACTGGGCCAAAGAACTACACAGAGACTCTGTAACATGTTAGTGGAAGAAGAAGGATTCCTGCACACTAGACTCAGACCAATGTCGTCTGCATACAAACCTACCTTAGCCAAGAACTATCAACAAAAAGGTTACACTTCGAGATACACACGCCAGAAACAGCCTAAGAAAGATGACACTCAGCGATCTCAATCCAGTGATCAACCAAGTGCTCAATCTGGCGATTCTGAATCTCCTTCATATCGTACTCAACCCAAAGGAGCACGTTCGAGAGGATCCAGGGGTCGAGGCTCCAGGAATTCCAGATCAACTCAACGAGACTCAAAAGGTGAGAAACGTGTTTATGGCAACACTCTCCTCCTCAACACTGTTCCAGACAAGAGTCCACAGTTCGACATCCATCACTTATGGACATTAGATAGCGGAGCAGCCGTGCACATCATGTACCAGAAGGAACTTTTCACCAAATTCCACAAGACTGACGTCAAAGAAGTGGTTGGAATAGCAGCTCATCTATGCAAAGTGGAAGGAGAAGGAACTGTCTACGTGGAAGAACTGGACAGACACATCTCGCGTGTTTTCTACGTTCCAAGTGCCAAAGGCAATATATATGATAATAGTGTTCTGGTTTCTGGTAGAAATTTAGCAATTACAAATAACTTATTAAATGCATTATTTCATGAATAAAGAAACTCCATTTATTCCTCTGCTCTTCTGGAATTCAAACACATTTCATACAGGCACTTATCTGTTGGTCCGTTATCTCCCTTAATGGCATTTCTCACATTCCTTCTCTTTCTCCACTTAACAAGATTTATTTTCCTAACATCATGATTTCTAAAACAGAATACTTTTGTTTACTTGGGAGCGGCAAGAAAAACCTCCATTTTTCTCTTCGGCAACGTTGAAACTCCACCCTTCTTCCCCACTGACCCACTGACGTACCAAATACATCACTACAGTATTTAACCCATTCCTCTCCTTAATATCTTCTTCCAGATACCTGTTCTCTACGTTTTTGGGCCCTTCTGAATTTAGGGTTAACCCAGCGACCGTCTGATTCTCCCTCGCTAGATCCTGAACTCATAGCCCCATCCTGTGGCTGGCCTCCCACCTGTTCTACTACCTGTAACCCCGGGCCCCCATTAATTCATAAACACTATCTAAATCCAAGTCCTCATTATCTTCATCATCTTCCAACTGACCAGGTGTATGTACAACACAATCCCCCTCCTTGGGGTCCCTCCCCTCCCCTTGAGGAAAATCAGGGTGAGGTTTATCAGGGAAATGAAGATGAAAATTAGCAATCAAACCAGGTGCATCAATGTCATGAGCATCCATCCAAACAGTGGAGTCAGGCCCGCCTCCGGACCATTCCATCTGGTATTGGAGACACTCGTTAAGCCAACAAGAGTCCCGGATGCTAGTAATGTCCAAGCGTTGTAGTGGAATGCAAAGGGCGGCATCTGGATGGGAGGGAGCAGGACCAGCAGGGGGCCCCGAAGTGGAGAGTCAGGGGAGACTGGCAGCAATAGTGAGCGATGAAAAACAGGGTGCACCTGCATGGAAGAAGGTAGAGTCAAATGGTATGTGACAGGATTGATGACCTTTTCAACAGGGAAAGGCCCAATAAAACATTGATCCAGCTTGCGGTGAGGTTCAGAAGAAAGGTATTTGGTAGAAAGCCAAACTTGATTGCCAACAGGGAGTGGGGGAGTGTCTCTGCGGGAACGGTCGGCAAAGCATTTGTAGTCTTCTTTGGCTTGAGTTAAGGAACGTTGGACGAGTTGGTGAACTGTACATAACTCGTTGAGAAAATTGCCAGCACATGGAAACGGCAAATCAGCAGGAGTGAGCGGAAACAAGCGGGGATGGAACCCATAGGTGGCGCAGAACGGTGTGGTCTGTGTAGAGGTATGTTCAGAGTTATTAAAGGCGAACTCAGCTACAGAGAGATATTTGGACCAATCATTTTGTCTGTCGTGAACAAAGCAACAGAGGTATTGTTGCAGGATGCCAATAACTTTTTCGGTTCCCCCATTGGTTTGGGGGTGATGGGTAATTGCCAGGGAAATCTTGACTTGGAGAGAGGTCATGAGTTCTTTCCAAAACTGGGCAGTGAATTGTGGACCGCGGTCGGAGACGATGGTGTTGGGTAATCTGTGGAGGCAGAAGATGTTTTGGATAAATAGGTGAGCTGTGATTTTGGCTGTAGGAATTCGATGACAAGGGAGGAAATGAGCCATCTTGGTTAACATGTCCACTACTACAAATATAGCAGTGAACCCTTGGGAAACACATAAGCAGGTGAGGAAGTCCATAGAAATGGTACCCCAGGGTCTTTCAGGTGTAGGTCAAGGTTGCAATAATCCCGGAGGGGGTCCAGTGGCAGCTTTGGCTTGGTGACAACAGATACGTGAGTTAACGTAGGTACTGACATCATGGCAGAGTCTGGGCCACCAAAAGGTACAAGAAATGAGGTGTAGGTTTTGAAGAGTCCAAAATGGCCTGCGGCGGGATTATCGTGACACTGGTTGAGGATGAGACCTTGGAGTGGACCTGCGGGAACATAGAGCAGGTCATGGTAGCGGAGCAAGTCATCAGCGACGGTCCATGGAGAATCAGGTTCTAGATCTTGTTTCCTTTGGGTTACAAAGGGGTCCTGGCATTGTGCTTCCCAAATTCTTTCGCGAAGATCTACCGCAGTGGGCGGCCGCGATCGACGCTAGAGGCAGAATGGTATGAAATGGCACAGGTTCGTGGTTATTGGTGTATTCAGGTTTGCAAGAGAGTGCATCGGCTTGTGTGTTGTCCCACTTAGAAATGTAGGTAATGCGGAAGTCAAATCTGGCAAAGAAGAAAGACCATCGGATTTGTCGCTGGCTTAGCTTCCTGGCAGTTTGGAGAAATTCCAAGTTTTTGTGGTCAGTTCTGACCTGTACTTGGTGATGGGCTCCTTCCAGGTGATGTCACCAGGTTTCAAAAGCAGTCTTGATGGCTAAAAGTTCCTTTTCCCAAATGGTATAGTTCTGTTCTTGAGATTTTAATTTCCTAGAATAATAGGCACAGGGAAATAAAGGTCCGCCGTTTTGGCGTTGTTGGAGAAATACAGCTCCTACTTCAATGTCGGAGGCGTCGGCTTCGACAATAAATGGACAGTGGGGATCAGGGTATTGGAGAATAGGTTCTTGCATGAAAGCTTTTTTGAAATTAACAAAAGCTTGTTCTTCGGTGCCCCATTGGAATGGAACGTTTTTCTGGAGAAGGCGAGTGAGGGGAGCAGTCATAGTGGCGAAGTTAGGGATGAAGGTTCGGTAGTAGTTGACAAAACCCAGAAATCGTTGGACATCTTTGGCTCGAGCTGGTGGTTGCCATGTTTGCAAGGCGTCGAGTTTGTCAGTATCCATGGCGATACCTTGAGGGGAAATGACATGGCCTAAGAAGTTGATGGCTGTTTGAAAAAATTGCCATTTTTCTAACTTTGCATACAGGTGGTGTTGTCGGAGGCATTGGAGTACTTGTCGTAAGTGGTGTATGTGAGTTTCTGGTGAAGGAGAATGTATCAAAATGTCATCAATGTAGACGATCATGAAGTGGTCAATAAAGTCTTTAAAGATCTCATTCATAAAATGTTGGAATACTGAAGGGGCATTGGTAAGTCCAAAAGGCATGACAGTGAATTCAAAATGGCCGTAGTGGGTGGCGAAGGTGGTCTTCCATTCATCACCTTGACAGATGCGAATGAGGTAGTAGGCACCTCGTAAGTCGATTTTGGTGAAAATGGTTGCTGTATGGAGGCGGTCCATGAGTTCCGAGATTAAAGGGCGAGGGTAGCGGTTGCGAATGGTAATCGAATTGAGTTTACGATAGTCACAGCAAAGTCTAAGGTCTCCAGTTTTGTTTTTGACAAAAAGTACTGGGACGGAGAGTGGTGAAGAGGAGGGTTGGATGAAACCTCTGACAAGGTTCTGGTCAATAAAGTTTTTTAAGGCAGCTATTTCAGGTTGAGTGATTGTATAGAGGCCTCCAGCAGGGAGTTTGGCGTCGGGTAAGAGGTCAATGGTACAGTCGTAGGGTTGGTGGTGGGGTAACTGGTCTGCTTCTTTCTCATCGAAAATGTCGGTGAAGTCAGCAATCTTTGGAAGGAGGGTGCAGGCAAGTTGAGCAGGAAGTGGAGTAGTAAACAGTGGACCGATGTGGTCGACACATTGTAGACTTGGGAAGGAAATCCGGTTTTGGGACCACACGGTATTGGGATCGTGGGTTCTGAGCCATGCTAAGCCAAGGACGATAGGAAATTGGAGGCCTCAGAACCTGAATCAGCTGCCTTAAAAAACTGTACTGACCAGAACCTTGCCAGAGGCCTCTGGTGACATAAAATTGAATAGGGTCTTCATGGTGTTCAATGTTTAAGGTAAGTAGTTGGATCTGGAATTTGATTGGTCCAAAAAAGAGAACTCAGCCGTCGATGGTTTCAACAATAATAGGAGGTGTGATGGGGCACAATGGGATGGCATGAGAACGAGCGAAGGTTTCATCCATGAAGTTGGTGGTGGCTCCAGAATCTACTAAGGCAATAGCAGGGAGGGTTTTGGTTGGGTTTTCTAAGTTCACCTTAGTGGCTAAGGTCAGGTGTCTTGACGGTCTCGTTTCCTCTGTCTTATCATTGTCATTTGGTTTGGTGCCTGCCCGACCTAAGGTTTGCTTTAGGCCGGGTTCTGGTCGTTTCCCGGCAATGTAGCCTACACCTGAAACATAGACTTTGGCGCCATCTTTCTGCTGACTACTTAAGAGCTGCTGATTGATTCCTTTATATATATATATATATATATATATATATATATATATATATATATACACACATACATACATACATACATACATACATACATACATACATACAGAGCTGAAGGGATTGGATACTGTAGCCTAGAGGATAATTCTCTGCCTTACAAGGCAAAGGTTGCAGGTTCAAGTCCCAGTGGGTATGGCTAGCTGATGAGGCCAAAATAAGGCCGAAATAGATCTATCCTAGTCTCCCTTAATTTTCAAATTCAGCTTAAACATGTGACATATATATATATATATATATATATATATATATATATATATATATATATATATAATATTTTTATACTTAGCTATTCTTATATTTTACTTGCTTTAATATCTAATTAATTTAATTAATTAATTGGGAATTGTATTTTAACTAATATATATTTTAAAAATTAATTATTGGGGTTTTTAGTGATGGATGTTTTTAACTATCGGATTGAAAGTAATGGAATGAATAGGGATGGATGGGAGGGTGGTAGTGATGGTATGAGTGAATGGGATTATTTTAGTAATTATTGGAATGAATGGAATACTGTGAATGAAAATGAATGGGAGGGGGGTGATAGATGGAATGGAGTGGGTGGGTGGGTGGGATTATAATATGTATGAAATTAATGAATATGATATGAATGGAATTTTTGGCACAGCTGATGCTGGAAGGGCAGGAGGGGGGGACACTTATCTCTGGGGTGGCAGAGGGTCAAAATATCCCTGTCTTGCTGGGGAGAGGCAGGTATGGCAGAAGCCATGGAGCTAGCTGTTCCAGGGGAAGGAGGGATCACTGCTTAGTAGCGATCCCTTCTTCTGGCTCCATGAAACTTAACTCAAGGCACTGGTGATGAGTGTAATTCTGGCCCTGGGCTCAAGCTGTTGCTACTCAATGCCAGGTCGGTGGTAAATAAAGCTCTCCTCATCCGGGATTTGATCCTGGATGAGGAGGCCGACCTGGCTTGTGTGACCGACACCTGGCTGGGCCTGGAGGGAGGAGTTCCTCTCTGAAATTTGCCCAGCCGGGTTTCGGATATGGCACCAGCCTCGACCCCAGGGAAGGGGGGGAGGAGTGGTTATTATAGCCAAGGAGAGTCTTTGCCTGCGTAGACTCATTGCTCCAGAGATCGCGGGTTGCGAGTCCCTCCTGGTGAAGTTGGACTTAGGGGTTCAGGTGGGCTTGTTACTCACGTACCTGCCTCCCAGCTGTGTGTCAACAGCCCTGCCTGTGCTGCTGGAGGAGGTAGCCGGGCTGGCGGTGGGGTTCCCCAGACTTATGGTCTTGGGGGACCTTAACCTGCTGTCGCTCGGCGAAACCTCTAGGCTTGCACAGGAGTTCATGGCCACCATGACAGCCATGGACCTGACTCAAGTAGTTCAGGGTCCGACTCATGAGGGTGGGCACGCACCCGACATGGTATTCCTCTCTGAGCAATTGAGTAATGATCTGAGACTAAGGGGCTTAGAAGTGTTGCCTTTGTCATGGTCAGATCATTTTCTGCTGCAGTTTAACTTCCTGGCTCCAATCCTTCCCCGCAGGGAGGCGGAACCAATTAAGAAGTTCCGGCCCAGACGCCTGATGGACCCAGAGGGCTTTCAGACGGCACTTGGGGTTATTCCAGATGCACTCGTCCACAGTTCGGCAGAGTCTCTTGCAGAGGCCTGGCACAAGGCTGCAGCGGAGGCTCTTGACCGGATTGCGCCATTCGACCTCTCCACGGCACTAGACCCCGTAGAGCTCCATGGTTCAACGAGGAGCTCCAGGTGTTGAAGCGCCAGAAGAGACGTCTAGAGAAGCAATGGAGGAAGAGTAAGTCTGAATCCGATCGAACACTTGTAAGAGCTCATATTAAGACTTACAAAGTGGCGCTCAAGGCGGCAAGATGCGTGTACAATGCCACCTTGATTGCATCAGCGGAATCTCGCCCAGCCGCTCTGTTTAGGGTGACCCATTTCCTTTTTAATCAGGGAGGAGTTGGGGAGCCGTTACAGAGTAGTGCCAAGGATTTTAACTCATTTTTCGCTGATAAAATCGCTCGGATCCGGGCGGATCTCGACTCCGATTGGATAGCAGAGAGGTGACTGGGGCACGTACTTGTCCACCTGTCTGGGAAGAGTTTGATCTGGTGACACCTGATGAAGTGGACAAGGCCATTGGAGCTGTGAGTTCCGCCACCTGCCTATTGGATCCGTGTCCCTCCTGGCTGGTTTCGGCCAGCAGGGAGGTGACACGGAGCTGGGTCCAGGAGATTGTCAATGCTTCCTTGGGGAGTGGGTCTTTTCCAACACCCTATAAGGAGGCGCTTGTGCGCCCCCTCCTCAAGAAGCCTTCCTTGGACCAAGCCCTACTTAATAACTATTGGCCAGTCTCCAACCTTCCCTTTATGGGGAAGATTGTCGAGAAGGTGTTGACGCTCCAGCTTCAGCGGTCCTTGGAAGAAGCCGATTATCTAGGTCCCCAACAGTCGGTTTTCAGACCCGGTTGCAGCACGGAAACTGCTTTGGTCGCATTGATGGATGATCTCTGGCGGGCCCGGGACAGGAGTTTATCCTCTGTCCTGGTGCTTCTTGACCTCTCAGCAGCTTTCGATACCAACGACCATGGTATCCTTCTACGCCAGCTGGAGGGGTTGGGAGTGGGAGGCACTGTTCTTCAGTGGTTCTCCTCCTACCTCTCCGGTCGGTCGCAGTCGGTTGTTAGTGGGGGGTCAGAGGTTGACCCCGAGGTCTCTCCCTTGTGGGGTGCCTCAGGAGTCAGTTCTCTCCCCCCTGCTATTCAATATCTACATGAAACCGCTGGGCGAGATCATCCAAGGGCATGGGGTGAGGTATCATCTCTACATTGATGATTCCCAGCTTTACATCTCCTCCCCATGTCTAGTCAATGAAGTGGTGGAAGTGATGTGCCGGTGTCTGGAGGCTGTTGGGGCCTGGATGGGTGTCAACAGACTCAAACTCAACCCTGATAAGATGGAGTGGTCGTGGGTTTTGCCTCCCAAGGACCATTCCATCTGTCCGTCCAGCACCCTGGGGGGGGGGATTATTGACCCCCTCAGAGAGGGTCCGCAACTTGGGCATTCTCCTCGATCCATAGCTCACATTAGAGAAACATCTTTCAGCTGTGGCGAGGGGGGCATTTGCCCAGGTTCGCCTGGTGCACCAGTTGTGAACCTATTTGGACTGGGAGTCACTGCTCACAGTCACTCATGCCCTCATCACCTCGAGACTCGACTACTGTAATGCTCTGTACATGGGGCTGCCTTTGAAAAATGTTCGGAAACTTCAGATCGTGCAGAATGCAGCTGCGAGAGCAATCATGGGCTTTCCCAAAAATGCCCATGTAACAACAACACTCCGCAGTCTGCATTGGTTGCCAATCAGTTTCCGGTCACAATTCAAAGTGTTGGTTATTACCTATAAAGCCCTTCATGGCACCAGACCAGGGTATCTACAAGACCGCCTTCTGCCGCACGAATCCCAGTGACCGGTTAGGTCCCACAGAGTGGGCCTTCTCCGGGTCCTGTCAACAAAGCAACATCATTTGGCGGGGCCCAGGGGAAGAGCCTTCTCTGTGGCGGCCCCGGCCCTCTGGAACCAACTCCCCGCAGAGATTAGAATTGCCCCACCCTCCTTGCCTTTCGTATACTCCTTAAAACCCACCTCTGTCGTCAAGCGTGGGGGAACTAAGACATCTCCCCCTGCCTATATAGTTCTAGTGCATGATATGACTGTATGTATGTTTGTTATATTGGAGGTTCTTGCTTTTAGATTTTAAATGTGTAATTGTTATCTTAGAATTTTTAATTATTAGATTTGTCAATATATATTGTTTTTGTTGCTGTTGTGAGCCGCCCCGAGTCTGTGGAGAGGGGCGGCATACAAATCTAATAAATCAAATCAATCTATCAAGTTTATCTCTTGCCCCTGTAAAAACAGATGGTTTAGCTAAGTAAATCTTTGGCTTTGGTTGAATGATTATTTGTGGTTGCGCGGGGGGGGGGGTTGCCTTGATTTTGTAATGCGATGATTTGCCCTTGTAAAGCAATCACTGTTTGTGCTAAAAGTTGAACATCATTAGCTAAATTGGCCATCCTGAGCTGGCTGGTTGAATTTCTTAATTAATTCAAAGACATGGGAGTTTCAACAATGTTCTGGTTTCTGGTAGAAATTTAGCAATTACAAATAACTCTTATTAAATGCATTATTTCATGAATAAAGAAACTCCATTTATTTCTCTGCTCTTCTGGAATTCAAACACATTTCATACAGGCATTTATCTGTTGGTCCGTTATCTCCCTTAACGGCATTTCTCACATTCCTTCTCCTTCTCCACTTAACAAGATTTATTTTCCTAACAGCATGATTTCTAAAACAGCAGCCCTGACTGTTAATCAACACAGAATACTTTTGCTTACTTGGGAGCGGCAAGAAAACCTCCATTTTTCTCTTCAGCAATGTTGAAACTCCACCCTTCTTCCCCACTGACCCCCTGACGTGCCAAATACATCACTACAGTATTTAACCCATTCCTCTCCTTAATATCTTCTTCCAGACACCTGTTCTCTACGTTTTTGGGCCCTTCTGAATTTAGGGTTAACCCAGCGAGCGTCTGATTCTCCCTTGCTAGATCCTGAACTCATAGCCCCATCCTGTGGCTGGCCTCCCACCTGTTCTACTACCCCCCACTAATTCATAAACACTATCTGAATCCGAGTCCTCAATATCTTCATCATCCTCCAACTGACCAGGAGTATGTACAACAAATAGTAGGTGACTTTAATGCAATCTCAGACAGTCAAATGGATTATACAGGGAGGAAGAGGGAAAAGAAGAAAAAAGCAATCTTACCAATAACTTTTTGGAAAATGAGTACAGAATTATTATTAAAAGATGTATATGGCGCGAATGCCACCCACAAAATAAACAATATACTTTTTATTCTAACCCCCACATCATTTGGACTTGGATAGATATGGCATGGGCACCAGCATACACAATGGAAAGCATTAAGGATATTGAAATAGAAAGTAACAGTTGGGCAGACCATAGCCCATTAGTAATATGTTGGAAAGGTAGGGAAAAACCTAATAATTTGCACATGAACAGGGATGTTTTGCGTGACCCTGAATATAAAGAGTGCATTGGGAAAGAATTGGAACTTTTTAAAAAATTAAATAAAAATAATGACACAACCCCACAAAATCTCTGGGACACAACAAAGGCATACATTCAGGGCCTAACAATCTCTTATATAGCTAGGAAAAATAAAGAGAAAAAGATACAATATCAAAAATTAGAGGATGAATTTAAAAAATTAGAATTAGAAATGCAACAAAATGAACAAGATGATAAAGTTAAAAACCAGAGGGATATATTAAAACATAAAATAAAGTTAATAGAACAGGAACAAATCGCGGACAAAATAAAAAGAGCGAAACAAGAATATTTCTAATATGCAAACAAACCAGGAAGATGGCTGGCTTATAAATTATGGAAGGAAAGAGAATCTAAAATTATTTAAAAATTGTTAGATGGGGATGAAGTAATAGGACATAAAATAGATGAAAAGAAGGAAATAGTATTAGAATTTTACAAGAAATTGTATGAAAAAGAAGAAATAAAAGAAGAGGCGATTGCAGACTATTTAAGTACTATGGATCTACCGATATTAACTGAAGATCAGCAACAAAAACTTAATAATCGTTTCACAGCGTTAGAATTACAGCAATCTATTAAAAACCAGAAAAATAATAAAGCTACTTGCCCTCATGCAATACCTGCAGAATTTTATAAGTTAGTGAAATACTTTTCTCCCAACATGTTGAAGATATTTAATAACATAATAGCAGATGGTAAATTACCTAGAACATGGACAGAAACCTTAATAACATTAATATATAAAGAGGGAACAGAAAAGGAGAAAATTGGGAATGATAGACCAATTTCATTATTAAATGTAGACTATAAAATTTTCATATCAATATATGCATGTAGACTTAAAAACTTTATAAATGAAATGATACATGAAGACCAGAATGGATTTCTACCAGGTAGACAAATTAAAAATAATTTGAGGACAATTATAAATACTTTAGAATATTATGAACAACATCCTGAAAAACAAATGGCACTTATATTTCTTGATGCAAAAAAGGCATTCGATAACATAGATTGGACTTTTATGAAAATACAATTAAATAAGATGAATGTAGGAACTAATTTTTTTTATATTATTGATGCGATTTACTCCAACCAGTCAGCAAAAATTATAATAAACAATAAACAAACTGAAAGATTAGAAATACAAAGAGGCATTAGACAATGTCCTATATCACCATTATTATTTATTTTAACATTAGAAACATTATTAATAAAAATAAGAACAGAAAATGATATAAAAGGTTTGAAGATCAAAAAAGAAAGTTATAAAGCCCAAGCTTTTGCAGATGATGTGGTCTTCATAATAGAAGATCCTTTGACATCAATATTAAAATTAGTAGAATTAATAGAAGAATATGGAAAAGTAGCTGGTTTGAATATTAACAAGGAAAAGACACAAATGCTTACAAAAAACATGACAGATTTACAGAAAAAACAACTAGAAAAATTAACAAACATGAAAATAACAAAAAAAAAGTAAAATATGTAGGCATTTGGATTTCTGCAAAAGTCATGTCTTTAAAAAATGATAATTATATAAAGTTTCAGGTCAAATTTAAAAATATTTGGAAATATGGAATAATCTACAGCTATCTCTAATAGGAAGAATCTCTACAATTAAAAGGAATATTCTTCCTAAAGTATTATTTTTATTTCAGGTAATTTCAATAAATCCAGGAGGGAATTTCTTTAAAGAATTAACTAAGATGACTAAAAAAATTATATGGCAAAGTAAGAAACCAAGAATAAAACAAAGCTCATTAGAAGATCGGAAGGAGAGAGGAGGACTTGCCCTCCCAAATTGGAAGTTATACTACCAAGCCGCGGCACTATCATGGATAAAATAATGGTTTAGCTTGGAAAACAGAAGATACAATGGTACCTCAAGATACGAACCCCTCGTCTTACGAACAACTCGTGATACGAACCCGGGGTTCAGAAAAATTTTTGCCTCTTCTTACGAACTTTTTTCGAGTTACGAACCGGCGTTCGGAGACTGCTGGGAAGCCGCGCGGCTGTTTTAAAAGGTGACAGCCGGGCGGCGGGGCTTCCCAGAAGCCTCCCAAACGCCGGTTCGTAACTCGAACAAAGTTCGTAAGAAGAGGCAAAATTTTGCTGAACACCGGGTTCGGTTCGGGAGGTTGCTGGGAAGCCCCCCAGGCCGGCTGCGACCTTTTAAAACACCCGCGCCGCTTCCCAGCTGTCTCCCGAAGCCGAACGCGGAAGTTCGGCTTTAGCGTTCGGCTTCGGGAGACAGCTGCGAAGCGGCGTGGGTGTTTTAAAAGGTCGCAGCCGGCCTGGGGGGCTTGCCAGCACCACCCCGAACCCCGAACCCGGGTTCGGGGGGGTGCTGGCAAGCCCCCCAGGCCGGCTGCGACCTTTTAAAACACCCGCGCCGCTTCGCAGCTGTCTCCCGAAGCCGAATGCTAAAGCCAAACTTCCGCGTTCGGCTTCGGGAGACAGCTGCGAAGCGGCGCGGCTGTTTTAAAAGGTCGCAGCCGGCCTGGGGGGCTTGCCAGCACACCCCCGAACCCCAAACCCGGGTTCGGGGGGGTGCTGGCAAGCCCCCCAGGCCGGCTGCGACCTTTTAAAACACCCGCGCCGCTTCGCAGCTGTCTCCCGAAGCCGAATGCTAAAGCCAAACTTCCGCGTTCGGCTTCGGGAGACAGCTGCGAAGCGGCGCGGCTGTTTTAAAAGGTCGCAGCCGGCCTGGGGGGCTTGCCAGCACCCCCCCGAACCCCAAACCCGGGTTCGGGGGGGTGCTGGCAAGCCCCCCAGGCCGGCTGCGACCTTTTAAAACACCCGTGCCGCTTCGCAGCTGTCTCCCGAAGCCGAATGCTAAAGCCAAACTTCCGCGTTCGGCTTCGGGAGACAGCTGCGAAGCGGCGCGGCTGTTTTAAAAGGTCGCAGCCGGCCTGGGGGGCTTGCCAGCACCCCCCCGAACCCCAAACCCGTGTTCGGGGGGGTGCTGGGAAGCCCCCCAGGTCGGCTGTCACCTTTTAAAACAGCCGTGCGGCTTCCCAGCAGTCGCCGAAAGCCAGTTTTTTGCAGGGGTTTTTTTGGTTGCACGGATTAATTGACTTTACATTGTTTCCTATGGGAAACAATGTTTCGTCTTACGAACCTTTCATCTTACGAACCTCCTCCTTGCACCAATTAAGTTCGTATCATGAGGTATTACTGTAATTAAATTTAGAAGGCCATGATTTAATGTTAGGCTGGCATGCCTTCGTATGGTATGAAAAGTCCAAAACTCATTCATATTTTAATAGGAATATAGTTAGAAAGGCATTAATAGACGTTTGGAAAGAGATTTAAAAAATCACCGATCAAAGCAATTTCTCATCCAAATTTGTTAAAAGAAGGTAAAATATGGAAATATAGAGATTTACTTGATAATCAATTAAAATTGAAAACAAAACAAGAATTACAAGAATCAGGGGTTGAAATAGACTGGTGGCAGTACGCCCAGATTAACTCTATTTTTTAAAAATATATTTTTATTGGTTTTGCACATAAGAATTACATAAACAAACATAAAACAGTGCACAGTGCATGTGCCCATCACCTGACTGACAATACCACTACCACCACCACCAATAGCTGGGGGTTCAAATATTTACTAATTTATATTCTTTATTTCCTAAGCTCTACTTTGCATTTGTTATTATTAAAAGAGTGATTGGAGTTTATTTTTCACCTTTTCGTCCCAAATTCTACTTAGCATATAATCTTTCACCTTATTCCATCGTACCATCAGCTCCTCCAATTTACTTTCGTCAAAGTTGTTTAGTCTTATTTCCATAATTTCAAAGTGAATATGATCTACCATGTACCGGTACCAATTCTGTAATGTCCATTTTATAGACTCTTTCCAACCCAATACCACTACCGCTTCAGTGCTTTCCAATGCTGCAGTTTTTATTTCTTTGAAGTCTCTTAATTCTCTTTGTTTAATTAATATCGCTATTTCATTTGTAATTATCCACTTAATATTTAACATTTTATTTATTTCATTCTGCACTTCCTTCCAAAATTTCTGAACTTCAACACACTCCCAGAACATATGCATGAAGATTCCTTTCTTTTGGCAACCATGCCAACAATTACCTCTCCCTTTCCTCTGGAAGTGTGAGAGTTGTGCTGGTGTATAATACCATTTATGTAAAATTTTCCTTCTCATCTAAGAAACTCTTGTATTCTTAGTCTTATATATATTTTCTACTATTTCTTTCATTTCTCTTTCATCTATTTGTAAATCATTTTGCCAGCATCTTGTCAAGCCTTTTATTTCTCCCTCTTCCGCTTGCGATAACATTCTGTATATATTACTTGCCTGTGCTTTAGTATCATTAATCTTTTCTTTTAATATTTTCTCTAAGCCATTTTCTTCTCTCAAGAAAGCTTCTTTATTCTCACTTTTATTTAAATATTTACATATTGCATTAATCTGCAGCCATTTCTGTTGACCCAGCAACCATTCCAGCCGAGTTCTACTAACTATTACATCCTTCTCATATTAATTGTTCAATTCTCATTATCCCTTTACTATTTAGTTCTTTTATAATTCTGCTTAAGTTAACATCATTACTTGTATTCAATACATGTAACGTTGATAATTTTGAGTTTCTAATTCCCAATTTCCCCTGCCATTTTAACCATATTTCTAAAACTGCTTTCAAAGGATCTGTTAAATTATTAATTTCTATTTTACTCCATTTTTTAAATAATAACTCCTTATTATTTATATTATTGATTTCCTTTTCTAATTTCACCCACTTCTTCCCTCCCCCAATAACTGTAGTTCCATTAACCTTTCTACTTGAAATGCTTTCCCATATAGCTCTAAGCTCGGTCTTCCCCACCCCCCCTCTTTCTCATGGGCAAAAAGCCATCTTTTCCTTATTCTAGGTCTTTTGTTTCCTTCAATCCAAAAATTTAATTTACTATCCCATTCCCTCAATTTTACCCCTGGAAAGGAACCTGGTAAGACCTGAAATAAATATATCATTTTTGGAATAATCATCATTTTAAGGGCTCTGATCTTTGCCATTCTTCTCAACCTTTTTTTCTTCCAGTTTTTTATCTGCTTTTGAAGTCTCTTCCATATTGAGTTATAGTTAACCTTTGTAATTTTATTAGGATTAAAAATTAATAGCCAAACTCCTAAATGTTTCATTTTTTTACATCCTAATTTCAATCCTGAAACTTTTCGTATCTCAATTTGCTCTTTAGGACCTGTATTTAAGCAAATTATCTCTGGTTTCTCTATATTAACTGAAAGACCCGATTGATCTTTAAATTCCTGAAGTAAAACCATTTTTCTTTTCGTCATTTCAATTGGGGTTTCAGTGAATACTATAGCATCATCTGCAAAAAGGTATAGTTTTAATTCAAGTTTTCCTATTTGGTAGCCTGTCCACTCCTTATCGTTTCTAATTTTATTTGCTAAGACCTCAATTGCCAATGCAAATAGCATTGGGGATAGTGGACAGCCCTGCTTAGTTCCATTTTGAATTTTAACCTTCTCTGTTCTATTTCCGTTTACCCTTATATAAGCTGTATTATCCTTATAAATTGCTCTTATAATTTGACAAAAATTATCTCCCATATTTAAATCCTTACACAACTGAAACAAGTAGTCATGGTTAACTTTATCAAAAGCTTTGTACATGTCTAACTTTAAAATACCTAATTTCCTTTTGGTAGTGGTAGCATGGTGTATCACATTAACAACGTTTCTAATTGGTTCATAAATCTTTCTTCCTTTAACAAATCCATATTGATCTGCTCCAATTATCTTTGGTAAGATATTATCTATTCTGTTTGCCAATATTTTCATAAATATTTTATAATCCTGATTAAGTAAATTGATAGGACGATAGGAACCTGGGTCCATTAAATCACGATCCGGCTTTGGGATAGTTATAATCTCCGAGCTCTTCCATGACTGTGGAATATCAAAAGTTTTGAAAACATTATTAAACAATTTCTCCAAATGCGGTAATAATTCATTCATATAAGTCTTGTAGTATTCACCAGTGAAACCATCTGGGCCTGGGCCTTAGCAGGTTTTAGCCCTTTGATAACTCTAGATATTTCATCATTTGTTATTTTTGCATTTAAGATTTGTCTATCTTCTTCCGTTAATTTCTCCTTAACTTCTATAGTTTGCATTGTAATTTGTTCTTTTTTATATAAATTTTCATAAAAGTCTTTCATTATTTCTTCCAGTTCAATATTACTACATTTTATTACACCATCCTTATCTTTTAAAGCAGGGATACAAGATTTCTCCTTTCTTTTTTTAAAATAATGTACCATTTGTTTCATTGATTTGTTCCCCCATCCCATAATTCTCTGTTTTACAATCATCTTCATTTTATTCCATTTTTCCTCCTCAAGAGATTGTAATTTCTTTTTTTTAAGTTGTAATAATTTATTCCAGTCCCTATTTCTTGTTATTCTCAGACTCTCTTGGATTAGGTCTATTTCTTTGATTATTCTTTCTCTTTCTGCTTTCCATATTTTTTTAATATAAGTTTCAATACTAATACAATTGCCTCTCATAAAAGCCTTGTGTGTATCCCAAATTATTGTTTGCTTAATTTCTCCTGTTTCGTTTATATTAAAAAATTCACACAATTCCTTTTGTAATTTGAGTTGAGGGTTATATCTCCAAATCCTTTGTTGTCTGTTTGAGTCCATTTCTATCACTGCTAACAATGGAGCATGATCTGATAACCAGATACTTTTAACTTCAGCTCTCTTAAGATGTATATTCCCCGTTTTATTCATTAATATATAATCAATACAACTAAATTTATTATGTCTTGCTGAATAAAACGTATCCCTATTTGCCACGTTTGCATGGAGGTCCAACATATTAATTTTATTTAAGTGTAACTTTTTCTTTCCCCCCTTTCCTGCCGTTAATTCCAAATTGAAATCTCCTGCAAGGATCACTATGCCTTCTGCAAAGTTGTCTAACTTACGTTTTACATTTATTATGAATTGCTTTGTATTTACATTTGGAGCATAAATTGCTGCTAAGGTTATTACCTTATTATTTATTTTCCCCTTAATTAATAATAATAATAATAATAATAATAATAATAATAATAATAGTAATTTATTGGATTTGTATGTCGCCCCTCTCCTTAGACTTTATCACTTTTAATATGAGTTAATTCAAAAGGAACTCTTTGATGGATAAGGATTGCAACTCCTCTACTTTTTGTATTCCCTCTAGATTCATAAATCCATTTCCAGTCACTATTATTAACTAATTTATCTGATCTTTTCCTTCCTTTATGAGTTTCTAATAAAAACAAAAAATAAACTCTACTATCCCTGGCCAATTTCATGATTCTATAATGTTTTTTTTGCGACGTCATTCCATTCACGTTTAATGACATTAAAATCCTTTTACCCATTATACATACTTTTAAATGTATTTCCCCCTCCTGCGAAACAGAGCCTAATGGAAAAGTCTGTGTTAATTATCTCGAACCCCAACCCTAGTGCCCCTTCCTCTGCACCCCTGCAGGGGGAGACAACGAAAAAAATCCGTTGATCCAAAGAGGCACCCATGGAATTGCTGTTCCACTGAGGAAGTTCCCATTGCTTCCCCTTTAAGAGCAGTAAAGAACCCCCCCCTCCTTCCCTCTTTATCCCTTGTTAATTAGAAGAGAATACACAAAGAAGCAAATTAACTGAGAACAATAATGCCATTTTAACAATTCAGTTCTTATTTCTTCTTTTTTTACTCTGGGTTCTTCCTTCTTCTCTTTCTCCTGGAGTAATGCCAACTCCTTTTGTAAAGCCGCAATCTTTTCATTTTTTTCTCGGTCTGCAATGCGAATTGGCTCAGCTGTAAACAGGTCGCGAATCGGATCTTCAGTTTCTCTCCCTCCTTCCACTGCAATTATCTCCTTCGCTGACGATGCCTGCTGGTTTAAATCCAAATCGATCCCCAGTTGCTGAAGCATTTTCTTCCCCTCTTCTAAAGATCTTGCTTGAAGAACTTATGAATCTTTAAACACCATTATTGTCGCTGGGTATTTCCAAGTAAAGCGAACTCCATTTTGAAATAAATGATTCACAATAGGTCTCATTTGGTTTCTTGCCTGCAGTGTCTCAGCCGACAGATCTTTTAAAACGCGTATTGGAGTACCTTTATAATGTAAATTTGAAGTTTGCTTTAAGTCTCTGTAAATCTCAGCAGCCCTCCTCTCCGAGATAAATCTCACAATGATATCTCTCTGATTGCCTGGATTCTGAGGGCCAAAACCCCAGTGAGCTCTCTCAAATTCATTTAAGTCAGTTTTGATCTTATTTTCGTGGAGCCACTGATGGATCTCTTGGATAAGGTGTTTACTCTCAACAAAATTTTGTTTGAAACCTCTTAATCTCAAGTTGGATCTTCTTTGTTTGTCTTCTAAATTATTTATGCGTGACTCATGGCGAGTTTTCCCCTCCTCCAATTTCACAATTCTCCGGTCCTGTGCTTTGGATTGGTCTTTTAACTCTTTAACTCCTGCACTCACAGCAGCTATAGCCGTTTATAATCCAGAGTAGTCACCATTTTTTCTTTGTTCTCTTTTTTCCCCCTACTCACGTTTAAAACAGTAACTTGCTTCTCTTTTTGAGATGGTCCAAACACGTTTTCAAAAACTCAGTTTGATTCTCTTCCTCTTAATCCACTTTTCACCAAGCCAGAGACGGTTGTCAGGGGTTAATATTCACTTTTCTAAATCACATTAGGGAGCTCCTCGTAGAGGTGTCTATCTCAGTCGACGCATGCGCAAATCCCCCCTCCAGATTAACTCTAGATATCAAAAAGACATGAGAATATTTATATTCAAGAAGGATAATAATGCACTTGGGAAATTATTAACTCAAAATCAAGGAAAATTGATTGGGAAGTTATATAAATATTTAATAAATTATAGGACGATAGGTTGGATATTGAAAGATAATATGATTAGTTAGTGTAAAAATTTCGGAAAAGAAATAAATTTAGATACATGGGAAAAGGTTTGGCTATATAATTGGAAGATAACTAAATCAATTTCTTTCAAAGAGAATCAAATCAAAATGTTCTACAGATGGCATCTTCCACTAAACAGGATCTCAAAGATGTTCCCTAGTGCCTCTCCTATGTGTTGGAAATGTAAAAAGGAAATTGGCACATACTTCCATGCTTGGTGGAGATGCCCAAAATCTAAGAACAAGGTAGAAAAATGGCTGAAAGAAATTACAAATAAGGAAATTAGGAAGTCTCCAGAATTTTTTTTATTAGATATCACTGATATTAAATATAAAAAAGTATATTATTTAATAATTCATATATTAGTAGCTGCAAGAATTGCATTCGCACAAAAATGGAAAGAAAAGGAAACTCCAAAAGACGAAGAGATTTTTAAGAAGATTATGGAATGTGCAGAATTGTATATGATGACGAGAAGGTTAAATAACCAAGTGGAATCTGAATTTTATAAAACTTGGGAAAAAGTGTATAAATGGTGGAATTAAAAAAACCCAAATATTATTGAAGATAATAAAATAAAGTATGGAACAGTAAAATGTATAACATTGAATATAACACACGGTGAAATTTGATTAATAACTTTATTTTCATTAATTGAGTTTAATTATTTTAACCATAATTACATAATTAATAGAAAATATTTGAAATTTCAGATTTTTTAATATTAATATTGTATACAAATAGATATTTTATTGATAAGTTTACTTTTCTGTATTGATCTAAAGAGAAATAGTTTTTTCATTTTTGTATTAAGAAGACTTCTATAATAAGAGGAGCAATGGTAGCTCCTATATATGTTAAATGTTTGTTTTGTTTGTCTTACATTTTTAAAAAATCAATAAAAAATATTTTTTTAAAAAGAAGAATGTATAAGAAGGAGGAATAGGCATGATAGCCTATCTGGATTTATAAGAGGATAATTGAAATATAAAATAACTGAATTAATTGAAATATAAAATAACAGAATAACATAGTGGGAAGGGACATTATTCTGCCCCAGCACCGAGCCCCAAATAATTACACAATAAGTTGTCTTGGGTGACATCTGAAAAAAAATCAGGCGCTCAGGCATGAATGTTTGTTTGTTTGTTTGTTTGTTTTGACTTCTATGCTGCCCAGTCTCGAAGGGACAGTATACTTTTCCGCCCACACCGAAAAAAAATTAGAGGGAACATTATTTGCCAGAATATAGACATTAGAGACATTTTAGACATTAGAGAATGTCTAAAACTAAACAAATTCATGTCTACTTCATTTGGCAATTTCATCTGACATTAGTAACCTTGCTTTTTACTAGCTCAGTGTTTTGTTTTGTGTTTGTATTGTATGGGGTAACATTGAAGAGCTTTGGTGTTCTATCAGAATGTTAACTAGCAGCAGATTTTAAAGCCTGCTGAAATAATGGATAGTGCCAAGGTAACAAAAGGATAAGTACTCAAATAATGACACTGGGTTGTTTCCAAAATGATGGACATTTGTGTAGTTTTCAAAATTTTGGGATGAATTATTTGTTATTCAACTTTTTATTTTACTTTATTTTATTTTATTAGAAAAAGTAAATTCATATACATTATAGATAACAAACAAAAATACAGACAGAACTTTAAAACCTAATATTTTGTATTCAGGGAATATTTTCAGCATGGTATAATTAAGCACTAAACTTGAAGTTTTCTGTTCGAGCAGACATTAGAATACAAAGTATTATATATGGATTTAAATGGCTAAAAACTTCATATGTATCTTCTGTTATTATTATTATTATTATTATTATTTATTCGATTTGTATGCCGCCCCTCTCCGAAGACTCGGGGCGGCTCACAACATGTATCAACAAATCATAAATAATCCAACAGTTTTTAAAATGTTTAAAGATTTAAAAGACCCCATATACTAACAGACATACACACACGCATACCATATATAAATTAAACATGCCCAGGGGGAGATGTTTCAATTCCCCCATGCCTGACGACAAAGGTGGGTTTTAAGGAGTTTACGGAAGGCAGGAAGAGTAGGGGCAATCCTAATCTCCGGGGGGAGTTGGTTCCATAGGGCCGGTGCCGCCACAGAGAAGGCTCTTCCCCTGGGGCCCGCCAACCGACATTGTTTAGTTGACGGGACCCGGAGAAGGCCCACTCTGTGGGACCTAATCGGTCGCTGGGATTCGTGCGGCAGTAGGCGGTCTCGGAGATATTCTGGTCCAGTGCCATGAAGGGCTTTAAAGGTCATAACCAACACTTTGAATTGTGACCGGAAATTGATCGGCAGCCAATGCAGACTGCGGAGTGATGGAGAAACATGGGCATACCTAGGTAATAGTTAAAACAACTATTTAAAATAAATGTACAATTTAAAGATAAAGTGCATAAATGCTTAATGAACTAAAATGTATGAAAAGAACTATTCCATTGATAAGAATTAAGAAACTGTATGTTAATACTAAGTAGCATTTCAAGGTATTTCATTGTCTGTTATTCACATTTTTGGAAATGCAAGTTAAAAAAATATTGGACACATACCACATTGAAAAAGCAATACGAGACCTCAAACCTTCCCTATCAGTCGGACCAGACGATCTTTGTGCATACTTCCTAAAAAAGCTTTCCTCTGCTATAGCTGACCTCTAAGCATTATATCCAAAAATCCTTCAGGACCAGCACACTTCCCAAGCTATGGTTAAAAGCATTAGTCATCCCCATCTTCAAAAAAGGAGACCCTTCTCTCGTTGATAACTACAGACCAATATCACTATGCTTTGTCTCATGTAAAGTCATGGAATCAATTATAAATTAATCAATTACTCTTTACTTAGAATCTAATAACGTACTCTCTAACAAACAATTTGGATTCAGAAGGAAATTATCCTGCAACCTACAACTACTTCACTGCAAAAACCTAGATCAAGGAAAATCCATTGATGCAATTGATTTGATTTGATTTGATTTGTATGCCACCCCTCTCTGTAAACTCGGGGCGGCTAACAACAGTAATGAAACAACATATAACAAATCTAATATTTAAAATAACTACAAAACCCTTATTAAAAACCGAACATACACACAAACATACCATGCATAAATTATATAGGCCTAGGGGGAAGGAATATCTCAATTCCCCCATGCCTGATGACAGAGGTGGGTTTTAAGGAGCTTACGAAAGGCGAGGAGGGTGGGGGCAATTCTGATTTCTGGGGGGAGCTGGTTCCAGAGGGTCGGGGCCGCCATAGAGAAGACTCTTCCCCTGGGTCCCGCCAAACGACATTGTTTAGTTGATGGGACCCGGAGAAGGCCAACTCTGTGGGACCTAACCGGTCGCTGGGATTCGTGTGGCAGAAGGCGGTCCTGGAGATATTCTGGTCCAATGCCATGAATAGGCTTTATAATAGCTTCTGCAAAGCCTTTGATTCAGTGGTCCATGATCACTCATGCCCTCATCACCTCGAGGTTCGACTACTGTAATGCTCTCTACATGGGGCTACCTTTGAAGAGTGTTCGGAAACTTCAGATCATGCAGAATGCAGCTGCGAGAGCAATCATGGGCTTTCCCAGGTATGCCCATGTTACACCAACACTCCGCAGTTTACATTGGATGCCAATCAGTTTCCGGTCACAATTCAAAGTGTTGGTTATGACCTATAAAGCCCTTCATGGCATCGGACCAGAATATCTCCGGGACCGCCTTCTGCTGCATGAATCCCAGCGACTGGTTAGGTCCCACAGAGTCGGCCTTCTCCGGGTCCTGTCGATGAAACAATGTCGTCTGGTGGGACCCAGGGAAAGAGCCTTCTCTGTGGCGGCCCCGACCCTCTGGAATCAACTCCCCCTGGAGATTAGGATTGCCCCCACCCTCCTTGCCTTTCGCAAACTCCTTAAAACACACCTCTGCCATCAAGCATGGGGAAATTGATTCCTCTGGGCCGTTTCCATTTTATGTATGGTTTGTCTGAGATGTATGACTGTTTTTTAAATTAAGGGTTTTAAATAGTTTTTAATCATTGGATTTGTACTGTTTTGTTGTGAGCCTCTCTGAGTCTTAGGAGAAGGGCGGCATACAAATCGAATAATAATAATAATAATAATAATAATAATAATAATAATGACAAGCTAGTCCTAAAACTTAAATCCTATGGCATCTCAGGATTCCTCCACAGCTGGATTACAGCATTCCTGTCAAACAGACAAGTTGTCAAAATTGGAAACACCATTTCCATCCCCATCCCTGTTAAAAGTGGCGTTCCCCAAGGCAGCTTACTAGGACCTACTCTTTTCATTCTCTACATCAATTACCTCTGCGATCATATCACAAGCAACTGTGTTCTTTTCGCCGACGATGTAAAACTCTTCAATACCAAAGACCTTGACTTTTCTCAGATTGGTCTAACACTTAGCAACTTCAAATATTAGCTAGCAAATGCTCTGTCCTCCACATCGGCAAAAAGAATCTGAACCTCGTATACAAACTGAATAAACAAAATCTCACAAACAACCCCCACTCAGTACCTCGGAATACTAATATCAAATGACTTAAGTGCCAAAGCCCACTGCAACAATATCGCCAAAAAGGTTTCTAGAATTGTTAACCTGATCCTATGTAGCTTCTGCTCCAGCAATCTCACATTTCTCACCAGAGCTTACAAAACCTTCGCCAGACCCATCCTCGAATACAGCTCATTTGTATGGAACCCATATGATATCTCGGACATCAACACCCTCGAAAATGTCCAACGATACTTCACCAGAAGAGCCCTTCACTCCACCACTCGAAACAGAATACCCTACGAAACTAGATTTACAATCCTGGGTCTAGAAAGCCTAGAACTACGACGCCTTAAACTTGATCTAAGTATTGCCCACAAGATCATATGCTGCAGCATCCTGCCTGTCAAAGACTATTTCAGCTTCAACTGCAATAACACAAGAGCGCGCAACAGGTTCAAACTTAATATCAACCACTCCAAACTTGACTGTAAAATATATGACTTTAGCAATAGGGTTGTCGAAGCGTGGAACTCATTACCGGACTCCATGGTGTCAACCCCCAACACTTTTTCCTTAGACTATCCACGATTGACCTCACCAGGTTCCTTAGAGGTCAGTAAGGGGCGAGCATAAGTGCACTAGTATGCCTTTCGTCCCCTGTCCAATTGCCCCTCCTATATTTTATATATCTTTTCTTCCACTCTTATATCTATTTCTCTATTCTTCAATGATGTATTCTATTATCATGTTCTGCCGGGCTCCATGGTATGAGTCTACCGAAAATTCAAGGGTACAAATTTCAGACACACACACACTTGAAAGTTCAAAAACAATGTTCTTTATCACAAAAATTCAAAAGAAACAAAGCACCCTTTTTGTATTGCAAAGAGCTCTCATCCCAAAACAACTTGGTAGTCTGTACAATCCCTTTAATCAGTCCTTAGGTACTTAGTTAGCAGCTGTGAAGGAATGTCACCGCCCTCCTTCTTCCACGAAGTGAAACACGCACACTTTGTTCTGCTTTGATTTCCAAGTCGTGAAAAATCAACAAAGTCTGGAAACAGCAAGGCACGGTCCTGAAGAACAACAATCAGATAATCTTCCACAACGGCCAAGCCAGCACGCTGCTATTTATATCAGCAGTTCTAATTACTGGAGCCCCACCCAAACACAGGTGGCCTCTCTTATCTCCTGTAATATTTCTTTTTTTTTTTTAAATTTTTATTATTAAAATATAAACATATACATCATATATACAACGTATGGTACATTGCAGAGCATAACACATACAATACGTGAAAAGGGGAAAAAAAAGAACAAACAAACAAAAACAAAACAGATAACAGTATCCGCGAATAAGCAGGGGAGTTGTATTGAAAACGAAAATTAGATCAAGTTATATTTGCTCATTACCATGTTTCGAATAGTTTATCAAAAGTGTTAAATGCCATAATTGAAATAAACATATTGTTGAGAAGTTAACAAATAATAATAAAGTTACCTATTTAAATACATATAAAGTCTCATGCTATAATATTAGATAATAGATTACTTTATACCAGATTTGTAGCAGTTCAAAGTTATTTCTAGTGTTACAATCTTAAAGCCTGTTGTTCTCGCTTTTGCTTCCTAGCCATTTATAGAAAGGGTCCCAACAATTATTGAACGTAGCCAACGATTCGTTTCTAACTAGTAGGGTCAGTTTCGACATTTCTGCGCAGTACATTATTTTTCTAATTATTACTTCATTTGGGGGTAGCTCTTCATTCTTCCACCACTGCGCATAGGTTAGTCTTGCTGCCGTAGTTAAGTGAATGATTAAGTGTGCTTGGGGTTTCGATAGATTTTGTCTGATTATACCCAATAAAAAACATTCAGGGGTTTTGTCAAGTGATAAATTTAATATTTCTTCGATCCAAATTCCAATTTTATTCCAATATAATTTGGCTTTATTGCATTGCCACCATAGGTGGAAATAGGTGCCCAATTCTTGTTGACATTTCCAACAATTTGGTGAGAGTTTGTTGTTTACTTTGGTTAACTTAATTGGAGTAATATGCCATCGGTAAAACATTTTGACCAAGTTTTCTTTATAAGAGGTGGCAATAGTAAATTTATAGTTCCTAGTCCAGAGTGTTTGCCATTCTTCCTCTTTAATCTCAATTTTAAGGTCTAGATTCCATTTCTTAACATTAGTTTTTGTGTTGAAGTTGTCCAATTCATTGTAATTTAGGTAGCAGTAAAAGTTTTTGATTATCTTATCTTGGGGGCCTATACATAGCTTATCTAGCAGGGCATTTTTCCTTATCCCGGAATTTTTTTTGTCTTTGTTAAATTTAGTTTGAATCTGAAGGTATTCCCACCATTCCACTTTTTGGCCCAGATTTTCAAGTTCTAGCCTTGTTTTAATTGCCCCATTTGGGTTTAGAATGTCTTTATACCTTATTATGTTATTTCTCTTATGTAAATTAGGGTGTACATAGGCTTCTAAAGGGGCGTACCACATGGGAATTCCTTTGTAAAGTTTAGTTTTGATTTTTTTCCAAGTGTCAATAAGCGATTTCCTAATCAAGTGATTAGAGAAGTATTTGTGGATTGTCGGCTTTTCGTCCCAGAGATAATAGTGCCACCCTGAATGGAGGTCGTGGCCTTCTAACTTAAGAAGTCTAGTATTTGTTAGGCTCATCCAGTCTCTCGTCCAAGCTAGAGATGCAGCGATATAGTAATCCTTCCAAATTGGGAGAGCCAGTCCACCTTCTTCTTTCTTTCCTTGTAAATATTTTAGTCGGATTCGGGGACGTTTATTTTTCCAGATGAAATTGTTAGTTAATTTAGTCAAATTATTGAAAAATTCCTGTTTTAATTGTATAGGGATTGTTTGAAATAAAAACAAAATTTTGGGCAGAGTGTTCAATTTTATGGCTGCAATTCTCCCAAGTAGGGAAAGTTGTAAATTCCTCCATTTTGACAGGTCTGCTTGTATTTTGTCCATTAATATATCATAGTTATTTGATTTTAAGCTAGACACTCTGTTTGTCAAATTGATGCCGAGATATTTAATTTTTGTGACTATTTGAATATCCATTTTGGCTGATAAAATATCTTTCTGTGCTTGTCGCATATTTTTAGTTAGAATTTGGGTTTTAGTTTTGTTTATTTTGAGGCCTGCCACTGTACCATAATCTTCCAGAACTTCTAATAATTTGGGACCTGAGTCTAAGGGATCTTCTAAGATGAATACCAGGTCATCTGCGAAAGCTTGAAGCTTATAGGTTTCTTTCTTACAATTTAATCCTCTTATATCTTCCTTGTCTCTAATAATTCTCGTTAATACTTCAAGGGTTAAGATGAATAATAAAGGGGACAGTGGACATCCTTGTCTTGTGCCTTTGTAAAGAGAGATTTTTGTTGATGTGTCTCCATTAAGAATAATATAAGCTGATTGGACAGAGTAAATAGCTTTTATTGCATTGATAAATTTGGGGCCAAATTCCATATATTCAAGCTGTTTAATCATAAATTTCCAAGACACGTTGTCGAAAGCCTTCTGGGCATCAAGAAATATTAACGCCACTTGTTTCTCATTATGAGCTTCATAATACTCCAGCGTGTCTAGCACGATTCTAATGTTGTTCTTTAGCTGTCTCCCGGGGAGAAAACCATTTTGATCTGAATGTATAAAATAATTTAGAAATCCTTTGATTCTACTCGCTAAAATGGAGGTGAAGATTTTGTAATCGGCATTTAAGAGAGAAATCGGGCGGTAATTAGATATATCTGTATGATCTGTGTCTTTTTTGGGGATTAACGCTAGGTTTGCTTCTGTCCATGAAGTTGGGATTTTACCTCTATCTAGAGCCTCATTTAACGTCTCTAATAGGGCCTTTTCCATTTCTTTAGGAAGATCTTTATATAGTTCTATGGGGAGTCCATCCGGACCCGGTGCTTTATTATTTTTTTGACTTTTTATTGCTTCCTTTAGTTCTATATCGGTGATCGGTTTATTGATTATATTGACCATTTCTTGTGGTACTTTGGGTAATTTAGCCTGTTCTAGGATTCTTGGGTTTTTAGATCTTGAGTATTGTTTTGTATAATATCAGTATATTCATAAAGTTTACTATAAAAGTCGCTAGCAATCTTTTTTTTTTCTTTCCAAGTCGTGGCATAGTTCCCCATTTTTGTTTTTTAGACAGTTTATAAGTTTCTTTTCTTTTTGCTTTCTGAGCTTATTGGCTAACCATTTGCTAGGTTTATTGGCGTTTTCAAAGTTATATTGGTTAGTTCTTTTTATTTGTTGTGCCCAATTTTGTTGGTCGATTAAATTTAGTTGATGTTTAATTTGTAGCATATTTTGTTTAATTTCTTTTTTTGGGGGGAAGTTCTGAAGTTCTTCTTCTAAGGCCCTATATTCTTCTTCTAATTTAGCTGATTTCTGTTTTTTTTGTTTAAATTCTTTGGCCATGTATGAAATAGCCATCCCTCTGATAACAGCTTTGGCTGTATCCCAAACGTTTTGGAGGTTAGTGTGGTCTTTTGGGTTTTCTTGGAAGAAATAGTTCATTTCAGTTTTGAATTTTTGCTTAAAATCTTCCTGGCTTAGTATGGATTTTTGAAAAGACCATCTACAACACTGTTTAGTTCCTTTCCAAGTAACTTTGAGCGCACTGTGGTCTGAGATGTAATTAGGATCTATCTCTATCGAATGAATTTTAGTATTAATTTCTGTTGTTGCCCAGACCATATCCAATCTTGACCAAGATTGATGCCTATCAGAATAAAAGGTAAATTTTTTAAGGTTGGGGTTTCTGTCTCTCCAGCTATCTTTCAATTTTAGATCTTTAATTAGATCGAAAAAGGTTTTCGGTAGTATTCTTTTCTTTTGTTTGGTCGTTTTATCATTCTTATAATCCAATTCATTGTTAGTTATACCGTTAAAATCACCTAATAAGCAAATATTGTCTGAGGAATATTCTTTAATGGTATTTAGTAATTTTTAATAAAAATTTTCTTGGCCTTCATTCGGAGCGTAAATATTTATTAAAGTTATTGTATCCCGTTCTATAGTTAGTTCTAAAATTAAGATTCTACCCTCCCTATCTTTGTATTTCAATTTAGCTTGGATGTTAGAGTTGATGTAACATATTACACCTCTCTTTTTTCCCACGGCAAGAGACGTGAACAGATTCCCCATTTTGTTTCTTTTTAGTAAATGTTCAATTTTATTTTTGATATGGACTTCTTGCATTGCAATAATGTCAAAATTTGATTAGCAATTTTGTTTAAAATTTGGTTTCTTTTTTTTGGTGCATTTAATCCATTTATATTAATTGAATATAACTCAATTCCCTTGATTGATTTTTCTTGTGCCGAATTTAAATTATCTATACTTGGGTCTTGTAGCCCTTGTACTTCTTGTTTCTTTTGGGTATCCTGTATAGCCATTATTACCTAAAGTTAAATTATCAATAGCCTGAGTTCCTTCCGAACTTATTGGAATCTGTTCTATAGGTTGTGCACTAGTGGAAGGGAGGTTCCTTGTTCCGATACCATCTTGTATCTCAGATGTTCGTTCAGTGGGAAAGTTTTTGTCGAAAAATTCTTCTGCTTTTTCGACCGAATCAATTTTTAGCTTTCTGTCTTGCCAGGTCACGAGCATACCCTCTGGGACAAGCCATCTAAAGTTTATGTTGTGTCTGGTCAGTTTGGCTGACAAAAAGGTGTATGGCCTACGTAGGTCTCTGATGTGTTTTGGGACTTGTTTTAAAATTACCAATTGTCTCCCCTTGTACTCTATGGGATCTTCCCGTGCTCTGTGAAGGATTTCATCCCTGACTGATTTTTTGATAAACTTGATGTGAATTTCTTTGGGGAGGTTATGGCGTCTAGCGTAATTAGTATTTATTCGATAGACTTCATCGATTTCATTTAGCATTGTGTCCTTTTCAATGCCCAGAGCCTTTGAAAGAATATCGGCCATAATGTCTGTTAGGTCTTCACTTTTTTCCTCCCTAAGATTTTGAAATCTAAGATATTGATTAGCTTTTTCGCTCTCTAATTGAATTACTGTACTCTCTAAATCTTTGTTGGCGTGGATTAATTTTTCTGTCAGGTCTTCCATTTGTTTATGGTCTTGGTCTATTCTATCTTCTAAGACCTGAATTCTTTGTTCTTGTTTAATCATTTGCTGTTGAAAAGCCTCATGCCTTTTGTCCATGTTTTGCATCCTCTCTTTTAACTCGGATGTATCGTTCCTCACCTCGCCTAGTTCTTTTTTAATATCTTGATGGTTCTTGAGCATTAGCTCCTGCATTTGAAGCAGCGTAGCTTGGAGGTCTTTATAGGAATTGGACCTCTCTCTAGGTAACATATCTTCCAGAGATCTCTGGGTAGAGGGACTTGGTATTGCTGAGGTAGAATGAGTAATTGATTTCTTCCCAGATCCTAATCTAGACAAATTAGAAAGGCTTGTCATTTTTGCGATGGACCACCAGCTAGCCCACTTATACAGTTGTCTAATGGTCCGATCCAGAATTTAATATAGATAGAATGAAATGTTGAACTTTGGGTAATATAAAGACTGAAGAGCGATTCCAGTTAAGCCTATTAGAAATCCTTGAAAAACCTTAGAACAAATAGCAAGAGGGGGGGTAGTAAGTAGCTAAAAGAAATAGAAAGAGAGATGAGCAATAGGAAAGTGGCAAGGTAAATTAGATTCAGTTATTTTGTGTAAATATAAAAGTTTGAAAATGTTTCTTCCCTCTAAAGAAAGGAAATAAGAAAGGAAAAAGAGAAGGAATAGATTCTAACAGGTTGTATCTTAATTAATTATATATATTATATTAATTGAGTATATATAGATTATATAGAGTATATAACTATTACAAAGAAAATATTGCCTTATCTTAATTATAGTAAACTTCTAAGTAAGGTGTCATTTACTAAGGACCAATAGCAAATTAACAAAAACAGAGTAACATATATAAATTGAATCAGATTATTACAGTAAGTAAATCTTATCTTATATTTCTATTTCTATTATTCTATTTCTATTATTAACCTATAATAATTTTATAATTTATAGTTAATACTCAGGGGGAAAGATCACTTGAAAAGTTGGTGGTGTATTCAAATAGCCTATAGCAAAGTTGTCTATACAGGTAGGCAATGGATATCAGTTAATATATACAGTAGATTAGTAAGTTGATACAATTGGTAGCAGTTGATATCTTGTTATATTAAATATATTATATTAAGTAATAAAGTCAATAAATTCATTCAAGTAAATTCATTACATTTAGATTAATTAAGATATTAAATATTTGGTATAAATAATGAAGTTATAAGTTAAAGGAAATCAGATTTAGTATGGTACAAGAACCTTATGTGAACTATCAACTGTAAATAGGAATTAGGAATTAGCAAGGCATTAGAGCTGAAAAGTTACTTAATGTACATTTAAATAGAATATCAAACCCTTCTGAATCTTCCAAATTTAAGTCGTAGAGTTCAGGTAGGATTTCAATGATGTTGCAAGCTGTTGATTATTGGATTCGTTGATTAGGTTGGTAAGTAGTTTACTAGAGATTTTCGATGTTAACGTGGACGCTCCCAGGGTCTTCTCTCACAGATGTAATTTATAGTACTTTCCAGTCCTGTAGTTTCGCAAGTTCAGACTGGATTGCGTAGGGAAATCTGTAGCAAATCCTTCTGTAACGAATCCTTCCTTACTGCCAGATTGTCAGAGTAAAGCACAAGCCCGGACTGTGACTCAGCAACAAAAAAGGAGATCAGAAGAAGAAGCAGGAAACCGGAAGTTCATGAATCACGCTGATAAAACGGAGCCTCTAAATAGGCTTCAGAAGTAAAGGAAGACAAAGCGGGAGCACTTCTGAGGAGGTAGAAAAGCCCTCTGGGACGTCAGATCTTCGTACTGTGTGTAGAAACTTAGAACAATGTTAAAAAATAAAATAGGTTGTCGGAGATTGTTGCGACCCAAAGCGCTAGGTCGCCGCCAGCCTGGAAGGGGAAGATGTCGGTTCCTCCTTCTCCGGTCGGAGCTGCTTGGTTTTCGAGCTTAAAAGACGCTGCCCATAAGAGGGGAAGAAAAAAGAAGCTCTGGTTGTGAATCTCCCGTACGGTTTTAGTCTGGTATGTTATTACTCAACTCTGCCGTCTCGTTCGCCTCCGCTAATCGCCGTTTAGCTGTATCCAGCTGGGAGCTCTCTAGGCCGCCATGTTGCTCCTAGCTTACAGGCACTCAGTCGTAAAGGGTTTGATCGCTCCGTTGATCGGGCTGCCGCCTCGGGATCGAACTAGCGTCACCCCCAATCCGTCAGACCCCTGATCGCGGGGTCTGTGGCCCCCGAGGGACCTAAGAGAACCTATAAAAACGGAGATGTAATACGGAGCTCAGCTCCACACCGTCCGTTCAGCTCCTCCGCTGGCTCCACCCCCCTGTAATATTTCTTCTATTGGTCTCTTCTATGCATAATTCTTCGCATGCGTGGGTCTAACACTTCCTCATCTGAATCGACCGAAGATAATGGTGATTGGCTTCCTGGGCTGTGTGCCAAGCCCCCCTCTTCCAAGTCACCCCCACCTTCTTCGTCCGAAAAAACTGCACTACCTGACTGTTGGCAATAAAACAGGCCTATGACATGTTGATATTTCCCCTGCATCCCCCTCCACATTCCTTGGGGCAGGAGCTGGGCCAGAGCCAACCACAATATCGTATCTTTTCTTCTATCATTTCCCTGATATTTACTACTACATGTTTTTATTCGCTTTACTTTCAATTTGTATTGGAATAAATAAATAAGTAAGTAAGTAAGTGGCAGGACTGAAAATAAATAAGGACAAAACTAAAACGATTGTTAAAAATATGCAAGAAGATCAGAAGAAGGAATTAATGAACAAATTAAACAATCAAATGACAAAATTGATAAAATATTTGGGAATCAATCTAATTGCCAGAAATATAACTCTAAAAAAGGATAATTATGATATACTAAATGCAAAATTTAAAAGAGATTTAGATAATTGGGCAAGGCTGCAACTTTTCTTTATGGGAAGAATTGCAGCAATTAAAATATCAAAATTTTTGTTTTTATTTCATACAATTCTGATTAAATTGAACCAAGGCTAGTTTATAAATTTAAATAGACTAATGAATAAATTTATCTGACAACATAAAAGACTTAGAATAAGACTCAAATACTTACAAAAATTGAATGGTAAAGATAGTTTTGGGTTACCAGGTTGGTGAAGATATTACAATGCTGCAGTTTTCATGTGGGTGAGGGAGTGGATGACATTAGAAAAAATAGAATTTTAGTATTAGAAGGCCACGATTTACAAGTCGATTTGCAGCAAAATCAGTAGCTGCCTCAACTGTGGCCAGAAGACTTCTCTGGCTACAACCCTGGCAAGTGGGAATGAGACAGAAGTGGTAGCTTTCTATGGGTCCTCAAGCGCAAAAACCTTTTTGGTGACTTACTTGATCCACTACTCACTGAAACTACAGACAAAAAGGAAATCCTGAGACCCACTACCAAGAAGGCAACCAAAACGCAACAGTCCTTTCGGCACCCCGGCTGCCAACAAGACCAAGGTTTCACCTTTCAGAGGAACTCAGGTCAGTATAATTCCTGATTTCGTTCCCAGATAGAGCTCCCAGGGGCAGGGGGTCCCATTATCAGAGAGGTTCCTCCTCCTCAAAAGCCCCTAAAAGAACCAGATGATGATTGGCTTTCTATTCCCATTGGGGGGTGCCTGGCCTAGTACTCCTCAGCCTGGTGCTAGTCCTGCAAGGACCCCTGGGTTATCTCCACTATCAAATGGGGGCTCCAATTGGAATTCGTTTCCATGCCCCCAAAACATTTCATCTCATGCCGTCTCCCAGATCCTCAGCCTCCCGCCTCCGTATGGAGGAAGCTATAATGCACCTCCTCTCCATTAAAGCTATTCAGCCAGTTCCCTCCTCTCAAAGAGGCTTAGGCTTCTACTCCATCCTCTTCGTGGTCCCTAAGACTTCCGGAGGATGGAGAGCCATCTTGGATCTTAAATGACTAAATCAGTACATAAAGTACAGAAAATTCAAGATGCATTCCCTATCATCCATCTTAGCATCCATTCACCCAGGGGATTTCATGACTTTCCTGGACCTCATGAAGGCTTATCTTCACATCCCAATTATCAAAGGCCACAGACAATTCCTTTGCTTTGCCTTCCTATCAACACAGGGCCATGTCCTTTGGTCTATCTTTGGCCCTTGAGTCTTTACCAAGCTCCTGGGTGCCTTAGCAGCCAACATCCGGGCTACCCCCATCCATATATTATGCTATTTGGATGACCTATTAATTCACAGTCGCTCTAAACAGGGCACACTTTCATATCTGTATTCATCCATGTCAATCCTACAGGAGCATGGATTTTCTATCAATATGGAGAAAAGTCAGCTCCACCCCTCTATTACCCTCCAACACCTGAGTGCAGTCATAGATTCAGTTCAATCCAAAGTTTTCCTCTCTACCAAAAGGAAATCCAGCATCAGAGAGCTTATCACCCAAGTTAAACTGCAAAAGAAGGCCTCCATTGTCACCCTCCCTTCCCTCCTGAGAAAAATGGTATCCTGCATTGAGTTGTTCCATGGGCGCACCTCCACGCCAGAGAACTCCAATGGCTTCTGTTGCCATTCCAGAGATCAGGAACCAGCAACTCAGCATACATCATCTCCGTTACTCTCACTGTTCTGAGATCCTTCTCATGGTGGACCTCCTTCACTCTGGACAAAGGGTTCTGGACCAGTTCGCCATCACCACAGATGCCAGTCTGGCGGGGTGGGGAGCCCACGCACAGGGCCTAATAACCCAGGGCACATGGTTGGCAGAGGAGTCTTCTCGTCCAATCAATTGGCTAGAACTGAGAGCAGTGTTTCTAGCTCTCATGGAATTCAGGCCAATTATCAACAGCCAACATGTCCTGATCCTAACAGACAATATGGCCACCAAGAGTCACATCTGTCAACAAGGGGGCACCCGGTCCAAGGCCCTGATGCAGGAAGCATTGAAGCTGGGTCTCTGGACAGAGAGACATCTCCAGTCTCTACGGCCAACCACATTTTGGGAGTACCGAACATTCAGGTGGACTGGCTCTTCCGATCAACTCTGGACCCAGGAGAGTGGAGGCTCCATCCGGACCTATTCCATCAGATCAGCCTCAAGTTTGGTCACCCGTCACTAGACCTGTTTGCGACCACCGTCAACTCTCAACTCCCTCGGTTCTACTCTGGGAGTGGAAGCGACAAACACTCTTAGAACTCCCTGGCCTTGGGATCTCCTTTACGCCTTCCACCCGATAACAATCATATCGGATGTGAGTCACAAAATCATCCAGGAGGAGTCCCAGGTGATAATCGTAGCCCCTCACTGGCCACACCATCCCTGGTTTGCGGACTTCCAACACCTTTCAGGCCCCCTCTCCATTTAGGCAACTCCCCGTTTCAGGGGATATGCTGCAGCAAGGGGCCTCTCATCATCTGGAACCGGAATGGTTCTAACTCAGTGCCTGGTAGTTATTTGACGCAACCTATACCTCCGAGGCTATGAACCAGATGCCATCGAGGTGATGTTAAAATCCAGGAGAATCTCCACTAACAGGATATATGACTATACCTGGTCTTAAGTTCCACCAGTGGTGTAGGCAAGAGAAACTCTCTCCCATATGTGTTCCCATCCACAGGATTGTGATCTTCCTAGTGAGAGGTTTCCATCAAGGCCTGTCAGTCAGCACCATCCACAGGCACCTGGCAGCCTTATCCTCGGTCCTCGCTGGTCCCCTATGAGGATCAATTCAATTCAATTCAATTCAATTTATTGGATTTATATGCCGCCCCGAGTTTTCGGAGAGGGGCGGCATATAAATCCAATAAATTGAATTGAATTGAATTGAATTGATCCTCATAGGCAACCTCTATGCAGTTTTCCTAAAATTCAAGAATTGCTGAGAGGAATTTCAAACCTCAGACCTCCACAGATATCCCACCTGGGACTTACTCCGAGTCTTGAATTCTCTTACACACGCTCGGTACGAATCTCTGTCATCAGCATCCTTCCATCATTTGTCATTCAAGGTAGCCTTCCTTGTGGCAATCACTTCGGCCAGACGCATTTCCAAATTGGTGGTTCTGTCTATCCACCAGGACTTATGTCAGTTCCACCTGGACAAAGTAGTCCTCCATCTGGACCCTACTTTTCTCCCTAAAGTCAGTTCCATGTTCCACAGATCTCAAGACATAGTCTTACCTTCATTCTGTTCAAACCCAAACCATCATCTCTCCATCAGATGGCACACATTAGACCTCACTAGAGTGCTATGCATCTATATCCAATGGACCAAAACCTTTCGTAGGTCTGAAGCCTTATTCATGGCATACCACCCCAGATTCCTTTGATCCAAAGTATCGTCGACTGTACTGGGCTGTTGGATTCGAGGCGCAATTGCAAAAGCATGTGAGTCCGCCTCTCTTAATGTTCCAAGAAGCATCACTTGAAAATATCTTACCAAAAATAATTGAAGAGGATCAATATGGGTTCATGAAGTGTAGGAAGATAAGCAAACCAATTAGAAATGTAATAAATGTGATGTACCATGCTACTGTTACTAAAAGGAAATTTGGGAATTTTGAAATTAGATGTCTATAAAGCTTTTGATAAAGTTAACCATAGCTATTTATATAAATTATGTAAGGAATTAAATATGGGGGACAAATTTTGCAGAATTATAAAAGAGATTTATAAAGGGAATGAAGCATATATAAGGGTGAATGGACAAAGAACGCAGAGAATTAAAATTCAAAATGGTACCAAGCAGGGATGCCCTTTATCTCCAATGTTATTTGCAATAGCAATAGAGACATTAGCTAATAAGATAAGACAAGATAAGATAGGGGAATTAGAAATGAAATTAAACTTATTTGCAAATGATGCAATTATACTGACCCAGACCCCGATGGAGATGATTAAAGGTATAAGAAATATTTTGCAAGAATTTAAACAGGAATCAGGATTATTGGTCAATTTGGAAAAATCAGAGATCATGTGTTTAAACACAGGCCTGAGAGAGCAGATAGAAATTAGGAAAGAATCAGGGTTGAAGTTAGGATTAAATAAAATTAAATACTTGGGAATTTAGATATTGAGAAATCAAGCAAAAACCGAGGAGATGAATTATAGACAAATATGGAAGAAAATGTTGAAACAGATGAGGAGCTGAAAAGAGAAAAGCTGAGTATGGCTAAAATTAGAGCATTAAAAATGATGATAGTTCCCAAAATGATGTACCTGTTTCAAGTATTGCCAGGGGGGTTATTAGCATCAAAGTTTAGGGAATCGGATAAAAAACTTAATTTTGGGGTTGAAGAAGATAAGAGACTAAGAGTAAGGAAAAAGTGGTTATAGCTAATGAAAAAGAGGGTGGATGAGTTTGCAGTTGTATAGAGAAGCATTTCAAATTGAAAGATTAATGGAGTTGCAATTATTTGAAAATAAATGGGTGAAATTGGAAAAAGAGATAAATGGGATGAAGAATAGAGAATTAAGTTTTATAAGGTGGAATAGGAGCGATTTAAATAAATTAATAGGTCCCATGAAAGGGACTATGGAAATCTGGAAAAAATGGCAAGGGAAAATAGGATTATATAAATCAAAACTGTCATTGTTATATGTAATAAATAGAGATAACAAAACAAATCTAAACAGGGTTATTGGAGAGTTGAAGGGAAGAGGGATAACTAAGATAGAACAGTTATATGAGAAGGATGGGAGGCCAAGTAAAAATCGTATAGAATGTGTTCTGCCGGGTTCCCAGCACGAACCCCTAATTAATTGCAAAGGTAGACAAAGCAGACACACACATGTGAAAAGGCAAAAACACCATCTTTATCCAAAACAAAGTAGAAGCAAAACACCCTTTAAAACCCACCTCTGCCGTCAGGCATGGGGGAACTGAAACATCTCCCCCTTGCCCATGTTGTTTTGGTGTTAGATTGATTGTGTGCTTGTTTTTTAATATTCTGGGGTTCGGCTTTGGCGTTCAGCTTCAGGAGACAGCTGGGAAGCGGCGCGGCTGTTTTAAAAGGTGACAGCCGGGCTGGGGGGCTTCCCAGCAACTTCCCGAACCGAACCCGGGGTTCAGAAAAATTTTGCCTCTTCTTACGAACTTTGTTCGAGTTACGAACCGGCGTTCGGGAGGCTTCTGGGAAGCCCCGCCGCCCGGCTGTCACCTTTTAAAACAGCCGCGCGGCTTCCCAGCAGTCTCCGAACACCGGTTCGTAACTCGAAAAAAGTTCGTAAGAAGAGGCAAAATTTTTCTGAACCCCGGGTTCGTATCACGAATTGTTCGTAAGACGAGGGGTTCGTATCTTGAGGTACCACTGTATTGTTTTTACTTTGTTATGAGCCGCCCCGAGTTTGCGGAGAGGGGCGGCATATAAATCCAATAAATCTAATCTAATCTAAAACCCTTTTGGTAGTCAAGGGGCTCACCTTCAAAGTAACAGACTTGAATGTGGTGAAAAACAATAAACAAACACAAAGCAATTAACAAGTAGCTGTGAAGACGTCACAGCCACTCTCCTTCAAATGTTTTCAAACTCACACCTATGGTTTAAGTTCAGAGTCCTGGTATTAAAGCAAAGAGTGTCCTTGGAGAATCCTGAGACGAAAGCCACTTCCACTGTCACCGAACGGATAAAGTAAAACAGGCCTCTAACATTGGGAGGATTCACCCACATCCAACCCACAGTCATTGGGGCAGGAGCTGGCCCAGAGCCAACCACAAAAGAATGGTGGTTTGGTAAGGGAAGATGGCTGCAATATGTAAATATCTGAATGAAAGGGAGAATAAAGAAGCACTATTTAGCAAGAAGATAGAGTTAGAGAAAATAATAAGAGAAAAAAGTGAGCGTACCAAGGCACAAGTAAGTAATATATATATATAAGATGTTAGTGCAGTCACATGGGGATCATTGTTCCCTCTAACCTGCGCTATTTTCAATTCTGGCACAGAGGTCTCAAACGTCTTTTCCCCTGGGCCAATGGCCAGGAAAATTTGGAAGGCACGAGGAAGGAAGCTCAACTTCCGGTCTCACAACTTTTTTCTGGGGGCGCGAAAAGCAAAAAGTTCCGAGACCGGAAGCTGAGCTTCCTTCCTTGTGCCTTCCAAATTTTCCTGGCCACCTTGTTCTTCCTAGGCACATTAGCCAGTCCTGGCAGCTCTCTGGCCGAGCTCCACCCTGCGGCTTCAGTTTCAGTCACTTCTACAGGGACCCCCAAGAACATGGTGCTGGTGCTGGCGACGGCTTTACCCCTTCAGGCTCCCACTCCTACCTCACCGCCTGTGTCTACTGCAGGCACCTCCCGCCAAGCATGAGCCACTGACAGCGGATGGATGGGGGAGAAACAGGAGCAGAGGAGGGAGCAGTTGCTCCTGCTCCAAGATGGCCGATGAGATGCCACTCCTCCATTCCTGGAGCGGCAGCTGCGACAACAATGGTGCCGTGGCAGCTGCTGACGCCAAGAGTCCCGAGCCCACACTCAAGTGTCAATGCCAGGCTTCGGCTGAGCGGAGCTGTGCAGCTGCGGCGGGAGCCAGCGGGAAGGCAGACGTGGCGCCTCTGCTGGGAAGTGCTGTCGAAGAGGCCCTGAAGGGGGACAGGGTGGTCCCCGCCGCCTGTGTCGGTGGCGAGGTGACCGTGCCGGCCGGGGTGGGAGAAGGCTGGAGTTGCGCGGAAAGCGGCACTCCTCTCGGCCTGGTCCGAGAGGAGCTGCTACTGTCGCTGCAGCAATGGCAACTGCTGTGCGGGCAGAGCCAAGGGGAGGGTACAGAGGCAGTGCCCACCAGAGAAGCAGAGATAGAGAGAAGTGGAGAGAAAGAAAGAAACGGAAAGAGAAGGGAAACAGAGGGAGGGAAAGAGAAGTGGAGAGGAAGGAGGGAGGGAGGGGAGGCAGGCAGGGAAGGAAGAGTGGGAGAGAGAAATATAGAGGGAGGGAGGGAGGAAGAAAGAGTGAGAGGGAAGGAAAGAGGGAAGAGGGAGAAAGAGAGAGGAAGGAAGAGAGGGAGAAAGAGAAAAAAGTGGAAGGAAAAGAGAAGGAAAGGAAGGAAGAGAGAGAGAGAGAAAGAAAGAAAATCAAAATCTAGTTTGAAACTAACTCAACTATTTGTGGCATTTTCATACTTGGCAGAGTTGCCCCATTCCGAGGTCACTGTTATAGACACACAATATTTTATTTTGAAATTCTCTGAGGCAAAATATGGTGGGTTTTTAAAAAAACAAAATATATTTACTGCAGATTAAGATCAGCAAAACAATATCAATCATCCAGTTTCTTAACATACTTTAATTTTCATGTCTCTCAGCTGCGTAAAAACCTTTGGTAGCTTATAATTAAAAAGAAAAATAACAAATATCAAAAGAAAAATGCAGGCTACTGAAAAACAATATGGTTTCTTCCCTTAGGCAAGAGTGGTAGAAATTTGTGGAGGGGTGATTGATTATTAAATATAGATTGACTATGCAATGATGGTAAAAGATATATTTAGATGTTGTTTAATATTAGGATGTATTAATTCGTAAAATTGGATTAGAATTTTAGAACTATGTAGAATTACATAGTTAAAATTAATGGAAGATGCATAGAAGAAGAATGTATAAGAAGGAGGAGTAGGCATGACAGCCTATCTGAATTTATAAGAGGATAATGATATTAATTGAAATATAAAATAACAGAATAACATAGTGGGAAGGGACCTTATTCTGCCCCAGCACTGAACCCTAAATAATTACGCAATAAGTTGTCCTGGGTGAAATTTGTCAAAAAAATCAGGCATGAAAATTTGTTTATTTGTGGGTTTTTTTCTTCTCCTCTCATTTTATGACTGGGTAGAGACAAGGGAAAAAAAACAATAACAATAACAATAATGGTAGTAAATAAACAAGATGTTCTTAAATTCACTCCGAGATACAAAATCAAGATCAAACCAATGTGACTTTAGATTAATTGTATGACAGAACAAATTTTATTTATTTTATTTTATTTATTTATTTTGTCCAATACACAATGAGGGTTTTAGTGGGTATATATCTATATGCACATAGGAAAATACATGATGAAGGTTATAGAGGAGATACTCATAGTAAAATATATCTAAAAAATAATAGAAAAGAAGATATAGTAATAGAACATATCAATGAAAGAATAGAAGAAGAGATATAGGAATAGAAGAAAGGTATAGGAGATATAGGAGAGCAATAGGACAGGGGACGGAAGGCACTCTAGTGCACTTGTACTCGCCCCTTACTGAACTCTTAGGAATCTGGATAGGTCAACCATAGATAATCTAAAGGTAAAGTGTTGGGGGTTTGGGGATGACACTATGGAGTCCGGTAATGAGTTCCATGCTTCGACAACTCGGTTACTGAAGTCATATTTTTTACAGTCAAGTTTTGGAGCGGTTAATATTAAGTTTAAATCTGTTGTGTGCTCTTGTGTTGTTGTGGTTGAAGCTGAAGTAGTCGCTGACAGGCAGGACATTGCAGCATATGATGTTGTGGGCAATACTTAGATCTTGTTTAAGGCATCTTAGTTCTAAACTTTCTAGGCCCAGGATTGAAAGTCTAGTCCAGCGTTTCCCAACCGGTGTGCCGCGGCTCCTGCCCGATGCCGCGGTTTCTGGCGCTCTCCTGCTGGGCCCCAAAGAAGGAAGGCAGGAAGAAGGAGAGCTTCATTCTTCGCGCCTTTTTCCCGCCTTCTTTGGGGCCCAGCAGGAGAGCGCCAGAAACCGTGGCATCGAGCAGGAACCGGGAGGTTGGAGGCACCGGCATGGCAGCGCCCCGCCCAGCTGGAGTTTACCTGTCGTCGTCGGCACACCTGGCCGTGTCGTCGTCGGCAAGTGGGGCCCGGCGGGAGGGCACTGGTGGTGGGAGCGGGGGGGCGCTGCAGCGGCGCAGGCAGTCGCGGGGAGATGGCGGGGGGCGGGGTGGCGGCTGCAGCGGCCCCGGGCACCGTTCCCTGTAGGCTTTTCCAGGGGCGCGCAGGGAGCCGCGGCCACCCGCCTGCCTGCCGGATTTCCCTCCGCGCGGCTGGGGAGGTGGATTTGCCGCCCCCGCCAGCCCGATCTCCCTCCAGTGGCTGGTGACGCAGATCTACTGCCCTCGCCAGCCTGATCTCCCTCCGTGGGGGTGGGGGGGTGGGCGACGAACTGACGACCGGGGGCTGTCCGTCCGTGTTGGGTGGTGCAGGGCAGGCACAGGCAGCCCCAGGGGAGAACAAGGGAGGGAGAGAAAGGAAAGAGAGAGAAAGGGAGGGAGAAAAAATTGAATGAAGGAGGGAGAGAAAGAAAGAGTAAGAAGTAGAAAGGATAGAGAAAAAGGAAGAGAAAGGGAGGGAGAGAAAGGAAAGAGAGAGAAAGGGAGGGAGAGAAAATTGAATGAAGGAGGGAGAGAGAAAGAGTAAGAAGTAGAAAGGATAGAGAAAAAGGAAGAGAAAGGGAGGGGGAGAAAGGAAAGAGGGAGGAAGGGGGGAGAGAAAGAAGATATGAAGGAGGGAGAAAAAGAAAGAGAGATAGGAAGGAAAGAGGGAGAGAAAGGAATGAGAGAGAAAGGGAGGGAGAGAAAGGGAATGAAAGAGGGAGAAGGGGTGAGAGATAGAAAGGATAGACAGAAAGGGAGAGAAAGGAAAGAGAGAAAGGGAGGGAGAGGAAGGAAAGAGAGATGAGAGAGGAAGGGGGAGACAGAAAGAGAGGAAGGAAGGGAGAGAAAGAGGGAGGGAGAGAGAAATAGAGCGAAAGGGAGGAAGAGAGGGTTTTTTTGTCCAAACTTTTTTTAGCGCCCCCCCCCTCCATGTTCCCCAGGATTTTGAAAATATGAAAAATGTGCCGCGGCTCCAAAAAGGTTGGGAAACACTGGTCTAGTCTCATAGGGTATTCTATTTTGAGTGGAGGAGTGAAGGGCTCTTCTGGTGAAGTATCTTTGGACATTTTCAAGGGTGTTAATGTCTGAGATGCAATATGGGTTCCAAACAGATGAGCTGTATTGGAGGATGGGTCTGGCAAAAGTTTTGTAAGCTCTGGTAAGTAGTGTGAGATTGCCAGAGCAGAAGCTACGTAGCATTAAATTTACAACTCTTGAAGCCTTCTTGGCTATATTGTTGCAGTGGGCTTTGTGACAACCACTGATGCCATAAGCTGCATATTGATATCAAAAGGAAAAGATAGAACTGTTAGGTCAACAATTCAACGGGGAGGGAGGGGGAACTAGGGGCAGCTCTGTATAAAGTATCTTAGAATTTAAGCACAATAATCATACAAATAATAATTATACTGTTTTCTGAAATGATATAATATGTAAAACACTATATATCTGCTCTTTTTTAATCTTTGTATTGTAATAAAAACTATTTTTAAAAAAGATAATTTGTTTATTTATTTATTTGGACTGACAAGCAGACAGACAGACAGACTTCTATGCTGCCCAGTCCTGAAGGGGCTGCCGCTCAGACACTATAGTTTTCCGCCCACACCGAAACAAAATTAGAGGAAACATTGACGGGGATGTGATCCAAGGATTGACTAAATGGTGGCTGGTGGCAAAGTGAAAAACAAGTAGATTTGCAAGAGATGAAAAACATAGTGGATAACATAAGGAAAACTAAGAATACAAGGGTTAGGGAAATGAGAAGGAAAATATTACATATATGGTATTATACACCCGTTCAACTTGCATATTTTCAGCAGAATGTTAAAGGTGTCTGTTGGCTTGGGTGCCAAGATAAAGGAGTGTTCATGCATATGTTTTGGGAATGCTTGGTAGTGCAGAATTTATGGAAAAAAGTGCAAGAGGATGTTAATAGGATGTTAAATATACGATGGATAATTACTAAGGAAATGGCAGTACAGTGATACCCCATCTTACAAACGCCTTGTCATACAAACTTTTCGAGATACAAACCCGGGGTTTAAGATTTTTTTGCCCCTTCTTACAAACTATTTTCACCTTACAAACCCACCACCGCCGCTGGGATGCCCCGCTTCCGGACTTCCATTGCCAATGAAGCACCCGTTTTTGCACTGCTGAGATTCCCCTGAGGCTCCCCTCCATGGGAAACCCCACCTCCGGACTTCCGTGTTTTTGTGATGCTGCAGGGTAATCCCAGCAGGGTAATCAAGCAGTGCAAAAACGGGTGCTTCGCTGGCAACAGAAGTCCGGAGGTGGAGTTTCCCAGTGAGGGGAGCCTCAGTGAAATCGCAGCATCGCAAAAACACAGAGGTCCAGAGGTAGGGTTTCCCATGGAGGGGAGCCTCAGGGGAATCCCAGCAGCACAAAAACGGGCGCTTCGGCTGGCAAAAGGGGTGACTTTTGGGCTTGCACGCATTAATTGCTTTTCCATTGATTTCTATGGAAAACATTGTTTTGTCTTACAAACTTTTCATCTTAAGAACCGCGTCCCGGAACCAATTAAGTTTGTAAGACAAGGTATCACTGTATTAGTTAAAAGCAATGTGATGGGAGAATTTAGTGAAAGAAAACAAGCAGCAATAGAAAGCGCTCAGGCGGTAATAGTCTTAGATTGGAAGGACAATGCAAAATTGGTACCGGTACATGGTGGACCATATTCAATTTGAGATTATGGATAAAAGGATGAATTCAGTTAATGAAACTGATTTGTGCAACTGATGGGACGATGGGACAAAGTAAGATGATATATGGCTAGTAGAATCCGAGACCAAGCTATAAGGAATAAATTGGAATCACTCTATAATAAGTAAACAGAAACTGTACTTTGCTCTTGAGTTAAAATGGTATACAAGAAACACCCCCGATTTGGTGGTGGGGTGTGAATGCTTGTCAGGTGGTGGGCACTAACCACAATGCACCTGTTTTATGTTGTGTGTGTGTTGATATCTTTAAAAAAAATCAATAAAAATATTAAATTTAAAAAAAAGAAGCATCACTGCACATTCCACAAGGAGCGCAGCCACAACAGCGGCTTGGCCACTCAAGCTCCCCTGGAAGAAGTCTGTACGGTAGCCACCTGGGCCTCTCCTAATTCTTTTATACACCATTATAAAATTGACTCTTACGCCACAGCGGACGCTGCCTTTGGCAGAAGAGTTCTTCAATCTGTTATTTCTCATAATACCTAAACTAATCCCTGCCTAGGGACACATCTCTTGGGTATGTCCCACGTGACTGCTGGACCCGCTCCTTCAGTATGGAGAATAGGCATTGGACTCTTACCTGAATGCCTCTTCTCCAATGCACTGGCAAGGAGAGTCCAATGTGGGTAGTATTCTCTAGTCTTATTGGTAGGGACTGAGTTCAATTTAAATATTAGGTAGGCCCCGCCCCCTGGCCCCTCAGTCAAAAAAACTCAGTCGCAGTATAGGGACTTAGAGTTTTCTTCTCTCATACACAATGTGTATTTCTATGTGTATTTCAACTAATAAAATTTTTCTTTTTCATGTATTTGCAGGTAAGATATTATACAATCAAGATATATGGTAGTATAGGGCTGACACCCTCCGTGGGGGTCGCCTTCCAGACTACCGCTCCTCCCCCCAGTCGGCCCTCAACTCACGGAGGAAAAGAAGTTGAGGGCGGGAGAGAGCCACCGGGTTGTGTACCTCCGTGGTCACGCTCAGTTATGACCATCACGGTTGGCATCGGAGGGGTGCGCTCCTCCGTTGTACACACCGTCATCAAGATTTCGATCAAACAGTTGTTTCGAGAGCGATTTAAAGTGGAAGTCATTGGGAAAGAAAAAGACAGCTGGAGATAGCAGATTGGAGACATAGCCACTCGAAGGTTGCCTAGGCGACGGGACGCCATTTTGAAGGCAAAAGGGCATGCTCTCGGCATTCACCCGGTTACCATGGTAACCACGTCGGGCGCCATTTTGAAGGCAAGAGGGCATGTTCTCAGCATTCACCCGGTTACCATGGTAACCACGTCGGGCGCCATTTTGGTGACTCAAATACTCGATCTGCATAGGCAACACGCACGCGCGTGATTGCCTGCCTGTCAGTTAGCCGTTTCTGAGGTAAAAGATCGGCTGTTGGACAGAGAGTTATTCAACTGTTCTCCAAGCGTGAGTTAAAGAAGTTTTAAGATAAAACAACATGGCAGAACCTATAATGCCTATAACAGAGGGATCATCATCCTCTAAGCCTGATATCCCCAAGGGGAAAATTCCTTCAGACAAAGAAAAGGCAAAGTCATCACAAATGGCTTCATTGAAGGAGGCAGAAAAAAAGATTAGAGCCTTAGAAAAACAATTAGAGGCACAGAAACAGCTTTTGCCTCCAGCCTCAATTGCAGGATCATTTCTTTCACCAGCCTCCCCCATGAACAGTGAAGGGGTAGCAGGCTCAGCTAATGAGAAAGATTGGTCCCCAGAGAGAGCTGTTAGATCAACACCTGTGACAAGGTCAGAGCCACAGGATATTCTAAAACAGGCACAAACATGGCCCAATTACTCTTCTAATATACAGATGGGACAACTACCACAATATGGACATTCACCAGCAGCTACATTTACCCCTGCAGCTGCTGGTTTGTGTGGAGCCCAAGATACATGGCAAAGTATGCCTCCAGCACTTCAAGATTTAATAACTAGTGCATATTCGCAAGGCATAATGGAGAGAACACAGCAATATTCCACACAGCAGTATGCCCCACAGCAATATATTCCACCACAATATGGGGCTCAAGTAGCCACTAATAAAAGGTCTAGAGACCTGTGGTCAGTTCCATCTCCTCATTCAAGGCCAGAGTCTTTAGAAGAGGACAGACCTTATAGAGAGGAGGACAGTGAGGCAGAGAACGACCTATCAGGGGATGAGCGACCACCTGAACCACCAGTTTTTGCAGGTCTTTTTAAGAATTCATTATTTAGAGTTCTTCTTAACAAAGCAAAATTCACTATTGAACAGGCTGGAGAGGGAAAACAAGCTGAAGCGTGTACAACCACGGCATCCGCTGGTGTTCTGTTCTCGGTACCTAAGAAACAAACAGATCACATCCCTTCATCCCAGTTGTTCTTAGAAAATATTAAAAGACCCTCGGAAAATCCAACAGCGGCACCAGGTCCATCAGTGATGGAACGTAAACTTTACACTTTCGAAGATAACATGGAGAAATTGTTAGATTTCCCAACCATTGATAAACCAGTAGCTAGTCTAGTATCCAATGCCTTAGTCCCTTCAGAGGTATCAGATGGGCTCAAGGCAGAAGACAAGAGAGCCGAGAATGTGGTAAGGAAAACACATCAAATGGCGGCATGGGCCCTAAGAGCGGCTTCTGCTGCTTCTTTTTTCAATAGGGCAATGATATTATAGATACAGGAGATGCAATCCAGAGTAGACCAGGACGACAGTCGCCTGCGCCAGGATCTCAACAAGCTCCTAGCAGCCTCTGAGTTTTCTGCAGACGCCACAGTGAACGCGGCAAAGTTTGCTTCTAGGGCCATGGCTTCGTCAATATCCTCACGCAGATTAATATGGCTGCGCAGTTGGCAAGCTGATATAAAACCGAAGTGGTCTCTGGCGACCTCTCCTTTCCATGGAGGGAAACTGTTCGGAGAAGTGTTGGAAGATGTCCTTGTAGAGGATAAAGATAAAAAGAAGGTGATGCCTAAATCTAACAAAAGACCGGAAAGACGATTTACCCCATATAACAGACGACAGCCCTTTCGATCTGATGCCGCCTCAACCACGGTCCAAGGTTCGAGGCCATATTTCCAGGGCCATTTCAATCAAGGCAACTACAGAACAGACAGATCATATTTTGGAGACCGTAACAGACCTTACCAGCAGGGACGAAGAACCTTCAAAGGTAATACCAATAGAGGGTTCAAACGTACAAAGTGACTCAGCGGACCCTTATCCACTTGGGGGCAAGCTGAGGTACTTCGCAGATGTCTGGGAAGCTACATCTTCAAGACGCCTGGGCAATAGCTACGGTATCACAAGGTCTAAAGATAGAGTTTACTCACCTTCCCCCGAATCGGTTTCTAATGTGTCCCCCAATAGCCGATCCTCTCAAGAGGGACTTATTATATCAGGAAGTCACGCACTTTCTACAAATAGAAGCGATAGAACAAGTTCCTTATTCACAACGAGGCAAAGGTTTTTATTCAGTGGTGTTCGTAGTCCCCAAGACATCAGGGGGATGTCGTATGATCCTAAACTTACGTCAGTTGAATCTGTATGTACTATACAGAAGATTCAAGATGCACTCACTTCGCTTGATACTATCTGCTGTGCGACACAAAGATATCCTTACGTCAATAGATCTCAAAGAAGCATATCTCCATGTGCCAGTCCATCCTTGGCACAGACAATTTCTACACTTCTGTATAGACGGCTTACACTTCCAATTCAAAGCAATGCCGTTTGGCCTATCTTCGGCACCAAGAACTTTTACGAAATTGCTAGACATTCTTTCAGCAAGCCTCAGACAACAATCAATACGCCTGATGGCGTATCTTGACGACATATTAGTGTTATCAAAATCAAAGACACGTGCTCGTCAAGATGTACTCAACACCTTAACTGCCCTACAAGCCCATGGATTCACGGTCAATTGGGAAAAGAGTCATCTGAATCCAACAACACGTTTAGCACATTTAGGAACAATCATCGACACGGACTCAGGTATGGTCTTTCTCTCACAAGAAAGACAGACCAAGATTCTCAGTCTACTTCAGGAATTACAACACCAAAAGAAACCATCACTGGCCTTCCTGTCCAAACTTTTAGGAACGCTAGTGTCTTGTATAGACATCGTCCCTTGGGCCCGACACCATCTTCGGCCTCTTCAATGGCTACTGCTTCCATTTCAAAGAAGGAAAGTCAGCCATTCACATCGGAAAGTGACACTCAACCAGAAGATCAGGAGATCTCTGCAATGGTGGGCGTCACCAACAATACAAGGCAGCTCTTCATTCATACACACTGCTCCGCTGACGATAACAACCGACGCCAGTCTGACAGGGTGGGGAGCCCATTTAGCATCACACACGACCCAAGGTCTATGGGACTTTCAGGATCTACAAGAAGTAAACATCAACTTCTTAGAACTCAAAGCAGTTTCGCTAGCACTGCAGAGTTTCATCCATTTAGTACAGGGACAACATATCTTGATAAAAACAGACAATGTTGCCACGAGGGCTCATATCAATCATCAGGGGGGAACAAGATCCCTGAGGTTGATGCGAGAGGCGGAGTCTCTGTTTTGCTGGGCGGAATCCAACCTAGCCAAAGCAGAACATATCTCCGGTCAGGAGAATGTCTGGGCAAACTGGTTGAGCCACAGAACCGTGGATCCGGTGGAATGGAGCCTAGATTCCAGTCTATTTCAGGAAATATGCAAGAGGTTTGGTACTCCGGTTATAGACCTTTTTGCCACAGCCCAGAACACACAACTTCCCCGGTTCTTCTCCCGGTTTCCATCGCCGGGGACGGATGGAGTGGATGCTCTGCATCAGTCATGGCCGACAGATCTTCTTTATGCATTCCCACCAATCAGGATCATTCAGAGAGTGATTCAGAAAATACTGGCAGAACAGGCCGAGATTATACTAATAGCTCTGTATTGGCCGCGACGAACCTGGTTTGCGGACTTGAAGGAATTGTCCATCTCCCCATATTGGAGGATCCCAGATCAACGGATTTCTCTCAGTCAAGGGAACATCCTTCATCCGGAGCCTCAGTGGTGGCAACTGACCGTGTGGCACTTGAAAGGGAGAGACTAAGACGTCAACAATTGCCAGACACGGTCATTGCCACCATACAAGCAGCACGTCGACCTTCTACCAGATGTATTTATCAAGCCACATGGGCGGCCTTTTGTAATTTTTGCACAATGCAAGAGGTTGATCCTCAATCTGCTACGCCTGACATAGTTTTAAGATTTCTTCAGTCAGGTCTGGATAAAGGACTCACACCCAACACTTTAAGGAGACATGTGGCGGCTCTATCTACCATCTTAGTCCGGGACTTCGACCGCCCCCTATCAAGGCATCCTTGGATTAGGGACTTCTTAAAAGGGGCCTCAAACATCTGTCCAGCAAAAATTCATATATTCCCATCTTGGGATTTAACTCTAGTATTAGAGTCATTAACAGGCCCCCCGTTTGAACCTCTTAGAACAGGGGTCTCCAACCGCCGGTCCGCGGACCGGCACCGGGCCGCTGGGGGTTTTCAGCCGGTCCGCGGCGCCAGGGCCCCCTCGGCCTTTCCGCGCTGCCCACCGCCCGCCCGATTTGCCCCCTCTGCTCCTCTGCCACCTCCTGCCTTTCACCGCAGCTCCTCCCGCACCCGGAACGCACGCCCTGCCCGCCTCACATTTGCCGAGAGGACTTTCGCCCCGGGCTCTCAGCAAGGGGGCTGCATGAGAGGCGGGGCCGGCGGAAGGTGATATTCAATGTCGGGGGCGCACGGGCGGTCTTGCGCGCGCTCCCTATCTCCCTGCTAGCCCACTCGGAATACTGTATTCAAAATAAGAAAAGCCTTCGCCGGCAAAGGCTTTTCTTATTTTGAATACGTATTCCGAGTGGGCTAGCAGGGAGATAGGGAGCGCGCGCAAGACCGCCCGTGCGCCCCCGACATTGAATATCACCTTCCGCCGGCCCCGCCTCTCATGCAAACCCCCTTGCTGAGAGCCCGGGGCGAAAGTCCTCTCGGCAAATGTGAGGCGGGCAGGGCGTGCGCGCGTCACCGCTGAGAAGAACGGAGAGAGAACGAGAGTGAGTGAAAGCAACAGACAGCAAGATAGAGAGAAAGTGAGAAAGAGAGAGTGAGAGAAAGGGGGGGAGAGAAAGAGATAGCAAGAGAGAGAGAACAAGAGAGAGAAAGAGCGTGAGAAACAAAACAAGAGAGAAAGAGAGAGAGAGAGAAAGCAAAAGAGACAGAAAGAAAACAAGAGAGAGAAAGTGAGAAGAAGAGAGAGAAAGAGGGGGAGAGAGAGAGAAAGAGAGAGGGGGGAGAGAGAGAAAGAGAGGGAGAAAGAGAGGGAAAGGGGGGAGAGATAGCAAGAGAGGGAGAGAGAAAGAGAGAGGGAAAGGGGGAGAGAGGGGGGAGAGAAAGAGGAGATAAAGGAAGAGGAGAGAGAGAAAGGAAGAGAAAGAAAGAAAGAGGGATAGAAAGAGAGAGAGAGTGAGAGATGCTCAGTGAGCCTTTCTTTGAAGTTGCCTTTCTTTCTTTCTTTCTTTCTTTCTTTCTTTCTTTCTTTCTTGCTCTTTTTCTTTCTCTCTTTTACCTTTCCTTCCTCTATTTCTTTTCTTTCTCCTTCCTACCTTCTTCCCTCCCTCCCTCCAGTCCTTCCTCTCTTACTCTCCCCTTTCATAAGTTTCCTTGCTTCCTTCCTCTGTTCCTGTCCCTTCCCTCTTTCCTTCTTCCTTCCTTCCTTCCTTTCCTCCCTTCCTTTCCTCCCTCCATTTCTTGCTTTCCTTTTCCTTCCTCCCTTCTTTCCTCCCTCATTCCCTTCTTTCACTCCTTCCTCTCTTACTCTCCCCTTTCACACCTTTCTTTGCTTCTTTGCACCCTTCTTCTGTTCCTGTACCTTCCCTCTTTCCTTCCTTCCTTCCCACCCTCCGTCCATTCATTCACCCATTCCTCTCTTGATCGCCCCTTTTACGGCGCCGCTGACAGCTAGCTCCCCCCCCCCCCACCGGGCCATGGAAAACTGGTCTAGTTGAAAGCCGGTCCCTGGTGCAAAAAAGGTTGGGGACCTCTGTCTTAGAATGATTGACTTACGCCTTTTGTCAATAAAAACTGCCTTTCTAGTAGCTATCACGTCAAGCTAGGCGTGTGTCAGAGATTTCAGCTTTATCAGTGCGTCAGGATCTCTGTCAGTTTCACCAGGACAGGGTAACATTACGATTAGACCCATCCTTTTTACCTAAAGTTAACTCATGGTTCCATAGGACACAAGACATAGTTGTCCCGGACTTTTGCACGCACAGCACACATCCGTTAGAACTGAAGTGGCACAAATTGGATGTGAGAAAGGCTCTAAAAATTTATATTCATAGAACTCAACCATTCAGAAAGTCTGAGTCGTTGTTTGTATCGTTTTCTCCTCGAAACATGGGTTCCAGAGTGTCGTCCCAATCCATCAGCAGGTGGATTCGTGACTGTATTACAGAAGCTTATAGGGTCAAGGGTCATCAGATCCCACAAGGGATAACCGGACACTCGACACGTAGCTCTGCAACATCAGCAGCATGGGCTACACAAGCTTCACTTGAAGACATATGCAAAGCGGCTACGTGGGCTTCTCCGTCCACTTTTATAAAACATTACCGCATTGATTCATTTGCCTCTTCAGAAGCGGCCTTTGGGAGGTGGGTATTACAGAGGGTGTGCTCATCTAAAGCACCCGTGGTCCAGCCTGATCCCTCCCGATAGATGAAACTTGGGTATATCCCACATTGGACTCTCCTTGCCAGTGCATTGGAGAAGAACCGTTGAAACTTACCTGAACGGTCTTCTCAATGTACGGCAAGGAGAGTCCAAACCCACCCAGGCCTGGGAAGGACCACTTGTGTTTCCTGTTGGGTTAAAAAGTTCTTTTTCAAGTTATCTGGTGTTTACTTTGATGATTCAATAAAAATAGGTTGTATGATACTGCTCCTTCGTTTTGTCTTTGACTGAGGGGCCAGGGGGCGGGGCCTGCCTAATATTTAAATTGAACTCAGTCCCTACCAATAAGACTAGAGAATACTACCCACATTGGACTCTCCTTGCCGTACATTGAGAAGACCATTCAGGTAAGTTTCAACGGTTCTTCTCATACACTGAGCGGGTACAGCAGTCACTTACTTCCCTATGTCTTTCTGACTACCTGTTTGTGTTTTTCACAAGTTTATCTTTATTCATGAGAGTAGAGCATCTTTGAGCCACCACTATCGAGCCAGTCTACGGATTTGCGAATTATGGGAAGGGGCTGAATCAGCAATCTTTTAAAAGACAATGCTCAGTCCTATGCAGATTGGACAGCGAGTAACCCACGTGACTGCTGTACCCACTCTGCATATGAGAAGAGGCGTTCAGGTAAGAGTCCAATGCCTATTTTCTGTGTTTAATCTTAGGATGGATATATGTTTATCCCAGGAATGTTTAAATTCAGTTACTGTGCATTTACCAACCATGTCTGCTGGAAGTTTGTTCCAAGTATCTACTACTCTTTCAGCCAAATAATATTTTCTCACGTTGCTTCTGATCTTTCCCCCAACTAACCTCAGATTGTGACCCCTTGTTCTTGTGTTCACTTTCCTATAAAAACACTTCCTCCTGAACCTTATTTAACTCTTTAACATATTTAAATGTTTTGATCATGTCCCCCCTTTCCCTTCTGTCCTCCAGACTATACAGATTGAGTTCATTAAGTCTTTCTTGATAAGTTTTATGCTTAAGACCTTCCACCATTTTTGTAGCCCATCTTTGGACCCATTCAATTTTATCAATATCTTTTTGTAGGTGAGGTCTCCAGAACTGAACACAACATTCCAAATGTGATCTCATCAGTGGGATCACAATCTCCTTCTTCCTGCTTGTTATACCTCTGGCTATGCAGCCAAGCATTCTACTCACTTTTCCTACCGCCTGACTGCACTGTTCACCCATTTTGAGACTGTCAGAAATCACTACCCCTAAATCCTTCTCTTCTGACGTTTTTGCTAACACAGAACTGCCAATACAATAGTCAGATTGATGATTCCTTTTCCCCAAGTGCCTTATTTTACATTTGGAAACATTAAACTGCAGTTTCCATTGCTTTGACCATTTAAAGCTAAATCATTTGCCATATTACAGACACCCCCAGGAATATCAACCCTATTGCACACTTTAGAGTCATCGGCAAATAGGCAAACCTTCCCTACTAAACCTTCCCCTATGTCACTCACAAAGATATTAAAAAGAATAGGACCCAGAACAGACCCTTGTGGCACACCGCTTGTAACCAGTCTCTGCTCAGAATACTCAGAATACTCGCCATTAACAACAACCCTCTGATATCTATGCTTCAGAGAGCTGCAAATCCAGGGATTAAATTCAATCTTCACTAACTTATCTATCAGCTCTTTATGTGGAACCCTATCAAAGTCTTTACTGAAGTCCAGATAGGCAATATCCACGGCATCACCTTCACCCAACACCTTTGTAACATAGTCAAATAAATCTATGAGAATAGTCTGATATGATTTGGGTCCAATAAGTTATTGGTTTTTAGGTGCTGATCACTTTGAGTAGAGTCTCCATCATTTTAACTATAACTGATGTCAAGCTAATTGGCTTGTAGTTACCAGCTTCTTCTCTACTACCCTTCTTGTGGATAGACACAACATTGGCCATTCTCCAATCATCAGGAACATCTCCTGTTAAAGGGATTGGTTAAGTAAATCAGTCAGGTGGTAGCAATCACATATCTGAGTTCTTTAAGAACTCTGGGGTGGATCCCATCTGGACCCATTGCCTTATTTATCTTTAATTGTTCAAGTTCTTCTAAGACATCTTAACAATTTATTTAAAAACAAGTACTTACCAAGAAAATCAACAACCCCTGTCACTACCAAACTCCTGCCATTTTACTGCAGTTTCAAGAAATAGAAAATGGCTAAAAATCACTACCTTTCTCTCCTCCTTCTCTCACTAGGTGAGTCCTAGCCAGGAGCTCTTCCCCTAGCCTCTGTGAATTTTGGATTGTAGTTTTATTTATTTATTTATTTATTGTTTATTAATTGTATGCTGCCACTCCTTAAAGACTTGGAGCTTCTTTGAATTCAAGTAATAAAGTTGAAAATGGCTTTTACAGTACCTTTGAAAGAAGGAGAAGAAAGGTACTGTAAAAGCCATTTTCAACTTTATTACTTCTCCTTCTTTCACTCAATCTCAGACTCCTTGCCTCAGCCTCTGTGAATTGAAACTGAATGGAAATGGCTTTTAACCTCCTTTTAAAAAGAACAGTCTCTGTAAATCCTGGAACGTACAGTATAGTACTAGATGGTCTCTCTATGTAATTCTGATGTTAAATGAAGTTTACATACCAAAATCAATTCTTTTCTAGATGCATTTCCTTAATAGCCTTTACAGAAAAATAATGTATAGTTATAATTTTCTTTATTTAGCAAATAAAAACTGAAAGTAAAACAGCTTACTATGTTGCAAGTTATTCTGTAACAGTAGAATAGCTTATCATGGAAGGGGTAATAGCTTATACTGGAAGGGGTAATATCAGATAGTCCTCAATTTACAACTACAATTGAGCCCAAAATTTTATGTTGCTAAATGAGAAATGTGTTAAGTGAGTTTTGTCCCATTTTATGACTTTTCTTGATACATTAACTGAATCATTACAGCTGTTATTAAATTAGTAACGCAGTAGTTAAGTGAATCTGTTTTTCACATTGACTTTACAAGTCAAAAGGTTTCAAATCATCACATGATCTTGGGACACTGCAACCGTCATGAATGTGAGTCAGTTGTCAGGCATCCAAATGTTGAACTGTTTGGTAGAAACACAACTCGCCGTGTTTGGAGGAGAAAGAATGTTGAGCTGCACCCAAAGAACACCATACCTACTGTGAAGCAAGGGGTTGGCAACATCATGCTTTGGGGATGTTTCTCTGCAAAGGTACCAGGATGACTGATCTGTGTACATGAAAGAATAAATGGGGCGATGTATTGTGAGATTTTGAGTGCAAACCCCCTTTCATGAGCAAGGACATTGAAGATGAAACATGGCTGGGTCTTTCAGCATGACAATGATTCCAAGCACGCCACCAGGGCAACGAAGCAGTGGCTTTGTAAGAAGCATTTCAAGGTCCTGGAGTGGCCTAGCCAGTCTCCAGATCTCAACCCTATAGAAAATTTTTGGAAGGAGTTGAAAGTCCATGTTGGCCAATGATAGCCCCAAAACATCACTGCCCTTGAGGAGATCTGCATGGAAAAATGGGCCAACATACCAGTAATAATGTGTGCCAACCTTGCGAGGACTTACAGAAAATGTTTGACCTCTGTCATTGCCAACAAAGGTATATAACATAGTATTGAGATTGTTATAGACCAAATACTTATTTTCCACCATAATTTGCAAATACATTTGTTAAAAATCAGACAAAGTGATTTTCTGGATGTGTTTTCTCATGTCGTCTCTCAAAGTTGAGGTCTACCTATGATGTCAATTACAGGCCTCTCATCTTTTTAAGTGGGAGCACTTGCACAATTAGTGTCTGACTAAGTATTCCCCCCACACTATACATCATTTTGTCTTTATTTCCCTTTCTGAATGATATTTTTAAAAAGAACAAAGAGTATGAAAACAAAGAAATAGAATATTCTTAGAAAATAAAAGAAACACTGATGGACCATGTAAAATAGGAAACTTCATTCCTATAAGTAGGCATAGTTGCATAGTTTGGTTTGTGGGGGGTTTTGGAGTATACCCTCCAATAGAAGAAACTTGTGTTCTCAAGTCATTTTTAATGCATGTTACTGTTAAATAAAGTGTTTATTAATTATTTATAAACTGGCTCTCTGAGTAAATGTAAATGAGACTGATGTCTAAAATAATGATTGAGTAAAACCTATTTAAAAATTCAATTTCATACTCAGAAATAATTCCTAAATATTTTGTCTTTTTAAAGAGGCCTCAAAATTTCAGATTCTTAGGAAAGAGCCTGAATCAAAGCCCATTCCTCATGTAGTGTTCTGAGAACAGAAATGTGTACAGTGATCCCTCGATTAGCACGGTCTCGATTAGCGCGAAACGCTGCAACGCGGTTTTTCAAAAAATATTAATTAAAAAATAAGTCCGCGTTTTTTTCTCTACACCACGGTTTTTCCCGCCCGATGACGTCATACTGATTGCTGATTGGCCAAAATCTCGACCAATCGTTGCAAACGCAAAAAAAAGCTTTGCAACTGTTGGAACTTGTTCAGACTTGTTGGAAGATGCCTCCTAAACGTTGCACACGGAGTGGTGGCGGCGACGCTAAAAAGAGCAGGAGGATACTCACAATTAAAGAGAAAATTGACATTTTGGACATGCTGAAAGAGGGACGCTCTTATGCAGATGTTGGTCGGCAGTATGGGATCAACGAATTGAGTGTGCGAACCATTCGGAACGACGAGAAAAAGATAAGGCAAAGTTCTCTGATGGCATTCAACAAGGCTGCAAAAAGAATGGTGACGCCTAGAAACAAGCGCCTTATGAAGATGGAAGCTGCTTTGTCCCTGTGGGTACAAGACTGCCGCAAAAAGAGCATTGCTTTGGATACCAACACCATAAGAACCAAGGCACAACAATTGTACAACCGTCTTGAAGACACAGAAGAAGGCGATGCAGATGAGGGAAACGCAGGTAAGGGCTGGGGTTTTTTATTCTGTCATTACATACTGTATTTAAGTGTTTTTTAAGGAAGGAGCAGGGAAGGAGGGAAGGAGGGAGGGAGGGAGGGAAGGAGGGAGGGGAGGGAGGGAAGGAGGGAGGGAGGGAAGGAGGGAGGGAGGGAAGGAAGGAAGGAGGGAAGGAGGTGGGCATTTACTCTGTACGCTTTCATTCAAGTCACTTCTCTCTCCCTTTCCTGTCATTCTTCTGCTTCTTCAGCCCCAGCCACATTCACAGCAAGCAAAGGGTGGTTTGAGAAATTTCAACGGCGCTATGGCCTGAAGAGTGTGTCATTGCATGGAGAAGCTGCCTCAGCAGATACAGGTGCAGCAGAAAACTTTGTCCAGCGCACGTTTAAAGACCTAATTGCAGAAGGGGGCTACCTTCCAGAACAGGTGTTCAACATGGACGAAACAGGCCTGTTCTGGAAGAGGATGCCTTCAAGGACTTTCTTGATGCAAGATGAAGCCAAAGCCCCTGGCTTTAAGGCCATGAAAGATCGAGTGACTTTGATCATGTGTGGGAATGCAGCAGGCTTTTTGATGAAGCCAGGGCTAATCTATAAGTCACGAAATCCAAGAGCCCTCAAGAACAGAAACAAGAATTCATTGCCAGTGTACTGGATGCATAATCCTAAAGCATGGATTACAAAACCCCTCACGCGGGACTGGTTTCATCAGTGCTTCATCCCACAGGTGGAGGTGTATTTGGCTCGCAAAGGACTCGATTTCAAAGTGCTTCTCCTAATGGACAATGCTGGAGGCCATGATCACCTGGACCATGAACATGATGGAGTGCAAGTCGAATTCTTGCCACCATACACCACATCGCTTATCCAGCCGATGGATCAAGGTATTATCCGTGCATTTAAGGCACTGTACACGCGCAATTCTCTTGGAAGCATCGTGGAAGCAATGGATGCTGATGAAAACTTCACATTGAAGGCCTACTGGCATCAGTACACAATTGCATCTTGTCTGAAGAACATTCAGAATGCCTTAATGGATATGAAGACACAGACAATGAATGCCTGCTGGAGGAAATTGTGGCCAGAAGTGGTGCATGATTACAAGGGATTTGCTCCCGAAGAAATCCAAGATGCTGCAGTCCAGACCTCTGTGAAGCTGGCACAGGCACTGGGTGGAGAAGGCTTCGTTGACATGACACCAGATGAAGTCAATGGTTTGCTTGATGAGCATGGCCTACCGCTGACAGACAAAGATCTGGAGGAGCTGACCAGGTCAGCGAGTGAAGAAGAGGAGGAAGAGGGAGCTGAAGAAGCTGAGGAAGAAGAAGATATTGGCCTAACGCTTGAGCGGCTTGCAGAAATGAACAGAACTGCTGCACATCTGCAACGCATGGCGGAACTTTGGGATCCCAACATGACTCGCTCTATACAGTTTAACGCCTCCCTTGACAACATCTTTGCACCATACAGATCCATGTTAGGCCAGAAAAAGAAACGGCGCCAACAACTGCCCATGACCATGTTTGTCACAAAAACCAAGAGGTCTGTCACACCATCACCTGCAGCGTCCATTGTAGAAATGGTGATAGAAGAAGATCCCTAGTTATCCCAGTTATGCTAACCCCCACCCCACCCCAAAAAATGTAAATAAATATGTTATTGTTCATAACTTAAGAGTCTTATTCAATGTGTACAGTAATGGTAATTAAGGGGATGGGAAATGGTAATTTATGGGTTAAAAGTGTTGGGACTGAGTGGCATACAGGTACTGTACTGTACATACTGTACAGAAGAATGAATGAATGAATGACTGAGTGAATGAAATTCAAACACAGGTGAGGGCTGGGGGGTTTTATTCTGTCATTACACAGTACAGTAGTTATTTAAGTGCTTTTTGAGAAAGGAGGGAGAGAAGGGAAGGAGGGAGGAAGGAGAGAAGGGAAGGAGGGAAGGAAGGAGGGAGGGAGGGAAGGAGGGAGGGTTGCCATTGCCGCCAGCGCTGCCCCAAGAAAGCCGGTGAGAGGAAGGAAGGAAGGAAGGAGGGAGGGAGGGAAGGAGGGAGGGTTGCCATTGCCGCCAACGCTGCCCCAAGAAAGCCGGTGAGAGGAAGGAAGGAAGGAAGGAGGGAGGGAGGGAGGGAGGGAAGGAGGGAGGGTTGCCATTGCCGCCAGCGCTGCCCCAAGAAAGCCGGTGAGAGGAAGGAGGGAGGGAGGGAAGGAGGGAGGGTTGCCATTGCCGCCAGCGCTGCCCCAAGAAAGCCGGTGAGAGGAAGGAAGGAGGGAGGGAGGGAAGGAGGGAAGGTTGCCATTGCCGTCAGCGCTGCCCCAAGAAAGCCGGTGAGTGGGGCGAATCGGGCGGGCGGGGGGTAGCGGCAAGGAGCCCGGAAAAATCACCATTGCATTGCCAGCCTCCGAACTTGCGTCGCTCCACCTTCTGCGCATGTGCGGCCATGAAAAAAATGGCGCGCATGCGCAGATGGTGTTTTTTACTTCCGCACCACTATAACGCGGAAATCGATTAGCGCGGGAGGTCTTGGAACGTAACCCCCGCGCTAATCGAGAGATCACTGTATTCTTTTTCAGCTAGTAAGAAGGAAAGTTTAAGTTAATTTTGAGAAGGTTCCTTGCTGTTTTGCTGTATTGTTATCAAACAATGACTTTGCCATCAGAATTTCTGCATTCAAATTTTGATACCTTTTTTATGTAAAAGGTAAAATACTGTACTAGGATTGTAGTTGGAGTCCTTGCATTTTACATATTACATTCCACATGTTGATATTTGCTGATTTTTATGACAGATGAAACAGCCATAATATATAATCATACTAATTAGTAATTCAAGATAATTACAGTATTAACTTTCTCTTTTTCTGTTTGGCATTGCTTCTTTTCTAGGTTGCACAACTTTATACAAAATAAATAAAAACATTCCTGCAATCTTAAAGAAGAGAAAGTTGAGCTTGTAGTTACTCTGGAGTGACTTTCATGGTCCATTTTTGAATAAGAATGGATATTCACAGCATGTCTGGAAAAAGAATACATTTGGTTATTTTTTTATGCCAAATTATTACTGCATTGGATGTACCTCTTGACTGTAAGTACTAACAATTCACAATCTATAAAAGATACTGATTGAACAAATTGTTGTAAACAAATATCTTGATAATCTAGAATAAATCTATATAACAATATAGAATTGCAAAGAATATGTGTGTGTGCACATTCAAGCACACATTTTCATTCCCCTTAGTTGCAGGACATTCTTGTTCATTATAAAAGTTTATTTTTCCTTTTCACCACAAATGTTCCATTAATAATTACCTTGTTCTACATTTGCTATTTTAGCATGTAGAATATATCCAAAATAAACAATTAGCAATTTGATTACCTTAGTACACATAATCTATTTAATGACTTAGCAATGAAAAGAAGTATATTTAACATAGTATAATTGAAAATATTTGAAAGGCAATAATTACTGCAATTAGGAGAAAATAGGCTATATTCTAAAAATAATCAACAATACACACCAACTAGAGCATAAGTTATAAGTACATTAGATAATTTTTACTCTGAATTACTGTTTAGAGTATTTAGTCCACTGTTCTATTGCAAAGGCTATCAGACGAGAGTAGTAAAACATACAATTTTGGCTTGAAGTTTATATTTTATCACCTTAGTAAAAAGGAATTTTTCAAGCCTATGACTTAAACACAGAATTATAATTTCTAGTGTAATGCAATAGGTTCTCACTAAAATAGTAATGAGGAATTCCTTTATTCAAACAGATGGTAATGAAATGGCAAAGTTAACAACAGGACATTATTTCTGTTACTTATTCTTCCATTTAGTTCAGTATATTGATTGCTTTTAGTTTGCAGTAGACAATTTATGCCATCCATTAATTCCATTTCCATCTCAGCCAAATGCATATGTATCAATGCTAATTATTTCATTTAGGAATAATATTTATAATTGACAATGCAACATTAAACAAAAGTTCCAAATACTTTGTTTGAAAACTATGTTGAAAACTATGTTGATAAAGTGACTTTGGTGTCTGTCAGAAAAGATCTATAATATGAATTCCTGTACTTTCTCTTTTCTTTCTATAATTTCATTACTTCTATCTTACTAACAAATAATTTTCTTTAATTCATGTTTACAATTCACTTCCTGAATCTGATACGTGGAAAAAAGCAAAACTTCTTGAAGAATGTAAGTTCTGCCCACAAGCCTACACAAAAAATTATGTGTGTGACTTAGTACAATTTTTAAGTGCTGAAACCATTTTATTGTGTTTTTAATATTTTGTACAGATGATAGCTTATAGAAACCATACACAAGAAAAAATTGGCATGATTTAAAATATTATTTAAATATTTATTTTTAATATTTAAACGATACTGTGTTTTCCCAAAAATATAACCTATCCTGAAAACAAGCCCTAGCTGAATTTTCACACCTGCACCTAAAATAAGCCCTACCCCCAAAATAATGCCTAATTAAGTCCCACCCACTATTTGGCTGTACAAGGTGGGGTGAGGCAAATCTGTAAAAACCAAACTAATGGGGTTTGTAGGACGAAAGGAGGTGGGAGGGTGTGGACTGCCCCATGCATTTCTTACTGACTTACCTGAGGGTCCCACAGCCAGGCCATCAATGTCCTGACAACTGCCTGGCCTCATGGCAATGGCTTCAAAAACTCTGCCCAGAACCCTGCCTGGCCACCGGCCCATTTCTCCTTGCTCATGGCTACAACGGAGCAGGAGGCTGAGCGACATATATGGGAGTTGCTGCAAGACGAGTCTTAAAAACAATAGTTCAGACCTAACTTCTCACAAAAAAAAAGATCTTGTGAAGTTGGAAGGTCTGAACTACTTTTTTACTGTAGTCCCACAGACTACCTTTGCTGGCGCAGAGGCTGAGAACGGAGCTGGAAAGCAGGTTAGGGAAGGGATGTGGCTGCCCTGGGATGGGGTGGGAGTATGGCATGTGTGGCCTGTCTGAAAGGCCCTCAGTTAAACTGATATAGGGCATGTGGGGCAGCTCTGCACCCCCACCTTGATTTGTCCTCTATCCCCTCACTTCGTTCTTCATTGTTTGCCACTTCTTCTCATTGTTTGTTCCTGTAATGGAGCCGGGGGCTGAACGATGCACCGGTATGGCAGCTACAAAGAGAGACAGTGGAAGAGTAGAGGATGAAGCAGGGGTGTGTGTGTGTGGAGCTTCCCCCCAAGCCCTTACCTGAGCACCCCACAATCAGGCCATGAACATTCTGACAACTGCCTTGTCTTGTGGTGGTTCCAGCAATCCCACCCAGGACCTCACGTGTGTTGCTCAGCCCCCTGCTTTGTTGTGGCAGGGTCCTGGATTAGTTTTCTGGAGATGCTGCTACGAGGCCAGGCAATTGTCAGGATGTTGATGGCCTGGCTATGGGGCCTTAAGTAAGTCAGTGGAGAAAAGCTCCGCATCTTCCAACCCCCACTGTCTCATTTCATCTTCCACCCTCCCCCCACTGCCCCGCTTTGTGGCCACTGCACTGATGCAGTGATGAAGGCCACTGCACTGCACCTTTCCTCCTGCTCTATTACAGCAGTAAGCAAGAAAAAGAAGTGGTGAAGAATGAAGTGAGGTAGTAGCAAACAAAGCTCTCTCTCTCTCTCTCTCTGAAGGTGCTTCAGTGCCTTGTCGACTGCTTCTCATTCAGCAGTTTTCTCTCTTTCTTCTCCTCCTCCTTCAGACAAAACCTGTGCTTCTCGTCTATCCATTGCAGCACAGTGCCCAGGATTTACTTTGACAGCTGCAGAGCTTGGGGGATGGTCAATCCCCATTTGTGGCATGATGGAGAAGACAGAAGACAATCTCCTCACCAGACCAGACCAGTTTGGTGGGGATGGATTGGGAAATTGAGCGGCACCGAAAGCAGCTGAAGGGCTTGAACAGCACACTTTCAACTGCTTTAGGCACTGCTCGGTTTCCCACCCCACTTTCCCACTCTCTCACCCCACCTCATGGCGGCAGTACCAGCTATGCTCTCTATGGGGGCCTGCAGCTGATCTGAAGTGCACAGACCAATGCTCTTTGGATACCTTCCTCCTTCTATCTCCTGCTGCGCTCGGCCTCCGCGTGATCGCCACTTCCTGTGTGTGTATGAAGGGGATGGGGAATGCCAGCCATGCCAGGCCTTGAGATGAAAACAAAATAAGACCATCCCAAAAATAATCCTGAAAGAAAATAAAACCGGGTCTTATTTTTGGGAAAACATGGTATATACCTATCCATTTAGGAATTTATATAGTCTTTAAACTCATAGAAAAACACTTTTAAAAACAAGTTCGATTGAATGCATTTAGTGCACATTATTTAAGAAGGATTTAGAGATTTGATTGCATTTTGGAAGCTGAAACCCAAAGGAATTTTTCCTATTTAAAATGTCTCTTGTTCATTAAATGTACACGGTCTAATGCCAAAGCAAGAGGAGAAGATGTTGCTGATGTTCCAGATAGATCAATATTCATCTGTACACAAAGTGTGTTATTTGCTCAAGCTTTCTTCCTTTTGCTATTTTGATTGATGGGCATGTACAATTAGAATTTTGCTTTCCATAAACTCATATAAATGTATTATTAACTTTTTTAAAGTATTAGACTAAGAAAAATAGAATACCATATTTTTTGGAGTATTAGATGTTCTGTACTAGAAGACACACCTACCTTTTTGGGGGAGTAAAACAAGGATAAAAAAATCTGCCTCTTCCTCCCAGCAATTTGCCTCCCTGCAGCAAAGTCTGTTTCAGTTTCACTTTCAGCATCAGCATAGCCTGATTAGCACAAGGTGAAAAAAATCTGCCTCTGCCTCCAAGCAATTTGCCTCCTTGTTACATTCTCCATAGTGGGTGGAACAGGTTAACTCCATCTGTCTGCTTATTGGACTGAGTCTGCAAACTGTGATGATACACCTCCTCCCATTGTCCTCCCAGTTTTTAGACTCAGTCAAGCTTTGGACTAGATGTGTTTCTGTGGTTATCTTCCATTCCTCAATACTTTTCGATATTTTCCCACCTTTTCATCTTTTCATCGATCTATCCAGTTTAACAAGCTCCTGCTCGAATGTGGTAGAGTAGCTTTCCATTCCAGTGTGAAAGGCTTTTAGCCTGAATCCACTGAAGGCTGTGTGGCAGTGATCCGACTGCCTGGAGGCTGTGGATCAGGCAGCACCCACAGGTTCGCTCCGGAATTCTGATTCTCTATCTCTCTGGGTGAGACAGGCCTGTGAGCCACTTGGGCTCAGAAAAAGCAGTTGCTTTGTCAGGCAATGCTCACAAGATTAGTTTCACAGCATCTGGCCCTGGAACTTGTAAGAATTGTATGCCAAGCTCCAAAGTGATCAGATAGACATGGAGGTGAGTTCAGATCATCCAGAGGTTTCCTGAAGCACAAAGCAAGCTAGGAGATGTCTGATATCTTGCCTGATCTCAGGCATTCTACAGAGCCCCACCATCCAGAGTGCTCAGTGCAGCAGGGTCAAATAAGACATGTCTGCCTCACAAAGGATTTCTAAATGGCAGATGCCATAATTGGAAATTCTGATCCTGTGGCGGGATACCTGGTTCCCTCCCTACAAGTCACAGTTCAGGTTGCAGGCCCCTCAGGATGTAGGGACCTGCATGCAAAAGGACAGCCATCGAGCCTCATGTCAGTGGGCCGGCAAAGAGGCCTCCAAGGCCTCAGAAAGGGATAAGAAGCGTTGGCAGAGGGTCATCAAAGGGGAGATTGTGAAGGCCCAGAGGGAGGCTGAGAGGAGGCCACACGATCATCTCCTCGGGGAGCAGGCAAGTCCCCATTCATTTGCCTCACAGGCCTCAATTCTGCCTGGGCCTCAGGAGGACCTGTATACCTCCATATCAGCCTTCAATCTGCCTGGCAACAGTGAGTACTCCCACCATCCATTGCCAGAGCATAGACCCGCAGAGTTGGCCTGGGAGTAGCCTGTAAGTCATAGAGCTCCCCTAGCTGAAGCTACTTTCACTCCTACAGTTGCGGGCCTTCGATTACTTGAGCAGTCAGAGCCCCCATTACCTGCTAACATGGGAGCCCTTATCTCTGAAGCTACCAAACAGGAAAGATGCAGGCCTACAACAAATGGCAACTTCGGAAGTATATGATCACCTAAGGCTCCAGTCTTGCCATCAGGGATCCCAGAAAATAAGGGACCTTTATCCCCCACAAGGGCTCTACCTGCCTGCCTCCTCCAGTCACACATCCATATCAAGAACTATCTGATGACAAAAGCCTGAACAGCCCCTTTTGTGGGCCTTTTTCGACCATCAGTGTTCAGATCATTACTCACTAGCCCAACATCCTATGGTCTGACAGTTCATAAGGGGAGTGACTAAGCTCAAGCCACCAGAGCCTAGCTGGGACCTGTCTAAGGTTACTGGGGGGCCCTTTGGACCCTTGAGGATGACCTGTCTCCGATGATTCCTTACCTTTTAGTGGCCATCACATTGGCCAGGTGGGTGTCAAGATTGGCAGACTTATCCATTAGACAGGACCTTTGCGTGTTCCACTCTGCTGTTGGACCCCTCATTTGTCCTAAAGATAAATACCTGGTTCCATAGGGCGCAGGAACTGGGTTTGTTTGTTTGTTTGTTTGCTATTTTTGTTAATGCTGCCCTCCTCCTTAGACCCAGGGCGGCTTACAACATGTTAGCAATAGCACTTCTCAACAGAGCCAGCATATTGCCCCCATAATCCGGGTCCTCATTTTACCTACCTCTGAAGGATGGGAAGCTGAGTCAACCTTGAGCCGGTGATGAGATTTGAACTGCTGACCTGCAGATCTAGCAGTCAGCTTTAGTGGCCTGCAGTACTGCATTCTACCCACTGCACCACCTCGGCTCGCCACCTTGCCCAACTTCTGTCCCCAAACAGTTCATTGCTTGAAGCAGAGGTGGCATACTCTGGATGTGAGGAGTGCCCTCCATCAGGAAGACCTCCCCACTGAAACATACAGAATCCCTGTTTCTCTCTTTTCAACCACACGCGCTTGGCAACAAGGTAACCACTTCAACCATAGGGAGATAGATTAGATCAGTGATGGGGAACCTTTTTTGGTCTGTGTGTGGGGGGGATGTGCATGCGTGCCCACACCCATAATTCCATGTACCCCCTGCACATGTGCACAAGACCCCCCACTCCTGGCACATGATGGCACACTGGTATAGTGAGTTTGATTATTGAATCGTTATGTATGTATTTTAATTGGTTCTTTAGTTTTTAGTTGTAACTTTGAATTTTAATTATTTGGATTTCAATATACAGTGATACCTCATCTTACGAACTTAATTCGTTCCGTGACGATGTTTGTAAGTAGAAACATTTGTAAGATGAAATAATGTTTTCCATAGGAATCAATGTAAAAGCAAATAATGCGTGCAAACCCATTAGGAAAATCCAAACTTTTAAGGCTTAAAAAAAAGCGGCGGGAGGACAAAGTGAAGGCTAACGGAATGGAGACGGACAGTGAGGAGAAGCGAGGAATGGAGGTCCTAACAAAGGCTAACACCCCCCCCAAATTGCTCCCAAAATCACCCCTCCAGATGCTTCCTATGCCACCACAAATTGCCTCCAAAATCACTTCTCCAAAAGCTTCCTACACCGCCCCAAATCGCTCCTAAAAGCGCCCCTCCAAAACCTTCCTACGCTGCCCCAAATCACTCCAAAAATCACCCCTTCAAATGCTTCCTACACCGCCACAAATTGCTCCCAAAATCACCCCTCCAAAACCACCCTATGCCACCCCAAATCACTCCAAAAATCACCCCTCCAAAAACTTCCTATGTTGCCCCAAATCACTCAAAAAATCACCCCTTCAAACACTTCCTATGCCACCCCAAATCACCTCCAAAATCACCTCTCCAAAAGCTTCCTATGCACCCCAAATCGCTCCCAAAATCACCCCTTCAAAGCCTTCCTACACCACCACAAATGACTCCAAAATTACCCCTCCAAAAGCTTCCTACGCTGCCCCAAATCACTCAAAAAATCACCCCTTCAAACGCTTCCTACACCGCCACAAATTGCTCCCAAAATCACCCCTCCAAAACCACCCTATGCCACCCCAAATCACTCCAAAAATCACCCCTCCAAAAACTTCCTACGTTGCCCCAAATCACTCAAAAAATCACCCATTCAAACACTTCCTATGCCACCCCAAATCGCCTCCAAAATCACCTCTCCAAAAGCTTCCTATGCACCCCAAATCGCTCCCAAAATCACCCCTTCAAAGCCTTCCTACACCACCACAAATGACTCCAAAATCACCCCTCCAAAAACTTCTTACGTTGCCCCAAATCACTCCAAAAATCACCCCTCCAAAAGCTTCCTACATTGCCCCAAATCACTCCCAAAATCACCCCTCCAAAAGCTTCCTACGTTGCCCCAAATCACTCCAAAAATCACCCCTCCAAAACTTCCTATGCCACCCCAAATCGCCTCCAAAATCACCCCTTCAGACACTTCCTATGCCACCCCAAATCAAACTCTTAACGAAGGCAAATGGAGTGAAGAAAGGCAGCAAGGAGAAACGAGGCAAACACTCACTATGCCACCCAAATCGAGGTCCTAACGAAGGCAAATGGAGTGAACAAAGGCAACAAGGAGAAATGAGGCATTTTGGTGATTTTGGATGACTTCGGAAGCGATTTGGGGTGGCGTAGGAAACTTTTGGAGGGGTGATTTTGGGAGCAATTTGGGGCGGCATACCAAGCTTTTGGAGAGGTGATTTTGGGAACGATGGGGTTGCGTAGCAAGCTTGGAGAGGTGATTTGGGGAGCGATTTGGGGCGGCACAGGTAGCTTTTGGAGAGGTGATTTTGGGAACGATTTGGGGTGGCGTAGCAAGCTTGGAGAGGTCATTTGAGGAGCAATTTGGGACAGCATAGGTAGCTTTTGGAGGGGTGATTTTGGGAGCGATTTGGGGTGGCATAGGAAGCTTTTGGAGAGGTGATTTTGGGAGCAATTTGGGGCGGCATAGGAACCTTTTGGAGGGGTGATTTTGGCAGCGAGATGGGGCAAAGGAAGCGGTAGGCTAGGTGGGACTTTGGCAGCAGGATGGGGCGGCTGTGGGGAGCAGAGAAAGTGGAAGGCTAGAGGGGAAAGTGACAGGGAAATGGGGCAGCTCCGGTGTTCCCCTCTTCAGGATTGCAGGTGCAAGCAAAAGGAGGTGGGGAATCCCGGTGGGAGCGGCAAGCAAATGGGAAATCCCGGCGGTGACAGTCACAAGGCAGGGGCATCCCTGCAGCAGTAAGAGAGCCCACGTGCAGTAAGAGAGCCCACAGCTGGGCTCGGGTTTGTAAGGTAAAAATGATTCTTAAGATGAGGCAAACAAATCTTAAACACCAGGTTCGCATCTCAAAAAGTTTGTATGAACAGGCGTTTGTAAGATGAGGTATCACTGTATATTGCTTCTTTCATATATTGCAATCCACCGTTTCTTTCATATGTTGTAAGCTGCCCCAAGTCCTCGGGGAGAGGTGGCATATAAATCCAATAAACTTAAACTTTTCACTCTCTCCAGGTTTCGGAGCTTTTCTGGGAGCCTGGGGAGGGCAAAACGGCCTCCCCCCTGGAGGCCATGTGGGGGTCAGAAATGGCCCATTTTAAGTTGGAAAACAGAATGTTTCCGGTCTCTGGAGGATCACCAAAGGGGTGGGGAAGGCCATTTTTACCCTCCCCAGGCTCTTAGAAAAGCTCTAGAGCTTGGGAGAGCAAAAAATAGGCCTTCCCCAACCCCCCTGGAGGCTGAAAACAGGCTGTTTCCCAACTCCTGGTGGACCCAGAAGGCCGAAGAATCAGCTGGCGGGCAGACACATGTGTGCCAGACCTGAGCTAATGTGCCAACTTATATGGCTTGCATGCCATAGGTTCACTATCACAAGATTAGAGCATGTATAGCTGAAGCGTATGAATTGGAGACATTACCGGTACCTAGACAACTTGTCAGCACCTGAAATAGCATCTGAGAATAAATCAAATTCCAGTCCAATTCTCTCATTCAAGATTTGATTTATTATCAGAGCCATGTTGATCATGCCCTTGCCATCCCGAAACTAACTTCCTTCCAGTATCCCATCCTGTTAAGGTTCATCCCCCCCATCCCCACACCCACAAGTTCATCACCAGGATCAGTCCAAGTTCAGGGATTTCACTGACCTCCTTACATGTCCAGTCAGCAAAGCAGTGGAAGTGATGTGCCGGTGCCTGGAGGCTGTTGGGGCCTGGATGGGTGCCAACAAACTCAAACTCGACCCAGACAAGACAGAGTGGCTGTGGGTCTTGCCTCCCAAGGACAATTCCATCTGTCCATCCATTACCCTGGGGGGGGGAACTACTGACCCCCTCAGAGAGGGTTCGTAACTTGGGCGTCCTCCTCGATCCACAACTGACATTGGAACATCATCTTTCAGCTGTGGTGAGGAGGGCGTTTGCCCAGGTTCGCCTGGTGCACCAGTTGCAGCCCTATTTGGACAGGAAGTCATTGCTCACAGTCACTCATGCCCTCATCACCTCAAGGTTTGATTACTGCAACGCTCTCTACATGGGGCTACCTTTGAAAAGTGTTTGGAAACTTCAGATCGTGCAGAACGCAGCCGCGAGGGCCATCGTGGGGCTTCCAAGATTTGCCCATGTTTCTTCAACACTCCGTGGCTTGCATTGGCTGCCGATCAGTTTCCGGTCACAATTCAAAGTGTTGGTCATGACCTTTAAAGCCCTACATGGCATTGGACCAGATTACCTCCGGAACCGCCTGCTACCGCACAAATCCCAGCGACCAATAAGGTCCCACAGAGTTGGCCTTCTCCGAGTCCCATCGACTAAACAATGTTGTTTGGCGGACCCCAGGGGAAGAGCCTTCTGGAACCAACTCCCCCCGGAGATTAGAACTGCCCCCACCCTCCCTGTTTTTCGTAAACTACTCAAGACTCATTTATACCGCCAGGCATGGGGGAGTTGAGATAGCTCTTCCCCCTAGGCCATTACAAGTTATGTATGGTATGTTTGTGTGTATGTTTGGTTTTATAATAGGGGTTTTTAGTTGCTTTTTATTATTGGATTGTACATGTTGTGTTTATTATTGTTGTTAGCCGCCCCGAGTCTACGGAGAGGGGCGGCATACAAATCAAATAAATAATAATAATAATAATAATAATTATTATTATTATTATTATTATTATTATTATTATTATTATTATTAATTATCCTCCAGTACAGAAAAAAGTGCAGAACCTTGAACTCTAAGAAAGGAATTTGTTGTAGCTAATAACTTTCCCTCTCATGCAACTACCCCTCCCAGTTCCCATAATATTATTCTACTGTGGCAGGCCAAAGTCTCTAACTCCAAATGATGGCTTTATCCTGACAGGCGCCCCCTCCCCCTTTCGCAAAGAATAAGCAACTGCTGAAACAATAGAATAAAATACACATGGGCTAGTATTGCTCTCAACCCCCCCCTCTCCCTCCCAGGGGACCCTTAGGCTTGGTTGGATATTTTTCGTCGAACTGTTTAATTAGCCTATCAGCTTTGATATCCTGATTCTTAGCCAGGTAGCCTCTGACAAAGGGTACCCCTTCCAATGAATTAAGTACTGTAATTGGCCATGGAAAATGCAGGAATCCATAATCTATTTCACTTCATAGTGAGTTTCCCCCTGTATAACCTAAGAAGGAAGGGGTGATTGCGTACGTAGCCAAATGTTGGACCAGATCACCCATTTTAGCAGGCTGCAGTGGAATACAGGGTGGATCTTACCTAGGATTCTAGGTAATGCAAGCTACACCGTGACTGGGTTGATTACTTTCACAATTGGGAAAGGGCCTAGAAATTTTGGACCTAGCTTTTTGCTGGGCAGTTTTAACCGAATGTGCTTGGTTGACCTTATCCCCCATTTGAAAGGGGAGGTTGGAGTGATCAATGTTTGTTTGCTTGCTTCTTGTAGGCTTCCGCTGCCTCAACAGCTGACTTTTTGCTGTCCTCCCATCCTCTCTTTAGTTTCTCCATCCACTCTGCCAACATTATGGATGATGCAGCCTTGTGCAAAACAGTCGACATACACACAGCAGAGTTATAGCAAGGGTGTAGATGTGTGATCAGCCAGTAAAAGACATAGTATTTAACAAAGTATTACTTACATATATACAACACAAAGTAGCAAAAGATAGCAAACCGCACACAGCCATGCATAGTTAAGAATATCTCAAAGTAAACTCTCTCCCCCCCACAGGGAAAAGTACTTGCGCCCTCTTATGGCCAAACCAGTCAAAGCTCTTAGAGACATATTACAACTTTACAGTTATAAACTATCATTTATAGTTTAATACATGGCAACCCCAAAACAGGTGAGTACCATGTACTAACAATCTCCCCCCTTGGGGTTGACAATATAATGTACATTTAATACAGTTTTACATTCACTGTTTCAGGTTGTACCTAGTACAATTCTCAACATGTAGTTGAGCTCTTTCTTACTTGGTGAAATTGCCAGCTACGTTATCTGCACTCTGACAGTACTCAAGCTTGATCATCCCATCCTTAACACACTGTCTTACGTTCAGGTACTTTAAGTCTGTATGTTTTGATCTTGTCTTGGCAGCTCTCCCTTTTGCCATACTTATAGCTGACTGATTGTCTTCATATACCATAATAGGCTTATGGCACTCTATACCTAAGTCAAGCAGCAACTGCCGATATACCACCAAATCTGTACATAACTGTGACAGACTAGCAAATTCGGCCTCCATTGTAGACAGACTAAGGTGTTGCTGTCTCATTGACTTCCATCCTACCAAGGCTCCACCAAAAAGAATAGCTGAACCAGTTGTAGACTTCCTGGTCACATTATCAGAGGCAAAACTGGCATCTGCATATGCCTTCAATTTCAAACTATCATCAGGTTCCAAATATAAACCATGATGCATGGTAACTTTCAAATATCGCAAAATTCTCTTTGTCGCCTTCCATTGATATTCAGTCGGCTCCTTATTGTACCGTGCCAACTAATTCACGTTATATGCTAAATCCGGCCGTGACCAATTTCCCAAATACGACAAGCTTCCTATAAGCGAACAATACAGTCCTTTATTGATTCATTGTCCTGGGGGACTTTAACTTACCATCACTTGGCGAATCCTCTGGGTTAGCACAGGAGTTCATGGCCACCATGACAGCCATGGACCTGAGCCAAGTAGTTCAGGGTCTGACTCACGAGTGGGGGCATTCACCTGACATGATATTTCTCTCGGAGCAACTGAGTAATGGTCTGAGACTAAGGGGCTTAGATGTTTTGCCTTTGTCATGATCAGACCATTTTCTACTCGGGCTTGACCTCAAGTCTCCTATCCTCCCCTGCAGGGAGGCGCAACCGATTAGATGGTTCCACCCCAGATGCCTAATGGACCCAGAGGGCTTTCAGAGGGCGCTTGGGGTTCTACCAGATTCACTTGTTCACAGTTTGGCAGAGTCTCTTGCCGGGGCCTGGAACAAGGCTGCGACGGAGGCTCTTGACCAGATTGCACCATTGTGACCTGTCTGTGGCACTAAACCCTGGAGAGCTCCTTAGTTTACCAAGGAACTCCAGGTTTTGAAATGCCAGAAGAGACGTCTAGAGAAGTGGTGGAGGAAAAGTAAATCTGAGTCCGATTGAACACTTGTAAGAGCTCATATTAAGAGTTTCAAAGTGCGCCCCCTTCTCAAGAAGCCTTCCCTGGACCCAGCCGTACTTAACATACTTATCGTCCAGTCTCTAACCTCCCCTTTATGGGGAAGGTTGTTGAGAAGGTGTTGTCGCTCCAGCTCCAACAGTCCTTAGAAGAAGCCAATTATCTAGGCCCTCAACAGTCAGGATTCAGGGCTGGCTACATCACAGAAACTGCTTTGGTTGCGCTGATAAATGATCTCTGGCGGGGTTTATCCTTTGTCCTGGTGCTTCTTGAGCTCTCAGCAGCTTTCAATACCATCGACCATAGTATCCTTCTATGCCGGCTGGAGGGATTGGGAATGAGAGGCAATGTTTTGCAGTGGTTCTCCTCTTACCTCTCCGGTCGGTCGCAGTCGGTGTTAGTGGGGGGTCAGGGGTTGATCTCTGGGTCCTCTCCCCCTTACTATTTAATATCTACATGAAACCACTGGGTGAGATCATCCAAGGGCATGGGGTGAGGTATTATCAATATGCTGATGATACCCAGTTATACATCTCCACCCCTGTCGAGTCGGTCAAGCAGTGGAAGTGATCTGCCAATGCCTGGTGGCTGTTAGGGTCTGGATGGGTCTCAACAGGCTCAAACTAAACCCTGACAAGACAGAGTGGCTGTGGGTTTTGCCTTCCAAGGACAATCCCATCTGTCAGTCCATTACCCCGGGGGGGGGGGAATTATTGACTCCCTTGGAGAGGGTTTGCAACTTGGGCATCCTCCTCGATCCACAGCTAACATTAGAAAACCATCTTTCTGCTGTGACGAGGGCATTTGCACAGGTTCGCCTGGTGCACCAGTTGCGGCCTTATTTGGATAGAGAGTCATTACTCACAATCACTCATGCCCTCATCACCTCGAAGTTCGACTACTGCAATGCTCTCTACATGTGGCTACTTCTGAAGAGTGTTCGGAAACTTCAGATCATGCAGAATACAGCCGTGAGAACAATTCTGGCCCTTCCTAGATTCGCCCACGTCTCGTCAACACTCCGTGGCCTGCACTGGCTGCCGATTAGTTTCCGGTCACAATTCAAAGTGTTGGTAATAACCTATAAAGCCCTATATAGCATCAAACCAGAATATCTTCGGGACCATTTTCTGCCGCACAAATCCCAGCGGCCAATTAGGTCCCACAGAGTTGGCCTTTTCCGGGTCCCATCGACTAAACAATGCTGTCTGGCAGGCCCCAGGGGAAGAGCCTTCTCTGTGGCAGGCCCGGCCCTCTGGAATCAACTCCCCCCAGAGATTAGAACCGCCCCCACCCTCCTTGCCTTTCGTAAGTTGCTGAAAACCCACCTATGTCGCCAGGCATGGGGTAATTGAGGTATCCCCTTGCTATTATGGTTTATATATGGTATGATTAAGTCGTATGGTTATTTTTATGATATGTGTTTTTAGATGTCTTTTTAAGTATTGTATTTGTTTACATTGTTCACTATTGTTGTGATACGCTCCAAGTCTTCGGAGAGGGGCGGCATACAAATCTAATAAATTATTATTAAATTAATTATTATTAACAGCCTTTCCATCCTGATTGCCATGCACGAAGCAACTCTCCATTGGAGTTCTAGCAATCTTACAAATTTCCATATTGTATTTCTTTAACAGACTGTTAATCTTTCCAGCTTGCAAGTATTTAAAGCCTTTCTTAGTCTTCACAATATCAATGCCCAAATTTTGGCTAATCTCACCCGGATTCCGTATCCTAAACTTCTTCTCTAATCCATCTCCATGCCTTTGTTGAGATGTGTTATACCTAATAGTCAACTGATGTCTTGTGAAATTCGCATTTGGAAAGTTTTACATAGAGCTTATCAGCCAAAAGTTTAAGACTTGCCTGACTAATTTGACACGGTCTTGCAGATTCTGGATATAGATAAGGATATCGTCCAAATAAACGAGAACACCATGTGTAAAGATGGGAGTGTAAGACTTCATTTATATATTGTACGAACACAGCTGGGAGCCCTTTTAGACCAAATAGCATAACACAGAATTGGAAACTCCCCAATGAGCAATTGAAAGTGGTTTTCCACTCATCCCCTTCCTTTATTCTGATACAGTATTAAGCTTCTCTCAAATCCAGTTTGGTGAATATTTTCCCCTTGGCTAGATGATTGAGTAAGTCCTTCAAAAGGGGGAGGGGATAGGCGTTCTGCACACACAAAGCATTTAAATTTTTAAAATCAACCACTAGGCGACTCCCTCTGTCCTTTTTCTCCGTAAAGAGAACTGGGGCTACTATCTTTGAATTAGCAGGCTGAAAACCCTTTCTAAGTCTCCGCCTATGAGGGATTCATCTATTTGGCTACTTGAATGGGGTTGGCTAAAGGTCTGGTTTGGATTTTTAATTTCTCTACTACTGCTTCGCTGATAAGGCAGCTCAAGCACCCCATTTCTATCAAGGCCTGTATTTTTTTTAATATTATTATTATTATTATTATTATTATTATTATTATTATTATTATTATTATTTGGATGCCGCCGTTCTCCGAAAACTCAGGGTGGCTCACAGAATAAATATAGAAACAAAGTGTACAAAATAAATCTGCTACATTAAAAAAAACTATGGCTAAAAACCCTATATATTACTCAATCAAACAATCCAATCATACCATGCATCATATTTATTGGTCATTTATTATTTATTATCCTTCCCCGTGGTTATTACTTTAATCTTTGCCTTAAGGAGGAATGGAGAGATGGGTTCACTCACCATTGCATCTTCTTCTCTGCTGGGCCCCTCATCCCAGTCACGGCTAGATCCTGAAGGAATACCTTCCTCGCCCTCAGGAGGATCCTAGGGAGGGAACAGCTCTGTTGTCTGAAAGGCCCAGCAGCCCAGCTCTGAAGCTTTTCCCAGTTTCCTTTTTGCTACTAAGTGTGGCTTGGCTCTTGGGAAAGAGAAGGGGGCTGGTGCCAAGCACTAACTGCCCTGTGTCCAGTCCACCCACACCGATAGCATGCAGCCTGTCTGAATTCCTTCACAGGTCGTCCTGATTGTTTTAATAGGCCAATCTATTTCTCTACATCCACTTATCTTGCAACATCAAGGAATCTCATCCTCATCAGTTAAATGAAATCCCTCATAATGTAGTTCAGCAATCCATTTTGCTACTTCCCCTTCATTCATCGCTTCCAAAATTCTATCAATCAACTGTTGATCTCTTGGGAACAAATGGCCACATTCTTTCACATATGATGCCACTCGGTAAAGGAAATAGGGCAGCTTCTTTGGTTCCCAATCATATTTAGCTTTAAAAGAAGGCGGGCCTGCCAGGCCAGGAGGGGCAGCGACAGGTGCGACAGCAGGCACGGGTGGATGAAGAGAGGATGAACCCCCATTGGTGGACTTCCCTGCTGAGGGAGAGGGCTTCGTCTCAGTCCTATTTCGCTGGAAGGGGGAGTGCGGCTGGGCAGAGAAGGAGGCAGCACTTGTTCTCAGGTTTGCAGTGTAGAGAGGTGGCTGCTGGGTCCCATGGGAAGGGGGGAGGCTAGGAGCCCACAGGCACCCCTTCCATCCTATCCTTGGGATATATATCTTCATATCAGGGCTCACTCCAGGCTTTCGTCTCCCCTGGGGGCTTTCCCATCATGGTCTTGGGGCCAACCTGTGCTCAGAGGAAAGGGTCACCCAGGTGGTCTTCAATTCAGCCAGAGGACCTTTAACGGTTTCATTTGCAGCCATGTGGAATGATGGGATTTCTTTGCTTCATATAAGGATCCCCAGGGGCCTTCAGTGCCCATTCGTGGCCTGGGAGCCTTGCTTAGGGAGCATTCCACTTACAGTTAGGCATCCAAAATAGTCAGGGAGGTTTGCTAAGGACTGGCTGTGAGACATGGGCCAGGAACTCCCAACCTCAGACCGGTCAACAACTTGGCTTCTCAGAGATCTCCAATCAGAATGGGGTGACCAGCAAGCCCCCATTTGGGCCTCACTTTCTCTGGGCAGAGGCTCCTGGCCTTCCACGGCTGTGAGGAGAGACAGATCCTGAAGGAGAGTACTCTCATAAGCAGGCCATTTTCGCCAAGCCCCTGCTGTGCCTTCAATTCTTGTTGATCCCTCCAGGGGAGGGGGGTTGAAAACTCCAAGCCCTTCCATAACAATTTTTTTGGTTAACCCTTTCTTTTCCATTTATCCTGAGTTTTCTCCATGCCCGTGGCTGGGAGCAGAGGGATGTGAGCTCAGATCCCCAAGGAACAAGGAGTATCGGGATAAATGTCAGTACCCCAAATAGCATCTGAGAAATAAATCAGATTCCAGTCGAATTCTCTTATCCAAAGTTTGATTTGTTATCAGAGCCATGTTGGTCATGCAGTTGCCATCCTGATACTAACTTCCTTCCAGTACCCCACCTAGGTTAAGGTTCATTCCCTCATCCAGTACCCTACCCAGGTTAAGGCTCATCTCCCCATCCCCACACCCACCAGTTAATCATGAGGACCAGTCCGAGTGCAGCTATTTCACTTAGACAGAGACCTCCTCTTTACAGCTATTGGTGCAGAACAAAGGATGACCTTGGACCTTGTTGTGTAACTTTTGCTCTCATGCAACTACTCCTCCCAGTTCTCATAATACTATTCTACTGTGGCAGGCCAAAGTCTCTAACTCCAAATGATGACTTCGGCCTGACACAACTCCACAGACCATTCCACCAGGAGCATGGCTGTCTGCGGTATGGGCAACCCAGGCCTCATTAGAGGAGGTTGGGTTGTTTTGGCCATTACATGGTCTTCTCCAACCCTCTTCATCCATCACTATAAAAGTGGACACCTTCGCCTTGGTAGTGGTGGCATTTGGCAGGTACATTCTGCAGACTGTCCACACAGATCTGGGGACCTTAGACCTGATGACAGTCTGTGAAGAAAGCCAAGCTTTGGTATGTTCCATTCCTGGATGCTATCTCCACTCACTATGGAGAAAGGGCTTACCTGAACGTTTTACCTGAACGCCTTTTCTCTTGATAGTGGAGACAGCATCCAACCCCACTCTGATTGGAGTCTGGTCCTGACACCATGAGGAATCACAGGTTCATCATACCACTTCAGTATGCCGTGATGCCTTCATCCAAACCAGAGGAGGCATGTTGTCACAGTGTGCAGACTCAGTTCAATAAGCTGGCCAATGGATTTAACCCATTTCTGGATGCTATCTCCACCACCAAGAGAAAAGGCATCGCAGGTAAGATCCACGCCCTTTTCAGCTTCATCACAGCCTGACTAGCACAAGAGGAAAAAATCTACCTCTGCATGCAGGGAGGTGGCAATAGGCAGCCTGAAACAGTTGATGGTCGGGAGGCCATCCAAACCAACTACTTGTGTTGATCAGACTAGTGAAATTGAAACAGGCTGTTTACTGCAAGGAGGCAAATTTCCTGGGAGGGAGAGAGATACAAGCCTCCCCCCCTCCTGGTTTTGTGCCCGCTTTCGTCGAGCGCTGTCAGTGAAGGGGCTTCAGAAGGGGCAGGGCAGGTGCTCCCAAAGTGCTCAGCAAAAGCCCTCTCGCAGTCCCTTCGCTGAGAGGGCTTTCGCTGAGCGCTTCAGGAGCACCTGTCCTGGCCCTCCTGCAGCCCCTTCACTGACAGTGCTCGATGAAAGTGCTCTCAGCGAAGGGGCTGCAGGAGGGGCAGGCCAGGTGCTCCCAAAGCGCTCGGCAAAAGCCCTCTCAGCGAAGGGGCTGCGAGAGGGCTTTCGACAAACGTTTCAGGAGTGCCTGCCTTTGCTTCGGCTGGGGAGAGGCAGCACCTGCCCTGTCCCTGCACAGCTCGCTCGCCCGAGCCGCCAATGCCTGCCGGTCTCCCGTGGGTGCTCTCTGCTCTGAACTGGAGTCCCTGCCAGTGCTCGGGCCATCATAGCGCCCGGGCACCATCAGTGACTCGAGTATAAGTCGAGGTCGGATTTTTCAGCACATTTTTTGTGCTGAAAAACTCAACTTATACTCGAGTATATACGGTAATTGTATTTTGAGCAATAAGATGCATGCATCATATGATAAAAACTTAAAAGAAATACTGTTTCTGCAGAAAAAGAAAAGGCTTAGTTTGTTTACTTGAAATATTTGTTTCTTTTCCTTGAGGGGAGCAAAATGTTATCCATATGTTAGTAGCCTACTCTGGTTCACACAATCATCTTCTTGCTGGATATATTCCATTAATTTTTACTATTATTTTAATTTACTTCCAACACATGAGGTAATAAAATGGGCCTCATCAGCCATACCTACTGCTGTTTCTACTCCCTGTAGATAGAGGACAGTGAAATTGAAACAGAAGGGCACTGGGAAAACGGTATCTTTTTGGTGCCACCAAAGATTGATTCCATTTCTTTTTTTTCTAGACTGAAGTTGTAGGGATTAGGAAATACTGATTGATGACCTGATCTAAATGCCACTTAGATAGTAATAGAAATTGTCATTAAATACAGTATCAGATTGTGGCAGGCTATGATTTGTTATGTCATCTTGGGACAGCCATTACCTGGATGATTGAGAATATCCATACACAACAAGTAAATACTTTTGTCATAGGAATTAGTGCAAAATATGCCCTAGCATGCCATGTGAATATTGCACTTACCCTCTTAACTTAGTCCTTCCAGTTGATCATCAATATTAAGACATATATCATATCCTAGAAACTAGTTTTCTGAATACTGGAATTTGGAATTGACACAATAGGAACAATCCTAAATAGTAATGAACCCTTCTGTGCTTCAAAGAGATGAGCCTTTCACCCTAAGCACAATCACTTTAAGAGATTGGTTTTTATCTCACAATTACCCTTTCACAGAATTTTTATTTATTAAAATGTTCAGTTATGATTAATTCATTTCACAGATGACGTCATACGAAAACTTGCTGTTATATAAAACTACAATTCTTTTAATTCTCATGAATTGATTGTCAGTCTCATTAGAGATATTTACTGAATAGATAAGAACAAATTGAGTCAAATTCATTAACAGAAAGATGCTAGCTTAGCATCTGATAATGCCCTGAGTTCTCTTAGAGTTGGGAACACTGATGAAAACTTCAGTGTATATTCTAATAGACAGGTTTTTACACTGATGTTCTCTGTAGCATAACAATCAGACCAAGACCCCTAGGTATAATACTGAGCCAAATTATTTTCATAATTTACTGGATAGTTAAGAATAAAGAATAAATTTTGAATATAGAAATACGCAAAATAGCATTAATTATTGCCTGACAAGGCAAGTAAGTACTGGTTTTGGTATATAAGAACAACTGTTTAAAATACTGTGTGTGCTAGAATGGTGACTGTATAAACTGGTACCTTAGTTGAATTGCCTGAAATGTTATATGTAGAAAAAATAGTTTTATGTGCATTAGAATGCAGTTCTACAGTCATGTAACAATCATGTTCTTTTGAGAAGAGCTTATTCTGTTATGGGTTTAAATATGATTTCAATATATTAAATGTTTGTAATTATTTAACCAGTTTAGAGATGTGGTTAAATTGTAGGATTAGGATTGAGGGGATTCAGGTTCAAGTCCATCTTTATCTTCCTAGGTAACTTTGGCCTAGTCATTTTCTCTCAACCAACTCACATCACAGGGTTGTACTTGTGGATATAGCTAGGAAAGGGAGTTTTGTGTTTGCCACCTTGAGCTCTTGAAGGGAAATAGGAATTTAAAACCAGTGAATAAAAATGTATTTTTTTCATTTTCTCTTTGACCACTTTCTTTAAAAAGTATCACAGCCTCCAACAATAACACAACAGTCTCCAAAAGATTACATTATTGACCCAAGAGAGAATATTGTAATACAGTGTGAAGCAAAAGGAAAACCATCTCCTACGTAAGTCATAGATTTGTATTTATTCATTAGCCAAAGAACAACATTATTAAGTGGATTACTGAATTAATTGTCTTGTATACATAAGTTTATTGTCTTTTTATAATGCCTGAAAAAAATAGGTTTTGATAATCAGGTTTTCTCTCATTCCCATAACTGTAGCCTTAATATTTAAATTTTATTAAGGTGACCCAATCATTTACAGATACAAAGATAAATTTGATTCCAGATCAAAATACATCATGTAAATACTTAAATACTTTAAAACTAGTGTTTTTAAATGGCTCTGTCAGAAGCTTGTCTCTGAAATCATTTCATTTTGACATTACAGTATTTCTTTTAAAGGTATTTCCTACATTTCACTTTGCCTATGCCACAAAGGGTCTTTCCTTTACTGACACCCTTTCTTGTGCTTTCAAGACGGGTGGACAGGGGAAAGGAAAAGAATTCAGTAACATTGTTGGAATACTATGGAAAATGTGTGTGTGTGTGTGTGTGTACAGGAACATCCTTTATATGTTCAAGGCATGGCTCCCATCAGATTCAGAAGTACTATACAATGTTCAGGCTACTTGTTTCTTAATTACAGTGGTACCTCATCTTACGAACTTAACTGGTTCCATGACTAGGTTCGTAAGTAAAAAAGTTTATAAGATGAAGCAATTTTTTCCATAGAAATCAATGTAAAACCGAATAATGCGTGCAATCCCAAAATTCCCCCCTTTTGCCTGATGACCGCCGGCATTCTGATCCTTGTTTGGGGGTGGGTGGAGGAGGGGGGGAACACAACAGAGGCTGATTGGAGGGAGCCTTGTGGGTGATTGACACCCGTGGGAAGCTGCCTGGCGGCTTGTCAGCCGGCAGGGCTTCCACCCTCCTTGAAAGTGTTTTAAGCAGCGGCAGCAAAGGGGAATCTGGCACTTCGGCCTCAGACAAGGCTCCCTGGCTCTCACTCTGTGCCTGGCACCCACTTTAATTCCTCCCACCTTCCACCTCCACGGACCCTTCCGGACGCCTCCCTCCCAACGACTGAGGAAGAAGAAGAGAGCAGAAAGGTTGTGAGGGACGGCAGAAAGGCCCGCCTGAGGAGTCCACTCAGTGAAGGGAGGAATCCAGAGCACTCTCCACTTGGGCAATATGGCTGGTTCTTTTAGTGCAGGCAATGAAGACACGGTTTTGGGGGAGGTCAGTCTGTCAACTAAAGAAGAGCAAAACTAGAGCACTAAGGGCTCTGAGGATGGCGTGGGGGGTGTGCTTCTTCCATCTGGTTTGGGGCTGGGCGATTGTTTAGTTTCCACAGCACTGAAAACTTCTCAAGGAGGTTTAGTTACCGGCTCTCCCAGCCTCCTCATTTTCTCCCCCCCACATTTCTTTACAGCTTCCTCTCTCGCAATGAATGGCGAGGGGTGGCCAGCTCTGCTACGCTCCTCTTGGCTCTGCTCTGTACATTTTCCCCACAGTAGATCCAAGGGCTGGCGTGGAAAAAACAGCGACCCTTCCATGGGACCGTCCTCTCGCAATGAAAACAGCCTTTTCTGCAGTTGATGAAAGTGCTGGCCGGGAAGAAACGGTGACCCCCACCTGCTTCTTAACTGACTGATTGAGGAAAAGGTGGGGAGGAAGGGATGGTGTGAAGGCTCTTTTCATTGCGAGAGGACGGTACCGTGTAGTGTCAGTGATCAAAAAAGGGATCCAACCAATCCAGCTGGTGAAACTGAGCAGATTGCAGAGTTTATATTTTAGTCAGGTGGACCCAGTGATGGGCTACCAAAATTTATACTACCACACTGTGGACATGGCTTATGTGTTTTGTTTCACCATCTTTCAGTGAAAATTGGATGCTCTGGCGTGGAGCTCCAAATTTTGCTACCATTCCCATAGGAGCTCATCACTGGGTGCACCTCAATTACCTGTGGGGCCCACATCTTTCTAAGTGACTCCAAAACTAAACATATTCTCCTCTAAGACATTTTGGCAGGTTGTTTGTCAACTAAATTAAAAGCCAATCCGTGGCGGCTGATCTCTTCCTAAAGCGGGCACAATAATTTCTCCTCAAAGTTTCTCCCTCCCCATTGCTGATGGGGGCCAACATTGTTCTTGACCCATTGAGAAGAAGGAGGGGGGAAATTCATTGAGGCAAATGCCCACCCCAAACCCCGGGGTTTGTTTGAGGAGGAATTCCTCGAAGCCCATGCACATTCACACGTGCTGCCAGTTGTGCGACTTTTATGAAGCAAACAGTGCGACTTTACCACAGCCACACATGTGGAGGCACCCCGCGGAAACTTGCCTAAGTGGAAGCCTTCCATCTCAGCAAACGGGATTCTGGCTTTCACTGTAGGCGGAGTAAGTGACAGGATAGAGACCGACCCAGGCTGTGGTGGTGGGCTAGGAGATGGTGCAAGGGCTTTTCAGAGTCCGTCGGTAGTTTAACAGGCACGTATGGTGCACAACCTGCTCAATGGTCTCCCTTTTTTCCCAAAGCCTGTTCCCTCCCTCCCTCCCCCCATGGGGGCTAGAGCGAAAAGAGTTTTGCGGGGACCTTTTTATAACGCTTCGTCTGGATTTCTGGTGGGGTTTTTTGGGGGGTATATGAGGCAGAGTCAAAACAGAGAGTATAAAAATAAGAGACCACACTGGAGCAGAGATGAGCCCCAATTCACTTCGGATCGACCACGGCTTTGCCTTTCGGATGACACTCACCCCCCCCCTCGCTCAGACGTTTGGAGATCAGAATTGTGGCTAAGGACAGAGAATAGGGGGCATGTTTGCCGGTTCCCAAGAGCTCCGCCTTCTTATTTTCTCTCCCCCCCCCGGCCACCGCACTTTCGTCGCTCACCACCATCATTGTGCGCAGCCTTGGAAAAAGCTGAATGGAGGGTTATTTGTGTGTGTGTGCCCGCACGAGCGCGCACCTTAGAGGGAACATTACCCTGCAGGTAATTGAGGTGCACCCAGTGATGGGCTCCTACGGGAACAGTCAGAAACGCAGTTCCGGTAGCAAAATTTGGAGCTTCACCCCAGAACACCCAATTTGCACTGAAAGATGTTGAAACGAAACACATAAGCCACGCCCACAGTGTGGTAATAAAATTTTGGTAGCCCATCACTGAGTTCACCTGACTAAAATATAAACTATGCAATCTGCTCAGTTTCATCAGCTGCATTGGTTGGATCCCTTTTTTTTGATCACCAACACTACACGGTACCATCCTCTCGCAATGAAAAGAGCCTTCACGCCGTCCCTTCCGCCCCTCTTTTTCCTCGTTCAGTCAGTTAAGAAGCAGGTGGGGGTCACTGTTTCTTCCCAGCCAGCGCTTGCATCACCTGTGGGGAGAGGACGATCCCATGGAAGGGTTGCTGTTTTTTCCACACCAGCCCTTGGATCTACTGTGCGGAAAATGTACAGAGTAGAGCCAACAGGAGGGTAGGAGAGCTGGTCACCCCTCACCATTCCTTGCAAGAGAGGGAGCCATAAAGAAATGGGGGGAGAGAAATTGAGGAGACTGGGAGAGCCAGTAACTAAATCTCCTTGCAAAGTTTTCAGCGCTGCGGAAACTAAACAATCGCCTGTCCCCAAACCAGATGGAAGAAATGGGGCCCCTCTGAAGGGCCCCATCCGCGGAGCCCGCAGTGCTCCAGTTTTGCTCCTCTTTATTTGACAGACTGACCTCCCCCTAAACTGTGTCTTCATTGCCTGCACTTCGCTGAGGACCGGAGCTTGGTGGCTCAATCCCCGTGAGCGAAGGGGAAGAAAAGGAGCCTCCCCCCCCCCCGGTTCCCTACGGAATTCACACACACACACACCACCCGAAAAAAGAGCCAGCCACACTGCCCAAGTGGAGAGCGCTCTGGATTCCTTCCTTCGCTGCATCAGGAACGGTCTGCGGAGATGGAAGGTAGGAGGAATTAAAGCCCGCTACTTTGGGCACCTTGATGGGACTCCTCCAGAGGAAGCGGGTGCCAGCCACGGAGTGAGAGCCAGGGAGGCTTGTCTGAGGCCCAAAGCGCTGGTCCTTGCCACGGCTGGGATTCCCCGCCTTGGGACTGCTGGTGCAAGCAAGAGGAGGCGCGGAATCCCGGCACGGGCGGCAAGCAAATGGGAAATCCCAGCAGTGGCAGTCACAAGGCAGGGGAAATCTCTGTAGTAGTATGAGAGCCCACGCACAGTAAGAGAGTCCACGCACCCACTGGTTGTGGCGGCGGTGGGTCCGGCAGCTTTCTTTTGAGTAACAGCAGTGCCAGGAACATCATGTTCATGCCCAGGCCCCCAGGCCCCTGCTGCCGCTGCTGTCCCCAAAAAGAAGCTGCCGCCACAGCTGCAGCCGGTGTCCTCAAAGAGAAGCTGCCACCAGGACCAGCAAATTCAGCGCCTGCCTCATCATAGCCAAAGCGATGCTTTGCTGCTCCTTGGCGAGGGGACAAAGGCAGAGAGGCAAGAGATAAGGGGGGGGGGAGTAAGGGACAATGGGGTGTAAGGGGGAAAGAGGTAAGGAGAGTGGGGTGGAAATGAGGGACAATGGGTATCGGGGGTGGGGGCAGAAAAAAAATCCTCAGTTTTCAATTTTTCCCATAAGAAATAAAGGGTGGGAACCAATTAAATCCATTTCCATTATTTCATGTAGGGAAAATTGTTTCGGATAATGACCATTTCGGTTAACAACCAACCTTCCGGAACGGATTATGGTTGTTAACCAAGATACCACTGTACTACTACTACTATTATAATAATTATGTTTATGTATATGTTTATACTATTATAACTTATACATTTTCCTAAAACAAGGGGGTTTTTTAAATAAAGAATTGTTTTCAGTGTTTTTATTTTATTGATAGCTTCTCATGGACACGTAATGGAACTCACTTTGATATAGATAAAGATCCACGAATAAGAATGAAACCTCATTCAGGAACTCTTTTAATAAATATTATCAATGAAAAAAATGGAGGAAAAGCAGAATTATATGAAGGTGTTTATCAGTGCACAGCAAGGAATGTGCTTGGAGCAGCAATTTCCAATAATATTATTATAAGAGCATCCCGTAAGTTTGATATTAATGAAACTTTTATTTCTTCTCAGTTCTTGCAAATTGTTTTCTCTCTATGTTTAAAATCCTTGCTTTTCTGTAACACAGCAAAATAAAATTTCTACTTATGAAAGAATACCATTCTGTTTGTTAACTTGTTTCTAAAAATTAAATATAATTTTCATTTTGTCTGATATTTATGCTATATTATAATATTTTCCTTTCCTGGTTGTTTCTTTTAAGTCTAAGACTAAATGACAGTATTTTTTTTCCATGTAGGATCTCCTTTGTGGACTAAAGAAAAGCTAGTTCCAGTAAGGGTTACTGAAGGTCAATATGCAATTCTTCCCTGCAGGCCACCAGTAGGGTTACCATCACCTATAATATTTTGGATGGATAACTGTAAGTTACATTTGAAACCAATATGCAACTACAAAACTAAAATTATATTTTTGGTTTTTATATTTCTGATGATCCATGGATTAAAGCAATAAGACATATGGGAGATATTTCTTTTGCTATTTTACATACACATCAGTTGCAATTCAGTTTAATTAGAAATTCATTTTGTTGCAGGTTTGGATTGCAAAATAATTGATAAGCCTTGAGCCTTCAAAAAAGGGAAATATTACATTGTAGGTGTAAGGGTCTGCCTCAGTTGTAAAATGGGAAAAATTTCCCCATTGGTTCTGTGGGTGGCTTATTTTGTGAGCGTGGCTTGAGGTCAGGTGGCTTGGTGTTCAGGTGTTCAGGTGTTCAGATGTTGTGGCTTGGTGGTCAGGTGACTCGTTGAGCATACTTGCTTATCATGTGACCGGGTGGATGTGCTTGGTGGTCAGGTGATCCAGTTGGCGTGGCTTAGTGATCAGGTGACCAGGTTGGCGTGACCAAGTTGACATCACTTCTTTGCCCTTTTTTGACCTACAAAAAGAAAATATACCAATTGTTTGCTGCAGTTAATACTTAAGATTAAATTAAGCACACAAAACAAGAGGTACACAGATGCTTACATAAGAGCAATAAAAGTTGCTTTTTTGTACCAATAATATTGGCTTACAAAAAATAGATATACCATGATATACAAATTTAACCATTTATTACTTAAGTAAGCATAAAAGTAGTACGCAAAACAATAAAAGAGGTACACAAATATTTACATAAGTGTTAGTTGTCTTTTGCTTTAGCTTTCAGTTGTTTGAGATATATCCAGCTACAGTTGTCAGAGGCACTCTCCTCACTTCCACTTTTCTTGTCCTTGATGCACATGGCTGAAAGATGTTTCTTTCAGCCACCTTCTCACTGCAGGAGCAGGCTCCCATTTTGAAAGAGGTAGCTCAGGAACGCTGATGGTCATGAGGTTTGTTAAATTGGAAACGGTTTGGTGACTTATGCTCCCTGAACATGTGAAGTTAATTTTTTTAAAAACCCTTGCCGCTTCTGCAGAATTTATAGCAATTGTTCTGACAATATCTTTTGCTTTTTAAAATGCTGTCAGGAATTGCATACCTCTTTGAATCTATTAACACATTCTCCAAAAAATCTCTATAGTTATTGATTTTAATCTTGTACTTGAAAATGTCACCAAATGTATACAGTAGTTCTTCAGCTGCTGCCCATGGAAGGACTACTTCCACAAAATCCAAATACTCTGGCACCAAAAAAATGTAGAAATTGTAATTTATTTTCTGGAGTCTTGCAATTGGTTATTTGTTTTTAAATGCTCGCAGTCCATCAGTCATTTCTGCAAATTGGTTATGACGCTTACTAAAAGCCTTTCCCAAGGAAGTCCAACAAATTTATGATTTTCTACAAAGTTTATATTTTTTGAAGGCTTCTGTATTTATTTGCTCATTAACTTCTCTTTTGTATGGACCTTTAGACTGTGTAAGCACTTCAAATTCTTTCATCGATCTTCTCACCAGTTTTTCAGCCTTTATGATGTCCATGTCGCATGCTAGCAGTGCAGTTGAAATTAGTGAGATTTCTTCCAGAATATGTGTCATGACCGCCAAATCATTTATGAAATATTTATTTTCCAGATGGGTAGCCATACCTGAGTATTTTGCATTCACATGAAAATAGTGATGTACACTGTATACACTGGATAAACATGCCACATCAGTTTGGTTGCCCTTAAACTACAGGCAGCCCATCTTGGCCCAAAAACTCTACCAGTCTTGCCCCAAAATTCTACCAATCTTTTGTTAGGATGTTTGTTAGGACTCTGTCCATAATGGTTGGGTTGGCAATATATTGGCTGCAGGTGTTGCAGACTCTAACAAGAGGGAGCTAGAGTGTATAGCTTATTTCTCTGAGTCATCCTCTTTGTTTCTCTTTTCTGGTTACTCACTGTTAATGGCTACTCGCTGTTAGGTTTGCTGTGCATTTTCTCTGCAATCTCTCTCTATTGTATGTATTTATTTATTTTTATTTATTTATTTATTTATTAGATTTGTATGCTGCCCCTCTCCGTAGACTCGGGGCGACTCTCAGCAATAATAAAACAATGTACAACAAATCTAATATTAAAAGTAACTAAAAACCCCTTATTTAAAAAGCAAAACATACACACAAACATACCATGCATAAACTATATAGGCCTGGGGGAGATGACTCAATTCCCCCATGCCTGACGGCAGAGGTGGGTTTTGAGGAGTTTACGAAAAGCAAGGAGGGTGGGGGCAATCCTAATCTCTGGGGGGGAGCTGGTTCCAGAGGGTTGGGGCCGCCACAGAGAAGGCTCTTCCCCTGTGTCCCGCCAGACGACATTGTTTCGTTGAAGGGACTTGGAGAAGGCCAACTCTGTGGGACCTAACTGGTCGCTGGGATTCGTGCAGCAGAAGGTGGTCCCGGAGATATTCTGGTCCAAAGCCATATTGTAGTTATATATTACAGTGATCCCTCGATTATCGTGAGGGTTCCGTTCCAAGACCCCTCGCGATAATCGATTTTTCGCGATGTAGGGTTGCGGAAGTAAAAACACCATCTGCGCATGCGCACCCTTTTTTTCATGGCATGCGCAGATGGTGGAGTTTGCGTGGGCGGCGGGGAAGACCCAGGGAAGGTTCCTTCGGCCGCCCAGCAGCTGATCTGCTCGGTAGCGCAGCAGCAGCGAGCAGACGAAGATCGGGGTTTCCCCTTTGCGTGGGCGGCGGGGAAACCCCGATCTTTGTCTGCTCGCTGCTGCTGCGGCCGCCCAGCAGCTGATCTGCTCGGTAGCGCAGCAGCAGCGAGCAGACGAAGATCGGGGTTTCCCCGCCGCCCACGCAAAGGGGAAACCCCGATTCGGCTCCTCGCTGCTGCTGCGCTACCAAGCAGATCAGCTGCTGGGCGGCCGAAGGAACCTTCCCTGGGTCTTCCTCGCTGATGCCCCTGCCCGCCCGCCCGCCGCCCGCCGCCCGCCAGCAAGAGGGGGAGAGATAGAGAAAGAGAGAGAAGGAAAGAAAGAGATGAGAGAAGGAGGAAGAGAGTGTGAGAGAGGAAGAAGCAAGATAGAGAAAGAGAGAGAGAAAGAAAGATGAGAAAGGAAGGAAGAGAGTGACGTCATCGGGTGGGAAAAATCGCGATATAGCGTTTCGCGAAGAATGAGATCGCGAAAATCGAGGGATCACTGTATAGTTAAAATGTGTTTAGGCTTGAGATCTTTGTTAACTGATTATGACAGCTGGTAAGAAAGACTCTGTATTTGGTAATATTTGGATTGTTATTCTGACTTATGATATATATGACTTTAGATTGTTTATCTGAATATGTTATTTCTCAAAGTAAGCTTTAATTCAAGTTGGCTTGAATTGTGTGTGGCTGAGTACTTATTCACAACTAATCTCAATCTAAACATTTCTGTGTGCGCACAATCTTGGTAAACAAGGATTACTCTACAATGTTAATGTCCAGTTCTTCGGATATTTCGTTGTTCAATTTTGTTCTTATTGGATTGCTGGAAAATGAAAATAATCTTATCAATAAATATTTTTAAATGATTTACTTGCTTTATTTCCTTTATGGCATCATCTAAAACAAATTGGAGGCAATGGTTCAAGCCGTGCCATATAGAATAGAATAGAATAGAATTTTATTAGCCAAGTGTGATTGGACACACAAGGAATTTGTCTTGATGCATATGCTCTCAGCATACATAAAAGAAAAATACATTTGTCAAGAATCATGTGGTACAACACTTAATGATTGTCATAGGGGTCAAATAAGCAATGAAGAAACAATCAATATTAATAAAAATTTTAGGATACAAGCAACAAGTTACAGTCATAGAGTCCTAAGTGGGAGGAAAAGGATGGTAGGAATGATGAAAAAAACTAAAAGAAAAAGAAGTGCAGATTTAGTAAAAAGTCTGACAGTGTTGAGCAATGTTCCCTCCAATTTTTTTTCGGTGTGGGCGGAAACGTATAGTGTCTGAGCGGCAGTCCCTTCAGGAATTGAGCGGCATAGAAGTCTAAATAAGTAAATGAATAAATAAATAATAAATAAATTTTCATGCCTGAGCACCTGATTTTTTTTCACAGATGTCACCCAAGACATCTTATTGCGTAATTATTTGGGGCTCAGTCCTGGGGCACAATAAGGTCCCTTCCCACTATGTTATTCTGTTATTTTATATTTCAATTAATATAATTATCCTCTTATAAATCCAGATAGGCCATCATGCCTACTCCTCCTTTTTATACATTCTTCTTAAAAGAAACAAAAAACCCTTATACAACTTTTTCCTAATTAGGAAAAAAAATTCCCTTCTTTTTTATTAAAAGAAATTAATAATAAAACAAAACTAAAATCTATTACTATTAAAACTAAAACAATCAGAGAAACCAAAAACACAACTATTAATAAATCCATGCTTTAAAATCTTCATTTATCAAATATTTATCATAGTATTATAGTAATCTAATAATATTATGAAAATCTATCTGAACACCAATGCATCAATTAATATATTTCCATATTTACTTTTCTATAATTTCATTCAATATTTCCAAGCTCAATTACTTTTCAGGCAATTAGCATTTACTATTATTAACTTTCATCAATCTTCTACATTTCCAAGTATAGTTTAAATTCATAATGCAACCTCATAAAACCATACAGTACATATCATAAACCCCTTATTTATCCTATGTATCTTCCATTAATTTTACCTATGTAATTCTATATAGTTCTAAAATTTGAATCCAATCTTACAAATTAATACATCCTAATATTAAACAACAAAATTAAATTAAAAACAAAACATAAACATATATGAATTTCAGATTTCTTCCCCCCTCTAAATAGTACATTCCCATTTTGTTTTTTACTTTAAAATAAGGTATGTGCAGTGTGCATAGGGATTTGTTCATAGTTTTTTTTTATAGTCCGGCCCTCCAGCAGTCTGAGGGACAGTGAACTGGCCCCTGTGTAAAAGGTTTGGGGACCCCTGCCTAAATATATCTTTTACCATCAAGAAACCATGTTAACCATGATAAAACCTTGTTTTTATCTTCTTTGTTAATCAAACTAATTTATGAGTGGAAATACAAAGGTATATTTGCTCCCAACTAGTATATTATGTTCACAGAAGGCTTCATTTTAACAGAAGGCTACAATTGTTTGCATGTTTCCTTGGCTATAAATGCCATCCAGCAGTGGAATTTATTAAACATCTTGCTAAATATCTGTCCAGTCACTAAAGTATCATACATTTGCTGATTCCTCTAGTTCAAAGTTTCAAAATGTATATTAGGATACATTATTAATATATTATAATGTTCAATTTTATAAGAGTTCTGTTTTAAGAGAACTGTCTGAGACAGCTTATTTACAATGCAAATAAGAGGCTGCCACAAAGAAAGGGGAGTCAAGTTATTCTCCAGAACACCTGTAGGACAAGAAGCAGTGGGTGGAAACTAATCAACTTAGAAGCAAGGAGTGAATGTGAGAACAATTAATCCATGGAACTACTTGCCTCTAGAAGTTGTGAATGCTCAAACACTGGAAGTTTTAAAGAAGATGTTGGATACCCACTTGTCTGTAGGGTTTTCTGCCTAAGCAGGGGGTTGGACAAGAAGACCTCCAAGGTCCCTTCCATCTTGGTTGTTAGAAAATGTTTCACATTTTAAAATATCTGTACAAGCCACAAGAGACATCTCTTTAGAGGAACATCTTCCCACCTTGTAAACAATACTTCCAGAAACTGGGAATAACCATAAACAACTTCTACATCTAGTATCCAATATCCAGTATCTAGTTCAGGAAACACAGATCAGTTTGACATGCCTTAATTGTTAATGAATTATCTATCTTCATTCTCTCTAGGACTTTCAGCTGACTTGCACCCAAGGAGGTTGTTTTGATTTTTTTTTTTTGCAAAAGCAAAACCAACATCATTTAGAAGCAATTACAAATGCCTTCAATGAAAATTTTAAAAATACAATATCCAATTAGAAAAAGCCATACTTTTCTCTCCTTCTTTCTTCCCCGCTCCTTCTCCACAGTGGAAATCCAACCCAGTCAGTTTTTAAAGTCACGCCGCATTTTGGAGTGGGGGGGGGATGGGGGAAATTAGCCGGCTGGGCTTTCCTCTTTCTCTTGAGGGTGGAAATCCAACCCAGTCAGTTTTTAAAATCGCACCACATTTTGGAGTGGGGGGGAGGGGGAAAATTAGCGGCTGGGCTTTTCTCTTTCTCTCGAGGGTAGAAATCCAATCCAGTCAGTTTTAAAGTCATGCTGCATTTTGGAGTCGGGACAAATGATCAAGGTCTGGTCACCTTATTCTAATTGCCACGCTCCGCGCTTGAATTAGAAACTCGTGGGCAGACATCTCAAATCTCCTGCGCTATAGCGCACAACTCACGTTAGAGGGAACACTGGTGTTGAGGGAATTATTTGTTTAGTAGAGTGATGGTATTCAGGAAAAACTGTTCTTGTGTCTAGTTGTCTTGGTGTGCATGATGATATTTGGCCATTCTGGTGCTCACTTCAGATTTTCTCCAAAGCATAACACTGACAGCATCAGAGCAGAACACTATTAAATTTTTTTTGCAGATAATCCTGGGTAACACATACCTTGCATGCACTTTCCAGAACCACAAAACATATTGTCTCTGCATCTTGTTTCTTCTATTCGACAAGCTCGACAAAAAGTGTTGGTAGATCCTGAGTCCTCAACTTTCACAAAAACTATCAAAACTGGTATGCAGGATACTATTAAGGCTTGATCAATGATCAAGCATATTTTCAGATTCTGTTTAGTGATGCTGGTAAACATTTGGGTTTCAATTTCACTTGAAATGCACTCAACTATTTTCACAACTGTTGGCCTTGAATGCAATCCTGCTCCCAGATCTACTCTATTCACAATTTTTAATTCTATCAATTCAGCAATACTTGAAATTGGTCTGCATGCTTTTAACATGTTGTAAACAGTTTTGAATATGTTAGTAGTGGTGTCATATTGACTATCAGAAACCTTGTCCATTGCTTTTTCTATGACTTCCGCCTCTGCTTGTTTTACATTACCTTTGCAAATGGCGTGCAACTTCAATGTGAAGTGTTCTTTCATTTTCTTCCTTAGAGACAGCTGCTGCACTTCCTTATTTTTCCCAGCTGCCTCATAGAAACATAGAAGACTGACGGCAGAAAAAGACCTCATGGTCCATCTAGTCTGCCCTTATACTATTTTTTGTATTTTATCTTAGGATGGATATATGTTTATCCCAGGCATGTTTAAATTCAGTTACTGTGGATTTATCTACCACGTCTGCTGGAAGTTTGTTCCAAGGATCTACTACTCTTTCAGTAAAATAATATTTTCTCATGGTGCTTTTGATCTTTCCTCCAACTAACTTCAGATTGTGTCCCCTAGTTCACTTTCACTTTCCTATTAAAAACACTTCCCTCCTGAACCTTATTTAACCCTTTAACATATTTAAATGTTTTGACCATGTCCTCCCTTTTCCTTCTGTCCTCCAGACTATATAGATTGAGTTCATTAAGTCTTTCCTGATACATTTTATGCTTAAGACCTTCCACCATTATTGTAGCCCTTATTCCAGAGAATAAGTCCAATCTTTGGACCTGTTCAATTTTGTCAATATCTTTTTGTAGGTGAGGTCTCTGGAACAGAACAGTATTCCAAATGTGGTCTCACCAGCCCTCTATGTAATGGGATCACAATCTCCCTCTTCCTGCTTGTTATACCTCTAGCTATGCAGCCAAGCATCCTACTTGCTTTTCCTACCGACCGCCCACACTGCTCCCTCATTTTGAGACTGTCAGTAATCACTACCCCTAAATCCTTCTCTTCTGAAGTTTTTGTTAACAGAGAACTGCCAATACAATACTCAGATTGAGGATTCCTTTTCCCCAAGTGCATTATTTTACATTTGGAAGCATTAAACTGCAGTTTCCATTGCTTTGACCATTTATCTAGTAAAGCTAAATCATTTACCATATTACAGACGTTTCCAGGAATATCAACCCTATTGCACAGTTTAGAGTCATCGGCAAATAGACAAACCTTCCCTACCAAACCTTCCCCTATGTCACTCACAAACATATTAAAAAGAATAGGACCCAGAACAGACTCTTGTGGCACACAGCTTGTAACCTGTCTCTGCTCAGAATACTTGCCATTAATAACAACTCTCTGATGTCTACACTTCAGCCAGCTGCAAATCCACTGAACTTTCCAGAGAATAAGTCCAATCTTCACTAATTTATCTATCAGCTCTTTATGTGGAACTATATCAAAGGCTTTGCTGAAGTCCAGATAGGCAATATCCACAGCACCACCTTCATCCAACACCTTTGTGACATAGTCAAAGAAATCAATGAGATTAGTCTGCCTTCAGTAAAGCAATGCTGATTTGGGTGCAATAAGTTATTGTTTTTTAGATGCTGATTTATCCTCTTTTTGAGTAGAGTCTCCATCATTTTAACTACAACTGATGCCAAGCTAGCTGGCCTGTAGTTACCAGCTTCTTCTCTACTGCCCTTCTTGTGGATAGGCGCAACACTGGTCATTCTCCAATCCTCAGAAACATCTCCTGTTAACAGGGATTGGTTAAACAAATCAGTCAGGGGGATAGTAATGACAAATCTGAGTTCTTTAAGACGCCTCAATCTCAAACGCCTCAATCTTGAAATGCTTCATTACTTGGATTACCCAGTGTGAACCCATTTTTCAAACAAGAAACCTAGTTTCTTGTTTGAAACGTCTAACCCCTCACACTTCTGTTGGAAGCTGCTGTACATTGACTTAAAGTCTGCATTGACTTACAGTCTGCATTGACTTAAAGTCTGGAAGAATTATTTCTAATTTGGGTTTGGGTGACTTGCTGCTTTCTCCACATTCAAGTGGTGGAAGTGGTGGTACTTGAGATGGTTGTGGTGCTTGGAATGGATCATACAAGGATGACACTTCTGATGGTTGTTGTTGTGCCAGTTTGGTTTCTTGCCCAAGAAGAAGGCATTGGCAAAGCGATTACCTGTGCCCATGTAGCAAAGGGGAACAACCTATATAGGCCAGGGGTGAGATGGTTGGGCCAGAAGCGCCGAGCCGAGTGGGGTGAAAAGGGAGTGAGGCAGAAGGAAGCACTGAGCCAAGTGGCAGGAAAAGAATGGCAGGAAAAGTGGCCATTTAAAAAAAAGGAAAAGCGGCGAATGGAAAAAGCAGTGAGAGGGCGTTTGGATGGACATGGCCAGATGAGGATGCAGGGACTGGACCCGTTTGGGGGCATGGCAAACCAGCTACCGGTGCAGCCAACTACCACCGCCCGCTGCTACCGGCATGAACTGGTGCAAACCAGAAGCATTTCACCCCAGGTCTGCCTCTATTCTCATTCAAGAAAGCAGAATCCTTGAAACAATTAACATTTCAAAAGGAACCCTTTATTGAAAGAAAAGGACTGCAAGACAAAAGAGTGAGGATCTGAGGTTTTCCACACAATTTAGTTAGAATAGAATAAAGCAGTTAGAAACCCCTCCCCTCAGTTCGATGTTGAATGAGCCAATTCCCAACTGCAATGTTGTTTTGAGAATTGTAGGCTGAGAAGGTGATAAAAAGCTGTTCTCAGGTGTCTCTTGCAGGAGGCTTCAGAACTGAGACAAAACAGATGGCCTCTCCCCCCTTATATTTCCAAGAAGGTAAATCAAAGTACAGGATATATACACATCAAGAATAAAGGCTACAAATGAAGGAATGCACCCAGGGCCCATCCCCACCTGAATGACAACATCCTGATAGGGATTTGTGGGACCTGACATGTTGCCTCCATAGGAATAGGAGAAATCCACTGGAAAAATAATCACAATGAGAAAACAGAGCAGTGAGTTATTTGGGTTTCTCAGGATATTATAAATTGAACTTTCTCGGTAAGTTGGAGGCTCTAACATGTTTTTTAGCAACCCACTCATTTTGAGAAGGGGATAGGTGTTTCCATTTTTTAAAATAATCTTTATTGAGTTCTCTAGTTAAAAATAATAATTAATAATAATAATTTATTGGATTTGTATGCCGCCCCTCTCCGAAGACTTGGGGCGGCTAACAACCATAATGAAAGCAACATGTACAATCCAATAATAAAAAACAACTAAAGCCCTTATTATAAAACCAAACATACAGACAAACATACCATGCATAACTTGTAATGGCCTAGGAGGAAGGGCTATCTCAACTCCCCCATGCCTGGCGGTATAAATGAGTCTTGAGTAGTTTACGAAAGACAGGGAGGGTGGGGGCAGTTCTAATCTCCAGGGGGAGTTGGTTCCAGAGGGCCGGGGCTGCCACAGAGAAGGCTCTTCCCCTGGGGCCCGCCAAACCACATTGTTTAGTCGACGGGACCCGGAGAAGGCCAACTCTGTGGGACCTTATCGGTCGCTGGGATTCGTGCAGTAGCAGGCGGTTCCGGAGATAATCTGGTCCAATGCCATGTAGGGCTTTAAAGGTCATGACCAACACTTTGAATTGTGACCGGAAACTGATCGGCAGCCAATGCAAGCCACGGAGTGTTGAAGAAACGTGGGCGAATCTTGGAACCCCCACGATGGCTCTCGCAACTGCGTTCTGCACGATCTGAAGTTTCCGAATACTTTTCAGAGGTAGCCTCATGTAGAGAGCATTGCAGTAATCGAACCTCGAGGTGATGAGGGCATGAGTGACTGTGAGCAATGACTCCCTGTCAAAATAGGGCCGCAACTGGTGCACCAGGCGAACCTGGGCAAACGCCCTCCTCGCCACAGCTGAAAGATGATGTTCCAATGTCAGCTGTGGATCGAGGAGGACGCCCAAGTTGCGAACCCTCTCTGAGGGGGTCAGTAGTACCCCCCCCAGGGTAATGGACGGACAGATGGAATTGTCCTTGGGAGGCAAGACCCACAGCCACTCCGTCTTGTCTGGGTTGAATTTGAGTTTGTTGACACCCATCCAGGCCCCAACAGCCTCCAGGCACTGGCACATCACTTCCACTGCTTCGTTGATTGGACATGGGGTGGAGATGTATAACTGGGTATAAACAAGACATACATAAAATACAAACAAACATAGTAAAAGATAATCACTTTTACAGCTATTTCATTTCCAAATATATTTACACCTCACAATATTATTCTATATAATATAAATAATATCCCTATTATTTATCCAGTTCTATATTCAGTGGATCGAGTCTCCTACTATATATTCAACATCTGTTTGTTCCATTTTAATTATATGTACCACTAATTGTTTACATAGGACGTGAGAGTAAGAACATTTACAGTTTCTTTATAGTTCATCTTTTATAACCAAATTGGAAGTTTTTTTGTTGCGATTTAAACACTTATACCTTTTATTCTAAGCGTCTCTTCCTTTTCATTTATCCTCATTGTTAATTTACATATCTCGGAACATTCCAATATTTTTCTAATGACTATTGAGTATGTGGGGATAGTATCATTTTTCCAGCTCTGGATGTAAGCAATTCTAGTTATATGAAATATTATGTAATGGTCCTCTTTTTTAAGATGTTCTGTAAATTTTAGGGCATGTCCACCAAAGATGGTAATAAGTTTCTTGAACTTCCAACATTTTGGTGACATTGTCGGGAATACCTTTGCCAATTGTGCAGGAGGGAGGTGTCAGCGATACAACATTTTGTATATATTTTCCTTATATGATGCCCCCAGAGTCAATTTATAATTTACCTCCCAAATTTTTCCCCATTCTGCTATCTAAATTGCATACCCTGAAATTTTGTGCCTATGCTACTATCCTCTCCTTAACCACGTCTTCCTCTAATTTGTATTGTAGTTAAAAGTTGTATAATTTCAAAATCATTTTTTCTTCTGGGCCAAATAAAATTTTATCTAATCCCTGATCATTTTGGAATCCAAATTCTGTTGCATCTTTCTTGTACCAAGATTGTATTTGTAGGTAATGCCACCAATCCAGTTCTATTGCTGCCTATTTGCATTCCAGTTTTGATTTAAGGTTGTCCTGGTTGTCCAGGAGTTTCTGAGTAAATTTTTATTTTATTTTTTTCCATACAAACTTTTTCAATACATTATAAAATTGAATTCAACCTTGATTTCCTTTAAACCTTATTACATTAATCATTATCCTTTTACTAATTCAGGCATGCCATCGTGCCTACTCCTCCTTCTTATGTATTCTCCAAAACCCTTGCAAGAAAAAAAGACTTTATCCACTAAAAATAATTTTTAAAAAAAGGAAATTATAGAACAAAAAAGAAAGGAAAGAAAAAGAATAAAGAAAAAGCAAAGAAAAAAAGACCAACTTATTATAACAATATTTTTTTTTATAATAAATTTTTATTGGTTTTTTAATAGTTACATACAACAAACATATAACAGTGCACAGTGCATGTGCCCATCACCTAACAACAACACCCCCCCCATCACCCCCACCACCCATACAAGAGGATTCAAAAAAATTTAATTGTTTATCTATTATTCCTTGGCTCTATCTTGTTCTAGTATTACTAAAAGAGTGATTGCAATTTATTTTTCATATTTACATCACAGATTCTACTTAACATATAGTCTTTTACCTTGTTCCATCACACCATCAGCTTCTCCAATTTATTCTTATCAAAATTATTTAATCTTATTTCCATAATTTCAAAATGTATGTGATCCACCATATACCAGTACCAATTTTGTAATGTCCATTTTGTAGAATCTTTCCATCCTAATACCATCACCGCTTGAGCACTTTCCAGTGCTGCGGTTTTTATTTCCTTAAATTCTCCTAATTCTCTATATTTGATTAAAATTGCTATTTCTTTTGTAATAATCCAGTTAATGTTTAACATTTTATTAATTTCATTCTGGATTACATTCCAGAATTTCTGAATTTCTGCACACTCCCAGATCATATGCATAAAAATTCCTTTTTTCTGGCATCCATGCCAACATATGCCCTTCTCTTTCCCCTGGAAGTGTGCAATTTGTGCAGGTGTATAGTACCATTTATGTAAATTTTTTCTTCTCATCTCTCTAACTCTCGTATTTTTAATCTTGTATATATTTTCTATTATTTCTTTCATTTCTCTTTCATCTATTTGTAAATCATCCTGCCAACATCTTGTTAAACTTTTTGTTACTTCTTCTTCCATTTGTAATAGCATTCTATATATATTACCGGCTTGTGCTTTACTTTCGTTTATCTTCTCGCTTATTATTTTTTCTACACTATTTTCTTCCCGTAAGAAGGCTTCTTTATTCTCCCTTTTGTTTAAGTATGTACATATTGCATTAATCTGCAACAATTTCTGTTTACCAATCCACCATTCCAATCTAGTTCTACTAACTCTTCCATCTTTCTCATATAATTGCTCAATTCTCGTTATTCCTTTACTATTTAATATTTTAATAATTCTACTTAGATTAACCTCATCCCCTATATTCAATACATGTAACGTTGATAGCCTGGATACCTTTATTCCACTTGTCCTCTGCCATTTAAGCCATATTTCTAAACCTGCTTTAAAAGGATCACTTAAGGTACTGGTTTCAATTCTACTCCAATTTTTAAATAATAGTTCTTTATTGTTTATATTATTAATTTCTTTTTCTATTCGTACCCATTTCTTTCCCCCCCATAACTGTAGCTCCATTAACCTTTCCATTTGAAATGCATTTCTATATAATACTAGACTTGGGCTGCCCCACCCGCCCTCTTTCTCTTGTGCAATCTGCCAGTGTTTCCTTATTCTGGGTTTTTTATCTCCTTCAATCCAAAAATTTAGTCTGTTATCCCATTCTTTTAATTTTGCCTCAGGAAAACTACCAGGTAGAACCTGAAACAAATACATCATTTTTGGTATTATCATCATCTTAAGAGCCCTAATCTTAGCCATTCTTCCTAACTTTTTACCCTTCCAATTTTTAATCTGCTTCTGGATTTTTTTCCATATTAGGTTATAATTGACCGTTGCTATTTTTATTGGATTTTTGAATAACCAACTTCCCAAATATTTCATTTTTTTACAACCTAGTTTCAGTTTTGAAGTTTTTTGAATTTCGATTTGCTCTTTAGGGCCTGTATTTAAACATATTATCTCTGATTTGTCTATATTAACCTTCAGTCCAGATTGATCTTTAAATTCCTGAAGTAGTATCATTATTCTTTTCATCATTTCAATTGGGGTTTCAGACATCACTATAGCATCATCTGCAAATAAATTTAGTTTCAATTCCAATTCCCCTATTTGATAGCCTCTCCATTCCTTATCATTTCTAATTTTGTTTGCTAGGGTCTCAATTGCTAATGCAAATAACATTGGGGATAGTGGGCAACCCTGTTTAGTTCCATTTTGAATTTTAACCATTTCTGTTCTATTGCCATTTACTCTAATTTGAGCCACATTATCCTTATATATTGTTTCTATAACTCTACAAAATGTGTTTCCCATATTTAAATCTTTACATAATTGAAATAGGTAGTCATGGTTAACTTTGTCAAAAGCCTTATAGACATCTAATTTTAAAATGCATAGTTTTCTTTTGGTACTGGTAGCATGGTGTAAAACATTGACCACATTTCTTATTGGTTCATAAATTTTCCTTCCTTTCACAAATCCATATTGATCTTCTCCAATTATTTTTGGTAATATATTCTCCACCCTATTTGCCAATATTTTCATAAATATCTTATAATCTTGATTTAATAGGCTGATGGGGCGATAAGAGCTCGGATCCATAAAATCACGATCTGGTTTTGGGACCGTTATAATTTCTGACATTTTCCACGTCTTTGGAGTTTCAAAAGTCTCCAATACATCATTGAACAATTTCTCCATATGCGGTAATAATTCATTCATATATACTTTATAATATTCAGCAGTAAAACCATCTGGACCTGGGGCTTTGGCCAGTTTCAATCCCTTAATAACTCTAGATATCTCCTCACTTGTAATTTTTGCATTTAGCATTTGGGCATCTTCTTCCTCCAATTTCTTTTTAACCTCTGAGGTTTGCGAAACAACATACTCTTTTTTATATAGTTCCCCATAGAAATCTCTCATTATTTTTTCCATTTCTACATTACTACGTTTTATTACACCATCCTTATCTTTTAAAGCAGAGATGTAAGATTTCTCTTTTCTTTTTTTCAAATAATGTACCATTTGCTTCATTGATTTATGACTCCAACCTCTAATTCTATGTTTCATAGTCATATTCATTTTATTCCATCTTTCTTCGTCAAGTAATTGCAGTTTCTTTTTCTTAAATGATAATAATAAATTCCATTCTCTATTTCTTGTAATTTTTAAAGTTTCTTGGATTAAATCTATTTCTTTTAATAAATTATTCCTCTTAACATCCCAGGATTTCCTAATAAAAGCTTCAGTACTAATGCAGTTACCCCTCATTACTGCTTTATGTGTATCCCAAACTGTTGTTTGTTTAATTTCACCTGTTGCATTAATACAAAAGAATCCATTAAGTTCCCTTTGTAATTTAATTCTACTCTCCTCATTTGCTGAGACAATGGGGTTATACCTCCAAATTCTTTGTTTGCTACGAACCTCTATCTCTATCACAGCTAACAGAGGAGCATGATCTGATAGCCAGATAGATTTTACTTCCGCTTTCTTAAACTTTACCTTATCTGTTTTGTTAATTAACATATAATCTATACAGCTAAATTTATTATGTCTTGCAGAATAGAAAGTGTCTCTATTAACCACGTTTTCATGAAGGTCCATCATATTGAGTTTATTTAGATGTAATTTTTTCTTATCCCCCTTCCCTGCTGTTAATTCCAGATTAAAGTCTCCTGCTAAAATCACAATGCCTTCCGCAAATTCATCTAATTTCCGTTTTACATTTATTATAAATTGTTTTGCATTTACATTGGGAGCATAAATTACCGCTAAGGTTACTAGCTTGTTACTTATTTTCCCCTTAATGAATAGCATTCTGCCATCTTTGTCTCTTTTAATATTACTTAACTGAAAATGCACTCTTCGGTGCAACAAGATGGCAACTCCTTTTGCTTTATTCGTGGCTCTCGACTCATAAACTTCCGGCCACTCTGCATTTGTGAGTAATCTGTCTGTTTTTTCCCTTCCCTTATGAGTTTCAGATAAAAATAAAACATCTGCCTTACTGTCCTTTGCCAACTTCATGATTCTATAACGTTTTTTCTGTGATGAGAGACCATTTACGTTCAGCGATAATAATCCTATATCACCCATTTACATAATTTAAATACATTTCCTCTTCCACCAAAACAGAGCCTACCGGAAAAATATTTTTTCATTACAATGAATCCCCACCCTGGTGCCCCTATCCTGACCTCCCCCCCAGGGGGAGGCAACGAAAAAAACTTCCGTTACTAAGGGGCACTCCTGGATCTGCATTCCCTCAGAAAGCCCCCCTTTCTTCCCCATTTTACAACATAATAAAAGATTCCCCCCCTCCTTCCCTCCCCTCCCCTTGTTAACTAGCGTGAACAACCAAAAAGAAATACAGAAAAAAGATTAATTAGTTGAAAAACTTGATACCGTGTTAGCAAGTCAACTCAGTTCAGTTTATTATTATTTTTTTCTGTCGAGTGACTCTTGGCTCGTCTTTCTTGTCTGTTTGAAGCGAAGCCAGCTCTCTTTGAAGTGCGGCAATCTTCTCCTCCTTACTTTGCTCTGCCTCGCGAAACGGTTGGAGAGACAACTCTTCTTCTGCCACCGATGCCTGGCTCTGGGTTGCTCCCTCTAGATTTAATTCCAATTGGAAAAGCAGCTTTCTTCCTTCTTCTAACGATCTCGCCTGGAAAAACTTGGTATCTTTAAACACAATTATTGTAGCAGGATAACGCCAGGAAAATTTGATTCAATTTTCATACAGCTGGGAAGATACCTCTCTCATCTGGTTTCTCATCTTGAGGGTCTCATCAGACAAATCTTTTAAAACGCGTATTGGAAAAGCTTTGTAACGTAAGTTTAAAATCTGCTTCAACTCTTTAAAGATTTCTGCAGCTCTTCTTTCTGAAGCAAATCTGACAACAATGTCCTTTGAGTCTCCTTTACGAGGTCCAAAAGCCCAATGCGCTCTTTCAAATTCTTGCAACTCACATTTAACTTTGTTCTCAATGAACCACTGAAGGATTTCTTGAATGAGTTGTTTACTGCCCACAAAATCTTTGGGGAAACCTCTCAAGCGGAGATTAGCTCGACGCTGTCTGTCTTCGAGATTTATGATGCGAAGTTCTTGGCGAGATTTTCCCACCTCCAGCTTTCCAATTCTTTGATCTTGCGTTTTGGATTGTTGTTTCAATTCTGCCATTCCAGTTCCCAGTGCAGATAAATCCTTTTTCATATCTTGGAGCAGCTTGCCCATGTCAGCAAAACCTTTAAGCAGCGAATCCATCTTTCCCTCCAACTCCTCAGTAGACGCCATCTTCCCTTTGTTCTCGCTTCTTCACGCAAACACGTTAAAAAAAGTTACTTGCTTCAACTTTTAACTCCTTCTAATAAAGTTTTCCCACAGCTTGTTCAGTTCGTTCTCCTCTCAATCCACTTTTGCCAAGCTAGAGAGGTTGTTAAGGGTTAACTTTTACTTTTCCTTCTTCATATGGGGGAGCTTTCACTCGGTGCGTCTAGCTCGGGTGACGCATGTGCAGATCCCGCACTTTTTATAACAATATAGAAATTAATCAATCTGTTATTTTAAATCTTCAATACTGAAACATTTATCAGAATATTATAATCACATTTCATTCCATATTATTTAAATTATTATTCAAATATTTATCACTTCATTATCTTTAACTTTCCCAATCTTTCATAATTCTAATAATCCAAATAATCTATCTATTTCTGTATCATTCTATACTTTAGTAAAATTTCATTAATTGAAATATATCTTTAAAAAACACCCAAATAAATTTAACTACATCATTTCATAATTAATGCATATTTAATAATCTATCATCCCTCCTCAAGGTACCATCTTTGCCAATCCTCAGGGGTTTTCTTTCTTATCATCTTAAAACCCAATATTTAATAGGCCTAGTAGAAGAATTTGGAAGTGTTGCAGGATTAAAAATGAATAAGAGTAAAACACAATTGATAACTAAACATATGACAGGTTCACAGACAAAACAATTAGAAATTTTAACAAACATGAAAATAACAAAGAAAGTACCTTGATATCCCTCGTCTTTAAAAAGTGATAATTATATAAAACTTCTAGCTCAAATTAAAAAGGATCTGGAACAATTTGCATTTGTCTATAGTAGGGAGAATCTCGACAATTAAGATTAACATTTTGCCCAATTATTGTTTCTCTTCAAAGTAATTCCAATTAATCCAGGGGGAATCTTTTTCAAAGAATTAACTAAGACCATCAAAAAATTCATTTGGCAAGGGAAAAGAGCGAGAATAAATTAAGCGCATTAGAAGACATAAAAGAGAGAAGTGGGCTCGCACTTCCAAATTGGAAATTATATTACCAAGCCGCAGCTTTGTCATGGATCAAGGAATGGTTAACCCTGAATAATAATAGAATATTAAATTTGGAAGGTCATGACTTAATGTTAGGATGGCATGCTTTCATGTGGTATGATAAGTACAAAGTCCATTCATATTTTTAAAAATGTATAATTAGAAAATTATTACTAGATACATGGATTGAACGGGTCCAAAGACTGACTACAAGAATGGTGGAAGGTCTTAAGCATAAAACGTATCAGGAAAGACTTAATGAATTCAATCTGTATAGTCTGGAGGACAGAAGGAAAAGGGGGGACATGATCGAAACATTTAAATATGTTAAAGGGTTAAATAAAGTCCAGGAGGGAAGTGTTTTTAATAGGAAAGTGAACACAAGAACAAGGGGACACAATATGAAATTGGTTGGAGGAAAGATCAAAAGCAACATGAGAAAATATTATTTTACTGAAAGAGTAGTAGATCCTTGGAACAAACTTCCAGCAGACGTGGTAGATAAATCCACAGTAACTGAATTTAAACATACCTGGGATAAACATATATCCATTGTAAGATAAAATACAGAAAATAGTATAAGGGCAGGCTAGATGGACCATGAGGTATTTTTCTGCCGTCAGACTTCTATGTTTCTATGATTGAAATTTTAAAAGATCACTTTTTAGCAATACCTGAATGGATCTCTCCAATCGAAGCAATATGCCACCCAAATTTATTACAAAAAGGAAAAATATAAGGATATATTAAAATATAAGGACCTCCTAAATGAACAATTGAAATTAAAATCCAGACAAGAACTAAATTATGAAGGCACAATGATAGATTGGTGGACGTATGCCCAGATTCAGAGTAGATTCCAAAAAGATGTGAAGACCTATTTGTTCCAAAAAGAGAATAGTATGCTTGGAAAGATAATAATGATGAACCAAGGAAAATTGATCGGAAAAATTTATAAATATTTGATTAGGTCTAAAATAGAATGTCTGATTTTAAAGGAAAGTATGATTAGTTGGTGTAGGAATTTTGGAAGAAGTATAGATTTAGATGAATGGAGAAAAATTTGGTCATATAATTAGAAAATAACTAAATCAGTATCATTTAAAGAAAATCAGATCAAAATGTTTTACAGATGGCATTTGTCCCCTAATAGGTTATCAAAAATGTTTCCTAATATTTCTCCTAATTCTTGGAAATGTGAAAAGGAAATTGGCTCCTACTATCATCAATGGTCGACTTGCCCAAAAGCCAAATCATATTGGAATATTATCAAAAAGTTGTTAAAAGAGATTACAAATCAGGAAATTAAAAAGATCCCGGAATTTTTCCTACTAGGTATGTCACCCCCAAAATACAAAAAAGATACACAATATCTGATAACGCATATTTTAGTTGCTACAAGAATAGTTTTTGCTCAAAGGTGAAAAGAGACAGAAGCTCCAAAAGAAGATGAGATAATTAGGAAAATTATTGAGTGTGCAGAGCTGGACATGATGACGAGGCAGTTGAAAGATCAAGAAGAGTTGGAATATTATAAAATTTGGGATAGGGTCTCTCCCTTAGTAGGTTAGTCACACCCACCTTTTCTTCCCCCTCCCAGCCGCTGAGGAGAGCAGGATGGCAGCTCGGCACTTGCAACTCTTTTTTGGAGGCATTTGAGTTTGTTACAGCAAATAAGGTTGATTCAAGACCGGGGAAAAGATTTGCAAGTGCCGAGCTGCTGTGCTGCTCTCCTCAGTGCCTGTCTCCCTTGGTAGGTTAATCACACCCACCTTTCCTTCTCCCTCCCGGCAGCCGAGGAGAACAGGACGGCAGCTCAGCACTTGCAACTCTCAGCAAATCAACCTCATTTGCTGTAGCAAACTCAAATGCTGCTGCCAGCAGAAGCTCGGCTTAGCTCCATGGCCTTGACGTAAAAGACGGAAGAGGAGACTGGGGTGGGGATTGCAGTGAAGGAAAGTGTCTGTGCGGTGGTGGGAAGGAGAACAGGGTACCTGCGGCAGGGTGACTGTGTTGGCAGTCAGCAGCAGCGGCGGCAGCAGCCTTCCCGTAGTCCATCGATAGTGACTTCTCACACAGTTTGATAGTGGTGGCCAGTGCCAGCCACCAAACTACATGGAAAGCTGCTGCTGTCAGACTATGGGAGGGCTGCTACCACCGCTGCTGACTGCCACCCAACTGCATTCAGTGTATAAGACGTACCCAGATTTTCGCGCACTTTTCTACGGTAAAAAGGTGTATCTGAAAAAATACATCAAGAATATGACCATCAACCCCCTCTTCAATCAAACCATTTTCTAATTCATTTATCTTTTTAGATTGCTTGCCTTCCTCTTTCAACTCATAAAGTCCACTATTTCATCAATATTATATCCTTTAATCTGTTTCTTTTGAGAATGCCCCTCTGATGACCCTTTCCTGTTTCCATTTCTCTTTTAATCATTCTGTTCCAGCTGTTCAGAACTCTTTTTTTCTTCTCCCTCAGTTTCACTGCAATCCTGATTAAGACTTTCAGCAGGGAAACTGGTGTTGTTATTTCTGTTTTCTGTTTTCCACTCTTTAATGTCTTTAAATACCGGTATGTCTTTGAATAAATCTCTTATGTCTTCCATCTCTTGCAAAATTAATATGTCAAAAAGCTTTTTTCAAATTATTATTATTATTATTATTATTATTATTATTATTATTATTATTATTTATTAGATTTGTATGCCGCCCCTCTCCGAAGTTAACCTTTGTGTCACCCAGAAGCCAGGATTTTCTAAAGCAGATTATATCCTTATTTACTTTTATCCCTTTCCAAATTCAAATAAAGTTCAATTCCAAGGTGTTTTCTTTCTATTTAATTTTTCAGCTCCTCTTTATCACTTATTGAAAAAGAAAACAATCTGCCTATTGTGTCTAGGACAAATTCAATGAATAATAAATCCAACCAAATATTGCTCAACTTCACTAGCAGATGTCCTCAGTATGCAGTTCCAATTGTTCAATTCTGGCCTCTGTAAAAACATTAAAATTTAAATTATACTAGTTCTGAAAATCCAAACTTAATTCCCAACTTGTGCAAACGAAACAATTTATAAATTTGGGGCGGGGGTTTAATAATTTTGACGTTCATTTTAATGCCAATAAAGAATCCAATAATAATACAACCACAACTATTTCCGCTTCTGCCCACCTTCCAAAACAGAATTATTTTTAAAAATCCGAATCAAGGTTCCCTCCAGCATAATCGCTCAACCTTTCCAGCATACTTTTATTTTTCTCAGCCTCCAGCACAAAGACTTATGTTTCTTCTCCTTTCACATGACTTCTGGCGCTTTAAATCCTATCTTTCCAGCACGTAGTCGCCGCAGCTATAGTGACTGAGGTAGTTTTACTCGCTGCTGGTCAAGGTCACAAATCTACCCGTTGCGGGGTGTGCCAACACCCAAAATGGCAGGAGACAAAGATCCCTTTTTCACTTCCCCTTCAGGGAGGTTCTGGGCCAATCCAACAGGAATCAGCTCCCCCAAACAGTGGGGATTCGGCATCCCCACACAGAAGCGCAAGAGAAGCTGATCACTCCCCTCCTTGTCCAGGAGTTTCTTATATGTTACTATTTTTTCATCATTCAGTAAATTTGGGTAGACAATTGCCTCTTCATCAATAACTTATAGGTTATCTAGTCCAACCCTCCACTCATGCAAGAGTCTCTACACCATTTCAGACAAATGTCAGTCCAATCACCTCTTGAAAGTCTCAGGCGTTAGAGTTCTCACAATCTCTGCAGGCAAGCTGTTCCACTGGTTGATCGCTCTTACTATTGTTGTAGTTGGCTCTGGGCCAGCTCCTACAGCTGGAGATTTTGATGTAAATTTATGGGAATCCTCGGTTTATCAGAGACCTGTTTGGTTGCCAGCTGAATCGGACAGTGAGGCTGGCTCACAAGCAGACGCAGACAGTGGGGAGAGAAGACAGACCGGGGGATGGGTGCAGCCAGCCCACCAGTCAGTTCTACAGTTGGGGAGTCATCAGATTCTGAAGGGGACGCTATTTTGGAGGATCCAATTTTGGATCAGTGTGTGTGCAGGATTATGGCATGTAGGGACCAGTTGCGCAGGCGTCAAAGGAGATAAGAGCGGACAGCTGTTCAAGGGGTAATTAAGCTAATAAGTTCATGATAAATAAGGGAGGTCGGGACTGTGGGGGTGTGGGCGTTTATCCGTTTGGTGAGAGGTTGGAAGAAAATTGAAGCAGCATGGAAGCTTTCTGTTTTTCAAGGACTCTGCCATACTTCAGAGTAAAAAGAACTGTAGTTTTCTAGCTTCATCATTGACTCCTTTGTTTTGGCATGCTCTTCAGCATCAAATGACGTTTGGGTGAGAGTAATTTGACACCTCTTGGGACTTGTGTTGCAAGACTGTATATAAACTTGATTTATTTGTTATTGGCTCTCTGTTTGAAACTTATTCTGAACTCATAGGGGGCTAATTGCCAGGAGCCCAGCATAACAGAATAAACACCCACCTATCAAACACACGCCGACCAAGTTTCGTGGGCTGTTACTGGTTTTTTCCCTCTGTGATTGTTTTGGATTGCTGCTGATAAAAGCATGGAAGAGATTCAGGCCATATTTATTGCCTTTCGTCAGGAGATTCAAGCGCTGACACAAACTGTGGCTGACCTTCAGGTTCAGCCACAGGGACTCATGAGGAAGCCCTCCAGTTCTACATCACTTGAGGCCCCATTTTCCTGTAGTCCTGGGATTGTCGTGATTGTGACCGCACGATCCTCATATGGTGTGGTCCCAGAACATTGTGTCGTTTCCAAGTCTGCAGTGTGTGGACCACCACTGTCATGTTTGCACCACTCAGGGTCCCGGGGTCCCCTGAGGTCTCCTTGCCAGCTTACCTCATGGAGTTTGTCGATGTCTTTGATGAGAAGGAGGTGGATCGGCTGCCACCGCATCAACCATACAATTGTGCCATTGAACTCTTTCCTGACACCAAGCTCCCTACCGGTTGATTGTATTCAATGTCGTGGCCCGAGCTCGTGGCCCTCAAGGACTTCAATGAAAAGAACCTCACCAAAGGATTTATCATACCCTTGACTACGCCCCTTTCTGTGCCTGTCTTGTTTTTGAAGAAGACCAGGGATCTGAGACTGTGTGTCAGGCCCAAAGTAATATGTGAAGTCAAAGGTTGGCCTGACACAGTTTGGTAGTGAGAAAAGAATGGGGGGAGTGAGAGAGAGAGTGAGATATTTATGCCACACAGCACACATTCCTTTATGCAGAATCCAAAGTAAACTGAACACAGGAAGAAATTAGGAATCCCTGCATTGGATTGGTCCTCATGATTGCACTGTGGGCGTGCAGATGGGAGATGAGCTTTTGACCTGGATGTAATCTTAAGGGACGTTAAGTTGGAATGAATCATGCAGAATCCAAATTGGCTTTGTTAATAAATTGGACCCTGCGTTAAAAAGCATAGAAGTTGATTTATTTTCTCAGATGCCATTTGATTCGCTGACAATCAATTCCAACTTTCCCTTCTGAAGAATGGAGCAGAGGGAGTATCCAAGAATCTGGAGGCAGAAGGGCTTGGAATTTTCTACCCAGCTGGAATGCAACATCACGGAGGCCTTTAGCCTCACTAACGCCCCGGCAGTCTTCCAACATCTGGTGAACGACGTTTTTTGTGATTTGTTGGACCACTTTGTCGTCATTTACCTCAACAACATCTTAATTTACTCCCCCTCACAGTCTAGTTATCTGTATCATCTATGCTGTGTTCTGCAACATTTACATGAACAATGGTTGTATGCCAAGTTGGAGAAGTACCAGTTTTTTCAAACAACCATAGCGTTCCTGGGGCAGGTCATTTCTCCAGGTGTTGGCTCTGAAAACGTGGCAACCCTCATGGTGAGTGAAGGATGTGCAGAGACTGTTGGGTTTTGCGAATTACTATCGCACTTTTATCCTGAGCTTTGCCACCCTGACTGTGCCCCTCACCCGGCTTTTGCAGAAAAAAGTGCCGTTCCAGTGGGGTGAGGCCAAGCAGCAGGCATTCTTTCTGAGTCTACGGAAAGGGGCGGCATACAAATCTAATAAATAAATTAATAAATTTGTGGCCCTCAAAGAAGCCTTCGTGAAGGAACCACTTCTGCAGCACCCAGACCCACGTTGGCTGTTTATTGTGGAGACCGGTGCTTCTTTTTTGGGGAAAGGGTATAAATTTTTTATTATTTTTCACAGAGATTCCAATTTACATACCTCAAATTAAAATACAATACAGTACAATATCAAATGCCAAATTCTTAGTCAAATTATTCAAATTTTTCTAATCATTTATCCAATTATTTCTGGTATATATCATTCATCCTGTGCTACCTCCTTTCCAAATGCTATAATCCGGATTTTAGATGATGTTCTTTGCTTTCATTTATATTTAAAGTGCTATAGATATATCTAAATTGCTCTTGGCTATTTGCTATTTTTCCTAACTGTGCCATCGTGCTTCAGTCCCTTTCTAGCGTGCTTAGAAAACACATTCCTAGTTTCATTTGGAAAAACTCATTTTATCATAACTGCCCTTAACAATCGAAAATATCCAAATTTACGTCTCCTTAAAAGCCCAGGAAGGAAAGAAAAATGAATAAAAATAAATAAAGAATGAAAGAAAAAAGGAAAGAAAGAGGAGAGTGGAAAAGAAAAGGAAAAGAAGAAACACTATTCATATCGTATCTTAATCTATGCATAGGAGGAAGGGTTGTTAGGAATTTTAAAATACATTTCCTACTCAATTCATTTATTTCACTTCTTTCATTATATCAGTACAGTGGTACCTCGACATACGAGTTTAATTCGTGCCAGAGCCGAGCTCGTATGTCGATCAATTCGCATCTCAAACGAATGCCTTTAGACTTTGCTTTTCGTGCCGAGATAACTGGAAACATGGAATTCTTGCGCCATCTAGTGAACGCTCGGCTCGTATCCCGAATTTGAGCTCAGGTGTCAAACAGAAATTTTGCTCGCGTCTCGGCTCGCAACTTGGAATACTCGCATGTGGAGCAGCTCGTATCTAGAGGTACTACTGTATATCATTTCTACTTTAACAGATCAAAATAAATATAAATAATTATTATTCCATTATTTTATGCAAAAAGTATCTTCCATTTAAAAAAACCCCAAAGTATTAATATTCTTCCCTAATCTAAATATTTTCCACTGCCGTTCTTAGTGTGATAATCTTCTTTAATCTATAAATTCCGCTGCCAATCCCAGCGTAATGATCTTCAATAATCTGTGTGTCACTGTCATATCAGTGTACTAATCTTACCTATTCTAATCATTTTCACTGCTAGATGCAGTGCCATAATCTTCCCTAACCTATATATATCCCTAATCTATATATTATCCCTAATTCTAAATATCTTCCACTATCGAACTCAGTGATAATCTTCCCTAGTCTATTGATTTTAACTTTTTGTTGTTTCATCTGTCTTTTCTTATGATGCCTAACATAATTAGTGCTAGTATCCCATATTAATCCTACTCCTGTTATTGTAGCTATCCTCCCGTTTGTTTAAAATCTGTTTTTTGCAATTGTGTTGCTGGTTGGTTAAGCTTTAATTTTGATCTGTTTAAAAAATCAAGATCATGTAAAAACTGATTGTGAGCAATCCTATACTACAACCAACATATTGGATTTCAGAAAAACAAATTTCAATAAAATGGGGAAATATTTAAATAATGAATTAAAGGACAGGAATAAAACAGCAGGAGCAAGCGCCCAGTGGACTGTATGTAAGGCAAATAACTAAAGGTAAAAGGAAGAAGAAACCACTATGGTTTAGTAATGATGTAAGGGCTATAGTCAATGAAAAAAAGTCTGCCTATAGGAGATATAAAGAGTATGGAACTGAAGTATAGCTGACAGAGAGGTATATAAAATGAGACAAAAGGGGGTGAAACAGATAATATATGCTGCTAAAGCCTCAAAAGAGGAAGAAATTGCTAAATCTGTGAAGGAAACTTTTTTCAGATATATTAGTGATAGGAAGAAGAAAAACTGCTGCATCACAAAGCTTAGTACTGGGGATAATACATACATTGAAGGGAATAAGGAGGTTGCTGACCATTTGAGTAGCTACTTCTGTTCAGTTTTCTCAGAATTCAGCTTACAATATAATACTATGGGTGAATATAGCATTGCTTCCAGCTGTAGGGATTCAGCTCCAGTTATCTCAGAGGCCGATGTCTTAGAAGAACTTGAACGATTAAAGACAAATAAGGCAATGGGTCCAGATGGCATCCACCCCAGAGTTCTTAAAGAACTCAGATATGTGATGGCTGCCCCTCTGACTGATTTGTTTAACCAATCCCTTTTAACAGATGTTCCTGATGATTGGAGAATGGACAATGTTGTGCCTATCCACAAGAAGGGCAGTAGAGAAGAAACTAGTAACCACAGGCCAGTTAGCTTGACATCATAGTTAAAATGATGGAGACTCTACTCAAAAAGAGGATAAATCAACACCTAAAAACCAATAACTTATTGAACCCAAACCAGCATGACTTTACTGAGGGCAAATCATGTCAGACTAATCTCATTGATTTCTTTGACTATGTCACAAAGGTGTTGGATGAAGGTGGTGCTGTGGACATTGCCTATCTGGACTTCAGCAAAGCCTTTGAAATGGTTCCATATAAAGAGCTGATAGATAAGTTAGTGAAGATTGGATCCCTGGATAGTTCAGTGGATTTGCAGTTGGCTGAAGCGTAGATATCAGAGGGTTGTTGTTAATGGCAAGTATTCTGAGCAAAGACTGGTTACAAGCGGTGTGCCACAAGGGTCTGTTCTGGGTCCTATTCTTTTTAATATCTTTGTGAGTGACATAGGGGAAGGTTTGGTAGGGAAGGTTTGCCTATTTGCCAATAACTCTAAAGTGTGCAATACGGTTGATATTCCTGGAGGCATCTGTAATATGGCAAATGATTTAGCTTTACTAGATAAGTGATCAAAGCAATGGAAACTGCAGTTTAATGTTTCCAAATGTGAAATAATGCACTTGGGCAAAAGGAATCCTCAATCTGAGCATGGTATTGGCAGTTCTGTGCTAGCAAAACTTCAGAAGAGAAAGATTTGGGGTAGTGATTTCTGACAGTCTCAAAATGGGTGAACAGTGCAGTCAGGTGGTAGGGAAAGCAATTAGAATGTTTGGCTGCAGGAAGAGGGAGATTGTGATCCCACTGTATAAAGCGCGGATGAGACCACATTTGGAATACTGTGTTCAGTTCTGGAGACCTCATCTTCAAAAAGATATTGATAAAATTGAATGGGCCCTAGGACAGTCTACAAAATGGTGGAAGGTCTTAAGCATAAAACGTATCAGGAAAGACTTAATGAACTCAATTTTTATAGTCTGGAGGACAGCAGGGAAAGAGGGGACATGATCAAAACATTTAAATACAGTGGTACCTCAAGATACGAACCCCTTGTCTTATGAACAACCTGAGATACGAACCCGGGGTTCAGAAAAATTTTGCCTCTTCTTACGAACTTTTTTTGTCTTACGAACGCCAAACCCGAATTTCCGGGTTTGGCGTTCGGGAGGCTGCTGGGAAGCCCCCCGGCTGTTTTAAAAGGTGACAGCCGGGCTGCGGGGCTTCCCAGTGGCCTCCCGAACGCCAAAGCCGGAAGTTCAGCAAAAGTTCGGTTTCGGGAAGCCGCTGGGAAGCCGCGCCGCCCGGCTGTCACCTTTTAAAATAGCCGGGGGGCTTCCCAGCAGCCTGCGGAACCTGGAAGTTCGGGTTTGGCGTTCGGCTTCGGGAGGCTGCTGGGAAGTCCCCCGGCTGTTTTAAAAGGTGACAGCTGGGCTGTGCGGCTTCCCAGCAGCCTCCCGAACCCCGAACCTTTGCCGAACTTCCGGGTTTGGGGTTTGGGAGGCTGCTGGGAAGCCCCGCAGCCCGGCTGTCACCTTTTAAAACAGCCGGGGGGCTTCCCAGCAGCCTCCCGAAGCCGAACCCGGAAGTTCGGGTTTGGCGTTCGGCTTCGGGAGGCTGCTGGGAAGTCCCCCGGTTGTTTTAAAAGGTGACAGCTGGGCTGCGTGGCTTCCCAGCAGCCTCCCGAACCCCGAACTTTTGCCGAACCTCCGGGTTCGGGGGTCAGGAGGCTGCTGAGAAGCCCCACAGCCTAGCTGTCAACTTTTAAAACAGCCGGGGGGCTTCTTGGCGGCCTCCCGAACGGCGAACCCGGAAGTTCGGGTTTGGCGTTCGGCATTCGGGAGGCCACTGAGAAGCCCCCGGGCTGTTTTAAAAGGTGACAGCCGTGCGGCAGCGTTTTTTTGCGGGTTTTTTTTTTTTGTTGCACGGATTAATTGACTTTACATTGTTTCCTATGGGAAACAATGTTTCGTCTTACGAACCTTTCGTCTTGCGAACCTCCCCCGGGAACCAATTAGGTTCGTAAGATGAGGTATGGCTGTATGTTAAAGGTTTAAATAAGGTTCAGGAGAGAAGTGTTTTTAATAGGAAAGTAAACACAAGAACAAGGGGGCACAATCTGAGGTTAGTTGGGGGAAAGATCAGAAGCAACATGAGAAAATATTATTTTGCTGAAAGAGTAGTAGATGCTTGGAACTAACTTCCAGCAGACGTGGTTGGTAAATGCACAGTAACTGAATTTAAACATGCCTGGGATAAACATATATCCATCCTAAGATAAAATACAAGAAATAATATAAGGGCAGACTAGATGGACCATGAGGTCTTTTTCTGCCGTCAATCTTCTATGTTTCTATGTTTAGTTTTAAAAACTAATAAATTTAATTTTGATCCACACCTTTTTTTTTTGGACCATATACAGTTTAGCACCATTTTATTTAATTCAGAAAAAAAAATGCTTAATCTTTTTGGAGCAATTTGGAATAAAAACAGTATTTTGAGTAAAATGTTCATTTTAATTACAGCTGTTTTACCAAGTAATGATAGTTGTAATTTTGCCCAAGTCTCTAAATCTTTATGAATGTTATGAATTAGTTTGGTGTAGTTACCTTCTTTTAACGAACTGTATTTTGATGATAGTCATAGACTTAAGTATTTCACTTTTTTTACTGTTTTAATACCAAATATATTCTCCAAATTACTAATTTGTTGATCTGTTAAATTTTTCACTCTTACAGAAATACTTCGTATTACGAACTTAATTGGTTCCGGGAGGAGGTTCGAAAGGTGAAAAGTTCGTAAGATGAAACATTGTTTCCCATAGGAATCATTGTAAAAGCCAATAATGCTTGCAAGGCATTAGGAAAATCCAAAACATTAAGGCTGTAAAAAAAAAAAGCGGTGGGCAGACGAAGCTGAGGCGAACGGAATGGGGGGAGGGACAGTGAGAGGTGGCAAGAGCTGGCAGTCCCAACGAAACAAGGTGAAAAGAGCCTCTCCTGAGCTCCATGAGTCTTTTCCTCCCGTTTTTGTCCCCCCCCTCTGCTCATCTCCCCCACAACTTTCTCCTCTGTTGAGCTCCATGAGTCTTTCCCTCCCATTTTTGTCCCCCCACTCTGCTCATTTCCCCCACACGTTTCTCCTCTCGAGCTCCATGAGTCTTTCCCTCCTGTTTTTGTCCCCCCCCACTGTGCTCATTTCCCCCACAACTTTCTCCTTTCTTGAGTTCCATGAGTTTTCCCTCCCGTTTTTGCCCACCCCGCTCTGCTCATTTCCCCCACATCTTTCTCTCTTGAACTCCATGATCTTTCCCTCCTGTTTTTGTCCACCCCACTCTGCTCATTTTCCCCATGCAGTTTGGAAGGGGGGAGTTTGTCGCTGGATTCAAAGCAGTGCTGGCAAAAATGAAGGGAATCCCAGGGCAAGGAGCCTCAGGGAAATCCCAGCATTTCGGGGCATCTCAACGGCTAGGCTGCTCAGGTTCATAAGGTGAACATAGTTTGGAAGAAGAGACACTTTATGGAGAGTTAATGGAATGTTTGCTTCCTCTTGTGAGGTGCCCAAGCTTTTAGGTTCATTTTGTATTTAGGGGTCCCTGGCAGTGATAGGATTGGATGGAGGGGTATATGTATTTTGGGGCATCTGTAGATGGTTAGGAGGATGGGTCTGCTGCTTCTCATCCTCCACTGTTTCTCTTTCATAATTTGGCCTTTCTTAGTGAGGCCACTGAGGGTTCTCGTGATGTGGTTGTCTAGTTTTGTATTCAGTTACTTTTGACTGGGATGTCTCTGTCCTCCAGTATTTCTTTTGCTTTTTGCAGGTATTGTGTTCTGTTCATAATAACATTGTCAGCCTTTGTCTTTAGATAGAATGATGGTCTGGTCCTTTTTTTAGGTTTCTGAGAACTGCTTTGTCTTCTCTTGTAAGTTGATTATCTTCTTGTCTTCTTTTGATCTGAGGAATGATGCTTTATCTAATGTTTTCTTGGACTTCTGTGGTGAGTTTAGTGATTTTAAATTTCCCTTCTATAACTGTAAAAAAATCTAAGTGATTGACACACCTGTATTATAGTTGAGTAATTTTTGTAGGATCCTTTGTTCTGAAGTGGATAGTGGGCAGAAAGACATGTTGACCATTCATTCAGGCTCTGGTGTTTCTTTGGTTCTGGAACTGAGTTTAAGGAGTTTTATTTGTAGTTTGGTTTTTCTTTTCCCAGCATGTCTATGGAATATATTCATGATGGCAGTGGCCGGACTCTCCATGTGCTCTGATGTGATGGTCTGTTCCAACTGTTGTTTGAGGTTTGTAGATTTAATCTGAAGTGTGCATTTGTAATCATGAACCAAGATCAAAGTTTCTTTTTTTCTTCACAAACATAAATTCCAAAAGTGATATCCAAATAAGAATATATTTTTCTCCTAATATAAAATAACAAGCTTAACGATTCCTGCTTTATCTTCTTTGATATGGAAATAATGTGTATTTTTATTTGCACCTCGTAATGTTTGTAACTGTCACCATTTTTATTTACAAAATTTATTGTATTATTTCAAATTCTTTGGCCTTACTGAAAAAAAAGTCAAAGTACTAAACTTTTTTTTAAAAAAGCACTTTTAAAAAAATCAAATTTTTTGAATACATCTCATTCTTTGACTTGCTTTAAACTTCAAAATTGCATTTAGCTCGGTGTGGGACTGTTAGCAAGGGAGACCTCCAAACTACATTTATATATTTTCCCCTTCTATAAACATCCTTTTTAACATACAAAGTTTTTCTTTAAACTGGTACATCATTATCTTCAACTTTCTCTTAATACAGGTACTCTCAAATATATTTGCAATAGCTTTTGCCTACTGTAATAATTACTTAAGCATTATATATATTTATCTATATGTAAAAAATAATCTTCACATTTTGGATTAAACCGTTCTGTTGCACATATCAAGCAGAGAAAAATGCATCCTGATTCCAGTCACTCCTTCCAGCTTATCTTCATGGAATAAAATCATTCTCCGTACTGAGAGAGCGGGTCCAGCAGTCACGTGGGTTGCTCGCTGTCCAATCTGTCGGGACCAAGCCTTGTCTTTAAAAAGCCTGCTGGATCCGCCTCTTCCCCAAAATTTGCTCGTTCCTGCGATCCAGCGGGACTCGTGGTGGCTTGTTCCTCTCGCAAAAACACCTTCCCTTCATCTTCTTTCTAACAGATAAGTAAAATTTCATTTTGCCTTTTACTTTAGAACTTGCCTTGATTTGTGCCAGCTTTACTGGGCTCGGCGCCAAGGGAGAAGCCGCGGGGCGGCTCCTGCTGTTTTTTTCACAAATGCCCTGCTAGTGCCGCTTGCCGGATTGCATTTACAAGTAAATGTACTTGGCCAGGAGGTTTAACGGCAAGCTAAGAATTGTTTCAAAAAAAGGAGAAAAAGGACTCGTGTTCCTCCTGCGGTGTGGGACTGTTAGCAAGCTTCCCTTGATTGTCCCCCAGTCTTTAGATTCCCCTCCATCTTTAAATCTCGGAGCAGTTTATTTTGGCGCGAAGGCCCTCAACGCCCGGTAATTGTCGGTCCTTGCGGATCGCCCACGCGTGTCCCGTCTGGCGCCAGTAAGTCCGCCGCTTGGCCGTGGAGTAAGCTTTGAGTCCCTCAGGCCTTTTCTCCCTGGCTAGGCCTCCAAACCAGTGTGCCTTGGTTTACTTTTTGATTAAGGTTAGCGAGGCCTGCCCTTCTGCACTCCCAGACACGAACTCTGGTACCGTCCTGATTGACTGTGAGTCGCAGACGCTCCTGGGCCTAGGAGCAGGGCCCTCTTCCTCTTGGGAATGTTACACTAGCTTCTCCCATCAGATTTTGGCTCAAGTCCTGTCCCTGTAATTTGTTCAGGCCATGACTTAGTTTCCCAAGAGAGGCACATCTAAAGATCCCAGAGAGGTTAGGCCTACTGGTGGTGAAATTGATAGTATCCCCCAGGCCTCTTCCTCCTGTTCCTCGGGGGTCCATACAATGGCTAGACCCACCAGGGCTAAGAAGAAAAGGGACCTAGCTCTGCAGAGAATCCATGAAAAATGTGCTAAACGTTTAAAAGTGCAGGCCCAAGTGCACATTAGCCCTTCTAACCTGCCTCCCTCTGGGGTTCCTGTGCTCTCTCTGGATGAGCCAAACCTAAACAGACCCTAAACAGACCCCAACCTAACTTATGGGGCTTAGGTCCAGAGGAGCAGTGTTCCCTCTAATTTTTTTTCGGTGTGGGCGGAAAAGTATAGTGTCTGAGCAGCAGTCCCTTCGGGACTGGGCAGCATAGAAGTAAACATAAATAAATAAATAAATAAATAAATAAATAAATAAATAAATAAATAAGAAAAATAAATAAATAAATAAGAAAAAAATCCTTTCTTTTTTATTAAAAGAAATTAATAATAAAACAAAACCAAAATCTATTACTATTAAAACTAAAACAACCAGCAAAACCAAAAACACAACTATTAATAAATCCATGCTTTAAAATCTTCATTTCTTAAATATTTATCATAGTATTATAGTAATCTAATAATACTATGAAAATCTATCTGAACACCAATGCATCAATTAATATATTTCCATATTTACTTGTCTATAATTTCATTCAATATTTCCAAGCTCAATTACTTTTCAGGCACTTCAATTTTATGAGTTCTGTTTTAAGAGAACTGTCTGAGACAGCTTATTTACAATGTAAATAAGAGGCTGTCACAAAGAAGGGGGAGTCAAGTTATTCTCCAGAGCACCTGAAGGACAGTTTCACATTTTAAAATATCTGTACAAGCCACAAGAGACATCTCTTTAGAGGAACATCTTCCCACCTTGTAGACAATACTTCCAGAAACTGGGAAAAACCATAAACAACTTCTACATCTAGTATCCAATATCCAGTATCTAGTTCAGTAAACACAGATCAGTTTGACATGCCTTGATTGTTAATGAATTATCAGTCTCTCTAGGACTTTCAGCTGACTTGCACCTAAGAAGGTTGTTTTGATTTTGATTTTTTTTTTTGCAAAAGCAAAACCAACATCATTTAGAAGCAGTTAAAAATGCCTTCAATGAGAATTTTAAAAATACAATATCCAATTAGAAAAAGCTATACTTTTCTCTCCTTCTTTCTTCCCTGCTCCTTCCCCACGGTGGAAATCCAACCCAGTCAGTTTTAAAGTCACACCGCATTTTGGAGTTGGAGGGAGGGGGGAAATTAACCGGCTGGGGTTTTTTCTCTTTCTCTCCAGGGTGGAAATCCAATCCAGTCAGTTTTAAAGTCACACCGCATTTTGGAGTTGGAGGGAGGGGGGAAATTAACCGGCTGGGTTTTTTTCTCTTTCTCTCCAGGGTGGAAATCCAATCCAGTCAGTTTTAAAGTCACACCACATTTTGGAGTCGGAGGGAGGGGGGGAATTAGCCGGCTGGGCTTTTCTCTCAAGGGTGGAAATCCAATCCAGTCAGTTTTATAGTCATGCGGCATTTTGGAGTTGGAGGGAGGGGGGAAATTAGCCGGCTGGGCTTTTCTCTTTCTCTCGAGGGTGGAAATCCAAACCAGTCAGTTTTAAAGTCAGGCCACATTTTGGAGTCGGGACAAATGATGCCAGCTTATCGGGCTGGGGAGCCCATGCCCAGGGCCTGATAGCCCAAGGCATGTGGACAGCGGAGGAGGCTTCCAGACCCATCAATTGGCTGGAATTGAGAGCAGTGTCTCTGGTCCTCAAACAATTCAAACCACACATCATCAATCAACATGTTCTGATTCTCACGGACAATATAGCCACAAAGAGCCATATTTGCAAACAAGGGGGCACCAGGTCCAAGGCCCTGATAGAATCCCTGAAGTTGGGTCTTTGGGCGGAAAGGCATCTTCAATCGTTAAAAGCCGACCACATATCGGGAGTCCTCAATGTACAGGCGGACTGGCTCTCCCGATCGACTCTAGATCCAGAAGAGTGGAGCCTTCATCCGGCTCTGTTTCAGCAAATCTGCTTCAGTTTGGTCTCCCATCGCTAGACCTATTTGCGACCGAGGCCAATGCTCAACTCCCTCGATTCTTCTCCAGGTTCCCATCTCACACTCAGAATCCCTTGGCCTTGAGGTCTGCTGTATGCCTTCCCTCCAATTCCAATTCTCCCAGATGTGATCCACAAGATCATCCTCGAGAAGGCCCAGGTAATAGCCCCTCTCTGGCCACGTCGGCCCTGGTTCACGGATTTGCAACATCTGTCCGTCCAGGACCCCTGGTGACTCCCCGTTTTGGAGGATATGGTGCAGCAGGGCGCCTCTCTCCATCCAGATCTGGAGTAGTTCCACGTCACCGCTTGGCTATTATCCGGCGTGACTTAGACCTGCGAGGGTATGGACCCGGACACCACAATCTAGCCTAAGTCTATAGATTCGTGAATTCTAGGGAAAGGGCGGATCCAGCAGGCTTTTTAAAGGCAAGGCTCGGTCCCCGACGGATTAGACAGCGAGCAATCCACGTGACTGCTGTACCCGCTCATCGTACGAGAAAAGGCGTTCAAGTAAGCAATCAATGCCTATTTTCTTCTCTGGAAGTATCAAAGTTTTGTAGGACTTTCTTTTTATCATGAAATCTTGAGACCTTGTCAATGTCCTTAATGAAAAAGGCACAAACTTGTTTTTTTTCTTGACACTCTTCTTTCAGTTGCATTGGGAGGTTTACATTTGAACCATAGTAGTAAATCACTCCCAGTCACATGACCATCAAGCCACTCCCACCTGGTCACATGACCATCAAACCACTCCCACAAAATTAAGCCACACCCACAAAATTAAGCCACGACCACAGAATGGTAGCAAATAAATTTGGAACCCACCTCTGGATAGGATTCAGGCCTGGCCATGAGTCAGAAAAAGTATAAGTCATGGTGGATGATCTGAGACTGGACATTGGTATGATGAGAACCCTCACCTGGTCCTCCTACATTTAACAGTAATGTTTTGTCTATAGTATCCATCTCTTGGCACTCTACTGTCAAGACTTCTGAACGGGAGGCATTATTTCACAGTAATTCTAATCCTTCCTAAATTGTCCTTTTCTCAGATGGAGGAGACAAATATTGACATGTATTCAATAATATTGTCATGTTAATATATCATTTTTATACTTGCTTCAGATGTCATGGTATCACATATGTGCACCATTTGTGAAATAATAACACGCATGATACTGGTACTTCGATATTATGAAATGTTACAATGCTTCTCTTTGTTACTTACAAAGTTAATTAACAAAACCACTGTTTTCATGATAGATGCAATTGTGATTTTCCCAGATTTCTGTTTCCTATTTTAATACATTTATAGTGTTTTTCTAACTAATATAATTAACAGGTCTACGTTAAAATTATAACACCTTTATAGGAGGCAGCTCGTGTCACAATGCAAGTTTAAATTTGTCATAATGATTATGATGTGGTATTTTATCTCTATTTTCCCAGTACAATAAGCAGAATTTCACAATTATTACAAATGTTCCTTACCAATCATCGAGCCTTTATTCAAGCTGTTAAAACAATGATAGAATTAATCAATTTTGATTGACTGCACTAAAAGAGAGTTGTAAATGTTTTTATTCTATTTTTATTTATCTATTTATTTATTTGTCAAACAAGTATAGTATTATAGTACATATTAACATAACATAACATGACATAACATAACATAAGTAGAACATAGTAATAGACAGTACGACAGGGACATTAGGCACATAAGTGCATTTATGCACGCCCCTTACAGACCTCTTAGAAAAGGGGAGAGGTCAATTGTAGATAAATGTAAGGTTGAAGATTTTGGGCTTGGAGGTCAGATAATGAGTTCCAGGTGGTGACCACTCTATTGCCGAAATCGTATTTTCTGCAGTCAATTTGGAGTGATTTACATTCAGTTTGTATTTATTACGTGCTCTTGTGTTGTTGTTGTTAAAGGTGAAGTAGTCACTGACAGGGAGTACATTATGATGTATGATTTTATGAACAACAGTTAAATCAGTTCGGAGACGGCGTAGTTGTAAATTTTCTAGATTTAGTATTTGAAGTCTGGAGGAGTAGGGTAATTTGTTACGTGAGGAGGAGTGAAGGACTCTTCTTGTGAAGTATTTCTGGACTCCTTCGATTGTATTAATATCTGATATGCAGTGTGGATTCCACACAGGTGAAATATATTCTAGAATAGGTCTGCTCTGGTTAATAAATCAGTGTTTCTAGAGAAGAAGCTACATAAGATTAGGTTTACAATTCTTAAAGCCTTTTTGGCAATGCTGTTTCAGTGGGCTCTAGCACCTAGGTCATTGGAAATGAGTACTCCAAGGTCTTTGACTGGGTGAGGGTCTGCTTTTAGTTCAGTTTTACCAAGTATGTATTTAGTATTCAGATTCTTTTTACCAATGTGTAGGACAGAGCATTTGTTGGTAGATAATAGAAGTTGCCAGTTGGTAGACCGTTCAGCTACATGATCAAGGTCCTTTTGAAGGGTAGAAGTATTGTCATTAGTATTAAATAGTTTAACATCATCAGCAAAGAGAACACAATTGCTTGTCATGTTGTCACAGAGATCGTTTATATAGAGTATAAAGAGAGTAGGTCCTAAAACACTGCCTTGTGGGACACCACTGTTAACTGGAGCAGGATTAGATATGGCATTACCTATTTTGATCACTTGTCTGTTGGACAGGAATGCTGAAATCCAATCATGCAGAGATCCAGAGATGCCATAGGATTTTAGTTTCAGACGAAGTTTGTCATGAACTACTGAGTCAACGGCTTTGCTAAAATCTATATAGATTACATCTATTGATCTACCCTGATCAAGTTGGGTAGTCCATATGGTTTTACAGTGTAAGAGTTGTAGGTTGCAGGATAATTTTTTCCTGAAACCGAATTGTTTGTTGGAAAGTAAGTTATTAGTTTCAAGATGAAGTGTAATGGATTGGTTTATTATGGATTCCATGACTTTGCAAGTGACACAAGTCAGGGAGATTGGTCTGTAGTTTCAAGGTTGCTTGGATCACCTTTTTTGAAGATAGGGATGACTGTGGCTAGAGACCATAGTTTAGGTAGGGAGCTAGTTGTACAAGATATTTTGAAAATTATGCTTAGGGGTTCAGCCATGGTTGAGGAGAGCTTTTTAAATAAGTATGCACATAGTCAGTCTGGTCCGATAGAAAGGGAAGGTTTTAGGTTGTGTAATGATTTTTTAACACTTTCCTTTGTAAATTCAATTTGTGTTAGATCATTGAAGTTAGTTGAGTTGCGACTAGGAAATGCTGGGCATGAGCCATTGCTGTTAACAAAGACAGAGCTGAAGAAGGTGTTAAAGAGGTTGGCTTTAATTGTTTCATTGTTATACTCTTTATCATTAGGTCCTTTAAGGGGTGGGATGGATCTAGAGTCTTTGAGTTTATTGTTTACAAAGTTATGGAAGACACAAGTTGATTTTGTACGTAGGAGGTTTTCTTCTTGATTATTTGGTGACATAAATTTTTATAGCTGTTTTTAAAGTTTGCAACATGGCCTGTTTTATTTTTACGCCAGAGTAATCTTTTTTTGGATTGTAGCAAATTTTGGATTGTGGCAAATTGTAGTAAATCAATAGGCTTATTGGACTTTATCAATTTTTAATATGTAGATTTACAAAACTTAAGTTTTACATTTATTTATTTATTTATTTATTTATTAGAGTTGAAAGGGATCTAGCAGGTCATCAAGTCCAACCCCCTGCTTAAGCAGGAAATGCTACAGCACCCCAGCAAAACGACAGTCCAATCTCCTTTTGAAAATGTCCAAAGTTGGGGAGTTCACAACCTCCGCTGGTAGGCTGTTCCACTAGTTGATCGCTCTGACCGTCAGGAAGTTCTTCCTTATTTCTAGTTGAATCTCTCCTTGGTCAGCTTCCAACCGTTGTTCCTTGTCTGGCCCTCTGGTACCCTGGAAAACAGCGTGACCCCCTCCTCTCTGTGACAACCCCTCAAGTACCTGTAGACCGCTATCATGTCCCCCCCTGGCCCTTCTTTTCTCTAGGCTATCCATGCCCAGTTCCAGCAATCTCTCTTCATAAGTCTTGGTTTCTAGTCTCCTAATCATTTTGGCTGCTCTTTTCTGCACCTTCTCCAGAGTTTCTATGTCTCTTTTGAAGTGTGGTGACCAGAACTGAATGCAGTACTCCAAATGTGGTCTGACCAGGGCGTTATAGAGTGTTATTAATACCTCTCTGGTCTTGGAGTGTATCCCCCTGTTAATACAGTTTAGGATTGTGTTGGCCTTTTTAGCCGCTGCAGCACATTGCTTTCACAGAGATCCCTTTCACAGTCACTACTGCTAAGTAGGGTTCCTCCCAGATTGTATGCGTGTCTAGTGTTTTTTTTACCTAGGTGAAGGACTTTACTCTTCTTGACGTTGAACATCATTTTGTTAGTTTAGGTCCACAGCTTTAATCTATCTAGGACTTTCTGTATTTTGAGCCTATCCTCTAGGGTGTTGCCTATCCTCTAGGACAGTGGTTCTCAACCTTTCTAATGCTGCGACCCCTTAATACAGTTCCTCATCTTGTGGTGACCCCCAACTATAAGTTTAGCGCCAATTCTTCCAACAGATCTTTAAGCTGATTGGCAAGAGATCAGAGGGACACCCCCCCCCCTGTAAATGCCTGATTGGTTGGATTGTAAAAATATGTTCCGAGATGCCAGAATAGAAGCTTTAGTTGCTAACACCATTGGAAATATGTCTTTTCCCATGGTCTTAGGCGACCCCTGTGAAATGGTCATTCGACCCCCCAAAGGGGTCCCGAACCCAAGGTTGAAAACCACTGCTCTGTTGGTTATAGAAAACAATTTTGTATTTTCCTTTTTTTTTGTATCATTAAATGCCTAACATTTGAACTATTTCGGAATATGGTTTATGGTATAATTAATATTTAAAACTGTCTTCTCTTTAAAATTCTTATATTGATTTGTCCAAGTACTAAAAAAAACCCCACCCACGCAAGTCACCACCAACCAATACTTCATCTCCCAATAACTCTCATTTGATGTAACCTCACCATTACAATACTCATCACAGAACACTCGTCACAAGACTCATTACAAGGCCCACATTTGACAGACAACACTTCACTCATCACAAGACCTACTGACCACATGAAGCCCTTATAAACAGAAGAACACTGACACCCCCCTAAACTCTGTTGAAGGTGTTACCTAGTCTAGTAATGAAATATGTGGAAACGAACTCATAGGTTTGGTTGGTTCAGAGTGTAACCTCTGGTTTGCTTCTTGACCTGCTTGCCTCGGCTGTCATAGTAAGGAGGGGGAAGGGAGATGCCATTTGGTATTTGGAGGGGGGGAAGTGCACTGGTGAAAGTCCTGTTTGAAGTTTCAAATATTACTAGAGAGGAATGTTCTCATCACTGTCTGCCTGGTACAGCTAGGCATCATGGATTTGTTTACAGTCTACTCAAGGTCAACGGCTTCGGTAGCCCAGATGTGGAAGACCGAATGGCCAGGGCACCCACCTTGGGACATTGGGATTGGATGGATGATCCTGGGGGTTACTCAGGAGGTTTTTGGGTTCCTTTGTATATGCATCTTGCATACCTTTTGCTTCAGAACTTGCTTTCCTTTTGTTGCTATCATTTCTTGTCTAGTAAATGTACTCATCTCTATCAAATGGAGTTGGGGGTTTTCTTTCCTGGACTTTGAATGGAAGCACACCTGACACCTTCAATGAACCTTCACCCTCAATTACTAAAAAATTAGTGTTTCTTTTCTTAGCAATGATGCTTAGATAATAGATTTTCAAGAAATGTTTGCTTACACTGTTTTAAATACATTTCATATATTTATTTTTGGCTAATTAATAATAATGACTGTAATGTGATTAATGAAGAATGTTTTCATAGATTATCTACAGTTAGATATCTTTTATGATATCTGCTGCTGAACATGGCCTAATAAAGTCATTTTATTGGAATTAATTATTCTTTATTAGAATGCATTACTTCTTTTTAACATTCTGACCCACTTTAAATATTATAATTATATTTTCAATTTTGAAAACATAAAAATCCTGAAACAAATGAAGTACATCTCCCATATGGGACAAGATGGATGTAGCCAGCCTGATGTCACTCATTTCTGCGCCTATGGCAGCCTGAGCACTCTGCCAGCAAAAACGGGCTCCCAATCTTTGTTTTTGGTAGGGATGGCCTCCTGCAAATGTTTTCGCTGTCAGAAGCACTGCAGGCTGATCCTTTTCTGTTTCCAGGGTAGCCCCGCAGGCCTTGAGTTTGACACCCCTGAGTTACACAAACCATAGTATGAACTGGAACATAGTTCTGAAACTGCCATAGTGATAGGCGTTGTTGTGGAATATATTACCGTATTTTTCGGTGTATTAGATGCACCTTTTTCCTCCCCCAAATAGGCTGATAATTAGAGTGCATCTTATACACTGAATGTAGCTTTTTCCCTAGCCCTAACTAGCTGCTAATGATCTTCCCAGCTCTTACCTTGCAGCCTCTTTCATTGTTTCTCTCTGTGAAGAATGTTTTCCAAGTCCTAAGTCTTTGCAGGGTTTGTTTCATTACTCTAACTTACTCTGAGTAAGTTTCTTTCTAGCCCTAACCAGGTGCTAACAATGTTCCCAGCTCTTACCACTTGCAAGCTCCTTCATTGTTAATCTCTGCCAAGAATGTATTCCAAATCCTGTCTTTGTAGGGGTTTTTTTCATTTACTTGCTCCAGATATTTATTTCCAGCCCTAACCAGGTGCTATTAATGTACCCAAGCTCTTTCATTGTTACTCTTTGTGAAGAATGTTTTCAAGCCCTAAGTCTTTGCAGGGTTTGTTTCATTACTCTACCTTGCTCTGATTAAGTTTCTTTCAGCTCTTTCACTGTTACTCTCTGCAAAGAAGAATGTTTTTCAAGCCCTAAATCTTTGCAGGGTTTTTTCCATTGCTCTACTTGCAATGTAAGGAAGCTCTGAGGAAGATATCGGCTGGGGTGTGAGTTCAGATGGGGATGGCTAGCTTTCCACCTGGTTTTTTTCTTTTAAAGAGAGAGAGAGAGAGAAAAGGGAATGGGCGAATAACAAGCTTCTCTAGAGAAAGAAATGTGTATCTCTCATTAATTGCAATGTAAAGACAGAAAGACAGAAAGAAAGACAGAATTACACTGCAATTGATGGGAGATACAAATTTCTTTCTCTAAAGAAGCTGGTTATTTGCCGGCCCCATTTTCTCTCTCTCTCTCTCTCTCTCTCTCTCTCTCTCTTTAAAAGAAAAGAACTCACACTACAGCCAATCCCAGGTGCATAAACTTCATCAGATTTTCCTCAGCTAGGCTTGACTTCCCACTCAGGGCTGCTATGTCTTCAGAGCTTGGAGCTGTCATGCAGTTGTAGAGCGATGCCAGCTCTAAGTCCAGCTAGAGCAGGAGGGTGTGTGAATTTGAACCGTGGGGAGGAGAGAGAACCAGGAGGAGAGCCAAGTCTGGCATGACTGATGGAGGAATTCTGGGAGTTGAAGTCCACAAGTTTTAAAGCTGCAAGTTGGAAGACCCCCCAAGTTAGAGGTTAGGAGTGCAAGGATCTTCAAACCTGGCAAGTTCAAGGCTTGTGGACTTCAACTCCCATTTCTGAGCTAGCATGACTGATGGAGGAATTCTGGGAGTTGAAGTCCACAAGTCTTAAAGCTGACAAGTTTGAAGACATCTGAGTTAGAGGTTAGGAGTACAAGGGGCTTCAAGCCTGGCAAGTTTAAGGCTTGTGGACTTCAACTCCCATTTCTGAGCTAGCATGACTGGTGGAGGAATTCTGGGAATTGAAGTCCACAAGTCTTGAAGCTGTCAAGTTTGAAGTTTGTAAAAAGTGTACATGGCTTTAAAAAGTATACATGGTTGTAAAAAGTATTCTGCTACACTGGTATTTTATTTAACGATATAATACTACACCATTTGGTTCAGAATCCTTTTTTCCTTGTTTTCCTCCTCTAAAATCTAGGTGCGTCTTATACATTAGTAGGTCGTATACACGGTAGTTAAGAAAAACGCCTCTTAAAGGTAAAAATCCCTTCAAGCTGAACTAGATTCATTAAGGCTATAGAATAGAAATGTCTTGCCAGAAGAAAATGTTGGTAATTTACACATATGCTTAAAATAATTCTATACTGTGAGCTGGAACTCTAGATGTTTCGCTTCTTATTTTTACAGCATTTCAAAAGCTGCCTCAAAATAATAGAGTTTCACAAAGTCTAAATGGAGATCTTTATTTTTCTAATATAATACAAGAAGATAGCCGTGAAGATTATATATGTTATGCAAGATTTAACCACACTCAAACTATTCAACAGAAGCAACCTATTTCACTAAAAGTTGAACCAGGTAGGTATGAATTTCTAAATTGGTTTGTAGACATTACATTTAGCCAAAATATAATTTATATTGGTATAATAGAAAACATTTTCTTGCAAAATTGTGCCTTCTTGTAACATACTGAAATGAATTATTTAGAAAGGAGTCGAAATAATTTGCAATATATTTTTATTACAACTATAACAGTATATGTTGCTATTCTTAAATAGTTTCAGTACTTTTGACATTAGTAGGATTAAGTAACTGCTTAGCAAAATTTCAAGTTTCATTTGAATACAGTTTAATAAGTTTTTAGGTATGATGCCAATTCAGATCCTACTTGCAAGTGAAATTTTGTGTGATAATCACATCAAAAAAACAAAAAAACAAAAACAAATTGTAGATCTGAAGAACAGCTGTAGCCTGGAAAGATTAAATACTTTTATTTCATATTTGTGTCAATTTACAACCCTGATGTCTTTGAGAAACTTTCTTGGATGAAGCAGATGAATTTACCTCAATATTTGGGAATTTCTAGTGTAGGGGAACTAACTCTGAAGGAATCAAACATGCTCCTCAGCAAGAAGAGGACTATTTCCTATCTTGAGCATGAGAAATCAAATTATATCCATACATGTTGGACACTAAGAGGGGTCACTGATTATGTTCCAAATTCCTTTGTGCTTGAGGGTAAAAGTATTGGTTTAGTGATAACAGGGTTAATTTTTGTTGGCTGAATTCTTCATGATATTCTATTTGTTTCAGTGAATTCATTGAATGAAACATTAACTGCTAATATGAGTGACTCTGATTTTTATGGTGGTGAGTTTTAGAAATGAACATTATTCCATTCATATAGAATTTAGTCACTTAATATTAATTCATGGCTTATATTACATTAATGTAGATCTCATTAGAACTGGAGATATGTTAAGTAAATTACATAATATTATTAAGTTTAGATCATTAGGAAATAACAGCAAAATATTTGCATGAAGAGCCTGTTTCATTTTGACCCAAGAATCGACCTAACAATATTTCTTTTCATTTTTTATTTTCTGATGATTCATTATTCCTAGAACTACATTAGTGCATACTACTACTACTACACTACTACTACTACTAATAATAATAATAATAGCAACAATAACAATAGGTAATAATAATTTATTAGATTTGTATACCGCCCCTCTCCGAAGACTCGGGGCGGCATACAATTATTTATTCTAAATAATTAATTTGTTAAAAAGCAATGAAAAACTATTTTTTCTGTTTGATACTTAAATGTATTGTTAAACTACTTAATAATTTGCATTAAGGTTAATATATTTGCTACATATTTCAAATGTTCTAATGTGACATTTTATTTATTGATTTCAGTCCTTTATGAAGGTGGAAAGCTCTGGTTCTCATTATGATTATTTTTCTTTCTATAAATATCCACTTTTGTTTTAAAAAAGCAATGAATAAAAAGACAAACCAGCCTATAATATGTCTATTATATTACCAGCTTTTTAATATATTTATTAAATTATGCTTATAAAGGTATAATATATATTTAGATCATAGGATTGATGCAAATATATAGATACAGTGGTACCTCTACCTAAGAATGCCTCTACTTATGAACTTTTCTAGATAAGAACCGGGTTTTCAAGATTTTTTTGCCTCTTCTCAAGAACCATTTTCCACTTACAAACCAAAGCCTCCAAAACTGTAACCGGAAAAGGCAGGGAGAAGCCTCCATGGGGCCTCTCTAGGAGTGTCCTGGGAGGAAACGGGGCCTCCACCCTCCCTGTGGCTTCCCCAATCACACACATTATTTCCTTTGCATTGATTCCTATGGGAAAAATTGCTTCTTCTTACAAACTTTTCTACTTAAGAACCTGGTCACGGAATGAATTAAGTTCGTAAGTAGAGGTGCCACTGTATATTACACACATACATGTATGTATGTAAGTAAGTATGTATGTGTTCTATGCCGGGCATACTCAGACTGGAAATGCTCACACCACTTATTTAACAAACTTTATTCACAGCATATTTTAAAATAAAACACATCATTTCATCCCAAGGCAGCTTTGTTGGGTCTCTGCAGTATGGCATTCCAATCTGAGGCCTGTGAGTAATTGCTCCAGAAGTCGCACAAAGGCTAAATCATTGCAGTCCCAGCTAGATAAGACCTCAATACCTCATTTAGCACTGGCAGCTTACTAAAAGTCATAGCATTTCAGGCAAAGAATCTTTCAGAGCAGAAAGCCGAGATTTCTGAGATCCGTTGGAGAATCCAGGGACTAACCACCATGATGAATAGTTGGAACTCCACAACCAATTACCCAGACTCCCACTCTTTTAAACCCCTTGTGACAAATCAGCAACTCTAGAGTCAAACAGTACAGATGACTTCCTTTTCCTGTACAATTTCTCATATTTGCTTTGAACTCTTCTAAATCTAGGATCTAACAATGGTTCATTGCCTCGAACATCCTCCTTCAGACTCAGAAATACCCTGCATTGAAACATCTGCCTCTTCTCTTTGTACTCCAATTTCACCCTCTTCTATCTCCTCTTCACCCTCTGCATCTGCTGGCAAGGCCATAGGCCTAGTGTATGTAGAGGAGCCTGCTTCATCTTCCTCATCATCTGACATTATCAAAGTTGATTTAGGCTCACTCACAACAGTATGTATGTATGTATGTATGCATGCATGTATGTATGCATGTATTTCTGATATAATAGGCTCCATTTACTTACCTTCAAGTGCAATTTGTTTCCTTTTCAGTTGCCATTGCCCATGGCTATTTAAGGAATACATGTTAGAAATCCCTAAAGGATAAAATTATATCAAATTACAGTTCTACTATTTTCTTAAAAGAAGTTGTGGAACTGCCAAGCCTCTAGGAACTAAGAAATGCATATGAAGTTATTTCTGTATAGTTTCCTTTATTGCTTACTTATAGACAGAAATCATGCCGAACTAAGAAAATACTTGCCTCAATATAGATATACTCTGGAAATGGCTAGTCAGGAGCCCCCTTCTTACTGTTTTCCTCTCAACCAAATATTTCATGCTTCATTGCCCCTTTGCTTATGGAATGCAGTCTGGGAATGTAGTGCACTGCAGTCTGAGAATGGAAGATAATTAAATTAAATTGTATAACAAAATTAATATATATTTCAAAATAAAAAAATTTCCATGGAAAAGTTTACCCATCATTATAACTCCATGCCTAGTATTTTTATTATTGTGTTTTATTTATCCTAAGAGTTTTTATACTAGAGTTAAATAATAATTTTTCCAAGGAAAAGTTGCTTTTGCAATCTATGATCAGATTTGCAGTTTTAAAAAATGATAGGAAAAGCAAGGTTTTGATATACAAAGCAAAGCCTTTATCTCTGTCAAAATTGTCTCTTGCCAAAATGATTAGGTAACCAAACAAATCATAGAACACTAGGTAAAACACTTATTTTTTATATAATTAACAGAATTTTTTGTATTTTTCGGTGTATGACGCACCTTTTTGACACAAAAAGTGGGGGGAGTTGGGTGGTGGTCAGTGGCAACAGCGGCAGCAGCCTTTTTTGGTTGAAGGCTAGCGGCTCGGCCCCAGGGATGGGCGGGCTGTTCAGAGGAGAGGGCTCCAGTTTCAGAATTTATGAGCTTCCCTCCCTGCGAAGCCGAAAAGGGTGGTAGTCAGCAGCTGCCGCCTCTCCCAGACCCTGCCACAGCTCGCTTGCCCAAACCGCTTTTCAGCCTTTTGGAAGAGAGGGTGCCAGCTTCGGAATTCACGAGCTTCCCACGAAGCAGAAAAGGGCAGCGGTCAGCAGCGGCAGCCTTTCTCATCTGGAAATCCCAGGCTACACGGAATGCTGCATTGGGTGGGGGGACTTGGGCGATGGTCAGCAGCGAGCCGCTGGCCTCCAGCCAAGAAAGGCTGCTGCCACAGCTGCTGACCACTGCCCAAGTCCCCTCACCCAATGCAACGTTCGGTGTACCCTGGGATTTCCGGCTGAGAAAGGCTGCCACTGCTGACCACCACCCTTTTTGGCTTCAAAGGGAGGGAAGCTCTTGAATTCTGAAACTGGTGTGCTCTCCTCTGAAAGCCTGCCTCCCAACAACATGAGGCCGGTGCGGATGACGGCTCTGCCCCTTCAGGGCCTATTCGCCGCAATGTACCCCTTTGCAAGAAAGAGAAGCCGGGCAGAGAAGGAGGGAAGAAGCAACAGCAGGAGGTAGCCCAGAGATCTCAACATCTGGCCCCTTTCCTCCCCGGCTCCTGTTCCTTGCCGTCCGCTGTCATTTTCACCCAGCGTCGGGGTGGATCCAAAGCAAAGAAGCCAAGACTGGCTCACAACCCATTCGGTTCTGAGAAAAAATAAGAAAGGAAGGAGAATAAATGAAGAGGGATAGAGGCTTTCGAAGCCTCCCTCCCTCTTCATTTTACGAGGCAGGCTTCAAAAGGCAGGAATGTGACTGCTTTCTTGAAGTCAAAGCAAATGTGGGTTGCGTTGGAGCGCGTTGCCTCACTGAGAGTTTGCCAAATCACGTTACACAAGCTGAGCTGCTTATTTCCCAGCAAGTCTCACGTAGACCCGCTATGCTGAGAAAGAGATATTGAAAGGATTTAGGAGGGACGGGAAACCTTCTGCCCCCTTTCCTTTCTTTTTCTTTTCTTTCTTCTTCCCTTGAATCCTGCACGGCCGTAATCCACATCGGCTCCCTGACACCTTTGCGTGTGGGCCCTAGAAACGCGAGCATCATGTTATTGGGTGGCGGATTTGGCTTGGGGGAGTGGCTATGGCAGGGGCCGGGGAGACAAAGCTTTGCGATAGCTTGCACCAACAGTGCTCAATATTTTAGGGCGCTGAGCTCTTGCAGACAGAGCAGGTGGGATTTGTGTGTGTGTATGTGTGTGTGTGTGTGTGTGTGTGTGTGTGTGTGTGTGTGTGTGTAGTTGATGTGTTAACTACAGTACTCCCTCCCGCCTTGGAGACTTCTTGTAGTCAGTTAATTTGTTTTTCAACATTTCCATTGTGCAGGTAAGCAGCTTTTCCAGTTCCATAGTCATAAGAACTCGTTCTTTAGCAGTCAAAAAGGCAGCCCTAGGAAGAATGTGGTCATTAATGTCTCTTGCTTGTCAACCCCATTGGTCTGGCTTTTCATTTCAAAAGATTTGGTAGGGGCCTGGGGTGTGGACATGACATTCCTGGTGCTGCTCCTCCTCAAAGGGAAGACAAGGTAGGTAAAGACTCTAGACTCTATCCAAAGACATTGGATACAAGGTGGAGAGCAAATAAATTCCTAAACTCTGTGAGCCGATGTTTGTCCTGATTTTCATCTCTGAGCCTTAATCTTGCCAGGTTTGAAGACCCTGAGTTAGGGGTTAGGAGGGCAAGGGTCTTCAAACCTGGCAAGTTTAAGGCTTGTGGACTTCAACTGCAATTCCTAAGTAGCATGACTGGTGGAGGAATTCTGGGAGTTGAAGTCCACAAGTCTTGAGGCTCTCAAGTTTGAAATTTGTAAAAAGTATACATGGTTTTAAAAAGTATACATGGTTGTAAAAAGTATTCTGCTACACTGGTATTTTATTAAACAATATAATACTACACCATTTGGGTCAGAATACTTTTTTCCTTGTTTTCCTCCTCTAAAATCTAGGTTATACACCGGTGCGTCTTACACACCGAAAAATAGGGTATGCATGCATTGCACTGGATACAAAAATTAGTTTTAGTGTAGATTTTGCTTCCATTTAAATGATATATAATTTTATTTCTTTTTTTTTAGTCAGATTTTATTCAGAAAGACAGCCAACTCTTCTAACACCTGCTGGAAATGCAAGTAGCAAAATTGAACTAAGAGGAAATACTCTCATGCTGGAATGTATTGCAGAAGGATTGTGAGTTGTCATTTTAATCAGGGAAAATAAGAATAACGATACCATTATATAGCTGTGGATACCTACTATACATCTGTGGACTATGCTATCTTTTATCTGATCCTTCCACTGGCAGCATCTCAATCCCACATATCATTATATTTATTAAACTTTATCATATTATAGCAAGTGACAATACTGCCTTTCAGCCTTGTCTAATTAAGATAACTCATAGTATATGCTCTGTGCGTGGCCCTTGGAGTGAACGCACCGAATCAAAAGAGATTTATCTCATGGTAAAATCAAACTCTTTATTTAGAAAATCACACACAGCGACAAGCAGACGTGAATGGCATGAAAAGGGAGTAATTTCTCTCTCCAGAGCTAAGCATCAACACAGTCTGGGAAAGGCACCAAACTCGGCCTGATTGAAATTCCTTAGATAACAAGTCCATTTATCATTTAAGTATATGAGATCCCAAGCAAAAATCCTCCAGCAGACGATGTCTTTTATTAAGGCAGAAATCATGGTTTTGAAGCCTTGTTCAAGCACACCTCCATTCTACAACCTCTTCCATGAACGACATTGAAACCCCACACCCAATTATACAAAATCCTTTGCCTTTATACTGTCTGGAATTGACATCACACCCCAAAGAGGCTAAGGCTGTAAGCTAATACCGTTTACTATGCAACTCCTCTCGCCTTCTCAGCAACCTCCTATAGCAAGGGTCTATCCACTGGCTATCTCTTCTAATGTCCTCATCCTCTGACTAGGACCACTCCCCCATTGTCATGTCAGCCCCCTCTAGTGGTTCCTCTGGTTCACTCAGGTCACTCTCATTCTCTGCATCAGCTGGCAACCCTTCTGGCCCAGGGTATCCAGAAGGGCCTGATTCATCATCCTCAGAATTTGACATGACCTAAGGTGGGCACGGAGTATTCACAACAGTATATAGGCAATACAGCCAATAAAATTTAAATACTGTATAATAAGTATTTAGTACTTTTTACAAAACATAGATAAATGATTATTTGGATTTAAAACCATTATTAAATTAGTTTATTTGTTAAAAACTCCAAAATGTACATTGTTTAAACATTGTAATCTCAACTGTTCTTAATGCTATTTTCTTCTATTAGACCTACACCATTAATTCGCTGGAGCAAAGGGGGTGGTGACCTTCCTGTCAACAGGACTTTCTTTGACAATTTTCATAAAACTCTCAAAATTATAGATGTTTCCTCAGCTGATTCAGGAAAATACAAATGTATGGCAACAAATCATTTGGGTTCTGCTTATCATGTTATTACGGTCAATGTTAAAGGTAAAATTACTGTTGTCTTGTTAAGCATTTAAAAGTTAATATGTATATTCTGTAAACATTTTTGAATTCACATTCATGCCTGATCAGAAATACATCTTTTAATCAAAATAAAAGTGGCCAAGTTACATATGATCAATTGGAACTTCATAGCAACTTTTTATTTTCTTAGTGTCTTAGAATTCTTTTTCATAATTCATAGTAAATACGAGAAGGAAGACCTTAAAATATGTAAAATGTAATATATTTGAATCTGATGGACTATTGTATTCAGCTATAGTGTGCAAAATAGTAAATAATAAAACCAATGACAGGAAATAAATGTTAAAAGAAAATAAAACGATTTGTAAAATTTGTAATAAACTACCAAATGTCAGTGCAACAAGGAGAGTGCACCAGGAATGATAGAAATATCACAATTGTATGCTGTTTCTGGTCTCTAAATTGCTGCATTTCTGGGTAGATCTTTAATGTGATTATCAGGAATTCTTCAAGAGCAGGATCAGAAATTTGCTACACAAAACTTTGAATAACAAAAAACAAGGGATCACCATCTACCAAAAGAAAACACAAACCAATCGTTATTTAAATGCACACTCCCACCACCACCCTGCACAGATCACCTCAGTAGCCAAAACCCTCATCACCAGAACCAAATGCCTACTGACCATGACCACTTAAAAACTGAATTGAACAAACTCAAAGATGTATTAATTTCTAATGGATTCGAAAGAAAAACAATTACAAACGTAATCAAAAAAGAGACATCCCCCAAAAATCAAGACAAAAAACAGGATAATGGTATCACCCTCCTCCCTTATATTAAAGGCACCACAGACAAAATTAGTAAAATTCTCCACAAACATATAAAAACTTCATTTGTCACTAACCAGAAAATATCCAACATCCTAAGAAACCCAAAAGACAAAATCCAACTTGAAAACCAAGGAATCTATGAAATACCATGCAAAATATGTGCAGCCACATACATTGGACAAACTAATAGAAGAATAAACGCACGCATTGCAGAACATAAAAATGCAGTCAAAAAAGAAGAAAAAACTTCCTCCCTTTTCCAGCACATTAAAAAAACAGAACATGAAATTGACTTCGAAAAAACTAAATTACTTTCCAAAACAGAACACGTATATAAAAGAATAATCATGGAAGCCATAGAGATAGAAAAACACCCCCTCTGTATGACTAAACATGATGACATGTCCCACCTACCAGAAATTTGAAAACCAGCCCTAAACAAAAAAACATATGATAATCATCACCATGTCAATCCTTCAACTAAATGTGATTCCACCTACCAATCAAATCATTAAAACATAGCCACCCAATCTATTTGCTACATTCAAACCAAATCTCCACCCCCACCACTATTTATAAGGAGCAAATGGCAGTTGCAAACAAACTATATTTACAGCAGCACGAAGCTTACAACTTCAGCCTGATGATGGTGAATGATTTCACCGAAATGTCGCATAGACATGCAAAATATTACACGGGGCAAAACCCGAACTCAGAACAATCTACATATACATATATATATATATCTCACATGTTTTTTGCTGAATTTGAAAATTAAGGGGAGACTAGGATAGATCTATTTCGGCCTTATTTTGGCCTCATCAGCTAGCCATACCCACTGGGACTTGAACCTGCACACACATAAAAATACAAAAATAGGTATATACATATATGTATATAGAATATGGATAAACCCCAGCTCTACTGGTGTGAAAGAAGGTGGCACAAAAGAGGGCCCAGCTGGTTCAGTAGTGGCACACAATGTGGCAGGCACACTTGTGGTGAGGAGCAAGGCCAGGTAGCAGGGGCAGTTGGTAGCAGCTGGTAGCCAAATGTCAGTGCCTGCTGGAGTACTGCAATGGCCAGAATTTGGCCAGATCATGCATCTCTTCATTGAACACTAACTTCAAACAGTCCCCAAACTAATGAATGTTGAGCAAGGACTATTTTCAGCTATTTTTCTCATCTTTCAGTCTGTCAACTCACTATGCCTCTTGCATAAGATTTTTAGAAATTGGAAAAGATGTTACCACACAGTTTATAAACTATTGAATATAAAAGCACTTAGTATAAAAAGATGATTTATGCATCTTTTCAGAATTACAATGATGATGAAGATGATTGAAATGAGCTGTAGGTAATGAATGTTTATGCCTTTAATAAAATGCTAGTTTGAAAAAGTGGTACCAAACTTTTGATTATTAGTCGAACAATTTATTCTTTTTTTAAAAAAAATATTTATTTGTTTCTTGGTTTATATTTCTATGCTGCCCTTCTCAACTCCCTCTGTTGCATTTCTGTTCTGTATACATTTGAGTTTGACATTAATTATATTAATATATGTAACATAACATACTGCTACCACTGCAAAAACGAGTTACTGAATGTTTTTGCTTCTTTCTTTTTAAACTCAGCTGCCCCTTATTGGATAAGAGAACCTTCAAACCTTGTATTATCTCCTGGAGAAGATGGTTCCTTGATTTGTAGAACTAATGGCAATCCTAAACCCAGCATAAGCTGGTTAGCAAATGGAATTCCAGTTGAAAGTATGGGCTGTTTTCACTTTTATGTCGTTAAATTCTTGCTTGATATTAGTGGTTTTGTTACCATGTTTCCCCGATAATAAGACAGGGTCTTACTTTCTTTTGAACCCCGAAATATGGCCTTGGCCTTATTATTGGGAGGATCTTATTTTGGGGTGCAGGAAGCCCCAAAACCTCAGCCCATGGCAGGGGGACTATTACTGGAGTGCCAATCAGCTGCTTTGCCAGTGCCGCTCAGGCCGCCACCTCCAGGAATGTTGCTTCCTGAGTGAAGAGATGAGATAGGTCAGAAGGAGAAACCAAGCCCCACATGCACCTACCATCCACATGGCACTGGGGAGAGGGGGACAGTTTATTTATTTATTTATTTATTTATTCGATTTTTATGCCGCCCTTCTCCTTAGACTCAGGGCGGCTTACAACATGTTAGCAATAGCACTTTTTAACAGAGCTAGGCTATTGCCCCCACAATCTGGGTCCTCATTTTACCCACCTCGGAAGGAGCTGGTGATGAGACTTGAACCGCTGACCTTCAGATCTACAGTCAGCTTCAGTGGCCTGCAGTACAGCACTCTACCTGCTGCGCCACCCCAGCTCACAGTTGCTGGAACTCAAAGCAGTGGTCGGTGCGGTCTGTCTGTGCAGCCATGAAATGGAATTGGTGTGGTTGGTTTGTGCCTACAGTATTGCTGCAATGGATCGGATCAGAGCTGCTGTCCCCCGAGATCCACAGGCCAGATTTGATGAGCCGGATGCACCACTGCCAAAATAAGAGAGAGAGGAGGCGCTGTGAGAGAGGAGGGGCTTATTCAAAATGAGAAAGACCAACATACTTCCAACAAAGCCAACACATCAGAGGAGCAAAGCCGATTCAACACCCCCGAGGTAGCAAATGGCTGGACGTACTACACCCAAAGAAGAAAAAAGAAACCAAACACCAAACCTCCACCAACTCCAACCCACCTCCTCCCAAGCCCACTGCCTACAAGCAACAAGTATTCAGTACTCCTGGCAGAAGAAAACCAGCAAACGTCCAATAAGGAACCACCAAGAACTAAGCACAACACAATACCACCAAATACCTTCACAACGAAAGCTAAGCCCCCCCCCCTCACCCCAACCAAAAAGAAAAAGAGAGTACTAGTAATCGGAGACTCAATCCTCAGAGGAACAGAACCTGCCATCTGCAGACCTTACAATCAATCCAGAGAAGTGTGCTGCCTTACTGGAGCTAAAATTTCTGATATAAAGCAAAACATTACCAAAATATTAAAGCCCACTGACTACTAACCGCTACTGGTGATCCATGTGGGAACCAACGACACAGGGAAAGACATGAATCAAATAATGAAAGACTACGATCACTTGGGCAACACAGCCAAAATGATAGGTGCACAGGTTGTTTTTCTTCCATTCTACCCACAAGAGAATGACACACGGCCAGATAACACAAAATCCCGCAAATAAACCACTGGCTAAGGGGATGGTGTCACCAAAGGAACTTTGGCTTCCTCGACCACGGCCTACAATATCTCCAAGAAGAGCTTCTAGCAAGAGACGGGCTACACCTCACTAGAGCTGGGAAGAACCTCCTAGGTAATCGACTAGCCCAACTTATCAGGAGGGCTTTAAACTAGTTCTGAGAGGGGCGGGTGACCAAACTAAGAGACTGGACAACGAACAAAATAAGGGAGGGAAACAAGTCAAGCCTACAAATAAATCAGAGGATAAAAAATGTCTACCCAGATTTAGACACAAACACTTAAAGTACACTAATGCACAAAGCCTAGGGAACAAACAGGATGAACTGGAATTACTAATGCACGAGGGCCAATATGATCTAATTGGTATTACAGAAACCTGGTTGGATGAAACACACGACTGGAACACGCAGATAAAGGGTTACAACCACTTCAAGAAAAACAGGTCAAATAAGAAAGGAGGTGGAGTTGCACTATATATAAAAGACCACTCTACTGCCACAGAGCTATACCAATCCAAAGAAGATAACCCCCTAGAAACCATATGGGTTAGTATAAAAGAAAAGAAGTGCAACACTACAATTGGAGTATACTACAGACCACCAAACTAATTAGATACAATGGACAACCTCTTTACAAGCCAGCAGAAATATGCAACAAGCACAGCAGAACAATAATGGGAGACTTTAACTACCCCGACATTAACTGGAAAACAAACTCAGCACCAAGTGGAAAGTCTAATAGATTTCCCACCAGTCTCGCTGATAACTTTCTAACCCAAAAAGTGGAACCAGGAACCAGAGGGACTGCAACACGACCTAATATTAACAAACAGGGAAGAAATTATATAGGGAATTGAAGAAGAAGGGACACTGGGTGAGAGTGACCATGTCATCCTCAAATTCAACATATTACAATCATCAACTGCTGTACCCAACACCACTAGAGTCCCAGACTTCAGAAAAGCGGACTTTAACGAGCTCAGAGTAAACCTGGAAAAAAAGCCCTGGAAGGAACTTCTAAAGGGTAAAACCACACAGGAAGCATGGGAGGCCCTAAAAAACAGTATCATAGATGCCCAAAACAATATAATCCCCATGAAAAAGAAAAACAGGAAAATCAAAATGAAACCAGCTTGGCTAGACAAAGAACTCATAGACAACATAAAAGAAAAAAAAGCCAAATACAAAAAATGGAAAGAAGGACTCATAACCAAAGCGGAATATCAGCAAACAGCCAAAACCTGCAAACAAAAAATAAAAACAGGAAAGGCCCAACACGAACAATACCTTGCAACGAAAGTCAAAGACAACAAAAAAGTTTCTTCCACCGCATAAACAACAAGAAGAAAATCAAGGAAACAGTCACTACATTAAAAAATGAAGACGGTAATGAAATCACAGACAACAGAGACAAAGCACAGTTGCTCAACACCTACTTTGCATCAGTCTTCACACAAAATGGAACCACCTACCAACCAACCTGCAAGCCTGCAACAAATAGCCAGCCCCAGGACCGAACTCAACATAGACAAAAACAGAATAAGGGACTACTTGTGGGAGCTCAACGAGTACAAATCACCAGGGCCAGATGGACTTCACCCCAGAGGCCTAAAAGAACTGGCAGACACCATTGCGGAACCACTTCTCCTCATCTACCAAAAATCCTGGACCACTGGAAACCTTCCGGAAGACTGGAAACGAGCTGACGTAGTCCCCATCCACAAAAAAGGTAAAAAGACTGACCCAGGCAACTATAGACCAATCAGTCTGACTTCTATATCTGGAAAAATACTGGAGAAAATAATTAAAAAACAACTTTGCCACTATCTAGAAACAAACAACATTATATCCAATAGCCAGCACAGGTTTGTCAGAAACAAATCATGCCAAACCAACCTCATATCATTTTTCAACACCATAACCAAATCAGTGGATCAACACAACGCAGTAGACCTCATATACTTGGACTTCAGCAAAGCTTTTGATAAAGTTGACCACAACCTCCTAATCCACAAATTAGAAAAAAATGGGGTAGGTTACAACACATGCAGATGGATAAACAGTTGGCTGTCCAACCGCACACAACGAGTTGTCCTCAACATTTCCAAATCCACATGGAAGAAGGTAGGCAGTGGGGTACCACAGGGTTCCGTCCTGGGCCCTGTACTCTTCAATATTTTCATCAATGACCTGGACGAGGGAGTAGAAGGGGGACTAATCAAATTCGCAGACGACACCAAGCTGGCAGGGGTAGCCAACACCCTAGAGGACAGGCTCAAGATACAGAAAGATCTAGACAGATTAACACTATGGGCCCACACTAACAACATGATGTTCAACGTTGACAAAAGCAAAGTCCTTCACCTTGGTAAAAAAAAAACTAGACACTCATACAGCCTGGGAGAAACCCCACTTAGCAGTAGTGACTGCGAAAGAGATCAGAGTCTTGGTGGATAATTTATTTATTTATTTATTTATTAGTTGGACTTGTATGCCGCCCCTCTCCGAAGACTCGGGGCGGCTCACAACAAGTAAAAACAGTCACAACAATCCAATTAATTAAAATATTTAACGATTTAAGAAAAACCCCATGTAATAGCAAACACACAAACAAGCATACCATGTATAAATTAACATGCCCAGGGGAGATGTTTAGTTTCCCCATGCCTGACGGCAAAGGTGAGTCTTAAGGAGTTTTCGGAAGGCAGGAATAGTAGGGGCAGTTCTAATCTCCGGGGGAAGTTGGTTCCAGAGAGCCGGCGCCGCCACAGAGAAGGCTCTTCCCCTGGGACCCGCCAACCGGCATTGTTTAGTTGACGGGACCCGGAGAAGGCCCACTCTGTGGGACCTAATCGGTCGCTGGGATTCGTGCGGCAGGAGGCGGTCTCGGAGATATTCTGGTCCGATGCCATGAAGGGCTTTAAAGGTCATAACCAACACTTTGAATTGTGACCGGAAATTGATCGGCAGCCAATGCAGACTACGGAGTGATGGTGAAACATGGGCGTACCTAGGTAAGCCCATGACTGCTCTCGCAGCTGCATTCTGCACGATCTGAAGTTTCCAAACACTTTTCAAAGGTAGCCCCATGTAGAGAGCATTACAGTAGTCGAACCTCGAGGTGATGAGGGCATGAGTGACTGTGAGCAATGAGTCCCGGTCCAGATAGGGCCGCAACTGGTGCACCAGGCGAACCTGGGCAAACGCCCCCCTCGCCACAGCTGAGAGATGGTTTTCTAATGTGAGCTGTGGATTGAGGAGGACGCCCAAGTTGCGGACCCTCTCTGAGGGGGTCAATAATTCCCCCCCCAGGGTAATGGACGGACAGATGGAATTGTCCTTGGGAGGCAAAACCCACAGCCACTCCGTCTTATCCGGGTTGAGTTTGAGTCTGTTGACACCCATCCAGGCCCCAACAGCCTCCAGGCACCGGCACATCACTTCCACCGCTTCGTTGACTGGGCATGGGGTGGAGATGTAAAGCTGGGTATCATCGGCATATTGATGATACCTCACCCCATGTCCTTGGATGATCTCACCCAGCGGTTTCATGTAGATGTTAAATAGCAAGGGGGAGAGGACCGACCCTTGAGGCACCCCACAAGGGAGAGACCTCGGAGCCGACCTCTGACCCCCCACTAACACCGACTGCGACCGGCCAGAGAGGTAGGAGGAGAACCACTGAAGAACAGTGCCTCCCACCCCCAGCCCCTCCAACCGGCGCAGAAGGATACCATGGTCGATGGTATCGAAAGCCGCTGAGAGATCGAGGAGCACCAGGACAGAGGATAATCAACTAAACATGAGCCAGCAATGTGCAGCAGCGGCCAAAAAAGCCAACACTATCCTAAGCTGCATCAACAAGGGGATACACTCCAAGACCAGGGAAGTACTAATACCACTTTACTACGCCCTCGTCAGGCCACATCTGGAGTACTGCATCCAGTTCTGGTCACCACACTTCAAAAGAGACATTGAAACTCTGGAGAAGGTGCAGAAAAGAGCAACCAAAATGATTAGGGGACTTGAAACCAAGAGGGGACATGATAGCTGTATACAGGTATATGAGGGGTTGCCACAGAGAGGAGGGGGCCACTCTATTCTCCAGAGCACCAGAGGGCCGGACGAGGAACAACAGCTGGAAGCTAACCAAGGAGAGATTCAACCTAGAAGTAAGGAAGAACTTCCTGACGGTCAGAGCGATCAACCAGTGGAACAACCTGCCTGTGGAGGTTGTAAACTCCCCAACTGTGGACACTTTCAAGAGGAGATTGGACTGCCAGTTGGCTTGGGTGCTTTAGGATTCCTGCTCAGGCAGAGGGTTGGACTTCATGGTCCCTTTCAACTCTAACAATAAATAAAATAAATAAATAGAGCATGCACTCAAAAGCCCAATTGGGCTTATTATCCAGACAAGTCCTTATTTCAGGGAAACGCGATAATAAAAGTTTTTGAACAAGTAATCAAAATTTTGTTAAGAATGAGCAAAACATTTCCCACGTTTGTAGAGCTTCCATGGTATAGATTAATGTAAGTATGCGAGAGCAGTCATGGGCTTACCTAGGTATGCCCATGTTTCACCATCACTCCGCAGTCTGCATTGGCTGCCGATCAATTTCCGGTCACAATTCAAAGTGTTGGTTATGACCTTTAAAGCCCTTCATGGCATCGGACCACAATATCTCCGAGACCGCCTCCTGCCGCACGAATCCCAGCAACCGATTAGGTCCCACAGAGTGTGCCTTTTCCAGGTCCCGTCAACTAAACAATGTCGGTTGGCGGGCCCCAGGGGAAGAGCCTTCTCTGTGGCGGCACCGGCTCTCTGGAACCAACTCCCCCCGGAGATTAGAACTGCCCCTACTCTTCCTGCCTTCCGTAAACTCCTTAAAACCCACCTTTGCCGTCAGGCATGGGGGAATTGAAACATCTCCCCCTGGGCACGTTTAATTTATACATGGTATGCTTGTGTGTGTGTCTGTTAGTATATGGTTTTTTAAAAAATCTTTAAATATTTTAATTAATTGGATTACTTATGATTTGTTTCACTTGTTGTGAGCCGCCCCGAGTCTTCGGAGAGGGGCGGCATACAAATCCAAATAATAAATAAATAATAAATAAATAAATAAATAAATAAGTAGAATGATGGGCATTATTCTCTTAAGATTACATAGAGAGAGATAATGATTAAATCTAAAATTGAAAATTATTAATTCACCATTTATTTAAAAAGAAATGAAGGATATTTTGTCTTACAAAGTAAGACCTTTTGAATCTGCAAAGTAGTCAGATCATTAGCTAGGAAGTTGAATCTAAAACCAATTCTATCAAGTGCTTCAATGTGAAATAGAAGTTCCTTGATATTTCTAAACCAGGCTACCACTCGACCCTTTCTGAAGTTTATTTTTTCTTTCCCATTAAGCTGCTATGCACATTGATTCAGGGACTCTGGAAAAGAACATTTCAAATTGTACCTCACAAAGAAATAGCCAGTATCTCATGTGAAATAATTAATTAAAGGAAAGGGATAAGAAAGCCCTAGATTGCTAAACTGATATAGTGGAGAAACACTTTAACAAGATTTTTAATACTGTATTTATTTTTATAAATGATTATTCATGTCTTTTATCCATTGGAATGCTCAATTGGTACAGTATATGGCTGATTATACATTTAATTGTACATTTTTAGTATATTTTTTTATTTTTCTCCACCTTAAAACTAACATAAATGAAAACACATATATCATTTAATTGTACAATTGATTTTACACTTGGTTGTACACTCCTAAAAAGAATTCCAAGAAGACTGAAGATGTCCCAAGCAAGATGGAAAGCAGAACAGAACAGAGAGTAAGAAAGATAAATGGGGAGGAAGAAATGAAATTCCCTTTCTAATTACTGATTTTTTTCAGAGTATAAGACACACCTTTTCCCCTCTAAAGAGGGTGGCAATGTCAGTGCATCTTATACACCAAATGCAGCCATTTTGTGCTGTCCCAAAGGCCTTCCCCCTCATCCTATTTTTATACAGAGGGTCAGGGAAGCTTGCAGAAAGCTCCTCGGTGCTGGGGGTTGGCGAAAATGGTCCGTTTTTTTGCAAAAAGCAGGCAATTTTTCACTCATTTTTTCACCAAAATGGGGTGGTCAAAAGGCCTGGGGATCCTGCAGAGAGCTCCTGGGAACTAGGGGAAGGCAAAAATACCCCCATTTTTGTGAAAAACCAGATGAAAAGTGTCCCCATTCACAAACATGGGGACACTTTTGCCATCACCCAGCAGCTCCCTGCAGGCTTCCCAGATCCTTTGCCCATCCATTTTTGTGAAAAAATGGGTGAAAAACAGCCCATTTTTTTTGCAAAACCAGGGCTGTTTAATTACCCCAAGAAGAGAAGAGAAACCACAACTGAGTTGTGTATCCTTTGCATGAAGAAAATTGCAGTATAATTTCCATCTCCAGTTGTAAGTGCATCTCAAATATTGTTAGAAATACTGAGCCTATATATAAAGTGAAAAGGTAGCTTGCAGGAATATTCATGTTAATATTAGTGGAGTTAATCCTGATACAAATGATCAACTGGCTTGAGATCTAATTATCATAACCTGATTTGGACTACTGATATTAAACTAATTCTGAGTTAGAATAATGTTGGTGCATGACAGAGTGAAGGAATAAGTGTGGAATATATATAAAGGAAAATAATTTGAAGGAAGGTGAGAAATACTGTATGCAGTATATATATTATATATACAGTATTTCTTATCTTCATTTTATTTCAATTCAATAATTTTTTTTCAATATTGAATAATTGAATTTATCCTGTGTGTTGTAACAGTTGCTCCTGAAGATCCCAGTAGAAAAGTTGATGGTGATACAATTATTTTCAATAACGTGCAAGAAAGATCAAGTGCTGTATACCAGTGCAATGCCTCTAATGAATATGGATATCTATTAGCAAATGCATTTGTAAATATTTTAGGTAAGATGGTGCTTTTTAAAAATTAAAAATCCAATAATAATGGTGCTTTATTACTCGTTAGGAGACAGTACCTACTACAATATTGATTCATTTATAACTTTAGTATTTATTGGACATGTCTTTCTAGCATCACAGTTATATTACTATATTAATATAAATGTAATTAATGAATGTCAGATTTGATATCTCAACATCAAATGTCATCTCCAATGAAGTCTTAATGCAATCCTATTCGTCTTTATTAGGGGGATTAGTAGGCAAGACCCTATAAAGGTAAAGGTTTCCCCTATCCAACTCTCAGGAAGGGTGCTTCTTAACTTTGGGAGCCAGAGTTCTCCATAGACATTTCTGTGGTCACGTGGCTAGCATGTCTATATGCCAAGGTGCATACAACGCTGTTATCTTGCTACTCGAGTGGTACCTATTTATCTACTCTCATGATTTTGAACTGCTAGGCGGGCAAAAGCTGTGACAAGTAATGAGAGTTCACCCCATTGTGTGGCACTTGGGTCTTGAACATAGGCTATCAGCATTCCAGCTGACAAGCTAAGCATCATTTAAGCACCGAGACATCACTTTTATATGAAATCCTATTCGTCTTTATTTGGGGGATCATTAGGCCAGGTTGCATAAGAAAATTATTTGGATTACTCAAATTTTTAAGATACCTGTGTCTTCAAATCAGTCTTGACCCCTGCTTGCACAAGTCCCTCCAGTTGTCTTAGCCACATTTTTGGAAGTGATTTCACCTTACCCTCTTTCTAAAATTGAGAGTATGTGACCCAAAGCCATCCACTGGATTTGTGCCTAAAGTCAGACTAGAATTTAAATTGTTTTGATTTCTAGCCTGCTATTTTAACTGCTATACCAAAATGGATTACACGTGAACCCTGGGTTAAGAATGTCTGACTTAAAGATAATCCCTAAATATGTTGTTCTTAGATGGTTACTAATCTTATTCAAATGTTTATGTAAGGCAGAGAACTTTCTTGGAAAATTAAAAAAAACCATAATAAATTTATTATTGAAATCTCAAATATTGCATTTACTGCAACGAAAGACAGTTTTGTTTCCAACTTCACATCTGTAACAGCAGAGAGTTCTACTTAATTCACTTAGGGTATGATAATGGCAACATAATTAACTTATCCTCTGAAGTGTGTGTCTGTCTTGTTGGGTTCTCTGGTTTGGTTCTGCAACGCAACAAGACAGACACAAACTTCAGAGGATAATTAGATCTTTAAAAAAAACAATTACTACCCTCTTGCTTTTTTATGTACACCAAGAACATATGCACCAAAGACAAATTCCTTGTGTGTCCCATCATACTTGGCCAATAAATAATTCCATTCCATTCTTCTTAGGATTTGATAAGGGAAACATTATTATTACATGTTATTGGGACATTTATTTGCCCAAATTAGGTAACATCATCAATGCTATACATATACACTTCTATAAATAAACTAGATATATAAACTTTCCTACACAAATGCATTCAAAATATTCACACCATTAAAAAAAATTTTTTCCAGCTGAACCACCAAGAATCCTTACTCCATACAATAAACTTTATCAAGTCATTGAAAATAAGCCTGCATTGCTGGATTGTGCTTTTTTTGGTTCACCTATGCCTGAAGCTGAATGGTAAGTCACTTACAATGGGGGGGGGGGATCTTTAATGCTTAATGCACATCAAACTAATGAATATTGTGGGAATATGGAAAGTTAAATAGAGATCTATACCTTTTTGTGTATTTAAACTGCTTGTCTTCTATTTCATGTGAAAGGAACCTTGATTAATTTATTTTTCAATTTTATACATAATTAATTTGTCTTACATTACTTAACAAACATCTGGTGACAAATTACATCCATGACTATAAATGATCATTATATTTTCTTTTAAATAACTTCCAGCAAGAGAAGAGTCAGTTAGGTTTGGGATTACAAGAATAAGCAATTCCCCTACCAAGTGCTCTCGTCAATAGAATCATCCAGTAATTTCAGAGCGTGGAGTGGAGATAATGAAATATTAGCCTTCTATGATATGCTTTAGTCCCAAAATTTATTGGGGCATTATATTAAAAAATACCATGTTAAATCCAATCATTTATTTAACATTCTGTATGAGTTGGATCTTTTTTGTTGTTTATGTATATAATCATTCTCCGTACTGAAGGAGCGGGTCCAGCAGTCACATGGGTTGCTCATGTCCAATCCGGTGGAACTGAGCCTAGTGTTAAAAAAGCTTGCCGGATCCGCCCCTTCCCCAGAATTCGCTCAGTTCGCATATCCTGCGGTTGTATTGTGATAGCTCGTTCAACATTCTAACACCTTCCCTTCGATCTTTTCCTTCAAAAGTAGTAAGAATTATTTATCCTTATTTATTTACTTGCACTAATAGCGCCAGCCGTTTGTGGCTCGGCTTTTTTCCTTGGGAGAAGTTGCGGTTTCGTTTCCCCCCGGCTGTTTTGCCGTTTACGATCCCCGCTGCCGCTTGTGGATTCTTTTAATCCTTTGGCCTGGAGGTCTTGGTGCAAGTATTGATTCATTGATTCATTATTGTATTATTGTTAAAGGGCTTAAGAAATACCTCCTGCGGAGTGAGACGCTTGTTTCTAGTCTCCTGGACTTAGTTGATCGCTTCCCCTTTAAGAATTCTATTACGGAGCGATTTTTCGGCGCGAAGGCCTTCGCGCCCTTTTTAAATTTAGGCCTCTCGTGTTGGCCTCCTGCCAGCCGCGTAGGCCTCAGTCCACCGCGTGGATCCCGGAGTGGGCTTTGGGACGCTCAGGCTTAATTCTCCACCGGCTAAGCCTCCAACCAGAGTGCCTTGGTTTACTTTAATTAAAGTTTAGGGAGGCTGGCCACGCTGTATTTGGGGACACGAACTCTGGGTTTGCCCAGATTGCCCTCAAGTCTCAGCAGCTCCGAGGCCTCGGAGCAGGATCCATTCCTCTTGGGAAGGCTTTGAAATTCTTCTCCCTAATTATTCAGTTATTTGGCTCAGCCTGGTCTTCTGTTAATTGTCAGACTATGGCTACTTTTCCCAAGAGAGGCACAACTAAAGGTCCCAGAGAGGCCAGGCCTACAGGCGATGAGATTACCAGTATCCCCCAGGCCTCGACCTCCTCTTCTTCAGGGGCCCGCCCCTCGACCAAGGTCACCAGGGCTGAGAAGAGAAGGGACCTAGCCCTACAAAGAATCCATGACAAATCAGCAAAGCGTTTGAAAGTACAGGCCCAAGTACTCAGTAGTCTAGACCCCCCAGAGGCTTCTAGTCTGCCTCCTTCTGGGGTCCCTGTGTTATCTCTGGATGAGCCAAACCTAGACAGACCCCAACCTAACCTATGGGGAATAGGTCCAGAGGAACCAGATATTATTGAAGATTCCCCCCAGCCAGGATCCTCCCAGGCCTTCAGGGATTCTTCTGCCATTCCTGCTGATATTTCTAGTTTACCTCCTGAATTCCAATCTATTTTTTCTGTGTTGTCCAAGGCCATTGATGCTAAATTCTCTACCATCAATGAGCTTCCCTTACCTCCTCCACCTCCTCGTCCCTCCCGCCCCTTGGGTTCTTCCCCAGCGGTTAGAGCTCCTATTCAGGATGATTCAGATTCCTCTCAGGACGAATATGAGGATATGGAGGAGGATGAGGATCCTTTTCAAGGCCTCTCAGATGATGAGGAATCCCAAATAAAGGTTCCTTCTCCAATTACTATTTTTCCTTCTCAATTGTTCAAATCTCTCCTCCTCAAAGCTAGAATTTCTACGGGATTGGCGGCCCAGGAGAAACAGGCCTCCACATCCACTGATCCCCCGGAGGAGAATTTACCTTACTTCACAGAGGAACAGGAGGATAACGAGGTAATTCCTATGCCTAAATTGTTTAAAGATGCCTTACTTAAGCAGTGGGATTTCCCAGCCTCTGGGCTTAATCCATCAACCAAGGACAGAAAATTGTACAAACTTTCCTCTTCCTATGAGGAGCTCCTATCCTTTCCTAAACCGGATGAACCTGTCAAGATCCTTCACTCGGCGGCGGCTGTGCCAGGTGAAGCAGAGGAAGTCCTCCGCCCAGAGGACAAGCGGATTGAACAAATGCTCAAAAGAGGATTCACCGCAGATTCCTGGGCCATTAAAAGTTCTGCAGCGGCTTCCTTTTTCTCCAGAGCCATGCTTCTGTGGCTTCGCCAACTTCAACAGCATATTCCTCCCGATGACTTGAGAGGTCAACAAGACTTCAACAAGGTCTTTGCAGCTGCCCAGTACGTGGCTGATGCCACCTTACAATCCACTAGATTTTCTGCTAAGTCTATTGCAGCTTCTACAACGGCAAGAAGACTCCTATGGATTCGCCCTTGGCAAGCGGGAGTACGCCAGAAGTGGCAGTTATCCCTGGGACCCTTAAAGCGCGACCTTCTTTTCGGTGATCTGCTGGATCCACTCCTCACGGAAACCACGGACAAGAAGAAAGTTTTGGGTCCAACCACCAAAAAGGCTACCAAAACGCAGTCCTTTCGTCGCCCAGGGCGTCAGCAAGATCAAGCGGCTTCCTATCAGAGATCTCCAGGTCAGTATTCCCCCCGCTTTCGTTCCCAAGGTAGGAACTCCAGGGGCAGAGGTTTTCGCTTCCAAAGGGGAGCGTCCTCTAACAGGGCTTCAAAGAAACCTAGATGGTAATTTTTCCTCAATTCCCATAGGTGGTCGTCTAGCCCATTTCGCCTCTAATTGGCGTCTCACCTCCAAGGACCCCTGGGTCATTGACACTGTTCAAACAGGCCTTCTTTTAGAATTTATTTCTCCCCCCCCCGAAACGTTTTATTTCCTGCCCTTCTCCCAGGTCCTCCTCAGATTGTAACCGTATGGAGGAGGCCATTTCCCACTTATTGTCCATCAGAGCCATTCAACCGGTTCCCTCCGGTCAGAAGGGTCTAGGTTTTTATTCCATCCTATTTATGGTTCCAAAATCCTCCGGAGGTTGGAGAGCTATTTTGGATTTAAAGAAGCTGAACCTATTCATCAAATATAGGAAGTTTAAGATGCACTCCTTATCATCTATTTTGGCCGCCATTCACACGGGAGACTTCATGGTCTCTTTAGACCTCACTGAGGCCTACCTCCACATTCCTATAGCCAAATGCCACAGAAAATTTTTACGTTTCTCCTTTCAAGGCAGGCATTTCCAGTATAGGGCGATGCCATTTGGCCTTTCCTCGGCCCCTCGGGTCTTTACAAAGCTCTTGGGGTCCCTGGCGGCCTATATCCGGGCGTCTCCCATTCACATTTTATGTTATCTTGATGATATTTTGATTCATGGGAACTCCCTAGAGAAAGTGAAAACAGACCTTTCTATCACCATGTCAGTCCTTCAGGACCATGGATTTTCCATCAACTTTGATAAAAGTCATCTCCAACCTTCCACATCCATCCTACACCTGGGATCCATTATTGACTCGGAATCCTCCCAGGTTTTTCTCTCTCCCGAGAGAAAATTCAGTATAGGGGAGTTAATTTCTTGCATTTTATCTAAACCTTCAGTATCCATAGTAACCTTGTCTTCCCTTTTGGGGAAGATGGTGTCATGCATAGGCATCATTCCCTGGGCTCGCCTTCATGCTAGGGAACTTCAGTGGCTCCTATTACCCTTTCAGAGATCGGGGCACAGCAACTCAAATCGTCGCATTGTCATCCCACCAATTGTTCGCAGATCCTTCAAGTGGTGGAAGTCTCCGGCCATGGACAAAGGATCCCCGTTCAGGTGCCCGGATCAATTTGTCATCACCACAGATGCCAGTCTATCGGGATGGGGCGCCCACGCCCAGGGGATGATAGCCCAGGGCACGTGGTCCCCGGAGGAAGCTTCCAAGCCAATCAATTGGCTAGAGTTAAGAGCCGTTTCCCTGGCTCTGAAGCATTTCTCTCCTCGCATTCCCAACCGGCACGTTCTCATTCTCACCGACAACATTGCCACAAAAAGCCATATCTGCAGACAGGGGGGCACGAGATCCAAGGCCCTCATGAGGGAGGCCCTCAAGTTAGGCCTTTGGGCGGAAAAACATCTTCGGTCGCTCCTAGCCGACCACATCTCGGGGAGCCTCAACGTCCAGGCGGATTGGCTATCTCGAGCAACGATAGACCCAGGAGAGTGGAACCTCCATCAAGACCTGTTCCATCAAATCAGCCTCAGATTCGGCCTACCAATCCTGGATCTCTTCGCGACCAATGCGAACGCCCAACTCCCTCGCTTCTTTTCCAGATTTCCATCCCCGGGAGCGGAAGCAATCAATGCCCTCCGGAGCCCATGGCCTCCAGGCCTACTTTACGCTTTCCCTCCGATTCCAATTCTCCCGGACGTGATTCACAAGGTCCTCACCGAGAGGGCCCGAGTAATCTTAATCGCCCCTCATTGGCCCCGCCGGCCCTGGTTCGCGGATCTCCAACAGTTGTCCGTCCAGGACCCTTGGCGACTCCCCGTTTCGGGGGATATGCTGCGGCAGGGGGCCTCATTCCATCCAGACCCGGAGTGGTTCCACCTCACCGCCTGGCTGTTATCAGGAGAGACTTAGAACTGCGTGGTCACGACCCCGATACAGTGGAGGTCATTTTAAAGGCCAGAAGGAGTTCGACCAATCGAATCTACGACCACACGTGGTCCAAGTTTCACCAGTGGTGTCTACAGGAAGGCCTCTCTCCCCTGTGCATTCCCATACACAGAATCATTTCCTTCCTTATGCAAGGTTTCCATAAAGGACTTTCCACCAGCACCCTCCGGCGTCATCTGGCAGCCATTTCATCTGTCCTAGGGGGCCCCCGCAGACAGCCTCTCCGATCCTTCCCAGAAGTTCAGGAATTCCTCAAGGGCATAGCCAACCTCAGACCTTCCAAGGTCCACAGGTATCCATCCTGGGATTTGCCACGGGTTCTCCATTCCCTCACGCAGGCACCATACGAACCCCTAAAATCGGCGTCCCTCAGGTACCTATCCTTTAAAGTAGCATTCCTGGTGGCTATTACCTCTGCCCGACGCATTTCGGAGCTGGCTGCCCTCTCAATCAGGCAGGACCTTTGTCAATTTCATCAGGACAAGGTAGTCTTGCGACTGGACCCCACCTTCTTACCCAAGGTCAGTTCCATGTTCCACAGAACTCAAGATATTGTCCTGCCCTCCTTCTGCCTCCAACGAGACCATCCCTTGGCAATTAGATGGCACACCCTGGATCTCATTAGAGCGCTGAGAATCTATATCCAACGCACAGGACCTTTTCGGAGGTCAGAAGCACTTTTTATAGCCTATCACCCCAGAGTCATGGGTACCAAAGTGTCTTCAACAGTAATAGGCCGTTGGATCAGAGGGACTATATCTAAGGCCTATGAGTCGGCCTCCCTCTCAGTTCCAAGGAACATCACAGCGCATTCCACCAGGAGCGCAGCCACCTCGGCCGCTTGGGCGACTCAAGCCCCGTTGGAGGAGGTCTGCAAAGCAGCCACTTGGGCCTCGCCAAATTCCTTCATCAGGCACTACAAGATTGATACTTACGCTTCAGCGGACGCTGCCTTCGGCAGAAGGGTACTCCAATCCGTTATCTCACACGATAGCAATCTAATCCCACCCTAGGGACCATCTATTGGGTATGTCCCATGTGACTGCTGGACCCGCTCCTTCAGTACGGAGAATAGGCGTTGATTGCTTACCTGAACGCCTCTTCTCGTACGGTGAGCGGGTACAGCAGTCACTTCCCGCCCTTGTATGTGTCTTCTTTACCTTCCTATAACCTTTCTTCCTCTAACAATAAGAGTTGAACACTACAGAGCTTCACAGCTGAGCCTAGTCTATGGATTCGCGAATTCTGGGGAAGGGGCGGATCCGGCAAGCTTTTTTAACACTAGGCTCAGTTCCACCGGATTGGACATGAGCAACCCATGTGACTGCTGTACCCGCTCACCGTACGAGAAGAGGCGTTCAGGTAAGCAATCAACGCCTATTTTATACAGTTTATCGAATATTATTACATCTCTATAGGGGTTTAGAGATGCAGTGGACATCTTGCTTCCAAGTAAAGTTTAAATTAATGCATAATTTGAATAATCTCTTTCCAATGCATAGGTTTCAAGGAATGAAAGGTAGCATTATCCAGGGCAACCAGTATGTTTTCCATAATAATGGGACCCTGCAAATTCTGAAAGCCAAGAAGGACAGCAGTGGCACATACACCTGCATAGCAAGAAATAAACTAGGAAAAGCACAAAATAATGTTCAGTTAGAAATCAAGGGTAAGAAACCCTGGCTCTGAAATAGAAGCCTCCTAATCTGTTTGCCAATTTGTAACTGTTAAGTATCATAGTAATTATTTTATGTTTCAGAACCCACAATGATTATTAAGCAGCCTGAATACAAAGTAGTACAAAGGATGGAGCAGGTTTTCTTTGAATGTGTAATTAAATATGATGCAACATTAATACCTACAATTATATGGTTGAAGGAAAATGATGAATTGCCAGCTGATGGACGGTATGTATTCCTAATCCAAGCTCCACTTCTTTACAAGTTAATTAAACATCAACAAGGGGATTTAATACAGTTTTCCAGATATAATTTAATAATATATCCTGTTGCAGATTTTAAAAATACTATTTTTTTAAGATAGTGCTTTCTGCAATGCATCAATTATGATTTCTCTCCACAAGGTATGTATGCTAGAATAAGATTCAATATGGTAACCCCTCTGTGTAACATCATACTGCCTCTTTTGATATATTTACCAAGTATCTTTCCTAGGATCATATCTCAGCTGCAAAGAGAAAAGAAAACCAGAATGCTATAGTGCAGGGGTCTCCAACCGCCGGTCCGCGGACCGGCACCGGGCCGCTGGGGGTTTTCAGCCGGTCCGCGGCGCCAGGGCCCCCTCGGCCTTTCCGCGCTGCCCACCGCCCGCCCGATTTGCCCCCTCTGCTCCTCTGCCACCTCCTGCCTTTCACCGCAGCTCCTCCCGCACCCGGAACGCACGCCCTGCCCGCCTCACATTTGCCGAGAGGACTTTCGCCCCGGGCTCTCAGCAAGGGGGCTGCATGAGAGGCGGGGCCGGCGGAAGGTGATATTCAATGTCGGGGGCGCACGGGCGGTCTTGCGCGCGCTCCCTATCTCCCTGCTAGCCCACTCGGAATACTGTATTCAAAATAAGAAAAGCCTTCGCCGGCAAAGGCTTTTCTTATTTTGAATACGTATTCCGAGTGGGCTAGCAGGGAGATAGGGAGCGCGCGCAAGACCGCCCGTGCGCCCCCGACATTGAATATCACCTTCCGCCGGCCCCGCCTCTCATGCAAACCCCCTTGCTGAGAGCCCGGGGCGAAAGTCCTCTCGGCAAATGTGAGGTGGGCAGGGCGTGCGCGCGTCACCGCTGAGAAGAACGGAGAGAGAACGAGAGTGAGTGAAAGCAACAGACAGCAAGATAGAGAGAAAGTGAGAAAGAGAGAGTGAGAGAAAGGGGGGGAGAGAAAGAGATAGCAAGAGAGAGAGAACAAGAGAGAGAAAGAGCGTGAGAAACAAAACAAGAGAGAAAGAGAGAGAGAGAGAAAGCAAAAGAGACAGAAAGAAAACAAGAGAGAGAAAGTGAGAAGAAGAGAGAGAAAGAGGGGGAGAGAGAGAGAAAGAGAGAGGGGGGAGAGAGAGAAAGAGAGGGAGAAAGAGAGGGAAAGGGGGGAGAGATAGCAAGAGAGGGAGAGAGAAAGAGAGAGGGAAAGGGGGAGAGAGGGGGGAGAGAAAGAGGAGATAAAGGAAGAGGAGAGAGAGAAAGGAAGAGAAAGAAAGAAAGAGGGATAGAAAGAGAGAGAGAGTGAGAGATGCTCAGTGAGCCTTTCTTTGAAGTTGCCTTTCTTTCTTTCTTTCTTTCTTTCTTTCTTGCTCTTTTTCTTTCTCTCTTTTACCTTTCCTTCCTCTATTTCTTTTCTTTCTCCTTCCTACCTTCTTCCCTCCCTCCCTCCAGTCCTTCCTCTCTTACTCTCCCCTTTCATAAGTTTCCTTGCTTCCTTCCTCTGTTCCTGTCCCTTCCCTCTTTCCTTCTTCCTTCCTTCCTTCCTTTCCTCCCTTCCTTTCCTCCCTCCATTTCTTGCTTTCCTTTTCCTTCCTCCCTTCTTTCCTCCCTCATTCCCTTCTTTCACTCCTTCCTCTCTTACTCTCCCCTTTCACACCTTTCTTTGCTTCTTTGCACCCTTCTTCTGTTCCTGTACCTTCCCTCTTTCCTTCCTTCCTTCCCACCCTCCGTCCATTCATTCACCCATTCCTCTCTTGATCGCCCCTTTTACGGCGCCGCTGACAGCTAGCTCCCCCCCCCCCACCGGGCCATGGAAAACTGGTCTAGTTGAAAGCCGGTCCCTGGTGCAAAAAAGGTTGGGGACCTCTGCTATAGTGATTAACACATTACATTAAACTATTATTACTAAAACAATAATAGATTCTGATGCTTTCATCAAAATGATAATAGCTGCATCATGCCATTAGGATGTAGGTTTCATTTATTTCATACCTTTGTGCGTTGTGATGACACTCATACAAAAGGGGTGGAGGTTGTATCAATACATTGCTCTCTTAATTTCTTTGCTTTGACAGACACAACCCCAGCAGGTGCCTCTGTTATTTGTCATTTCTTAGTGCTTTGATTTGAGAAATGTCTGTGGAATGCATATTTCAACATATATTTGTGGTAAATTTATTTTGCAATATTTAAAATTCTCATTCTAAATTCATCGCAGCTCTTCAGAAATTAAATGGCCAACAAATCATTGTAGTAAATAAAATTATGTACATTTGTTATTCTGCCATTATTCCAACTGATTCTATAATTCCACTGTACCTTCTTTCATTTTTTGTAATGGACTCTGGTCGTCCAATTTGGTTTCTCCTTTGGATTCCTTCTTGAACTGTTGTCAAGTAACAAATACATCTGTATTAAGATGTACTATTGTTCTTTAGTATAACTAATAAACTATGTATTTAGAACTGTTTGCAATAATGGAATAATTAAATATATTGTAATTACAGGTTTATTGTAGGTAAATATAACTTGACCATTATGAATGTCACTGATAAGGATGGAGGAGAATATACTTGCCTAGTTAATACTACATTGGATAGTGTTTCTGCAAATGCTGTACTCACTGTTGTGGGTAAGATATCTCTTAATATAGAATTAAAGAAAAAGCAAATCTGTTATCTTTTTGTGAACATATTAACCTGTTTTAAGCTATTCTGATATGATAGTTTTGGAATATTCTAAAAGTAAGAATATTCTAAAATATTCTAAAAGAATATTCTAAAAGGCAAGACAGGATGATTTCTTATACACTTACCTAAAACTCTAGTAGCTTTTAGCATATCCAGCATTTGGACCTGAACTGAGAAAATATGGTTCTGTGTTTTCTCTGTATAGATTTTCTTTCCATCCCAGAATCTTAATATTTAGGGTTTGGTAAGCATTATAATTATTTATCTTTCTTTATAATGTGATTTCATAAATTAAGCTTCCTGTTTTTTGTAGAGTTAAAAAATAACCTGTGGCTGAGAGAAAAATATTTTAAAATATCTTAATTATTTGAATTTATATTTGGTAAGGTAGACATTATTCAATTAATCTTGTTTTAAAACTGCATATCCAATTAGAAAGTATTTTTGTAGAAAGATCTCCTACATAGCATCTGGAGCTTTAATGGAAAAGTACAGGTTTTCATTAGCAGGGAGGTGACACACAAATACATATTGCCTTATTTGACAGATTTCAAAAGAGCTTGGAGGTGAACATACTATTATTAAAATGAGAGAAACAAAATATCAGTATGCTCTAAAGAAATATTTGTTATGGTTCAGTATTTGTCAGTTGTTGGATTATCCTGAAGGAGATTAAAACTTTCAGAATTTGCCAAATTGGCCAATATTTTCATTAATAACTGGTTAAAGTTAATGCTTATCAAATTGCAGGTGATATAATATTGAGTGAGATAGGCAATCTGGAGGGCAGAAATAATTTTTAAAAATCTTCAGAGATTAGAGAAATAAATTGAAAGTTACAGAATGAAGTTTAGCTGTGAAGTAAAAAAGATTATCCGCTAAAGAAAGACAAATCAGAGGTATGTGAACAGCATGGTTCATGGTTTTATGATGATAATTGTGAAAAAGATACTGATGAAATGTAAACAATAAAAGTCATCAGTAAATCTTGGCTGCAAATATGCATGTGTATACATACATATATGCCTAAATATAGATGTAGCATTAGAGATCTTCCACAAAAATACCTTAATTTTATTTTATTTTAGTTACACCACTTAAAATAATTTCTTGAGTTCTGGCCAGCATACTTCAAAAAGGGTCAGAGAAATAGGAATAGGATTAAAGCAGGCAATGAAAATTATTAGAGGTTATCCTGTAAAGAGAAATTGGCTGAACTGGATATGTTTAATTTTGAGAAAAACTGATAGGCAAAGCAAAAGAAAAGATAGCTTTTCTCAGGTATGTAAGATTCTGTATGTCATACAAAAACACTTGTTCTGTCTTATTTTGGAACAACTTTGGATCTATGTAAATTGTAGGTTTACATAGGTATAACTAATTCCAGTAATGTTAATGTGGAATAAAATCTTTTAACAGTGAAAACATTTCAATGCTGGAATCAGTACCCAAAGATGTTGAACTCTACTTCTTTGCCAGGGTTTAGATGGATGCCAAACAGACTTTTTTCGGGAATGCTTAAAGTTCCTGCATTGTACAGGCATTTGGCTTACATAGCCTAAATGATCCCTTTCAATATGTTGAGTCTATAGCAGTGAGGGCGAACCTATGGCACAGGTGCCACAGGTGGCACAGAGAGCCATGTCTGCTGGCACATGAGCCGTTGCCCTAGCTCAGGTCCAACATGCATGTGTGTGCCGGCAAGCTGATTTTTTGCTTGTATAGAGGCCCTGGGAGGGCATTTTTGGTTTCCAGAGAGCCTCCAGGAGGATGGGGCAGGAGTTTCTACCCACCCTGGCTCCAGGGAAGCCTTTGGAGCCTGGGGACGGCAAAACACAAGCCTACTGGGCTCACCAGAAGTTGGGAGGGCCTCCGAGGGGCAGGGAAAGCTGTCTTCCCCCTCCCCAGGCAATGAATTATGGGTGTGGGCACTCGCACATGCATGATAGCACATGTGCCCACTCTTTCGGCACCCGAGGAAAAAAAGGTTCGCCATCATTGGTCTATAATTTGACAATTGTCTGCAAGGATATTCAGTACTCAGATAAAAGAGGCTTTTGTTGTTATTTTCATTCAATGCATATTATGCACATTTTTGCAAATGAAATAATTACATTTTATTACAATATCAAGTCATATTCTAACTACTAACACAAGTTTTATAGTTTATATTAATATCCTTTTTTCCAGCTCCTCCAACAGTTCCACCTATTGCTTACGGTAAACTAATAATAAGTATTGCTTGCATTATATACCAAACCTTCCTAAACTTTCTGCTTTTTTCAGACTTTCTCTTTTTATTTTTGTTTGGTTATATATTTATATTAAATCTGCGGAAAATTATTTTATTCTTTTTATTTATGACTAAAATGTTAAACTGTTTCATTATTATATAATAACTTGTCTTCAGTATAAATTTCTCAAATAATTGCCTGAACGATTTATTAAAATCTGTGTAATTTTAATTAATTATTTTTTTAAAATTTATTGGATTTGTATGCCGCCCCTCTCCGAAGACTCGGGGCGGCTCACAACAACAATAAAAACAATATTATACTGGCACAAATTTAATATAAAAACCCCCCCTAAAAACCCTATCATAATTAAAAACCAAACAGCACATACATACCAAACATAAATTATAATAAGCCTGGGGGAAAGGTGTCTCAAATCCCCCATGCCTGGCGGTATAGGTGGGTCTTAAGTAGTTTACGGAAGACAAGGAGGGTGGGAGCAGTTCTAATCTCCGGGGGGAGTTGATTCCAGAGGACTGGGGCCGCCACAGAGAAGGCTCTTCCCCTGGGGCCCGCCAGACAACATTGTTTAGTCGACGGGACCCGGAGAAGGCCAACTCTGTGGGACCTTATCGGCTGCTGGGATTCATGCGGTAGCAGGCGGTTTCGGAGGTACTCTGGTCCAATGCCATGTAGGGCTTTAAAGGTCATGACCAACACTTTGAATTGTGACCAGAAACTGATCGGCAGCCAATGCAGGCCATGGAGTGTTGTAGATATGTGGGCGAATCTGCGAAGCCCCACGATGGCTCTTGTGGCCGCGTTCTGCATGATCTGGAGTTTCCGAACACTTTTCAAAGGTAGCCCCATGTAGAGAGCGTTGCAGTAATTGAACCTCGAGGTGATAAGGGCATGAGTGACTGTAAGCAATGACTCCCTGTCCAAATAGGGCCGCAACTGGTACACCAGGCGAACCTCCTCGCCACAGTTCCAATGCCAGCTGTGGATCGAGGAGGACGCCCAAGTTCCGCACCCTCTCTGAGGGGTTCAATAGTTCCCCCCCCAGGGTAATGGACGGACAGATGGAATTGTCCTTGGGAGGCAATACCCACAGCCACTCCATCTTGTTGAGTTTGAGTTTGTTGACACCCATCCAGTCCCCAACAGCCTCAGGCACCGGCACATCACTTCCACTGCTTCGTTGACTGGACATGGGGTGGAGATGTACAACTGGGTATCATCCGCATATTGATGATACCTCACCCCATGCCCTTGGATGATCTCACCCAGCGGTTTCATGTAGATATTAAATAGCAGGGGGGAGAGGACCGACCCCTGAGGCACCCCACAAGGGAGAAACCTAGAGGTCGACCTCTAACCCCCCACTAACACCGACTGCGACTCACTGGAGAGGTAGGAGGAGAACCACTGGAGAACAGTGCCTCCCACTCCCAGCCCCTCCAGTCAGCGCAGAAGGATACCATGGTCAATGGTATCAAAAGCCACTGAGAGGTCAAGAAGCACCAGGACAGAGGACAAGCCCCTGTCCCGGGCCTGCCAGAGATCATCCATCAACGCGACCAAAGCAGTTTCTGTGCTGTAACCGGGCCTGAAACCCCACTGTTGAGGCTCTAGATAATCAGCTTCTTCCAAGGACCGCTGGAGTTGGAGCACCACCACCTTCTCAACAACCTTCCCCATAAAGGGAAGGTTGGAGACTGGACGGTAGTTATTCTCCCTCAGAGAAGCATTGGTAATCTCCTGGACCCAGCTCCATGTAACGTCCTCGCTGGCTGAAACCAGCCAGGAGGGACACGGTCCAATAAACAGATGGCGGAATTCACAGCTCCAATGGTTGTCCACTTTATCAGGTGTCGCCATGTCAAAGTCGCTCTAAATAGGTGGACTAAGATGGGCCCCAGTTACCTCGACTGACTCGTTAGCTGACTCTGCATTCTAATTGGAGTCAAGATCAGTCCAGATCTGAGCGATTTTATCTGCGAAAAAATGGTTAAATGCCTCAGCATTACCCTGCAAGGGTTCCTCAACTTCCCCCGATTAAGGAGGGAGTGAGTCACCCTAAACAGGGCAGCTGGGCAGGATTCCGCAGATGCAATCAGGCCAACATTGTATGCACGTCTTGTCGACCTGATCGCCACTTTGTAAATCTTAATATGAGTTTTTACAAGTGTTCGGTCAGATTCGGATCTGGTTTTCCTCCAACGCTTCTCTAGACTTCTCTTCTGGCATTTCATTCTCTGGAGCTCCTCGGTAAACCAATGAGATCTCCAGGGTCTGTTGCCAGAGAGAGGTCGCAAAGGCGCAATTCAGTCTAGGGCCTCCGTCACAGCCGTGTTCCAGGCTGCAGCAAGAGACTCTGCCGAACTGTGTACAAGCAAATTTGTCAAAACTCCAAGTGCCCTTTGAAAACCTTCTGGATTTATCAGGCGTCTGGGGTGGAACCTCCTAATTAGTTTCGCCTCCCCGTGGGGAAGGATTGGAGCCTTAAAATCAAGCTGCAATAGGAAATGATTTGACCATGATAAAGGCAACATCTCTAAAACCCTTAATATCAGATCATTACTCAGCTGCCCCGAGAGGAAAACCATGTCAAGAGTGTGTCCCCTCTCATGGGTTGGGCCCTGAATTACTTGAGTCAGGTACATGGTTGCCATGATTGCCATGAACTCCTGCGCCAACCCAGAGGATTCACCAAGTGATGGCAGATTTAAATCCCCCAAGACAATAAGTCTGGGGGACTCCACTGCCAGCCCGGCTACCTCCTTGAATAGCGCAGGCAGGGCTGTTGAGACGCAGCTGGGAGGCAGATATGTGAGCAACAAGTCTTTTTGACTATAATTGCCACTCCTCCCCCGCTTCCCTGGGGTCACGGCTGGTGCCACACCTGAAACCCAGCTGGGCACATTTCCAAGAGAGGAACTCCTCCCTCTTGGCTCAGCCAGGTTTCAGTCACACACGCCAGGTCTGCCTCCTCATCCAGGAGTAAATCCGGGATGAGGGGAGCTTTATTTACAGCAGACCTGGCATTAAGCAGCAACAGCCTGAGCCCAGGGTCTGGATTTTGCTCATCACCAGTTCTCCGGGCTGAGTTCATGGGGCTGGAACAAGGGACCGCTTTCAAGCAGCAGTCCCTTGTTCTCCATGAACGGCCTACCCCATGTCTCCTGCCATATCTGCCTCTCCCCAGCAGGACCGGAATATTCCGGCCCTCTACCACTCCAGAGATAGCCTCCCCTGCTCCTCCTGCCTTCAAGCCGCCAGGTGAACTGACCCTTTCATTTATCCCATTCATATCACAGATTCAAACTTCCAAATCTACTTAATACTTAAAATACACTACTCATACACAATCATCCATCTTAAAATTTAAAATTACCCCCTTAATAAATCCACTAATTAACCCCCCCCCCAAATTTATAAAAGTCCCTAAAACCTTCCTAAAAATATGGTAACAAAAATATAGCAAAATTAGAAAAAGAAGGCTCATAGATTTTAAATAGTGCTATAAAAATGTTAGAAATTTCACAAACCACTAAAAATATTAAAAGCATATTAGAATATAAAGTGAGATTAAATATATATTCAAAAACAGAGTCTCAGTCTTTCAAGAATTTTCCAGAATCTTATATAAGTCCACACAAGTTCCTTTTCCTCCAGGATCTTGTTATTTCTATTTCTTAAGATTTTATATGTAGGGGTATAATAGGTGGGAATGGTATTAATAAGAACGCTGTCACTTTGATTCAAAAAACATAACCACCTCATCAAGATAAAGTTGTATGGCTGACATGGTAAAACGAGTCCCAAAGGCTCTCAGTCTCTCAGTGGGGGGGGGGAATTTTTTCTCTACCCCTTCTCCATGTTGGTTGCTCTCTCTAATCAACAAACCCATGTCAATCTGTTTTCAGTATTTCAAAGTGAGCAGCTTCCAGTGCCAGATACTCTCACTCTCTGGCCGTTTTGGGTAGGAAGCTGCTTCTTGGCCATTATTCCATCATCCCTTCCACTGCTCACAAAGCTTTACCTCGGCATCCATCACTCTCACTGGCCATGCCCTCAGTAGTTGTAGTTGTAGTGTCCTTTCCCCCTCTCCTCTCGAATTGATCTCTCTCGCTAGAGGCTTTGGGGACTTTGAGTCTCTGGTGGTCTTCTCTTTTAGCACAGTTCTGTATCAGCTCGCCTCACTCGTTTTAATGTCCACGTTTTCTCGTTCACCTCAGCATCGGCCTCTTTACTTGGCATGGGTGGGGCACAGATCTCCTCGCTGACTCTGCAGTCCCGGCACTTTACTTGCATTTGTCCCACTCGTTTGCTACCCTCAGCATCGGCCTCTCTCACTGCTTTCAGCAAATGGCACAGGGATGTGGCGTGGGTCTCCTCAGCTCTCTGCCCCCTCATCTCTTCACTTGGTTGCCAGCTCAGTGTTAGTTTCAGTGTTAGTTTCACTCAACAGATCCACCAGGGCCAGCGTCTCACTCGCTAATTCGGCGTCGGTCTGACTTACCAACCGACACCCTCTCAGCAGCCAACACACACAGGCATAGCGTCTCAACATCTCTGCTCTTCAAACCCCTCCTCACTAGCCCACTTGAGCAGGCTTAAGCAAGGGTCTCTTTGCTTGCCTGTTCTCTCGCTAACCCTCGTTAATCCGGCGCCAGTCTCTCACCAGCTGATGCCTCTTCAACAGCTGACACGCAGGCGCAGCGCCTCTGATCTTTCAGCCCTAATTCAAGTTCTAGATGTTTGCAGTACTCAAAGGTTCTGGAATTCTAAAGTCCTTAATTTCTAATAAATCTAGTGGCTCGCCAGCACTATTACAAGCCTTGGTAAAAGCCAAATTTTTGCAAACACTGTCGTTACCGGTCATGGACATTCTTCACCACACATCACCAACCGGAACTGGAAATCCCGGTCGTTACCGGTCATGGACATTCTTCACCACGCATCACCAACTGGAACTGGAAATCCTGGTCTGGTAAATAAATCCAATAAATAAATAAATAAATAAATATTTTAAAGCATTATTTAATTAATTAATCTTTAGTTTCCCATGTTTGGATGATAATGAGCAGCAGTAGTTTTCTTCTAAATTTCTAAGATATTCTTATTCAACTATTTTTATACTTAAATAACATTTCTAGTTACTGGAACACCTATCCTTTATTTTCCTTACAATTTGCTATCTTTCTTTCCAATTTTGTTTGCTGCCCTATACCATATTTTCTGGAGTATAAGATGTGCTCTCCCCACCCCCAAAAAGAGAGTGAAAATTTGGGTGCATCTTATACACCAAATATATTTCCGCCCACCCACTGGCCTCCACGTTTTGGTCTTTGCCTTCCAGTGATTTGCCTCCTTGCAGCAAACAGCCTGTTTCAACTTCAGCACAGCCTGATTAACATAAGCAGCTGATTTGGATAGCTTCCTGACCATCAGCTGTTTCAGGCTGCAGGGATTGCCATTGCCTATTGCCATCTCCCCACTCTCAGAGGCAGAAAAAGTCTGTTTGCTGCAAGGAGGCAAATTGCTGGGAGTCAGAGGCAGATTTTTTTTTCTTGTCCACCCCGTCTCCAAAAAAAAAAAGGTAGGTGCAACTTACAGTCTGGAGCATCTTATATTCCGAAAAATACAGTACATATTTACATTTATATTCATATACCCATTAGATATTTTAGACCCATATATATTTTAAAATCTAACTAGGAATGCATGACTTTAAAAGCACTTACTGTCTTTCTTGGATCTGAATTCTACAATAGATTATCACTATTTATCAGAATGAGATAGGGCAAAGAATGTAAATCATATTTCCCTTTTTCTGTTGAGTCTTAAAGACTCATATTGGCAGCTCTGACCCAGCCTTTGGCCTGTTTCTTCTCTTTAAAAACCACAATGTTTATATTGTATTGGATTTCCTAGCTTCTTCAAAATAAATTTCTGACTGTGAAAGAGGTAGGAAAAAAGAAACCTGTTTCTCATTAAGTTAAAAACATCAAGTCTGTGGGAGCCTAGTACATGCCAATAAAGAGGTTTCAATAATGAAGTAATTCTGAAACAGTTTTTTTTAGTTATTGAATGTATTTTTATTTTCTTTTAGTGTAAAAAAATGTTTGTTTTATATAAGAAGTGCTATAATCATTACCACAACTCATAAATTGAAATTGCTGGTGAACCGTGACAAAAATGTCATACAGTTATTTTGTAATGCAAAACAAATGTTGTTACTAGAATTTATGTAATAATCTGTCTTTGTTCTGCATTATTTCCCAGCAAAGTCAGTTGTACATTTTCATTGCAATTGCATGCCAGTGGCTATACAACCATATTGTAAACAAGCTTGTTCAGAATTTTTCCTAGATTATAACAGTTGTTTACTTTACTTTTTCAGATCGTCCTGATCCACCTTATGATTTGGAATTAACTGATCATTTAGAAAGAAGTGCTCAACTCACTTGGATACCGGGCAATGAAAATAATAGCCCCATTATAAGTATGATTGTTCTATTTATTTGGAACATCATTTAGCATTCTATTTTGCTATAAATAGTATTTATTTGACTGTTCTCCCTCAAGGTGGATATAGCATGTAGGAATGGGTTAAATCTGTCTGCTCTGTGATTGGACTGAGTCTGTCAAAAGCTGTTCTGGTCCTGCTCTAGTTAATAAGCTTGACAGCTTTTTCACTCAGTCGCTCAGTGAGAACGGTGGTGCCAAACTATCCTCCTGTTACCTATTAACCTGTTCCTGGTTTTTATATACCTTGGTAGCTCTGAATTGAATTAGTTGATGCTAGATAGGATTTCCTGTCAAATTCACCTTCTACAAACTGAGCCTATCTTTTAACTGTCTCTGACAAGATCAAGAAGCTTGGGGGGACAGCTAGACCACTTTAAGTTGCTCAGAGAGCCCCTGGCATATTGAATCAATTAATGAAGCAAGAGCTGCCACCGGGCTTCAGCACCTCAGTAGGCCGCTCAGTGGCTTAGAGCCTCACAAGCATTTCTGCCGATCCCAGACATACATTTGAGCAATGTACCGCCTTAGTGACTGGGTGGGAAAATAGAGATTCCAGACGGCAAGCTAGAACTGCTGAGAAGATCTAGACAGAACAAATTGCACTTGCAGCCAATAATGATTTCCAGATCACTGTACTATGGCTGTTTAGTGAAATATAGTGGCTTATTAGCCTTGCTTGCTAAGCGTGGGAAGCCTGGAAGGAGGGGGTGACAGGCTTCTTCACCAGCTGCCTCAAGGAGTTTACTGCCATCAGGCCTCAGTAGTTAACCCTTTCAAGAAAACTTGCCACTGGGCCTCGATAGTTAACCCTTTCAAGGAAAGAGTATAAAGAAATTTTTTAAAAACCCAAAGAGGGATAATTTAACAGGCAGCTTGCCAAACCCAAAAGGCATGGCATTGGGAGTCAGGCAATGCCACACCCCACAAGGCAAGGCACAGTTCGTATCCTTACTGGGCAGCTTTAGACTACTGATTAGAGGCCTACAGCATGCTAAATAAGAGGCCCTTCTGTCACTCGGTCAAGCGACACTTGACTTCCTTATCTCACGTAGTACACTCTACAGTACTTCACTCTAGCATCTGCAGATTACTGGACAAGGGAATGAAAGCAGATGCTCCACTCCAGCAAAAGCCTCTGCACCCAAGGGTCACAAAGGCCATCATAAGTCTGGGGAATTGAACAGAACTTCTAGGGAGGCATGGGCAAAGACCTCCTCTGACAAGCTACTCAAAACTGCAGAGCGACGATGCAACAAATTGTTATACAAGTTGTGTGATAAGGCAGCGCAACCCTGAGCATGTACAAACAAGCACTACTCCCTCAACTGGCACAGGAACTTCTTCTCCTAACAAGAGCATTTTTGGCCTGGATCCAGTAGTACCAAAGTCCAACACAGAGCTATAGGGCCCCAATGTAGTATTTCTACTGCTAACAGCGCCCACCTGCTACAGTGGCATGCCAGAAGGCAGCCTCGGAGTCTACTTTCATTCTTATAGCCGCCGACCTAAGACTTTCAGATGAGTTGAGACCAACCTTGCTGAACAACATGAGAGTGATTGTGCAAAAAGCCATCAGGTAAGGGATTGCTGAAGGGCCTCAACAGGCCTGGCATCAATGCAATTGCACTTCTGAAAGTGACCATGGCCACAGGCACTATTCCACACCAATACTGTTACAAGAATGTGTAGAAGACTATGCTCAGGGCTCTGACCATTCTTCTCGTGATGATAGGTCACAGGTATCAGAAGCAGCAGGTGAGTTCGATCTCAAAGTCTCTGAAGAGGACAGTAGACTAGTGTAACAACCTTCAGACACTGGTCTGTTTCCAACATACCTGTTCACGTCTCTCCAACATAAAGCAAAAATAGCAGCAGGTTTAGCTCCAGCAGCATCAGAGCCAGAGCAACCAGCAAAGGATTCCACCAATCCACTCGTTTTAGAGAGCACTTTGGAGGAGGTTGTAGCTCTTCTCCTCCAAACTTTTTGTTGATGTTATCATGCCCCAGTGGGAGGTTCTGGACTCAGGGCCTAATCCCTCAACAGTGGAAAGATAGTTACACAATGTGGCCCCAGACCTGGCTAAGGTGATCCAGGTGCCTAGCATAGACAAGTTGGTGCTCATATTACATAGCTCATCCACCATGCCTGGTGACCCAGTGAAGATACTCAGGCCAGAGGACTGTGTGTCCAAGCAATCATTACAGTGAGCACATCAGGCAGCATGGGTAGTCTGTGTGTGAGTTTAAAGCTAGCCCGAAGATTTCTTTTCTTTCACTCTGCCTTCCTTTATCTCTCCCCCCCCCCCCCCGCTGCCTGGTAGGATTAGGGCTCTCTGTCATTCTCCTCAGGCCAGCTTTAAACTCTCTCTCTCACACACACACACACATACACACACACTTTCCAAGCAAGACTAAGCAAGGGAGTTGCACGTTCGTGACGGCTCTGATGCTCGCAAGGAATTGGAGCCAGGCTTTCTTTCACTCTGCCTTCCTTTATCTCTCCCCCCCACCTCCGCCTGGTAGGATTAGGGCTCTTTGTCATTCTCCTCAGGACAGCTTTAAACACGCACACACACGCAAACACACACACACACTTTCCAAGTGAGACCCCATTCAGGAAAAGGACAGACAATTTATTCCCAAGCACCCATTCAAAGCCCCCAAAGCCCAGATCCCAATTGCTCCTCTGCGTCCGATCCCCCAAAAAACCCCAAGACCAGAAAGCGGCCTTCTTTTCTCCCTTCCCAGTGGCTTGATTGCTCAAGTTCCAGTGTCCCGCCTGCCTAGTCAGCCAAAAAGACAAAGGTGGGCTTGTGATGCCGCCGAAGAGAAGTGAAGCGGCAGGGTCCCTCCTCGCCTTGGCTGAAAGCAAAGAGCCCCCCCTTTTCCCTCCCTTTTGGGAAAAGACGATGCTGCCTCTCAGCTGCCGCCGCCGTCGAACAAGCCGCCGCCGCCGACAAGGAAGCCTCTGGGCAAGCCACCGCTGCTGTAACTGCCGGTAAACCCGGCGACGCCGGAGAGGCCGCGGGCACGCCACCTGTGAAGCGGCAGGAGTTGCCACCGGCCGTGGAGTGGCTGGAAACTGCAGCGCCCCCCCCCATGGGGGGAAAAAAGCCGCAAACGGCATGGGGGCCGCCATGTTGGGTTGCTGCTTGCACAACCCCAAAAGGCGCCAACCGGAAGCCCTTCCTGCAGCTGGTAGGCGCGAAGAGGTCACCAAGCCTCAGTGCGCAGGCACTATTGGGCTACAAGACGGTAGCCATTTTTTGCTGAGCAACGAGGCTCTCAAGGCTTGAACACAGGAGACTCCTCGAAATCACAAAAAGTGTGAGTACTCATGGAGGAGCAATCAGGGAACGAGAGGGCAGCCTCCCCTACCTTGGCCAAAGACAAGCCCAAGGGGAAGGCCAAGGAGAAGTCAAAGACTTCACAGTCCCCAGCCTCAGCCTAATCCCTGAAGGAGGCCGAAAAACTCATTAAGGCCCTGGAGAAAAAGCTGGAGGCGGCTCTACAAGCCTCCCCCTCAGCCGTGCCACTGACCCAGAGGCAAATCTCAACACCTGATCCAGTCAACCCACTGCCTGCCTTTGGGTTACCTGGAGCGATGAATGAAGGGGACTGGTCACCTGACAGGCAATCCCTTGCATTGCCCCGCATCATGCCCTCACCAGGTTCTTCATGGAACAGACCTGGGTCAGCTGGCTACCCTAGAAGGAGTTCTCAGGGCCCGTCTGCCACGTTCACACCCACAGCGGCAGGACTAAGAGCACAGACAAGCACTTGGCAGGATATGCCACCCGACTTGCAAGATCTTATTGCAAATGTTTATTCTCAAGGCATGGCAGCTGGGGCCCATCAATATGGTCAGCAGCCATCACAAGCAGCAACAGGGCAAGTTTGGTCAGCACCGCCCCCCTCGGGTTTGGGGTCCTTATCGGAGGAACCAATCACTGGAGAGGACAGCAATAGGGAGTATGACCTCTCAGAGGACGAAACAACCCCTGAACAACCACAACCAGTAGGCCTGTTTAAGCCAACACTGTTCAGGACTCCATTATTTCAGGCTAAACAGGTGATGAATCTACCTGGAACAACTAAGACAGCAGAGGATGCAGACAAGACTCCAGACGCCTTGCTCCAGGAACCTCAGCCCGAGTCGGAACATTTTCCAGCATCTGACATATTTCTGCAGGGAGCCAAGCGCCCTTGGCAATATCCAGCGGCGGCTCAAGGTCCATCTAACCTGGAACGTAGATTCTACACGTTCGACGACGAGGTGGAAAAACTCCTCGAGTTTCCACCCATAGACCAGCCGGTCGTGACATTGGTCTCCAGCGCCCTGGTGCCTTCAGAAACAGGAGAAAGTCTGAAGCCAGAAGACCGGAAGGCGGAGATACTCCTGAAAAAGGCACACCAGATGGCGAGCTGGGGATTCAGAGCGGCAGCTGCTGCATCTTTCATCAATAGAGCCTCTCTTCGGTGGATGCAAGAGATGCAATCCCGCCTGGGGCCGGAGGATGGCAGATTACGTCAGGACCTGGACAACCTACGAGCTGCGGCGGAATTTTCCGCACATGCCACATTACATGCGGCTAAATTCTCCAGCAGGAGTATGGCTACCACGCTTGCAGCACGCCGACTCCTGTGGCTCCGACACTGGCCAGCGGATCTAAAATCCAAGTGGCGACTGGCGTCGGCCCCTTTCCAAGGCTCTATGCTCTTTGGGGATATATTGGACAAAGTCCTCATTGAGGACAAGGACAAGAGAAAGGTCCTACCCAGAACTGGCAGACGCCAAGACCGAAGATCGGCGCCATATACGAGACGCCAGACGCCCCGTTGGGATAACTCCACAGGGGCAGGTCAGAGCCAAAGGTCGTACACGCAAGGTCAGTTCACGCACCAAACCTTCAGAAGTGACCGGGGGTCGTTCCAGGACAGACCCAGGGGCTACCAGAACTCGAGGCGGCCCTTTCGGGGGAATAGCCAGAGAGGTTTCCGCCGCTCTAAGTGACTCTGCCAGCCAACTACCAATCGGGGGGAAGCTTCAACACTTCAGCGCCTCCTGGCACACTTCTTCCTCCGACCAATGGGTTCTGGCTACGGTGTCGGGAGGACTCCGCCTGGAGTTTGTAGGCCAATCCCCCAACCGGTTCATACACTGCCCAAGGGTTTGAGAACCGCAAAAAAAGCTGCAACTACAAAAAGAAATTGTGCATTTGCTGGAAATCCAGGCCATAGAGCCAGTACCACCACAGGAGGAGGGCAAGGGCTTTTATTCAATGATTTTCATTGTTCCCAAGTCCTCAGGAGGTTGCAGGTTGATCCTCAACCTGAAGCAACTAAACATCTTCATAAAGTACAGAAGATTTCACATGCACTCTTTACAAACTATCCTGACATCAATCAGATCACAGGATCTCTTAACGTCCATCGACCTGAAAGAGGCGTACTTGCACGTTCCCATACACCCATCTCACCGGAAATACCTCCGTTTCTGTTCCGAGGGAACACACTACCAATACAAGGCCATGCCATTCGGCCTTTCTTCAGCTCCACGGACTTTTACCAAACTCCTGGATGCTTTGACGGCCCACCTGCGTTCCCAATCCATCAGACTGATGGCATACCTGGACGACATCATTATACTGTCCAGGTCGCCAACGCAGGCAAGGCAGGACTTAAACCGGACCATACAGACATTAGAAACTCATGGCTTCACTATAAATGTGGAGAAGAGCCAACTGATCCCCAGAACCAGGCTTTTACACCTAGGAGCGATCATAGACACCTTGGCAGACTCGGTTTCACTCTCCCCAGAGAGAATAGTAAATATCCAACGGTTAATAGCCAGCCTCAATCAACACAGGCATGTACCAATGTCTCTGTTATCAAAGGTGTTGGGGACCCTGGTCTCGGCTATAGGAATTGTGCCCTGGGCCAGACACCACATCCAGGCCCTGCAGTGGCTTTTACTACTGGCACAAAGAGCCAAGGTGAGCCACTCACACCAACGGATCCGAATACCACGAAACGTCAGAGAGTCCTTGAGATGGTGGACATCTCCTGCAATACTCAAGGGCTCTCCCTTTCAGATACAAGACAAGATGATCCTAACTACAGATGCCAGCCTCTATGGCTGGGGAGCTCACATCGGCCCCCACATGGCACAGGGCATATGGTTTGCAGAAGATCTAACACCAATAAACATAAACTTTCTCGAACCCAGAGCAGTATTCCTAGCTCTTCAGGCCTTCCACTCTATTGTATGGGACAAACACATCCTAGTGTTAACAGACAATGGGGCAACCAGAGCTCACTTAAACCACCAAGGGGGTACACGGTCTCGTCACCTCATGGAGGAAACGGCGAACCTATTCGATTGGGCCGAACTCCATCTAGCGTCCTTATCCGCGGAGCACATTGCCGGAACCAACAACACCCAGGCAGACTGGCTCAGCAGGACTACACTAGACCCGTCAGAGTGGAGGCTGGATCCACTGCTATTTCAACAAATATCGCGCAGGTTCGGGACTCCATCCGTAGACCTGTTCGCCACTCACCGGAATACACAGACCCTGAGGTTCTATTCACGCTTTCCGGAACCAGGGACAGAAGGGGTCAACGCCTTGCTGTCAACTTGGCCGACAGGACTGCTGTACGCATTCCCTCCAGTAAGCTTGATACCAAGGGTCATAGAGAAAATTCTTCGGGAGAAGGCAGAGGTCCTGATGGTGGCTCCACACTGGCCACGCCGTCCATGGTTCGCCGACCTGATGGCGCTGTTAGTAACCCCACCATGGAGGATACCAGACCACAGCATCTCCCTCAGCCAGGGGAACCTACAACATCCGGATCCCCAATGGCTACAACTGACCGTCTGGCACTTGAGAGGCACAGATTAAGGCATCTAGATCTGTCGGAGAAGATCATTGATACAATGCAGGCTGCTCGGCGTCCTTCAACTTCTAGGATATACCAAGCCACGTGGGCAGCTTTTTGCACATTTTGTGACAAGGAGGGCAAAGATCCCAGGGAGGCATCGGTGATTACGGTGCTGGAGTTTCTACAGACAGGGATAGAGCGGGGGTTGGCTCCTAATACGCTAAGGAGACAGGTGGCAGCACTATCCACCATGATTCAGACACCGGAGTCTCGTTCGCTAGCCCAACACTCGTGGGTAAGAGACTTTATACGTGGAGCCTCAAACGCACATGCACCACCAGTTCGGAGGTTCCCATCATGGGATCTCACAATAGTGCTTAAGGCCTTGACAAAACCACCCTTTGAGCCCCTGAGATCAATCCCGCTCAGACTCCTTTCCCTGAAAACAGTCTTTTTAGTAGCAATCACTTCTGCACGCAGAGTGTCAGAACTCTCAGCCCTCTCTGTGAGACCAGATTTATGTATCTTTTACCCAGATAGAGTGGTGCTTCGTTTAGATCCCACGTTCATACCCAAGGTGAACACCTTGTTCCACAGGAAGCAGGAACTTATATTACCTGATTTCTGCACGCATGGAGACCATCCGTCAGAACTAAGATGGCATAAGGTCGACGTAAGACGTGCTCTGAAGATTTATATCAGGAGGACTGAAACATTCAGGAAGTCTGAGACTTTGTTTATCTCATTTTCTCAACACAGAATGGGACTTGGACTATCTTCCAAATCGATAAGCCGTTGGTTAAAGGACTGTATTCTGGAAGCCTACAGAGTGGGAGGACATGACCCCCCGGCGGGCCTAACGGCTCACTCAACCAGGAGTGCGGCCACATCGGCGGCTTGGACAACACAGGCCTCGATAGAAGATATTTGCAGAGCTGCTGCCTGGGCAGCGCCTTCGACATTTATTAAGCACTACAAGTTGGACTCATTTGCTTCCGCTGAGGCAGCATTTGGTAGACGTGTGCTACAGAAAGTGTGTACATCTCCAACGTCCCAGTCAAGACCTTCTCCCTCCCATGGGCCTTAAATCTTTGGTATATCCCATGTTGGACTCTCCTTCCAGATGCAGTGGAGAAGACCCGTTGTACCTACCTGAACGGTCTTCTCGATGCACTGGAAGGAGAGTCCAAACCCACCCGACTAGTTGAAGTTCAGAGACGTCGGAGATGGGGAGTTTTGAAGTTTAGTTGTAATAATAAAGTTGGTTATCCTCTTACATTGTTTTTTCGTTTTTAAAACTGGGCTCATGGGAGCAGTAAGGGGGCGGTAGCTAATTATTATGCTAATTCTAACTCAGTCTCTACCAATAGGATTGGTATATTACCCATGTTGGACTCTCCTTCCAGTGCATCGAGAAGACCATTCAGGTAGGTACAACGGGTCTTCTACGCCGGCCTTGAATTTCAGCTGCTCCACCAGGCGCTGCAGAGTGTTGACACTGGAACTTGAAGACATGCTGGCGGCGAGTTGAAGCGCTCAGTGGCTCGCTTGCTTTTGCTGTCTCCTTCCCGAGTGAATCCGCACTCCCTTCACACACATATTCTAACTCTCCGGTTCCAAGCTTGGACATAAGCGAGCCTTCCTTCCCCTGGCCAGAACGGAATGCAAAAAGGGAATGGAAGCCGCAGCAGCTACTACACGGCAGATTGCCCCCCCCAGCTTTAAACCCCCACAACCACACACTTTTCTAAAAGAGACTAAGCAAGCCACTGGCAGTTTACCACAGTGATTCGACTCGCACAGGGTCACATGTAATGGTTCATAAGTGGAACCGTAAGTGGTTCATGAGAAGAGGCAAAAAAATCTTGAACGTATCTTGAAAAGTTCGTCAGTAGAGGCATTCGTCAGTAGAGGTACCACTGTATTTTTTTTCTTTTTTGAGAAGCTATCTTTTGCATGTAACGAAGAGAGAATTAATTGCTAATTTAAAAGAATAAACTAATGGAAAAAAATAAAAGCTTGCCATCTACTGGTTGGAGGAGTTACTGCAGGGAGAATTTTTGTTTATACTTTCAAGAGATCCTGGCCTTGGTTGTGGAACATCTTATGTGTTTTGGCTAAGAGGATAGAATGCACTTGTTATGTGTTTACTTCTGAGAAGAAAGGATGCTATCAGCTTTTGTTTGGAAATGAATGGACTTTTAAGAGAAGAGACATGTGAACTGACTGATAGAGAAATGATTATAAGAACTGGCAAAAGAACAAAATGGAACATGCAAAAAGTTTGAGGATTATTGTGCAATGGATACTATTACCAGAAAGAGATGAAACATATGTTTTTGCAATATGGAATATGGAATATGGAAATGAGAAAATATGGATGGCAGCAGTATTTTTAAAGAAGTAGATTGAAATAATTATAAATTTATAAAAGAATAAATTTTTGTAAAATGATGAATTGGATGTATGGGAGCTTAACAGTGAATTTAATTGGATTTTATTTGGGGGGGATTACATTTGGAAAGAGAATTGAATATAGATTGGGGGGATAGGAATGGGAAAGATAGAGGGAGAATTAATTAGCAAGATGAGAGAATATTATATTGAGTTATACAGTAGAGTCTTGGTTATCTGACATAAACCGGTGGGCTGATAGTTGGATAGCCGAAATGTCAGATAATCCAGACTCTACTGTACTGCTTCTGTCCCCGTCTCTCTCTCTCTCTCTCTCTCTCTCTAGCTTGCCAGCTTCTGTCCTGGCTCTCTCTCTCTAGCTTACCGGTTTCTGTCCCCATCTCTCTCTCTCTCTAGCTTGCCAACTTCTGTCCCTGTCTCTCTCTCTCTCTCAAGCTTGCTTCCCTCCTCCCAGCTTGTTTTCCCGTCGTGGCTGTCATGTTTGGGGGCATGTCTGAGGTACACGGAAATGCCTACAGCCATGCCCCCAATCAGCCATGACGTCAGACAATCCAGAGTGTCAGATTACTGAATGACGGATAACTGAGACTCTACTGTATATGTTACAATGCTTAATTAAGATATGTTAAGATTATGGAATTTATTTTGGGGGATAAATAATGGAATAATACAATAATGAATACAGAAAATGATTATGACTATATTGAATGATTATTATTTTTATTATCCTTAGTATTTGTAGGAGAAAGGAAACAAAATATTGAGAATAAGTTTCATATCTAATAAGGTTTAATTATAAGATAAGCCAAAATTATGGGAATTATCTATGTGGATGAATTATGGTATAATGGAATAATAGTAATATGAAAATAGAAAATAGTGATGACCTTTTTGGATGATTATTATTTTTCAGGGAAAAGGAAATAAAGACAATGATAAATACTGATTAGAAAATTAAAGTAAGATATGAGTATTATATCTGCTTTATAGTGTTATAAATTAAGAATATGGTTTGAAGATTATATTGGTTGGTAGATTAAATTAAAAGAGTAAGGCACGAGGAATATTTTTTAAATGGAGTAGGACATGATGATACTACTGGATTTACAGCGGTATAAAATAGACTTGGCTATGATGATTCCACTGTACTTACAGTGTTATAAATAGAATAGGGCAAGATGATTCCACTGGGTTTACAGTGACATAAATAGAATAGGACATGATGATTCCATTGGGTTTACAGTGATATAAATAGAGTAGGGCATGATGATTCTACTGGGTTTACAGTGATTTAAATTAGATTAGGGCATGAGGATTTCATTGGACTTACTGACCCATAAAATAGAGTAGGTTCTACTGGATTTACACTGACATAAAATAGATCAGGGCATGATGATTTCACTGGGTTTACAGTGACTCAAATAAAATAGGACGTGATGATTTCACTGGATTTACAGTGACATAAATAGAGTAGGGCATGATGATCTCGCTGGGTTTACAGTTACATGAAATAGATTAGGCTATGAGGATATTATTGGGTTTATTGTGCCATAAAATAAAGTAAGTAAGGATAATTATACTGGGTTTATAAGGGACATATTTATTTATTTATTCTATTTTTATGCCGCCCTTCTCCTTAGACTCCTTAGACTCAGGGCGGCTTATAGCATGTTAGTAATAGCACTTTTTAACAGAGCCAGCATATTGCCCCCACAATCCGGGTCCTCATTTTACCCACCTCGAAAGGATGGAAGGCTGAGTCAACCTTGAGCCAGTGATGAGATTTGAACCGCTGACCTGCAGATGTACAGTCAGCTTCAGTGGCCTGCAGTACAGCACTCTACCTGCTGTGCCACCCCAGCTCCATATGAAAGAAAGGGAAAAGAAGATCTTTCTTCTTTTCCTTTTTTTGTTTTTCTTTTTTATTTTACCTACCAAAAGGAATTATTATTAATTAGGTTAATTGAGATATATGTGATAAACTATTTGGATTTTTCCTCCTTGATTCAATATAATTTTGATTAGCTGATATGAATGGGAATACTTGCTCTTTTTTCCCTTTTTTTCTTGGTTAAAGGGCAATTATCATAAAACTAGGGTTAAGAAATATACAGTACATGAAATTGATATTAAGGATATAGGAAGGAGATTGAAACACCGCGGCCGAAAATGTATTAGATTTGATTAGGAAGTAAGCAGCTTAAAAAGTGTATTAGCTAATAGCTTTTTAAATGCATAATAAGAAATCAGAATAATTATTTTTGTCCAGATGTTAAAAGTAAAGGGAGGCAGCATTTGATGGATTATGAATATCGAATGTAAAGAGATGAATTATTGTAATGTAACACAGGATTGATGGTATGTGATATTGTATATGTGTTGGGACTGAAAAAAACTATTTTATTTGCAAAAAATTCTTCCTTCAGTATCCCAAGGGGCGGATTTCAGACCAGCTCCGTATTTCTGGTGTTCCTCATATTGACCTTCTGGTATGGCATCCTCATCCCAGAGAGTCTTTGGCAGTCAGAACAAAGACAGTGGCCTCTTAATGAGCATACAGACAGGGGCCAGACCTTTAAAGGCAAACAGCCCTTTCAAGAGGGAGGAAGTTATTCGTTCTGCTGCCCCCATTGAGTGTGTTCCTGAGCACCCCATCGGTGGTCATCTGGCCATGTTTGTGGACCAATGGGGAGAGTTCACCTCAGACGCTTGGGTCCATGAGACCATCCAATCAGATCTCACTCTAGAATTCTGCTCCAGGCATCCATTGAAAAAGTCTGCAAGGCGGCAACTGGGACTATGCCTTCTCCATTCGTGTGTCATTATAAGGTGAATGTATACGCATCACCTGAGGCTGCAAGCATTGCAGCAGATTGTGAAGGACTAGTGTCAACAAAAGTAGGGCTACCAACGTTACCCGCCTAGAAGGACAGCCAGATTTGATATGTCCCATTCCTGGATGCTATATCTACCTTGAGAGAGAAGTGGCGTTGGTCTTACCTGACACATTTTTCTCCAAGTAGTAAATATAGCATCCAGCCCCACCCAATGTGGTCAGCGCCTACTGTTGGCTTGGGGGCCCTGGAGGAGTCGATATACAGTGTTCCCTCGATTTTAGCGGGTTCAAACTTTGCGGATAGCCTATACCACGGTTTTTCAAAAAATATTAATTAAAAAATACTTCGCGGTTTTTTTCTATACCACAGTTTTCCCCGCCCGATGACGTCATACGTCATCGCCAAACTAATAACTTTTGCAAATAAATAACAAAAAAAATAATTATTGTTAATAAATAATTATGTTTATAAATATCAGGATCACTAAGTGTCTTATTCAATGGTGAGTACCAGTAATAATGGTGAGTAAATGGTTGTTAAGGGAATGGGAAATGGTAATTTAGGGGTTTAAAGTGTTAAGGGAAGGCTTGTGATACTGTCCATAGCCAAAAATGGTGTATTTACTTCCGCATCTCTACTTCGCGGAAATTCGACTTTCACGGGCGGTCTCGGAACGCATCCCCCGCGGAAATCAAGGGAACACTGTACTATAGTTTGTCACATTGGAGTCTGTCACTTCGCTTCTTCATTCAGGCTGTTAGGCATAATAACAAGGCTGGGACCTGAACAGCTTTTGACAGACTCAGTACAGTAACAGAGCAGACTGATTTAACCCATTCCTGGATGCTATATGAACTACTTGGAGAATAGGCATATCAGGTAAATGACTATTAAAATAGTCTTCCATAAAGTGCCTCTGCATTAAGCACTGAACTGTTGTGCAAAATAGCAATAAATGATCTATTTATTTATTACTTAAACCACCTATTCAGTAGTAGTATTCTCTATTTTTTGGTTTCAAAATAAATTAGGTGTTACTTCTTTGATTCAGAAATTCTGAACTTTGTTCAGAAATAGTGTGCCATGCTTTTGTTATAATCCATGCCAAGGTCCAAACCTGCAAAATCTGGTTGCTTTCAAACAAAATTTGACCTTCAGAATCTTCCATTTTCAAGCATTTACAACACTCTTGATACAGTAATATTCTTCTCAAAAATATGTATTCGGCTAGTCATATGAGAAGAAAAAAAGGGTTTATGAAGCAAAATTTACTTTAACTTTTTACAGGGTATATTATTGAATATGAAGATGCTTTGCGTGAACCAGGAATATGGAATTACCAAATGGAAGTCCCTAGTGTGTTTACAACTGTAAAGTTAAAGTTATCACCACATGTGAATTATTCATTTCGTGTAATAGCTGTCAATGAAATTGGAAGGAGCCAACCAAGTGAAGCTTCTGAAAAGTACTTTACAAAACCTGCAAGTAAATAAACACATCTATCTGCTTAGTATATAAATAACATTCAACTATTATGGTTTATAGTTTACTTAAATTTTAAAAAATTATTTTTTTAGAACCAGATGACAATCCTATTAACATTCAAGGGATTGGAACAGAACCTAATAATTTGGTGATCACTTGGAAGGTAAGCTTTTTGAAAACATAAAATACTGAAGGCAGTATGACTAGTATTCACTTTTCCAAAATATGTAGCAAAAAGCTCAGAAAAAGAACAAAACATTTTTAAAGATTGACTTGTTCTATAAAAAAAACCTCATTGAAATTTTATTCATATCATTCAACCTGTTGATGATAAATAGCAGTACAGTGCATAATTTAATGGCCTCTGTCTATTATCACACCAGCTAGCAGTTCAATTTTGTATCATCTGTTCCCTTTGTTGCCTATTTTTTTTTGTCCTTTCCCCCCTTCAGCTTAGAAGAAGCACCTTTGGGACTCATTTCTCTTACCTGCCCAAACTCATCCTGTAGTCTGGGCAGTGCAGAGAACTCAGCGTAGCTCCCAAATGTAGTCAGCTTTCTGGAAAACACTGCAGATCACGGTATGCTCCAGGCACGATATGATCCAGATCCAACCAACTCTTTGGGGGGAAAAAAGTTGATTGCTTTCCAAGTGCAACCCATGTAAGATACATTTCAGTAGGTACATAGAAATGAGAGAGACCTGGAGGGAGAGAATGAGAGAAAAGATGAAAGAGGGAAAAGACAGAGAGAGAGAGAGAAGTGGAGAGAGAGAAAGAAAAGGGAAAGAGAAAGGAAAGAGACGGAGGGAAAGAGAAGTGGGGAGGAAGGAAGGAGGGAGAGGAAGAACGAATTAAGTTCTTAAGTAGAGGTACCACTGTATATTAGCAATATATATAGTAAATTGAAGAGCAAAGCTCTTCAATTTATGATTACTTGTCATTCCGCAATGCAACTATATAAGAAATTGATTGTTCAGTTAGGGTACTTCTATTTTCATTATGTTATCCATGAAGTACATTATACATTATAATATACATTGTACATTATAGAAGGAAGTTATTTTTTAGTTTCCCTCTCTTCTTTTTTAGTCATGTCCATTTCTTTTAATAATATGTTTTTAGACTGGATGACAGAGGCATTTTGCCTACAGTTGCCCCCTGTGAGCACAACTTAAGATTTTATTTTATAACAAGGTAAAGAGTCTGCGGAGAGGGGCGGCATACAAATCTAAATAAATTAAATAAATAAATAAATAAATTAGTAAGAGTTCTTAAGCTGTATGCCACACATGAATATGAAAATTTACTGATTAAATTGCCACTTTCTAGCAATTGCTAGAGCAAAACTATTAACTTTATATTATCTTCTTCCTCTTTTCTATGGCTAATTAAAAATCATACCTTTATTATTTTTCATTTTAGCCTTTAACAGATTTTCAATCCAATGGTCCAGGTCTTCAATACAAAGTCAGTTGGCAACAGAATGATGGTGAAGATGAATGGACATCTGTTACAGTTGCAAATGTATCTAAATATATTGTAGCTGATACACCAACTTTTGTTCCATATGAGATAAAAGTGCAAGCATTAAATGACTTAGGACCGGCACCCGACCCTTTAACAATAATTGGACATTCCGGAGAAGACTGTAAGTTTCTTACTTTAACTCAGTTTTTAGTATAATTTTTGCTTTAGTTGACTTTTCTGAGTAGTAAAAATATAGAATTAAAAATTAATTTCCTATATTTATGAAATTCAAAGTATCATGTTTCCTTGATAATATGAACTACCCTGAAAATAAGCTCTAGCCTGATTTTCATGACAGCACCTAATAAGCCCTACCACAAAAATATGTCTTACCCACACATCATCTGGTTGTACAAGGTGGGATGAAGCGCAAGTGTAAAAATCAAGCTAAGTTGTGGGGGTGTAGCTGCCCCACATGCCTCAAACTCACTTACCTTAGGACCGTTGCAGCCAGACCAGACCTCCAGTGCTCCGACACCTGTCACACTACTGCCCTACTTCTTCTGCAGCCACTTCTAGCCGCTTATGGCCAGGCGTGGCAAGTCTCATACCAGTGGAGCTGCTCTGATTCAGGATGCCATGAGGCTCGTTGTGCCAGTGGAGCCACTTGCAGCAGCCTCCACTGGCAATCCAGGCCTCTCAGTGTCCTGCCACGAATGACTCCATCAGCGCAACAAGTTGTGCAGTGTTCTGCTATATGACAAGACCAAGCTCCAGTGTCCCAGCAGCAGCAGGGCCAGAGGGCAGGGTGCGCTGAGAGCTTGGTCTGTTGCAGCTGCAGGCAAGTAGACAGGATAGAGGGTGAGGCCAACAGTAGCAGCACTACTAGTCCCATCAGCCCCCATACTTGCCGCTTCCTGCATGTCAAAAAAGTAAGACCTCCCCGAAAATAAGCCCGAATGTTTATTTTGGGGCCCAAAAGAAAATTAAACCAGATCTTATTTTTGAGAAAACATGGTATCTTATGAAACACATGCAAGTTGTTCTAAACTTGGATTTGTTGCATTTGTCCCTTATCAGTGCCAATGATTGCACCAGGGAATTTACAAGTACAAGTTGTAAACAGTACATTAGTGAAAGTACAGTGGGATCCAGTTTCATTAAAGTTTGTCCGGGGCCATCTTCATGGATACAAAGTAAGTCAACCATAGATATTTCTTAAACAGCATTTAGTATAAAAATACCACAAATGTATTTGAGTGTGAGTTTTCCTTATTTGTTTATTTTATTTCTTGAGATGCTAGACCAGAGTAACTAATATTTATGTTTCTTGGTCTATGACAGGGGTAGGCAAAGTTGGCTCTTTTATGACTTGTGGACTTTAACTCCCAGAATTCCTGAGCCAATCATGCCAGCTCAGGAATTCTGGGAGTTGAAGTCCACGTGTCACTGCACTTTCACCAACTTTCCCTACCTCTGGTCTATTAGAATGACTATTTGATGTTTGTCAGAAACAATTTTTATTCTAACCATCTAAGTGTTCCTTGTAACATGTGTAACATAATTTTTATATTCTGTCCTTACAATATTTAGTCTTGGGTTGAATTTGCATACAAAATCAGTAAAACATATATCATGTTTGTGTATTTAAATTATATTAGCCATTCTCCAATGCACTACTATGGAGAGTCCAACATGGGTGAATCTTCAGCCTGATTGGTTAGGGACTGAGTTAAATTAAGGGACTGAGTTAAATTCCTTTCTCGTTAAAACGTTATTGTTTTATGTTTCTGTGTTTAATATTAATAATAAAATAATCATTTTCTTTGTTTTCCTAACAGACATGGAAGAAGATAGATCAGGCCCCTGCCCTCCGAGGGTAAAGCCTGCGACTTATCTACCTCCTCAGGGCCCCTGCTTCCAGAGAGCACTGCCCAGGGTACAGGCTCTTACTAGGCCAGGTCCCTAGCCTCCGTGGCCATACCCCTCCTTCGTGCCTAGTCCTTGGTATCAGAGCCATTGCGAAGCTTTGAGGTCCCTAGCCTCTGTGGCCAAACCTCTCCAAGCCTTAAACGGTAGGTCCCATCCCCCGAGAACCAATTACCGGCAATTACAGGAGGCCACCCGGGCGATGAGGAGACAGGCCGCAGCGGCTCTGATCATTTGGCCACTTCAGAGTTGACAGGCGCAACAGATGGAAGCGGCAGCGACGGCGCGTCTAAACATTCGGCCGATTCCCAGCTGACAAAAGAATGTTGGGAGGCTGTCACCATGACAGGGAAAATAGCCGAGATGATTACCAGCTGACGGGTGTGCTGCCGCCGTGGGCAATTCCAGGTTTAACGGACATTTTGGTGGGGAATGGCAAACAAAGTAGCGCCTGCCATTTTGGGAGGCGCTACCATTTTGAGCTCAGGTACCACCTACCCTCAGGCGCATGGATGCCATTTTGAGAGAGTCATTTGGAACTATCGGTCAGAGGAATATAACTCTCCCTCGATAGTGGCCAGTTGCCGTTTCCTTGCAACCTTCTGGGAGAGTGTGCACTCGAACATAACCTTTGTGATGCCAGCTGTGAGTACTACAGTATGGCTGAACAGACATCTAGCACTCCCACTGAGCCCTTGTCCAGGAGGGAGGAGACACCAAGGGACATCCCTCCAAGTCTAAATCAAAGGCTTCCTCATTTGATACAAAGGAAGCAGAAAGGAGGATTAAAGTGCTAGAGGCACAGCTGGAGGCCGCCCAAAGGCAGACCTCGCTGCATCAATCCCCCTCTTCACAAGCCCCGGCCTTGGCTCCATCAGCCTTACCTCAGTGGTTCCCCACCCACTCCCCAGGGACTCATATGGGATCCATGGCATCAGTACACAGCACTGACCTATCTCCTGATAGGCAGGCTACATCATACCAGCCTGTTGAGATGCCCACGAGACCAGAAATCACTGCACCTCAGGCCCAACCATGGTTCCATCTGCTTCAGGCCTTCCCTGGTTCTCAATATCCATCAGCGACATCATCAGCAGGCCTATGCACCAATGATACGTGGCAGACCATGCCCCCAGCATTCCAAGAAATGTTGACCAGCGCATACACTCAAGGGTTGTCGGTTGGCACACAGCAGACGGCCAGCACAATCCATACCAGACCGCCTAGAAGGGACCTTTGGTCAGTACCAGCACCCCCTTCCTTTCCTCAGGAATCCGAGATGGATGAAGGAGAGATAGACACAGATCAAGAGTGCGAGCTGTCTGAGGACGAAAGTCCTCCCTCCGAACAGCCGATTTCTATATCACTCTTCAAGCCCCATCTGTTTGATGTCCTTTTACAGAAGGCCAAGCAGATTACCGACATAGGGAGTTCCTCCAAGCCATCGGAGGTGGCAGCCGGTCTACAACCAGCAGCTTGTTTATTCTCAGAACCACAAAAAGAATCATGCCACATTCCATCTTCCCAGATCTTTATGGAGGGTGTTAAACATCCATGGCAGCACCTGGCGGCGGCACTAGGACCTTTGGCAATGGAGCGTCGATTCTACACCTTCGACCCCAAGATTGAAGATCTACTGTCGTTTCCCACCATCAACCAGCCCGTAGCAAGTTTGGTCTCAAATGCGGTAGTTCTGTCAGAGCTTGCTGAAGGGCTAAAGCCTGATGATAGGAGAGCGGGAACCCTGCTTCATAAGACACATCAGATGGCATCCTGGTTGCTCAGGGCGGCCTCTGCCACATCTTTCTTTACCAGAGCCTGTATTCAATGGCTCCAAGATATGCAGGCTAAGGTGGGACCAGAGGACAACCGTCTTTGTAAGGACCTAAGTAAGCTGATTCTCGCTTCAGAATTTTCAGCAGACGCCACACTAAATGCAGTGAAATTCGCTTCCAGGGTTATGGCCGCAACTCTCTCTTCTCGGCGTTTGCTCTGGCTGAGGTCCTGGCAAGCAGATGTGAAGTCAAAATGGCGCCTGGGAGAAGCAGATTGATTCTCAATTTAAAACAACTCAATCTGTATGTCAGATATGTGAGATTCAAGATGCATTCCCTACACACCATTCTTTCATGCATAAGACGAGGCGACTGGATGACCTCCATCGACCTGAAGGAGGCGTACCTCCATGTACCTGTACATCCCGACCATCCAAAGTACCTGAGGTTTTGCATCGAGGACCAGCATTACCAGTACCGGGCGATGCCCTTCGGCTTGTCTTCCCCCCCCCCCGAGGACTTTTACCAAACTTTTGGACATTTTGACAGCGTCCCTCAGGTCTCGCTCAATTCGCCTTATGGCGTATTTGGACGATATTGTGATCCTATCAAGGAACCCCAAACGGGCACAAGAGGATCTACATCTGACCATTCAGGCCTTACAGAAGCATGGTTTTACAATAAACCTACTCAAAAGCCATCTAACTCTGACCACATCTGGGTATGGTAATAAACTCTCGAGCAGGTGAGGTATATCTGTCAGAAGACCATCAACAGAAGATTTGGGGCATGGTAAATCTTCTTCGTCACCAGAAACGAGTGTCTCTGGCCTTTCAATCACAGGTGTTAGGGACATTCGTTTCTTGTATCGCCTGCATACCAGATCACTCCAATGGTTCCTCCTGCCCTTTCAACGGAATCGATCCAGTCACTCGTCACGCTTGGTGCTGGTGCCCAGGAAGGTCATACCATCCCTCTCATAGTGGCAATCGGCGGCACTTCTTCGGGGTTCCCCCTTCCTGAAATAGAAGGAAGTGGTCATCACCACAGATGCAAGCCTTATGGGCTGGGGGATTTCGAAACGCAGGTGGCATAGGGCCTATGGACACTCGAGGATCTGGCAGAGATCAACATCAATCTCCTGGAGTTGAGAGCCGTATTCTTGGCCTTACAAGCCTTCCAGACAGAGTCAGGGCAGACACTTGTTAATACTCATGAACAATGTGGCCACTCGATCCCACATAAACACAGACTAATGCAGGAACAGAAGCCCTTATGACTTGAGCAGAGACAAATCTTCTCCAGTGGAACACATTTCGGGAGTAGACAATGTACAGGCCGATTGGCTCAGCAGGTCTACCCTCCACCCAGCAGAATGGCGCCTGGGGGAGGACGCATTTCAGGACATTGTCAACAGATATGGCACACCGCTCGTGGACCTGTTCACCACACTGTAAAATACACAGCTTCATCGCTTCTTCTCTTGGTTCTTTTCACCAGGGGCCGAGGGGGTCAATACCCTCAGGATTCCGTGGCCTGGAGGACTGCTTTACGCCTTCCCACCAGTGTGCCTTATTTCCAAGGTGATTGCCAAGCTGATATCAGAACGAGCCGAAGTCATCTTCATTGCTCCATACTGGCCTTGACGACCATGGTTTGCGGATCTGATGGACTTGACAATCTCTCCAACTTGGCGTCTTCCGAGCCATCGAGTCTCCCTCAGCCAGGGGTCAGTGTTCCACCCATACCCTCAATGGTGGAAACTTGCTGTGTGGCACTTGAGGGGGACAGAATGAGATGGGCATCATTTTCGGAAAAGGTGATATTAACCATCACGTAGACCATCAACCACTCGAATATATCAGGCCACTTGGGCGGCCTTTTGTCAATTTTGCACAAACAGCCGTGTGGAACCACAGTCTTCATCAGTGGAGAAACTTTTAGCATTCTTGCAGTCCAGATTCGACAGGGGACTGGCCCCTAATACTCTGCGCAGACAAGGGGCTGCCATTTCCACCATCGTGAAGCTGGATAACTGGAGATCCATTAACCATCATCCCTGGGTCAGGGATTTCCTAAAGGGAGCTTCTAATCTGCGCCCTCTGACAGTACACAGATTTCCTTCATGAGATCTTCCATCTGTCTTGGATGCCTTATCCGCACCACCATTTGAGCCTCTCCGCCACATTTCATTACGGCTCCTGTCCTTTAAGACTGCATTCCTAGTTGCCATCATGTCGGCCAGGAGAGTATCCGAACTTGCAGCTCTGTCAGTCAGACCGGATTTATGCGTATTCTATCCAAATAGGGTAGTTATGAACCTGGACCCAACCTTTCTGACAAAGGTTAACACATTATTCCATAGATCTAATGACCTCATTCTGCTGGACTTCTGCGCCCATGGTACACACCCATTGGAGCTGCGTTGGCACAAGCTGGACATACGTCGCACTTTAAAAGTCTACATTTGACGAACTGCTCCACATCGTAAAACAGAGGCCTCGTTTGCATCATCTACTATGAGGGCTAAAGTATCTCCTACGGTGATTAGCCGTTGGGTGAAATCCTGTATTGTGACTGCGTATGAATCACAGTCACAGTGAATACCTGAGAACATTACTGCTCACTCTACGAAGAGCGCTGCAACATCAGCGACGTGGTCCACACAGGCTCCTCTAGAAGACATTTGTCAAGCAGCCACTTGGACCACTCCAAACACTTTCATTAGACATTATAAACTGGACTCATTCGGGTCCTCTGATGCGGCCTTCGGCCGAAGAGTGCAGCAGAGGGTGTGTGAATCACATACGCCCCTGGTCCAGCCGTCTCCCGCCCTGTTATCTTGATCTTGGGTATATCCCATGTTGGACTCTCTGCAGCAGTGCATTGGAGGAGGACTGTTGAACTTACCTGAACGGTCTTCTCGATGCACTGCGAGGAGAGTCCAAACCCAACCCGGCCAATTGGCCCAGGGGCTCAGTTGTTCTTTACTCTAGTGAGTTAATAAAGTTGTGTTTGTTTGCACTACTTCTTCGTTTTTATTGACTGAACTGTTGGGGGTGGCTACAGGGCAGAACTAATTACTATTCTAATTTAACTCAGTCCCTAACCAATCAGGCTGAAGTATCACCCATGTTGGACTCTCCTCGCAGTGCATCGAGAAGACCGTTCAGGTAAGTTCAACGGTCCTTTTCTAAAGAATCCTATAATAATCTATCTCTAATTGGTCACAGCCTTATGAAATAGACTATGGTAAGAACTATCTAAATCAGAGTCAGATAATAACTTCCATATTTGTTTGGAGTATAGATTTGAAGGCAGTTTATGTCTAATATGCTAATATATTACATATGTTAAGGATTTGATATGCCTTTGCATTGATAATTTAAACTCATGTGACTGGATAGTCATGGCTAGAGAAGAAATCAATGGATTTCCTTTAAATTGATTTAAATGCTTATTTTTTTAAAAAAAATTGTAGTGTTTATTTGCTTGTCTCAAAATTTATTTGGGCTGTATAATATAATGCCATCTGAGAACATCATAAATTCATGTTTAAAATATGCATATATATTTAGATTTACTATTGGAAAGTCAAACATTTATCTGGAAAAATTAAGCAGCACGAGGAAAAAAGGATGTTGACTTTCAGTGGAAATAGAACACATGGAATGGTGCCAGGACTAGAGCCCTTTAATTATTATAAACTGAATATAAGAGTGTTTAATGGGAAAGGAGAAGGACCAGCAAGCCAAGATGAAATATTTAAAACTCCAGAAGGAGGTATGTAACTGAATAACTAGGATATTTATGTTTCACATTGTGAGTTAAGTATTACCTCATCATTTTCATTATTATTAAATGATTATTAAAAAATAAATATTTCTGATTTTTACCATACTTATTTGGAAGACAATGAAACATGATCAAATATAGATAAAATTAATCTATAGGAAAGTGATACATTATGTAAGCTTTTATATGTAACAGCTATGTTATTGAAGTTGTACTGGGGCCGTATATGAGTAGCACTAAGGCATATTAGACAGAGTATATTGATGCCTGTCACATGTAATATCTGTTGTACTAAGGAATGGAAATAGGAGAGGGGCATGGTCAGCGCTTCGGTGGCAGCGGCGGTTCTCTCGCTCCTGAGGAGAATCGCTGAATCCCTCCCATTTGGGGGTGCCGATTCAGTTTGAATCGGCCCAAACCTCCTTAAAGGTGAGGGGAAGAAGGGGACTTGGTTTGGTCCCTGTTTGGGGTCGTCAAACCCCAGGGTTGACCAGACGTGGAGCCTCCACCATCAGCGGTGCGAAGGTGGTTAGCCGCCATTAGCCAAGGAGACTGCATGCTAGAAAGAGTTGCTAGAAGAATTGGAAGTCATCCAGAAAAGAAAAGGGAATGTAAGTTTTTGTGCTGTAGTTGTGGCGAGGAGAATTGACTGTTAAATTGAGCATTGCTGCCGGAGGTAAAAATCTTTTTGTTACTTTTTGCTTATGGATTACGAGAAAAGGAGTTCAAGAAATTGGGGAGAGCGGCTAAATGGATACTATAATTGCTGTTTTTCATTTCGAATGGAACTAGAAGTTAACGTCTAAAAATAATCTTGGAAGAATATTGGTAAATTTGTAAAAACGTGCTACTATTTTATTTATTTATATATATATATATATATATATATATATATGTTTTTAGCTGGAATTTTAAAATTAAGGGAGACTAGGATGGTCCCATTTTGGCCGAGGCAAAAAGGAGCTGTGACGTTCCTTCAATATACCAGGGTGATCCGACATAAATAAATAAATATATATATATATATGCAAAATATTACACAGGGCAAAACCCGAACTCAGAATAATATATATATATATATATATATATATATGTGTGTGTGTGTGTGTGTGTGTGTGTGTGTGTTTTTGACACATATAGAATATAGTTGTCGGCTATAAATAAAAAATTAACTGCCTTGTAATGGTCCTGGGTTGGACCTAGAGGCAAAAAGGAGCTGTGACGTTCCTTCAATATACCAGGGTGATCCGACATAAAAAAAACATATATATATATATATATATATATATATATATGTGTGTGTGTGTATATATATATATATATGTATGTATGTAGATTGTTCTGAGTTCGGGTTTTGCCCCATGTAATATTTTGGGTGTCTATGCGACGTTTCAGTGAAATCACATTCACCATCATCAGGCTGAAGTTATAAGCTTCGTGCTGCTGTAAATATAGTTATTTACAGCAGCACGAAGCTTATAACTTCAGCCTGATGATGGTGAATGTGATTTCACCAAAACGTTGCATAGACACTCAAAATATTACACGGGGCAAAACCCGAACTCAGAACAATCTACATACATATACCCGTGAAAATCTACGAAAACAAATATATATATATTTGACACATACAGAACATTTGACACATACAGAATATAGTTGTCGGCTATGAATAAATTAACTGCCTTGAAATGGTCCTGGGTTGGGTCTAGAGGCAAAAAGGAGCTGTGACGTTCCTTCAATATACCAGAGTGATCCGACATAAAAAAACATATAGCCCCTCCCTGGTACACAGCTGGAGGGATCATGTCTGATGGCTCAACTGCTAATTCTCTGCCTTACAAGGCAGAGGCTACCAGATCGAATCCCAGTAAGGAAGGCTGTGGCTAGCTGATGAGGCCAGAACAAGGCCGAAATGGGACCATCCTAGTCTCTCTTAATTTGAAAATTCCAGCTAAAAACATTTGACATATGTATATATGGATATATGGATATATGGATATATGGATATATGGATACAGTGATCCCTCGATTATCGCGAGGGTTCTGTTCCAAGACCCCTCGCGATAATCGATTTTTCGCGATGTAGGGTTGCGGAAGTAAAACACTATCTGCGCATGCGCACCCTTTTTTTCATGGCCGCGCATGCGCAGATGGTGGAGTTTGCGTGGGTGGCGGGGAAGACCCAGGGAAGGTTCCTTTGGCCGCCCAGCAGCTGATCTCGGTAGCGCAGCAGCAGTGAGCAGACGAAGATCGGGGTTTCCCCTTTGCGTGGGCGGCGGGGAAACCCCGATCTTCGTCTGCTCGCTGCTGCTGCGGCCGCCCAGCAGCTGATCTGCTCGGTAGCGCAGCAGCAGCGAGCAGACGAAGATCGGGCTTTCCCCGCCGCCCACGCAAAGGCGAAACCCCGATTCGGCTCCTCGCTGCTGCTGCGCTACCGAGCAGATCAGCTGCTGTACGGCTGAAGGAACCTTCCCTGGGTCTTCCTCGCTGATGCCCCCGCTCGCCCGCCCGCCCGCCCGCCCGCAAGAGGGGGAGAGATAGAGAAAGAGAGAGAAAGAAAGAAAGAGATGAGAGAGGGAGGAAGAGAGTGTGAGAGAGGAAGAAGCAAGATAGAGAAAGAGAGAGAGAAAGAAAGATGAGAAAGGAAGGAAGAGAGTGACGTCATCGGGTGGGAAAAATCGCGATATAGCGTTTCGCGAAGAACGAGATCACGAAAATCGAGGGATCACTGTATATGTATATATGTATATATGTATATATGTATATGTAGATTGTTCTGAGTTCAGGTTTTGCCCCGTGTAATATTTTGAGTGTCTATGCGATGTTTCAGTGAAATCACATTCACCATTATCAGGCTGAAGTTTTAAGCTTCGTGCTGCTGTAAATATGGAATGTTTGCAACTGCCATTTGTTCCTTATATATAGTGTTGGGGGTGGAGATTTGGTTTGAATGTAGCAAATAGATTGGGTGACTATGTTTTAGTGATTTTATTGGTTGGTGGAATCACAATTACTTGAAGGATTGACATGGTGATGATTATGATATGTTTTTTTTGTTTAAGGCTGGTTTCCAAATCTCTGGTAGGCGGGACATGTCTTCCCGTTTGTTCATGCTGAAGGGGTGTTTCTCTATCTCTATAGCTTCCATAGTAATTCTTCTGAATAAATTTTCTGTTTTGGAAAGTAATTTAGTTTTTTCAAAGTCAATTTCGTGCCCTGTTTTTTTAATGTGCTGGACAAGGGAGGAAGTCTTTTCTTCTTTTTTAACTGCATTCTTATGTTCTGCAATGCGTGCGCTCACTCTTCAATTGGTTTGTTCAATGTATGTGGCTGCACATGTTTTGCAAGGGATTTCATAGATTCCTTGGTGTTCTAGTTGGATTTTATCTTTTGGGTTTTTTAGGATGTTTGATATCTTTTGGTTAGTGACAAATGAAGTTTTGATATTATGTTTGTATAGAATTTTACTAATTTTGTCTGTGGTGCCCTTGATGTAAGGGAGGAGGGTGGTACCATTATCCTGTTCTTGGTCTTGATTTTTGGGGGTGTCTGTTTTTTGATTAGGTTTGTAATTGTTTTCCTTTCGAATCCATTAGAGATTAATACATCTTTGAGTTTGTTCAATTCAGTTTTTAAGTGCTCATGGTCAGCTAGGCGTTTGGTTCTGGTGATGAGAGTTTTGGCTACTGAGGTGATCTGTGCGGGGTAGTGGTGGGAGTGTGCATTTAAATAATGGTTGGTATGGGTTTTCTTTTGGTAGATGGTGTGTCCTAGGGTGCCATTGGGTTTTTTATAGATTAGTACATCCAGAAAGGGAAGTTGATCATTGGCTTCTGTTTCCATAGTAAATTGTATTTTGGGGTGTAAGCTATTGAGATGTGTGAGGAAATTGTCTAGTTTTTCTTTTCCATGTGGCCAAATTACAAAAGTGTCATCAACATATCTCAGCCAAAGTTTAGGTTTGTGTTTAGTATGCTGATTAGTTAATGGTTGTTGATTAGGTGTGATTAACTTAACTTAACCATTAACTAATCAGCATACTTCAGCTACATCAACGACCCAAGATGTTACCCCACTGACTCACCAGGAAGTTTCTACACAGCAGGCAATTGCTGAGCCATCAAACCACACCCAGCCACCAGTATTTATAGAAGGAAGGCAACTTAGGTCTCGCAGTGTTCGCCTTAGCACAAGAACAGAAACACCAGCCTGAAGATGATGAGTGTGACCTCGTCGAAACGTCGCCAGAAATTTCCAAATCCTACACAGGAAGAAACCCGAATATACCAAGACCGTCATTCCTGTACCCGTGAAAATCTACGAAAACAAATATATATTTATATATCAAATGTTTTTAGCTGGAATTTTAAAATTAAGGGAGACTAGGATGGACCATTTGATACATACAGAATAAAGTTGTCGGCTATGAATAAATTAACTGCCTTGAAATGGTCCTGGGTTGGGCCTAGAGGCTAAAAGGAGCTGTGACATTCCTTCAATATACCAGGGTGATCCGACATTAAAAAAAAAAAGCTGGAAAAAAATAAGAGATTTAAGGACAGTATGGTTGCCATCTATTAGTAGAGACTGTACTCATGAGAAAGTTCTTCGGACTTCCGGTGTGGAGGAGACCGCAGTGGGATCTCTTTGGCAGCGCTCTGCCCCGAGATCCCTTCTACCCCTCCAAAGGTCGCAAATCGCGATCGGATCGGGCTCGGATGGCCCGAACCCAGAACAGGGGGCTTCCCTCTGCCCGAGGAGCCGTTGCTGAAGCTCCGGAGGCAGCGGTTCGCCCCGCAGCTTCGGAGAAGGGAGAACCGATCTTCCTTGCCTAGGAAGATTCGGCCAGCGCATTCTCCCCTCACCCAGCGGGAAGCAAGAAAAAGTTCAAGAAAGTGAAAGTATTGCAACTTATCCGACTGAAAAGGAATACAACAGATAAAAAGACCTAAGGTAAAAAACTCTTTTTTCGTTTCATGTTTAAAACCAGAAGATTTGATCGCAGCGAAAGTTTCAAGTGAAAGTTTTTTTTTCTCAATAAGGCGAAGGTGAAAGTTTTTTTTCTTCTGGATTCATCCACAAATAACAGCCGAATCTAATTTTTTCACTTTCGTTTTTTCCATCTTGAATTTGAACTTTGGAACATAAAAAATATTTTCCCTACTCTATGGATTAATAAAACAATTTAAATTCGATATGACTATATAGAAAATTTAAATTGCTAAAGGAAATCTGCAATGATGATTAGAATTTGTTTTTTTTAGATCGTTAAAATTATAGTGTTCCGGGCTTAAATTCTGACAGCGGAGGAACACAGCTTTGCTGCCTTTTTTATTTATTTATTTATTTATTACTTAGATTTGTATGCCGCCTCTCTCCGAAGACTCGGGGCGGCTCACAACATGTAAAAACAAATCATAAGCAATCAGACAAATTTAAAATATTTAAATATTTAAAAAACCCCATATGCTAACAGTCACACACACAGACATACCATGCATAAATTAAACGTGCCCAGGGGGAGATGTTTCAGTTCCCCCATGCCTGACGGCAAAGGTGGGTTTTAAGGAGTTTACGGAAGGCAGGAAGAGTAGGGGCAGTTCTAATCTCCGGGGGGAGTTGGTTCCAGAGGGCCGGGGCCGCCACAGAGAAGGCTCTTCCCCTGGGGCCCGCCAACCGACATTGTTTAGTTGACGGTACCCGGAGAAGGCCCACTCTGTGGGACCTAATCGGTCGCTGGGATTCGTGCGGCAGGAGGCGGTCTCGGAGATATTCTGGTCCGATGCCATGAAGGGCTTTAAAGGTCATAACCAACACTTTGAATTGTGACCGGAAATTGATCGGCAACCAATGCAGACTGCGGAGTGATGGTGAAACATGGGCATACCTAGGTAGGCCCATGACTGCTCTCGCAGCTGCATTTTGTACGATCTGAAGTTTCCGAACACTTTTCAAAGGTAGCCCCATGTAGAGAGCATTACAGTAGTCGAACCTCGAGGTGATGAGGGCATGAGTGACTGTGAGCAATGAGTCCCGGTCCAGATAGGGCCGCAACTGGTGCACCAGGCGAACCTGGGCAAACGCCCCCCTCGCCACAGCTGAAAGATGTTGTTCTAATGTGAGCTGTGGATCGAGGAGGACGCCCAAGTTGCGGACCCTCTCTGAGGGGGTCAATAATTCCCCCCCCAGGGTGATGGACGGACAGATGGGATTGTCCTTGGGAGGCAGAACCCACAGCCACTCCGTCTTATCCGGGTTGAGCTTGAGTCTGTTGACACCCATCCAGGCCCCAACAGCCTCCAGGCACCGGCACATCACTTCCACCGCTTCGTTGACTGGGCATGGGGTGGAGATGTAAAGCTGGGTATCATCCGCATATTGATGATACCTCACCCCATGTCCTTGGATGATCTCGCCCAGCGGTTTCATGTAGATGTTGAATAGCAGGGGGGAGAGGACCGACCCCTGAGGCACCCCACAAGGGAGAAACCTAGGAGTCGACCTCTGGCCCCCCACTAACACCGACTGCGACCGGCCAGAGAGGTAGGAGGAGAACCACTGAAGGACAGTGCCTCCCACTCCCAACCCCTCCAGCCGGTGCAGAAGGATACCATGGTCGATGGTATCGAAAGCCGCTGAGAGGTCAAGGAGCACCAGGACAGAGGATAAACCCCTGTCCCGGGCCCGCCAGAGATCATCCATCAACGCGACCAAAGCGGTTTCCGTGCTGTAACCGGCCCTGAAACCCGACTGCTGGGGACCTAGATAATCGGCTTCTTCCAAGGACCGCTGGAGCTGGAGTGCCACCACCTTCTCGACAACCTTCCCCATAAAGGGAAGGTTGGAGACTGGACGATAGTTGTTAAGTACGGCTGGGTCCAGGGAGGGCTTCTTGAGGAGGGGGCGCACAAGCGCTTCTTTATAGAGTGATGGAAAAACTCCCCTCCCCAAGGAAGCGTTGGTAATCTCCTGGGCCCAGCTCCGTGTCACCTCCCTGCTGGCCGAAACCAACCAGGAGGGACACGGATCCAGTAAACAGGTGGCGGAACTCACAGCTCCAATGGCCTTGTCCACTTCATCAGGTGTCACCAGATCAAACTCTTCCCAGACAGGTGGACAAGTACGTGCCCCAGTCACCTCGACTGACTCGTTGTCAGTCGACTCTGTTTTACAATTGGAGTCGAGGTCGGCCCGAATCCGAGCGACTTTATCAGCGAAAAACGTGTTAAAGTCCTCGGCACTACTCTGCAAGGGCTCCCCAACTCCCCCCTGATTAAGAAGGGAGCGGGTCACCCTAAACAGAGCGGCCGGGCGGGATTCCGCTGATGCAATCAAGGCGGCATGGTACGCGCATCTTGCCGCCTTGAGCGCCACTTTGTAAGTCTTAATAAAAGCTCTTACAAGTGTTCGATCAGATTCAGACCTACTCTTCCTCCATCGCTTCTCTAGACGTCTCTTCTGGCGTTTCAACTCCCGGAGCTCCTCGTTGAACCATGGAGCTCTACGGGGTCTAGCGCCACGGAGAGGTCGCAAAGGTGCAATCCGGTCAAGAGCCTCTGCTGCAGCCTCGTTCCAGGCTTTCGCAAGAGACTCTGCCGAACTGTGGACAAGTGCCTCTGGAATAACCCCAAGCGCCGTCTGAAAGCCCTCTGGGTCCATCAGGCGTCTGGGGCGGAACATCTTAATTGGTTCCGCCTCCCTGCGGGGAAGGATTGGAGCCAGGAAGTCAAGCCGTAGTAGAAAATGGTCTGACCATGACAAAGGCACTGCTTCTAAGCCCCTTAGTCTCAGACCATTACTCAATTGCTCGGAAAGGAATACCATGTCGGGTGCGTGCCCCCCTTCATGAGTCGGACCCTGTACTACTTGAGTCAGGTCCATGGCTGTCATGGTGGCCATGAACTCCTGTGCCAGCCCAGAGGTTTCGCCGAGTGACGGCAGGTTGAAGTCCCCCAAGACAATAAGTCTTGGGAACTCCACCGCCAACCCGGCTACCTCCTCGAGTAGCACAGGCAGGGCTTTTGACACGCAGCTGGGAGGCAGGTACGTGAGAAATAAGCCCACCTGAACCCCTAAGTCCAACTTCATCAAGAGTGACTCGCAACCCGCAATTTCCGGAGCAATGAGTCCACGTAGGCAAAGGCTCTCCCTGGCTATAATAGCCACTCCTCCCCCCCTTCCCTGGGGTCGAGGTTGATGCCATATCTGAAACCCAGCTGGGCAGATTTCAGAGAGAGGAACACCTCCCTCTGGGCCCAGCCAGGTTTCAGTAATACATGCCAGGTCGGCCTCCTCATCCAGGATCAGATCCCGGATGAGGAGAGCTTTATTTACCACCGACCTGGCATTAAGCAGCAGCAACCTGAGCCCAGGGCCAGAGTTACACTCATCACCAGTACCCAAGATTGGGCTCACGGAGCCAGAACAAGGGATCGTTATTAAGCAACGGTCCCTCGTTCCCCTGGAACGGCTAACTCCGCGGCCCCCGCCATATCTGCCTCTCCCCAGCAACACAGGAATATTCTGACCCTCTGTCTCCCCAGAGATTAGTGCCCCCTCCCCTCCCGCCTCTCCGGCGTCAGGTGGGCAAAGTCTATCATTCATACTGCTTCCATTTATCACATTCATACCATAATCCCACCCGCCCCAACCATTGCATTCATACCAATCATTCGTCCCATATTTACCCCAATCATCCATTAATTACAAAACCCCCTAGTGATATTAAAATGAATTAAATTAGTAATAATTAAAATACTAATAATATATATCACAATATAAAATAGGAATAAAAAGTTCATAGATTAATAGTTAATAATATAAAATCAGAGCTTAGCTATTAATTAAAGTTGGTAAAGTGCAAAGTTCTAAAGTGCTAAAAATATAGGAATAATTAAAAATCAACTATCCATCAAGCCAGCAATACTGACACCAGTTCTTAAAGGTGAGTTCTGGGGGGGAAAAGAATTGATCAGGGGAAAAATGTTGTTGAGGGAGAAATCTTGGCATATTGTTGTTAAGTTTTTGGTGCCAGCCACTGCCACTGGCTGGCACTCTCAGGTCTTTCTCTGGGTTCTCAGTCACTTCCTCTCCTCTGCTCTTACAATGCTTCCAGGTCTCCAGACCCTCTGCAGGCTTATGAGGTCTTAATAGAAACTCCATGTGGGCTCAGTGGGGCGAGCTTCAGGCACAGCCTCAGTCTCAGTTCCTCTTTCCTCCTTCCTCTTTCTTTCCTCTTTCTTTCCTCTCCTTCCTCCCACTAGTTCATTCCTCCATAGTCCCTCCGGCGCCGGGTGCTCCCACCATACAGCTCCTTGGCGTCTCGGGTCTATGCAGTGGGGGGAGGGCAATTTCAGACGTCGCCCCTCTTTCTCCCCTCTCTCCTTTCCTCTCGGTGCACGCTCTCTCCTCCCGTCAGCTGTCCTTCCTTGCACACTCGAGACCCCTCCAGGGGACCATCAGCTTCAGGAGACCTCCTCCAAAAAAGACTTCCCCCGGAGTCTGGGTCGTCCAAGCCAGTTGTTTCTTGGTTTGCTCCCTCTCCCTCTCCCTGGCCGTCACGGTCCTCCACTCTTCCCTTCTCCGACTCACCCGACTCACTCTCGGCAGCGCGGCTCAGTTGTAAATAGTTGTAAATAGTTGTAAATAGTTGTAAATAGCGGCCGCCATTCCTCCGTGTCTCCGCCAACCCGACTCCAGGCGTGTTCGTGGCCAAACTGCTCGCCACCGCCACGAACACCGCCGAATCTAGGATTTCTGGAAACGGGGACACTTCACCTCCCCAGAACTTCAAAGCAGTTGCTGACTCAACGGGGGGGTTCCTATATTTTCTTTGATGTTTAGCCGTAGTCCAGTGGAGCTATATTCCACCCTCCTCCTCCCACCGGAACCGGATACTCGGTTTTCTCACCTTGTTGTTTTTTTACAATAATGAAATAACGCAATAATTAGAAAATAAATGGAAAATAGAAGGAACTGAAACATTAGATCACAAAGAGTCTATTCAATCTTTCTTTTGGATTATTTACTTCTGGATTAACCTATTTGGATTACTTGCTGATCGTTTTTGGATTACTTGCTGATCGTTTTTGGATTATCTGCTGAGAACTTTTTAACATCTGCCTTGCTGTACGAAACTTAACCTGACTCCATCTTAGGATTTGCCTCTCTGCTTCTGTCTTGAACTTGGAAAATAAACTGACTTTATTCTAAGCAAACGAAAACTCTTAATTTGATTTTGCCTTTGAATTTGAAATTGGAACTAAACATAACCCTATCCCTTGACACTTGGATTTACAACCCTTACTTCCCAGCACAACTACTCGACCTATAAGAAGAACATAAGTACATAATACTGATATTTTGTCTTTTGAATAACTATTTTCTTCCCTGGTTTCTTTTAGATTCTTTTCTTTTTTTTCTGTGCACTGCTATTTTCAAAAGAAAACTGATTTGAAACATATGCATTGTTAATAAACCTTGGTTTCCTGCTCTATTTTAATTAGTGGAATTAAAATATCACCTCCTTTTTCCCCCCCTCCCCTAGAATAATTTTCTCCACTCTTTTTACTAATTTTCTCTTCTTTCCTCTCTCCCCTTCCCTTTTTTCTCCCATAATTTTCCTTTTCTATGCTTCCTTTTATTTTTTATGAATAGCTAATACTTTTTTTCCTTTCATCTATTCTGTCCTCTTATCAGACTACTTCTTTTTAGCTCTTATTTCTTTCTTATTTTTAAAAGTTTTACACCTGGTCTTTTTGGTACTGCATATCTAAAGTTTTAAAAATAACAATATATTTTGAATTTTGTTAGTAATTGGATTGATACATATAGTTATATTTGAAGGGAAATTGTTAACAAGATAAATTGAACAGATTTGGAATTTATAGGAATTCTTTTCCTTTTACTACATATAAATTGAAAGTAATTTAAATTTCAAATAGTGGATTCAAATTTGATAATGTCAAGTACCTCAACCTTTGTTAAAACGGTCAAAAAACAAACTACAGCAACAATTCCCTCCCCACAAGGGTCACCGCATCCTTCCCCGTCACACCAGGTGTTAACCATGTCTACCAAGGAGAAAGACAAAGACAAAACAATGCAGTCCAATTTTGCAACACTACTAGAAACTTTAAATACTTTGAAAGACTTTATGTTTAAATCTCAAGAAGATGCTACCCAACAACGAGAGGCTATAAAAGAGGACGCAACACAACAAAGAGAAGCTATAAAATCAGAGCTGGCAGAATTTAAAACGGAGATGGCTCAATTGAAAGTTGACATGGGAGAGATGAAAGACCAGATAAAGGAGATGCAACAAACATTACAAGAAAGTGATGACCGAGTTAAAAAAGTTGAAGAGAAGTCTGACAAAACTGAAAAAAGAATGGACTACCTTGAAGGGAGAGCTGATGCAAGATACAGAAGATATGATGAATCAATCACTCAGTTGGAGATGCAACGTGCTTCGTATGGGCTAAGATTTCAGAATATAAAAGAGGAAAAAGATGAAGATTTAAAAATGACTATGGCTGAAACTATTGGAGGAATACTCCAAGAGGATCCCACAGCACTACTGAAAGAAATCGATGAAGTTTATAGAACTTCGAATAGCTACATTCGTCGTCACAACCTCCCAAGAGAGATACACATCAAGTTCACAAGAAAAGCTTTGCGAGATGACATACTCCACTGGTCAAGAAACTCCAAACTCCAACACCAAGGAGTTGAAATAAAAATATTAAAACAAGTTCCAAGAAGTGTCAGAGAAAGCAGAAGAGACTATCACTTTCTAACTAGAATTCTGATCAAAGAAAATATAACTTTCCGTTGGCTTATTCCACAAGGCCTTTCTCTGACTTGGCGTTCCACAAGATACAAATTGGAAAACGTAGACCAAGCTATGTACTTCTTTGAAAACAGTGGCATCAGCCACCTGGACTATACAACTAAACAACAAGCGGTCCAACAACAACCAGTACAACAGCAACCAGGGGAAAAACCAGCAATCCAACAAGAAGAAGATCTGGGGGCTACTGCTCAGATAATAGAGCAGCACCAAGGTGCCAGAAGAGTTCAACCTCAGCGAGAAACCAAAAAACCTACTAAATGACAATAAGTAAAGGTTTAAAAATCTTTTCTGTAAATGTCAATGGACTTAATGAACCAAGGAAAAGGAAACAAATATTTTCTAAAATCAGAAATCAAAATGCTCAAATTGCAATATTACAAGAAGTGCATATTAAAAAAAATAGCCAAAAATTACTGTTGAATCCCAAAATTGGAAAAATGTATGCTGCATTAGCAGATCAAAAAAAAGGAGGAGTAGTGATGTATGTTGAGAATTCTATAAATTCCAAACAAATATTTAAGGATAATGAGGGTAGAATATTGATTGTACAAGTTGATATTGAACCTAGACCTCTAGTTATTGTTTCTATTTATGCCCCTAATGAAGATCAAATGACATTTTATAAAAATCTACACCAAACAATAATAGAACTAGCTATTGAAAATGTATTAATAATTGGTGATTTTAATGCTATTGCGAACAGACAACTAGACCATTCAGGGGGGGAGGTAACAATAAAAGGAAAAAAAGGGAAAAAAAACAAGAAGGAATTTGCTACCTAGTACTTTTCAAAAAATGAAAGTGGAACTATTGTTAAATGATATCTGGAGGGAAAGACACCCTCATAAGAGACAATATGCCTTCTATTCCAACCCCCACAAAATTTGGACAAGAATAGACATGGTATGGGCACCAAAAATGGTTGCAGAACAAATAAAAGAGGTCGAGATAGATGTCAATACATGGGCTGATCACAATCCAATAGTGGTCTCTATGAGAATGAATAATAAACAGAATAACTGGCGGATGAATAGAAACATCTTAAATGATAAGAAATATAAGGATTGGATTGAAAAAGAATTAAAAATATTTTTTGAAATTAACAAAAACTCAGACACCACTCCACAAAATTTATGGGATACAGTTAAAGCCTACATAAGAGGATTAACAATATCCTACACAGCAAAATATAACAAGGAAAACAAATTAAAGTATGTACAATTAATAAATGAATTAAAACAATTAGAATTTTTATCGCAGCAACATATTAAGAATAGAGATTTAAAAACAGAAATAAATGTAATTAAACATAAAATTAGAATCATAGAACAAAATCAAATAACTGAAAAAATTAAAAGAGCAAAGCAACACTATTTTGAACATGCAAACAAACCAGGCAGATGGCTAGCATATAAACTTAGAAAACAGAGTCAATCAAAATTAATTAAAAAACTAGAAGATAAAGATGGTACAATAAAATATGATACAGAAGGAAAGGCAGACATTGTGTATAATTTTTATAAAGATCTATATGCAAAAGATAATATTAGCGAAGATGAAGTCTTTAACTATTTACAATGTTCAAAATTACCACAAATAACAGAGGACCAACAGGCCACCATGGATGGACCAATAACAATGGAAGAACTCTTAATAACAATCAAAAAACAGAAAAGTAATAAGGCCACAGGCCCAGACGCCATACCGGCAGAATGGTACAAAATAGAAAATGAAATAATAAGAAATCACATGTTAGAAACTTTCAATCTATATAGACTCGAGGGCAAAATTCCTAAATCTTGGTCAGAATCACTAACAACTTTAATACACAAACCGGGCACAGACCCAGAAAAAATTAAAAATTACAGGCCTATATCATTATTAAATGTAGACTACAAGATATTTATTGCTATTTATGCAGACAGACTTAAAAGAGTCATAAATGGAATAATACACCAAGATCAAAATGGGTTTCTACCAGGGAGACAAATTAAAAATAATCTCAGAACAGTTATAAACACACTAGAGTACTATGAACAATATCCAGGTAAGACAGCATCCTTAATGTTCCTAGATGCCCAAAAGGCCTTTGATAACGTCAATTGGATATTTATAAAAATGCAATTAAATAAAATGAGATTTGGCCCAAAATTTGTTAATTTAATAGATACTATCTATTCAAAACAAACAACCAATATAATATTGAACAATAACCAACTACCAACACTTGAGATAAATAAGGGAGTTCGTCAAGGTTGCCCTATATCACCATTGCTATTTATTATGATTCTTGAAACTCTATTAATTAAAATAAGAGCAGATCCTAAAATAAAAGGTTTAACTGTAGGAGATTAAACTTATAAAGTCCAAGCCTTTGCAGATGACTTAACGTTTATAATTGAAGAACCGATAACAACAGTCCCCACATTACTGCAAGCTATTGAACAATATGGAAAGGTAGCAGGTTTAAAGATAAACAAAAGTAAAACACATTTTTTAACTAAAAATATGAGTAAAACACAAGAAACCAAATTAGAAAGCATTTCTGGAATAAAGATTGTTAAAAAAGTAAAATACCTAGGAATAAATCTAACAGCGAAAACAATAACATTAAAAAATGATAACTACACAAAATTACTAACAGAAATTAAAAAAGATTTAGCAATGTGGAATAACCTGAAAATATCATTTCTAGGAAGAGTGGCAACAATTAAGATGAATATTCTACCTAAGGTCTTATTTCTTTTCCAGGTAATTCCAATAAATCCAGGGGGAATCTTTTTTAAAACTTTGACAAATCTAGTTAAAAAATTTATATGGCAAGGGAAAAAAGCAAGGATAAAAATAAATTGTCTAGAAGATATCAAAGAAAGAGGAGGATTTGGCCTTCCAAACTGGAAATTATATTACCAGGCTGCCGCATTAACATGGGTTAGAGATTGGATAACTCTAGAGAACAAAATAATATTAAATTTAGAAGGACATGATCTTATGCTTGGATGGCATGCATTTATATGGTACGACAAGGAAAAAAACCACTCATATTTTAAAAGACATACATTAAGGAAGTATCTACTAGAGGTTTGGAAAGACATAAAGAGAAATAACTTTCTAAATATCCCAGAATGGCTTGCCCCCCTAGAAGCAATAACGCATCCAAAGTCTATAAAAGACAAGAAAATATCTTTTAGATATAAAGAATTACTAAATGACCAGATGAAGTTAAAATCTAGGATTAAATTACAAGAAGAAGGGATAATAATAGACTGGTGGCATTATGCCCAGATTCGATCTAGATACCAGAAGGATAAAACTCTTTATATTTTTAACAAAAGTAAAAATTTGTTAAGTAATCTAATTACTACTAATCCAATAAAAATGATAGGTAAAATATATAAATTCCTCATTGCTCATAAAAACATAGAGTTGACTTTAAAAGATACTATGATAAGATGGTGTAGAAATATTGGCAAGGAAATAGACATAGACACATGGGAGAAAGTTTGGATTAATAACTGGAAAATGACCAAATCAGTCTCATTAAAAGAAAACCAAATTAAAATGTTCTACAGGTGGCATCTCCCACCAAATAGGATAGCAAAAATGTTTCCCAAAACATCCCCACTATGTTGGAAATGCAAGAATGAAATAGGAACCTATTACCATCAATGGTGGACATGTGGTAAAGCTAAAATATACTGGAAGATGATAGAGAAAATAATAAAAGAAATAGTAAAGCAAGATATAGAAAATACCCCGGAATTCTATTTATTAGGAATTACCAACCAGACTTATAAGAAAGAAATTCTTTACTTAATTATACACATATTAACTGCGGCTAGAATAATGTATGCGCAAAATTGGAAGGGGGAAGAAATCCCCAAGGAAGAAGAAGTTATAGTTAAAATGTTAGATTGCGCTGAAATGGACATGATGACAAGACGATTAAATGATCAAGAAGATACTAAATTCTATGAAACATGGAACAACGTCTATAAATGGATAGATAAGAAAAAATAAGATATACAAATTTATCTTTAGTTAATTTTTTGTATTTGTTTTTACCTAGGTGATAACAATATTAATATTAGTTTAAATGTATTGTTTGATGAGTATGATACAGTAGTTTATGTACAAGCAACATATTAAGAACTTTGGTTTATATACGTATAGTAGTTGAAATTAGTTTAAATGTATTGTTTGATGACTGGTATATTAGTTTATGTATAAGCAATATATAAAGAATTTTGGTTTATACACGTATAGTAGTTAAAACTAGATTAAAGGTATTTTTTGATGACTATGGTATATTAGTTTACGTATAAGCAATATATTAAGAACTTTACCTTAAATATATATAGTACTTAAGATTTTTAAAATTTTAACCCAAATTTACTAGACCTTTTAACATTCAACATATATTCAATTATGTATTATTTTTCTGTACTTGAATTTATACTTTCAAGAGAAGCGGGGGAAATGCACCCCCACTTTCTGTTTAATGTTTGTATGTGTGTCTGTTTATTTTAAGAAAATTAATAAAAAAAATTTAAAAAAAAGAGAGAGAAAGTTCTTCGAGTTGGAATTTTTTGTTTACTTAGACTCAACTTTCATGAAACGTGCTATCTGGATTAATTAAACCTGTTGTTGTTTCTTCATTTTAAAAAAAGCTTTTTTGTAGGCTGTTAGTTTAAGCAGCTGGACAAAATTAGTAATTCCTTACGTAAAGGAGAAGGAGTTGGAGGAATTAAGAGAAATAAGAGACTTGTTGGATAAGCTTCGCTTGGAGATTTCTGGGGATATTAAAGGTTTCCACCATGAAATGAGATCAATAATTGACATTGGTATTGGATCTGGAATAGGATTACAAATTGGAGATGGCAAAGAGGACATTGATAACAGTTATAATGGACTTGACAAATTTGGAATTGGAACAGAAAAAGCAGAAGAACATGAATAGAAGATGTACCTGAACAAGATGGACTTGAAATATATAAAGAGACAATCACTGAGTGTGGAAATAATAACAATTTTGGGATTAAGGATGAAATAATTGGGGGATATACTGCATATACAGTGAACCCTCGAGTTTCGCGTCCTCAAGCATCGCGAAAGGGCTATTTCGCGAGTTTTAAACCCGGAAGTAAACTCCACCATCTGCGCATGTGTGCGTAGATGGTGGAGTTCCCCAGCTGGGAAGCTGGGCGGCTTCCCTGGGTCTTTCCCCTCTTGCCCCGTAAGACCCCAGCGGCGGCGCGAGCAACGGCGTGGGCGGGCGGGCGGCACGCGCGGGGACACCCCAGCTCCGCTGCCCAGCTGGGGAGCGGAGCTGGGGCGCGCGCGCGTTGCTGGGGCCGCTCCCCAGCTGGGGAGCGGAGCCGGGGTTTCTCCAAGCGCGCGCGCGTTGCTGGGGCCGCTCCCCAGCTGGGGAGCGGATCTGGGGTTTCCCCAAGCGCGCGCGCGTTGCTGGGGCCGCTTCCCAGCTGGGGAGCGGAGCCGGGGTTTCTCCAAGCGCGCGCGCGTTGCTGGGGCCGCTCCCCAGCTGGGAAGCGGCCCCAGCAACGCGCGCGCGCTTGGGGAAACCCCAGATCCGCTCCCCAGCTGGGGAGCAGCCCCAGCAACGCGCGCGCGCTTGGGGAAACCCCGGCTCCGCTCCCCAGCTGGGAAGCGGCCCCAGCAACGCGCGCGCGCTTGGGGAAACCCCAGATCCGCTCCCCAGCTGGGAAGCGGCCCCAGCAACTCGCTGCGGGCGGCGGTGGAAGTAAAAACACCATCTGCACATGCGCAGATGGTGTTTTTACTTCCGCACCGCTACTTCGCGAAAAATCGATCATCGCTTGGGGTCCTGGAACGGAACCCTCGCGATGATCGAGGGTTCACTGTATACTACATATCTATACTACATATCTGTTAACAGCAATGGCTCTTCCCCCATCTTCGCAAATCGCACCTCAATCGCACTAAAAAACCTAACCCAAATCGTCTTCACTGTAGACCATGTAGAAAAAGCAATCTGTGACCTCAAACCTTCCCTATCTGCCGGACCAGACGGTCTCTGTGCATACTTCCTAAGGAAACTTTCTTCTGCTCTTGCTGAACCCCTAAGCATTATCTTCCAAAAATCCTTCAGGACCAGCACACTCCCCAAGCTGTGGTCAAAAGCAGTAGTCATCCCCATTTTCAAAAAAGGAGACCCTTCACTAGTGGACAACTACAGACCAATATCTCTCTGTTGCGTCCCTTGTAAAATCATGGAATCAATTATAAATCGATCAATCACCCTCTACTTAAAATCTAATAACCTACTCTCAAACAAACAATTTGGATTCAGAAAGAAATTATCCTGCAACCTACAACTACTTCACTTCAAAAACATTTGGACTACCCACCTCGACCAAGGAAAATCCATTGATGCAATTTATATAGACTTTTGCAAAGCCTTTGACTCAGTGGTCCACGACAAACTACTCCTAAAACTCAAATCCTATGGCATCTCAGGACTCCTCCACAACTGGATTACTGCATTCCTGTCAAACAGGCAACCAATTGTCAAAATTGGTAGCGCCATCTCCACCCCTGCCCCTGTCATAAGCGGCGTTCCCCAGGGAAGCGTACTAGATCCTACTCTCTTCATTCTCTACATCAATGACCTTTGTGACCATATCGAAAGCAACTGTGTTCTTTTTGCCGACGATGTGAAACTTTTCAACACCACTGATAACACACTCACTCTCCAAAAAGACCTGGACTTTGTCTCAGACTGGTCTAACACCTGGCAACTTCAAATATCAACCAACAAATGCTCAACCCTCCCCATCGGCAAAAAGAATCCAAACCGCACTTACAAACTGAATAAACAATCTCTCACTGCTAACCCACACTCAGTAAAAGACCTTGGAATACTAATATTGAATGACCTAAGTGCTAAAGCCCACTGCAACAATATCGCCAAAAAAGCTTCTAGAGTTGTTAACCTGATCCTACGCAGCTTCTGTTCAGGCAATCTCACACTACTCACAAGAGCCTACAAAACTTTTGCCAGACCCATCCTAGACTACTGCTCATCTGTCTGGAACCCATACCACATCTCAGACATCAACACCCTTGAAAATGTCCAAAGATATTTCACAAGAAGAGCCCTTCACTCCTCCACTCGAAACAGAATATCCTATGAAAATAGACTAACAATCCTGGGCCTAGAAAGCCTAGAACTACAGCGCCTAAAACACGATTTGAGTATTGCCCACAAGATCATATGCTGCAATGTCCTACCGGTCAATGACTACTTCAGCTTCAACCGCAATAACACAAGAGCACGCAACAGATTCAAACTTAATACGAACCGCTCCAAACTTGACTGTAAAAAATATGATTTCAACAATCGAGTTATTGAAGCGTGGAACTCATTACCGGACTCAATTGTGTCAACCCCTAACCCCCAACATTTCTCCCTTAGACTCTCCACGATTGACCTCTCCGGGTTCCTAAGAGGCCAGTAAGGGGCGTACATAAGTGCACTGGTGTGCCTTTCGTCCCCTGTCCAATTGTCTTTCCTTTCTTTCCCCTATCATATATATTCTCTTCCTTTCATATATCCTCTCCTCTAAGTTCACTTTTACCCTTATATATATTACCACATGTCTATTTTTCTTCCTATGTATTTGTGTATTGGACAAATGAATAAATAAATAAATAAATAAATCTTTTGGATGGTGTATGGTTACATGCTGAGGTGGAACAAGAGAAACCTGGGGGTAAAATTATAGAAATTTCTGAAAAACATTTGGTAGATGAAGATATCAATGCCCACATCTTAAATGATGAGTATATTATGTTAAGCACTGGCAAGGGAAGGTATAAGCAAGGCTATCAGATTTTGTTGGGATTGGGAAGGATTGGGAACTAAAAGGATTGGGAATTAAAAATTGGGAATTTGCAAAGAGTCGTCTTTTAAGGGGGACTTTCTATGTAAAGAGATGGGTGAGGAAGAAGAGTAAAATGAAAATGAAAAATAATAAGAAGCGATATAAAAAGATGGGAGAGACGGATATTAAATATAGACAAGGAAAGGGGCTCTTTGAAAATGGCTGATTGTATTCAGAATATTTTATAATATTCTATAATAGGTTTTTTTTTAATTTTAGTAATTACTTTTAGATTCATTTATTAGTAGTAGTAGATTTATGAATTTGGATAAAATTTGCAAGTAAATAAATAAATTAAATATATTAAGGTGATTTAAGTAGATTTATTTTAGATTTTTAAGGATTGTTTAATTTGGATAAATGTGCTTAATGGGGTTCATGGATTTTAAAATTAAAGTATCTGTTTTTTATTGCTTAATTTTTGTTTATTAAGAGAAGCTTGATGAAATATAATATTGGCATAATAATAGGTAATGAATTTAAATGTTTGTATTTGTTTGTTCCTTAATTTGATAAAGTATATAATTTTCATATTGATAAAATTAAATATAAGGATTTTTAGTTTGTTTATGAGATTTTTACTATGTTAAGTTAAGCACTGTTAAGGGAAGATATAAACAAGGTTAATAGCATTTGTCATTTTTAAAAGGAATGTGAATTAAAGAGTGGGAATTTGCAAAGAAAGGATATTTAAGGGGGACTTTTATGTAAAGAAGAGATGGGTGAGGAAGAAGAAGAAGAAGAAGAAGAGTAATATGAAAATGAAAAATAAAAAGAAACTATATAAAAAGATGGGAGAGAAAGATATTAAATATAAATAAGGAAAAGGGCTCTTTGAAAATTGGCTGATCGTATTTTGAATATTTTATAATATTTTATAATAGCTTTTTAAAAAATCTTAGTAGTTATTTGTTGATCCATTTAGCATCCATTTAGTGGTTACCATAAATCCATTTATGAATTTGGATTTATAACTAAATAAGTAATTGAAATATATTAAGGTGACTTAAGTAGGCTTAATTTCGACTCCAAAGGTTTGTTTAATTTGTACTAATGTGTTAAATGGGGTTTATAGATTTGTAAATCAAAGTATTTGTTTTTATTGCTTAATTTCAGCATATCAAGAGGGGTTTGATGAAATATAATAATGGCATAATAATAAGTAATGAATTTAAATGTTTGTATTTATTTGTTTTTTTTTAATTGATAAAGTATATAATTTTTATATTGATAAATTTAGATATAAGGGTTTTTCGTTTGTTTTGAGATTTTTACTAGAGGGAAGCTTTGACATTAAGATTATAAGATCCGAAGGATTTAGATTTTACACATAGTTTAAGAAATATTAATGATGGACTTAATTAGACATTAATTGAAATTTATCTGGATGACGAAATCAGAAAGAAAAGAATAAGGGGTGTGTGATGATAACCAAAATTAAATAGATGGGATTTAAGAATGTATAATGTGATTATATAAGATGTACTAGTCAAAAACTATTTTATTATAACAAAAGAGAAAGTATATGACTTTTTGTATTATATGATGTGGAAGGAATTTTTTAAAAAAAATTACTCTGAAAAAAAAAAAGGAATGGAAATATGAAGGGAGAAATTAACAGTAAAGTTAGTCATATAAGGAGAATAATTTAGTTTGTTTTGACAGCATAACAACATATCTGCAGAATTCAGGCACATATTAGCAGTGATGAGTAACTTTCCAGAGAGTTCAAGAAACTGCATCCAAATTTTAGAAATTCCACATGTAACCTTTGTATTGTATATAATAAAATGTGATATTAATTTAAAGGGAACATTTAAAATATTTTATATAATATTTGAGTTTTATTAAAAATTAACTTTATGTTGTGGTGTGTGTGTGTGTTTTAAAGTTCCCAGTGCACCCACTTTTTTGAAGATTACCAATCAAAATCTGGATTGCCTTACTTTGGAATGGGGACCACCTTCTCATCCAAATGGAGTTCTGCTGGGATACACATTAAAGTTTCAACCAAGTAAGAAAAACTATAACAAAAAAATTAATTCACAGAGCATATCTTTATTGAATAATTAATAGTATATTTTTAGATTGATTGGTTAATATTTTTCTATATGAATCAGTTTTTAAGAATTGAAAATGAGCAGTATTAAATTTTACAAATTTTTTTATGGAAAGAGGTTAGTTAGCATACTATTGCTGTGTAAAAACTATATAATGACCTTTCTCTGCTTCGGGGAAAAGTATGCATAATCCTTGGGGGGTTTAGGACATTTAGCCTCCGCCAGTTGGATGAAGCTCTTTCCTCTGCAGCAGCTGATCGGCCGCTGCCTTCACTCCCTCGCCCAAAGGCCCCTAGCTCTTGGCCCCAGCCCTTTGGCCACAAAAATAGAAAATTCAGCCACAGCCTTTTGGCCACATGGGACACTTCGCCACCATCCAATCAGAACAGTTGTTACAAAATGCTACTTTTGGAAGGAAACATTTGGATGGGACATTTTGCTCTTTCATACAGAAACACACACATTGAATGATAGAGAGGGAAGGGACCTCGGTGGCCATCTAGTCTGACCCCCTTCTCATTCAGGAGACTTACAGAATGATAGATAGGAAAGGAAACTCAGTGGTCATCTAGTCTGACCCACTTTCTCATTCAGGAGACTTACAGAGTGATAGAGATGGAAGGGACCTCAGTGGCCATCTAGTCTGACCCCTCTTCTCATTCAGGAGACTTACAGAATGATAGATAGGAAAGGAAACTCAGTGGCCATCTAGTCTGACCCCCCTTCTCATTCAGGAGACTTGCAGAATGATAGAGATAGAAGGGACCTCAGTGGCCATCTAGTCTGACCCCTCTTCTCATTCAGGAGACTTACAGATTGATAGAAAGGGAAGGGGCCTCAGTGTCCATCTAATCTGACCCCCAGATCAAGCAGGAGAATGGAGGGGACCGCAGAGGCCATCTAGTCTGACCCTCAGCTCAAGCAGAATGAAACAGAATGATAGAGATGGAAGGGACCTCAGAGGCCATCTAGTCTGACCCCCAGCTGAAGCAGGAGAATGAAATAGAATGATAGAGAGGGAGGAGACCTCAGAGACCATCTAGTCTAACCCTCTTCGTTAGGAGAATTGGTCTTCCGGTCAAATTCTTGGGCTGCTAAATTGGCTGGTGGAACTCCTTGCCTCACAACTAGCTAATCCTTTAAAAGCTAATTTGGGAACCCAATCAGAGCAGTCATCTCAAAAGAGGTTTGGGAGAGACTGCTAGTTAGCAAAGGACAGAAGTGAATGTTGGTTGCTGTCTGGCGGCCCTTTATGACCTGTTACTCATGGTAATCTTTGGAATTTTTATGATGCATGGAGCATTTATGACAAAAGAAAGTGTCAAGAGAGGCAGAAATTTGGAGGCCCCAGACATGGGGGTAGGGGGCCACCCCCACCCTCCACCCATACACATTTAACAAGAGTTAGAAAGGACCTTGGTGGTCATCCAGTCCCACCCTGTCCTTCCGCCCATACACATTTGACAAATTGTGACCTGCTAAATTGGCCGGGGGAACACACTGCAACATGGTCCTCTCTCAAACTCCCTTTGCATTTGTCTCTCTTCCTCTCTCTCTCTCACTCTTTCCAGGGTCCCTTCCAACACTTGTTAATTTGTTTGGGAATCTGTAGAAGTCACTGACTTGAGAAGGGGGTTGGACTAGATGACCTCTGTGGTCCCTTCCATCTCTCTAATTCTGTAGAAATCTGATTGAGAAGGGGGTTGGACTAGATAGTCTCTATGATTCTAGATGACCTCCTTAAGGTCCCATCCAATTCTGTAAGGGTCACCTGCTTGAGAAGGGGGTTGGACTACATGACCTCTGTGATCTGTTCCATCTGTCTGATTCTGTAGAAATCTGCTTGAGAAGGGGGTTGGACTAGATGATCTCTATGGTTCTAAATGACCTCCTTAAGGTCCCATCCAATTCTGTAAGGGTCACCTCCTTGAGAACGGGGTTGGACTAGAAGCCCTCTAGTTTGTTTTGTTATAACCGCTTGTTCCCTTTGCATCTGCCTCGAGGCATCGTAAAAATTCCATAGATAATGAGGAGCAGGTCATAAAGGGGCCCCAGACAGCAACCAGTCTTCACTTCTCTCATTTGCAAAGTGAATGCTACCTAGTCCCAACTAAATGTGATCAGGTATGCCAATTTGTAGAATGATAACTCCTATATTTTTCTCATTTTTTGTTAATTCCTGTTTCTTTGAAGATGAGGAGCTTTTTGGTGATTTTAATTCCATATCTATTGATGGGATAACTATCGGAGTTTAGCTTTGTTGAAAACAAAAGTTCATCACTGCTGATAATGTGTGTGTGTGTGTGTGTGTGTGTGTGTGTGTGTGTGTGAAAGAGCTCCCAAAGCCCCCACACACTTTGGGAACTCTCCACATGAACGCAGAAGACATGGGATCGTCTAGATGCCCAGAGTATGAACAGACCTCTCTCTCTCTCTTCAAACAGGAAAGGATCATTAGCCTCCCCAAGTTTTTCCCCACAAAGCCTCCTGCCCCCCCACTTTGGGGACCCATACCTCTTTTCACCCCTCCTTCATTCGGCAGTTAACCCTTACAGAATTGGATGGGACCTTAAGGAGGTCATATAGAATCATAGAGACCATCTAGTCCAAACTCCTTCTCAAGCAGATTTCTACAGAATCAGACAGATGGAAGTGACCACAGAGGTCATCTAGTCCAACCCCCTTCTCAAGTCAGTGACATCTACAGATTCCCAAACAAATTAACAAGTGTTGGAAGGGACCCTGGAGAGAGAGAGAGAGAGAGAGAGAAATGCAAAGGGAGTTTGAGAGAGGACCATGTTGCAGTGTGTTTCCCCTGGCCAATTTAGCAGGTCAGAATTTGTCAAAAGTGTATGGGCGGAAGGACAGGGTGGGACTGGATGACCACCAAGGTCCCTTCTAACTCTTGTTAAATGTGTATGGGTGGAGGGTAGGGGTGGCCCCCTACCCCCACGTCTGGGGCCTCCAAATTTTTGCCTCTTGACACTTTCTTTTGTCATAAATGCTCCACGCATCATAAAAATTCCAAAGATTACCATGAGTAGCAGGTCATAAAGGGGCCCCAGACAACAACCAGCCTTCACTTCTGTCCTTTGCTAATTAGCAGTCTCTCCCAAATCTCTTTTGAAAGGACTGCTTTGATTGGGTTCCCAAATTAGCTTTTAAAGGATTAGCTTGTTGTGAGGCAAGAAGTTCCACCAGCCAATTTAGCAGCCCAAGAATTTGACTGGAAGACCAATTCTCCTGCTTGCCAAGAGGGTTGCACTAGATGGTCACTGAGGTTTCCTCCCTCTCTATCATTCTGCAAGTCTCCTGAATGAGAAGAGGGGTTAGACTAGATGGCCACTGAGTTCCCTTCCATCTCTATCATTCTGTAAGTCTTCTGAATGAGAAGGGGGTAAGACTAGATGGACACTGAGGCCCCTTCCCTCTCTATCATTCTGTATGTATCCTGAATGAGAAGGGGGGTCAGACTAGATGGACACTGAGTTCCCTTTCCTCTCTATCATTCTGTAAGTATCCTGAATGAGAAGGGGGTCAGATTAGATGGCCATCGAGGTCCCTTCCCTCTCTATCATTCTGTGAGTCCCCTGAATGAGAAGGGGGTCAGACTAGATGGTCACCGAGGTCCCTTCCCTCTCTATCATTCTGTAAATCTCCTGAATGAGAAGGGGGTCAGACTAGATGGCCACTGAGGCCCCTTCCATCTCTATCATTCTGTAAGTCTGAATGAGAAGGGGGTCAGACTAGATGGCCACTGAGGCCCCTTCCATCTCTATCATTCTGTAAGTCTCCTGAATGAGAAGGGGGTCAGACTAGATGGTCACCGAAGTCCCTTCCCTCTCTATCATTCTGTGAGTCTCCTGAATGAGAAAGTCGGTCAGACTAGATGGCCACTGAGTTCCCTTTCCTCTCTATCATTCTGTAAGTCTCCTGAATGAGAAGGTTGGTCAGGTCAGACTAGATGGCCACCGAGGTCCCTTCTCTCTCTATCATTCTGTATGTTTCCTGAATGAGAAAGTGGGTCAGACTAGATGGCCACTGAGTTCCCTTTTCTATCTATCATTCTGTAAGTCTCCTGAATGAGAAGGTGGTTCAGGTCAGACTATATGGCCACTGAGTTCCCTTCCATCTCTATCATTCTGTGAGTCTCCTGAATGAGAAGGGGGTCAGACTAGATGGCCACCAAGGACCCTTCCCTCTCTATCATTCTGTAAGTCTCCTGAATGAGAAGGGTGTCAGACTAGATGGCCACCAAGGTCCCTTCCCTCTCTATCATTCAATGTGTGTGTTTGTGTATGAAAGAGCAAACTGTCGCATTCTTTCCTTCCAAAAGTAGCATTTTGTAACAACCGTTCTGATTGGATGGTGGCGAAGTGTCCCATGTGGCCAAAAGGCTGTGGCTGAATTTGGATTTTTGTGGCCAAAGGGCTGGGGCCAAGAGCTAGGGGCCTTTGGGTGAGGGAGTGAAGGCAGCGGCCGATCAGCTGCTGCGGAGGAAAGAGCTTCATCCAACTGGTGGAGGCAAAAAGTCCCATTCCCTCCTTGGGGACAAAAGCTGCGGTAGGTGCAGACAGCACAAAGTTGCTTAGTGAGAATTGATATTTGGTGCTGCTGACCTACATTGTGTATCTTAGGAAGATATAATTAGAGTCATTCCGTGTCAAGTGGACCAATTTTAAAGATCATCCCCACCTCACCATCCCAGATTTTAATGAAATTTGGCACATAGTTTCTTTCTGATATAAAACTATGCTATGCAAAATTTTAATTCAAAAAACTAAAAATTGGGAGTTGTAGGAAACCTCAAGTAAAGGGTTGCAAAATGCTGAATCGGCAAAAATGTCATTTTGGGCCAACTTCTAGAAATGTAAACGCGGCAGTTTTATTTTTTATTTTTTGAAAATGTATTTATTAAGTTTTTTCCATTTTAAAAACAATACACAATCATATTTACAGGTGAGTCAGCATCATATATACATTTCTATCAACATTATCTTTTTATTGTTTTTAAGTTTCTTGTTGTTTTATTTCAATGTTTAGTTTGAATTTCTTTTTTTTTGTCCATTGGTACCATTCTGTCCAGATTTCATAGCAGTCTGAATCTTTTTTATTATTTAATTCGATTGTCAACCTATCTCTGCGCAGTCGTATATTTTCTTGATGATCTCGTTGTCTTCTGGTATTTGCGGGGTTTTCCAGTTCTGTGCAAATACAATCCTTTCCGCTGTTGTTATATGCAAGCTTAAATATTTTACATTTTTAGAGTAAGACCCTCTCATAATGCCCAGTAGAAAAAAACCTGGTGCATATTCTATTTTTGTGTTTGTTATTTGACACAACCAATTATTTACTTTTTTCAAATACTTTCTTGTCTCTGGACATAACCACCATAGATGAAAGAAGGTGCCTTGTGTCTTATTACATTTCCAACACATTGGGCTGTAATTTTTGTGCATTTTAGCTAATCTTTTGGGCGGGAGATGCCAACGATATAACATTTTATATTGATTTTCTTTGTATGTTGTGGATTTTGTTAATTTATTATTTCTCTTCCAAATTTGTTCCCATTCTTCTCTATATATATTATGGCCAAAGTTTTTTGCCCAAGCAATCATTGTACCTTTAACCATCTCCTCTGGTCTTTCATATTCCATCAAATATTTATATATTTTTAATATTGCTTTTTCTTCCGGGCCTGTCAGTAGTTTATATAGTGGTTGAGCAGTTCTTTCTATACTTATTTGTTCCATATCCTTTTTATATCTTGATTGAATTTGGAGATATGTCCACCAATCTATATTTATATTTTGTATTGTTAATTTTTCCCTACTTTTAAGTTTACCGTTCGTATCTAATATTTCTTTGTATTTGATCTTTTTTGTCATTTCTATTGTATTTGGATATATAAGTGCTTCCATTGTGGATATCCAATTTGATATTTTTATATAGTGTTTATGTCCTTTTCCATGTTTTTAATAAAGATTGTCTAATTAGATGCCTATTAAAGTATTTTGGTGTTTTATCTCCTGTGTCCCATAAATAAGCATGCCAACCTTTCTCTAAATCATGGCCTTCCAATTGTAAAATTTGTTTGTTATCTAGGTTGATCCATTCCTTTATCCACATCAATGAGGCTGATTTTTAGTACATTTTCCAGTCTGGCATTCTGAATCTCCCTCTGCTCTTTATATCTTGTTAATCTACTATCTTTATTCTTGATTTTTTTACCTTGCCATATAAATGTAGATATTACTTCAGTAAAATGTAGATATTAATTCAGTAAAAAATTTGGAGTTCAGTTTTATTGGAATGGTTTGAAATAGTTATAGAAATTTCGGAAGTATGCTCATTTTAATAGATGCTATTCTTCCCATCAATGACAGTTGTAGATTGCCCCATTTTCCTAATTCTGCTTTAGTTTGATTTACTAATTTTATGTAATTATCTTCTTTTATTGTTGAGCATCTATTGGTTAAATTTATTCCTAGGTATTTAATTTTTTTCGTATTAGTGAATCCTAGTTTAGGTTCTAATTCCTTAGTTTGCTTATCCGTTATATATTTGGTCATAAATTTTGTTTTTTGTTTATTGATTTTTAGGCCTGCTATCTCTCTGTATTCTTCTATTTTCCCAATTAAATGTTGCCCTGACTCTAATGGTTCTTCTAAGAAGAAAACTAAGTCATCCGCAAAGGCCTGTAATTTATACTCCTCCTTTTTTATTTTTGTTCCTTTGATGTTATTATCTTTATGGATCTCATTTAACAGAGTTTCTAGTACTAGTATAAAAAGTAGGAGAGATAGCGGGCATCCTTATCTAACTCCTTTATTTATTTGAAATGTTTTAGTTATTCCATTATTTATTTGAAATGTTTTAGTTATTCCATTATTAACAATTACTTTAGCTTTCTGAGTGGTACCTCATCTTACGAACACCTCTTCTAATGAACTTTTCAAGATACGAACCCGGTGTTTTAAGATTTTTTTGCCTCTTCTTCCGAACTATTTTCACCTTACGAACCCAAGCCGCTGCTGCTGGGATGAAGGGGTTTCTTTTTTTCCCCTTTTGTGAAGAAAGAAAAGGGAGGGGCAGCTTGGAGGGGGAAAGACTTTGCATTAACAAAAGTAGGAGAACAGCGTGCTTGCAGGCACTGAAAGGGTGTCTTTTGAAGAAAGAAAAGGGAGGGGTGGCTTGGAGGGGGAAAGACTTTGCAGAGAACAGCGTGCTTGCAGAGGCACTGAAAGGGTGTCTTTTGAAGAAAGAAAAGGGAGGGGTGGCTTGGAGGGGGGAAGACTTTGCAGAGAACAGCCACAGGCACTGAAAGAGTGTCTTTTGAAGAAAGAAAAGGGAGGGGCGCCCCCTTGCCTTTCTTCCTTCCCACTCACCCTTTAGCCTAGCCTTGCTTCTTCCACCCGCCCCCTTTAGCTGCTCCTCCCTGCCCTTTGTTCGCCTCCCTTCTAAAGTTTGGGATTTTCCTGAAGGATTTGCACGCATTATTTGCTTTTATATTGATTCCTATGGGAAACATTGTTTCGTCTTACGAACTTTTCACCTTACGAACCTCCTCCTGGAACCAATTAAGTTCGTATCATGAGGTACCACTGTATATATATATTGTCTATTAGTTGTTCAAATTTGGAGCCGAATTTCATTTGCTGTATTAGTCTTTTCATATATTGCCAATTCATGTTGTCGAAATCTTTCTGTGTGTCCAAAAAGATCAATGCAATTTGTTTATCTGAGTGTGTTTCATAATATTCAATTATATCTGTTGGGGTTGGCTCTGGCCCAGCTCCTGCCCCAAGGAATGTGGAGGTGGATGCAGGGGAAATATCAACATGTCTTAGGCCTGTTTTATTGCCGACAGAGTCAGGTAGTGTAGTTTCCTCGGACAAAGAAAAAGGACGAAGAAAAAGGACTTGGAAGAGGGGGGCTTCATACACATCCCAGGAAGCCAATCACCATTATCTTTGGTCGATTCAGATGAGGAAGTGTTAGACCCACGCATGCGCAGAATTATGCATAGAAGAGACCAATTGAAGAAATATTATAGGAGATAAGAGAGGCCACCTGTGTTTGGGTGGGGCTCCAGTAATTAGAGCTGCTGATATAAATAGCAGCGTGCTGGCTTGGCCGTTGTGGAAGATTATCTGATCGTTGTTCTTCAGGACTGTGCTTTGCTGTTTCCGGACTTTGTTGATTTTTCACGACTTTGAAACCAAAGCAGAGCAAAGTGTGTGTGTTTCACTTCGTGGAAGAAGGAGGGTGGTGACGTTCCTTCACAGCTGCTAGCTAAGTACTTCAGGACTGATTAAGGGGATTGTACAGACTACCAGGTTGTTTTGGGACGAGTGCTCTTTGCAATACAAAAAGGGTGCTTTGTTTCTTTTGAATTTTTGTGATAAAGAACATTGTTTTTGAACTTTCAAGTATGTGTGTGTCTGAAATTTGTACCCTTGAATTTTCGGGAGACTCATACCATAGAGCCTGGCAGAACAATATCTAATACAATTCTTATATTATTCCTAATTTGTCTCGTTGGTAGAAAACCATTCTGATTGATGTGTATAGTTTTATTTAGTATTTTTTTAAATCTTTCAGCTAGTATTGAGGTAAAAATTTTGTAATCTGTGTTTAGGAGAGCAATTGGTCTATAGTCACTGACCTGGTTTGTATTGGCACCTTCTTTTGGTATCATAGTGATATATGTCTCTTTCCATGTTTCAGGTATTTTAGCTTCTAATTGTACTTGTTCTACAATCTTTCCAAAGTATTTATAATATTCCCCCGGGTAGCCATCCGGGCCTGGCAATTTGTTATCTTTCTGTTTTTTAATTGCATTTTGAAGCTCTATTGGACTAATCGCTCTATTTAACATTTCCCTATCTTCTTCATTAATTTCCATCACGTTATTTTTGTAACAAGTATTTATCTATTTTAGTTGTAGCTATTCCCTCTTGTGAATATAATTTCTCATAGTATTGTAGAATGATTTCTTTTAATTTTTGTTCATTATGTTGTAATCTCCCTTCTACGTCAGCTAATTGATGTATCATCATATTTTCCTTTTCTTTTTAAATTTTATATGCCAGCCATCTGCCCGTTTTATTTGCATTTTCGAAGAACATTTGCCTGGCCAATTTGATATTCTGGCTGTATTCTTGTTGGTCTAATAGGTTTAGCTCATGTTTATAACTCATTAGAGATTCATATATTTCCTTTTTTTCCGGTAGTTCCTGATGTTGCTTTTCTAATTTTTTAATGTTCTCTATTACCATATTATATTTCTGTCTTCTCTTTTTATTCCTTTCTATGCTACATGCTATAGTAATGCCTCTTATGTAAGATTTAAGAGTATCCCACAGGTTTTGGGTGGTTGTTGGTTGTCAAGTAAAGGGTTGCAAAATGCTGAGTCAGCAAAAATGACATTTTGGGCCAACTTCTAGAAGCTGTAAACGCGGCAGTTTTAGTGGTATATTGGAGATATTTGGAGAACCTGCACACCTTGTGAGGCTTTATAAACAAAACCCCATGTACCTAGTCCTCTTACCTTTTACATGGTTCAAACCGCAAAATAAAATCCTGAAAAATGAATTTACAGCAATCTTTAGGCTGCTGTAGTTTCAAAACTACTTGGTGTACTAAGTATTTAATGGTTTTTTGCCAAATATTTGATGCCTTGTTTGATCCTGTGGGGCAACTTCAATCCTCTTCATTTTGGCACCATTAGAAAGAGAAGACTCTCATTTTTAAGAATATATTGTTTTACTTTTGGTGTCTCTTCATATAAGGATTGAAAAAAATCTCCTCAACTGTGTGCAGGCAGCCTGCACCCTTGATACAAGTGCAGTAACAAACATTTCTATTTTTTAATATTTTTGAACACAATCTTATAACATCTTGTGTCCTTTTTTTTTAAAAAAAATGCTGCTTATTGAAAAAGGAATCACTTTTACTGCACTTGTATCAAGGGTGCAGGCTGCCTGCACACAGTTGAGGAGATTTTTTTCAATCCTTATATGAAGAGACACCAAAATTAAAACAATATACAGTGATACCTCATCATATACAAACCGCTCGTTGTACAAACTTTTCGAGATACAAACCGAGGGTTTAAGATTTTTTTGCCTCTTCATCCAAACTATTTTCACCTTACAAACCCAAGCCGCCCTGGGATGCCCGGCCTCTGGACTTCTGTTGCCAGCGAAGCACCCGTTTTTGCGCTGCTGGGATTCCCCTGAAAGCAGCACAAAAACGGGCGCTTCGCTGGCAACAGAAATTCGGAGGTGGGGTTTCCCAGCAAGGGGAGCCTCAGCAAAATCGCAGCATCACAAAAACACGGAAGTCTGGAGGTGGGGTTTCCCAGCGAGGGGAGCCTCAGGGAAATCCCAGCAGCGTAAAAACAGGTGCTTCGGCTGGCAAAAGGGGTGAGTTTTGGGCTTGCACGCATTAATCGCTTTTCCATTGATTCCTATGGGAAACATTGTTTCGTCTTACAAACTTTTCACCTTACAAACCTCGTCCCGGAACCAATTAAGTTCATAAGACGAGGTATCACTGTATTCTTAAAGAGGAGAGTCTGCCCTTTCTAATGGTGCTAAAATGAAGAGGATTGAAGCTGTACCACAGGATCAAACAGGACATCAAAGATAGCCAAAATTTGGCAAAAACCGATGAAATACCAACTTTGAACTCTTATATTTTTTCAACAACTTGAAGGAAAGTGCTGCAAATTGGAAGTCCTCATTGCAATTGTGTACTTAGTACACCTGCCAAAAATCTGCCTGAAAGGCCAAGTAGTTTTGAAACTACAGCAGCCTGAAGATTGTTGTAAATTCATTTTTCAAGATTTTTTTTTGCAACATTTGAGCCTGAACCATGCAAAAAGTAAGAGGACTAGGTACATAGGGTTTTGTTGGTTTATAATGCCTTACAAGGTGTGCAGGTTTTTCAAATATCTCCAACATACCACTAAAATTTGGACCGGGAGTCATTGCTCACAGTCACTCATGCCCTCATCACCTTGAGGCTCGACTACTGTAACGCTCTCTACATGGGGCTACGTTTGAAAAGTGTTCGGAAACTTCAGATCGTGCAGAATGCAGCTGCGAGAGCAATTATGGCCTTCTCTAAGTATGCCCATGTTACTCCAACACTCTGCAGTCTGCATTGGTTGCCGATCAGTTTCCGGTCACAATTCAAAGTGTTGGTTATGACCTATAAAGCCCTTCATGGCACCAGACCAGAATATCTTCGGGACCGCCTCCTGCTGCAAGAATCCCAGTGACCGGTTAGGTCCCACAGAGTCGGCCTTCTTCGGGTCCCGTCAACTAAACAATGTTGTCTGGCGGGACCCAGGGGAAGAGCCTTCTCTGTGGGGGCTCCGACCCTCTGGAACCAGCTCCCCCCTGAGATTAGGATTGCCCCCACCCTCCCTGCCTTTCGTAAACTCCTTAAAACCCACCTCTGTCGTCAAGCATGGAGGAACTAAAACATCTCCCCCTTGCCCATGTTGTTTTGCCGTCTGATTGATTGACTGTGTTTCTGTTTTTTATATATATTGGGATTGTTTTATGCATTTTTTAATTTAAAATTGTAATTAGATTGGTGGGAATTGGATTTGTTACTATGTACTGTTTTTATTATTGTTGTGAGCCGCCCCGAGTTTCCGGAGAGGGGCGGCTTATAAATCCAATAAATCTAATCTAATCTAATCTAATCTAATCTAAACCTGCAACGTTTACAGCTTCTAGAAGTTGGCCCAAAATGTCATTTTTGCCGACTCAGCATTTTGCAACCCTTTATTTGAGGTCTCTTAGAACTCCCCAATTTTTAGTTTTTTGAACCAAAATTTTTCACAGCATAGTTTTATATCATAAAGAAACTATGTGCCAAATTTCATCAAAACCTGAGATGGTGAGGTGGGGCCCACTGGTCCACTTCACACGGAATGACCCAATAGCATCTTCTTAACCAGATGTTAGCAAGCTAATGAAGTGAACATGTAAGCTGTACACATTACTTTCAAAATTGCAATTTTATAGGCCTTTGAAATCTAGGTATGCAGGGAGCTACAGTACAACTTCACAAATAAAAATTGAAACAGGATTTAGAAACAGGATTATTCTGCCTTTATCACGCATTCATTCAAACAATTTATACTCTGAATAGTGCTAATACAGCATGTCAATAGCAAGATTCAGCATGTTGCGTAAACGCTTGGCTTCAGTAGTTAAATACAAAATTAATTGTATTTTGTATTCTATATAACAACAGTTAATAGTACTCATGAATTAGGTCACTTGGAAGAGATCAATATTCCTGCCAATGAGACCAGCTTGATTTTGAGCAGCCTCAATTACAGCACTCGATACAAGTTCTATTTTTATGCACAAACATCAGTTGGATCCGGAAGTCAAATAACAGAAGAAGCAGTAATAAGTATGAATGGAGGTAAGATGGATATGTGTAAGGAGTATCAATTTAAAATAAGTATTTGTATAAATCTAATATTTACTTGTGTAACTCAAGGTAGTATACTGAATGTTCCTGCTTCTTGATTTTCCCATAAATTCTCGGTTGGGTGAGGTGGGAATAGGTGAAGTGGATTGAGAAAGTGACTTGTCCAAAATCACCCAGCTAACTTCCATGCCTAAGGAAAGACTTCAAATTCAAATTGAAGTAATTGTGTATAGATTTTTTAAAAAGAATATAACTATAAATTTATGGGGTAATAATCTATACATTTTGCAGATCTTTTTCTACCCTTAAAGCATTAGCATATCCTATTTTTAATACTTAGAAAAGCTGTTTAACCTAAAAGAAATACAGATACTAACATACATATTTGGATTTAGTATCTGAAATTACATTTTAGTATTTTTATTGAGTTTTCAAAAATACTATTTGTCTATAGAAATAGGAAATCCGTGAAAATGTTCTAATCTATTTGTTTGTTTGTTTGTTTGTTTGTTTATTCAGTCAGTCAGTCAGTCCATTGCAGAATTAGAGTTATATTGGGTACATATAGTAAATATATAATGAAGGTTATAGAGGATATACTCATAGTAAAATATATCTAATCATCTTAGAGCTACTACATAAAAGAATACAGATACATGTTAGGTGAAAGCAGTTCTCTAATTCTGAATGTCTAAAGTAAACAACCTATTATGACATATTCTAGGATTCTGCAGCATTGTTAATTCAAACGCTGAATGGTGCTTTAGAGCTCATGAGAATAAATATATGGTATCTGTCTGAAAGTTGTTAAACCCCTGTAATGTAACTGCCAATTGTACACAACCGGTGGATGAATAAATTGATTAAAGGAATAAATTATTAATAAATTTAAGAATTTTAACGTAAATAAATTAAACTAAACAAATACATCAGTTAGGATATTCACTGATTTTGTATCACACAATAGGTATTAAAACCAAAATCAGTCTTCAAGATCCTAAACAATAGCAGGTAATCATTCCATGAAAAGATTTCAGTAAAATATTTTTGGAATATCATTTATGTACTAGAAAATAAATACATTATTCAAAAACCTAATCACATTAGCAAATGCAAACAAAGAAGCTTTGATATTCAATTAAGACCAAATTAAATAAATAGTTGGATGTAACATTCCTTCACTTGGCATAGTTTTTGCACATTGTTTGCTAGGATATTATTACTTTGGCTTTAAGACACTTTAAGACCAAGACATCAGCCAGCCTGGAGTTTGGTTCCCTCTTGCTGCTGTTTTTCCTTCATTTTCTATTTAATAATTAACTTATATTTTCTATTTGATGTTTATATTAATGTTTTATATTTACTGTTTTTTTAATTAATTGATTTTAAGGGATGAATTATTGATGCTATTAATGTTTTTTAAGTAATCTATTTTTTAAATTAATTATTAGGGTTTTTAGCTATGGATTTTTATGGAAATGAAATTAATGGGGGTGAGTGGGAGGGGGATAGTGAATGGAATGGGTTTGGTGGGTGGGATTACAGCATGTATGAATTGAATGGTTATGATTTAAATGATACTCTTGGCACACCTGACGCTGGAGAGGCAGGAGGGGAGGAGGCACCTATCTCTGGGGTGGCGGAGGGTCAAAATATTCCGGTCTTGCTGGGGAGAGGCAGATATGGTGGGAGCCTTGGAGCTAACCGTTCCAGGGGAAGGAGAGATCGCTGCTTAGTAGCGATCCCTTCTTCCGGCTCCTTGAGCTCAACCCAAGATACTGGTGACGAGTGTAAATCTGGCCCTGGGCTCAAGTTGCTGCTGCTCAATGTCAGGTCGGTGGTAAATAAAGCTCTCCTCATCCGGGATTTCATCCTGGATGAGGAGGCCGACCTGGCTTGTGTGACCGAAACCTGGCTGGGCCCGGAGGGAGGAGTTCCTCTCTCAGAAATCTGTCCAGCTGGGTTTCGGGTATGGCACCAACCTCGACCCCAGGGAAGGGGAGGAGGAGTGGCTATTATAGCCAGGGAGAGTCTTTGCCTGCATAGGCTCATTGCTCCAGAGGTTGCGGATTGTGAGTCCCTTCTGGTGAAGTTGGACTTAGGGGTTCAGGTGGGCTTGTTACTCACGTACCTGCCTCCCAGCTGCGTGTCAATAGCCCTGCCTGTGCTACTCGAGGAGGTGGCCGGGTTGGCGGTGGAGTTCTCCGGACTTATTGTCCTGGGGGTCTTCAATCTGCCGTCACTCGGCGGTTCCTCTGGACTGGCACAGGAGTTCATGGCCACCATGACAGCCATGGACCTGACTCAAGTAGTTCAGGGTCCGACTCACGAGGGTGGGCACGCACCCGATATGATATTCCTCTCTGAGCAATTGAGTAATGGTCTGAGACTAAGGAGCTTAGAAGTGTTGCCTTTGTCATGGTCGGACCATTTTCTACTGCGGCTTAACTTCCTGGCTCCAATCCTTCCCCGCAGGGAGGCGGAACCGATTAAGTTGTTCCGCTCCAGACGTCTGATGGATCCAGAAGGTTTTCAGAGGGCACTTGGGGTTATTCCAGATACACTCGTTCACAGTTCGGCAGAGTCTCTTGCTGAGGCCTGGAACAAGGCTGCAGTAGGGGCTCTTGACCGGATTGCGCCGTTGGGACCTCTCCGCGGCACTAGACCCCGTAGAGCTCCATGGTACAACAAGGAGCTCCAGGAGTTGAAGCGCCAGAAGAGACGTCTGGAGAAGCGATGGACAAAGAGTAAGTCTAAATCCGATCGAACACTTGTAAGAGCTCATATTAAGACTTACAAAGTGGCGCTCAGGGCGGCAAGATGCGCGTATCATGCCGCTTTGATTGCATCAGCGGAATCCTGCCCGGCCACTCTGTTTAGGGTAACCCGCTCCCTTCTTAATCAGGGGGAGTTGGGGAGCCCTTGCACAGTAGTGTTGAGGATTTTAACACGTTTTTCGCTGATAAAATTGCTCGGATCCAGGCGGACCTCGACTCCAATTGTAAAACAGAGTTGACTGACAACGAGTCAGTCGAGGTGACTGGGGCTAAACGTCTTTGTCCACCTGTCTGGGCGGAGTTTGACTTGGTGTTACCTGATGAAGTGGACAAGGCCATTGGAGCTGTGAGTTCCACCACCTGTTTACTGGATCCGTGTCCCTCTTGGCTAGTTTCGGCCAGTCGGGAGGTGACACGGAGCTGGGTCCAGGAGATTGTCAATGCCTCCTTGGGGAGGGGGTCCTTTCCAGCCCTTTATAAGGAGGCACTCGTGCGCCCCCTCCTCAAGAAGCCTTCCCTGGACCCAGCCATGCTTAATAACTACCGTCCAGTCTCCAACCTTTTATGGGGAAGGTTGTTGAGAAGGTGGTGGCACTTCAACTCCAGCGGTCCTTGGAAGAAGCCGATTATCTAGGTCCTCAACAGTCTGGATTCAGGCCCGGCTACAGCATGGAAAGTGCTTTGGTCGCGTTGATGGATGATCTCTGGCGGGCCCGGGACAGGGGCTTGTCCTCTGTCCTGGTGCTCCTTGACCTCTCAGCGGCTTTCGATACCATCGACCATGGTATCCTTCTGCACCGGCTGGAGAGGTTGGGAGTGGGAGGCACTGTTCTCCAGTGGTTCTCCTCCTACCTCTCCGGTCGGTCGCAGTCGGTGTTAGTGGGGGGTCAGAGGTCGACCTCGAGGTCTCTCCCTTGTGGTGTGCCTCAGGGGTCGGTCCTCTCCCCCCTGCTATTTAATATCTACATGAAACCGCTGGGCGAGATCATCCAAGGACATGAGGTGAGGTATCATCAATACGCTGATGATACCCAGTTATAATCTCCACCCCATGCCCAGTCAACGAAGCAGTGGAAGTGATGTGCCGGTGCCTGGAGGCTGTTGGGGCCTGGATGGGTGTCAACAGACTCAAACTCAATTCAGACAAGACGGAATGGCTGTGGGTCTTGCCTCCCAAGGACAATTCTATCTGTCCATCCATTACCTGGGGGGGGAATTATTGACCCCCTCAGAGAGGCTCTGCAACTTGGGCATCCTCCTTGATCCACAGCTCACATTAGAGAAACATCTTTCAGCTGTGGCGAGGGGGGCGTTTGCCCAGGTTCGCCTGGTGCGCCAGTTGCGGCCCTACTTGGACCGGGAGTCATTGCTCACAGTCACTCATGCCCTCATCACCTCGAGGCTCGACTACTGTAACGCTCTCTACATGGGGCTACCTTTGAAAAGTGTTCGGAAACTTCAGATCGTGCAGAATGCAGCTGCGAGAGCAATTATGGGCTTCTCTAAGTATGCCCATATCATTCCAACAGTCCGCAGTCTGCATTGGTTGCCGATCAGTTTCCGGTCACAATTCAAAGTGTTGGTTATGACCTATAAAGCCCTTCATGGCACCGGACCAGAATATCTCCGGGACCACCTTCTGCAGCGACCGGTTTGGTCCCACAGAGTTGGCCTTCTCCGGGTCCCGTCGAATAAACAATGTCGTCTGGTGGGACCCAGGGGAAGAGCCTTCTTTGTGGCGGCTCCAACCCTCTGGAACCAGCTCCCCCCTGAGATTAGGATTGCCCCTACCCTCCTTGCCTTTCACAAACTCCTTAAAACCCACCTCTGCTGTCAGGCATGGGGGAACTGAAACATCTCCCCCTTGCCCATGTTGTTTTGGTGTTAGATTGATTGTGTGCTTGTTTTTTAATATTCTGGGGTTGTTTTTTATGAATTTTTTAGCTTAAAATTGTAATTGGATTGGTGGGTATTGGATTTGTTATTATGTATTGTTTTTACCTTGTTGTGAGCCACCCCGAGTTTGCGGAGAGAGGCGGCATATAAATCCAATAAATCTAATCTAATCTAATCTACTTTGTACAGTAACATCTTATATATGTTTATGTAAGTTTCACTACCTGCAGTTTGAGGGAATGTTTCCATTAATTATGTATATATACATTGTAAGACGGAATACTTAGTGCTTAAGAAATGCTTTATTGAAAAAATTAAATCTGTTAGAGTAATAGTTTAAAGCAAATTCATTCCTACGAACTTTGTTTTTTATGTCTAACATCACTATTATAATAAGAAGATACTATTTTTGAAGGAACTATTTATTGCTTTAACAAAGTTTTTTTGCTTATTGGTTGAAAAAAAACCAGAGCAGTATATTCTTTTTCTCTATTTTATGTCATGCAGATATATATGGTTTTTGTAGTGCTTATAATTTTTATGGGTAGCGAGCCCAATCCCTAACCCTCCTCCTTTCTCATCTTGGCTTGGAATCAGCAATGGCTGCTCTGCTACATAGCATGGGAAGAGCTAATGCTAAATTTACTAAAATAATGTAATTGATAAGTCTGACAAAACCAAAGTGTGCAATTGATTGCTATATAAAAACTGAAAGTGCAAATTCATTTATTTTTAAGTCTTTTATAGTCACACTGCGACCTATCACTGCTTGCTGTAAAAGCACAATTCACATATGTAGCATCTTCTATCTTTTGAGTACGCTGAACAAAACAATTTCAGGTTACTGGAAAAGACTAAAGAGCCGGGGTGGCGCAGCAGGTAGAGTGCTGTACTTCAAGCCACTGAAGCTGACTGTAGATCTGTAGGTCAGCAGTTCAAATCTCATCACCGGCTTAAGGTTGACTCAGCCTTCTGTCCTTCCAAGGTAGGTAAAATGGGGACCCGGATTGTTCTGGTTAACTGATTGGATAGGCTGTGATAGGCTATTTGTTTCTAAGATTATGGAACATCCAGATTAAGCAAGGAAGAGCTACAAGCAGTGTTTTCTTATTTATGTAATGAAAGCAATGTAATTAACATTGTTGAATAAGAATGCTGGAAGTTTTAATTCAGCAGCACTCTTTATCAGTCACATATCCTCATGTCATTATTGACCACCTCAAAGTACTGTACTAATAAAATACTGAAATAGGATTATTACTTGTAGCACACATTACTGTTCCAAAGAGAACCTAGCTGCTCAGTAATTTAATATATTTTTTCTTACTGTTTCATTAATCAATGTAATACATATTAAAATTTATTTAATTTCTCTAAGATGTAAGTACCAATAAAAAGTATGGTAATACCTTACTGAATATTATTTCATTTTTTATTCCAGGTAATAGTTAATAGCATTTTATCCTTCTCTTTTAAATAGTAATGAAACAAAAGAAAGCATTGAACCTATTCAGTTAATTTTTTCCATTGATGAAAATGCTGTTTCTTCTAGCTCTTTCTGTAGGCCCAAGATAGTTCTTAATTATAAGGATATACACTGCTCAAAAAAATAAAGGGGACACTTAAAAAACAGAATATAACTTCAAATAAATCAAACTTCTGTGAAATCAAACCGTCCACTTAGGAAGCAACACTGATTGAAAGTCAATTCCACATGCTGTTGTGCACATTCAACTTTGTATAGAACAATGAGAATATTTCATTCATTCAGATCTAGGATGTGTTATTTGAGTGTTCCCTTTATTTTTTTGAGCAGTATATTTCAAAGCAGATTCGGGGGGAAATAGATAGATACAGGGAAAAAAGGAAAGGAATGTGTGTATAAATAAAATATTTTCTAGAAAGGAAACCTAATAAAATTATCCTGATTGCTTTGTATATTTCCATCATCTCCAGTGGTTTCTAGCGTCATTGCTTATATATTCCTACATACCTGACTTGTTTCACCTCAGAGATTAAAACTGGATGATAAATTTCTGCAAAGCAGTCAAGGAATGTGCTGCTACCTGGTAGCTAGAAAATGTTTTTTAAACCATTTCAATATCACTTTACCAGTTATTCAGTATTAATTATTTTATTGGCATTGTGTTGTGAATATCTAGTTTAATAATTGAAAGTTATTAAGTGAACCTATCATTTCATGATACCTATTATTGATTCAAAATTTATTATCTTGCTGATATACTATTAAGCAATAAGGAAAGCAATAAGTTTTTAAATTTCTAAAATAATTATCAAAATCAGAATTGAGTTACAATGTTTAATGAAGAATTGCAATATCCATAGATAATGCAAGAACTGGAACCAGTGAACTAAAGATGGGAGAGAAAAAATAAATAATAAGCCATGAATAAATTATTTTATTTCTATTTCATGCTGTTTGTTCTGAGCTTTTTGGTAATTTTACTCCCATTCTAGTCCCATAGATGTTGCAGAATCCCAGTACCAAAAATCAATGTAATCCAGGATGCTGTTGGATAACAGGGCAACCTGCACACCAATGTATGACTACAATTGAGCCCAAAATTTCTGTGACTAAGCGAAACATTTGTTTAAAAGGATAGGATAGGATAGAATTCTTTATTGGCCAAGTCTGATTGGACACAAGGAATTTGTCTTTGGTGCATGAGCTCTCAATGTACATAAAAAGACAAGATACATTCGTCCAGAATCCTAAGGTACAACAATGATTATCATAGGGTACAAATAAGCAATCAGGAAACAATCAATATTAAGAGAAATTAAGGATACAAAGCAACAAGTTACAGTCATGCAGTCCTAAGTGGGAGGAGATGGATGATAGGAACGATGAGAAGGCTAATAGTAATAGTAATACAGCCTTATGAATAGTTTGATAGTGGTTTTTAAAAAAAATATTTTATTGATTTTTATAATATAAAAACACACACACACAACATATGACATATAACATGTGCTCAGTGATTGTGCCCACCACCAGAAAAACAATCATACCCCACAACCAGTCAGGGGTATTTCTTGTATAAATCATTTTAACCCAAGAGCGAAATATTTATTTACATATTATAAAGTGATTCCAACTTGTTTCTTATAGCTTGGTCTCAGATCCTACTCACCATATATCATCTTACCTTGTCCCATCGCCCCATCAGCTGTTGCAAATCAGTTTCAGTAGTTGAATTCATCCTTTTGTCCATAATCTCAAATTGAATGTGGTCCATCATGTATCTATACCAATTTTGCATTGTCCATTTTGTCACAGTTTTCCACCCCAAGACTATTACCACCTGAGCGCTTTCTATCACTGCTTGTTTTATTTCTCTAAATTCTCCCATCTCATTACTTTTGACTAATACTGCCATTTCCTTAGTAATTATCCATCTTATATTTAATATCCTCTTGCACTTTTTGCCAAAAGTTCTGCACTAATGGCATTCCTAGAGCATATGCATGAACACTCCTTTATCTTGGCACCCATGCCAACAGATACCTTTAACATTCTGCTGAAATTGTGCAAGTTGAACAGATGTATAATGCCACTTATGTAATATTTTCCTTCTCATTTCCCTAACTCTTGTATTCTTAATTTTCCTTATATTCTCTACTATATTTTCCATCTCTTGCACCTCTACTTGTATCTCATTTTGCCACCCATCCTTCTCATATAACTGTTCTATCTTAGTTATCCCTCTTCCCTTCAACTCTCCTATAACCCTATTTAAATTTGTTTCATTATCTTTATTTATTACATAAAGCAATGACAGTTTTGATTTATATAATCCTATTTTCCCCTGCCATTTTTTCCAAATTTCCATAGTCCCTTTCATGGGACCTATTAATTTATCTAAGTTGTTCCTATTCCATGGTATAAAAATTAATTCTCTATTCTTCATCCCGTTTATCTGTTTTTCCAGTTTCACCCATTTATTTTCGAATAATTGCAGCTCCATTAATCTTTCAATTTGAAATGCTTCCCTACACAGCTCCAAACAAAGAATTCCCCATCCACCCTCTTTTTCATTCGCTATTAACCTCTTTTTTCTTATTCTTGGTCTCTTATCTTCTTCAACCCAATAATTAAGTTTTTTTATCCCACTCTCTAAACTTGGATGCTGATAGCCCCCTGACAGTACCTGAAACAGGTACATCATTTTGGGAATTATCATCATTTTCAAGGCTCTTATTTTAGAGATTCTCCTTAGCTTTTTCTCTTTCCAGCTCCTCATATGTTTCAACATTTTCCTTCCATATTAATCTATAATTCACCTCCTCAATTTTCACTGGATTTCTCAATAATCAAATTCCCAGATATTTAATTTTCTTTAGTCCTAATTTCAACCCTGATTCTTTCCTAATTTATATCTGCTATCTCGGACTGTATTTAAACACATAATCTCTGATTTTTCCATATTGACCGACAATCCTGACTCCTGTTTAAACTTTTGTAAAATATTTCTTATTTCTTTAATCATCTCCTTTGGGGTCTGGGTCAATATAATTGCATCATCTGCAAATAGGTTTAATTTCATTTCTATTTCCCCTATTTTATATCCTGCCCAAGTGTTATCTTGTCTTATCTTATTAGCTAATGTCTCTATTGCTATTACAAATGACATTGGAGATAAAGGAGATAAAGGGCATCCCTGCTTGGTGCCATTTAATATTTTAATTCTCTGCGTTCTTTGTCTGCTTTATACGCTTTATTCCCTTTATAAATCTCTTTTATAGTTTCACAAAATATATCTCCCAAATTTAATTCCTTACATAGTTTATATAAATAGCTATGGTTAACTTTATCAAAAGCTTTATAAACATCTAATTTCAAAATTCCTAATTTCCTTTTAGTAACGGTAGCATGGTACATCACATTTATTACATTTCTAATTGGTTCACTTATTTTCCTTCCCTTCACAAATCCATATTGATCCTCTTCAATTATTTTTGGTAAAATATTTTCAAGTCTATATGCCAATATCTTCATAAATATTTTATAACCTTGATTTGCCAAGCTGATAGGACGGTAGGACCCAGGCTCTCTTAAATCTCTTGTTATAATATATAACAATATATTATTAAACAGTTTCCCCAAATGCAGCAACAATACATTCATATAAGTTTTATAAAATTCCCCTGTAAACCCATCCGGGCCCGGTGCTTTGGCTTGTTTTAACCCTTTAATTACTCTAGCAATTTCATCTTGTGTGATTTCTACATTCAATATTTGTTTGTCTTCTTCGCATACTATTTTCCCAACATTGAGGACTCCTATATTAACCTGCTCCTCTTTATACAAATCCTCATAATATTTTCTCATTATCTTCTCTAGCTGCTCTTTGCCATATCTAACCTCTCCACTAGGGTCTCTCAGTGCTAATATACATGGTTTTTCTTTCCTCTTCTTCAAATATCTTGGCATTTGTTGCATTAATTTTGTGCTCCAGCTCAATATTTTTTGTCGCATCGTCATTCTCATCTTATTCCATTGGATCTCATCATACACCATCAATTGTTTCCTTTTCAATTTCAATAGAATATTCCAATCCCTACTCTTAGTTAATCTCAGCTGCTCTTGTATCAAACCCTTATCTTCCTTTCCCATTCTCTACCCCACCTCTTTCTGATATCTACTTCCATACATATACATTGTCCCCTCATATAAGCCCTACATGCATCCCACACAATTGATTGTTTACTATCACCCATATAATTAATTCTAAAATATTCACATAACTCTCTGCAATTTATCTTTATCTTGTTCACTAGACGTTACAACTGCATTATATCTCCAAATTCTTTGATTACATTCCTGACCTATTTCCAATTGTATATTGCCTACCCTGTTCATTAATATATAGTCAATGCAACTAAATGTATGATTCCTTGCTGAATAGTAAGTGCCTCTATTTGGTATATCTGCATGGAGATCCACCATATTAAGTCTATTTAAATATAACATCCTACTATTTCTGATCCCATTTGTTAATTGCATATTGAAATCTCCTGCCAAAAACATTGTGCCCTCCATAAAGTTATCCAGCTTCCTTTTTGTATTTATTATAAATTGTTTTGTTTTCGCATTCGGGGCATAAATTGCCGCCAGTGTCAATTTCTTTTGATTAATTTTCCCTTTAACAAACAACCATCTCCCTTCTCTATCTTTCTCAACTCTAACCTCTTCAAATAGAACCCTCTGAGGAATAAGAATCGCCGTACCTCTACTATTTTGCGTTCCTCGAGATTCATATACCCATTTCCAATTTCTATCATTAACCAATTTATCCCTTCCTCCCTGTCTTTTATGTGTTTCTGTCAAAATCATAATATCCACCTTGTTTTCCTTAGCCATCCTCAATATCCTGTAACATTTCAAATCTGATCTGAGACAAAACAAGTTGTATAGAGAAGCATTTCAAATTGAAAGATTAATGGAGCTGCAATTATTCGAAAATAAATGGGTGAAATTTGAAAAACAGATAAATGGGATGAAGAATAGAGAATTAATTTTTATACCATGGAATAGGAACAACTTAGATAAATTAATAGGTCCCATGAAAGGGACTATGGAAATTTGGAAAAAATGGCAGGGGAAAATAGGATTATATAAATCAAAACTGTCATTGCTATATGTAATAGAGATAACAAAACAAATCTAAATAGGATTATAGGAGAGTTGAAGGGAAGAGGGATAATTAAGATAGAACAGTTATATAAGAAGGATGGGAGGCCAAGTAGAAATCGTATAGAGTGGTGGTTGGGTAAGGGAAGATGGCTACAAACAAATGCAATATGTAAATATCTGAATGAAAGGGAGAATAAAGAAGCACTATTTAGGGAGGAGATAGAAAGCGCTCAGGCGGTAATAGTCTTGGGTTGGAAGGATGCGACAAAATGGACAATGCAAAATTGGTACTGGTACATGGTGGATCACATTCAGTTTGAGATTATGAATAAAAGAATGAATTTGGTTAATGAAACTGACTTGTGACAACTGATGGGACGATGGGACAAGGTAAGACGATACATGGCAAGTAGGACCCGAGACCAAGCTACAAGAAACACTTTATAATATGTAAATAGATATTTTGCTCTTGGGTTAAAATGGTTTATACAAGAAACACCCCCGATTGGTGGTATGAGTGTTTGTCTGGTGGTGGGCATAATTCACACAAACACTTTTTTATGTTGCGTGTGTCTTAGAATGTAATTATAACTAATTAAAAAAATAATTTAAAAAAAGAGAAGATCCTGTGTCAATACTTTTTATGTGCACAAAAACTTTGTTTTGAGCTTCACCTGAACACAGACATACATCTCAATGTTCTCTATTTAAACCTCTGCACAAGACCTTTGAGGGAAATTTAATTAACTACATACTGAAAGAACCTCTTAAAAGAACAATCAGGCCACAAAGCTGACTGAAACCCAACTTTATGCAACCAGGTTTTATTAAAACAAATGAGCTCTCCTGTGTAAAACCTGAAACTTTTGTGGTACAGAGGTTAATAGCAAAAACCAGAATGAAGGGCTAGGATGAGAGAGAAACTGACTTCCATCTTAAACTTGGCAAATCTGTAATCTCTAACCAAAAATTAAGTCCTGAGTTTTGGATCTTCCAAAACAGCCTGGTTTTAAGTCACCTTCTTTCAATATCTCTTCCAAAATTTTGCTTGTTTTCAGTTCCTCTGGAACAGGGGTGGGGAATGATGGTTCTTTTATACTTGTGGACTTCAACTCCCAGAATTTTTGAGCTAGCATGATTGGCTCAGAAATTCTCCACTACATCTGGAAGGAGAGTCCAACATGGGTAATGTACCAATCCTATTGGTAGAGACTGAGTTATAATTAGCATAATAATAGCTACCGCCCCCTTACTGCTCCCATGAGCCCCAGTTTTAAAAACTCAGTCCAAGGGTAGAGACATACTGAGTTTTGCTCTTAGGAGATTAAGAGTTATATATAGAAATAAATTATAAAATAAAAATAGTTTGATTGTTGTTGACCTGTTTAATCCTGTTCTTTGTGTCTTTCAGATTGAGAGGATCGCAGAAGAAGGAAGAACAGAGGAACGGGGTCTCTGCCCTCCGCGGGCAGCACCCCCAACGATCCTCCTCAGGGGTTTTGTATTCCCTCCGTGGGAACACCCCGTAGAGGAGCAACCAGCCTGGGGTCCCTGACCTCCGTGGCCAGACCAGGGCTGTGAGCTGAAGGTGGAGGGGTCCTCCCCCTCCACTGGGAAGCTTGAAGGCGCTATAGCTGGGGCTCTAGGCAAAGAGCGGAGCCGCGCCTCTCAACTGTTCGGCGGCCGCCGCCGCCACCAGCTAGGAAGCCGCTGGGCGAGCCACAGACACTGGGACTGCCGGTAACCCCGGCGAGGCCAGTGGGGCCGCGAGCGCGCCGCCGGAGAAGCGGCGGGAGCTGCCATAAGCCGCAGTGGGGCTGGAAGCCGCAGCGCTCCCCCCCCTCGGAAAGGGAAAAAAAGCCGCGAACTGCATGGGGGCCGCCATGTTGGGTTGCTACTTGCGCAACCCCAAAGGCGCCAACAGGAAGTCCTTCCTGCAGCTGGTAGGCGCGAAGAGGCTACAAGCCTCAGTGCGCAGGCGCGATTGGCCAAAGAAGATGGTGGCCATCTTTTTCTGACCCAGAGCCAATTTTGCTGAGCAACGAGGCTACAAGGCCAAAACGCCGACGGTTCCTCAGACCCACGAACACTGTGAGTACCACTGTGAGGAACAAGTGGGACTCGAGAGGGCAGCCTCCCCCACTGTGGCCAAGGAAAAGCCTAAGGGGAAGGCCAAGGAGAAGTCTAAGGCTTCACAGTCCCCAGCCTCAGCCTCATCTCTGAAGGAGGCCGAAAAACGTATTAAGGCCTTAGAAAAAAGACTGGAGGCGGCTCTACAGGCCTCCCCCTCCACAGTACCACTGGGCCAGAGGCAAGTTTCAACACCTGACCCAGTCACCACACTGCCGGCCTTTGGTTTACCTGGTACAATGACTGAGGAGGAGTGGTCACCTGACAGGCAATCCCCTGCGTTGCCACGCATCATATCCTCCCCAGGCCCTTCATGGAACAGACCTGAGTCAGCTAGCTATGCTAGAAGAAGCTCTCTGGGCCCGGCTGCCACGTTCACGCCCACAGCGGCAGGACTAAGGGCACACGCAAGCACCTGGCAGGATATGCCACCCGACTTGCAGGATATTATTGCAAATGTTTATTCTCAAGGCATGGCGGCTGGGGCCAATCAATATGGCCAGCAACCTTCTCAAACAACAACAGGGCAGGTCTGGTCAGCACCGCCCCCCTCGGGCTTGGGGTCCTTATCAGAGGAGCCACTCATGGGAGAGGACAGCGATAGGGAGTATGACCTCTCTGAGGACGAAACAACTCCCGAGCAACCACAACCGGTAGGCCTGTTTAAGCCAACACTGTTCAGGACTCTGTTATTTAAGGCTAAACAGGTGATGAACCTACCAGGAACAACTAAGACAGCAGAAGATGCAGACAAGACCCCAGACGCCTTGCTCCAGGAACCTCAGCCCGAGTCGGAACATTTCCCAGCATCAAATATTTTTCTGCAGGGAGCCAAGCGCCCCTGGCAATACCCAGCAGCGGCTCAAGGTCCATCCAACCTGGAACGTCGTTTCTACACGTTCGACGAGGAGGTGGAGAAACTCCTCGAGTTTCCACCCATAGACCAGCCGGTCGTGACCTTGGTCTCCAGCGCCCTGGTGCCCTCCGAAACAGGGGAGAGCCTGAAGCCAGAGGACCGGAAGGCGGAGATACTCCTGAAAAAGGCACACCAGATGGCGAGCTGGGGATTCAGGGCAGCAGCGGCTGCATCCTTCATCAATAGAGTTTCTCTCCGGTGGATACAAGAGATGCAATCTCGCCTGGGGCCGGAGGATGGCAGACTACGCCAGGACCTGGCTAAGCTACGAGCTGCGGTGGAATTTTTCGCAGATGCCACATTGCATGCGGCTAAATTTTCCAGCAGAGGCATGGCTACCACACTTGCAGCACGCCGACTCCTGTGGCTTCGACACTGGCCAACCGATCTGAAGTCCAAGTGGCGACTGGCGTCAGCTCCATTTCAAGGCTCTATGCTCTTTGGGGATATATTGGACAAAGTCCTCATCGAGGACAAGGACAAGAGGAAGATCCTCCCCAGAATGGGCAGACGGCAAGACCGGAGATCAGCGCCATATACGAGGCGCCAAACGCCCCGTTGGGATAGCTCCACAGGGGCAGGTCAGGGCCAAAGGTCGTACGCGCAAGGTCAGTTCTCAAACCAAACCTTCAGAAGCGACCGGGGGTCCTTCCAAGACAGACCCAGGGGCTACCAGAGCTCGAGGCGGCCCTTTCGGGGGAACACCCAGAGAGGCTTCCGCCGCTCTAAATGACTCTGCCAGCCATTTGCCAATTGGCGGGAAGCTCCAGCACTTCAGCGCCTCCTGGCACACCACTTCCTCCGACCAATGGGTCCAAGCTACGGTGTCAGGAGGACTCCGCCTGGAGTTTGTAGGCCAACCCCCCAACCGATTTATACACTGCCCAAAGGTTCGAGAACCGCAAAACAAGCAGCAATTACAAAACGAAATTGCTCATTTGCTGGAAATCCAAGCCATAGAACCAGTACCGCCACAGGAGGAGGGAAAAGGATTTTATTCAAGGATTTTCATTGTTTCCAAGTCCTCAGGAGGTTGCAGGTTGATCCTCAACCTGAAGCAACTAAACATCTTCATAAAGTACAGACGATTCCACATGCACTCGCTACAAACTATCTTGACCTCAATCAGATCACAGGATCTGTTAACGTCCATCGATCTGAAAGAGGCGTACCTACACGTTCCCATACATCCATCACACCAGAAATACCTCCGTTTCTGTTCAGAGGGAACACACTACCAATACAAGGCCATGCCATTCGGCCTTTCTTCAGCTCCACGGACTTTTACCAAACTCCTGGATGCCCTGACGGCACACCTGCGCTCTCAATATATCAGACTGATGGCATATCTGGACGACATCATCATACTGTCCAGGTCGTCAGTGCAGGCGAGACAGGACTTAAACCGAACTATACGGACATTAGAAGCTCATGGCTTTACTATCAATATGGAAAAGAGCCAATTGATCCCCAGAACCAGACTTTTACACCTGGGAGCGATCATAGACACCTTGTCGGGCTCAGTCTCACTCTCCCCAGAGAGAATAGTGAATATACAACGTTTGATAGCCGAACTCAACCAACACAGACAGGTCCCCATGTCGCTGTTGTCAAAGGTGTTGGGAACCCTGGTCTCGGCTATAGGGATTGTGCCCTGGGCCAGGCACCACATCCGGGCCCTGCAGTGGTTTTTACTACCGGCAGAAAGGGCCAAGGTGAGCCAATCACATCAGTGAATCCAATACCGCGAAACGTCAAGGTTTCCCTGAGATGGTGGACATTGCCCGCAATACTCAAAGGTTCTTCCTTTCAGATGCAGGACAAGATGATTCTAACTACAGACGCCAGCCTCTATGGTTGGGGAGCTCACATCGGCCCCCACATGGTGCAGGGCACATGGTCAGCAGAGGAATTAACACCTATAAACATAAACTTCCTCAAACTCAGAGCGGTCTTTCTAGCTCTTCAGACTTTCCACTCTATTGTCCGGGACAAACACATACTAGTGCTTACAGACAATGTGGCGACCAGAGCCCACTTGAACCACCAAGGGGGCACGAGGTCGCGTCGCCTCATGGAAGAGACGGCCAATCTATTCGATTGGGCCGAACTTCACCTGGCGTCCTTATCTGCGGAGCACATTGCCGGGACCAACAACACCCAGGCAGATTGGCTCAGCAGGACTACATTAGACCCATCAGAGTGGAGGCTGGACCCAGCGCTATTTCAACAGATATCGCACAAGTTTGGGACTCCATCTGTAGACCTGTTCGCCACCCACCGGAATGCGCAGACCCGAAGGTTCTATTCACGTTTTCCGGAACCGGGGACAGAGGGGGTCAACGCCTTGCTGTCAGCTTGGCCGACAGGACTGCTGTACGCATTTCCCCCAGTAAACCTGATACCAAGAGTCATAGAGAAAATTCTCCAAGAAAAGGCAGAGGTTCTGATGGTGGCACCACACTGGCCACGCCGGCCGTGGTTCGCCGACCTGATGGCTCTGTCAGTAACCCCACCATGGAGGATGCCAGACCACATCATCTCCCTCAGCCAAGGGAACCTACAACACCCGGATCCCCAGTAGCTACAACTAACCGTCTGGCACTTGAAAGGCACAGGTTAAAGCATCAAGATCTGCCGGAGAAGGTCATCGATACAATTCAGGCTGCTCGACGTCCCTCAACTTCCAGGATATACCAGGCCACGGGGGCTGCCTTTTGCACATTTTGTAGCAAGGAGGGCAAGAACCCCAGGGAGGCATCGGTGATTATGGTGCTGGAGTTCCTGCAGGCAGGAATAGACCGGGGACTGGCTCCTAACACGTTAAGGAGACAGGTGGCAGCACTCTCCACCATGATTCAGATACCGGAGTCTCGTTCGCTAGCCCATCACTCATGGGTAAGAGACTTTATACGTGGAGCATCAAATTCACATACACCACCGGTACGGAGGTTCTCCTCATGGGATCTCTCGATAGTACTTAAGGCCTTGACAAAACCACCCTTTGAGCCTTTGAGATCAATTCCACTTAGGCTCCTTTCCTTGAAAACAGCCTTCTTAATAGCGGTCACTTCGGCACGCAGAGTGTCAGAGATCTCAGCCCTCTCTGTGAGACCAGATTTATGTATCTTTTACCCAGATAGAGTGGTACTCTGCTTAGATCCGACGTTCATTCCCAAGGTGAACACCTTGTTCCACAGGAAACAGGAACTTATATTGCCTGACTTCTGCACGCATGGAGACCATCCATCAGAGTTAAGATGGCATAAAGTCGACGTAAGACGTGCTCTAAAGATTTATATCAGGAGAACTGCAACATTCAGGAAGTCTGAGACTTTGTTTATTTCATTTTCTCAACACAGAATGGGACTTGGACTATCTTCTAAATCGATGTCGTTGGCTAAAGGACTGCATTCTGGAAGCCTACAGAGCGGGAGGACACGACCCCCCGACGGGCCTAACAGCTCATTCAACCAGGAGTGCGGCCACATCGGCGGCCTGGACGACACAGGCCTCGATAGAAGATATTTGCAGAGCTGCCACTTGGGCAGCACCTACGACATTTATTAAGCACTACAAGTTGGACTCATTTGCATCCGCTGAGGCAGCGTTTGGTAGACGTGTGCTACAGAAAGTGTGTGCATCTCCAACGTCCCAGTCAAGACCTTCTCCCTCCCATGGGCAGTAAATCTTTGGTATATCCCATGTTGGACTCTCCTTCCAGATGCAGTGGAGAAGACCCGTTGTACCTACCTGAACGGTCTTCTGGATGCACTGGAAGGAGAGTCCAAACCCACCCGACTAGTTGAAGTTCAGAGACGTCGGAGATGTGGAGTTTGAAGTTTAGTTGTAATAATAAAAGTTGGTTATCCTCTTACATTGGTTTTTCGTTTTTAAAACTGGGGCTCATGGGAGCAGTAAGGGGACGGTAGCTATTATTATGCTAATTATAACTCAGTCTCTACCAATAGGATTGGTACATTACCCATGTTGGACTCTCCTTCCAGTGCATCGAGAAGACCGTTCAGGTAGGTACAACGGGTCTTCTGGGAGTTGAAGTCCACAAATCATAAAAGAATCATCTGGAAGAAGAGGAAATCCGATGGCTGCTACCTTCTGAGTTTGCCTCTTCTCCTCCATCCAGCATGCAAATAGAGTTTTCTAATAACATCAAATATTCACATGCAGCTTTCATCAAAGGAAACATCTTTGCAAGGCCTCTCTGGGGCCATTCATTCTGATTGAAAACCAGAACATATCTATCCCACAGATTTTAACAATGGCTCATATCAGAGGCTGATAGTATCTGCTTTACCATCAGACAAAAGGGGTAAAGTGCTTGTTGGAATTATTTTGCTTTCCCACACACACACACAAACCTTCCATTCCCATTAGCTTCAACATTTCCTCCCACATTTTTAGCTGTATTATTCCACTACTATGTGTATGAATCCAGGCAGACACATTCCCAGTAGATTCCACCAAATTAAACTTCCAGGAGTTAATTGTTTATTAAGTACATTCATGCTTATTTCCCAGAAAAAACAGAAGGGGGCAGGGAGAGAGGGAAATAGGCAAGTATCAACATGGAGAGTGAAGGCTGCTGCTCCCTATGGAAGTCAATTCTAACCAAAGACAGACTTTCAGCCCAAGGGACACATACCGGGTAACCGCAACTCAAATCTTCACTTTGATTCCAAGGTTGATCCTGCAGGACACTATTTCCCAGGGACTTGGATTTTTGCAGCACAAGGAGGTGTTCAAAACCCTCAGCATCTGACACCCCCCCTTTCTGCAGGTCACTTTTCCCACTTGGCGACTTTTAAAGCGTCCCCAGAAGGCGGAATGCAATGAAGCTGTTTTTTTCCTAGCCTTTCTTCGGCATTAGCATTCTAAAGCAAATTCCTTCTGCCAGAGCCTTGCTTTCTCATGTAAATGGAAGTGAAAAACTGGTTTTATCACGCCAATCCTGTCTCCATGGAAACCCGAGGCTTTGAATCAGTTAAACTCCAAGGGATTTTAGGTTTGATTTTCGAGGTGAACGAAGCAGTTTCAAGTGATTTCACCAAGCTGTTCCTAAGCTAGGTGTGAAAATACCACCTGCGTGCCCACACGTGGAAGAGCCACGCTCTAGGGCCAAAGAGCCACATTTGGCTCGTGAGCTGCACTTTGCCGACTCCTGGTGTAGCAGGAGCAGAAGATTCCATGCAGTAGGAATGCTAGAAGAAAACTAGCAATTGTCTTTTTAAAAAAGTTTATAAAATGAATTCCTGTTTTCATTTTATTATTTATTATTCTGTTGTCATACTTTATGGAAATTTATTTATGTATGTATTCTGTTTACTTAAATGGCAGAAAGTAGATGGCAAAATGCTGATTTAAACATATTTTGTTTTTTGCTGCTTTGTTGGATATTCAGAAAACCCTTTTGAAACCTCATCTGTCTTACCTACTGCACCTTCAACCTTTTATAAGGGTATTACAATTTATTTTATAAAAGAAAATTATTTTACATAGAAATAGCTGGAATGCACCATTCTAAAATGAAATTTTGAAATGTACAAAATTGCATGAGATTAGAAACATATGTGCAAATGTTTTCATTACATATAGAATATTGTTTTAGAAACATTTGATTGGATGTTAGAATAAATAAACACAGTTCAATCTGTGCTTAATTATCTGACAGTATCTCACTAAGCATATTTACAGATGTTATATTTAAGGTGTTAGTTATATTTAGTTATAATTTGGTTATTTCATATAATATACAGTATACGATCTTGCAGTCACAAATTCTCTACCAGTTCAGAATGGAACAGATCTTAAATAATTATGTTTTCTTAGCTACCAAATATGGTCCTCTTATTAAAGCAGCTGAAATTAAAATACAGTGGTCCCTGGACTTTCGCGGGTCTGACTGTCGGGCAAAGGCTATAACACGGGTTTTCAAAAAATATTAATGAAAAAACACTCCGTAGGTTTTTTTGAACATTTGAATGTTTTCCCGCGGCCGCTCAATGTACAATACTGTGTGTTTTAACTCTCCTCCTCCCCCCCCCACCCGAGCTGTCCTGCTTCTTTAAATAAAAGCTCCGCTTCCACCCCAGCCTCCCTTTAATTCTCGGAGTGTTGGCACTTGAAGCCGAGCCTTACTGCCGCCTGCCGCCATGCAGCAATGCCCCCAGCTTGCCATCCCGTTGCCCCTGTGGGTTCTGGGGGTAAGTAAAACCAGGAATGGAGGAGGGAGGGGAAGGAAGAAAGGAAGGAAGGAAGGGAGCATCTCCACTTCACAGAAATTTGACTTTCGCGGGCATAGTTCCCTCTAAGCTGAGCAGTGAGCAATTGCTCACTTAAAAATCATCATCAACTCAGAGTTTTCCAAACCTACCCAGAAGCCGAGAGGGAAAGAATGAGAGGGAAGGAGAGAGAGAGGAAGAGAGAGAAACAGATAGAAAAAAGAGAGGAAGGAAAAGAGAAAGAAAAAGAATGGGAGTAAGGAAGAGAGAAAGAAAATCAAAATCTAGTTTGAAACTAGCTCAACTATTTAAGTGGCATTTTGATATTGATAGAGTTGCCCTATTATGAGCTCACTGTTATAGACACACAGTACAGTATTTTATTTTGAAATTCTCTGAGGCAAAACAGGGTGGGTTTTTTGTTTGTTTGTTTGTTTATTTATTTATTTATTATTTATGTGCCGCCCAGTCCCGAAGGGACTGCCGCTCAGACACTAACTATACTTTTCCGCCCACCTCCCAAAAAAATTAGAGGGAACACTGTTCGCGGGCGGTCTTGGAACATATCCCCCGCGAAAGTCAAGGGACCACTGCATGTCTTTTATTTCCAAAAGCTTCTGCTTGGTTATTATTCCTTCCTTCTTCCCTCCCTCCCTCCCTCGCTTCCTGTTCTCATAAATTAACTGTCAGGGTTCCAAGTAATACATAACAAACAGAACTCCGAGCCAAGGAGTTTCCTCAAAGAACAAATTTATTGGATATCATATTGACACAGGTTGATGAAAATCAACTCTAAAGGATCCCAAGGTTTTCACCTAATTAAAAGTAGATGTTTCCCCCCTTTCCCCAACAGCCAGTCACATGGTCCAACCAAGGTGCTGTCCAGTTGCTTGGAAACTGTACTCTTCCTCTCTTCAGCCACCTGTGGGACTATCATTCATTTACAGGGGAAACTATATTGTTTTTGCTATAAACCTCCAGCTATCCTTACTCCCCATTCCCTATCCCTCAGCATCTTTGTGCAGCATTGAATGGCCTCTATCAAGCTAACTTCAGAGTTAACATTAATGCTATAAGACCATAATCTGGGATCCTACTTTTTTGTTTTTTACATTTCTTTTATTTTCATTTTTTGATTGAATATATAAATATTTTTAAAAAGACATTACATAGTTTATCATTTGTTACATATATGTTATAGAAATGTATGTCTTAAGTTACAAAACAATACAAAATGACAAAACATATCCCTAACCCTCTCCCCCACCCGAACTGTAATCCAAAAAACAGTTCTTACTTTGTATGTTTATATGGCCTATAACAACAGCGGTTAAGGTTATATTTCTGTATATAAGCAATCTAATAACAGTTCAAGTTATAATCAGTTCTATATCTTAATTTGTTAAGCTTCTAAGATCTAGTAGCATAATATTTATTATTTACAGCTATTATTTCTCCTATTATCAACCCATGTGTAAAAATCTTTCCAGGTATCATAGTAGCATGATTCATCTTTGTTTTTGAGTTCTTGTATTAATTTATCTAGTTCTGCACAATTGTATATTTTTTTGATCATGTCTCTCTCTGTCCGTACATCTTCTTTTTTCCAGTTTTGAGCAATACATATTCTAATTGCTGTGATTATATGTTGGATCAAGTAGTAATATTTTCTTTATATGCAGTGGATTTGGTCATTTTATAATTTTTAGACCAAATCGTATCCCATTGTTCTAAGTAAATACTGTGTCCGACATTTTTTGCCCAATTTATCATGTTTCCTTTGACTATCTCTGTTTCCATTTTATATTCAATCAAAAAATTGTGTGTTCTTATTATGAAATTATTTTCGTCTCCTAATATTAATTTATCCAAATTTGACAGTTTCTCTTGAATCCCAATTTTTTAAATCTTTCTGCCATTTCGAATAAATTTGGGTATATGGCCACCACTCAATATTTATGTTTTGTTCTATTAATTGTTGTCTTAATTTAATATTTCCACCATTATCTAATATTTGATTATAATTTACCATTTTTTTAGCTGTGTTGTGTTTGGGTTTGTTAATGCCTCCATGCTAGAATACCACCTTGGTATTTTTATATAGTGTTCTTCTTTAATTTTTAACCATGTCGTCAATAATGAATCCCTCATTGTGTGGTTTTTGAAATATGTCAGAATTTTGTTTTCTTCGTTCCAGAGGAATCCATGCCCTCCACATAATATATGATGTCCCTCCAGTATTAACATTCTTTTTTAATTTCTATCCAGTCTTTAATCCAGAGTAGAATGGCTGTTTGGTAATATGTTTCGAAATCTGGCAGTCCAAATCCGCCTTGCTTAGGTTTGTCTTGTAACCACTTTATTTTTATCCGTGCTTTTTTACCTCCCCATACAAATTTGGAAATTATTCTATTTAATTTAATAAAAATTGATTATTTAATTTTATCGGAATTGTTTGAAAGAGATAAAGGAATTTTGGTAGAATCATCATTTTAATTGCAGAGATTCTTCCTATTAGGGAAATGTGGAGTTTATTCCATCTAATTAATTGCTCCTCTACTTTTTTTGTTAATGCATTATAACTATCTTCTTCCGGGGTGTTGCAGCAGGTAGGGTGCTGTACTGTAGGCCACTGAAGCTGACTGTAGGGTCAGGGGTTCAAATCTCATCACCGGCTCAAGGTTGACTCAGCCTTCCATCCTTCCGAGGTGGGTAAAATGAGGACACGGATTATTGGGGCAATATGCTGGCTCTGTTAAAAAGTGCTATTGCTAACATGTTGTAAGCCGCCCTGAGTCTAAGGAGAAGGGCGGCATAAAAATTGAATAAATAAATAAATAAATAAATATTGTAGTACAATTTTTGTTAGTATTATACCCAGATATTTAACTTTCTTAGCAATTTGAATCTCTAAAGATTTTTCTAATTCTTGGCCTTGTTTATGGTTCATATTTTTAGTTATAATTTGGGTTGTTTGTTTGTTTATTTTTAATCCTGCCACATCACTGTATTCCTTCATCTCTTTCATTAAATGTTTTCCAATTTCCAGCGGGTCTTCTAGTATAAAAACTAAATTGTTTGCATATGCTTGAAATTTAAATTCCTGCCCTTTGATTTTATTTATTTATTTATTTATTTATTTATCCAATACAAATTGAAAGTTAAGGATAATAAAAACGTGTAGTAGTAAATATCAGGGAAGGGATAGAAGAAGGGATATGAGATTAGAATACATCAATGAAGAGTAGAGGAAGGATATATGGATGGGAGAAAAGATATATAAAATATAGGAGAGACAATTGGACAGGGGATGGAAGGCACACTAGTGCACTTATGCTCGCCCCTTACTGACCTCTAAGGAATCTGGAGAAGTCAACCGTGGAAAGTCTAAGGGAAAAATGTTGGGGATTGGGGGTTCACACCACGGAGTCTGGTAATGAGTTCCATGCTTCAACATCTCGATTGCTAAAGTCATATTTTTTACAGTCAAGTTTGAAGCGGTTGATACTAAGTTTGAACCTGTTGCGTGCTCTTGTGTTATTGCGGTTGAAGCTGAAGTAGTTGTTGACAGGCAGGATGTTGCAGCATATGATCTTGTGGGCAATACTTAGATCATGTTTAAGGCGTCATAGTTCTAAGCTTTCTAGACCCAGGATTGTAAGTCTATTTTCGTAGGGTATTCTGTTTCAGGTGGTGGAGTGAAGGGCTCTTCTGGTGAAGTATCGTTGGACCTTTTCTAGGGTGTTGATGTCCGAAATTCGGTGTGGGTTCCAGACAGGTGAGCTGTATTCGAGGATGGGTCTGGCAAAAGTTTTGTAAGCTCTGGTGAGTAGTATGAGATTGCCAGAGCAGAAGCTACGTAGGATCAGGTTAACAATTTTAAAAGCCTTTTTGGTGATATTGTTGCAGTGGGCTTTGGCGCTTAGGTCATTTGATATTAGTATTCCAAGGTCTTTTACTGCGTGGGGGTTGTTTGTCAGATTTTGTTTATTTTCAATCCAATAATCTCTGGGTTTATCCTAATTTGATTTAGCATTGTTTTGATGGATAAGATATATAACCTTTCCAGATCTGGAATGATTAAGTTAGTTCTCCATTGATCCTCATTCTAGCAAATTGTGTGTGGTAAATAGTTTCCATCATTCTAAAAAATTTGGAGCCAAATTTCATTTGTTTTATTAATTCATACATAAATTCCCATCTCAAATTGTCAAATGCTTTTTGTGCATCTAAAAATATAAGGGCCATAGCTTTCTCCAGGTGAGCTTCATAGAATTCTAGTCTGTCCAGCACTGTTCTTGTGTTGTTTGCCTGGTAGGAATCCAGCAGAATGCTACAAAGAATTAGGAGACACCTTAAATGATTTGATGCTAGAAATATTTAACGAGGTGTTAACCTTGGGTAAAATGCCAAACTCGTGGATAGATTCCCTGATAACCTTAATTCCCAAAGAAAAAAAAGAAAAAGAAAAAATAACTAATTACAGACCCATAGCATTATTGAATACAGATTATAAAATTTTCTCAGCTATAATAGCTAATAGACTTAAAACAATTTTAAATAAATGGATACACCCCAACCAGAATGGGTTTTTACCTAATAGATACATCCAAAATAATACCAGAATAATGCTTGATACTTTAGAATTTTACGAATCACACCCGGAAAAAGCAGCGGCAATAATATTTATGGATGCTCAAAAACCATTTGACAATTTAAATTGGGAATTTCTATTTGAAGTACTGATAAAAAGAATTTTGGACAAAAATTTATTAGAGTAATTCAAACAATATATTCAAAACAAACAGCCAAAATCATAATTAATGGAGAGACAACAGATGCACTTCAAATATATAAAGGAGTATGTCAGGGATGCCCTCTATCCCCTCTTCTTTTTATTCTGTGTACCGAAATCTTATTAAACCAAATACGCAAAAATGAAGAAATAACAGGCCTTAAATCCAAGGGACAAGAGTTCAAATTACAAGCCTTTGCTGATGATATAGCCTTTATTATCAAAAACCTGATACAAACGGGTAAAAAATTGATGGAAGAAATAAATAATTATGGACTCCTAGCAGGATTAAAACTCAATAAAACTAAAACTAAAATTATAACCAAGAATATGACGATAAAAGATAAGCAAATGCTAATTAGAGAACTAGAATTGGAAATTACAGAAAGAATAAAATATTTAGGAATCAATCTCTCATCTAAATGTATAACATTAAAAAAAAAATTACGATGTACTACTAAATAAAACAAAATCACAACTAGAGACCTGGACCAAACTCCCAATATCTTTGCTAGGAAGAATTGCAACAATAAAAATGACCATACTACCAAATTTTTTATATCTTTTTCAAACAATCCCAATTAAATTAGAAGGAACTTTCTTTAAAAACTTAGATAAAATAATACCCAAATTCATGTGGCAAGGCAAAAAGGCAAGAATTAGACTTAAATGGATGCAAGATAGCCCAAAACAAGGTGGACTCGGTCTACCCGATTTTAAATTATACTACCGAGCCGCAGTTCTAACCTGGGTTAGAGAGTGGATACGGCTCCAAAACACAAGATTACTTGTCTTGGAAGGACATAACATTCAGACCGGATGGCACAGCTTTATTTGGGACAATAAAGCCACCACACACTCTTACTTCAAACATCACTTGATCAGGAAATCATTATTAGACACTTGGAATTTAATTAGGAAACAACATTACTCTAAAATATTGTTATTGTTTTCGAGTATAGAGGCAATAACTTACACGAACACTCTAAGCTTGCCAAAACTGTTAAAATATTCACAACTATTGGACAAAGAAACAAACCTAAAATCACGAACAAAACTAAAAGAAGAAGGAATTAAAATAGACTGGTGGCCCTATTATCAAATAACATCTAGATTACGAACAGACAGAAAAAAATGGAATACAGAAAAATGACACGCCACTAGACAAAATCCTATTAGGACCAAACAAAAAATCAATTACTAATATATATTGTATATATATTGAACAGTTTTTTTCCAAACGCCATCACTCTACTAAACAAATAATTCCCTCAACACTGTCAGACTTTCTACTAAATCTGCACTTCTATTCTACTAGTTTTTCTCATCATTCCTTTCACCCATTTCCTCCCATGTTGACTGTATGACTGTAACTTGTTGCTTATATTCTAAGATTTTTATTAATATTGCTTCTTCATTGCTTATTTGACCCCTATGACAATCATGAACTGTTGTATCACATGATTCTTGACAAATGTATATTTTATTTTATGTACGCTGAGAGCATATGCACCAAGACAAATTCCTTGTGTGTCCAATCACACTTGGCCAATAAAAATTCTATTCTATTCTATTCTATATAAAATATTATTGGAATATCAAAATGTTGAAGAAATCATTAAAGGTAACATGATAGCCTGGGCTATAAACATCGGTCATACAATTCAATTAGATTAAGAATATGGCACACAAACTATAAAATCACCAAATCTACTGCATACAAAGAAAATGCAATTAAAATGTTCTATAGGTGGCACATGCCACCAGCAAGGCTAGCCAAAATGTATACCAATCTTAAACCTAATTGTTGGAAATATGGAGAGAAACAGGGCTCATATTTCCACATGTGGTGGACTTGTAGACAAGTTAAAGAAATTTGGCATAAGCTTCAAAAATAGATAAAAGAAATAATTAAGATAGAATTAGAAATGAAGCCGGAAATATTTTTGCTTGGTATTATTGAAAATCAGATGAAAAAAGGACAGTATTATTTCATACAACATTTAATAACATCAACAAGAATAACCATAGCAGAATTTTGGAAAAATGAAGCAATGCCAAATGAACGGAACTTAATAAAAAAAATGTTGGACTGTGCTGAAGCAGACAAGCTAACAATGGAGCTAAAGGAACAAGATAAATCAAATTACTATCAGATTTGGAATGACTTCTACACATGGTTGAATAAAAGAACAGCTACTAGTAGTGCTGCGTGATAAAGAAATATTTGCTTTAAAAAACCAAAATCACTAAAGAACTAAGATAACGTATTCTGACTATGCGTTAGATATGTTCTATTATTAGCTTAAAAATAAGAACTTAAATGCAATAGTAAATAATATAAATTACAAAGTATACATTATCAAGTAAATCACTGGTGTTAATATCGCTAAGAACAAAAGGAGGCTGACAACATAGCCAGGGGAAGGAGGGGAAGGGAGATATATTATATGCTTGTCTTTCAATTTTCATGTGTGGATTATATATTGTTTAGATGTAATGTTATGTCTGTTTTTTACTGTTTTTAATGTCTATATGTGTTCTGTCGGGCTCTCTGGTAAAATCCTCCCAAAAATTCACAGGTACAAATTTCAGACAAACACATGTTTGAAAATTCAAAACAATATTCTTTATAATGAAAATTCACTTAAACCAAGCCCTTTTTTGGTATAGCAAAGAGCAGAGGGTCGGAATATTCCAGTGTTGCTTGGGAGAGGCAGATATGGCGGGGGCCACAGAGTTAGCCGTTCCAGGGGAACGAGGGATCGTTGCTTAATAACGGTCCCTTGTTCTGGCTCTGTGAGCCCAATCTTGGGTACTGGTGATGAGTGTAACTCTGGCCCTGGGCTCAGGATGCTGCTGCTTAATGCCAGGTCGGTGGTAAATAAAGCCTGGATGAGGAGGCCGACCTGGCATGTATTACTGAAACCTGGCTGGGCCCAGAGGGAGGTGTTCCTCTCTCTGAAATTTGCCCAGCCAAGTTTCAGATATGGCATCAACCTCGACCCCAGGGAATGGGGGGAGGAGTGGCTATTATAGCCAGGGAGAGCCTTTGCCTACGTAGATTCATTGCTCCAGAAATTGCGGGTTGCGAGTCACTCTTGATGAAGTTGAAATTAGGGGTTCAGGTGGGCTTATTTCTCACGTACCTGCCTCCCAGCTGCGTGTCAAAAGCCCTGCCTGTGCTACTCGAGGAGGTAGCCGGGTTGGCGGTGGAGTTCCCCGGACCTATTGTCCTGCGGGACTTCAACCTGCCGTCACTCGGCGAAACCTCTGGGCTGGCACAGGAGTTCATGGCCACCATGACAGCCATGGACCTGACTCAAGTAGTTCGGGGTCTGACTCACGAGGGAGGGCACGCACCTGACATGGTATTCCTTTCCGAGCAATTGAGTAATGGTCTGAGACTAAGGGGCTTAGAAGCATTGCCTTTGTCATGGTCAGACCATTTTCTACTACGGCTTGACTTCCTGGCTTCAATCCTTCCCCGCAGGGAGGCGGAACCAATTAAGATGTTCCGCCCCAGACGCCTGATGGACCCAGAGGGCTTTCAGACGGCACTTGGGGTTATACCAGAGGCACTTGTCCACAGTTCGGCAGAGTCTCTTGCGGAAGCCTGGAACAAGGCTGCAGCGGAGGCTCTTGACCGGATTGCGCCTTTGCGACCTCTCCGTGGTGCTAGATCCCGTAGAGCTCCATGGTTCAACAAGGAGCTCCGGGAGTTGAAACGCCAGAAGAGACGTCTAGAGAAGCGATGGAGGAGGAGTAGGTCTGAGTCTGATCGAACACTTGTAAGAGCTTTTATTAAGACTTACAAAGTGGCGCTCAAGGCGGCAAGATGCGCGTACCATGCCGCCTTGATTGCATCAGCTGAATCCTGTCCGGCCGCTCTGTTTAGGGTGACCCGCTCCCTTCTTAATCAGGGGGGAGTTGGGGAGCCCTTGCAGAGCAGTGCCGAGGATTTTAACACGTTTTTCGCTGATAAAATCGCTCAGATCCGGGCCAATCTTGACTCCAATTGGGAAACAGAGTCGACTGACAACGAGTCAGTCGAGGTGACTGGGGCACGTACTTGTCCACCTGTCTGGGAAGAGTTTGATCTGGTGACACCTGATGAAGTGGACAAGGCCATTGGATCTGTGAGTTCCGCCACCTGCTTACTGGATCCGTGTCCCTCCTGGTTGGTCTCGGCCAGCAGGGAAGTGACACGGAGCTGGGTCCAGGAGATTACCAATGCTTCGTTGGGGAGGGGAGTTTTTCCAACCCTCTATAAAGAGGCACTCATGCGCCCCCTCCTCAAGAAGCCTTCCCTGGACCCAGCCGTACTTAATAACTATCACCCAGTCTCCAACCTTCCCTTTATGGGGAAGGTTGTTGAGAAGGTGGTGGCACTCCAGCTCCAACGGTCCTTGGAAGAAGCCGATTATCTAGGTCCCCAGCAGTCGGGTTTCAGACCCGGTTACAGCACGGAAACTGCTTTGGTCGCGTTGATGGATGATCTCTGGCAGGCCCGGGACAGGGGTTTATCCTCTGTCCTGGTGCTCCTTGACCTCTCAGCGGCTTTCGATACCATCGACCATGGTATCCTCCTGCACCGGCTGGAGGGGTTGGGAGTGGGGGGCACTGTTCTTCAGTGGTTCTACTCCTACCTCTCCGGCCGGTCGCAGTCGGTGTTAGTGGGGGGTCAGAGGTCGACTCCGAGGTCTCTCCCTTGTGGGGTGCCTCAGGGGTCGGTCCTCTCCCCCCTGCTATTTAATATCTACATGAAACCGCTGGGTGAGATCATCCGAGGGCATGGGGTGAGGTATCATCAGTACGCTGATGATACCCAGCTTTACATCTCCACCCCATGTCCAGTCAACGAAGCAGCGGAAGTGATGTGCCAGTGTCTGGAGGCTGTTGGGGCCTGGATGGGTGTCAACAGACTCAAACTCAACCCGGATAAGACGGAGTGGCTGTGGGTCCTGCCTCCCAAGGACAATTCCCATTACCCTGGGGGGGAATTATTGACCCCCTCGGAGAGGGTCCGCAACTTGGGCATCCTCCTCGATCCACAGCTCACATTAGAGAACCATCTTTCAGCTGTGGCGAGGGGGGCGTTTGCCCAGGTTCGCCTGGTGCACCAGTTGCGGCCCTATCTGGACCGGGACTCATTGCTCACAGTCACTCATGCCCTCATCACCTCGAGGTTTGACTACTGTAACGCTCTCTACATGGGGCTTCCTTTGAAAAGTGTTCGGAAACTTCAGATCGTGCAGAATGCAGCTGCGAGAGCATTCATGGGCTTACCTAGATATGCCCATGTTTCGCCATCACTCCGCAGTCTGCATTGGCTGCCGATCAATTTCCAGTCACAATTCAAAGTGTTGGTTATGACCTTTAAAGCCCTTCATGGCATCGGACCAGAATATCTCCGAGACCGCCTCCTGCCGCACGAATCCCAGCAACCGATTAGGTCCCACAGAGTGTGCCTTTTCCAGGTCCCGTCAACTAAACAATGTTGGTTGGCGGGCCCCAGGGGAAGAGCCTTCTCTGTGGCGGCCCCGACCCTCTGGAGCCAACTCCCCCCGGAGATTAGAACTGCCCTTACTCTCCCTTCCTTCCGTAAAGTTCTTAAAACCCACCTTTGCCGTCAGGCATGGGGGCACTGAAACATCTCTGTGGCGGCCCCGACCCTCTGGAACCAACTCCCCCCGGAGATTAGAACTGCCCTTACTCTCCCTACCTTCCGTAAAGTTCTTAAAACCCCCCTTTGCCGTCAGGCATGGGGGCACTGAAACATCTCCCCCATGTATAATTTATGTATGGTATGCTTGTGTGTGTGTTTGTTAGTATATTGGGGTTCTCTTTTAAACTTTTTTAAATATTTAAATTATTTGGATTTGTTATGATTTGTTTATGCCTTGTTGTGAGCCGCCCCGAGTCCACGGAGAGGGGCGGCATACAAATCTAAATAATAAATAAATAATAAATAAATAAACTCGTCTCCAAACAAACTGATAATTTGTACAAGTCCCTTATCAGTTCTGTGATATTTAGCTTGCAGCTGTGAGGCAATTCACAGTCCTTCTTTCACAAAGTGAAACACACTTTGCCCTGGTTTAGTTTCAAAGCGGGGGAAAATCAGCACACAAAAGGTCAAAGTCAGTAAAGCAGTCACGAAACACAACGATCAGATAATCCTCCACAATGGCCAAACCCACAGGCTGCTATTTATAGCAGCCTCACTAATTACCACAGCCCCACCCAACCACAGGTGGCCTCATTTTCTTTGATAATAATCTCTCTGTTGTTGTTGCCTATGCATTGCTCTCCGCATGCATGGCTATATCATTAACTCTTGTTCTGAATCCAAGGAGGAGCTAGATAATTGATCTCCCACTGAGCTGTCTGCCCCACTCTCCTCCTCACTGTCACTCATGTCTTCTTGGTCAGAGGAGCCTCCATCATCAGATTCCACCGGGGACAAAACAGGCCTGCAGCATGCGGATGTCTCCCCTACACCCACAGTCCTTGGGGCAGGAGCTGGGCCAAAGCTAACCACAACAATATGTAAAAAAAAATTATTATTTTTAAAAAGGAATCCGTTTTGATCTGTGTGTATTTTGCTATTTAAAATCAGTTTTATTCTATTTGCAATGATGGTCATAAAGATTTTATAGTCTACGTTAAGTAAAAACATGGGCCTATAATTTTGTATTTTGTGTTTTTCTAAATTGTTTTTCAGTATCAAGCTTACTAGTGCTTCTGTCCAGGATCTTGGTATTACTCCCTGTTCTAAAACTTTGTTATATGTAACTAATAATATTTTCTCTAGAGAATCTTTTAGTTCTTTAATTTAATTTAAAATAGTTTTTATTGAATTATTTACATTAAAAACAACATAGAAAAAAGCAGACAAACAAAACAAAACAAACAAACAAACAAAAAATTATCTAATGATTATTTTGTACATATTCATCAAACACATCTTAGAGTAAGTCAATTCTACAGCTGATACGAGTGATAATTAAGAAAATTGGTTTTGGTTATTCACTTAATTTGATTTGATTTGATTTGATTTATTAGATTTGTATGCCGCCCCTCTCCGCAGACTCGGGGCAGCTCACAACAGCAACAATAACAATATATATTAACAAATCTAATAATTAAAAAATTTAAGATAACAATTACACATTTAAAATCTAAAAGCAAGAAACCCCAATATAACAAACATACATACAGTCATATCATGCACTAGAATTACATAGGCAGGGGGAGATGTCTTAGTTCCCCCACGCTTGACGACAGAGGTGGGTTTTAAGGAGTTTACGAAAGGCAAGGAGGTTGGGGGCAATTCTAATCTCTGGGGGGAGTTGGTTCCAGAGGGTCGGGGCCACCACAGAGAAAGCTCTTCCCCTGGGACCCGCCAAACGACTGCTTTGTTGACGGGATCCAGAGAAGGCCCACTCTGTGGGACCTAACAGGTCGCTGGGATTCGTGCTGATTTTGTTGTGCTTTTGACCGCTTAGAATCCATCATAGGTATAATAATACATTTCTTACATATCAAATTATTCATAATTTGTCTCAAAGAATTTAACATTTATGTAAATTCATTCCTTTTTAAAAAATATATGTAAATACAGTGGTACCTCATCTTACGAACGCCTCTTTTAACGAACTTTTCGAGATACGAACCTGGTGTTTAAGATTTTTTTGCCTCTTCTTCCGAACTATTTTCACCTTACGAACCCAAGCCGCTGCTGCTGGGATGAAGGGGTTTCTTTCCCCCCCCTTTTTTGAAGAAAGAAAAGGGAGGGGCAGCTTGGAGGGGGAAAGAGTTTGCATTTAAAAAAGTAGGAGAACAGCGTGCTTCCACAGGCACTGAAAGGGTGTCTTTTGAAGAAAGAAAAGGGAGGGGCACCCCCTTGCCTTTCTTCCTTCCCACTCGCCTAGCCTTGCTTCTTCCACCCGCCCCCTTTAGCTGCTCCTCCCTGCCCTCTGTTCGCCTCCCTTCTAAAGTTTGGGATTTTCCTGAAGGATTTGCACGCATTATTTGCTTTTACATTGATTCCTATGGGAAACATTGTTTCGTCTTATGAACTTTTCACCTTACGAATCTCCTCCTAGAACCAATTAAGTTCATATCATGAGGTACCACTGTATATCTATTTCATATAAATATCTCATTTTTATTTATTTATTATTTTTAACCATTCATAAAAATTGTTCCATGCTTTATAATATTCGGAGTCTTCTTTATTGTTTATTTTGAGTGTCATCATGTCTGCTTTGGCACAGTCCATAATTTTTCTTAGTAATAAGGAGTCATCTGGTAGATCTTTCTGTTTCCAGAATTGTGCGATTGAAATTCTGGCTGCTGTCAAAATATGTAATATTAAATAATATTGTTTTTTTCTCCATATTCTGATCTATGATGTCTAATAAAAATACAGTGGAACCTCAAGATACGAACCTAATTGGTTCCAGGGGGAGGTTTGTAACACGAAAGGTTCGTAAGACGAAACATTGTTTTCCATAGGAAACAATGTAAAGTCAATTAATCCGTGCAACCAAAAAAAACCCTGCAAAAAAACCGCTGCCACCCGGCTGTGACCTTTTAAAACAGCCGCGCGGCTTTCCAGCAGCCTCTGAACGCCAAATGCGGAAGTTTGGGTTTGGCGTTCGGCTTCGGGAGACGGCTGGGAAGCCGCACGGCTGTTTTAAAATGTCACAGCCGGGCTGGGGGGCTTCCCAGCAACCCCCCCAGCCCGGCTGTGACCTTTTAAAACGGCCGCGCGGCTTCCCAGCCGTCTCCCGAAGCCAAACACCAAACCCAAACTTCCGCGTTTGGTGCTTGGAGGCTGCTGGAAAGCCCCCCAGCCCGGCTGTCACCTTTTAAAACAGCCGCGCGGCTTTCCAGGAGCCTCCAAACGCCAAACGCGGAAGTTTGGGTTTGGCGTTTGGCTTCGGGAGATGGCTGGGAAGCCACGCGGCTGTTTTAAAATGTCACAGCCGCTCTGGGGGGCTTCCCAGCACCCCCCCGAACCTTGAACTTTTGCCGAACTTCGGGGTTCGGGGTTGGGGGGTGCTGGGAAGCCCCCCCAGCGCGGCTGTGAACTTTTAAAACAGCCGCGCGGCTTCACAGCTGTCTCCAAACGCCGAACGCGGAAGTTCGGCTTTGGCGTTCGGCTTCGGGAGATGGCTGGGAAGCCACGCGGCTGTTTTAAAATGTCACAGCCGTGCTGGGGGGCTTCCCAGCACCCCCCTGAACCCCGAACTTTTCCCGAACTTCCGGGTTCGGGGTTGGGGGGGCTTCCCAGCACCCCCCCCGAACCTTGAACTTTTGCCGAACTTCGGGGTTCGGGGTTGGGGGGTGCTGGGAAGCCCCCCCAGCGCGGCTGTGAACTTTTAAAACAGCCGCGCGGCTTCACAGCTGTCTCCAAACGCCGAACGCGGAAGTTCGGCTTTGGCGTTCGGCTTCGGGAGACAGCTGGGAAGCCGCGTGGCTGTTTTAAAAGGTCACAGCCATGCTGGGGGGCTTCCCAGCACCCCCCAACCCCGAACTCTTGCCGAACTTCTGGGTTCGGGGTTCGGGTGGGGTGGGAGGCCCCCCAGCGCGGCTGTGACCTTTTAAAACAGCCGCGCGGCTTCCCAGCTGTCTCCCGAAGCCGAACGCCAAAGCTGAACTTCCGCGTTCGGCGTTCGGAGAGAGCTGGGAAGCCGCGCAGCTGTTTTAAAAGGTCCCAGCCGGGCTGGGGGGCTTCCCAGCAACCTCCCGAACCGAACCCGGGGTTCAGAAAAATTTTGTCTCTTCTTACGAACTTTTTTCGAGTTACGAACCGGTGTTCGGGAGGCTGCTGGGAAGCCCCGCCGCCCGGCTGTCACCTTTTAAAACAGCCACGCGGATTCCCAGCTGTCTCCGAACGCTGGTTCGTAACTCGAAAAAAGTTCGTAAGAAGAGGCAAAATTTTTCTGAACCCCGGGTTCGTATCACGAGTTGTTCGTAAGACGAGGGGTTCGTATCTTGAGGTACCACTGTACTTCAGGTTTTTTGTTAATTGGAATTTTAGTCATTTCCTCTATCCAATTTCGTATTTACTCTAGAATTTCTTGATTTGTGAGCAGGTCCACCATATGTGAGAATAAGTCCCTGCTTTCTCATTACATCTCCAGGAATTTGGTTTTAGTAAGGGGTACATTTGCGCCAGTCGTGCTGATGGGCGATGCCACCTATAATACATTTTATATATTTTTTCTTTGTAGGCGACCGATTTGGTTAATTTATAAATTTTATTCCAAATTATGTCCCATTTATCTGAATTAATATCATATTCAAAATTTTTGTGCCAGCTTTGGATATTCCCTTTTAAGTTATAACTCTGCATTTTGTGTTTTAACAGAAAGTTGTATATTTTAGAAATCATTTTTTTGTCTTGGCCTAACATTATCAAGTTTAATTCTGATTTCTTTTTTAGTATTCCTCTTTTTCTTTTATCTTCTTCAAATCTTGCTTTTATTTGCATTAGTGGCCACCAATCAATTTTAATTCCTTCACTATCTAATTGTGTATTTGTTTATAATTCTCCTCTTTCATTTACCAAGTCATAATATGTAATTAATTTTTTAGTATCAATCGTGTTGGGGTGCATCATAGCCTCCATTGGGGAGAACCACCCAGGAATTTGTAAATAATGCTGATTTTTAATTTTTGTCCATGTCTCATTTATGACATTTCTGACTTTACGTCTCTTAAAGTAAGTATGTATTTTATCTTTTCCGTCCATAATAAATGCATGCCAGCCCAGATGTAGGTCATGTCCCTTGAGCAGAAGAAGTCTTTTAATCTTGGCACAAATGATTTGTGCCAGAGAAATGTTAATGTAGTAAAAAGAGATTTTCAATGTCTAAGTGTGGAGCTGGGTAAAATAACTGATTCAGTGACTTTCTCAGAGGTGTTACCGGTTTGTGGCCAGGAGGATAAAACAACTTGTATCAGAGAGTTTAATGAGTGGTTAAGGCAGTGGTGTAAAGCTGAAGGTTTTGGCTATGTAAGTCATGATGTCAGTAGGTGGTCTAATAGGGAGTTGTTTAAGAGGGATGGTTTGCATCCATCATACAGAGGTACCCAGGTGCTCGGTGAGGAATTCAGAACTTTTTTGGACAGGCATTTAAACTAGGTAAAGGGGACAGAGATGTAACTGATGTGGATGATTTCTGTCCCCGACCAATGAGGTTAAATCAGTTTCTGGAAGCTTATGAAAAGGGAGCTGTAAATAGAATAGATGTATTTGTTGATGATAAGGGGCAAACTAATAATGAAAATAATGTTCTTTGGGTAATGTGCACGAATGCTCCAAGCTTGAGCAACAAGTTCTGTGAGTTAATGGCCATAATATCTAGAGATAATTTGGATCTGGTTGCCATAACTGAGACATGGTTTAAGGATTCTAATGAATGGGAAATATCCATACCAGGATATACACTGTATAGGAAGGATAGAATAGAGAGAAAGGGAGGTGGAGTAGACATTTATGTTAAAGAAAGTCTAAAAACAACACTAATTCAAAATATGTGTAAAGATCTGGAGACTCTCTGGATTTGCATGCAAAATAAAGAAGGTTCTGTCATTAGAATTGGGGTGATCTGTAGGCCTCCAGGGCAATCTGAGGAATATGACAACAAGATGGTGGATGAAATTACCCAAATCATAGTAAAGGGAAATATTGTGGTTATGGGTGATTTCAACATGCCTGATGTTGACTGGAATATCCCCAGTGCCCTTACATGCAAAAGTAAGAATATAGTAGAGGCCTTTACAGGAGCAGCTCTGGCACAGCTGGTTAAGACACCAACTAGAGGGGAGAATATTCTAGATTTAGTTTTTACGAATGGGAATTGGGTTTCAGAGGTCAAGGTGGGAGAAAATTTAGGTTGCAGTGACCATCTATGTTTGTGGTTTGATGTAAAAACTGATTGTGAGCAATCCTATACTGCAACCAAAGTATTGGATTTCAGAAAAACAAATTTTAATGCAATGGGGGAATATTTAAATAATGAATTAAAGGGGAGGGATAAAATGGCAGGAGTGAGCACCCAGTGGACTGTATTAAAAAAGGCCATCTTAAAAGCCACAGGACTGTATGTAAGGCAAATAACTAAAGGTAAAAGGAAGAAGAAACCACTATGGTTTAGCAATGATGTAAGGGCTATAGTCAATGAAAAAAAGGCTGCCTATAGGAGGTATAAAGAGTCTGGAAGTATAGCTGATACAGAGGTGTATAAAATGAGACAGAAGGAGGGGAAACAGATAATGCATGTTGCTAAAGCCTCAAAAGAGGAAGAAATTGCCAAATCTGTAAAGAAGGGGGATAAAACCTTCTTCAGATATATTAGTGATAGGAAGAAGAAAAACTGCAGCATCACGAAGCTTAGTACCGGGAATAATAAATGCATTGATGGGAATAAGGGGATCGCTGACCATTTCAATAGCTACTTCTGTTCAGTTTTCTCAAAAGACACCTTACAAAATAATACTATAGAGGGATATAGCATTGCTTCCAGCTGTACGGATTCAGCTTCAGTGATCTTAGAAGCCGATGTCTTAGAAGAACTTGAACGATTAAAGATAAATAAGGCAATGGGTCCAGATGGCATCCACCCCAGAGTTCTTAAAGAACTCAGATCTGTCCTTGCTACCTCCCTGACTGATTTGTTTAACCAATCCCTGTTAACAGGAGATGTTCCTGAGGATTGGAGAATGGCCAGTGTTGTGCCTATCCACAAGAAGGGCAGTAGAGAAGAAGCTGGTAACTACAGGCCAGTTAGCTTGACATCAGTTATAGTTAAAATGATGGAGACTCTACTCAAAAAGAGGATAAATCAGTACCTAAAAAACAATAACTTATTGGACCCAAATCAGCATGGCTTTACTGAAGGCAAATCATGTCAGACTAATCTCATTGATTTCTTTGACTATGTCACAAAGGTATTAGATCAAGGTGGTGCCGTGGATATTGCCTATCTGGACTTCAGCAAAGCCTTTGATACGGTTCCACATAAAGAGCTGATCAATAAATTAGTGAAGATTGGACTTAATCCCTGGATATTTCAGTGGATTTCAAGCTGGCTGAAGCATAAACATCAGAGAGTTATTGTTAATGGCGAGTATTCTGAGCAGAGACAGGTTACAAGTGGTGTGCCACAAGGGTCTGTTCTGGGTCCTATTCTTTTTAATATGTTTGTGAGTGACATAGGGGAAGGTTTGGTAGGGAAGGTTTGCCTATTTGCCAATGACTCTAAAGTGTGCAATAGGGTTGATATTCCTGGAGGGGTCTGTAATATGATAATTGATTTAGCTTTACTAGATAAATGGTCAAAGCAATGGAAACTGCAGTTTAATGTTTCCAAATGTAAAATAATGCACTTGGGGAAAAGGAATCCTCAATCTGAGTATTGCATTGGCAGTTCTGTGTTAGCAAAAACTTCAGAAGAGAAGGATTTAGGGGTAGTGATTTCTGACAGTCTCAAAATGGGTGAGCAGTGTGGTCGGGCAGTAGGAAAAGCAAGTAGGATGCTTGGCTGCATAGCTAGAGGTATAACAAGCAGGAAGAGGGAGATTGTGATCCCCTTATATAGAGCGCTGGTGAGACCCCATTTGGAATACTGTGTTCAGTTCTGGAGACCTCACCTACAAAAAGATATTGACAAAATTGAACGGGTCCAAAGACGGGCTACAAGAATGGTGGAAGGTCTTAAGCATAAAACGTATCAGGAAAGACTTAATAAACTCAATCTGTATAGTCTGGAGGACAGAAGGAAAAGGGGGGACATGATCAAAACATTTAAATATGTTAAAGGGTTAAATAAGATTCAGGAGGGAAGTGTTTTTAATAGGAAAGTGAACACAAGAACAAGGGGACACAATCTGAAGTTAGTTGGGGGAAAGATCAAAAGCAACGTGAGAAAATATTATTTCACTTAGAGTAGTAGATCCTTGGAACAAACTTCCAGCAGACGTGGTTGGTAAATCCACAGTAACTGAATTTAAACATGCCTGGGATAAACATATATCCATCCTAAGATAAAACACATGAAATAGTATAAGGGCAGACTAGATGGACCATGAGGTCTTTTTCTGCCGTCAGTCTTCTATGTTTCTATGTTTCTATGTTTTAAAATAATCCATTCCTCAAGCCAAGCTATTATTGCCACTTGGTGGTAAAGTTGAAAATCGGGGAGTCCAAAGCCCCCTCGCCTCCTGTTTTCCTGTAAATAGGACAATCTAATTCTTGGCCTTTTCCCTGCCCATACAGAATTTGTCAACATTTTATTCAATTTTTCAAAATATTTCTTATTTAAATTAGTTGGGATTGTTTGAAAGAGATACAATCATTGTGGGAGGGTTACCATTTTAATTGCTGAGATTCTACCTCTGATTGAAGTAGGTAATTTATTCAATTTAATAAGTTTCTCCTCTATTTTTCCAAGTAGTTGTTATCGTCCTTAATTGTGGCTTTTGCAGTTATATTTACACCTAAGTACTTAATTTTTTTTTCTATCTGGATTCCAAGTTTTCCTTCCAATTTTTGATTTTCCTTATCCATTAAATTTTTATAAATTATTTTAGTCTTTTGTTTATTCATCTTTAAACCTTGCTACTTTACCGAACTTGCTAAACTCTTCTAAAAGTTTTCCTCCAGTTTCTAATGTTTCTAATATATTAAATACTAAATCATCAGCAAATGCTAATAATATATATTCTTGATTTTTAATTTTAAGACCTTTTATATCTTTATTAGCTCATACTTGAATCAGAAGAATTTTGATTGCTAAGATAAATATTAAAGGGGAAAAAGGGCATCCCTGTCTAACTCCTTTCTCAATATTTATATTTTTTGTAATGTCGCCATTAATTATAATTTTAGCCACCTGTTCTGTATATAAAGTTTGTATAGTTCTACTACATTTTTCTCCAAATTTCATTTTTATTATTTGTTGAAAAAAAAAATTCCAATTCAAATTATCGAAGGCCTTCTCAGCATCAAGAAATATTAATGCTATGGATTTTTCTGGATGTAATTCATAATATTCAAGAATATCTAATAGCATTCTTGTGTTGTTTCTAATATTTCTGTTCGGTAAAAAACCATTCTAATCAGGATGAATTAGTTCCGCAATAATTGTGGCAAATATTTTATAATCACTATTAAGTAGTGAAATGGGCCTGTATTGTTTAATCATATGTTTTTTCTTTTGGGATTAAAGTAATCAATCCTTCTCCCCATGATTGCGGCTACTTCCCTTTAATTATGACTTTGTAAAACGTCACTAATAATAAACTTTTAATAGATTCCTGCATATTTTTATAAAACTCAGCCGGAATCCCATCTGGGCCAGGGGTTTTGTTATTTTTCTGCTTTTGTATTGCTCTTTCCAATTCAGATATTGTAATATCCTCTTCCATTCTATTTCTATATGTTTCTGATATTTCTGGTATGTTTGCTTGATCTAAATAAACCTCTTTTCTATTGTATCTTTTTTATACAGTTCTTGGAAATACTCCATAATTATTTGCTTTTTCTCTTCCATTTCAAATTTTCTATTCCCTAATTTATCTTCAACTTGTTGTATATATATTCTTTCTTTTTCTTTTTCTAGTTTATATGCAAGCCATCTACCAGGCTTATTAGCATGTTCAAAGTAATTTTGTTTTGAAGCTTTAATTTTTATGGATATTTCTTCTTGTACTGCCAAATTCATTTTATGTGTAAGTAGGTCGTTTTCTTCTTGTTTTTCAAATCATTAGGGTCATTTTGCAATTTAATTTCTAATTCCTCTATTCTACTTTGGAGATTGTTCATTTCTTTGTATTTATTTTTGTTTTTCTTAACAGTATATCCTATTGTTAATCCTCTTATATATGCTTTTGTTGTATCCCAAATATTCTGGATAGTGGTGTCATTATTCCAATTAACTGATAGAAAATATCTAATTCTTTTTCACTCCATTGTTTATATTCTATTTCTTGTATTATTTTAGAGTTCGTTGTCCATCTAGTTCTTTTTTTTAGCTCTCCTTTAATTATTATTGTTACAGGGTTATGGTCAGCCCATATGTTAGGTTTGATTTCCACATTTATAATATCCTTTTCTAACTCAATATCTGCCCATATCATATCCGATCTGGACCACAATTTGTATGGATTGGAAAAGTATGTATCCTTTTTTTGTTCCAGGTTTCTCTCTCTCCAAATATCTTTTACTTTATACTAATTTGCCATGTCAAAAAATTATGTCGGTAATCTTTTTCTATTGTTTATTTTCCCTGTTCCCTTCTAGTCTTTTTTAATATCCAATATCGAATTAAAATCTCCTACAATGCAGATGCTTTCCTTTTCTAACTTTATGATTTGTTCATATAATTTTTTGAAAAACATTTTCTGTTCTGAATTTGGTGCATAAATCACGATTAAAGTTCTTTTTATTTATTTATTGTAATCTGGATAATTAAAATTCTTCCTTTTTTATCTGCATAGATTTGTTGGGGGCTTAACTAGTTTTTAATACATGTTGCTATTCCTCTTTTCTGTTGCTAGAGATGTAAAGAGTTTGCCTAACTTTGGTTTTTCTAAATATTTTATATCTTTTTGTCTAATGTAGACTTCCTGCATACAAATGATATCAGCCTTTTGCTTGTTTAGTTTATTAAAAACCTGACCTCTTTTTTTCTGTGAGTTGAGCCCATTTATATTTACTGAAAACAGTTTTACTGTATTTTGCATATTGAGATTCCCCTCTTATTTTACTCTTTTGTTGCTTCTTGGTTCTCGGAGTGCTCCTGTTCTATCTTCTCTTTGTACTATCTGTCCTTCCTCTATTTCCTCTTCCGTTTCTTTCTCTTCTAAACTTTGTGACCATGATGCTGTGGAACCCTCTAAAAATTTCAATAGTTATTTTTTTCCCTTTCCATGTAATGATTAGCCCCTCCGGGACCAACCATCTAAATTGAATTTCGCGTCTAATAAATTTCGCTGTCAAATAGTGGAGGTCCCTCCTCTTTTCACGAATTCTTCTCAGGACTTGCTTCAATGTTATTATCTCCTTCCCCTTATATGTTATTGTTGTTGCTCTTGTATTTTTATATATTTTTACAATTTATGTGTCATTTAATCCAGCAAGGCTCATACTTGTATTTATATAAGATTTATTATATTGTTTGATAATTTATTGCTTCATAATTTAATATTAAGATAAAAATAAACATATTGTCAGTTTTTATTGTGAACACTAGCACACAGTAAAAATGAAATTCTGTTGCCTGATCTCAAAAGAAAATATATATCTACCAATACACATACATAACACACATATACACATGCTATATACATTATATACATACATACATACATGCATACAAACAAACATACATACATACAAACATACATACACACCCATATACAGCGGTGGTGAAGTATTTAATCAGACACCAATTGTTATCCCATTTAAAAAGATGAGAGAGGCCTGTAATTGACATCCTAGATAGACCTCAACTATGAGAGACAATATTTCTCTTCAAGATTCAGCATCAGTGATCTCAGAGATTGATGTCTTAGAAGAATTTCAATGATTAAAGATAATAAGGCAATGGGTCCAGATGGCATCCACCCCAGAGTTCTTAAAGAACTCAGATCTGTGATTGCTACCCCCCTGACTGATTTGTTTAACCAATCCCTTTTAACAGGATATGTTCCTGATGATTGGAGAATAGCCAGTGTTGTGCCTATCCACAAGAAGGGCAGTAGAGAAGAAGCTGGTAACTACAGGCCCGTTAGCTTGATTTCAGTTATAGTTAAAATGATGGAGACTCTACTCAAAAAGAGGATAAATCAGCACCTAAAAACCAATTACTTATTGGACTAAAACCAGCATGGCTTTACTGAGGGCAAATCATGTCAGACGAATCTCATTGATTTATTTGACTATGTCATAAAGGTGTTGTTTGAAAATGGTGCCATGGATATTGCCTATTTGAACTTCAGCAAAGTCTTTGATACAGTTCCCTATAAAGAGCTGATAGATAACTTAGTGAAGATTGGACTTAATCTCTGGATAGTTCAGTGGATTGCAGCTGGCTGAAGCATAGATATCAGAGGATTGTTGTTAATGGTGAATATTCTGAGCAGAGGCTGGTTACAAGTGGTGTGCCACAAGGGTCTGTTCTGGGTCCTATTCTTTTTAATATGTTTATGAGTGACATAGGGGAAGGTTTGGTAGGGAAGGTTTGCCTATTTGCCAATGACTCTAAAGTGTGCAATAGGGTTGATATTCCTGGAGGCGTCTGTAATATGGCAAGTGATTTAGCTTCACTAGATAAGTGGTCAAAGAAATGGAAACTGCAATTTAATGTTTCCAAATGTAAAATAATGCACTTGGGCAAAAGGAATCCTCAATTTGAGTTGTTTTATTGATAGTTCTGTGTTAGCAAAACCTTCAGAAGAGAACGATTTAGAGGTAGTGATTTCTGACAGTCTCAAAATGGGTGAACAGCACAGTCAGGTGGTAGGGAAAGCAAGTAGGATGCTTGACTGCATAGCTAGAGGTATAGCAAGCAGGAAGAGGGAGATTGTGATCCTGCTGTACAGTGATCCCCCGGTTATTGCGTCCCCGACAATTGCGAACAGGGTAATTCGCGATTTTTCAGCCCGGAAGTCAAAATACCATCTACGCATGCGTGCCCTTTTTTTCTATGGGCACGCATGCGTAGATGGCAACCGGGAGATCAGCTGCTGGGCGGCTTCCCTGGGTCTTCCCCCTCTTGCTGGCAGCAGCGAGGAGTTTCCCCACCGCCCACGCAAACTCCTCGCTACCGCTCGCCCGCCCTTCGCCTGCCCACGCCGTTCGCTCCCCCTCTTGCTGGCGGGAGGGCGAGAAGCCCTCCCCAGCACCCGCTCGCCCGCCCTTCGCCCTGGCGGAGAAATTCCAGCCCCCACCTGGTCCCGCCCGATCCTCCTCCATGAGGCAGCTCGCCCTCCCATGGCCGCTTCCTCCACCCTCCATCGCAAGCCCTCGCCACCGCAGCCAACGCGCGCTGCGATCTTCAAGCCCGGCTCCTTTCGGCCCAGCATCCCGGGCCAAGCAGCTGCCTTCCGTGACTGAGCCTGGCTGGCCCGGAAGATCGTAGCGCGCGTTGGCTGCAGCGGCGAGCGAAGCCAAGCCGGCAGCAATGTCGCCGCCGCTGCAGCCAACGCGCGCTACGATCTTCCGGGCCAGCCAGGCTCAGTCACGGAAGGCAGCCGCTTGGCCCGGGATGCTGGGCCGAGAGGAGCCGGGCTTGATCCGCTGAGCCTGGCTGGCCCGGAAGATCGTAGCGCGCGTTGGCTGCAGCGGCGGCGACATTGCTGCCGGCTTGGCTTCGCTCGCTCGCCGCTGAGGAGCCGAAGATTGGGGGGCGGCACGGCGAGCGAAGCCAAACCGGCAGCAATGTCGCCGCCGCTGCAGCCAACGCGCGCTACGATCTTCCGGGCCAGCCAGGCTCAGCGGATCAAACCCGGCTCCTCTCGGCCCAGCATCCCGGGCCAAGCGGCTGCCTTCCGTGACTGAGACTGGCTGGCCCGGAAGATCGTAGCGCGCGTTGGCTGCAGCGGCGGCGACATTGCTGCCGGCTTGGCTTCGCTCGCTCGCCGCTGAGGAGCCGAAGATTGGGGGGCGGCGTGGCGAGCGAAGCCAAGCCGGCAGCAATGTCGCCGCCGCTGCAGCCAACGCGCGCTACGATCTTCCGGGCCAGCCAGGCTCAGCGGATCAAGCCCGGCTCCTCTCGGCCCAGCTCGCAGCGCCGCCCCCCAATGTTCGGCTCCTCAGCGGCGGGGGCGGCGCTCGCCGCGCCGCCCCCCAATGTTCGGCTCCTCAGCGGCGAGCGAGCGAAGCCAAGCCGGCAGCAATGTCGCCGCCGCTGCAGCCAACGCGCGCTACGATCTTCCGGGCCAGCCAGTCTCAGTCACGGAAGGCAGCCGCTTGGCCCGGGATGCTGGGCCGAGAGGAGCCGGGTTTGATCCGCTGAGCCTGGCTGGCCCGGAAGATCGTAGCGCGCGTTGGCTGCAGCGGCGGCGACATTGCTGCCGGCTTGGCTTCGCTCGCTCGCTCGCCGCTGAGGAGCCGAAGATTGGGGGCGGCGCGGCTCTTTTAAAACATCGCCGCTGACATGGGGGGCTTGCTAGCACCCCCCCCAAACCCGAGTTGGGGGTTCGGGGGGGTGCTAGCGAGCCCCCAATGTCGGCGGCGATGTTTTAAAAGAGCCGCGCCGCCCCCCAATCTTCGGCTCCTCGCTAGCGCTGCGGAAGTTTAAAACACCATCTGCACATGCGCAGATGGTGTTTTTACTTCCGCAGCGCTACTTCGCGAAAACCCGCTCGTTGCGGGGGGTCCTGGAACGGAACCCTCGCAACGAGCGGGGGATCACTGTATAGGGCACTGGTGAGACCACATTTGAAATACTGTGTTCAGTTCTAGAGACCTCACCTACAAAAAGATATTGATAAAATTGAATGGGTTCAAAAACGGGCTACAAAAATGGTGGAAGGTCTTAAGCATAACACTTATCAGGAAAGACTTCATTAACTCAATCTGTATAGTCTGGAGGACAGAAGGGAAAGTGGGGACATGATCAAAACATTTAAATATGTTAAAGGATTAAATACGGTTCAGGAGGGACCTTAATAGGTTTTTAATAGGTAAGTGAGCACAAGAACAAGGGGGCACAATCTGAGGTTAGTTGGGGGAAAGATTACAAGCAACATGAGAAAATATTATTTTACTGAAAGAATAACAGATGATTGGAACAAATTTGCAGCAGATTTGGTTGGTAAATCCACAGTAACTGAATTTAAATTTAAACATTCCTGGGATAAACTATAGATATCCATCCTAAGATAAAATGCAGGAAATAATACAAGGGCAGACTAGATGGACCATGAGGTCTTTTTCTGCCATTAATATTCTATGTTTCTATGTAACATGAGAAAACACATCCAGAAAATCACATTGTCTGATTTTTAATGATTTTATTTGCAAATTATTGTAGAAAATAAGTATTTGGTCACCTACAAACAAGCAAGATTTCTGGGTCTCACAGACCTGTAACAACTTCTTTAAGAGGCTCCTCTATCCTCCATCCATTACCTGTAGTAATGGCACCTGTTTAAACTTGTTATCAGTATAAAAAACACCTGTCCACAACCTCAAACAGTCACACTCCACACTCCACTATGGTGAAGACCAAAGAACTGTCGAAGGACACCAGAAACAAAATTGTAGCCCCACAGCAGGCTGTTAAGATTGAATCTGCACTAGGCAAGCAGCTTGGTGTGAAGAAATCAACTGTGGGAGCAATAATTAGAAAATGGAAGACATACAAGACCACTTATAATCTCCCTCTATCTGGGGCTCCATTCAAGATCTCACCCCGTGTGGTCAAAATGATCACAAGAACGGTGAGCAAAAATGCCAGAACCACACAGGGAACCTAGTGAATGACGTGCTGAGAGATGGGACCAACATAACAAAGGCTACCATCAGTAACACACTACGCCACCAGGGACTCAGATCCTGCAGTGCCTGACGTGTCCCCCTGCTTAAGTCAGTACATGTCCGGGCCCATCTGAAGTTTGCTAGAGAGCATTTGGACAATCCAGAAGAGTATTGGAAGAATGTTATATGGTCAGGTGAAACCAAAGTAGAACTGTTTGGTAGAAACACAACTTGTCATGTTTACAGGAGAAAGAGTGCTGAGTTGCATCCAAAAAACACCATATCTACTGTCAAGCATGGAGGTGGCAACATCATACTTTGTGACTGTTTCTTTGCAAAGGGACCAGGACGATTGATCCGTGTATATGAAAGAATAAATGGGGCCATGTATTATGAGATTTTGAGTGTAAACCTCCTTCCATCAGCAAGGGCACTGAAGATGAAACGTGGCTGGGTCTTTCAGCATGACAATGATCCCAAGCACACTGCCAGGGCAATGGAGTGGCTTCGTAAGAAGCATTTCAAGGTCCTGAAGTGGTCTAGCGAGTCTCTAGATCTCAACCCTATAGAAAACCATTGGAGGGAGTTGAAAGTTTGTGACAGCTCCAAAATATCACTGCTCTTGAGGAGATCTGCATAGAAGAATGGGCCAACACACCAGCAACAGTTTGTGCCAACCTTGTGAGGACTTACAGAAAACGTTTGACCTCTGTCATTGCCGACAAAGGATAATAACAAAGTATTGAGATGAACTTTTGTTATTTACCAAATACATATTTTCCACCATAATTTGCAAATAAATTTGTTAAAAATCAATATGATTTTCTGGAAGTGTTTTCTCATGTTGTCTCTCATAATTGAGGTGTACCTATGATGTCAATTACAGGTTTCTCTCATCTTTTTAAGTGGAGAACTTGCACAATTGTTGTCTGACTAAATACTTTTTTTCCTGAATAGACGGAAGTAAACTACCAACAATATTTTCTGCCATCCTCACCACTCTCTATACTACCTTCCTGTTTGAATCATCTCTCAAAGTGGTAGAATAGAGCAGCGTTTCCCAACCGGTGTGCCGCAGCACAGTAGTGTGCCGCAAGACACGGTCAGGTGTGCCGCAGGAAGCTCCAGGTGGGCGGGGCACTGCCAGTGCCGGACCGCCAGTGCCTCCAACCTGGAGCTCCCACTCGCAACTGTCCCCCGGCTACTGCCCGATGCAGCTGTTTCCGGCTGGGCCCCAAAGAAGGAAGGCGGGAAAAAGGAGGCAGGGGCGGGGAGGTCCGGCAGTAGGAGTAAAGGGAGCCGCGGCCGCCCCTGCCTCCCCACGGTGCCTCTGGCCAAACGCGCCCCTGGCTTCTCTGCCCTGCCCCATTGCCCGTCCGATCCGCCCACTCTCCTCCTCCTCCTCCTCCGCCGCCTCCTGTATTGGGGCGTGATCCGCCCCCTCTCCTTCGCTGCCGGAGAGAGAATGGAGGGCGCCGTTGTCTTCGCCTCCGCCCGCCGGCTCCCCTCGCCCTCCCAGACATCCCCAGCGCCCGGCCGCGCACCGCCTCCCATTAGCCCGGCCGACCTTTCCCTGCTGCCGTTTTCATGGCGCTCGCTCGCTTCTCCGGTCAGCAAAGCCATCTGCCCAGGAAAGCGCCGCGCCGTGCTTGCTGGCCGGAAAAGCGAGCGATCCGGGAGTCCGGGACTGTGTGGCTTTGCGCCATGAAGAGAAAACGGCAGCAGGGAAAGGTCAGCCGGGCTAACGGGAGGCGGCGCGTGGCCGGGCGCTGGGAACGTCTGGGAGGGCGAGGAGGCTGATGGCTGCTGTTGCCTCTTAGCTGCAGAGCCGGCAGGCGGAGGCGAAGACAACGGCGCCCTCCATTCTCTCTCCAGCTCTCTCTCTCTCTTTCTTTTTCTCTCTGTTGCCGGCATGGTGAACGAGAGAGAAAGAGAGAGAGAGAAAAAGGAGGGGAGAGAGAATGAGAGAAAGAGAGAAAGAGAAAGAGAGGGAAAGAAAGCAAGAGAGAGAAAGAGAGGGGGGAAGGAGGGAGAGGGAAAGACATGGAGGGAGGGAAGGAGGGAGAGAGAAAGAGCAAAAAAGAGGAAGAAAGAAGGATGGAGAGAGAGAAAGAAGGGAAGGAAGAGAGAGAAAGAGGGAGGGAGAAATAGAGTGAAATGGAGGAAGAGATTTTTTTTGTCCAAACTTTTCTTTAGCCCCGCCCCCCGCCCCCCTTCAGTGTTCCCCAGAATTTTGAAAATATGAATAATGTGCCGCGGCTCAAAAAAGGTTGGGAAACACTGGAATAGAGGAAGGAAGATGTACTTTTTTCATGCGATGCACAAAATGCAAATACTGTTGTGCCCAGAAACTTGATATGGCTAACCATCTACAATGATGAATCATTAATATACAGATGTATGAAGCTGTGCCTGCCCTTTCTGAAATCAACAATTATATCTAATTTTTCCTACATTTGAAACAAGGCTGCTTTTATTACACCAGTTCCCCAAATCATCTACCTCCTTGCAGTAAGCACCCTCATTGTCATCCTGAATAAGGCCCACTACTATTGGCCCACTACTATTGTGATGTATGTGAACTATTCTCATACTTCACAATACAGTTGGTGGCAAACCTTGTACAACAATCAATTTCACAACGATGTTAGGCAATCAAATTATTTGATTATATATACTTTTCTTACAGGCTAGTCCATCCTGGTCCACTGGAAAAACGTATAGTTTGAATATTGAATATTCAGTATAATTTTTTTATTTTTCTCCAACATAAAATAAAAACTATGCATAATTACAAACACTAAAACCATGCTTATAATAAAACATATATATACATTTTATTTTTCTGTTAATCATTCAATGGAGGCTCTTGTCTCCTCTTAAAAACATTCTATAGAATTTATACAACATTATCAATTCATAAACCTCTAAATAACAATCTTTTTCTCATTTTACACTAAAATATTACATTACATCAGTATGAACAGCGTCAAACTCTTCTATGCAAATCTTAATTCAAACTTTCATTTCTCCATTAAGCTGATTAATCCAACATCCATATAATATAATTATATGATAAATTGATATTGGATTAATGACTAAAGGTTCTATATATATCTAAGATAGAAAAGAACTTCTCTCAATACATCACATAAACTATATGTTAAAATTCTATATGTTTAAATTATTATCTTTTTTTATAAATGATTTTTATTAAATTGATTTTAAAAAACAACAACATAATAACAATGGGGAAAAAACCCAAACAAACATATATACATTTACATATCTGTAGTTTTCGAAAAGAATATGTAGAATACAAAAAAGAAAAAGAAAAAAGAAAAGAAAGTAAAGTACATACAAAAATGGGAAAAAAAACAATGACAAAAAAACCTATGAACAATATCAACACTAACAACAATAAACAAGTAACGAAGAATATATATCATTAATGTTTTTATGTGAGGAGGGAAAATACAATCCCTTCTAGTATCAAATTATTTGGTAAAAAAAAAAACAATCAGTATTCACTATTGTTTCTTTTGGTTATCAATATCTTATTTGTTATTATTATTTTCTTAGCCGCCTTCTGTATACTCTTTGTTAATTAATTCAATTTCATAAAGATTTTGTTTTCACAAAACAATTGTACATATATCGTATCTAATCTATTGTATAAAAAAGAACACGTCATAATATATTGCTATTGTCATGTTTTAGTTTGAGCTTTTGTTTCTCCTCTTGAACCAATCATAAAAGCAATTCCATGTTTTATAATAATCAGAGTCTTCCTTGTTTTTTAACTTAAGAGTTAAAGCATCAGATTCTGCCCAATCCAAAATTTTGTTTAATATTAGTGAGTCTTTTGGTGGATTAGGTTGCTTCTAACATTGGGCTACCACCATTCTAGTTTCAGTCAGTATATGTATCATTAAATAATATTTATTTTTATCTATTTTTTGTTCAATAATTCCTAAGAGCAACGGTTCAGGTTTTCTGTTTATCTTAATTTGAAGTATATCCATTATCCATTTTTGAATCTTGATCCAAAATTTCTTTATTTTTGGGCAGGTCCACTAAATATGATAATACATCCCCATGTGTTCTTTGCATCTCCAACATTGTGGATTTATCCTAGTATACATTTGCGCTAGTCTTGCTGGAGGAAGGTGCCACCTATAGTACATTTTGTATATGTTTTCTCTAAATGCCACTGATTTTGTTAATTTGTAATTTTTTGACCAGATTTTGTCCCATTTATCTAAATTTACGCTATATCCAAAATTTCTGCTCCAGCTATGGATATTGTTCTTTACTATATAATCCTCCGTTTTGTAATTTAATAAATATTCATACAATTTCAAGATTTTTTTTCTTGACCTAGAATTATTTTATCAAGTTCTACTTCTCCTTTTTGTATCCCACTTATTCTTTTATCCTCTTGATACCTTGATTTTATCTGAATATATGGCCACCAATCCATTATTATCCCATTTTTTTCTAGTTGCTCTCTAGTCTTCAATTCTCCTCTTCCATCTAAAAATTGATAATAATTAACCATTTTATTTAAATCTTTTGTGTTTGGATGCATTATAGCCTCCCTGCCGGAGAACCATTTCGGGATTTGTGGATAATGTGCTCTTTTGATTCTGGTCCATACCTCATATATTGAATTTCTGATAATATGCTGCCTAAAGTACTTATGGGTTTTATCTTTCCTATACCATAGAAAAGTGTGCTACCCTACCATCAAATCATGACCTTCTAATAACAATAATTTTTTGTTCTCTAGTTTAATCTAGTCTCTTAGCCAGTCTATAGTTGATGCGTAGTAATATCATTCAAAATCGGGTAGACCAAAACCTCCTTGTTTTATATTATCCTGTAAGTACTGTATTTTAATACTAGATTTTTTCCCTGCCCAAATAAAATTTGTTATAATTCTATTAAGTTTTTGGAACAAAGATTTTTTAAAGATAATAGGAATTGTCCTGAATAAATATAGTATTTTAGGTAAGATGGACATTTTGATTGCGGAGATTCTTCCAATAAGGGAAATTGGTAACTTATTCCATTTTTCTAATTTTATTTTAATTTCTTTGATCAATACTGTATAGTTATCTTCTTTGATTGTTATTGCCCTTGGTGACAGGTTTATACCTAAATATTTAACTCTTTTTACAATTTGTAGTTCTAGTTTATTTTCTAATATTTGCTTTTCTTTGCTTGTCAAATTTTTTGTCAATATTTTAGTCTTCTGTTTATTTATTTTTAATCCTGCTACTTTCCCAAATTTGGCTATTCCTTCTAATAATTTTCCACCAGATTCAATAGGATCTTCTATATTAAATACTAAGTCATTGGCAAATGCCTGTATCTTATATTCTTGTTCTTTTATTTTCAGTCCTTTAATATTGTTGTTGGATAAAATTTCTCTGGCCAGTCCAAAGTTTAATGGGGAGAGAGGACAACCTTGTCGAACACCTTTTTCAATATTTATACTATCTGTTAAATCGCCATTGATAAGAACTTTGGCTGATTGTTGGGAATATATTGTCTGAATAGCCCTTATAATTTTTTCTTTAAATTTCATCTTTATTAACCCTGCTGTGCTATTCGGGTCGTATGTGACCCGAAGCCAAGTTTGAGTCCCTGTAAAAATTTTTCCCTGCATATCTGAAACTTGAAATTTCATGACTTTTCATCATTTCAGGGGTTCTCTCTATGATAATTTTTTTTTGGGGGGGTGGGGGGTTTCTTTCTTGCTGGAAAAAAAACACTCCCTAATGTTATGGTCCCGGGTCTATTTGACCCAGACTGCAAATTGATCATTTTAGGTACTTATATTTGGTCTTTTTGAAAGCTTTTTTCACCTGGAAACAAGTTTGAACAATTCTGCACACAATGGAATGAAAATTGAACTGAAAAAATTAATCCTTATTGGTTTATTTTGCACATAAATGTGCCCCCCCCCCCCGTTTTTGTGAAAGTTTTTTCAATTTATGGATAGTTTTGCTTGCAAAATGCATTCTATTTTACTGGAGTTGGTGTGGGATTGGTAGCTTGAACATTTCTGAATACAAGAAAAATATAAACGAACTGAAAAAAAGGATTATTACTGGTTTTTTAACATCATAAATAAGCCCCCCCCCCCCCCTCGGCTGCTTGCAACCATTTTCACTTTTTATTTTTTTATGCTCCAAATCTGAAATATTCTTTAAAATCTTAGGCATTCATTTACTCAATTTAACAATGCTGATCATCAAAAAATATTTTTGGGGTGGTGGCTAATTGTTTTCTGGGCAAAAAAAAATCATCACTTCGAGTCTGTTTCTGTTCGTATATGACCGGACCAAAAATATTTTTTTTAGGTACTTGAATTTGATCTTCTTGAAAACTTTTTCAACTGGAAAACTAGTTTGAACATTTATGAACATAATGATATGAAAATTGAACTGGAAAAATTGAGACTTATATTTTTATTTTGATCAAAAAGCCCCTCCCCCCATCCTTTCTGAATTTCGTGTCAATGTATATTTTTTAAGGCTACAAATCCCTAAGGAATTTTCCCCCAAAAGGTTTGATATACTAAATTGAACAATCCTGAACATAAGAAAAATATAAATGAACTGAAAAAAATGGTTCTTATTGGTTTATTTTTGCCACAAAAGGGCCACCCCCCCCTCGGCCTTGCTGTGTGCCATTATTGTCACTTTTTATACATATTTGGCTAGAAATATTTGGAATATCCTTTTGAAAATCAACCACATTGTAGCCAGAGAACTAATTTTATGAAAGAAATCCATTTTACTAAAAAAAAGTATGTAAGTTTGAAATTAACAGCATAATTTTTATATAAATTGAAATAATTGAACACGGGGGGAGGCATACTTTTATGTGCAAAATAAACCAATATGCATCAATTTTTCCAGTTCAATTTTCATATCATTATGTTCAGAAATGTTCAAGCTACAAATCCCACACCAACTTTAGCAAACTAGAATGCATTCTGCTAGCAAAACTATCCATAAAGTGAAGGCTATTTCACAGAAACGGGGGGGGGGGCTTGCATTATATCAGCAAAATAAACCAATAAGATTTACTTTTCTCATTTCAATTTTCATATCATTGTGTGCAGAAATGTTCAAGCTACCAATCCCACACCAACTTTAGTAAAATAGAATGCATTTTGCAAGCAAAACTATCCATAAATTGAAAAAACTTTCACAAAAATGGGGGGGAGGCACATTTATGTGCAAAATAAACCAATAAGGATTAACTTTTTCAGTTCAATTTTCATTCCATTGTGTGCAGAAATGTTCAAACTTGTTTCCAGGTGAAAAAAGCTTTCAAAAAGACCAAATATAAGTACCTAAAATGATCAATTTGCAGTCTGGGTCAAATAGACCCGGGAACATAACATTAGGGAGTTTTTTCGAATAGCACAGCAGGGTCTGCTTTATAAAAAAAATCCAATTTAAATTATTGAATGCTTTTTCTGCGTCTAAGAATACCAAAGCCAAATTTTTCCCAGGGTTTACTTCGTAATATTATATTATATTTCTTAAATTATTTTTAATATTCCTGTTTGGTAAAAAACCATTTTGATCTGGATGTATTATTTCGTTGATAATCATTTTAAACCTTTCTGCTAATATTGTTGCAAATATTTTATAATCAGAATTCAATAATGCTATTGGTCTATATTGTTTAATTAAATGTCTTTGATTTGAATCTTTAGGTATTAACGTAATTAACCCCTCTTTCCATGATTGAGGGATTTTCCCTTTATTTAACACCTCATTTAACAATACCAACATTAATTTTTTTATGGATTCTTGTGTTGGTTTATAAAATTCCTTCGGAATGCCGTCTGTCCCAGGTGTTTTATTATTATTTTGTTACTTTATCGCTCTCTCAAGCTCTATCATTGATATATCTTTCTCCATTCTATTTATATTAATTTCAGATATTTGTGGTATTTCAGACTTATTTAGATACAATTCTATATCTTCTTCTCCTATCTCATCTTTTTTGTAAAGTCCTTGAAAGTAATTTTTAATTATCTTTTTTTCTCTATATATCAAATTGTTTCTCTCCCTTTTCAACCTCTAATTGTTGTATATATTTGTTTTCACTTTCTTTTTTTAATTTATATGCTAGCCAGCTTCCTGGCTTATTCGCCTGTTCGAAATAATTCTGTTTTACGGATTTAATCTTCTGGGCTATGTCCTCCTGTACTAAAAGATTAATTTTGTGTTTAATTAATTCCATTTCATCCTTTATTTCCACATTTTCTTATTTTCCAATTCCTCTAATTCCTTCTGATTTTCCCTCATTTGATTATTCTTGTTTTTATTCTTTTTACTCGTATATGCTATTGTTAAGCCTCTGACAAATGCCTTTGTCGTATCCCAGATGTTTTGAATTGATGTATCATTATTCCATTTTTCCCAGGAAGATAACTAGTTCTTTATCTATACAGTGTACCCTCAATTTTCGTGGGGGATGCGTTCCGAGACCGCCCGCGAAAGTTGAATTTCCGCAAAGTATAGATGCGGAAGTAAATACACTATTTTTGGCTATGAATAGTATCACAAGCCTCCCCTTAACACTTTAAACCCCTAAATTACAATTTCCCATTCTCTTAGCACACATTTAGATTATTACTCACCATGTTTATTTATTAAAGTTTATTTTAATTTTTTTTAATTAAAGGCGGATGAAAGTTTGGCAATGACATATGACATCATCAGGCGGGGAAAACCGTCGTATAGGGGAAAAAACGCAAAGTATTTTTTAATTAATATTTTTGAAAAAACGTGGTATAGATGTTTCACAAAGTTTGAACCCGCGAAAATTGAGGGAACACTGTATATTGTTTATATTGGTTTTCTTCTATTATTTTAGTATTCATTGTCCATCTATGTCTCTTGCCGTAATCTCCTTTAATTGTAAAACTTATCGGATTGTGATCCGCCCAGCAATTTGGTTCATTCTCCAGTGCATTGCTGCGGAGAGTCCAACATGGGAGAGTCCCTAACCAATCAGCCTGATTGGTTAGGGACTGAGTTAAATTAGAATATTAATTAGCTCCACCCTGTAAGCCCTCCCTTAGAGCTCAGTCTTAAAAACTCAGTCGTAGTGATAGGGACTAGAGTTTTTTCCCCTCTACCTTTTTAAGGTTAATTAATTAATTAATAAAGTAATAAGTAATAATAAATAATCTCTCTTTGTCTTTCTCTCCTTTCTACAGAAATCTGAAGAGGACAGAAGACCTCAGGTTGATACCCTCCATGGGCAAAACCTGCAATGACATACCTCCTAAGGCTTCTTTGCCCTCCAAGGGCATAGCCCAGAGGTATGGCTCCCCCTAGACTGGGTCCTCTGTGGCCATACCCCTCTATTTATGCCTTACGGCTCCACCAAGAGTGGAGCCATAAGTAGACTTGAGGTCCCTAGCCTCCGTGGTCAGAGAGGGGCGAAGGTACGGTAGCCTCAGAGGCACCCCCCCTCCTCCTCCTCCCCGTAGCATCTGCCACTTAAGCTCCTTACCGAAAATGGTCAGAGTGCCAGGAGGACCGCCGAATTGGCGGCGGCGCGCCCGACATGACAGGAGCGCGATTTGCAGCGCCCACCATTTCCGACATGCACGGAAGGATCAGAGCGCCGGAAAACCGCCAATTCGGCGACAGCGCGCCCAGCATAAACCCGACGCCCAGCTGATAGCAGCAGCAGCAGGGGCGTCGGAGGAAAGCGGCGCAAAGTGTTTTCAAAACAAAAACACCGGGTGGAGTGAGAGCGGCAACCCTCCACAGGAGAGTTGAGGCAGTAGCCCACTCTCAGGAGGCACGGAAGGAGTGCGATTTGTAGCGCCCGCCATTTTGCCTCAAAGCAAACATGAGGAATCTGAGCTTCAGGGGGTAATTTGCATACTCCTGATGCATGCTGGGAAGAAGCTAAAAGCTCACCGCGAGGCAAAAGAACACCGGGTTTGCTGACCAGGGAAGCAGAGGAACTCACCACCCAGGAATCTGAGCTTCAGGGGGTAATTTGCATACTCCTGGTGCATGCTGGGAAGAAGCTAAAAGCTCATCGCGAGGCAAAAGAACACCGGGTTTGCTGACCAGGGAAGCAGAAGAAATCACCAACCCAGCAACAAGAGCAGACATGTCACCTCTGCACTCTCCCGCACCCACCCTGCAACCTACCACACACATAAAGAACAACAGAGAGAGAGAGAGAGAGAAGATACACCAACCATGCACACAGAAGTCACTCCCCGAACAAGCATAGATGAAGACGGAACTGAATCCATGGTGTGCTGCAGTTTGTGCTCCATGTACTCACTCCTCCCCTCACACCTCCAAAACTTTACCTGCAACAAATGCAAACTCATCCAGCTACTTGAGGAAAAAATCGAAAACCTAGAGAAAAACCTAACAACCCTGAAGCACCAACATCACAATGAGAAAATCCATCAGACTCCCAACAAAACTAACACCCCAGAGGAGCTAAGCCGAATCCACGCCCCAGAAGCAGTAAATAGCTGGACACACATCACCCTAAGACGAAAAAACAAGCCTCCACCAACTCCAACCCTCCTCCTCCCAACCCCACTGCCTACAAGCAACAAATATTCAGTACTCTCGGAACAAGAAAACCTGGAAACATCTGACAAAGAACCACCAAGAACCAAGCACAGCACAACTCCACCAAAAGCCTCAACAACAGAAGCTAACCTCCCTCACCCCAAGCCAGCCAAAAAGAAAAGGAGAGTACTGGTAATTGGAGACTCAATCCTCAGGGGAACTGAGCCTCCCATCTGCAGACCAGACAACCAATCTAGAGAGGTGTGCTGCCTCCCTGGAGCTAAAATCTCTGACATAACTGAAAACCTCACTAAAATACTCAAACCCACGGACTACTACCCACTATTGGTGATTCATGCGGGAACCAACGACACAGGGAAAGACATGAACCAAATTATGAAAGACTATGACTACTTGGGCAACACAATCAGAAAAACAGGTGCTCAGGTTGTTTTTTCTTCCATCCTCCCCACTAGAGGACGACACCCCGCCAGAGAACGCAAAATCCCGCAGATAAATCACTGGCTTAAAGGATGGTGTCGCCATAAGAACTTCGGCTTCCTCGACCATGGCCTGCACTATCTCCAAGAAGGGCTTCTAGCAAGCGACGGGCTACACCTCACTAGAGCGGGGAAGAACCTCCTAGGCAACCGACTAGCCCAACTCATCAGGAGGGCTTTAAACTAGCTCTGAGAGGGGAGGGTGACCAAACTATACGACAAAACACTGAACAAAACAAAGAAGGGGAACGGGACAAGCCTACAAACAAACCTGAGAATAAAAAATTTCTACCTGCAAACAAACACAAACATCTAAAATGCCTGTACACGAACGCACAAAGCTTGGGAAACAAACAGGATGAACTGGAATTATTAATACACGAGGGCCAATATGATCTAATTGGAATCACAGAAACCTAGTGGGACGAAACACATGCCTGGAACACACAGATAATGGATTACAACCTCTTCAAGAAGAACAGGTCAAACAAGAAAGGAGGAGGTGTTGCACTATACATCAAAGACCACTACACTGCCACAGAACTACATCCAACCAAAGATGATAACCCCCTAGAAATCATATGGGTCAACATAAAAGAAAAAAAGAGCAACACCACAATTGGAGTATACTACAGACCACCCAATCAAACAGACACAATGGATGACCTCTTCACATGCCAACTAACAGACATATGCAACAAACACAGCACGACAATAATGGGGGACTTCAACTACCCAGACATCAACTGGAAAACTAACTCAGCACCAAGCGGAAAGTCTGCCAAATTTCTTTCCAGTCTAGCTGACAACTTTCTAACCCAAAAAGTTGAAACAGGAACCAGAGGGAATGCTATATTAGACCTAATACTAACAAACAGGGAAGAAACAATAGAGGGAACAGAAGAAGAAGGGAAACTGGGAGAGAGCGACCACTTCATCCTCAAATTCAACATAGTGCAATCACTAGCTACTATACCCAACACCACTACAGTCCCAGTCTTCAGAAAAGCGGACTTTAACAAGCTCAGAGCGAACCTTGAACAATGCCCCTGGAACGAACTCTTAGAAGGAAAAACCACTCAGGAAGCCTGGGTGATCCTAAAAAACAGCATCATAGACGCCCAAAACAACGCAATCCCCATGAAAAGGAAAAACAGGAAAACCAAAACTAAACCTGCATGGCTAAACAAAGCCCTCGCAGATGACATAAAAGGAAAAAAAGCTAAGTACAAACAATGGAAAGAAGGACTCATAACCAAAGCGGAATATCAGCAAACAGCCAGTTCCTGCAAACAAAAAATAAAAACAGCAAAGGCACAATATGAACAACACCTTGCAGCGGAAGTCAAAGACAACAAAAAAAGATTCTTCCAACACATCAACAATAAGAAGAAAATCAAAGAAACAATCGTCACACTAAAAAACGAAGAGGGTAGAGAAATCACAGACAGCAATGACCAAGCACAGCTACTCAACGCCTACTTTGCATCAGTCTTCACACAAAAGGGAACCTCCCTCCAACCAATCTGCAATTTAACTGCAACAAACTGCCCCAGAACCGAACTCAACATAGACAAAAGCACAGTGAGGGACTACCTGAGGGAACTCAACGAATACAAATCACCAGGGCCAGACGGACTTCACCCCAAAGTCCTAAAAGAATTGGCAGACACCATAGCGGAACCACTCCTCCTCATCTACCAAATATCCTGGATCACTGGAGACCTACCGGAAGACTGGAAGCGAGCTGACGTAGTCCCCATCCACAAAAAAGGCAAAAAGACCGACCCAGGTAACTACAGACCAATCAGTCTGACCTCTATACCTGGAAAAATACTGGAGAAAATAATCAAAAAACAATTTACCCACTTCCTAGAAACAAACAAGATCATATCCAATAGCCAGCACGGATTCATCAGAAACAAATCATGCCAAACCAATCTCATATCATTTTTCAACACCATAACCAAGTCAGTTGACCAACGCAACTCAGTGGACCTCATATACTTGGACTTCAGTAAGGCTTTCAATAAAGTCGACCACAATCTCCTAATCCACAAACTAGGAAAAAATGGAGTAGATTACTACACATGTAGATGGATAAACAGTTGGCTGACCAACCGCACCCAAAGAGTTGTCCTCAACGGCACCAAATCCACATGGAAAAAAGTAGACAGTGGAGTACCACAGGGCTCTGTCCTGGGTCCTGTACTCTTTAACATCTTCATCAACGACCTGGACGAGGGACTAAAAGGGGAACTAATAAAATTTGCAGATGACACCAAGCTGGCGGGGGTAGCCAACACCCTTGAGGACAGGCTCAGAGTACAAGAAGACCTAGACAGACTATCACAGTGGGCCCATACCAACAAAATGAGGTTCAACACCGACAAATGCAGAGTCCTCCACCTCGGCAAAAAGAACCCTAGACATACATACAGCCTGGGAGATACCCCACTCAGCAGTAGTGACTACGAAAGAGATCTTGGAGTCTTGGTGGACAATCAACTAAACATGAGTCAGCAATGTGCAGCAGCAGCCAAAAAAGCCAACTCAATCCTAAGCTGCATCAACAGAGGAATACACTCCAAGACCAGGGAAGTACTAATACCACTCTACTATGCCCTGGTCAGACCCCACCTGGAGTACTGCATCCAGTTCTGGTCACCTCACTACAAAAAAGACATCGAAACTCTGGAGAAGGTGCAAAAAAGAGCAACCAAAATGATTAGGGGACTCGAAACCAAGACTTACGAAGAGAGATTGAGAGAACTGGGCATGGACAGCCTAGAAAAAAGAAGGTCTAGAGGGGACATGATAGCAGTTTACAGATACTTGAGGGGTTGCCACGGTGAGGAGGGGGTCTCTTTATTCCCCAGGGCACCAGAGGGCCGGACGAGGAACAATGGTTGGAAGCTGACCAAGGAGAGATTCAACCTGGAAATAAGGAAGAACTTCCTGACGGTCAGAGCGATCAACCAATGGAACTGCCTGCCAGGGGAGGTGGTGAACTCCCCAACTCTGGACACCTTCAAGAGGAGATTGGACTTCCATTTGGCTGGAGTGCTGTAGGGTTTCCTGCTCAGGCAGGGGGTTGGACTCGATGACCTAACGGTCCCTTTCAACTCTATTAATAAAATAAAAATAAAAATAAAATAAAAGGACAGGAAAACCACGCCCACTGCAAATTGGGTCAGCGCCATCTTGGGTGAGGCTCATTATCAATTATCAATCAGAGCCGGCAAGGACTCTTTCTAGCAGCTCTTTTCGTTCGAGCAGTAATTGCGGCTTTTGCTACAAATAACCTGTGAGTAATGGGATGGCTGATCAAGCATCCATTGCCCCTGCTGAGGTCTTGACCGGGAGGGAGGAGGCACCAAAGTCGACTGCCAAATCAGACCGTCCTAAGTCCAAGGCAAAGTCCTCTTCATCCATAAAAGAAGCAGAAAAGAGGATAAAGGCACTGGAGGCGCAGCTGGAGGGCCGCCCAAAGGCAGGCCTCGCTGAACCCTTCGCCTCCAACCCAGAGCACAGCTGCACTTCAAGGCACATCACAATGGCTACCCATGTGCTCCCCAGGGCAAAGAGGATCAATGATATCAGGCCACAGTGCTGAGTTATCTCCAGATGGACAGACCTCATACCAGCCTGCTGAGGCACCTCAGGGACCTGAGCTTACACTGCCTCAACCTAGTGCCTGGTTCCATCTACCTCAACCAGGGTATGGGACTCAACTTCCAGCAGCAACATTCACCCCTTCGGCTGCAGGCCTGCGAGCCAATGACACCTGACAATCCATGCCTCCGGCATTACAGGACATGATCACTAACGCCTATATCCAGGGACTATCCCTTGGCGCTCAACAGAAGCCCGCACCACAGACCAGACCACCTAGAAGGGACCTTTGGTCGGTGCCCATGGATTCCTCTTTTCCACAGGAATCAGAGATGGATGAAGGGAAGGTAGATACAGATAACGAATGTGAGTTATCTGAAGATGAGGGTCCCCCACCAGAGCGACCCATATCAGTAATGCTTTTCAAGCCTGCCCTGTATGATATCATGCTAAGGAAAGCCAAACAGGTCACCACCGTGACAGATTCCTCCAAATCTCCTGAGGCGGCAGCTGGATTACAACCAGCAGCAAGACTGTTTACAGAACCACAACCAGAATCTTGCCACATTCCATCCTCCCAGATTTTTATGGAAAGCATCAAGCACCCGTGGCAGAATCCAGCAGCGGCACAGGGGCCGTCAATGATGGATCGCAAATTTTATACATTTGATCCTGAAATTGAGAACCTACTCTCCTTTCCAACGATCGATCAACCAGTAGCGAGCCTAGTCTCAAATGCGGTGGTTCCGTCAGAGCTAGCTGAGGGACTAAAGCCCGACGACAGTAGGGCTGAAACCTTAATTCGAAAAACTCACCAAATGGCCTCATGGTCCCTGAGAGCAGCTTCGGCCGCATCGTTTTTTAACAGGGCCTGTATACTCTGGCTTCAAGAGATGCAAACCAGAGTGGAACCAGAAGACGGACGCCTTAAGCAGGACTTAAGCAAACTAATACTGGCATCAGAATTTTCAGCAGATGCCACCTTAAATGCATCCAAATTCGCCTCCAGGGCAATGGCGGTAACCTTAGCCTCCCGATGACTACTCTGGCTACGATCTTGGCAGGTCGACGCCAAATCCAAATGGCGCTTTGCTTCAGCACCCTTCCATGGAGCCGTACTCTTCGGCCAATCACTAGACAAGGTACTTATAGAGGATAAGGAAAAGTGGAAGGTACTGCCTAAATCCGCAAAACGTGCGGAGAGACGCCAGAATCCTTTCTTTTGCAGACAGTCCTTTCACCAGGAGCCTGCCGCGGCGGGCACCCAGAATACAAGACCATACTCAACTGGATACAACCAGAGTACTTTCCGAACCGACAGAGGCAGATACGGAGGCAGAGGAAGACAATACCAGCAATCCAGGAAGCCCTACAGAAACATTAACCAGAAGGGGTTCCATGGACAAAAATGACTGGGAGAATCATATCCCTATAGGGGGCCATCTCCAGGCATTTACTACAACCTGGAAGGACACCACTACAGATGCTTGGGCCCTGAACACAATTTCACAGGGCCTCAAGATCAATTTCCTTTGTCTCCCGCATCAGCGTTTCATACAATGCCCCTGGACCAAGTGTGCTCACAAGAGGGAAGTCCTTCGACAGGAGATCCTTCACTCGCTGGACATAGGGCAATAGAGCCAGTCCCTCCAGACCAGCAGGGACTGGGATATTACTCTGTAGTTTTTGTGGTGCCCAAAGTCTCGGGGGGATGCAGACTCATATTAAACCTGAAACAACTCAATCTGTACGTCAAATACATCAGATTCAAGATGCATTCCCTCCGCACCATTCTTTCCAGCATAAGAAAAGACGACTGGATGACCTCCATAGATTTAAAGGAGGCATATCTGCATGTACCAGTGCACACAGATCACCGCAATGCCCTTCGGCTTGTCCTCCGCACCAAGGACTTTCACCAAACTCCTGGACATTTTAACAGCATCCCTCAGATCCCGTTCGGTACGCCTCATGGCGTACCTAGATGATATCGTCATCTTATCAAGGGATCCAAAGAGAGCAAGAAGGGACCTACAATTGACCATGCAAACCTTGAGGGAACATGGCTTCACAGTAAATCTTCCCAAAAGTCATCTGACTCCCACTACGCGCATCCTTCACCTGGGTACAGTCATAGACTCCTGGATTGGCAAGGTATTTCTGTCAGACGAGTGTCGACAGAGAATACGGGACTTAGTAAACCTTATTCGTCATCAGTAGCAAGTATCCCTAGCCTTGCTGTCACAGGTCCTAGGAACATTTGTATCCTGCATCGACATCGTACCTTGGGCCCGGTTGCACACCAGGCCCCTCCAGTGGTTTCTCCTACCATACCAAAGACAACGATTCAGCCACTCCAACCGCCTGGTACCAATACCAAGGATGGTCAGAAGTTCCCTACCATGGTGGCGCTCATCCGCCCTCCATCAGGGTTCCTCCTTCCTGAAGCACAAGGAGGTGGTCATTACCACCGATGCGAGTCTCACAGGCTGGAGGGCTCACTCCGAGACTCAGGTTGCACAAGGGTTGTGGACTGCAACCGATCTGATAGACATCAGTATAAACCTACTGGAGCTGAGAGCAGTGTTTCTAGCCCTACAGGCATTCCAAACAGAGTACAACCATATCCTGATACTCACGGACAACGTGGCCACTCGTTCCCACATAAACCACCAAGGGGGGACGAGGTCAGGCAGACTAATGCAGGAGGCAGACATCCTTATGGCCTGGGCAGAAACCAACCTACTGTCGCTCACGGCAGAGCACATTTCAGGGGTCAACAACACACAAGCGGACTGGCTCAGCAGGTCCATTCTTCAACCATCGGAGTGGCGTCTGGGATGGGAAGTATTTCAAGCGGTAGCAAACAGATTCGGTACACCATTGGTGGACCTATTCGCCATACCAGACAACACTCACCTGCATCGCTTTTTCTCTTGCTTCCCATCACCAGGGGCCGAGAGGATCAACGCCCTCAGGAGCCCATGGCCGGATGGCCTACTATGTGCCTTCCTGCCGGTGTGTCTCGTACACAGGGCTATCACCAAACTGATAATGGAAAGGACCGAGGTCCTGTTCATAGCACCTTACTGGCCTCGACGTCCGTGGTTCGCGGACTTAATGGACCTGTTGATATCCCCACCCTGGCAGATTCCGGTCAGCCTGGTCTCCCTCAGCCAAGGATCAGTATACCATCCAGACCCTCAATGGTGGCAACTTGCCGCGTGGCACTTGAGGGGGACAGAATGAAAGCAGCATCACTTCCACAGGACGTAATTTCCACCATCCAGGCAGCACGGAGACCGTCCACTACTAGAATTTATCAAGCCACCTGGGCAGCATTCCATCAATTCTGCACAAGCCAAGGGGTGGAACCACAGTCTTCATCAGTACAACACATTCTATCTTTCCTGCAGTCCGGATTGGACAGGGGGCTTGCCCCTAATACCATACGCAGACAGGTGGCTGGACGACTGGAGATCTATCTCTCACCACCCATGGGTGAGAGATTTCCTGAGGGGAGCTTCGAACTTACGCCCTCAAACGGGACACAGATTCCCCTCATGGGATCTTCCCCTCGTATTAAACGCCTTGACTGCACCCCTCTTTGAACCACTATGCAGCATTCCATTGCGACTTCTGTCATTTAAAACGGCGTTTCTAGTGGCAATTACATCAGCCAGGAAAGTGTCCGAACTCGCGGCCCTATCGGTGAGACTGGACTTATGCCTTTTCTACCAGAATCGGGTGGTTCTCCGCCTTGACCCAACCTTCCTCATGAAGGTTAATACATTGTTTCACATATCCAATGACATTGTCATCCCGGACTTCTGCACGCATGGGAACCATCCACTGGAACTGCATTGGCATAAGCTGGATGTTCGTAGAGCTGTTAAAATCTACATTTGACGGATAGCAACATTCCGCAGGACAGAGGCCCTATTTGTATCCTTTGGAGCCTCTACAATGGGAGCTAAAGTATCTCCGACGGCGCTTAGTCGCTGGGTGACGTCCTGCATCGTGACAGCATACACTTCTCAAGCAAAGACTGTACCGGGTAATATCACGGCACACTCTACAAGGAGTGCTGCAACTTCAGCGGCGTGGTCCACTCAGGCTCCTTTAGAAGACATCTGCCGAGCGGCAACATGGGCCACCCCGAACACTTTCATCAAACGTTACAAACTGGACTCGTTTGGGTCATCAGAGGCGGCCTTTGGCCGTAGAGTGCTGCAGAGGGTGTGTGAATCGCATACGCCCCTGGTCCAGCCGTCTCCCACCCTGTTATCTTAATCATGTCAACTACTATCGCAAATAAGTTCTCCCCCTTCTCTTCCAGGACGTTTTGTAATCTTAGGTAAAAGGAAGCCTTTTCAAATTCAATCTGAGCAATTGCTGCTTCCAAATCTTTATTCACCCTTTTAAGTTCTTCTTCCTTTTTATTTAATTTTAATTTATTAGCTTCTACTATCTCTTCAACCTTTTGAATTTTGGTCTTGTGCTTATCCACTGTTTCTTGAACTCCCTCTATTATGGCATTCATTTTAACAAAGTTCTCACGCACCTCGTCAAATTTTTTGTATGTTTCTAGGTGATTTTGCAAGATTGTTTCTTGAGTTTTGCTTGTGGCTTCTTGTTGTTTAATCATGAACTCCTGTATTTTATCCAGGGAGTTCTGTAATGTTTGTAACATGGGGGACTGTTCTTTGCCACCTGTAGTATTGATATCAGAGGCTGAGGAAGATTTATGTACAGCAGGTGATAATAGGGTTAAATTACCCCTCCTCATTGATTTAGTTATAGTTTGTTGGGTTGTCATTAGAATTTTTAAGCTATATCTTTTCTTATAGATAATAACATCCAAATAATTGATATTCAATCACCACACAACTACTATATATCAATCCCAGGTAAAACTATATATATCTATTATAATTTTGTATTAACTAAATTCACAATTTTCCTGAGGCAAGAGGGAAATCAATATTTCTTATCTATTGCTTTAGTATCTGCTTATATAACTACAGGGGGAAAAAATACAAAGTTTGATTATTTAATAAAAATTTATTTGAACCTTAATTAATATTAAACCTGTCTCCCAAATATCTACCTCAAAAAAGATTTTTAAAAGGGGAATTTGAATAAAAGGAGAAATTTGAATATCTATATATAAAAGAAACTTATACTTAATGTCTATATAATATTATTAATATAATATAATATAATTCTGTATAACTTATAATCAATATCAAGAGAGAGGAGAAATGGTTCTTAATTGATAAAGTTCAGTTCATTAGTTTCTTTTCCTCCTTGTAAAGAGTCCATTCAACAGTTGAGTTCCTTATCTTTAACCAATGTTGCTTAAAGTTAATTCAATTTTTAATAAAGAAGATAATTAGTAATAATGTTAATAATAATATAGTAATAATATAGTAAGTATATTAGGTTTCAATTCATTTGGTAGTAATAATAAAAATGATAAAGATGTTAAGATTCAGTTGTTATAGTTCATTCAAATCTTCCTTTTTCCTTTTTTTTTGGTCCAGTTTACAGCCAATTTACGTTCCAGTTATGTCCAGTTTACAGCCAAATTACATTCACTTTGTGTTCTTAATTCCCAATGCTGGTTTCTATCCAAATTCGACTCAATGTACTCCAATAATCCAATAAATCCAACAATGCTTAGTACAGTTAGATCTGAAACAATAAAAAGTTGTTAATACAGTATCAAACGATGTTTCTTGTATCTTCTGAGACCAGAGCTCAAAAGATGAACAAAACGGAAGTGACAGGATGACGAAATTTATATAGTGATATTTCTCGTTGTCTTTTCCTCAAAAAGTACTCCTATTTATTGTTCACTCTAGTCTCTAGATCTTAAATCCTGCAATCTATAGTTTCACTTTATAAATATAGTATTTTCATTGCAAATCCACATCCGGGTTTAATAATCTCTCTCTCTCTTTGCCCTCTTTGCTCTCCATGGTATGGAAGCAGTCTGTTATTTCACCCTTTTGTTGACTCATCAATCACGTTGTGTTGTTGCACAAACCTCTCAGTCGCCACTTATTCAATTCGGAGCTTCTCTGTCTTTCTAAATAGCTGGTATCACATCCAAGGAGTCTCCGAAGAAAAAAGATTCATAATGTAAATACCGCTGTTCACCGATCTTTATTTTCCCCTCCTCGATGTTTGGTAGGCGGCCATGTCTTCGGGCTATCCAACACTAGCTTCTTCTCTGCCTGGTCTCGGAGGTCTAAGAGTCTGCTCCGACAAGGGATTGCAACCCTCTCATCGGGAACGGTATGACCACCCCTTACGGTGCCCGCCTCTCCAAGGTGGGCACCTGATTTAATGGTAAAAGGCAAAAAATCATCATGCTGGGAGAGCAGCAGCTCACCCTCCAGCTCCACTTCAACAATGCGCCTATTATCTATTGTGGTTAGCTCTGGCCCAGCTCTTGCTCCAAGGAAAATGGAGGTGGATGTGGGGGAAACATCCACATGCCACAGGCCTGTTTTGCTCCTGATAGAATCTGCCGACGAAGTCTCCTCTGACCAAGGAAGCGTGAGTGACAGGGAAGAGGGGAGTTTGGCAGAGCAGAGCAGAGCCAGCTCCTCGCCTTTCTTTTCTTTCTTTCTTTTTTAAAAGAATTTTTATTGAATATAAATATAAATAAAGAGGCCTAGAGAGCAGGAAGCCATAAACCCAGGCAGGGTATTGTTTAAAACCCAAGATTTTTCCTTCGCTAAGTGCAAACTATGCTGGGATTCCCACAGTAATCCCCAAAGCCCCCAAGCCCATTCTCAGCTGAACCCAGAAATAAGGAAATACAGTGATCCCCCGCTCGTTGCGAGGGTTCCGTTCCAGGACCCCCCGCAACGAGCGGGTTTTCGCGAAGTAGCGCTGCGGAAGTAAAAACACCATCTGCGCATGTGCAGATGGTGTTTTAAACTTCCGCAGCGCTAGCGAGGAGCCGAAGATTGGGGGGCGGCGCGGCTGTTTTAAAATGTCGTCGCCGACATGGGGGGCTCGCTAGCACCCCCCCGAACCCCCAACCCGGGTTTGGGGGGGTGCTAGCAAGCCCCCCATGTCGGCGGGGATGTTTTAAAACACCCGCGCAGCTTTCCAATTTCTCCGCTGGGAAGAAGCGGCCGGGGCGAAGGGCGGGCGAGCGGCGAAGGGCGGGCGAGCGGGTGCTGGGGAGGGCTTCTCACCCTCCCGCCAGCAAGAGGGGGAGCGAACGGCGTGGGCAGGCGAAGGGCGGGCGAGCGGCAGCGAGGACTTTGCGTGGGCGGTGGGGAAACTCCTCGCTGATGCCAGCAAGAGGGGGAAGACCCAGGGAAGCCGCCCAGCAGCTGATCTCCCGGTTGCCATCTACGCATGCGTGCCCATAGAAAAAAAGGGCACGCATGCGTAGATGGTATTTTGACTTCCGGGTTGAAAAATCGCGAATTACCCTGTTCGCAATGGTCGGGGACGCAATAACTGGGGGATCACTGTAACCTTAATGAATCTGGATTCAACTAGTAACTGAAAGACTTTCCTGAAGCACTAACACCCACACACACACACATCCTGGAGACAGCCACTGTTACAGAACAACACAAAGCATCCCAACACCCTATATTCAGATCAGCAAAGCCTTTCCCAAACCACACCTCCCCCTTCTGATTACATCAAAGAAGAAGCCTAACTTCTCAAGCATCCTCAAGCATCTGGAAAACATCACACTTTCTACTCCATTCCATCGCCTCTCCCTTCATATACTGAATCTCAAAGCAGTCATGCCAATCAAAAAATATATACAACAACAAGCAACAATTGATCATCACAACTATCAATGCTTTAAATGCAATGACATTATCAATGATCATGATGGTTTCATAAAATGTCAAATCTGTAATCAGTCTGCACATAACAACTGCCTCAATATTTCTAAACATATTGCCACCTTTCTAAAAGCAAATTCTTCATTTCTTTATATATGCTCATCCTGCACCCCTAAGCTAAATATACTCAGCAGTTTGTCTGATGAGATTAACACCTTAAAAAAGCCATCAAAACCCAACAAGCATTCATAGAAAGTATTGAACCAAGACTTCTCAAAACCCAACAAGCATTCACAGAAAGTATTGAATCAAGATTTTCATCCATGGAGAAAAATATCCAAACACTGATTAATCCAAATCCACCCAACAAAATACCTCTCACCACTTCACCACCTCAACCACTTCCAATACTCCAAAAACCCACTAAATCTACCACTGATATCTCTACCCTAGTCAAGGATGCCATGGAACATGAACAAAAAACTCCAGAATGCTATCCTCTTTGGTCTTGAAAAAAGCCATGAATCAGATATAACAAAAATAAGTAATATCATCCACCTCCATCACTCACATGCACAAACAATCACCCAAGAAGACATTTTGGAAGTTACCAGAATTGGACCTGAGCACAAGTATAACGATGGCTCAATAGTCCCCTGCTTCTCCAAAGTGGTATGCAAAAATGAACAAATAAAACAGTAATTCATCAAGACCATTAACCACATTGACAGAAATAACAAGTCTTTCAACAAACTCAGATCCAGACCAGATCTTTCTCTCCTCCAATGTATTCGCTCTCGTGAACTACGAGCATAGTGTATTCGCTCTCGTGAACTACGGGCATACGAGTCTGCGGAGAGGGGCGGCATACAAATCTAAATAATAAATAAATAAAATAAATAACTCAAGAGACGCTATGAACTTGGTGAAACAAACCTTTACATAGATTATCGCACAGAATGCATCAAACCCAAAACCCATAATCCTCCCTACATCTTCCGGTCTAACTTCTTCCAACCTACCACTTCACAACATCAAACTGACACCTGCCAGACCACCATCCCACAACAACCAATGGACACCCCTACCACTTCAAACAAAGAATAGGAAAGTGTGCCCCTTACTTCTTCTAACCACCCCAAAACCAATCCCCAACACAAGACCAATCTCAAATGTAAACTATTAAATGCTAGAAGTTTAGTCAACCAGATGTCTGAATTCCTCCTTCTACTTGGCACCTCCAACTTTGATATAATTTTTATATGCGAAACATGGCTAAATGCTTCCTACCCAGACTCCATTATCACATCAAAAAACTACATGTTTTCCGCTCAGACCATGAATCCCGCACAGGAGGCAGAGTAGCTATATTCTATAAAAAATTGCTGAACCTAAAAATCCTCAAAGTTGCGGGATTCATGGTCTGAGCGGAAAACATGTAGTTTTTTGATGTGAAACTATGGTCTGTGATTTATCCCTAAATACCACAGTTCATTGCTTACTCTGCTACAGAACCCCGGACTATGACATCAAACATGCTAACAAATTATCCACATTACTAACGTGGGCAACCAATTGCCCATACCTCATTATCTTCCTCGGAGACCACAATCTACCATACATTAACTGGTCCTTAAATGAATGCAGCACGGAACCCATCCATTCTACTATATATAATACCGTCACCTATCTGGGACTTGGCCAACTAGTAACTAACAATACCAGACTTCATAACTGTCTGGATCTCATCTTCTGCAACAGCAAAAGTGCAACATATGGCTTACAAATAACAGAACCATTTTCCAACAGCAACCACAGCATGATAAACCTCAATCTCAACCTCTCAACATTAAACTGGAAAACTCTATTCTCTGAATGCTACACTGCTGATGACCTCTACAACACATTCCTACTTGAAATGAAAATTATCATCAGACTTAATGTACCTATATCATGTACCGTAAACAAAAAAAATAACCTCCCCATCTCAATAAGAAAATTACAAACAAGAAAAAAATCTCTCTGGAGGAAAAACAAAAAAGGACACATTTCCAACTTCAAAAGCTGATATAAAGGTATTTGCAATCAAATAAAAGCAGAATGCCTTAACTACTACAGCAAACAAGAGGAAAACCTCCTACGCACCAAATCTAATAGAGCTTTCTACAACTTTGTCAACAATAAACTCAAAGACCGAGTTGAAAAATCCTTCAGAACCAGCACACTTCCTAAGTTATGGTCAAAAGCAATGGTCATCCCCATCTTCAAAAAAGGAGACTCCTCTCTTGTCGATAACTACAGAGCAATTTCAATATGCTGCATCTCATGCAAAGTCATGGAATCAATTATAAATAAATCAATTACTCTCCATCTAGAAACTAATAATTTGCTCTCTAACAAACAATTTGGTTTCAGAAAAAAACTATCCTGCAACCTGCAGCTCCTCCACTGCAAAAATATATGGACAACTCATCTAGATCAAGGGAAATCTATAGATGCAATTTATATCGACTTCTGCAAAGCCTTTGATTCAGTGGTTCATGACAAACTACTCCTAAAACTCAAATCCTACGGCATCTCAGGATCCCTCCATAGCTGGATTACAGCATTCCTGTCAAACAGACAACAAGTGGTCAAATTAGGAAGCACCATATCCACCCCCGTCCCAGTTAAAAGCGGTGTTCCCCAAGGTAGTTTACTGGGACCAACGCTCTTCATTCTCTACATCAATGACCTTTGCGATTACATCACAAGCAACTGTGTCCTCTTCGCCGATGATGTAAAACTCTTCAGCACCACCGATAACACAACTACTCTCCAAAAAGACCTGAACTCTGTTTCTGAGTGGTCTAACACATGGCAACTCCAAATCTCAACTAGCAAATGCTCTGTCCTACACATTGGGAAGAAGAATCTGAACTTCAAATACGAACTGAATAATCAAATTATCACAGATAATCCCCACTCGGTTAAAGGCCTCGGTATACTAATTACAAGAGATTTAAGTGCCAAAGCCCACTGCAACAACATAGCCAAGAAGGCTTCAAGAGATGTAAACCTAATCCTACGTAGCTTCTGCTCTGGCAATCTCACACTGCTTACAAGTGCTTACAAAACTTTTGCCAGACCCATCCTCGAATACAGCTCATCTGTTTGGAACCCATATCGCATCTCAGACATTAACACCCTTGAAAATGTCCAAAGATACTTCACCAGAAGAGCCCATCATTCCTCCATTCAAAATAGAATACCCTACGAGACTAGACTTTCAATCCTGGGCCTAGAAAGCCTAGAACTAAGATGCCTTAAACAAGATCTAAGTATTCCCCACAAGATCATATGCTGCAACGTCTAGATTCCTAAGAGGTCAGTAAGGGGCAAGTTCAAGTGCACTACAGTGCCTTCCATCCCCTGTCCTATTGCTCTCCTATATCTGCTATACCTTTCCTCTATTCCTATATCTCTTCTTCTATTCTTTCATTTATCTGATCATGGCTGCTGGTATGGCAGAAATGCAAGCAGTCTTTGATGCTCTCAGGATGGAAATCCAAGCGTTAACACAGTTACAGAACCAGGTGGATATATTAACTCAGCAGTCTGTCATTCCACAGGTGCAGCCTGCAGCTCCTGCCCCACAGCCACTACCAAGGAGGAAATGCTTTGTGGCTCTACCTGAAAAATTCTGGGGCGACAGACGCATGTTTGCAGCTTTCCTCAGTCAAGTGCAGTTTTTTATTAATGCACAACTGCCCCATTTTCCAAGAGCTGCAGAGAAGGTGGCTTTCCTCTGCAGTTTGTTGGCCAGCCCCGCTGCTTCCTGGGTGTCTCCATTTCTGGACAGAGATGATCCGATACTGCAGGATTATATCGCCTTTTGCGCCCAGTTGCAATGGCAGTTTTCAGATCCGGTGCGAGAGCAGACGGCTACAAAGGTGTTGAAACAGCTGAAACAAGGTTCGCGCCCATTAGTGGAATATTTAAGTGACTTTTGTAGCCTCAGTGGACAGCTGCAGTGGAATGAGGCTGCCTTGATGGAGGCGTTTCAGGATGGCTTGTCAGAGACTATGCTTGATGAGCTGGAGCACGAGGCCCTGCCGGGCACCCTGGATTAGCTGGAGCAGCATTGTTTGGCCATTGAGGCTTGGGTGCTGGCTTGAGAGGTGCGCCGGGCTGGGCGGTCCTCCCCCTGCATTTCGGGCGTCATGCCAGTGCCTGCTCCACAGTGGGGAGTGTCTGCTATACCCGTGGCGACCCCGGTTCCTGTATCCTGTCGCTTCCTGCCTGCCCTGCCTCCTCATCTGGCGGATCGTGCCCCTGCTGGGGAGCCTAAGGAGGTGAACTTCGTGTGATCCCGTGTGTCCCTGGAGGAGAGAGCGCAGCGACGTGCAACGGGCTGGTGCTTCTATTGCAGGGGGGCTGGTCATTTCGCGAATGCCTGTCCCTGCAAACAAAGGCGCACAGTCGCTGCCGCAGTTTCGAATCCTCCCGGTCCTCCTGTTGCCAGGCTGGCTCTTGCAGGACAGCTCCCAGAGTCGTCAACCCATGTTCCCACCATAGTTCAGGATTCCTCGATGGCTGTCCCCATGCCCCTGGTTTCCCCGCTGGATGTGCAGTCGGGAAACGAGGGCAGCCCAGCTTGGTGGCAACGCTAGGTCGGGCTGGCATTTCATCGGTTAAGGATTCTTCGGATAACAACCCCGGAATGTACCGTCACCTCACGATTAATGTCAAGCTCCTGGTGGATCGGTGTACTCAATTGATTTCTGCTCTTGCCCTCGTGGATTCGGGGGCCACCACGAATTTCCTGGCTGAAGAGTTTGCACAGAGATATTTGTTGCCCTTGTGTCCTGTGAACCCTCTGTTGACTGTAGAAACCGTTGATGGGTGGGTGTTTTGTGTCTGGGCCCATCTGTTTTCAGACCTTACCGGTGCAGATCAGCATCGGGACTCATGAGGAGGCTTTACAATTTTATGTCATGCGAGGCCTCCATTTCCCTCTTGTCTTGGGGTTGTCATGGTTATGGGCGCATGATCCTCAGGTGGTGTGGTCGCAAAACATTGTCACGTTTCCCAGTTTGCAATGTGTAGACCACCATTGTCACATGTGTGCCGTGCAAGGGCTCGTTATCCCCGCAGCAGTGTTACCAAAGGGCCTCGCTGAGTTTGCGAATGTCTTTAATGAAAAAGAGGTGGACCGCATGCTGCCGCATCGCCCTTATGATTGTGCCATTGACCTGCTCCCGGATGCCAAGTTGCTGGCTGGTCGTTTGTACTCTATGTCGGAACCTGAACTAGTGGCCCTCAAAGAGTTCATAGATAAAAATCTGGCCAAAGGGTTCATCAGGCCATTGACCTCCCCTTTGTCAGCGCCTGTCTTGTTTGTGGAAAAAAAGACTGGGGACTTACGTCTGTGTTGTGACATCCGGCGCCTGAACGCCATTACAGTGCGCAGTCACTATCCCTTGCCACTGATTCCGGAGTTAATGGAATGTTTACGAGCTGCCACTGTTTTTTCCAAGATAGACCTACACTTACAATTTGGTTCGTATAAAACCAGAGAATGAGTAGAAAACAGCGTTTGGCACCCGATACGGGCATTTTGAGTATACAGTGATGACTTTTGGCCTCACAAATGCCCCGGCTGTTTTCCAGCATTTGATGAATGATGTATTCCGGGTCATGTTAGACCATTTTGTGTTCTTATACCTGGATGACATTTTAGTGTACTCCCCCTCCAAGTCTAGTCATTTGGGACATTTGCGCCGGGTTCTGCTCCGGTTGAGAGAGCATCGTTTATATGCTAAGCTGGAGAAGTGTCAGTTTCTGCAGACCACCATAGAATTTTTAGGTCATGTCATTTCTCCAGGGGGCATAGCCATGGACCTGGGCAAGGTGTCAGCACTAAAGACCTGGCAACCTCCAAGGAAAGTCAAGGATATGCAGAGATTGTTGAGGTTTGCAAACTACTATCGCATATTCATACCAGGGTTTGCCCAATTGCCCTCTCACCTGGTTGTTGCAAAAACGGGTCACGTTTCAGTGGAGTGAGGAGCAGCAGCGGGCTTTTGTAGGTCTTAAGGACGCTTTCATGAAAGAGCCCTTGTTGCAGCATCCAGATCTGTGTCAGCCATTTGTCGTTGAGACCGACGCCTCTGATGTTGCCGAAGGTGGCACCTTGTTTCCGTGTGCCTACCACTCCAGAAAACTCACGCCCTCAGAAAGAAACTACATGATCTGGGAAAAGGAACTTTTGGCAGTCAAGTCAGCATTCGAGACGTGGAGACATCATCTTGAGGGTGCCTGGCATCAGGTAGAGGTCAGGACCGACTATAAAAATTTGGAGTATCTGCAAATGGCTGAAAGTTGAACCAACGACAGATACATTGGTCATTCTTTTTCGCAAGGTTCAACTTTCGGATCCGGCATACACCCAGCTTCCAGAATCCCAGAGCAGATGCTTTGTCTAGGAAACCAGAGTTTCTGCATCCGAAAGAGCTGGCCCTGTTGCAGACAATTTTGCCAGCAGAAACACTGGCTGCTACCCAGGACCCCCGTCAACTTGCGGAGGCGTATCCATGAGATGCAGCAGGGGGATGGATTTGTGGCACAGCGGGTAAGGGAGATGGTGCCCAATTCTCCCTGGACATTTGCTGAGGGATTGCTCCGGCACCGGGGGCAGTTGTATGTCCCAGCAGGGCCGCTTCGTGGATTGATTCTGTCCCAATGCCATGACAATCCTGCGGCGGGTCATTTTGGCTTGTTTAAAACATTGGACTTAGTGACTCGAACATTTTGGTGGCCGTGAATTCAAGATAATGTTCACTCATATGTTGCCACATGTGAAAGGTGTCATGTGGCCAAGTCAGCCACAGGGCCCCCTCCAGGATTATTACAACCATTGCCAATGCCCACGAGGCTGTGGGGGGGCTGTGTCCATGGACTTTGTCACACACTTGCCCCCCTCACCACAATCATGGTGGTGATGGACATGTTGACAAAAATGGTCCATTTCATCCCGTCACAAGGTACCCACATCCCATGACACCGCTAAATTGTTTTTGCAACATGTCTTCCGGATCCATGGACTTCCAGATCGAGTTGTGTTGGACCGAGGAACTCAGTTCACGGCACGGTTCTGCAAAGAGCTTATGTCTGCTTTACAGGTCCAAGTGTGTCTTGCGTCGACCCAGCACCCTCAGACTGATGGGGGAACAGAAAAAATCATTGGAATTCTGGAAGAATACCTGCGGTGCTTTGTGTCAGACCGGCAGGCTGATTGGTCACGTTTCCTCCCAGTAGCGGAGTTTGCATTTAATAACTCCCGGCATACCTCCATAAGACTCACGCCATTTTATGCAAACTATGGCTTCCATCCCCGGTTTTTCCCATTAACCCTGTTAGATTCCCCGGTCCCTGCAGCAGAGGACTTCTTATCAGAACTACAAGCGGTTCATGAGATGGTGAAGCGGTATTTGATTAAGGCCAAAGAGGACTTCAAACGGGTGGCTGACCGGTCCCGGTGAGTTGTTCCCCCGTTGGCTGTTGGTGATCAGGTGTGGTTATCCACCAAACACATCACTTCGGAATTACCTCGATGTAAACTGGATCCATGCTTCATGGGCCCTTTCCCGATTGAGAAGGTCATAAATCCGGTGGCCTATCAGGTTACGTTGCCTGCCAACCTGCGTGTTCACCCCGTTTTCCACCGTTCCCTTTTGGTACCTGTTTCTCCTGAGTGCCCCCTTCATCCCAGTGTCCCTTTGTTGCCTGCCCCCTGTGTTCAGGATCATCTGCCCGAGGTCATGATCCATGCCATCCAGAACTCCCGTTGGATGGCCGATTGTTTTCAATATCTTGTGCAATGGGTGGAGGGTAAGCCTGACGATTGTTCGTGGGTGGAGGCTGCCCTGGTTGATGCGCCCGTCCTTGTCCAGGCATTTCATGGACAATTTCCACAGAAACCTCGTCCCTTGTGCTGGAGCCAGGGGAGGGGCCTTCTGGGAGGGGATGGTGTTGTGGTTGGCTCTGGCCCAGCTCCTGCCTCAAGGAATGTGCAGGTGGATATGGGGGAAACATCCACATGCCGCAGGCCTGTTTTGCTCCCGATAGAATCTGCCGACGAAGTCTCCTCTGACCAAGGAAGCGTGAGTGACAGGGAAGAGGGGAGTTTGGCAGACAGCCCAGGAGGAAATCAATCATCCTTATCATCCCTGGATTCTGAACAAGAACTTATGATGGACCCACGCATGCGGAGAGTGGTGCATAGGAGAGAACAAGTGAAGGATTATTACAGGAGATAAGTGAGGCCACCTGTGGTTGGGTGGGGCTGCTGTAATTAGTGCTACTGATAAAAAGTCCAGCGTGCTGGTTTAGCCTCGTGGAAGTTTATCTGATTCATAGTTTTGTCAAGATCGTGGTTTTGCTGTTTCCCTGTTCAAGACTGTGTGTGGACTTTCTGTATTTTGGAATTGGACTCAATTTCCCAGTTACTGGATTGCATTTAACCTGTGTGTTGTGTGTACCAGAAAATCCCTTTGACATTTAAAAAGGGAGGGTTTTTTGCTTTTCTGTTGATAAAGACTTTTGGTTTTCCTTCTATCATGTGGTGTGTGTCTTTTTGGACTAATTACCCTGTAATTACGGGCTGTTGGGACACACCAGCAGAACATTAGCTATAACTTAATTTTGTGTCATATCATTATATAATGGTACCATCAATTCTTATCTGGCTAACAAAATTTTAATTCTAATTTTCATATCTCATTTTCCCCAACAATAACTAAATATTAATATTTAATTATCTTTAAACTTTCCACCCAGTCATAAAACTTCCCCAAATTTTATAATAATCAGAATCTTGTTTATCTTTAAATGTAAAATCTATTCATTTCTGCATGTGTTCATAATTTTTCTCAAAACATCCCTTTCAGTTGGGACCCTATACATGATCCTTACTGCCATAATTATGTGTATAATTAAATATGATTCTTCTTTATCAAAGTTATCTGGTAAAATACCCAGAAGGTAAATCTCTGGTTTTAATTCAATAATCTTACTCAAAATCTTCTGGATCCAGTGTTGAATTTGTATCCAATATTTACGTGTTTCTGAACAAGTCTGAACATATGATAAAAAGAACCTAGTAATTCACCACATTTTCAACATTTCATTGACAAATTCTTAAACATTTTAGCTAACTTTTCTGGAGATATATACCATCTGTAAAACATCTTGTACATATTTTCCTTAAACACTGTTGACATTGTCATTTTATAATTTCTTTCCCATAATTGCTGCCAACTACGTATATCTATTGAATAGCCTATATTTCTCATCCATATTATCATTGTATCCTTCACCTGCTCAAATTCTAGTTCAAGGGATAAGAAGTATTTATTAATTTTTTTAATGAAATTATCATCCTTACTAAATAAAATGTGGTCTAATTCTGTTTTTTTGCAAATTAATACCTTCTGTTTTAACATCTTATTAAAACCTAGATTGTAACTGTACGTACATAAACCAATCAGGTTTTATACTTTGTTTTTCCAACTCTTGGCAATGGTTTTAACTTCAATGATTGTGTAATTATATTCTTATATCTTAAAATGTTAGTCCAATTTAATCTATTGGGGTGTGCAAAATCATCTGTTGTCAAAACCCAAAATGGTACTTTTGAATAGTGTTTCACTTTCATCTTTTCCCAAATCACCAACAATGAGTTCCTTATATTGTGTCTCTGGAAGTAACTATATTTTCTTCTTCTCATACCACATAAATGTGTGCCATCCTATTTGTAAATCATGTCCTTCTAACACTAAGTCTTTTATTTCTAAGAAGAATCCAATCTTTTATCCATGTCATTGCCACTGCTTGGTAATAAAGCTCCCAATTTGGAAGCTCCAATCCTCCTCTTTCTCTGCCATCTTGTAGATTTTTAAAGCTGATTCTCGGTCTTTCCCCTTCACATATAAATTTAGTTATCATTTTATTTAACTCATTCAAGAAAGTCTTATCAATTTTAATTGGGATTGTAGGAAATAAAAACAATAGTCTTGGTAATGTATTCATCTTAATTAAAGCTATTCTGCCTATCAGTGTTAACTAAATAGTCTTCCATTTTTCTAAATCTTTCTCAATCTGCTGTTTTAGTTTTACAGTTATTGTCTTTATGTGATGCACCTCTAGCTGTTAGCTGGATTCCCAAATATTTTACTTTTTTACCATCTGAACATCCAACTATCTTTTAAAAAGCAATTTCTGCTTTTCAATCATATTCTTTGTGATCAATGTAATTTTATCTTTGTTAATATTTAGTCCTGCTACTTCTGCATATCTTTGCATTTGTGTTAAAAGTTTCAAGCCTGAAATCGATGGATTTTCATGTATAAAAACAAAATAGTCAGCAAAGGCTTGCAACTTATATTCTTGTTGGTCTCTTAAGTCCTGAGATCTGAGAATCAGATCTAATATTTATGTTTAAAACTTCCAGCATCAAAATAAATAACAATGGCGACAAAGGGCATCCTTGCCTCATGCCTTTAGTAATTGCAACCTTTTGTGTCATTTTTCCATTAATCAGTATTCTAGCTGATTGCTTTTTTATATTGCCTCAATAACATGAAGAAAGCTTGTGCCAAAATTCATAAATTGTAGCTGTCTGTTCAAAAATTGTCAACTTACATTATCAAATGCTTTTTGAGCATCTAAAAACATCAACACCATTTGTTTCTCAGGATGTTCATAATATTCAATAGTATTTAAAATTATACACATGTTATCTTTTGTCTTTTGGGTAGGAATCCATTTTGATCTATATGAATAAATTTACTGAAGAATTTTTAAAGTCTATTTGCTATTATAAATACAAATATTTTATAGTCCACATTTAAAAGCTTTTCACTTTTTCACTAGTTTTTCACTTTCAGAGTATCAGTCCCTTCTTTAGGTATCAATGAGATAAATGCCTCTGTCCAAGAATCTGGTATTTTAGCTTCAAACATAACTTCATTAAATATTTCCAGCATTAAGAGCCCCAAAACTTCCTCAGAAGTTTTGTATACTTCAGTTGATAGTCCATGTGGTCCTGGAGCCTTCTCATTCTTTTGTTTCTTTACAGCTTCAGATAATTCCATCATTGTTATTCTAGCATCAAGACTTTCCCTAAAAGTTTATGGTATTTTTGGCAAATTTGCTTCCTTCAAATATTGACAAATTTTTACATCACATCTTGTTTATATAAGTCTCTATAGTAACTCCAAACAATTTGTTTCTTCTCTTCTTTATAATGCAGTCCGCCTTTCTCATCTTGTAGTTGTTTTATCCATTTTTGTTCTTTGTCTTTTCTAATCTTATAAACCAACCATCTTCCCGGCTTATTTGCATGTTTTAAAAAAATTGCTTTGATAATTTCATCTTCCTAACTACTTTTTCATCCTCTATTAAATTCAATTTATATTTAATTAACTCTAACATTCCTTGAATTTTAACATTCTGAGGATTTAACTGTAACTGTTGTTCCATTTTTCTATGTTCCACCTCAAGGTCTTTTTTGTCTTTTAATCTATTCCTCTTGTTCGTATATGTCATAAGAAGACTTCTAAAATAAGCTTTGGATGTGTCCCAAAGTATTTGCAAAGACGTATGTTCTGTTTTATTTTCTTGAAAGAATGCCATTTCTTTTTAAATAAACAACTCAAATTTTTTTCTTGTAGTACTTCTTGTCTTAATGTCCATCTAAATTTTTTACTTTTACCTTTCCATTTTATCACAATAAGATTATGATTTTCCCAAACATTGGAATCAATATCTACTTTTTGAAGATTGTTAATCAAGTCCAGTGTAGCCTATATCATTTCACCCCGAGTCTTTGGAGAAGGGAGGCATACAAATCTAATTAATAATAATAATAATAATAATAATAATAATAATAATAATAATAACAACAACAACAACAACAACAACAACAATAATAATAATAATAATAATATTCCTAGACCATGAAGCATGTCTCGCCGAGTAGAAAATATATTGGTTTTCTTGCAATCATCAAACATCCACCAAACTCTAGTCCTCTTATCATATTGAGAAAAGATTTGGGCAGAATCCTCTTTTTAAATCTATTTTTCTTATTTGTCTTATAGTCCAAATCTGCTTCTACTATCATATTGAAGTTGCCCATTAAACAAATACTCTCATATTTCAATTCATTAATTTTCTTGTGTAATTTTGAATAAAAAGGTTCTTGGGGCATATATTGCTACCAATAATATCTTTTGGTTGTTAAGTCTTATATCAGCCATCAATATCCTGCTGTCATCATCTGAGTATATGTAATTAGAGTCAATTTTCTTTTGTATGTACAACACAACTCCTCTTTTAGCTTGCAGTATAATAGTATACTATTAATGTAGTATAAAGTTCTCCAAAAGACTTATTTTCTAAAAATTTATTGTGTTGAGTTTTAATATGAACTTCCTGAAGGCAGTTTATTGAAAATTCTATTTCTCTTATTTGCTGAATTAAGTTCATTAACATTTATCAAAATCTATTTAAGTTCTTCTTCCATCTAAATGTATTTGTTTCCTATATTAAGGCTTTTGTCTCTCTTTTGCTACTCTCATCATCACCCTTTCTCTTTGTTCTTTACTGTCCATCAGAAAAAGTTGCTCTGCAGTTGTTGTCGCTTCTTGTTCTTGAGATGAAGCCTCTACTCCTCCAGTTGCCACAGCCGGTAAGTATTCTTCACTCAAATCTTCCTTCTTCTCTAGGAGCTGATTCTTTTGCCCTCATCATCACTTGCATCTCCTTTGCTCCTTCCTCATTTTTTAAAATTTCTATTGAAAAAAAAATCCAGTTTGTTGACTGAGTTCAGTCTATATCTTTGATCTTGCCACATCAGAAATATGCCTTTCAGTACCAGCCATCTAAAATTAATTCCTCTTTGGTGAGGCATTCTTGTCAAAAATTGGTATTCTCTTCATAGATCTCTTATCTTCCTTGGGACCTGCTTTAAAACAGTAATTTCCTTTTCTCTGTACTTAAGGCTTGTTCTCAATTTTTGAAGAATTTGTGTTCTACGCATCTTTTTAGTAAATCTGATATGTACTTCTCTTGGCAAATTATGCCTCATGGCATATCTAGTACTCACTCTGAAAGCCTTGTTAATATCAATCATTATTTTTTCTTTATCTACTTCCATTGTTTCTGCTAGAATATCACCTAACATCTCATGTAAATTCTCGCCTTTTCTTCTGGAATATTCTGAAAGTGCAAATAAAATTCAGTGCGCTCCACTTCAAGGAGTCTTTTCTTCCACCTTTTGTATATGTTGTGCATTTTTGTCAATGAAATGTTTTCATTTGTTTCATCTCAACATTGACCTGATTTGAGTTTTTAATCATTTGATTCAAATTTTCTTTAACTACACTAAATTCTTGATTTGCGCTTTCTCTACTCAATTTTACATCTTCTCTTAAGGCTTGAATTGCCTTTTTAATTTCAGCAAACTCCAATTTCTCTGTGACATTTGATGTCTGTGGTGGTATACTTGAAAGATGAGGTGGATTCTTTGCAGCCATTTTGTATTCCAATCAGCCAATAGTAATCCAATCGGGTAGTAATCCAAGGTATGGGTATACAAACCAGGTGTTAAAAATACCTGATAAAAATCAAAAGCCAAAAAACCCCAAAATAAATATTGGAATAAAAAGAAATAAAAATCTAGTCATAGTCCAGAGCAAGCCTATAAAAAACTGGTGGTAGAACAAACTACAAATTAAAAATTAAAACCAATACAAAAGGAAAATTAAAAAGAAAGAAAAAAGAAAAAATGTTCAGCTAATAATCCAGATATAGGTAAATCTACCCGGTGTTCTCAAGAACACCCGATAAAAATAAATCCAATCCAAAAAATGATGTAAAAAAGAAAAATGGAACACAATTCTTGAAGTAATCCAAAAAGTGGGTAATGAAAACCGGCACTCGAAATAGTACCCGATAAAATAATCCAATCAGTAATGAAACAGAAAAAGTTTATAATATAAAAGAGAAATGGTTAAAAAATTAAAAAAGAAAAAAAGGAAACAAAAATACTAAAAATAATATTAAAGCATTCTCTAGTAGGGTATTTTAAAATTGAGAAGTAATAAAAATCTTTTTAAATTTACTTAAATTTAAACAGCCTTAAAGAAGAGACTATAATACAGATAGGGAGCTAAAGCTTAGATTAAAAAAATATTTTAAAAAATATATTACAAAACTACATGTAATTCTCAAAAGAGAAAAAGGAATGTCTGTTGTTGAATTTATTACATAGGAAGCCCAAACTAAAAAAATATGTATAGGTATACTTTCCAAAGAGAAAAAAAGCTTTCAATTTGAAACAATAACAAGTCAGGCTGATAGTGTTGCACTCGGCTTTGTTATTAAAAGAAAAACGCCCTCAAGGCCACATGAAATGAAATCTAAACTTCTTCCAAAAAATGTTTCCACAGTCAATTGATGGCAATAATTAAAGACACCTATACAAAGAAAATAAAAGTTTTCCCAAAATCTTTTTAAACAATAGAGCTTATGATCCAGCCATAATTATTCTTCAATATTCTTCTTCTCAGTCCAGAATAATATGAATTAGATTACTTAGCACTTTCTATCTTTAAAGTCCACCAAAAATCAGACCTGCACTTCAATTGTAGCTTACAGGAGAGGCGTCAATGCACAGCACTATTCTGCCGCTAGATGGGAAACAAAAGTTCCGGTTTCTCTGCACCTCTTCCCAGAATAGTATCACAAATCAAAATTAAAGAAAATTTTACTGCATCTACTGTTCCCAAAAATAAATTTTAGATCCAAAAAGGACAAACTCTCACCAGATGGTATCACTTTCACTTTTCAAGGCTCTCTGCCGCCACATTGCCTCCGAGACTTCAGGTGTCTCAACACCTCCGGCTGGCTAGTGGTCAGGGGACTGGTTGCCAGCAGAATTTTGTGATATCCTGCAGCTCACCAGGTATTCCCCTTTTGAATCCGACCTTCCAGGTCGGAAACGATCCCTTAAAGGATCTCCAAAAAGCCACGGTTTTTCTTGCTATCCTGGAGCTTCTGGGAACGCCAATGTGACATTTTGGCTTAAGGCTTCATCCCCCGTCTCCTCGGCTTATGGCTCTGTCCCCAAATATTGTATATTCCATTGTCAGCCAGTAAATAAACATACATGTTCATAAAATCAAATGCACATATGCATGCACACAAACATAAACATAATTTCAGATTATGTTAGAGTCTTATTCCAACTATAAACTCATTTTACTGCTGAAAGAAAGTTTGTCTCCTTGATGCTGCTTGCAGGAGAACCATGTTTGGTAACTAAAATGAGATAGATGGGTTCCGGTGGGGGAAGCAGGAAGGAGCGGTGGAATTATCGCTCCACTGGACCACGGTTTAACACCGAAAATATAGGAAATTTCTGTCTGAGTCAGTAAACCTGTTTGGAAGTTTGGGGAGGCGAAGTATCCCTGCCCCTGGAAATCCTTGATTCGACGGTGTTCGTGGCAGTGGAGAGCTGTTTGGCCACGAACACGCCTGGAGTCGGATCAGCTGAGACGGGGTAGAATGGCGGCCGTCATTCACAGCTGAGTTGTGCTGCCAGGGGTGAGTCGGAGAATGGAAGAATGAAAGACCGTGATAGCCAGGGAGAGGGAGCCAGCCAAGTAGCCAAAAACAACTGGCATGCGACCTAGATTTCGGGGGAGGTTTTTGGAGGAGGTCTCCTTTAATTGAGGACCCCTTGGAGAAGCCTCGAGCACACGACAAAGGACAGATGACGGGAGGAGAAAGTGTGTGCCGGGGGAGAGAGGCGAGAGAGGAACAACAAAGGAGAGGGGCGAGAGAAGAACGACGGACGAGATTGCCCTGCCCCCACTACATGGACCCGAGACGCCGAGGAGCTGTATGGTGGGAGCACTCAGCACCGGAGGGCCTGTGGAAGAATAAACTAGTGGGAGGGAGGAGAAGAAAGAGGAAGGAGGGGGCCAGGACGGAGATTGAGGCTCGCCCTATTGAGACCACATGGAGCCTGCATTAAAATCATATAAGACTGCAGAGGGACTGGAGACTTGGAAATACTGTAAGAGCAGAGGAGTGAAAGTGATTCTGGACCCATAGAAAGACCTGAGAGTGCCAGCCAGTGGCAGTGGCTGGCACTAAAGACCCTGAAGATCAATATGCTAGGACTTCTCCCTGAACATTGATCCCTTTTTCCCAGAACTCACCTTTTAGATCTGGTGCTGTATTACTGACTTGATGGACAATTGATTTTAATTATTTCCTATATTTTCAGCACTTTATAATCCTGCACTTTATAAATTTATTAATTTTTGATAATGTTATTCTTTTAAGACCTTAAGAATAATTTAGTGTAATTTGGTATTCTAGTTTTAAGCTAATTTGATGTTTATATTAATTATTAATAAGATTTTATATAGAGTTTTTAGATATTTATGTTTTTTTCTATTTTGTGTTTTAATAATCAATTCAATCTATATTTTAATTAAATTATTGGGGGGGTTAATTAATGAATAATTGGTGTGAGTTTGGGAACATATATGGAACGAATGACTGGTATGGATGGGATGGATGGGCTGGGGGGGAATATTGCATGGATGAAGTGAATGGAAATCATATGACTGATATAGTTGGCCTACCTGACGCTGGAGAGGCAGGAGGGGAGGGGGCCACGGAGTTAGCCGTTCCAGGGGAACGAGGGATCGTTGCTTAATAACAATCCCTTGTTCTGGCTCCGTAAGCTCAATCTTGGGCACTGGTGATGAGTGTAATTCTGGCCCTGGGCTCAGGTTGCTGCTGCTCAATGCCAGGTCGGTGGTAAATAAAGCTCTCCTCATCCGGGATTTGATCCTGAATGAGGAGGCCGACCTGGCATGTATTACTGAAACCTGGCTGGGCCCAGAGGGAGGAGTTCCTCTCTCTGAAATTTGCCCAGCCGGGTTTCAGATATGGCATCAACCTCGACCCCAGGAAAGGGGGGGAGGAGTGGCTATTATAGCCAGGGAGAGCCTTTGCCTACGTAGACTCATTGCTCCAGAGATTGCAGGTTGCGAGTCTCTCTTGATGAAGTTGGACTTAGGAGTTCAGATGGGCTTGTTTCTCATGTACCTGCCTCCCAGCTGCGTGTCAAAAGCCCTGCCTGTGCTGCTCGAGGAGGTAGCCGGGTTGGCGGTGGAGTTCTCCGGACTTATTGTCTTGGGGACTTCAACCTGCCGTCACTCGGCGAAGCCTCTGGACTGGCACAGGAGTTCATAGCCACCATGACAGCCATGGACCTGACTCAAGTAGTACAGGGTCCAACTCACGAGGGAGGGCACGCAACCGACATGGTATTCCTCTCTGAGCAATTGAGAAATGGTCTGAGACTAAGGGGCTTATAAGCATTGCCTTTGTCATGGTCGGACCATTTTCTACTACAGCTTGACTTCCTGGCTCCAATCCTTCCCCGCAGGGAGGCGGAACCGATTAAGTCGTTCCGCCCCAGACGCCTGATGGACCCAGAGGGCTTTCAGACGGGGTTATTCCAGATGCACTCGTCCACAATTTGGCGGAGTCTATTGCGGAGGCCTGGAACAAGGCTGCAGCGGAGGCTCTTGATTGGATTGCGCCTTTGCGACCTCTCCATGGCGTTAGACCCTGTAGAGCTCCATGGTTCAACGAGGAGCTCTGGGAGTTGAAACGCCAGAAGAGACGTCTAGAGAAGCGATGGAGGAAGAGTAAGTCTGAATCCGATCGAACACTTGTAAGAGCTTTTATTAAGACTTACAAAGTGGCGCTCAAGGCGGCAAGATGCGCGTATCATGCCGCCTTGATTGCATCAGCGGAATCCCACCCGGCCGCTCTGTTTAGGGTGACCCACTCCCTTCTTAACCAAGGGGGAGTTGGGGAGCCCTTACAGAGTAGTGCCGAGGATTTTAACACGTTTTTTGCTGATAAAATCGCTCGGATCCGGGCGGACCTCGACTCTAATTGTAAAACACAGTCATCTGACAACGAGTCAGTCGAGGTGACTGGGGCCCGTACTTGTCCACCTGTCTGGGAAGAGTTTGATCTGGTGACACCTGATGAAGTGGGCAAGGCCATTGGAGCTGTGAGTTCCGCCACCTGCTTACTGGATCCGTGTCCCTCCTGGCTGGTTTCGGCCAGCAGGGAGGTGACACAGAGCTGGGTCCAGGAGATTGTCCACGCTTCCTTGGGGAGGGGGTCTTTTCCATCACCCTATAAAGAGGCGCTTGTGCGCCCCCTCCTCAAGAAGCCTTCCCTGGACCCAGCCGTACTTAACAACTATTGTCCAGTCTCCAACCTTCCCTTTATGGGGAAGGTTGTTGAGAAGGTGGTGGCGCTCCAGCTCCAGCGGTCCTTGGAAGAAGCTGATTATCTAGGTCCCCAGCAGTCGGGTTTCAGGCCCGGTTACAGCACGGAAATTGCTTTGGTCGCATTGATGGATGATCTCTGGCGGGCCTGGGACAGGGGTTTATCCTCTGTCCTGGTGCTTCTTGACCTCTCAGCGGCTTTCGATACCATCGACCATGGTATCCTTCTGCACCGGCTGGAGGGGTTGGGAGTGGGAGGCACTGTTCTTCAGTGGTTCTCCTCCTACCTCTCCAGTCGGTCGCAGTCGGTGTTAGTGGGGGGTCAGAGATCGACCTCTTGTGGGGTGCCGCAGGGGTCGGTCCTCCCCCCCTGCTATTCAATATCTACATGAAACCGCTGGGTGAGATCATCCAAGGGCATGGGGTGAGGTATCATCAGTATGCTGATGATACCCAGCTTTACATCTCCACCCCATGTCCAAGTTGCTCAAGTTGGGCTCAAGTTGTTGCTACTCAATGCCAGGTCGGTGGTAAATAAAGCTCTCCTCATCCGGGATCTGATCCTGGATGAGGAGGCCAACCTGGCTTGTGTGACCGAAACCTGGCTGGGCCCGGAGGAAGGAGTTCCTCTCTCTGAAATTTGCCCAGCTGGGTTTCGGGTATGGCACCAACCCCGACCCCAGGGAAGGGGGGGAGGAGTGGCTATTATAGCCAGGGAGAGTCTTGGCCTGCGTAGGCTCATTGCTCCAGAGGTTGCGGGTTGCGAGTCCCTCCTGGTGAAGTTGGACTTAGGGGTTCAGGTGGGCTTGTTACTCACGTACCTGCCTCCCAGCTGCGTGTCAACAGCCCTGCCTGTGCTAAGATCATCCAAGGGCATGGAGATCATCCAAGGGCATGGGGTGAGGTATCATCAATATGCCGATGATACCCAGTTGTACATCTCCATCCCATGTCCAGTCAACGAAGCAGTGGAAGTGATGTGCCGGTGCCTGGAGGCTGTTGGGCCTGGATGGGTGTCAACAAACTCAAGCTCAACCCAGACAAGACGGAGTGGCTGTGGGTTTTGCCTCCTAAGGACAATTCTATCTGTCCGTCCATTACCCTGGGGGGAAAATTATTGACCCCCTCAGAGAGGGTCCGCAACTTGGGCGTCCTCCTCGATCCACAGCTCACATTAGAAAAACACCTTTCAGCTGTGGCGAGGGGGGCGTTTGCCCAGGTTCGCCTGGTGCGCCAGTTGCGGCCCTATTTGGACCGGGAGTCATTGCTCACAGTCACTCATGCCCTCATCACCTCGAGGCTCGACTACTGTAACGCTCTCTACATGGGGCTACCTTTGAAAAGTGTTCGGAAACTTCAGATCGTGCAGAATGCAGCTGCGAGAGCAATTATGGGCTTCTCCAAGTATGCCCATATCACTCCAACACTCCGCAGTCTGCATTGGCTGCCGATCAGTTTCCGGTCACAATTCAAAGTGTTGGTTATGACCTATAAAGCCCTTCATGGCACCGGACCAGAATATCTTCGGGACCGCCTCCTGCCGCACGAATCCCAGCGACCGGTTAGGTCCCACAGAGTTGGCCTTCTCCGGGTCCCGTCGACTAAACAATGTCGTCTGGCGGGACCCAGGGGAAGAGCCTTCTCTGTGGGGGGCCCGACCCTCTGGAACCAGCTCCCCTCTGAGATTAGGATTGCCCCCACCCTCCCTGCCTTTCATAAACTCCTTAAGACCCACCTTTGCCGTCAGACATGGGGGAACTAAAACACCTCCCCCTTGCCCATGTTGTTTTGTTGATTGATTGACTGTGTGCCTGTTTTTTTATATATACTGTTTTTATGAGATTATTAATTTTAAAGTGTAACTAGATGGGTGGGCATTGGATTTGGTATTATGTACTGTACTGTTTTTTATTATTGTTGTGAGCCGCCCCGAGTTTGCGGAGAGGGGCGGCATATAAATCCAATAAACCTAAACCTAATCAATGAAGCAGTGGAAGTGATGTGCCGGTGCCTGGAGGCTGTTGGGGCCTGGATGGGTGTCAACAGACTCAAGCTCAACCGGGATAAGACGGAGTGGCTGTGGGTTTTGCCTCCCAAGGACAATTCCATCTGTCCGTCCATCACCCTGGTGGGGGAATTATTGACCCCCTCAGAGAGGGTCCGCAACTTGGGCATCCTCCTCGATCCACAGCTCACATTAGAGAAACATCTTTCAGCTGTGGCAAGGGGGACGTTTGCCCAGGTTCGCCTGGTGCACCAGTTGCGGCCCTATTTGCACCGGGACTCACTGCTCACAGTCACTCATGCCCTCATCACCTCGAGGTTCGACTACTGTAATGCTCTCTACATGGGGCTAACTTTGAAAAGTGTTCGGAAACTTCAGATCGTGCAGAATGCAGCTGCGAGAGCAGTCATGGGCTTCCCCAGGTATGCCCATGTTACACCAACACTCCGCAGTCTGCATTGGTTGCCGATCAATTTCCAGTCACAATTCAAAGTGTTGGTTATGACCTATAAAGCCCTTCATGGCATTGGACCAGAATATCTCCGAGACCGCCTTCTGCTGCACGAATCCCAGCGACCGATTAGGTCCCACAGAGTGGGCCTTATCCGGGTCCCATCAACTAAACAATGTCGGTTGGCAGGCCCCAGGGGAAGAGCCTTCTCTGTGGCGGCCCCGACTCTCTGGAACCAGCTCCCCACAGAGATTAGAACTGCCCCTACCCTCCTTGCCTTTCGCAAACTCCTTAAAACCCACCTTTGTCGTCAGGCATGGGGGAACTGAGATATCTCCCCCGGGCCTATATAATTTATGTATGGTATGTTTGTAGGTATGTCTGCTTAAAAATGGAGTTTTTTAACTATTTTAAATTTTAAATTGTAAATTATTAGATTTGTCAGGAACTGTTTTTATTGTGTTGTGAGCCGCCCCGAGTCTACGGAGAGGGGCGGCATACAAATCTAATAAATAATAATAAATAATAATAATAAAAATTCACAATAAATTGCTTTTCCCATTCTATTTTGTGAAACTCAGATAAATGAAATTGGATAGTATTGAATACATGCAGCCTTTAATAATTGCTTTTTTTTCTTGTATATTCAGTGCAACCAGTGTATCCAAGGATCAAAAAGGTTATGGCAGCAGCTGCTGAAACTTATGCCAATATCAGTTGGGAATATGAGGGTCCAGTTCATGAGAACATTTATATTGAATATGGTGTGGCAGGCAATAAGAAGACATTTCATTGAATTCTTTTAAATGTATTATAATTATAGAAATAGAACCAGTACTGATTTGATTTTCTAAAGTTACTTCTGCTTTTTTAAGACACAGATTTAAGGTCAGATTTTGTGGAAGTAACTTGTGTTTAACTCCATACATAGAACATTGGTTTCTTGTATTATTTTACTATTTCTGACAAAAGCAATTACTAAAACTTGTTTGACATAGTATGTCTTTCTGGTTTTAGGAGCTTAGAGGCTGTATTTGAGACAGGTCCAGGTGAGGCACACCATGCAATTCTGCCTTCCATTCAGAATTGTGATGTGTTAAGTGCTGGCATTTCAAAATAGTATTATCTTCTGTTCATATATTTTAATGTCTTTTTTTTGCTTCCTTAAAAGTGTAACTCAGAATTAAATTAACTAATTTTTGTTCATACAGTGGGTATCCATGCCATTCATTTAGAGAAAAGACATAGTTCTCATGTTCCTTTTCAAAGATGCTTTCTAATCCTCACATTATTTTTTTCTATTTAATATGCTTTTTATTCACAATGAAATCCAACAATGTTTGAAAATAGTAAAGTCTAAATAAATTAAATATTACTAGCATTTTTTTTTCTAATGGTAGGGTACCCAAAACCTCTACAAAGCTCATTGAATATAAATAGTGTATACTATTGAATATTTTATTCAAAGACTTCAAGTGTCCATTTTTAAGTCAGTTTTTTACATACTGTAAGTTGAAACATAATATTGTTTGAGAAATATTTTGGTGGAATTTGTTCAATTTTATATATTTTCATAAAGCATTTGGGAGCAATCTTTTTCTAACATATGACCAGTGATGGGCTCCTACGGGTATGGTCAGGAACGTAATACCGGTAGCAAAATTTGGAGCTCCACCCCAGAACACCCAATTTGCACTGAAAGATGTTGAAACAAAATGCATAAGCCATGCCCACAGTGTGGTAGTAAAAATTTTGGTAGCTCATCATTGCATATGACCTAAGAAGTAATATGCAGGACTTTATGTTAATATTCACAAGCTATGGATGGAACCAATGGTAAAAGGGTGTCAGATTATTCGCCTTTTCAATTTTATTCTTTTTGATACCTGACCCTTTCTTCTTTCTGTCTGTCTCTTCCTGTAATAGGTTAGGACAATTGCTAGAAAACTGAATTAAGAGCATGCATCATCTGGCAAGTTGCCTACCTGTGCTGAAAAACATGTGATTAACAGAAAAGTATTATAGTACATGGTGTTGAAATATTTTCATTCACTTAGTATTTCACAGCATCATACTGCATGGACATGGTTTATATAAGTGAAATTATATCTCTAAACTTAATTTTTTATAATAAAGTAGTTTATCAGAATGATCCAACAACCCTAACAAATGATATTTAGATCAATAGCTTCATGTGCTCATAGCAGTATATGTTAGTTGTTTGATATGCGAAGAGAAGTGCAGAATACTGTTCTGCAATTAATGTTTATTCTGTTTGCAATAAAAGAACTGGCATGAGAAAAGCCCTTGCATTCAACATATAAATATTATTTCAAATAATGGATTAGATCCAAAGCTCATAGCTTATAGATAACTTTATCAGCTGAAACTTGTCATTGTAGGTAAAAAGATTTGAATCCTCTACCTTACAGTATTTTTATGCCTGAAATACTATTTTAAATGGTCGGGCATCTTTTTCTACAAGACAGTACAACTCCCCAACTCTTTGTGCTCTGTCAACACTGTCACAGGTGTCAGCTTTTAAGATGGAAAATACGGAGGATATTTAAAAGAGTGGCTTGGTGACAAGCATCAATAAGCCAACATTGGAATTAATATGGCTGTATTATTCTAAACATTTGAATAGGCTTGGCCACATTTTTTAAAAATGTAATTTTTTCCCTAAACTCATCAAAAATATATGCCTTGGAAGGCTACAATAGTATCTCAGCTATACAAAAGCCTTAGATTCTATAAGTTCTCTGTGCATCAAATTCTATAAAATCCAAGCTCCTTTAAATTAAATAATTTGGATACCAAGCTTTTTTTGTTGTTGAATGGAATTGACAAAACTAAACCCATTGTGGAGCGTAGAAGGCGTTTTCATTTGAATTTTGTAGATGTATTTCAAGATTCAAGAAAGCTCAACAATAAAACCGAACTTCAAGAATCTTCCTGACTTGCTTAAAAACACAACATTTCTCTGAAAATTGATTTTTTTCCTGAAGTTTTATTATTGGAAAGTGGAAGTAGCAGGGATATTTTATGGGTCATCCCTTCTCTTATCAAACCATATTATTAATACCAAAGAAACATAGAAACATAGAAACATAGAAGTCTGACGGCAGAAAAAGACCTCATGGTCCATCTAGTCTGCCCTTATACTATTTTCTGTATTTTATCTTAGGATGGATATATGTTTATCCCAGGCATGTTTAAATTCAGTTACTGTGGATTTATCTACCACGTCTGCTGGAAGTTTGTTCCAAGGATCTACTACTCTTTCAGTAAAATAATATTTTCTCAGGTTGCTTTTGATCTTTCCCCCAACTAACTTCAGATTGTGTCCCCTTGTTCTTGTGTTCACTTTCCTATTAAAAACACTTCCCTCCTGAACCTTATTTAACCCTTTAATATATTTAAATGTTTCGATCATGTCCCCCCTTTTCCTTCTATCCTCCAGACTATACAGATTGAGTTCATGAAGTCTTTCCTGATACGTTTTATGCTTAAGACCTTCCACCATTCTTGTAGCCCGTCTTTGGACCCGTTCAATTTTGTCAATATCTTTTTGTAGGTGAGGTCTCCAGAACTGAACACAGTATTCCAAATGGGGTCTCACCAGTGCTCTATAAAGCGGGATCACAATCTCCCTCTTCCTGCTTGTTATACCTCTAGCTATGCAGCCAAGCATCCTACTTGCTTTCCCTACCGCCTGACTGCACTGCTCACCCATTTTGAGACTGTCAGAAATCACTACCCCTAAATCCTTTTCTTCTGAAGTATTTGCTAACACAGAACTGCCAATACAATACTCAGATTGAGGATTCCTTTTCCCCAAGTGCATTATTTTACATTTGGAAACATTAAACTGCAGTTTCCATTGCTTTGACCATTTATCTAGTAAAGCTAAATCATTCACTAATCTTCACTAATTTATCTATCAGCTCTTTATGTGGCACTGTATCAAAGGCTTTGCTGAAGTCCAGGTAGGCAATATCCATGGCACCACCTTGATCCAACACCTTTGTGACATAGTCAAAGAAATCAATGAGATTAGTCTGACATGATTTGCCTTCAGTAAAGCCATGCTGATTTGGGTTATTGTTTTTTAGGTGCTGATTTATCCTCTTTTTGAGTAGAGTCTCCATCATTTTAACTACAACTGATGTCAAGCTAACTGGCCTGTAGTTACCAGCTTCTTCTCTACTGCCCTTCTTGTGGATAGGCACAACACTGGCCATTCTCCAATTCTCAGGAACTTCTCCTGTTAACAGGGATTGGTTAAACAAATCAGTCAGGGGGTTAGCAAGGACAGATCTGAGTTCTTTAAGAACTCTGGGGTGGATGCCATCTGGACCCATTGCCTTATTTATCTTTAATCGTTCAAGTTCTTCTAAGACATCGGCTTCTAAGATCACTGGAGCTGAATCCGTACAGCTGGAACCAATGCTATATCCCTCTATAGTATTATTTTGTAAGGTGTCTTTTGAGAAAACTGAACAGAAGTAGCTATTGAAATGGTCAGCGATCTCCTTATTTCCATTAATGCATGTATTATTCCCAGTACTAAGCTTCGTGATGCCACAGTTTTTCTTCTTCTTATCACTAATATATCTGAAGAAGGTTTTATCCCCCTTCTTTACAGATTTTGCAATTTCTTCCTCTTTTGAGGCTTTAGCAGCATATATTATCTGTTTCGCCTCCTTCTGTCTCATTTTATACACCTCTCTATCAGCTATACTTCCAGACTCTTTATACCTCCTATAGGCAGCCTTTTTTTCATTGACTATAGCCCTTACATCATTGCTAAACCATAGCGGTTTCTTCTTCCTTTTACCTTTAGTTATTTGTCTTACATACAGACCAGTGGCTTTTAAGATGGCCTTTTTTAATACAGTCCACTGGGTTCTCGCTCCTGCCATTTTATCCCTCCCCTTTAATTCATTATCTAAATATTCCCCCATTGCATTAAAATTTGTTTTTCTGAAATCCAATACTTTGGTTGCATTATAGGATTGCTCACAATGAGTTTTTACATCAAACCACAAACATAGATGGTCACTGTAACCTAAATTTTCTCCCACCTTGACCTCTGAAACCCAATTCCCATTCGTAAAAACTAAATCTAGAATATTCTCCCCTCTAGTTGGTGTCTTAACCAGCTGTGCCAGAGCTGCTCCTGTAAAGGCCTCTACTATATTCTTACTTTTGCATGTAAGGGCACTGGGGATATTCCAGTCAACATCAGGCATGTTGAAATCACCCATAACCACAATATCTCCCTTTACTGCCATTTGGGTAATTTCATCCACCATCTTGTTGTCATATTCCTCAGATTGCCCTGGAGGCCTATAGATCACCCCAATTCTAATGACAGAACCTTCTTTATTTTGCATGCAAATCCAGAGAGTCTCCAGATCTTGACATGTATTTTGAATTAGTGTTGTTTTTAGACTTTCTTTAACATAAATGACTACTCCACCTCCCCTTCTCTCTATTCTATCCTTCCTATACAGTGTATATCCTGGTATGGATATTTCCCATTCATTAGAATCCTTAAACCATGTCTCAGTTATGGCAACCAGATCCAAATTATCTCTAGATATTATGGCCATTAACTCACAGAGCTTGTTGCTCAAGCTTCGAGCATTTCTGCACATTACCCGAAGAACATTATTTTCATTATTAGTTTGCCCCTTATCATCAACAACTACATCTATTTTATTTGCAGCTCCCTTTTCATAAGCTTCCAAAAACTGATTTATCCTCATTGGTCGGGGACAGAAATCACCCACATCAGTTACATCTCTGTCCCCTGTTGAATATAAACTGTTGCAGAGGAGGTTGATTAATATGAAAGAATCAATAGGAATCAGTCCTATTTCTCTTGGGTGGTAGAATTTCTTCAGTCAGCAAACAACTCTGATTCTGGATCTAAACCAACAGCTATTTTCTTAACTTTATTATTTCTAACTGGAACTAAACAGTAAAAAGATCTAAACATTGCTTAGTTGCTCAAGCAAATTCTGAGCATATTTAGTTGCTCTATGGCTTCTGAAAAGATTTCTATTTAACATTTACTTTAATAATGATTTGATTTTAAGTAAGTACATTAGAATAAATTCATATTACTTGCCTGTATTAGCAACTTTCGTATTTTTAAAAAAAGAAAAATACACTTGAAGCAGACTATATATGTAGTGCAATTATACATAATTATGCAATTTAAATAGTTATAGTTTAGAGAACTCTATATGCTTTTACCTAAATATATAGAAATAAAATACTGGAAACTGTGTAAGTAGACTGTTATTGTAGCTTATATTAATACTGTATGTGTTAAGCATGTACTGTTTTGCATTGTTGACATGGCATTACATACTGAATTTTAATGTAAAATGTACATGTTTTCCTTTAATACTTGACACTGTATTTTTAATACCAAATAACTACATGTTTGAAAAAGCTTAAATTACTCTAACCTATTAATACAATACAATCAACTTTATTTGATTAGTCAATCAACCATATCAAAGCAAAAATAGGGACCACATTGGTCGTCATAAAACTGCGACTGGTTAAAATACAATAAAATTGGATAAAATAAAGGGAATTTTGATAAATAAGTTAAAATGCAGTATAATATGCTAAAATTGAGTAGTAAAGCATGAGAATATAACTCATGCAAAGGATTATATTAAACAAATATAAGGTACTGATATAAAATATTCTTAAGTGAATTCATCTCCTTTGCATGCCACCCCAATATGTTCTATAAAACGTATTCTCATCTGAACAGCCCTGACTATAAACTACATATAAATTTGTACCCTGAAGAAAGTAAGATAATTGTTTATTACACCCCCAGTGTATGATTTTTGTCAAGTAGGTGCTGTAAATACTGAGGTTTTACTGAGGACTATAATTTACAATTGAGTAGCACATGCGCAATGTCTTCTATTTCTGGTGCACCACAAATGCATGTTCTCTCAAAATACGGTACTTGGTGGAACCGTCTGTATTTAACCATAGAATCTAACTTCTCAAATCTTCCTCTAGTGAGAGCTGTTCTATGGTATTGGGTCAGACCCATTGTCAGGTATTTTTCTAGTTGAAAGGATATTTTGTTCTTGGCTAGCCATTTCAGTGACCTGCACTTAGCAAGTGCCTCATTATCAGTTTGTGCATTAACATCTAAAACTCTTTGTTTGAATATTGCCTTGGTCTGATGTCCAGCTAAAAGCAGGTATTGTATTGAGAAGCTGAAATGTAGAGTAGTTTGAGAAAGTTGATTGACCCATGTAGTGGATTGGGATGTGCCCATCTGTTCTTCTAAGCACATTTTTGGGAGTCTGTCAGGTTCCATTGGGAGAAGCCTCCACCAATAGTTGAAGACTTTAATAACTGTTAAACTGTAGATGGAATGCATGCCAGTTTCAGCTCTTACTGCTGCTGCGGGTGTATTTCTATCGGTCCCCAAGATAGTTCTTACAAAGTATGCTTGGTTTTTTTCCAGTGGTGCGGCCTTTAACAGGCCCCACAATTCAGCACCATATGTTAGCACAAGTGTGGTTTTTGCTTTATAGACCTTTAGAATAGGGAGCAGCGAGCTTGGGTGATTATAACTAAGTAGTTTAATTAACGTTTTAGAGTTTGCTGTGGCCTTCATAGTACTTTGCTTAAAATGACTGGCCCAGGGCCCTGTATCTGTAAAAAACACCCCTAAATATGTAAATCTGTCTATTTGTTCTATACGCTCCCCATCTACATACCAGTTATATTTAACTCACCTTTTCCAAAAAACCACCACTTTGGATTTGTGCTTATTAATGTTCAAGTAGTTAAGAGCACAATAATCACTAAATTTCCTCATCAATTTTCTCAAGCCTACTTGAGAATGTGCCATCAGAACCATGTCATCAGCATATAGAAGGATGTTAATATGTCTATTGAGGATCTTTGGCATATGAAGGTCTGTGGAATGGAGAAATCCTGGAATGTCATTGACATAAAGGTTAAACAACATCGGGACCAAGATGCATCCTTGTCTTACTCCTTTGTGGATGGGGATGCTCTGAGTAAGAGAGCCGCTGACTCCAGTACAGACTTTCAGACATGTGTTTGTATAGAGGGCCTTTATCAGAAATAGTAGTCTGGATTCCATGTTTAAATTGGCCAGCTTCTTCCATAAGATATCTCTGTTTATAGAGTCAAATGCTGCACTAAGGTCTATAAAAGAAGTAAATAAATGTTTGCCATCAGTTGTATATTTGATAATAAGGTGATGTAATACAAAACAGGTATCTATTGTAGAATGTTTGTGTCTGAACCTGGCCTGTTCTTCCGCAATTATATTTTTCTCAATTACTCAGTCCTCTATTTTCCTCAAGAGATGTTTTGCATATATCTTAGCTGTTATATTGATCAGGCTTATGGGTCTATAGTTTTTTGGATCTTCCTTGTCTCCTCAATGGAAAGCCCATCCTACTGGAATGTGGCCGGTTTTGTCTATGTACATAAAGAGACCTGCCAGTAGTGGAGCCCACCAGTCACTTTGTGTCTGTTCAGGAGGCAGGAAGTCTTTACCTGGTGCCTTACTGGGTTTTAGTGACACTATAATGTGTTTAATTTCTGTCACTGTAACCGGTTGCCAGGTAGGCAGTTTATCAAGGATCCGGGGCTCAGTCATCATCTTTCCTGAGTTATCTTGCTCAGGAGTGGCAAATAAGGTGGTATAGAAATCCTCCCAAATTGAGGTTGAGAGCTTGCGCTCGTTCAGCAAGCCAGATGCAAGATTCCAAAATATGGCTGGATTGGGCCCTTTTGCTGACTTTTCACGCTTAGACCAGACTGCGGCTGTATTTTGAGCTTTCTTATTAGCTATTAGTTTCTTGTAGTTGCGTCTGAGCTTTAACATCTTTACATGATTACTTGATGTAGGATTTCTTTGGACCGAATGCGTGACTGCTCTTAGTGACTTTTTTGAACGAGAACATTCAAGATCATACCAATGTGACCTTACAGACTGTCGATTCCTGATTGGCAAGTTCTCTATTAAAAGGTTTCTTAGTGTGCTACACAAGTTAGCATATCCAATAAAGATTCTGTTTGGGTCTTGAGTGGGTGTAGCAACCATTTCCACCCAGGATTAGGCCCTCTCAGAGTTCATAAAACTGGAAATTTCTTTTGTATCCACCTTGCACCAATTAAGCCTCCTGGCTTGCCTCACGTCAAGGTTGGAAAGTAGCTTCTTGTCATGTGCTGTGGGTGGTCTTAAATCAGATTTGACATAAAAATTAACTGCAATTGGTTGATGATTGCTATCTTCCCTTCTATAGACTTAGATATCTGAAAAGAAGTTTGGTTTTTCCATTGAGACACATATATAATCCAAGACACTGCTAGACTTCCCAGCGTGGAAGGTGAAGGGATATATAAAGCAACTGCTTTTGCCTCCCAGTATGTGAAGGTTACATGTGTATGTCAAGGAGATCAGATTGGAGCCTGCCGCATTCCTTTTAGAGTTTCTGGAGTGCCAGGGTGGGTCCTTTATCAAATAGGTCTCCGGAATAATGCCCAAGTGTACATAATCTTGCAAGGAGGCACCCACCCTAGCGTTAAAGTCTCCCAATAGGATCACAATGGCTTTGTGATATTTTATATTTATCTCCACAATTATCTTTTCTAGTTGCACCCAGATGTTAGGGGGGGGGACATGGGGATGAAGATGGGGATAAATATGCATTTAGCACCACTACTTCAGTTGATTTGTATTTGAATTGAATAGCTTGAAAGTAGTAGGGATCTTCTCTAAGGGCTAATTGGTGCCCTTGCCAGTCCATCTCTGCCTTGGCAAATATGCATAATCCCCCAGAGGCCTGCCCTTTTGACTTAAATTTACGTCCGGGTGTAAACCAGGATCTAAAGCCTGTTAACTGGGCTTCTTCTTCACTGGTGGTTAACCATGTCTCCTGGAGTGCTATAATGTCAAACTTGGAGAGGAACTCCAATAGGTCTCTGTCTGACATTCTGTTCTTCCAACCAGATATATTCCATGACAATGTCTGAATAGAACTTCCTTGTTTTTTATCTGGAGGGGTGACTAGCATTGTGTTGGGGTTTATAGTTGAATGATGTGGCTCATGTAGTTAATCTGCAGGTAAGTTAAGGTCCAGCATTCTTTCAGTGTCTAAAAAGGCACATTGATTAAAATTTGGTCTTCCTTTACCATTCTCTTGCTGCTGAATGAGATCAGAAACGTTGAGTAGAGGCTTACATGTGCCTGGGTCATTGGAAGGGTCATCAATTTTTAAGTGAGCTAGGCTACAGGTGTCCATCTCGTATTCCTGTTGTAGCCCACCAGCAGACTCTGATTTTGAGACGCAGGGTATTGAGCAGTCAGAGCCTTCCTCTTGTCTGCCAGCAATATCCAACATGGTCTGCATATCTGAATTCATCTTAGCAAGGGAAGGGACATTAATGCCAGCAGGATCTTTCTCAAAACAGTTGCAGTTACTTGGAGTAGTTGGTAAAACTAAGTCAATTAGTGGATTGGCTATATTTTGTGTTGCCACTAGGGTCTCTCTCAAGGCATCTAATCTTTTAATAATGTCCGTTTGTTCCAAATCTGTCAAGATACTAAAGTTTTTAGTCAGGTTTCTTTCCAATGGGTCCTCTGTATCTGGACCAACAACTCTCAAGGGCATAGCTGATAAAATATCCTTCTGATTGTCTGGAGTTGGGTTGTCTCTTTTATTCTTTAAAGTGACAGTGCTCTCTGGGCTTGTTTGGCTTAGGAGTGGGCTGAGTTTCTCTGAGTGGAACACACGTTTTGGGAAGATTGAAAAAAGATGCAGAAAGGGTCTCATTCTAAACAGCATACTAGAGATTGTGGGCTGCCTAAAGGTGAGTAAAATTTGCCTGCAATCTCTACTGGGTGGGAGCCATTCAGCCTTCTCCAGGTCAGTCAGCCTTCTTTCACAACGAAGTAACTGACTAAGGGATAGGATGATTGCTCTTTTTGTTCCCCAGCGTCCTCTGTTTATACTATTGTTTAATATTTGTAGGGTGATTTGCTTGGGTTGTAAATGGTAGTTGCGGTTGGAATGCCTCCCTTCCTTATCTGCGTGACCACTAGGTTCCTTCTTCTCACACTTAGCCACCTGCGTGGTCTGCTGTCTCCACACATCAAGTTGATTTTCAACAAGCTTCATGAAGGCCTCTTTTAGTGAATCAACCTTTGCTTTAACTGTGGTCAGCAGCTCAAAAATAGAGAGTACAGTTTGTGCTGTTAGCAGGCTTTGTCTTGATGAGTCAATTATACTCTCATTCTTCAAGTTTATCAAGTTTGGATTCTCACCCCCCTCTTTCAAAAGCTCTGGAACTGCTGGGCAAAGGACAGGAATCTGTTCAGAGGCGGAGGAGGGGACTTCTTCCTCTGTAGAAGAAGAGAGATCTATGAGATGTTGACTTCCAATCTCTCCTTGTTCATCCCACTCCAATGCCTCCTGTTCCTTCGAAGAATGGAAAGGCATTAGGTTACTCACAGGGAGTGGCTGCCTGCTTCTAAGATAGCTGTCGACCTTCTGTTGTTTCATGGGTTTTGGTGAAGCTTGTGTTGCAGAGTGTGTGCGTTGCCTCTTCTTGCTTTTTCCCATGTTAGTTAGTTGCAAAAATCTCCAGTGCTCAGCTCTCCTTTTCTCTGTGTTGCTTCTTGGCCTTTTTTCGTATAATTTATAATAAAACCAAGAGGAACTGCTGCGAACACATTCCACCCGGTATAGATTTTAAAAAGTTAAAAAATGAGTTAAAAGTATAAAATATTTTGTTAAAATGTTAAATACATTTTATTAAATACAAAAATACAATTAAAAATTAAAAAATAAAATAAATTAAAATTAAATTAAAAATTTAACTATAAATGAGTTTAAAAAGAGAACCTGTTTACTTTTGGAGGAGCTCTTTAGAGTCAGTGCTGCCTGTCCTCCATCTTAGCTCCCAGTTCCTCTAACCCAGTGGTCCCCAAACTATGGCCCGCGGGCCATTTATTGGGCCTGTGCGTGAGTGACAGAAGCACAGGATGCGTCTGGCCACTGTTCAACAAACTCTGTGCAGGTTTTTCAAACCCCACGCAGTAGAGCTGGCGTTGACAGCTGATCTGCTGGCGGGCAGCCTTGGGGACATCCCGCCCCCCCTTCATCCTGCGCTTCAAAAGTGCTTTCCTCTCTGTTTAGGACCAGCGCTCTTCTCTTGGGGTAGAGAGAACAGAGGTGCTTCATTCACCACATCCCAAAAGACTCAAAAACTGGCACTCGCCGAGCTGACTTAGGCACCAACTCGTTCCTGCGGTAACGTTTGGCCTGAGGCTCCCAATCTTACAGCCGCTGCTTCGTCAAATCCTGCCTCTTGTGTGAGTGGTGGGGGTCAGCGGTGGCGGCAACTACTTTTCTGAGCACGTGAGGCTCCCAATGGGGGTATCAACCGAGATGGCTCCCATTGCAAGCGCCACGCTGCTCTCTTTGGCGGCCGGGAGGGGGAAGGAAAGGAGGGCACTCTTGATCTCTACACGCAAGATAAACCTACCAAGGGAGAGAGGCACCCACGCGACAGAGGACAGAAGCTCGGCTTTCCCCCATGCCTGCTTTCACGGCATGGGGGAAAGCTGAGCTTCTGTCCTCCGTCGCGTGGGTGCCCCTCTCCCTTGGTAGGTTTGTCTCGCGTGTAGAGATCGAGAGGGTCCACCTTTCCTTCCCCCTCCCGGCCGCCAAAGAGAGCAGTGTGACACTTGCAATGAGAGCCATCTCAGTTACCCTCCCCACACACTTGCAAGCCACCACCACTGGCTTGCAAAATAGGAAAGCCGCTACTGCCGCTGCTGGCCGCCGCAGGAAGAAACCTTTATCTGAGGAGCTGCCACTGCTTCCCCTGCCTGAAGCAAGTTGCCTAACAGGTTTGAAGACCAATTTCCAAGTGGGAAAACCCCCTGAGTTATGAGTGCAAGGGTCTTCAAACCTGGCAAGTTTAAGGCTTGTGACTGAATGAGTAATTCTGGGAGTTGAAGTCCACAAGTCTTAAAACTGTCAAGTTTGAAAACCCCTGAGTTAGGGGTTAGGAGTGTAAGGGTCTTCAAACCTGGCAAGTTCAAGGCTTGCGGACTTCAACTCCCATTTCTGAGGTAGCATGATTGAAGGAGGAATTCTAGGAGTTGAAGTCCGTAAGTCTTGAAGCTGGTTTTAAAAAGTATACATGGTTTTAAAAAGTGTACATGGTTTTAAACAGTATACATGGTTAGAGTCTAACCTATTAAATATTATTTGTTCATATTATCCTATTTAAAGATGACATTTACCTCAAAAAATATTTTGTTATTTTTATATTTTATAAAGATATGCTATCCTTTTCCAACTGCATAAATTTGAACAATTCATATACAGTAATACCTCGTCTTACGAACCCCTCTTCATACGAACCTTTCGTGATATGAACCCGGTGTTTAAGATTTTTTTGCCTCTTCTTCCAAACTATTTACGAACCCAAGCGGCCACAACTGGGATGCCCCGAAGTGCTGGGATTTCTGTGGGAATCCCCACCTCTGAACTTCCATTGCCAGCCAAAGCCCCCTGTTCTTGCATTGCTGGGATTTCCTGAGGCTCCCCTCCATGGGATTCACTTCATTTTTGCCAGCGCTGCTTTAAATCCCAGTGACAAACTCCCCCTTCCAAACTGCATGGGGGAAATTAGCACAGTGGGGTGGACAAAAATGAGAGGAAAAGACTCATAGAGCTCAAAAGAGGAGAAAGTTGTGGGGGAGATGAGCAGAGGGGGGGGACAAAAACAGGAGGGAAAGATTCATGGAGCTCAAGAGAGGAGAAAGTTGTGGGGGAAATGATCAGGGGGAGACAAAAATGAAAGGTGTGGGGGAGATGAGCACAGTGGGGTGGACAAAAACGGGAGGGAAAGACTCGTGGAGCTCAAAAGAGGAGAAAGTTGTGGTGGAGATGAGCACAGTTGGGGGGGGGGATAAAAATGGGAGGGAGGAAATTAAGGCAGGGCTTCGTCGGAGCGGAGCTGGGGAGTGAGCCGCTGCTCTACCGGCACGACTTTTTCTGCTTTTAAAATTTAAATCAGGTGCCCATCTTGGAGAGGGGGGTACTGTAAGAGGTGGTTATGCTGGACCCTACGAGAGGACTGCAAACCCTTGTTGGCTTAGGCTTTTAGACCGCCAGGACCGAGCAGAAAAGAAGCTAGCATTTGCTAGCCCATAGACATGGCCGCCCCATAACAACGAGGAGGAGAAAATAAGATCGGTGATCGTCGGTATTTACCTTGGAGATCCTTTTTCTTCGGAGACTTCTTGGATGTTTGTGAGATTTACAACTAGGTGGAAAGAAAGAGAAGCTCTGTTTTGATTTGAATAAGCGGCAACTGACAGGTTTGAGCAGCAAAATAAAGTGATTGGAGATCAGCAAAGGGCGACATAACTGACAGGCTTTAAAACGCGGAAGGCAAGGATTTAACAACTATTGCAGCCAGGCATGGATTTGGGACGGGAAGAAATATTACAAGAACTAAAGCCTGAAGATAAGGTAACTTGTGGGAGTAAAAGTACAGCAGGGGAGTGTTTGGTTTCTTTTTAAAGAACACAGTGAAAGAAACTACAAGATCTGTCTTCATTGTAACTGCGTCACACAGACATTGCCGTTTCATCTGCTTTGTTTGCTAGCTGATTGAACCCTACGTGGAAAACAAGGAAATACTAAATTGTACCATACTATTAACTATTTAGATGTCTCAGTCTCAACCTGATAAACTTAGTTAAATATTGTTTAAACATCTTAGAATTTTGGATTTATTGTGATATATCGAAATAACTTGGGACTGAGAAAAGCTTTGGTAAATAGGAATCAAGGATATTATGGTAATTAATTGGATATAAAGAAGAAGTGAATGAGTTTTAAAGACTTGGACTTGAATATTATTTGAATATTACTATCAATTAACTGAATCCTAAACAGATTATTTTTCTCTTTTCATCTCTTCATATTTACTCTCTCCTTTACTAAAGATTTGGACTGAAATGTTGAATATTTTATTTATTATTAGAGTTGAAAGGGACCTTACAGGTCATCAAGTTCAACCCCCTGCCTGAGCAGGAAATCCTACATCACCCCAGCCAAATGGCAGTCCAATCCCCTCTTGAAAGTTTCCAAAGTTGGGGAGTCCACAACCTCCGCTGGCAGGCCGTTCCACTGGTTGATCACTCTCACTGTCAGGAAATTCTTATCTCCAGGTTGAATCTTTCCTTGGTCAGTTTCCAACCGTTGTTCCTCGTCCGGCCCTCTGGTGCCCTGGAAAACAATGTGTCCCCCTCGTCTCTGTGGCAACCCCTCAAGTACCTGTATACAGCTATTATGTCCCCCCTAGCCCTTCTTTTTACTAGATTATCCATGCCCAGTTCCAGCAACCTTTCCTCGTATGACCTGGTCTCTAGTCCCTTTATCATTTTAGTTGCTCTTTTCTGCACCCTCTCTAGAGTCTCTATATCTTTTTTGAAGTGTGGTGACCAGAACTGGATGCAATACTCCAGGTGCGGTCTGACCAGGGCCTTATAGAGTGGTATTATTATCTCTCTGGTCTTGGAGTGAATCCCCCTGTTCATGCAGCTTAGGATTGTATTGGCTTTTTTAGCCGCTGCTGCACATTGCTGGCCCATGTTTAGCTGGTTATCCACTAAGACTCCAAGATCCCTTTCACAGTCACTCATGGTGAGTGTGGTTTCGCCTAATTTGTATGCATGTTTTGGGGTTTTTTTGCCTAGGTGCAGGATTTTACTCTTCTCTACATTGAACTTCATTTTGTTCATTTCGGGCCACTGTACAAGTCTGTCTAGATCTTTTTGAATTCTGTGTCTATCCTCTGGGGTGTTGGCCATTCCTGCCAGCTTGGTGTCATCTGTGAATTTAATTAATTCCCCCTCTATTCCCTCGTCTAGGTCATTGATAAATATGTTGAAGAGTACTGGGCCAAGGACTGATCCCTGTGGTACCCCGCTGCCTACCTCTTTCTATGTGGATTTAATCTCATTGAGGGCTACTCGTTGGGTGCGATTGGTCAGCCAGTTTTCAATCCATCTTGTTGTGTTACTGTCGATTCCACTCTTCTTTACTTTGGAGAGTAGAAGGTTGTGGTCCACCTTGTCGAATGCTTTCCTAAAGTTTAAGTATATTATGTCCACTGCATTTCTCTGGTTAATTGATTTGGTCACAGTGTCGAAAAATGATATGAGGTTGGTTTGGCATGATTTGTTTCTGACAAAACCATGTTGGCTGGTGGTTATTACCTTGTTCGATTCAAGGTGGTGGCAGATCTGTTTCTTGATTATCTTTTCCAATATTTTCCCAGGAATATACATTAGGCTGATTGGTGTATAGTTTCCTGGTTCTGTTTTTTTGCCTTTTTTGTAAATAAGGACCACATCGGCTCGTTTCCAATCATCTGGTAAGTCTCCTGTGGTCCAGGATTTTTGAAAGATGGGGTACAGAGGTTCAGTGATGACATCGGCTAGCTCCTTTAGGACTCTGGGGTGCAGGCCATCTGGTCCTGGTGATTTGTACTCATTCAGTTCCAATAGGTGGTCTCTTACTGTATTTCTATTAAAGTAGTGTTTTGTTCCAATTTTGATTTCTGCAGCTATGATACAAGCTCGTTGTTTTGTTGTTTCTTTGTGCGTGAAAACAGATGCAAAAAAGGTGTTGAGCAGCTCTGCTTTCTCTTTATTGTCCATTACTTCTGTGCCGTCTCCTCTTTCTAACGGACCGACTGCTTCCTAGATTTTTTGGGGGGTGTTTATGTTTTTGGAAGAAGCTTTTTTTCGTGTCCTGGACATTTGTTGCTAGGCTTAGTTCATACTGGATTTTGCTGTCCTGGTTTTTTCTTTGCAGATTCTGGCCATTTGTTGGTATTCTGCCTTGGTTATGTGCCCTTCTTTCCATTTTTTTTGTCTTTTTTTTCATTCAGTTTGTTTGTTAGGTCCTTGTGTAGCCAAGCTGCTTTCCTTTTGGATTTTAGGTGTTTCTTTTTCATCGGGATAGCATTGTTTTGGGATTTTGTGATCGTGGTTTTTAAGATTTCCCAAGCTTCTTGCATGGTTTTGCCTTTTAGGACTGTTGTCCAAGGGATCACTCTCAAGTTTTCTCTTAGTTTATTGAAGTCTGCTTTTTTAAAATCTGGGATTTTGGTGTTGTTGGGTCTAGTTGATTGTGTTGATATTATATTGAATTTGAGAATGTTGTGGTCACTTTCACTCAGCACTCCATCTGTTTCGACCCCAGCGATCACTTCTTCTCTGTTTGTGAGAATTAGGTCCAGTGTGGCTGCCCCTCTAGTTCCTTCCTCTACTTTTTGGACTATGAAGTTGTCTGCTAGGCATGTCAGAAATTTGTTTGATTTTTCGCTTGGTGCGGAATTATTTTTCCAATTTATGTCCGGGTAGTTAAAATCTCCTATTATTACTGTGTTGTTTTTCTTGCATATGTGTGTTAGTTGGTTGTTGAAAAGGGTGTCCATTGTTTCTGTTTGGTTTGGTGGTCTGTAGTACACACCAATTGTTGTGTTGCACTTTTTTTCTTCTTTGATGTTGACCTATAAGCTTTCTAGAAGGTTTTCTTCATATTCAATGAATTGAAAATCAAAATACTCTATGTCTAAATAATATTATTGTCTAGCTTTTTCATGAAATATTAATGTTGAGTACCTATATGTTAAGATAGGAAATTAATGAATTGAAAGTTATTAGGTTATTAAGAAATATTATTATTAATTATTCACTTTAAAAATTATATAATAAGTATATTATTTAGTTATTGATATTGATATGTTAAAATAACAAGACAATAAGTGCATATATAAAATATTACATAGATATCAAGTATAAGTTTAACTTAAGTTCAATATTAGCATAATCTCCTATATTGGAGTGAATCTCTCTGCTTTTTCCCTTTCTTGCTCTGTTTTCTTGTTTTCCTTTTGCTTCCCCCCTTGCCGTAAGGCAAATAGTCATATTAATTAGTAGGTGCGTGGAGAAAACTATATTAAGTTTTTAAGATCTATGTGCTTCTCTTTACAACTATATAAATTGATATTAGAATAATAGATAGAAAATATTACTTACCTCTTAGAATATTGTGATATTCATATATTGACTACACATATAGTATATAGGGGGTGTTATTGGTTGTAGATTAAAAGTTCCAATGGCAACTCAACAAACTATAATGAAATCAATGAGGAGGGGTAATTTAACTATTGCATCCCCAGCTGTACAAAAATCTTCCTCAGCCTCTGATATTAACATCGCAGAGGGTAAAGAACAGACTCCTACTTTACAAACGCTACAGAACTCTCTGGATAAAATACAGGCGTTTATGATTAAACAACAGAAAGCTACAAATAAAACTCAAGAAACAATATTACAAAACCATTTAGAAACACAAAAGAAATTTGAGGAAGTATGTGAGAACTTTGTCAAAATTAATACAACAGAAAGCTACAAATAAAACTCAAGAAACAATATTACAAAACCATTTAGAAACACAAAAGAAATTTGAGGAAGTATGTGAGAACTTTGTCAAAATTAATACTATAATAGAAGGAGTCGAAAAGACAGTGGAAAATCATGAGACTAAGATTACAAAGGTAGAAGAGACAGTGGAAGCTAATAAATTGAGATTAAATGAAAATGAGGAGGAGCTTAAAAGAATAAACAAGGATTTGGAAATGGCAGTGGCCCAGATCGAATTTGAAAAAGCTTCCTTTTATTTAAGGTTACAAAACGTCCCAGAAGAAAGGGGGGGGGAGGAATCTATTTGAGACAGTGGTTGAACTATTTACGGAGGAGTTGAAAATAGACAAAGACGAACTAGGCAGACACATAGACGAGATTTATCGGGTGCAAACCAACTATGCCCGGAGGCATCAACTCCCCAGGGAGATTCATGTTAGATTCATGAAGCAAACACTAAGGAACGAAATTTATAAGAATACCAGAGGCGTAGTAGCGTATTAAAGTATTAAAGCAGATCCCGAGAAGAATTAGAGAGAAAAGAAGGGATTTTCATTATTTCACCACAAAGTTAATAAGAGAAGAAATACAGTTCAGGTGGCTGATAACCGAAGGGGTGATGGTCACCTGGAAGGGAAAAAAAACTCTATAGAAACAGTAGATCAGGCGGATCAATTTATAGCAGAGCATCTAAAAACAGAAAGGGAAGGAAATATTGAACTAGGAAGAGCAAGTAGGGAGGAGGGAGAGATCAAAGAAGAAAGAATAACTAATTCTAAAAAAGGAGGAGAGGGGGAAATTGAAACCTACCGAGAATTAAGAAGCAGTAAAAGACCAAAATAGATAAGAACAGGATGGATAAGCAGATCAAATTATTCTCTGTGAATATTAACGGATTAAACATCAAAAAAAAGAGGACAAATATTTAGTAAATTAAAAAAGCAAAATGCAGATATCATATGTCTTCAAGAAGTACATATAAAAAGAAAAGATAAAACAATACTGGAAAAGCCTAAATTGGGGAAATTATTTACATCTTTAGCAGAGGAGAGGAAAAGAGGGATCGCAGTCTATATCAAAAATTGGTTAAATCCCAAAATAATAGAAAGAGACGAAGAAGGGAGGATACTTATTATAGAAATTGAAATTAAAAGGAAAAAAATAACATTAATTGTGATATATGCACCTAATAACAACCAAAAAGCCTTTTATAAAAAAACTATGTCAAAAATAATAAAACTTGAGAAAGAAAACATTTGGGTGGTTGGAGACTTTAACACAATAGCAAATTTTGAGAATGATTATAAGGGAATAGAAAGAAATAAAAAGAAAAAAGAATTGCCAGATGAATTTAAAGATATAATCGAGGAATTTAAACTGAAAGATATATGGAGGGAACTCCACAAAGATGAATATAAATATACTTACTACTTGAACCCACATAAGTCATTGTCCAGAATAGATATGGTATGGACAGATATAAAATTCCAAAAAGAGATAATAGCGGCTGAAATTGAACCCAATCTTTGGGCGGATCATAATCCAATAAGTATTACAATTAAAGGAGATTATAGTAGGAGGTATAGATGAACAATGGACACTAAAATAATAGAAGACAATCAATATAAACAATACATAGATAAAGAACTAAATTTCTTTCTAGAAAAAAATTGGAATAATGATACATCAATCCAAAACATTTAGGACACAACAAAGGTGTTTATAAGAGGTCTAACAATAGCATACATAAGTAAAAGAAATAAAAATAAGAATAACCAAATGAAAGAAAATCAAAAGGAATTAGAAAAATTGGAAACTAAATTGATAAAAGACCCAGAAAATGTGGAAATATAGGAAGAAAAGGAATTAATTAAACATAAAATTAATCTTTCAGTACAGGAGGAGATAGCTCAAAAGATAAAACCAGCAAGACAAAATCAATTTGAACATGCGAATAAGCCAGGAAGATGGTTGTCATATATATTAAAAAAGGGGGAAAAAGAAATATATCCAGCAATTAGAGAATGAAATGGGAGAAAAACAAGTTGAAATAGAGGAAAAAAAGAAGATAATTAAAAATTATTTTCAAGGTCTATACAAAAAAGACGAGATAGGAGAAGAAGATATAGAACTATATTTAAACAAGTCCGAACTACCACAGATGTCTGAAATTAATATAGACAGAATGGAAAAAGATATTTCAATGATAGAGCTTGAGAGAGCAATTAAAAAACAAAATAGTAACAAAACACCTGGAACAGATGGGATCCCAGCGGAACTATACAAACAAATGCAAGAACCCACAAAAAACTGATGTTAGTAGTGTTAAATGAGGTGTTAAATAAAGGGAAACTCCCTCAATCATGGAAGGACAGCTTAATTACTCTAATACCTAAAGACATAAATCAAAGACATTTGATAAAACAATACAGACCAATAGCACTATTGAATTCGGATTATAAAATTTTTGCAACGATTTTAGCAGAAAGATTCAAAATAATTATAAATGAAATAATACACCCAGACCAAAACGGCTTCCTACCAAATAGAAATATTAAAGATAATCTAAGAAATATAATAAATATATTAGAATACTATGAGACAAACCCTGGGAAAACCATGGCTTTGATATTTTTGGATGCAGAAAAAGCATTCGATAATTTAAATTGGAATTTTTTAATAAATCAATTAGTAAAGATGAAATTTAAAAAATTATTAGGGCTATCCAAACAATATACACCCAACAAACAGCCAAAGTAATTATTAATGGCGAATTAACAGACAATATAAATATAGAAAATGGTGTATGACAAGGATGTCCTCTCTCTCCATTGATATTTATACTGGCTATAGAGATTTTACTAATAAGGATATTAAAGGACTGAAAATAAAAGATCAAGAATCTAAGATTCAGGCATTCGCCGATGACCTAGTTTTTAACATAGAAGATCCCATTGAATGTGGCGGGAAATTATTAGATGAAATTATTAAATTTGGGGAAATAGCGGGATTAAAAATTAATAAACAAAAGACTAAAATAATAACAAAAAATTTAATAAACAAAGAAAAGAAAATATTAGAAAACAAATTAGAACTACAAATTGTAAAAATAATTAAATACTTGGGTATAAATCTGTCCTCAAAGGCAATTACAATCAAGGAAGATTGATTACAGTACTGATCAAAGAGATCAGTAAAAAATTAGAAAAATGGAACAAACTACAGATCTCTCTTATGGGAAGAATCTTTGTAATCAAAATGACTATTCTCCCTAAAATACTATATTTATTTAGAACAATTCCAGTTACCTTAAAAAAACCCTTCTTTCAAAAGCTTAATAAAATTATAACAAAATTTATTTGGGCAGGAAAAAAATCAAGGATCAAAATACAGTATCTACAGGATAATAAAAAGCAGGGAGGTTTCGGGTTACTGGACTTTGAGCTATATTATACAACATCAATTATGGATTGGCTAAAAGACTGGATCAAATTAGAGAATAAATGATTACTATTTCTAGCAGGCCATGACCTGATGGTAGGATGGCACGCCTTTCTATGGGACAGGAAAGATAGAACCCATAAATACTTTAGACAACACATTATTAGAAATTCGATCCTCGAAGTATGGACCAAGATTAAAAGATCACACTATTCACAAACCCCACAATGGTTCTCCAGTATGGAGGCCATAATGCATCCCAATACAAAAGATTTCAATAACGTGGTTAATTATTATAAATTACTAGATGGAAGAGGTGAACTGAAAACAAGGGAGCAATTAGAAAAAAAGGGAATAAGAATAGACTGGTGGCCATACAATATAATAAAATCGAGATATCAAGAGGATAAAAAAACAAATGGGATACAAAAAGGAGAAATAGAACTTGACAAAATAATATTAGGTCCAGACCAGAAAATGATTTCGAAATTCTATAAGTACCTATTAAACTATAAAATGGAAGATTATATAGTCAAAAACAATATTCATAGTTGGGGTAGGAATTTTGGATATAGTGTAAGCCTAGACAAATGGGATATGATATGGTCCAGAAACTACAAATTAACGAAATCAACAGCATATAGGGAAAATTTGTACAAAATGTATTACAGATGGCACCTCCCTCCAGCAAGACTTGCACAAATGTACAAAGGGATAAATCCACAATGTTGGAGGTGCAAAGAACATATGGGGACCTATTACCACATCTGGTGGACCTGTCCAAAAATAAAGAAACTTTGGATTAAAATACAAGATTGGCTAACAGATATACTCCAAATCAAAATAAACACAAGACCAGAAGCGTTCCTGCTAGGAATAATAAATCAAAAATTAGACAAAAATAAATATTATCTGCTGATACACATACTGACTGCAACTAGAATGGAAATAGCCCAATGCTGGAAAAAACCTAACCCTCCGGAAGACTCATTAATACTAAAGAAAATTCTTGACTGTGCAGAACTAGATGCCTTAACATTAAAATTAAAAAACAAAAAAGACTCCGATTATTATAAAACATGGAATATATTTTATGATTGGTTTAAGAGGAGAAATAGAAGTTCAAATTGAATTACGATAATAACGATGCTTTAAGATATGTATTTATTGACAGAAAGATGAAATATGATGCAATTACAACGATTTTTTGTGAAAACAAATCTTTATGTAACTAAATTAATTAATAAAAAATGGTACAGAAGGCGGTTTAAAAATAATAATAATAATAATAATAGAGAAGACATTAATAAGCAAAAAGAACAACAGTGAATGCCGATGATTTCTATTCACCAGAAAATAATTTGATATGCAACAAGACTGTAACTCTCCTTCTCTCAAGAGGAAATTGATGATATTTCTATGTTATTTGTAATTTTGTAATTGTCCAGGTGTTTTTTGTTGGTTTAGAAGTGTATGTATCTTTTTCTATTTTCTTTTTTGTGTATTGCAAATATTGCAAATATGTCAATATATATATTTTCTTGATTATGTGTTTTAAAACAAATTAATAAAAATTACTTTTTAAAAAACGGGAGGGAAAGACTCATGGAGCTCAAGAGAGGAGGAAGTTGTGGAGGAGATGAGCACAGGGGGGAGAATAATGGGAGGGTAAGACTCATGGAGCTCAAGAGAGGAGAACGTTGTGGGGGAGATGAAAATTGTCAAATGTTTTTAAAAGATAATAATATATTATTTCTAATGTGATGTAAATGTAAGGATGCAAAACTGGTACGAATAAATGCCTTTTTTAATTCTTAGCAAAGGCAAGTCGGCAAGTTGACATTGCCACTCAAGGATGGTTCATTGGTCTTATGTGTGCAGTTGCTCTTCTCATCTTGATTTTGCTCACTATTTGTTTTATACGGAGAAATAAAGGTGGAAAATACCCAGGTAAGTTTTGGATTTATTGATTTAAACTTTTTAAAAAATGTTTGTTTTTATTTAAATATAATATTTCTACCACTGCTGCTAAGATTCAAAATATAATAAGTAATTTTTTAAATTTTTTACTACCAGTAGCCTTTGGGATATAATCATTCAACAACTGCTCAAAGTTATAAGGGCAGTTAAGTGATTGTGATTCTGAGCAAAGCAGTGGTGAAACCAGTAGGAAGTTGGAAGTCATAATCACATGAAGTCATTAATTACCCACAATAATCCTCATTGTTGGTATGTCTCTGTATAGCTAGGCTATGAGACCTTTGACATACACTGAGCATAGAATTTTAACAGAGTGTGGTAAAGCCAAAGAAAAAAGACACAGACTTAGTTATGCTTAATAAGTACTATTTACATATATACAAAAACAGAAACAATCCATAACAAGCACTAAGCCATACAATATAATAAGCACTAAGCAAACACACTCCCCGCTCAAGGCAAGGCAAAAACGAATGAGCATTAAAGCATCATTGGGGGAAGGAGTACTGGCGCCCTCTTATGGTGAACCAGCCCAAAATATATAAAGTGATAGTACAAGAGACTACAATAGGTAGTTTTCAATGGCAAACCCTAACAACCATGTACCTTGTACTAACACTCATTTAACAATGAAAACCTGGACTGCTATAATTTCATTACTAAGCCATATAGTCATGTGACATCATAATGCTTTACAACCTTGTTACTTAGCAACAGAGTTCTAGGTTCTAATTGCTGTCATAACTAGAGAACTATTGGGTTTGGCTTCGATTAATATAAATTTTTTTCCATTGTGGTTTCAAAGTTACAATTATTCTATTGTTCATCTGACTAGCTATAACATTTTAGAATGTTTTTCAAAGAGAAAGATCAACACACAATGGGGTAAAAAAAGGAAAATCTGAACAATCCAACTATAGCCAATTATTGCCCCAATTTCCAGTAGGACAGTAAAAATTGTTAAAGTTACAAAAGCCTAATTTAATGTGCTAGCAATACAGTTGCTGTTTGCTGCATGCTGTGAAGATAACCTTGAAGAAGCAATTCAGAAAGTGTTAAGGCAACAGCAGGTGCAGAAGTGTGCTTTGAGCAATAGGTGAGGGGAAAGTATTACAGAGAGACTTAGTCTCCTCATGTCTCCCTGATTATATGGAAAAGGAAACGGGCAAGCAGTACTGGAGTGATTCTGTTATATCTTTATTTTCTACTAAGACTAATTTTGGTATTTTTGTGGAATATGTTTCCTATGATGAAGCCCTTTTAGAACTGACTGATACAGGCAGACATATATGTATATCTTCAGTTTTTCAATCTTCTTGAAAGTGTTCAGTTCTGGAGACCTCACCTACAAAAAGATATTGATAAATTTGAATGGGTCCAAAGACAGGCTACAAAAATGGTGGAAAGTCTTAAACATAAAACTTATCAGGAAAGACTTAATGAATTCTATCTGTATAGTCTGGAGGATAGAAGGAAAAGGGGGGGACATGATCGAAACATTTAAATATGTTAAAGGGTTAAATAAGGTTCAGGAGGGAAATGTTTTTAATAGGAAAGTGAACAAGTGGGCACAATCTGAGGTTAGTTGGGGGAAAGATCAGAAGCAACATGAGAAAATGTTGTTTACTGAAAAAGTAGTAGATGATTGGAACAAACTTCCAGCAGATGTGGTTGGTAAATTCACAGTAACTGAATTTAAACATGCCTGGGATAAATGTATATCTATCCTAAGATAAAATACAGGAAATACTATAAGGGCAGACTAGATGGACCATGAATCTTCTATGTTTCTATATTTCTTTGCCAATTTGTAATTTAGTCATGTGTATTAAATGACGCCAAGATTACATTGTCTCATAGATTGCATAAGGTTGTTCTAATGGATGTTTAAATTCTATGAATGGCATCTTTAAAGGTCCAATTTTGCATATTTTAGTGAAAGAAAAAGAAGATGCACATGGTGATCCAGAAATACAACCTATGAAAGAAGATGATGGAACTCTTGGTGAATATAGGTATTACTATTTTTCTTATTGATCATACTATATTAGATTTGAAGATAATACTCTTCAGACTTTATATTCAAATCGTTAACCCATGGACTTGGGGCGGCTTACACCATATCAAAAAACAATATACAATAACACATCAGAATCCAATTAATATTAAATAACTAATCTAAAACCATTCTAAAAAGCTAAAACATTAAAAATCATTCATTCAGATTCAAACCACAGACATACCACACGTTCGTTGGCCAGGGGCTAGGGTCTAGTGACTCCAAGCCTGGCAGCCTAAATAGGTTTTCAGAGTCTTGTGGAAGGCGAGGAGGGTGGGGGTAGTATGAATCCCCGGGGGGAGCTGATTCCAGAGGGCCAGGGGCCTCGCAGAGAATGCTCTTCCCTTAGGCCTCATCAAGCGACATTGTCTAGTTCAATGATTTTCAACCTTTTTGAACCACGACACATTTTTTTACATTTACAAAATCCTGGGGCACACCACCAACCAAAATGACACAAAATGACACGCTAAGACCTCTCCTCTCTTTTTCCATCCCTGTCTCCTGTGTGTGTGTGTGTGTGTACACACACTCTTGAACCATTTCCCAAAACAGGTGAGGGCTGGGGCTTTTTTCTCTCTTATTCTTTGGGTGCTTTTTATCATATGCTTTAAATCAAGAGTCACTTCTCTCTCTCTTTAGTTTCTCTCTCTTTCCTCTCATTCTCTGCCTCAATCATTTTCTCATTTCTCTCCCCTTTTTGCTCTCATCTCTCTCTCTCCCCTCATCTCCTTCTCTCTCTCTCTCTCTTGCTTTCTTTCCCTCTCTCTTGCTTTCTTTCTCTTTCTCTCTCTTGCTTTCTTTCTCTCTCACTCTTGCTTTCTTGCTCTTTCTTTCTCTCTTTCTCTCTCTCTTGCTTTCTCTCTCTCTCTCTTGCTTTCTTTTTCTCTTTCTTGCTTTCTTTCTCTCTCCCTCTCTCTTTTTCTCTCTCTTTCTCTCTCTCTCTCTTGCTCATTCTCTCTTGCTCTCTCTCTCTCTTGCTCTCTTGTACACCAAGCCAGCAAAAGCTGCATTGGGCAGTAACTGCGGGGTGGGGCGGTCGGCTTTGAGTGGGAGCTCCAGGGTGGAGGCACCGACGGTGGCAGCTGGACATGTTGCTGGACGCTGTATCTGCTGGCGCTGCGCTGGGCATGGCCATGGGGCTGGCACCTTCGTCCCGGCCCAGCCAGCGGGCCAATGCCTGCCACGCAGCACCAGCATGTACAGCGTCCAGCAACATGTACAGCCACTGCCATCGGTGCCTCTGCCCTGGAGCTCCCGCTCGCAGCCGACCACCCTGCCACCTCCCCGTGGCTACTGCCCAATGGTGCTGTTGCTGGTGTGGTGTACGTTGTTGCCAATTGCTCGCAGCTGCCACCCTGCGGCTACTGCCCAATGCCACTGCTGCTGGTGCCCTCCTGCTCCCTCCTGCCAGGGCCCAAAGTTCACCTGCCGCTGCCGCCAAGGAAGCTCCAGCCGGGCGGGGCACTGCAGCTGCTGGAAAACTTGGAAGGTGCGAAGAAGGAAGCTCAGCTTCTGGTCTCGCAACTTTTTGCTCTTCGCGCCCTCACGAAAAGTTGCGAGACCGGAACCTGAGCTTCCTTCTTCGCGGCACACCTGACCATGTCTCGTGGCACACTAGTGTGTCACGGCACACTGGTTGAAAAACACTAATCTAGTTGATGGGACCTGGAGAAGGCCAATTCTGTGGGACCTAACTGGATGCTGGGATTCATAAAGCAGAAGGCGATCCCGTAAGTAATCAGGTCTGATGCCATGTGGGGCTTTATAGGTCATAACCAACACTTTGAATCACATCCGGAATCCAATTAGCAGCCAATGCAATCCATGGAGTGCTGAAGAAACATGGCCATACCTTGGGAGGCTCATGACGGCTTGCGCAGCTGCATTCTGCACAATTTGTAGTTTCCGAACACTCTTCAGAGGTAGCCCCATTTAGACAGCATTGCAGTAGTCGAACCTCGAGGTAATAAGGGCATGAGTGACTGTGATTAGAGACTCTCTGTCCAGATAGTGCCGCAACTGGTGCATCAGGCGAACCTGGGCAAAAGCCCCCGTCATCACAGCAGAAAGATAATAGTCCAATGTCAGCTGTGGATGAAGGAGGACTCCCAAGTTGTGGATTCTCTCTGAGGGGAGAGGGTAATGGACAGACAGACAGACAGATGAAGGTGTCCTTGGGAGGCAGAACCCACAGCCACTCCATCTGGTCAGGATTAAGTTTGAGCCTGTTAGCACCCATCCAGACCCTAACAGCCTCCAGACACTGGCACGTCACTTCCACTGCTTCACTGATTGGACATGAAGTGGAGATGCATAGCTGAGTATCATCAGCATACTGATGACAACTCACCTAGCGGTTTCATGTAGATATTAAACAGCAGGGGTGAGAGGACCGACCTCTGAGGAACCCCACAAGGGAGGGACTTAGGAGTCAACTTCTGACCCCCCACTAACACCACTGTGACCGATCAGAGAGGTAGGAGGAGAACCACCATAAGCCGGTGCCTCCCACTCCCAACCCCTCCATTCGGCACAGAAGGATACCATGGTCAATGGTATCGAAAGCCACTGAGAGATCAAGGAGCACCAGCATAGAGGATAAACCAGAGATCATCCATCAGCGCAACCAAAGCAGTTTCCATGCTGTAGCAGGGCCTGGATCTTGACTGCTGAGGGCCCAGATAATTGGTTTCATCCAAGGACCGTTGGAGCAGGAGCGACGCTAATTTCTCAACAACCTTCCCCATGAAGGGAAGATTGGAGACAGGATGATACTTGCTAAATACATCTGGATCTAGGGAAGGCTTCTTGAGGAAGGGGGTGCATGAGTGCCTCCTTGTAGGGAGCCAGAAAGGACCCCTCCTTCAACAAAGCATTGGTAATCTCCTGGACCCAGCTCTGTGCCATCTCCCTGCTGGCCAAAATCAGCCAGGAGGGACATGGGTCCAATAAACAGGTGGCGGAACTCACAGCTACCATGGCCTTGTTCACTTCATCAGGTGTTACTAAGTCAAACTTTCTCCATACAGATGGACTAGGACAGGCCCCTATCATCTCAAGGTCTGTCCGGATCTGAGCTATTTTATCTGCAAAACACTTGTTAAAGTCCTCAGCACTATCCTGCAAGGATTCGTCAACTCCCCCCTGATTAAGGAGAGTCTCACTAAACAGGGCAGCTGGGTGGGATTCCGCACATGCAATCAGGGCGACATTATACATACATCTTGTTGCCCTGAGCGCCACTTTGTAAATCTCCATATGAGCTTTTACAGGTGTTTGGTCGGATTAAGACATCTCTTCTTGCATTTCATCCCCAAGAGTTCCTCAGTAAACCAAGATCTCTGGGGTCTGCTGCCACAGAAAGGCCGCAAAGATGCAATTCAGTCTAGAGCCACTGCCGTATTCCAGGCTGCAGCAAGCGACTCTGCCGAACTCTGTATAAGTGAATTCGGCAAAACCCCAAATGCCCTCTGAAAGCCCTCTGGGTCCATCAGGCGTCTAGGGCGGAGCCTCCTAATTGGTTCCGTCTCCCTGCAGGGGAGGATTGGAGCCTTAAAATCCAGCCTTGGCAGAAAATGATCTGACCATAACGAAGGCGAGATATCTAATCCCTTAATTTCAGATCATTGCTCAACTGCTCTGAGAGGAATACATATTGGAAGTGTGTTCTCCTTCATGAGTTGGACCCTGAACTACTTGGGTCAGGTCCATGGTTGCCATGGTGGCCATGAACTCCTGCGCCAACTCAGAAGATCCGCCGAGCGACCGTAGATTGAAGTCCCTCAAGACAATAAGTCTGGTGAATTCCACCTGCCAGCCCAGCTACTTCCTCAAGTAGAACAGGCAGGGCTGTTGACATGCAGCTGGGAGGCAGGTACGTGAGCAGCAAGCCCACCTGTACCTTAGGTCCAACTTCAGAAAGAGGGACTCACAACCTGCTATCTCAGGAGCAGCGAGCCTGCGTAGGCTGGTGGTCTTCTTGGCTATAACAGCCACTCCTCCCCCCCTTCCCTGGAGACATGGCTGGTGCCACACCTGAAACCCGGCTGGGTACATTTCAGAAGGAAACCCATCCCTCTGAGCTCAGCCAGGTCTCAGTCACACATACCAGATCGACCTCCTCATCCTGGATGAGGGAGCTTTATTTACGACCAACCTGGCATTAAGCAGCAACAGATTGAGCCCAGGGTCTGGATTTCACTTGTCACCAGTACCCCGAGTTTAGCTCATGGGGCCAGAACAAGGGATCACTTTTAAGCAGCCAACTCTTGTTCCCTGGGTGTGGCCTACCCCATGTCTGCCTCTTCCCAGCAAGACCGGAATATTCCGGCCTTCTACCACCCCAGAGATGGGCTCCCCCATTTCTCCCACCTCCAGACCACCAGGGAAGCTGGCCCTTCCATTCACAATACTTATCCCATTCATCCCATACATACTCTCCATCCATTCGTTCCCAATCATCCATCTCCAAAATTAACCCGCCTATAAATTAATTATAATACAACAATATAGCATTGAAATATAAAAGCATTAAACATTAAAACTACAATTAATATAGTTAGATCAAAATTGATTAATTCATTAATTCAAACCAGGTTCTAAAACAAATATAACCCCTTAGGCAGCCAAGCCACATGATCTTTCATTGAGGATATGAATTGTCCCCTCTTCAATAGGTCCTTCAATAAGTCCAACATATAAATTCATCCTGTGCTCTTCTAGAGGGGAGCAGTTCTCACACAGGTGAGTTCTTAAATGGGAAACCTATAAGAGTTCTTTTCCAAGCCCCCTCACTCTTAGTTCAAGAGCTTTGCATCATATGTTTATGCAGAAATATATTCTGTTCATCCTGGCCTCCATAAAAGATGGCTGAAAAATCTTGAGCACATATATTATAATCATAAAATGCAGATCCAAATTATTGCATTGAAAATACAATACTTAAACAAATTTGGATTCAGCATTTTACTTCATTCATATATTTGGTAAATGTGCTTTCAGCCTAACTTTGAGCAGAAATTGATACATGCATGACTTCTATTTATAAAGAACAAAATATAAAAGTTATCTAAATGTCCTGAATTGAATTTATATATTGTAGTAAAAAGGTAGACTTTGCTGCTTCCCTTGGAATAAACATGTATTTTGTTTGAAAATAATAAAAATTAACATGTCATGTACAATGTTCCCTCTAAACTGCATGGCCGTGTGGCTGCGCACATGTTATCAGACCTCTTCACAGTTATCTCCCAAGCCTTTGCCCGGCACCTCCAGCCGCGGCAAGGACGAGGGATATGGCGTGATGCTGTGGGAAGCCCCCTCTACAACCAGCCAATCAAAAGCAGGCTATCTCCACTTGCTACCTCCACACCGGAGGACGCCGCAAAGAGAGAGGCAGAATTGTCACTGAGTCGGGATGCTCTCTGGAGAGGTAGGCGGAGCCGGCAGACGCCATGGGTAGGAGAAAGCTGAAGCGGCGCAGAGCTGACCGGGCAAGAGGAAGGAGGGAGGGAGAGAGAAAGAAGAGAGAGGAGAAAGAAAGAGGAAGGGAGGAAGAGAGGGAGAGAGAAACATATAAAAAAGAGAGAGGAAGGAAAAGAGAGAAAGAAAGAAAGGAAGGAAGGAAGGAAGAGAGAAAGAAAATCAAAATCTAGTTTGAAACTAACTAAAATCTTTAAGTGGCATTTTGATACTCAGCATATTTGTCATCTGAATATCTGCTATCCAGGCTTTTTGTTGAGGATTTACAAGGCTGTGTATGTAATAAAAAGCAAATTGATCATGTTTAATCTTTCTATGCAGGATAATGAAAAATTCCCTTCCAATTTTATTGTAAATGTATTGTACAGATGTCATATTTTAAGTTTTGTTAAAAATTCAGCAAGTTATTTCTGTACAAATGTTTAAAAGTATGGCCTTTTCTAATTGAATATTGTATTTTTTTAAGTCTCACTGAAGGTGCTTTTAATTCCTGCTAAATGATGTTGATTTTGATTTTGCAAAAAACAAGAACAAAATAAATCAAAACAACCTCCTTAGGTGCAAGTCCGCTGAAAGTCCTAGAGAGACTGAAGGTAGATAATTCATTAACAATCAAGGCATGTCAAAATGATCTGTGTTTCCTGAACTAGGTGTTAGATATTGGATACTAGATGTAGAGGTTGTTTATGGTTATTCTCAGTTTCTGGAAGTACTGTCTACAAGGTGGGAAGATGTTCCTCTAAAGAGATGTCTCTTGTGGCTTGTACAGATGTTTTAAAATGTGAAACATTTTCTAACTGCCTTGTATAATAATAACAACAAAGTTGGAAGGGACCTTGGAGGTCTTCTAATCCAACCCCCTGCTTAGGCAGGAAACCCTACACTACTTCCGACAAATGGGTATCCAACATCTTCTTAAAAACTTCCAGTGTTGGAACATTCACAACTTTGGGCAGCAGGCTGTTCCATGGATTCATTCATTGTTCTGTCACAAATTTTCTCCTTAGTTTTAAGTTGCTTCTCTCCTAGATTAGTTTCCACCCATTGCTTCTTGTCCTACCCTCCCTCAGGTGCTCTGGAGAATAACTTGACTCCCCCTTCTTTGTGACAGCCTCTGAGATATTGGAACACTGCACCCATGTCACCCTACTTTTCATTAAACTAGACATACCATCCTCCCTGCCCTCTGTTCGCCTCCCTTCTAAAGTTTGTAAGAGCTTTTATTAAGACTTACAAAGTGGCGCTCAAGGTGGCAAGATGCGCGTAACATGCCGCCTTGATTGCATCAGCGGAATCCCGCCCGGCCGCTCTGTTTAGGGTGACCCGCTCCCTTCTTAATCAGGGGGGAGTTGGGGAGCCCTTGCAGAGTAGTGCAGAGGATTTTAACACGTTTTTCGCTGATAAAGTCGCTCGGATTCGGGCCGACCTCGACTCCAATTGTAAAACAGAGTCGACTGACAACGAGTCAGTCGAGGTGACTGGGGCACGTACTTGTCCACCTGTCTGGGAAGAGTTTGATCTGGTGACACCTGATGAAGTGGACAAGGCCATTGGAGCTGTGAGTTCCGCCACCTGTTTACTGGATCCGTGTCCCTCCTGGTTGGTTTCGGCCGGCAGGGAGGTGACACGGAGCTGGGCCCAGGAGATTACCAACGCTTCCTTGGGGAGGGGAGTTTTTCCATCACTCTATAAAGAAGCGCTTGTGCGCCCCCTCCTCAAGAAGCCCTCCCTGGACCCAGCTGTGCTTAATAACTATCGTCCAGTCTCCAACCTTCCCTTTATGGGGAAGGTTGTTGAGAAGGTGGTGGCACTCCAGCTCCAGCGGTCCTTGGAAGAAGCCGATTATCTAGGTCCCCAGCAGTCAGGTTTCAGGCCCGGTTACAGCACGGAAACCGCTTTGGTCGCGTTGATGGATGATCTCTGGCGGGCCCGGGACAGGGGTTTATCCTCTGTCCTGGTGCTCCTTGACCTCTCAGCGGCTTTCGATACCATCGACCATGGTATCCTTCTGCACCGGCTGCAGGGGCTGGGGGTGGGAGGCACTGTTCTTCAGTGGTTCTCCTCCTACCTCTCTGGCCGGTCGCAGTCGGTGTTAGTGGGGGGACAGAGGTCGACTCCTAGGTCTCTCCCTTGTGGGGTGCCTCAGGGGTCGGTCCTCTCCCCCCTGCTATTCAACATCTACATGAAACCGCTGGGCGAGATCATCCAAGGACATGGGGTGAGGTATCATCAATATGCGGATGATACCCAGCTTTACATCTCCACCCCATGCCCAGTCAACGAAGCGGTGGAAGTGATGTGCCGGTGCCTGGAGGCTGTTGGGGCCTGGATGGGTGTCAACAGACTCAAGCTCAACCCGGATAAGACGGAGTGGCTGTGGGTTTTGCCTCCCAAGGACAATCCCATCTGTCCGTCCATTACCCTGGGGGGGGAATTACTGACCCCCTCAGAGAGGGTCTGCAACTTGGGCGTCCTCCTCGATCCACAGCTCACATTAGAACAACATCTTTCAGCTGTGGCGAGGGGGGCATTTGCCCAGGTTCGCCTGGTGCACCAGTTGCGGCCCTATCTGGACCGGGACTCATTGCTCACAGTCACTCATGCCCTCATCACCTCGAGGTTCGACTACTGTAATGCTCTCTACATGGGGCTACCTTTGAAAAGTGTTCGGAAACTTCAGATCGTGCAAAATGCAGCTGCGAGAGCAATCATGGGCCTACCTAGGTATGCCCATGTTTCACCATCACTCCGCAGTCTGCATTGGCTGCCGATCAATTTCCGGTCACAATTCAAAGTGTTGGTTATGACCTTTAAAGCCCTTCATGGCATCGGACCAGAATATCTCCGAGACCGCCTCCTGCCGCACGAATCCCAGCGACCGATTAGGTCCCACAGAGTTGGCCTTCTCCGGGTCCCGTCAACTAAACAATGTCGGTTGGCGGGCCCCAGGGGAAGAGCCTTCTCTGTGGCGGCACCGGCCCTCTGGAACCAACTCCCCCCGGAGATTAGAACTGCCCCTACTCTTCCTGCCTTCCGTAAACTCCTTAAAACCCACCTTTGCCGTCAGGCATGGTGGAACTGAAACATCTCCCCCCTGGGCACGTTTAATTTATGCATGGTATGTCTGTGTGTGTGTCTGTTAGCATATGGGGTTTTTAAATATTTAAATATTTAAAATTTGTCTGATTGCTTATGATTTGTTTCTACATGTTGTTAGCCGCCCCGAGTCTTCGGAGAGGGGCGGCATACAAATCTAAGTAATAAATAATAAATAAAATATGTTTTAGCCTCCAGTCCCCTGACCAAAACCGAATACAGTATTCCAAGTTGGCCTTACTATCACTAAACTGTCACAAAAAGGTATATTGAGATACTCGCCTTTGTAATAAATGTTGGGTTTAGTCAGATTTACTGATATTGCTTTTGGGCAGTAAAGATAGTTTCCTGAACAAAATTGCAAATAAGCTGTCTCAGATAGTTCTCTTAAAACAGAGCTCTTATAAAATTGAACATTAAGTAATATGCCTATTTTTCATTTCCAAACTTTGAACTGGAGGAATCAGCAAATTATGATACTTTAGTGACTAGACCGATATTTAGCAATATATTTAATACAGTGGTACCTCAAGATACGAACCCCTCGTCTTACGAACAACCCGTGATACGAACCCGGGGTTCAGAAAATTTTGGCCTCTTCTTACGAACGTTTTTTGTCTTACGAACGCCAAACCCGAACTTCCGGGTTCGGCATTCCGGAGGCTGCTGGGAAGCCCCGCAGCCCGGCTGTCACCTTTTAAAACAGCCGGGGGGCTTCCCAGCAGCCTCCCGAAGCTGAACCCGGAAGTTCGGGTTTGGCGTTCGGGAGGCTGCTGGGAAGCCACCCGGCTGTTTTAAAAGGTGACAGCCGGGCTGCGGGGCTTCTCGGCGGCGGCGGCAGCAGGTTGGTAAGACGGAAAACGTTCAGGAGGCCGCTTTGGGTTTTTGGCTGGGAGGGAAGGCAGGAGGTCCGGCGCTGGGGAAGGGAGTCAGGAAGGTCCTCCTGCTCCCCCCTCAGTGAAAAACACAAAGACGGTCTGCTGCCGCATGACAGGCAGGGCGGAGCAGCATGGAGCAGACCGCCTTTGTATTTTTGGCTTGGGGGGGGGAAGCAGGAGGCGCAGGATCGGGCGGGCGGCGGGCGAGGCGTGACCGAACGGGCCCGGCTCAGGCTAGGACGGGGCGGGCAGCGGCTGGGCGCGGCGGCGAGGGTGCGTCCGACTGCTTGGCTTCCCTCGCCGCCGCAGGCAATGTGCGTTGCGAACTTTCGGGCCGGCCAGGCTCAGTGGATCAAGCCGTGCCTCCTGGGCTTTCCGTCACTGAGCCGGCGAGGCTCAGTGATGGGAGGCGCGGCTTGATCCACTCAGCGGCCCGGAAAATTGCAGCTCGTGTTGCCTGCGGCGGCGAGTGAGGCCAAACCGAGAGCAGCATCACCGCGGCTCCTGGCTCGGTTTTCCCCGCAGCCGCAGGCAACACGGGCTGTGATTTTCCGGGCCGGCGAGGCTGTGACAGGAGGCGCGGCTTGATCAGGGAGGCGCGGCTTGATCCGCTGAGCGGCCCGGAAAATCGCAGCCCGTGTTGCCTGCGGCGGGGAGGGAGGCCAAGCCGAGAGCAGCATCACCGCGGCTCCTGGCTTGGTTTCCCTCGCAGCCGCAGGCAACACGGGCTGTGATTTTCCGGGCCGGCGAGGCTGTGACAGGAGGCGCGGCTTGATCCGCTGAGTGGCCCGGAAAATTGCAGCCCGTGTTGCCTGCGGCGGGGAGGGAGGCCAAGCCGAGAGCAGCATCACCGCGGCTCCTGGCTCGGTTTCCCTCGCAGCCGCAGGCAACACGGGCTCCGATTTTCCGGGCCGGCGAGGCTGTGACGGGAGGCGCGGCTTGATCCGCTGAGCGGCCCGGAAAATCGCAGCCCGTGTTGCCTGCGGCGGGGAGGCCAAGCCGAGAGCAGCATCACTGCGGCTCCTGGCTCGGTTTCCCTCGCAGCCGCAGGCAACACGGGCTGCGATTTTCCGGGCCGGCGAGGCTGTGACAGGAGGCGCGGCTTGATCCGGAAGGCGCGGCTTGATCTGCTGAGCAGCCCGGAAAATCGCAGCCCATGTTGCCTGCGGCGGGGAGGGAGGCCAAGCCGAGAGCAGCATCACCGCAGCTCCTGGCTCGGTTTCCCTCGATGCCGCAGGCAACACGGGCTGCGATTTTCCGGGGCGGCGAGGCTCAGTGATGGGAGGCGCGGCTTGATCCACTCAGTGGATCAAGCCGCGCCTCCCGGGCCTTCCGTCACTGAGCCTGGCCGGCCTGGAAAATCGCAGCCCGTTTTGCCTGCGGCGGCGAGGGAGGCCAAGCCGAGAGCAGCATCACCGCGGCTCCTGGCTCGATTTCCCTCGCAGCCGCAGGCAACACGGGCTGCGATTTTCCGGGCTGGCGAGGCTCAGTGACAGGAGGCGCGGCTTGATCCGCTGAGCCTGGCCGGCCCGGAAAATCACAGCCCGTGTTGCCTGCGGCGGCGAGGGAGGCCAAGCCGAGAGCAGCATCACCGCGGCTCCTGGCTCGGTTTCCCTCGACGCCGCAGGCAACACGGGTTGCGATTTTCCGGGCCGGCGAGGCTCAGTGACGGAAGGCCCGGGAGGTGCGGCTTGATCCAGGAGGCGCGGCTTGATCTGCTAAGCCTAGCCACCTTCCCCAAGGAGCCTCCCAACCGCAGAGGAGGCAGGGAGAACTTTGCACCACTTCGGAGCCCAGCGCAGCGCATCGTTGGGAAAACCTTCAAGGAGATAGTGGCAGCAGGAAAGAAACGGGCTCCGAAGCGGCGCAAAGTTATCCTGCCTCTCCACCTCCTACCCCTGCGGCCGCCTTCCCAAAGGAGCCTTCTGGCTGCCCAGGGGGCGGGGTTAGCTTTGTGCCGGGGGAGCGGGGGCTGCCACCCGAGCGCTCTTGCCCAGCGGGAGGCGAAGCACTGGGGTGGGGGGGGGGGCTGTCGGGACACCTCCTACCCCAGCACTTTGAATCCCGCCAGCCAAGAGGACTCGGGCAGAAGCTTCTGCCAGACACAGGCGATGAGGGGGAAGCTTCTGCCCGAGTGCTCTTGGCCGGCGGGATTCAAAGTGCTGGGATGGGGGTGTCACGACAGTCCCCATCCCAGCACTTTGAATCCTGCCGCTTCTGATGAAGACGGGCGGTGGGCGGGGCGAGCTGCCACAGCCCCTGGCTTCCGCGCCGCCCGTCTTCATCAGAAGCTGCTGGATTCAAAGTGCTGGGATGGGGACTGTCGGGACACCCCCATCCCAGCACTTTGAATCCAGCAGCTTCTGATGAAGACGGGCGGTGGGCGGGGCGAGCTGCCACAGCCCCTGGCTTCCGTGCCGCCCGTCTTCATCAGAAGCTGCTGGATTCAAAGTGCTGGGATGGGGACTGTCGGGACACCCCCATCCCAGCACTTTGAATCCTGCCGCTTCTGATGAAGACGGGCGGTGGGCGGGGCGAGCTGCCACAGCCCCTGGCTTCCGCGCCGCCCGTCTTCATCAGAAGCTGCTGGATTCAAAGTGCTGGGATGGGGACTGTCGGGACACCCCCATCCCAGCACTTTGAATCCTGCCGCTTCTGATGAAGACGGGCGGTGGGCGGGGCGAGCTGCCACAGCCCCTGGCTTCCGCGCCGCCCGTCTTCATCAGAAGCTGCTGGATTCAAAGTGCTGGGATGGGGACTGTCGGGACACCCCCATCCCAGCACTTTGAATCCTGCCGCTTCTGATGAAGACGGGCGGTGGGCGGGGCGAGCTGCCACAGCCCCTGGCTTCCGTGCCGCCCGTCTTCATCAGAAGCTGCTGGATTCAAAGTGCTGGGATGGGGACTGTCGGGACACCCCCATCCCAGCACTTTGAATCCTGCCGCTTCTGATGAAGACGGGCGGTGGGCGGGGCGAGCTGCCACAGCCCCTGGCTTCCGTGCCGCCCGTCTTCATCAGAAGCTGCTGGATTCAAAGTGCTGGGATGGGGACTGTCGGGAAACCCCCATCCCAGCACTTTGAATCCTGCCGCTTCTGATGAAGACGGGCGGTGGGCGGGGCGAGCTGCCACAGCCCCTGGCTTCCGCGCCGCCCGTCTTCATCAGAAGCTGCTGGATTCAAAGTGCTGGGATGGGGACTGTCGGGACACCCCCATCCCAGCACTTTGAATCCTGCCGCTTCTGCTGGATACGGGCGGTGGGCGGGGCGAGCTGCCACAGCCCCTGGCTTCCGCGCCGCCCGTCTTCATCAGAAGTGGCGGGATTCAAAGTGCTGGGGTGGGGGCCTGTCGGGACAAGCCGCGCACAAAGGCCGAGGCAAGGCTGAGCAGGCTGCGAGCGCTCTGCCAGGCGGCCAAGAAGCATTCAGGGCGAAGTGACTTCGCCCTGAATGCTTCTTGGCCGCCTGGCAGAGCGCTCGCAGCCAGCGGGCGGCGGGGGGGGGGGGGAAACCTCGCGGGGAAGCCGGGCAAGAGCGATCTTCTGCCGGCCATGGGCGAGCGGCGGGGAGTCGCCAATTGCCGGCAGAAGATCGCTCTTGCTGACCTGATGCCTCGCGGTGAAGCCGGGCAAGAGCGATCTTCTGCCGGCCATGGGCGACTCCCCGCCGCTCGCCCATGGCGGGCAGAAGATCGCTCTTGCCCGGCTTCCCCGCGAGGCAGCAGGTCAGCATCCTGGGCGGGCGAGCGGCGGGGAAGCCGGCGGCTGTGGCAGCTGCTGCCCCCCCACCTCCCCGGCTGTTTTAAAAGGTGACAGCCGGGCGGCAGCGGTTTTTTGGGGTTTTTTTTTTGTTGTTGCACGGATTAATAGACTTTACATTGTTTCCTATGGGAAACAATGTTTCGTCTTACGAACCTTTCGTCTTACGAACCTCCTCCTTGCACCAATTAAGTTCGTATCATGAGGTATTACTGTATATTCCTCTGCTGGTTGGCATTTATGGCCAAAGAAACATGCAAACAATTGTAGCCTTCTGTTAAAATGTAAGCCTTCTTTGAACATAATATAGTAGTTGGGAGCAAATATATCTTTTAAATCTATTATTTCCACTCATAAATTAGTTTGGTTAACAAAGAAGATATAAACAAGCTTAACATGGTTTCTTTCCTTTGGCAAGAGTGGTAGAAATTTGAGGAGGGATGATTGATTATTAAATATGGATTGACTATGGAATGATGGTAAAAAATATATTTAGGTGTTGTTTAATATTGGGATGTATTAATTTGTAAAATTGGATTAGAATTTTAGAACTATATAGAATTACATAGGTAAAATTAATGGAATATACATATGATAAATAAGGGGTTTATGATATGTACTGTATGATTTTATGACTTTGCATTGTGAATTTAAAATATACTTGGTAATGTAGAAGATTGATGAAAGTTAATAATAGTAAATGCTAAGTGCCTGAAAATTAATTGAGCTTGGAAATATTGAATGAAATTATAGAAAAGTATATATGGAAATATATACTGCTCAAAAAAATAAAGGGAACACTCCAATAACACATCCTAGACCTGAATGAATGAAATATTCTCATTGAAGATTTCATTTGCACTACTACTCCATTTGCACAACAGCATGTGAAATTGACTGTCAATCAATGTTGCTTCCTAAATGGACAGTTTGATTTCACAGAAGTTTGATTTACTTGATTTTATATTCTGTTTTTTAAGTGCTCCTTTTATTTTTTGAGCAGTGTATTAATAAATGCATTGGTGTTCAGATAGATTTTCATAGTATTATTAGATTACTATAATACTATGATAAATATTTAAGAAATAAAGATTTTAAAGCAAGGATTTATTAATAGTTGTGTTTTTGGTTTTGCTAGTTGTTTTAGTTTTAATAGTAATAGGTTTGGGTTATGTTTTATTATTAATTTCTTTTAATAAAAAAGAAGGGAATTTTTTGTTTCCTATTAATTAGGAAAAGGGTTTTTAGTTTCTTTTAAGAAGAATGTACAAGAAGGAGGAGTAGGCATGATGGCCTATCTGAATTTGTAAGAGGACAACGATATTAATTGAAATATAAAATAACAGAATAACATAGTCGGAATGGATCTTATTCTGCCCGAGCACCAAGCCCCAAATAATTACGCAACAAGTTGTCTTGGGTGACATCTGTACTCAGGCATGAAAATGTGCCGCTCAGACACTATACTTTTCTGCCCATACCGAAAAAAAATTAGAGGGAACATTGGTCATGTATGATATATGAAAGTCATCAGTCTATATCAAATTTCTTGTCTGTCTTCAAATCTAATATATCAAAACAAACAAAAAAATTAAATACATGCCTTCCCCATAAATTCACTGAGGGAAGCTTCTTATACTATTACCAGGGGTGGGTTCCACCTAGTTTGGACCAGTTCACCTGAACCGGTAACGACCCGCTAGTGACATCACTATGATGTTATCAAACCGGATTGGTTGGTGGTAGTCTGGGGGAGGCGCCATCTATTTTTTTAAAAAGTCATTTCAGTTTTTAAAAAAATCCTTCTGAGCATGAACAGAAGCTGAGTTCTGGCACTGTGCATGCGATCATCATCTCTTTTTTTTAAGCTTTTTTAAAATTAATTTTTTTCAGTTTTTTTAAAAAAATAATCTTTATTGAATATGTACATTAAAAATACTACAATATACAACTGGGGGGGGAGAGAAGAAGGAAAGAAAAGAGAGAAAAGGATAGAGAAAGGAAAGAGAAAGATAGATAGACGTATGAATAATTCACACTTACACAAGGCATATGTGTTAGAAACTATCAACTTTTGGGTAAGACATAAGTAGTTTGTTTTCACCGTTTGGAGTTTAAAGCTTGGTTTTTTCCAGATATGGTTAAATGTGTGTAAGTGTGTTTGGTTTTTAAAAAGAAAGGGAACATCTACGGGGTGGACAAAAAATGGAAACACTTGACTTTTTGGCATCATAATGTTTGAACATGTTCAAATAAATCAAAACTTGACATATTTTAATGTTTTTTTTAAATTCTGTTATTTGATGTTTTTTTAAACTGCCTTTTTTTTACAGAAATTAAGGAAATTGGTTATAACCTTCTAAAAATGGCAGACCTCTCAGACTTTCAAAGAGGCCAAATTGTTGGTGCTCGAATGATAGGCACTAGTGTAACAGAAAGTGCCAGAATGTTTGGTGTTTCAAGAGGTAATGTCTCAAAAGTAATGACTGCTTTGAAAGAGAAAGGAAAATGTCCTCAGTCAAGCACAGGTCTGGTCGAAAGTCGAAATTGTCTGAGAGAGACTGTCGGACTCTAAAGTGAATTGTTAGAGCGGATCGCAAGACCACAGCTCCTAAAATCACTGCAAAGCTCAATAGACACGTACAGAACCCAGTTTCCACAAGAGCTGTTTGAAGGGAGCTTCACAAATCTGGATTCCACGGAAGAGCTGCAATTAGAAAACCTCAAATGTTTCAAAGCGTTTAGAGTGGTGTAGAAACCACCAGAAATGGTCCCTCAAGCAGTTGCAAAATGTGATTTTCTCTGACGAATTATCATTTACCCTTTTTCCGACATCCGGCCGTGTTTATGTCTGGAGACAGCCAAAAGAATCATTTCATCCAGACTGCCTTCTCCCAACCGTCAAACATGGCGGGGGTTCAGTGATGATATGGAGTGCTATTTCTTGGAAATCCGCCGGGCCAATGATTTCCCTTTATGGAAGAATTAACAGCCATCACTATTTAGGAATTTTGGCTGACCAAATTCATCCTATGGTTCAAGAACTGTTTCCAGAGGGAGATGCCATCTTTCAAGATGATAATGCATCAATCCATAGAGCAAGAAGTGTTAAAGAATGGCATGAGGAACATTCTAATGAAGTTCAGCATCTCATCTGGCCACCATAATAACCAGACCTCAACATTATTATTGAGCATTTATAGTCGATTTTAGAGATTCAAGTAAGAAGTTGTTTTCCACCACCATCGTCTCTAAAAGAACTGGAGAGTGCTTTAACTGAAGAATGGGCTAAAATTCCTTTGGAAGCAATTCACAATTTGTATGAATCAATACCTCAGAGAATTGAGGCTGTATTTGCCACAAAAGGTGGACCCACACCGTATGAAAATATATTTTGATGGTTTTTAAAGGTGTTTCCGTCCACCCCCTGTATGTCAACTAGTTGATTTTTGTTGGTGTGTGACCTAGAATTAAAGTTCTTAAATTAGATATATTCTGCCCCTTGCTTCTAGTTCTAAGTGTTGTTGCTTTTATTGTTATCTTCTTGATTTCTGATTCTTCATGATGTTATTTGTTTATTTATTTATTTTTAATTAGTTGTATGCAGGGGTGGGCAGCAGGCAGGACAGGGTGGAACACAGTTCCACCAGTGGAAATTTATTTATCTATTCCTTGTTCTCCAACTGCATCACCATTGATGAACTTTACAACACGTTCTTACACCAAATTAATAATCTCATAAATCTGCATGTCCCAATTACCTCTTCTAGAAGAAAACAAAAAAATAACATTCCTGTCTCAATAAGGAAACTTCAAACCAAAAAAAGATCCCTCTGGCGTAGAAACAAAAAAGGTCCAGTAACCAACTTTAAAAGCCGCTACAGAAGCATATGCCAACAAATAAAAGCAGAATGTCTCAACTACCACAGTAAACAAGAGGAAAACCTCCTACGCTCCAAATCTAACCGTGCCTTCTACAACTTCGTCAACAACAAACTTAACGACTCCAGACCTATTCCACCTCTCGTAGGACCACACAACATAGAATACCACGATGACCCATCCAAAGCTAACCTCTTCAACTCCTTTTTTGGCTCCGTTTTTGTCAACAGTAATGGCTCATCCCCCCTCTTCGCAAACCGCACTTCTAACTCATTAAACAACCTAACCCAAATCATCTTCACTACAGATCACGTTGAAAAAGCAATCCATGATCTCAAACCTTCCCTATCTGCTGGACCAGATGGTCTTTGTGCATACTTCTTAAGAAAACTTTCTTCTGCCATAGCTGGGCCCTTAAGCATTATCTTCCAAAAATCCTTCAGGACCAGTACTCTCCCCAAGCTGTGGTCTAAAGCAGTAGTCATCCCCATCTTCAAAAAAGGAGACCCATCACTAGTTGACAACTACAGACCAATATCTCTATGCTGCGTTCCTTGTAAAATCATGGAATCAATCATAAATCAATCAATTACTCTTTACCTAGAATCTAATAACCTACTATCAAAAAAACAATTTGGATTCAGAAAGAAACTATCCTGCAACCTACAACTACTTCACTGCAAAAACATCTGGACTACCCACCTTGATCAAGGAAAATCCATCGATGCAATTTATATCGACTTCTGCAAAGCCTTTGACTCAGTGGTTCATGACAAACTTCTCCTAAAACTCAAATCCTATGGCATCTCAGGACTCCTCCACAACTGGATTACTGCATTCCTGTCAAACAGGCAACAAGTTGTCAAAATCGGAAGCGCCATTTCCTCCCCTGTCCCTGTCAAAAGCGGCGTTCCCCAAGGCAGCGTACTAGGTCCTACTCTTTTCATCCTATACATCAACGACCTCTGCAATAATATCGCAAGCAACTGGGTGCTCTTTGCCGATGATATGAAACTTTTCAACACCACTGACAACACACTCACTCTCCAAAAAGACCTTGACTATGTTTCAGATTGGTCTAACATCTGGCAACTTCGAATCTCAACCAACAAATGCTCTACCCTCCACATCGGCAAAAAGAACCCAAACCTCATATATGAACTGAACAAACAAATTCTCACAGCAAACCCACACTCAGTAAAAGACCTCGGAATACTAATTTCAAATGACCTAAGTGCTAAAGCCCACTGCAACAATATCGCCAAAAAGGCTTCCAGAGTTGTAAACCTGATTCTACGTAGCTTCTGCTCTGGCAATCTCGCACTACTGACCGGAGCCTACAAAACCTATGCCAGGCCCATCCTCGAATATAGCTCATCTGTCTGGAACCCTCGCCACATCTCATACATCAACACTCTCGAAAACGTCCAAAGATATTTCACCAGAAGAGCCCTCCACTCCTCCACCCGAAACAGAATACCATACGAAAACAGACTAACCATCCTGGATCTTGAAAGCTTAGAACTGCGGCGCCTAAAACACGATTTAAGTATTGCCCACAAAATCATTCGCTGTAATGTCCTTCTACTTCAGCTTCAACCGCAACAACACAAGAGCATGCAACAGCTTCAAACTCAATGTTAATCGCTCCAAACTTGACTGTAAAAAATATGACTTTAACAATCAAGTCATTGAAGCGTGGAACTCATTACCGGACTCAATAGTGTCAACCCCCAACCCCCAACATTTCTCCCTCAGACTCTCCACGATTGACTTCTCCAGGTTCCTAAGAGGCCAGTAAGGGGCGTACATAAGTGCACTGATGTGCCTTTTATCCCCTGTCCAATTGTCTTTCCTTTCCCTTTTATCATATATATTCTTTCCTTCCCACCTACTTCTTTTCCTCTTTACTTCCTATCTTTTATATATCACTTAATGTCTATTCTCTTTCATATGTATTGTATATTGGACAAAGAATAAATAAAAAAAAAATATTTATTGGATTTGTATGCTGCTCCTCTCTGAGGATTTGGGGCGGCTCACAACATAAATGAAGCTGTGTGCCCGGCTTCAACTGACCATTCCACCCTCCTACCCTCCTCCTTGGAAAGTGGCAGGGAGACCAGCACCGGCAGGAGTTGCAGGGGGGCCATTTCCTCCCCTTTTATATATAAATAAAGTTTATTGAGTTTAAATAGTTTAAAAGGATGGGGAGAAAAGGAAAAGGGGGAAAAAAGGCATTACATAGTAATAAAACAGAAGTCCTAAGCTATACAGAAGTAATCAATATTGCTATGTTATGACCCCAATTACAGTACGTAACAAGAGATATAGAGTACATGTACATAATATGAAATAGAGTAGTAAATCTATAGAATAGAAAAAGAAATAGAAGAAAAAGGGGAAATAGAGGAAGAAAAATAAAAAAGGAAGGAAGGGGAAGAGATATTGAAGGAGGGAGATTGGGGATAGGGAAAAGGATGGGAGGAGTCTGCCAAGTAGCAGACGTTTTCAGGATATGCAACATTGGAGTATGATGAGATAGTGGGTGTATATGTTAGAAAGTAAAGTGATCGAATGTAAAGTTGAGTCCATAGGTCGTATTTATCATGTGAGGTTGTAGATCGATTGGTGTTTCAAATGATTAAAGAATAAATAAAAAATATGTTGCAAGAGTCTGTCTTTAAAATCAAGTTAATTATACTCAGTATTTGGTCGTGTTAGTAATTTGTGATTTCATTTAGAACAGTAGAAGAGGGGAAAATTTATTGTTTTTTGGCAATAATTGATAAATATTTTTTGCTGCAATCCATTGGTACCATTTCTCCCATATCTTGTAGAAATCTGATTCTTTTTTATTTTGAATTTCCATAGTTATTTTAATCATCTCCGCACATTCCATAATTTTAGAGATAGTTGTTAAAATAGAAGGGTTTTTTTCCTGCTTCCATGTCTGGGCATATGTAATTCTAGCTGCCATTAAAATCTGTAAGATAAGATATCTTTCCTCTTATGTAAATTTCTGTCTGAATATGCCTAAAAGAAACAGTTCTGGTTTGAATATTATGTTATTCGTTATGACTTGGTCTAGGAGATTTTTTATTTCTTTCCAGAATTTTTTGGCACAGATCCACCATAGATGATAGTAGATTCCGGGTTTAGCTTTACATTTCCAACATACTGGGGATAAGTTGGAATACATTCTAGACAGTCTAGCTAGGGGTAGGTGCCATCGGTAGAACATTTTGATTTGATTCACTTTATAAGATGTTGCTTATGTTGCTCATGTAATTTACTGTCCAAATTTTTTCCCATTCTATTAAATTAATCGTTTAGCCGAAATTCTGGGCCCAGGCAATCATGCATCCTTTGACTTGTTCCTCGATATTGTCTTGCAATAATAAATAATTATAAAGCTTGGAAATCATTTTTGAACTTGGGCCAAAAAGAATTAAGTCTATTGGATTATTTTTTTGAAAGCCAAATTTATTTTTGTGTTCATTATACTTGGAATTAATTTGTATATATGTTAGCCAATCCCAATTTATCCCTATATCTTGAAGGTGTTGTTTTGTCAGCAGATTATCGTTTTAATCTAATAATATTGGTACATTAATATTTTTGAAGGAGAGAAAAGATTGGGGTAGGTAATTCATTCGTTCGGAGATATCCGAGTCTGCGTAGAGGGGCGGCATACAAATCTAATAAATTATTATTATTATTATTATTATTATTATTATTATCTTCATCATCATCATTATTATTATATCCATTTTGGTATAGAGTAGTAATGGTTTCTTTTTATGTGTTGCCATGTTGTTATTAGAGATTTTCTAAAATAGTGGTGTTTAAAGTAATTAGGTATTTTATAAGTGTCCATCATTAAAAAAGAATGCCATCCTGATTGTAAGTCAAAACCCTCAAGGGTTAGTAATCTTGTATTCTTCAGCGTTACCCAGTCTCTTAACATGGATAGTATTGCGGCTTGATGATATATTTGGAAATTGGGAAGTCCAAGACCTCCTCTGGTTCTATGGTCTTGGAGATTTAATCCTAGCCTTTTTTTTGGACCAAATAAATTTCCAGATTTCCCTATGTAAATTATTAAAGAGAGTTTTGTTTAGGTTTATTGGGACGATTTGAAAGAGGTACAACAATCTTGGTAAAATATTGGATTTTATTGCGTATATTTTCCCCATCAGGGAAAGTTTCAGACTGGACCATCTTAGTAGGTCTATTTGGATATCTTTAAGTAGTTTATCAAAGTTATCTTTTTTTATGGTACTGTAATTTGAGGACATCCATAAGCCCAAATATTTAATTTTTTGACTATTTTAAAGTTAATCAATTCTTCCAATAGGATATTTTGTTTTTGAGTCATGTTTTTTGTTAATATTTGAGTTTTTTCCTTGTTAATTTTTAGGCCTCTTACTTCTCCAAATTTGTGAATTTCTTGTAGTAAAATCAGTGCAGTTTCTATAGGATACTGTACAATAAAAATGATGTCATCTGCAAACGCTTGTAGTTTAAATTCCTAAATAAAATTCATTGTATTGCTGTTTAGGAATCTTTTCCATCTGTTCATAACTCCTCTCTTCATCATTTTCTATATATTCTTGATTAAGCCTTCCAGTTGAAAATGCAATATTAGCATTTCTATATTCATCTCTCCAATCAGAAATGTCTTGCATAATATCTTTAAATAGATCTCTTATTTTTCCATCTTGTCCAAATTTGAAGACCAATGTATCTCCAATAAAACCAACTGTCTCTCTTTTTACTCCTTCCAAGTTGAAATAAAGTTCAAATCAGCAAAAGCAAAGCAGATGTAAAAGCCATTTAATGGCTTTTAAAAAAGCCCTTTAATAGTCCAGCTGCTTCTACACTTTGTTCTAATTTAAATTCAAATTTTAAAAAAACATTAGTAAAGTCAATATCCAGGTTTTCTTCTGGCAGAAACAGCTCACCTTTCCACACATTCATCTTTCTCCTCCACCTCCAGCACAAAAACCTGTTTTTTTCTCCTTTCAAATGACTCCTGATGCTTTATTTATCTCTTCAAAGCACGTAGCCACCGCAACTGTGGTGGCCAAGGCCGTTTCGCCCACTGCTGGTTGAGGTCGACTGCCAGCCCACCGCAGGGAATTCCATCCCCAAAAACTGTGGGTGGCCAAGACCTCTTTTTCACACACTCTTCAGGGGGGTTTCAGGCCGATGCAAACTGGAATCAGCACCCCCAAACAGTGGGAATTCGGCATCCCCCACAGGAGCGCAAGGGATGCCGTCTCATCATGGTGCCAACCACACCCCTCTCCGATATCATTATTAAGATCTTTGCTGATTTATTTGAATATATAGTGTTGATTAATCTTACAAAATTGGTACCGAATTGCATAGTTGCTAGTTGGGTAGTGAAAATTCCCAGTATAAACTGTCAAAAGCTTTTTGTAAGTTAACGAATATTAGCTCTACCAGTTTGTCAATGTTCTTATTGTAATATTCTAGGGTTTCTAGGACAATTTTTGTGTTTGTTGCGATATTTTTGGCGGAAGAAATCCATTCTGATCGGGATGTATTATTTGGTTAAGTATTCTTTTCAATCTTTTGGCCATTATTGAGACAAAAATTTTGTAATCCATATTAAGGAGAGAAATTGGCCTATAGTTTTGAATATGTTGTTTATCTCTAGTGTCTTTAGGGATTAAAGTTATGAATGCCTCTTTCCAGGTATTAGGGAGTTCACCTCTCTCTAGAACCTCATTAAAAAGATCCAATATTATTGGTTCCAAAATTTCTTGTAGTTATTTATAAATTTCACTGGGTATTCTGTATGGTCCTAGAGTTTAATTTTTTTTGTTTACCAAACACATTTTTTAATTCTGTTATTTTATCGTTTATCGACTCTATCTTCCTAAGTTCATTTCAATAAGAAATTGTGTAATTAATTATCCTTTTACTTCTCCTTTATCATATAATCAGGCTGTCCAGCAAACCTGGAAAACACGGAAATCAGGAAAATTATCTGGGAAATCGGCGATTCAGAAAATATCAGGGAATTATCAGGAAATTCGTGAAAAAAATAGAATAAATCAGGGGGAAAATCTGTGTTAAAAAAGTTTTAAAATCAGGGAAAAATCAGGGAAAAAAGAAAAACGAATCGCGCTGCCTGGCAGAGTCAAGCAAAAATGAGCATAACTGGCAACAACTTGCTTCCTCAACTACCAAATATTTCTTCATGGCTTAGCCGTTTGGTATGACATCATCTACGACTGCGCCTTAACTAGATTGCAAGTTACAGGGAAATATCACGGAATTTCAAAATGCTCCCCACCCCCACCCCCCAGGAAACGGGCATGGTCAGCATTACAGCAAGATGGCATCTCTTGTATTCCTGCGAGGAGATGCCAAATCCCCACTGTTGGGGGGAGCCAATTCCTGTCGGATCAGCCCGGAACCTCCCTGGAGGGAGGGGTGAAAAAGGGATCTTGGTCCCCATGGCATACCCAATGGTGGGCTGGCTTTCAATCGACAGTGGGTGAAACAACCGCGGTCGCCATAGCCACAGCAACTACATACTGAAAAGATGGGATTTAAAGTGTTGGAAGTCATCTGGAAGGAGAAGAAACATAAGTTTCTGTGCTGGAGGTTGAAAAGAAGAACGTTTGGAAGAAAGGGTGAACTACTATGCCAGAGGCCGACTTTGATACAGACTTTTTTTAAAAAATTGTTTCGGAAGCTGAGCTAAAGCAGAAGGGGACTGTTTAATTAGCATTAAATGGACTTAAAAATTAATTAAAACCCAATAATTTCATAAATTTGTTTTGCTTTTCAAAGTTGGGAGTTAAATTTGGACTTTTCAGACTATTAGAATTTAAATTAAAAGTTTTTACAGAAGCCAAGAATTGAAAGTAATTGTGAGATCGTATACTGGGGGCATCTGCTGGTGAAGTTGAAGCGACTTTTGGTTGGGTTTGCAATTCACTGAATATGATCTTGATGCAGTGGAACTGGGCAGATTGTTTTTACAATAAGTAATAAAGAGGAGCTGAGAATTCAAAAAGAAAGAAAATATTCTGGATTTGAACTTTAGCTGAACCTGAAAGGGGGAGAAGAAAAAGAAAAAAGAAAGATTGAGTGATTCGTTTGAAGAAATTTGGCTTCTGGATGATATAAAGCTTAATTGAATGATTTTAAATGAATGATTTAAATTTTATTAATTGAATGATTTTAAATGTTATTAGAGTTTTTAACGTTTTTAGCTATATTAATTGGATTTTATAGTATATTGTATATTGTTTTGACATGTTGTTTGCCACACCGAGTCCTCGGAGAGGGGTGGCAATACAAATCCAATTATTAAATAATTGGACATTTGGACAAAGTTTTTTGATATATTAATTCTGGATGAGGTGGAAGACATGAGACTTATTTAAGGACATACTTAAATATATCAAAGAGTGAAAAGAAGAAAACAGAAACAACACCATTTCCTTTCTTCAAAGCTTTAATCAGGATTAAAGAGAAAGCGAGGGAGAAGAAGAGAACAATGCCAAACAGCTGGAACAGACTGATCAACAGGGAAACAAGGATGGAAATATAAAAGTTTCATTAGATGGGCACTTTCAAAAGGGACAGATTAAATGATATGATATTGATAAGATAGACGATTTCATATTTAATGAGTTAAAAGTGGAGGGCAAAGATGCAAAAAGACAAATAAATCAGAAAATGATTTGATTGAAGAGAAGGTTGAGGGTCACATACTTGATGATGATAATTATAAAAAAATAGACACTAATAAAACTGAAAATAGGTGTGATCCAACATCCTAGAATAGGCAGAGTAAAAAAGGAATTAGAACAGAAATAAAGTTTGGAAAGATTCTATACTTGAGTAGAAAAAAAGGAAAGGAGAAAACAGTGGGTTACAAAAAGATAAGAAAGAAATTCCTTGCGGATTGGCAAAAATGGCACCGTGAGGAGGGATGATAGATTATTAAATATGCATTGATTATGGAATGATGTAATTAGATCCATTTAGGTGTTGTTTTAAGATATGTATGATTTTATGAAATTTTATTAAAATATAGAACTATGTACAAATAGATAGACTATTTAGATTATTGAAATTGCAAAGAATTGTGAAAATTAACGATAATGAAATGATAAGTTTTTAACTGATTATTATATTGAATGAAATAGAAAAGCAAATGTGGAAATTATCATTTACATATCAAAGTTTTGATAGACTTACAATAATATCACATGATTATAATATGATAAATGTTTAAGAATTGAGGGTTTAAAATAATGAATTGATTAATATAAATGGGATTTTGTATGTTTTCTGTTTTGTTGATTTTTTTAGTTTTAATAGTAATAGAGTCTCGCTTTTTTCTTCTTCCTTAATACTATAATCTGGTTTTTTTCTTTATAGTTGATAAAGGTTTTAGAGAATGTATAAGACGGAGGAGTAGCATGATGGCATATCCAAATTTTCAGGATGATAATGTTTAACTTAATAAGGTCAAAAGGAAATTAATGTTAAATTCAATTAAAAGAAAATTAGATATCTAGATGACAAAATCAGAGGTCAAGCTTGGGAGGATCAATGAATACCGGAAGTAATTAATTTGGAACCAATAATTTGGGGGGCAATTATATTTGTTTTACTAATGTTTTTATTGTAATATGAAGGTATTTTGAAATGTATTGAAAAAGTTTGTATGGAGGGAGGGAAAAAAGTACACACACACACACAAAAAAAATATTTTCCCCCTGGACACCCTGTATAATTCTTCATAGAATGATTGAATAATTTGCTTTTTATTACTAATATTTGTCCTTAAGTTTCCAGTAGCATTGTATAGTGCATCAACTGTTTTATCTGCTTTTTGTTGGGTCCCTCCCTTGTGGGGTTCCTCAAAGGTTGGTCCTCTCCCTCCTGCTGTTTTACTGCTGGCCACCTCCCTGGTTTATTTGCTGATTTGAAATCTTTTTGTTTAACTGTCTTCAATTTCCAAGAAATTTCTTCTTGAGTTATTAAATTTATTTCGTGTCTGATCTTGTTTTAAATCTCCTAATATCGTACTACAGTTAGGTTTATCTTGTAAATTTAGTGCATCTAGTTTGCTTTTGCTTTTCCTTCTCCTTTTAGTAGCATAAATTCCCCTCAAATAAGCTTTCATTGTGTCCCATATAATCTGTTACCATCATTGTTAATCTGGAAAAAGTAACCCAATTCCCGCTGCAATGTTTTAATAAATTATTTCCCCTTAATAATTGTTTGGCTCATCATCCATCTTTGTCTCAGTTTATTGGTTATGTCCCTCCATTTCAACAATGTTTATTAATTGGACTTTTATGCCACCCCTCTCCAAGGACTTGGGGCAGATTACAACATATAACAGAATAATATATAACATCTTAAATCCAATTAATTAAATTTAAAATCTAAAAAACACCAAAAGCATAAAACACAGTCATTCCCATTCGGTTAACTTCTCTCAACACATTCATCGACCAGGGGGCTAGAGTCTAATGGCCCCAAGCCTGGTGGTATAAATGAGTTTTAAGACTCTTGTGGAAGGCGAGGAGGGTGGGGGTAGTATGAATCTCTGGGGGGAGCTGATTCCAGAGGGCCAGGGCCCCTACAGAGAAGGCTTTTCCCCTGGGCCCCACCAAATAACATTGTTTGGTTGATGGGACCTAGAGCAGTCCGACTCTGTGGGACCTGACCAGTCACTGGGATTCTGTGTACAAAGATGAACCGCCTCCTGCCCTGAACACTTCACTGCTCCCGCACTAATGCCCTGGCCCAGCTCAACCAGGATTGTTTGCTAGTCTCGGAGCCAAAGCCAAGAAGGTGAGATGGGTGGCTGTGAGGGCAATGGTGCTCTAAGATTTATTTATTTATTTATTTATTACTTAGATTTGTATGCCGCCCCTCTCCGAAGACTCGGGGCGGCTCACAACACGTGGAAACAAATCATAAATAATCTAAATTTTAAATTTTAAAGATTTAAAAAGACCCCATATACTAACAGACATAAACACAAGCATACCATATATAAATTAAACATGCCCAGGGGAAGATGTTTCAGTTCCCCCATGCCTGACGGCAAAGGTGGGTTTTAAGGAGTTTACGGAAGGCAGGAAGAGTAGGGGCAGTTCTAATCTCCAGGGGGAGTTGGTTCCAGAGGGCCGGTGCCGCCACAAAGAAGGCTCTTCCCCTGGGGCCCGCCAACCGACATTGTTTAGTTGACGGGACCCGGAGAAGGCCCACTCTGTGAGACCTAATCGGTCGCTGGGATTCGTGCGGCAGGAGGCGGTCTCGGAGATATTCTGGTCCAATGCCATGAAGGGCTTTAAAGGTCATAACCAACACTTTGAATTGTGACCGGAAACTGATCGGCAGCCAATGCAGACTGCGGAGTGATGGTGAAACCTGGGCATACCTAGGTAAGCCCATGACTGCTCTCGCAGCTGCATTCTGCACGATCTGAAGTTTCCGAACACTTTTCAAAGGTAGCCCCATGTAGAGAGCATTACAGTAGTCAAACCTCGAGGTGATGAGGGCATGAGTGACTGTGAGCAATGAGTCCCGGTCCAGATAGGGCCGCAACTGGTGCACCAGGCGAACCTGGGCAAACGCCCCCCTCGCCACAGCTGAGAGATGTTTTTCTAATGTGAGCTGTGGATCGAGGAGGACGCCCAAGTTGCGGACCCTCTCTGAGGGGGTCAATAATTCCCCCCCCAGGGTAATGGATGGACAGATGGGATTGTCCTTGGGAGGCAAAACCCACAGCCACTCCGTCTTATCCGGGTTGAGCTTGAGTCTGTTGACACCCATCCAGGCCCCAACAGCCTCCAGGCACTGGCACATCACTTCCACCTCTTCATTGACTGGGCATGGGGTGGAGATGTAAAGCTGAGTATCATCTGCATATTGATGATACCTCACCCCATGTCCTTGGATGATCTCGCCCAGTGGTTTCATGTAGATGTTGAATAGCAGGGGGGAGAGGACCGATCCCTGAGGCACCCCACAAGGGAGAAACTTAGGAGTCGACCTCTGGCCCCCCACTAACACTGACTGCGACCGGCCAGAGAGGTAGGAGGAGAACCACTGAAGAACAGTACCTCCCACCCCCAACCCCTCCAGACGGTGCAAAAGGATACCATGGTCGATGGTATCGAAAGCCGCTGAGAGGTCAAGGAGCACCAGGACAGAGGAAAAACCCCTGTCCCGGGCCCGCCAGAGATCATCCATCAACGCGACCAAAGCGGTTTCCGTGCTGTAACCGGGCCTGAAACCCGACTGCTGGGGACCTAGATAATCGGCTTCTTCCAAGGACCGCTGGAGCTGGAGTGCCACCACCTTCTCGACAACCTTCCCCATAAAGGGAAGGTTGGAGACTGGACGATAGTTGTTAAGGACAGCTGGGTCCAGGGAGGGCTTCTTGAGGAGGGGGCGCATGAGTGCTTCTTTACAGAGTGATGGAAAAACTCCCCTCCCCAAGGAAGCGTTGGTAATCTCCTGGGCCCAGCTCCGTGTCACCTCCCTGCTGGCCGAAACCAACCAGGAGGGACACGGATCCAGTAGACAGGTGGCGTAACTCACAGCTCCAATGGCCTTGTCCACTTCATCAGGTGTCACCAGATCAAACACTTCCCAGACAGGTGGACAAGTACGTGCCCCAGTCACCTCGACTGACTCATTGTCAGTCGACTCTGTTTTACAATTGGAGTCGAGGTCGGCCCGGATCTGAGCGACTTTATCAGCGAAAAACGTGTTAAACTCCTCAGCACTACTCTGCAAGGGCTCCCCAACTCCCCCCTGGTTGAGCGGGTCACCCTAAACAGAGCGGCCGGGCGGGATTCCGCTGATGCAATCAAGGCGGCATGGTACGCGCATCTTGCCGCCTTGAGCGCCACTTTGTAAGTCTTAATAAAATCTCTTACAAGTGTTCGATCAGATTCAGACCTACTCTTCCTCCATCGCTTCTCTAGACGTCTCTTTTGGCGTTTCAACTCCCGGAGCTCCTCGTTGAACCATGGGGCTCTACGGGGTCTAGCGCCACGGACAGGTCGCAAAGGCTCAATCCGGTCGAGAGCCTCCGCAGCAGCCATATTCCAGGCCTCCACAAGAGACTCCGCCGAACTGTGGATGAGTGCCTCTGGAATAACCCCAAGCGCCGTCTGAAAACCCTCTGGGTCCATCAGGCGTCTGGGGCGGAACATCTTCATTGGTTCCGCCTCCCTGCGGGGAAGGATTGGAGCCAGGAAGTCAAGCCGTAGTAGAAAATGGTCTGACCATGACAAAGGCAATGCTTCTAAGCCCCTTAGTCTCAGACCATTTCTCAATTGCTCGGAAAGGAATACCATGTCAGGTGCGTGCCCTCCCTCGTGAGTCGGACCCTGTACTACTTGAGTCAGGTCCATGGCTGTCATGGTGGCCATGAACTCCTGTGCCAACCCAGAGGTTTCGCCGAGCGACGGCAGATTGAAGTCCCCCAGGACAATGAGTCCGGGGAACTCCACCGCCAACCCGGCTACCTCCTCGAGTAGCACAGGCAGAGCTTTTGACACGCAGCTGGGAGGCAGGTACGTGAGAAATAAGCCCACCTGGACCCCTAAGTCCAACTTCAACAAGGAGGGACTCGCAACCCGCAATTTCCGGAGCAATGAGTCTATGCAGGCAAAGGCTCTCCCTGGCTATAATAGCCACTCCTCTCCCCCTTCCCTGGGGTCGAGGTTGATGCCATATCTGAAACCCAGCTGGGCAAATTTCAGAGAGAGGAACACCTCCCTCCGGGCCCAGCCAGGTTTCAGTAATACACGCCAAGTCGGCCTCCTCATCCAGGATCAGATCCCAGATGAGGAGAGCTTTATTTACCACCGACCTGGCGTTAAGCAGCAGCAACCTGAGCCCAGGGCCAGAGTTACACTCATCACCAGTACCCAAGATTGGGCTCACGGAGCCAGAACAAGGGACCGTTATTAAGCAATGGCACTTTCTTTCTTCTCCTGCCACTGAGAACAGTGAAAGGGAATGAAAAAAAGAGGAAGAGAGAGAGAGAAAAGAAAGACAAGACAGGAAGAAAGGAAAGGAGAGGAGGGGAAGGGAAAAAAGGAAAGGAGGGAAGGAAGGAAGGAAGGAAGACTTATTATCACATTTGAGGCCAAACCTATAAGCCACGCCCACAGAACCGGTAGTAAAAAAAATTGAAACCCACCCCTGACTATTACCATGCTAATATACAATTTAATTTGCAGAACATTTCATCTCTTCAAAATAGCAAGTTTAATTAAACAAGAAATATTGAGTGGTTTTATTATTTTACTATTACATTTTTCTGCGGTGCAATTAAAACCTTTATCTTTTATTTATAATTCAGTGTATATTTTTCAGTTTTAAATCAATAGTTATTTGATAATATATATTGTATATTGATTAATGGTAAATGCCAAGCATCTGGCTGATCTTGGCTGATTCCTTAAAGTAGTGTCAGTCATCTTTAATATTGAGGTGATTATCACTAGGAAACTGAGAGCTGTAGATTAAACTGGAAAATTAACTTTGACTGGAAAAAAAATCTTTTTATTTTCTTACAAATTTCCCCAAGAGATCCAGTATTTTGAACCTTTTTCCAATACTTAAGATCAATTCCCATGCAATAAAAATGCTATATTTATTGAAGCAGAACCTTTTTTCCCCAAAGCAATAAGCATGGGACTCTCTAAACTTTAATATTTCAAAAGGAAACTTTTTTTTTAAAGGAAGTGAATGTAAGACAATGCAAAGCAGGGTCTGAGTTTTTCCCAGGCATTTCCATTAGGATAAAGTGGTTAGAAACCCCTCCTCTCAGTTTGATGTTGAATGAACTAACCACAGGCCAGGTGGACATAGGGCAGACCAGCTCACAGAACTCCTGGGTGTATTCTGCTCCTGTGCAGTGTTCTTAATTCAGGTCCTAGCCTTGCGTTCAAAGTGCCACCATAAATTGATTGTAGCTCTTAGTTGGTGATCATTTTTGTTCTGAAGAGTAACTATCCACTCTACTGCAGCTCCTTCCGGGACCATGGTGACACCTGTTACTCTGTTACTCTGGCTGCCTCCAATCCCAATAAATCTCCATACTCCTGCATGTAATTTCAGACTTGGACTAGAAAGAATCCAAGATCTCAGATCCCCTCCATATTTTACTCCATCAGCGAAGGAATATGATGCCTCTGGGGAATGCATCCCCCACTGGGATCCTGAGCCCCTGCTGCCCCTGCTGGCTGAGCAGCTACAGCTGGAACTGCCCCCTGTGGAGCAATAGAAGTCGCCGCTGCCCGCAACTGTGAGAGGGGCCAAGCCCCGTGTTGCCTGGCCAGTCTCTCCACGTGATGGCTGGGCAGGCTTCTGGGCAAGGATTTCCTGAGTTCTCTGACTCTTCATCACCTTATGCAGCAGTTTGCAATGCATGGCTCAGCATGAAGTCCTCCTTGTCAGTGTCAAGCAGGACAAAGTCACCACACTGCCCTCTGGTGGAGGTCATTCCTGGTGGGTGCTCCCCATGATCTTTCAGCTATCCCACGCCTAGCAACCATCTGGCTCAGACTGCCTCATTCAGTCGCAAATCCTCCAGTCACTCCATTTCATATTGACTCCAGCATGGCCGAAGGTTGATTGCAGGGCTCCTGACTCTTTCCAGTCCCTCCTGTGGGCTGACATTGAATATGCTTAGCCCCCATGATAGACTAGGGTCTCTGGGTTGGCTGATAAAGCAGATCTTGTCTAATGTCAGGCCTGCCTCCATTCAAAACCCAAGGAAGAAAACCTCCAACTCCATTGAATTAAAGAAGAGGTACTTTTACTAAGTTTTAAATGATAGCAGGATATCACCCCTAATCCACAAACATCAACTAATTAACATACATCAATTGCATCAAATACTCAAGGTGTTACCCCACCAACTAACCAGGAAGTTTCAACACAGCTTGCAGCTGCTTTGCCAACACTCCACACCCACTCACCAGTATTTATAGATGGAAGGCAGCTCAGACCTTACTTTGCTCACTCTAGCAGAAAGCCAAAGGCACCAGCCTAAAGATGACAAGTGGGACCTCATTGAAACGTCGCCAGCAATCTCTGAAACATACATGGGAAGAAACCCGAATATGCCAAGACTTTCATACTGTACCCGTGAAAATCTACGAATATGTGTGTGTGTATGTGTGTGTTTGTGTGTAACATATTTCAGTTTGTTATTAAGTGTGAGTATAGCTCTGAGATAAAATGTAATATATCATATTATGTATGCAATGTAATATCACGTGATAACTAAATGTTGCCAAAAATCAGTATACATCATTTATTTCTTTGTTAACTATAGAAAATAGTTGTTTCTAAAAGATGGCTCCTTTACTTTTTTTCAGTGACGTGGATGATCACAAGCCTCTGAAAAAAGGAAGCAGGTCACCATCAGACAGGACTGTGAAAAAGGAAGACAGTGATGATAGTTTAGTTGATTATGGAGAAGGAGTCAATGGCCAGTTCAATGAGGACGGTTCCTTTATTGGACAATATAGTGCGAAAAAAGAGAAAGAACCTGCAGAAGGAAATGAAAGTTCTGAAGCTCCTTCCCCAGTTAATGCAATGAATTCATTTGTTTAATTAAAGAAACTAAATATAGATAAGAAAAGAAACAAATGTTCTAATCAATGAAATGTTTTCTTCTATGTGTAGAATTTATAACAAAAATCTAAATCAGAATGCAAAACTTAAAGTATTTTACACAGCATTTGTTTATAAAGATGTGAAGATGGGGAACATCAGTTTGCAAATGCAGTATAATGCATGCAAGTGTTGCAATTATCTAAAAAAAATCAGTGATGCCAGTGAAAATGATTTTTTGATAATTTGTTAAAATTTGTCTTTAACTAAATCCCTCAAGTCCATTCCCATTGTCAGAGTGTTATAGTAGTATTATGTAGAACTTCAATGACTTTGTGGACATTGCTGTGAAATTTGTGACAATGTCTAGCTTAATGTCATTTTGCAAGAAAGTTAGGAACAGGATGTACAGTATATAATTGAAAATTACTAAGTATGACACATTTTCTGATGTTAACTGAGATTCTGATACCTGCTTTTTGCTTCTCTTCTTTTATAGGCTTTTCAATTATGTAATATTACTGCATCACAGTGTTCTATTTTTTGAAACATTGGGTTTTATGTTTTCTTTTGTTTTAATTCATTTTGGAGTTGTACACTTATGGATATAAAATTTTCAAATTATAAAAGTTAGACCAGAAATATACATGGCAAAATATATTCAATATCTTCAAATAATGTGCATTTCATTATGTACTATAACTGGCATCACCCACTAGGAAGTTTTCTGAACATGGTAAACATGGTGGTATTTAAGCAAAACACCAAACAAAATAAAAAAGAATATTTGCAGGAAAGTTCCCAATTTATTTTGTCCACCTCAGTTGACTTTAACTGTCTGTAATTAATTGCCAAAGTAATTCAATCACTATCAAATACCCAAATATCTTGGTTAGGAATGGCTTGTATTTAAACTCATTGAACTCATTAAAACTCATTGAAATTTCTTTATTTATGGAGATGAACTATAAAATACAACTTGCATTTTCATGATTTTATGTGACTTATACAAAAATGCTGCATTAGTATATTTTGCTAATGTAAATACAGCTATTCTCAAAATCATATGCTAATATGGCATCCTCACAATAGCATATTTATCTCTTAGTCAGAAAATCAGAATATAGCTTTTAGTAGAGTGCTTGGCATGAAACAGGGTGTAGAATTCTACAAAAGAGTCACATCGTTTAATAAATTCTAAGTTTAATTTTATTTAAATGGCCTCATATTAATTGCAAACTCCCTCTCATAAGCACACACATGCACACACACATACACAATTATCATTGAAAATGTTTACCTCCAAATATAAAATGTTATTTAACAACCTATGGTTGAAGGAATGCTCAGTTTCATTTGCCAATAAATTGGTTTTTCATAACTTGCATCAAGTTTAATTTTAAGTAAGCTTTTATATGTAGATATTTTGTTGAATTTGTACATACACTTAAAGTGTAGATTCTATATGCTATTAGGTGTTATAAATAAAAATGTTTTGGTTGTACTGTGTAAGCTGTACTTTAACTAATAAGATGCTTGGTATTTTAAAGCATCTATCAAAATGCATATAAATTCAATCTGGGATAATAATTACTTTCCCCATTGCAGTTTTTTAGGTCATGTTGTAAGGTTTATTACTGTGTGATGCTTCTGTTTTGTCACATGGAGGGGGGGTGGCAGGCCGGCATCCTCGACAGCTGTCACGTCGCAATTTCCGCCGCTCTTGCTTTGGCCCCAGGAAGATGCCTGTGCCATAAATTCTCGGTTTGGGCCTCGCCGTCTGCTTCCACACACTACCTCAGTTGTTGAGCCCTGCCTGCTCCCTGTATTGGGATCGCATCCTGTTGCCATTCTCTAGATACAGGCAAAACAAAACACCACAGTGACACAGATTAGAGCCAAAAGCATGTACCAGGTCTGCTATCTTCCCCCCACCAGGGAAAACGTCTATTTCTGCCACCTCCAACCCCTCCACTGGTGATCGGAAGCAAGGCACAAAATCAATAGCTGCTTCCTAAAGTGAGGCGTGCAACTACTCTTGCTTCCGTTTGCATTGGCTCCTTAAATATCCTCTCTCGGCCCAAAGCCAGCTGGGCTGGGGACCTTAATACGTCCTCCCTGCTTGACTCCTCTACTGTTAACTTATCATTGACTGGTGGTGGGAACCCCGTCTAACTCCTGAGGCCATGAGCCCAGGAAAGAGCACTTGACTACTGGGCTATAGCCCCCATATATCATGGCCATAGCCCAGTTTTGATTGCCCACAAGTTTCCCCGCTTCCTGTTCATGACCCCCCAGAACTTGTCCAGGCTGGGTCCTTAGGGGCCCACAATCATACTGCCATGTATATCTGGGTTTGCCATCACATCCAACCTGACGCACCACTGGGTCCACACGTTGGCCTCATCCGTGCACTGCTGTGCATCTGTAATTCCTTCCTAGAACTCCGCTGTGCCTGCTAATGAAAAATTCCCCCAAACCAATCAAATATGTCCCGCTTTCTCCCACCATAAATGCTGTTCTCAATCGTCCACATCTTAAATCCCAATTAGCAAAGTATTTATTTATTATTTATTTATTACTTAGATTTGTATGCTGCCCCTCTCCGAAGACTCGGGGCGGCTCACAACACGTGGAAACAAATCATAAATAATCTAACAAATTTAAAATTAAAAGATTTAAAAGACCCCATATACTAACAGACATACACACAAGCATACCATATATAAATTAAACATGCCCAGGGGAAGATGTTTCAGTTCCCCCATGCCTGACGGCAAAGGTGGGTTTTAAGGAGTTTACGGAAGGCAGGAAGAGTAGGGGCAGTTCTAATCTCCAGGGGGAGTTGGTTCCAGAGGGCCGGTGCCGCCACAGAGAAGGCTATGTGACTATTGCGCCCTAAATCAATGAGAGCTCCCTGAAGTTGAGCCACTGCTTGGCTGCATCTTTTAAAGCGAGCTTAGTGGCTGCTCCTCTCCTGCCCCCCCAACGATAAACCCCAGCACCACTTCCATTATGTGGAAAGGGCTAAGCGCAAGGCGTCCTGGGCAATCACGTGCAATATCGCGCGACTACCCATTTTAAGGCGGTGGTGGTCGAGTGCATCCTCCCCCAGCCGCAAATGTTGGCCAGCCTTAAGCAGCCAGCCTTTCACTTCACAGTATATTGTTTGCCTGTAGAACTTAAGAAATACATTTTACCATATCAAAATATCATTAAATAAAACTAAGGGTAGGTCCATTTGACCATTTTCTGTATTAGCATATAAGAGATACACAGAGATAAAATTACCAGTAGTAGTATAATTCTGAATATAGATCACATCATACATTCTTCATGCATTACTATAAAACTATTTCCTTTTGGCACATATAAGATAAGGCAGTAAAAATTATGCAGTGTTTTACTATTTCAATGCAATGAAATAGTAAAACAAAGCAATGAGATTAAGAGAGAGAGAGAGAGACCTTTTCACTCTAGTTTCTTTAGTACTACTTGAATGTAACACAAATTTTGTTCCCAGCTTTTAAATGTTATATTCCAATTGCTTATGTCTAAAACAAATTAAAAATTGCTTACATTCATCATAAACTTTGCTTTTGTGACCATGGCAACAAAAATTATGCATTTTACCATAGAAACAGACGATTTTGCATCTTCTCATTTATACAGTCAGACTAAGAACACTATATGCATTGCAAATTTACACAGATTACCAAAAACTGTTCAGAAGTGTGCGGTTTTCCGAGATTTATGACCAATGTTCCCTCTAATTTTTTTCGGTGTGGGCGGAAAAGTATAGTGTCTGAGCGGCACATTAGGTGATTCCTTCGGGACTGGGTGGCATAGAAGCCAAATTAAATAAATAAACAAACAAATAAATAAATAAATAAATAATTTTCACTACCAACTTTAAGTTTACTCTGTCAGATCAAAAACATTAATTATTTATCAACATCCAATATATTCATAAATGTAATTATAAGTCAAAAAAGTCTGGCTCGTCTTACGGTTTCTCACGTCTGTCTCTCATTGATGATGACCATTCCATCGTTGTCTTTATCCACTCCATCCTTGTCTTTGTCCACTCCATCCTTGCCTTTGTCCACTACATCCTTGCCTTTGTCCACTACATCCTTGCCTTTGTCCACTACATCTTTGTCAAGATCAACGTGTCATATCAAAAACATTAACTATTAACATCAAACATATTCATAGATGTATTTAACTGTAAGTCAAAAAATCAGTGTTATTGGAAAACTGGTTAATCAATGAAAGTATGGCTCACCTTAGTGTGGCTCACATCTGTCTCTCATTGATGATGACCATTCCATCCTTGCCTTGTCCAAACCATCCTTGTCTTTGTCCACTCCATCTTTGCCAAGATCAATCTGTAAGATAAAAAATATTAACTATTTACATCCAACATATTCATAGATGTTTTTAACTATAAGTCCTTGTCTTTGTCCATTCCATTGTTGTCTTTGTCCATTCCATTGTAGTCTTTGTCCACTCCATCTTTGCCAAGATCAATCTGTAAGATAAAAAATATTAATTATTTACATCCAACATATTCATAGATGTTTTTAACTATAAGTCCTTGTCTTTGTCCATTCCATTGTTGTCTTTGTCCATTCCATTGTTGTCTTTGTCCATTCCATTGTTGTCTTTGTCCATTCCATTGTTGTCTTTGTCCATTCCATTGTAGTCTTTGTTCACTCCATCTTTGCCAAGATCAATCTGTAAGATAAAAAATATTAACTATTTAAATCCAACATATTCATAGATGTTTTTAACTATAAGTCCTTGTCTTTGTCCATTCCATTGTTATCTTTGTCCACTCCATCTTTGCCAAGATCAATCTGTAAGATAAAAAATATTAACTATTTACATCCAACATTTTCATAGATGTTTTTAACTATAAGTCAAAAAAGGAATCAGTGTTATTTGTAAACTGGTTAATCAATGAAAGTATGGCTCACCTTAGAGTTTCTGACGTCTGTCTTTCATGGATGACCATTCTGAGTACACTTTGTCAAGATCGATCTGTTTCTCTGAAGTCTGGTAAGAGCAGATTCGCATCAGCATATCCAAGTGCTCAGATTGCAATTGATTACGAGCTTTGGTCTTGATGGCATTCATCAGGCTGAAACCTCGCTCACAATCAGCACTTGATGCTTGAAATGTTGCGCAAATATCCAGCAGACGTGACAGCATTTCAAACTGTTTCTCTCTCAGTGCAACCTGCACCACATCATCGAATGAGTGCATTGATCCAGACTTGAATTTCTCTGAGATCAGAAATCTGAAGTCACAATATTGTTTCTGTACAGCTGATGTGGTGTCGACTTCATCAAAATCATCAAAGAAATGCTGGAATTTTCCAACCAGGGTTGCAATTTCCATTTCCCCAAAATTAAAAGAGGTTACCTTTGACAGAGCAGCAGTGCCAAATATATTCCAATCGGCCAGCTCATTGTCTGGAAAGCGACTGTCAAGATGGAAGCACAAACGTTCAATAAATTTCAGTATGGCAGTTATGTTAATTCCTGGGTTGCGTTGCATATATTCACAAGCTTTTTCATTCCAGTGAGCTGTTTCGCCTAAATACTGAAGACGAAGCTTGGATGTTCTGGCCTTCACAAACTCAGCAGCTTCAATTGGTGTCAGGTTGCTTCTTTGCAACAATTTGTTCAACTCAGCCAATTCGCAAACAACGTCATCAAACACGATCAGTGCAGCACGAATCTGTGTATTTGTCAACTTTTTGTAGCAATATTTACAGGCTGCTGGATCCTTGTATTGTTCTACTTGTTCCTTACAGTACTCAATCAAAACTGGAATGTTTCTCATTAATGCTCGCAATGCGAAACGTCTGGAAAGCTATCTTATCTCATTCAAACCTCTGAAGGCTACCGATTCACATTCCATAATGTTTGCTAGTTCCATAAATGCTTGTTTCTTCAGAGTGGAGCGGGTGAATATACCGTAGACAGTTCGCAGTAAAGCCTCAATGTCCCTCATCAGTGGGATATCCTTACACGCCTCAAAGTCTTCTCGGTGTGCCACACAGTGCTGTTCTAGCAAATGGGACACATCTCGACAAAGCTGTGCAGCCACACCATTATTCTTGCCCAGCATCACAGAAGCACCGTCTGACGTAAGCATGACCATCTTTTGAATGTTGATGTTGTTCGCAGCATAGAACTCTTTTATGGCTGTTTTGATTGCTGTGCTGTTGCAGGCTGACAAGTGTAAAATTCCTATAAACATGGTCTTATAAATTGTGGCATTAGGTGGGCGGAATTTGGCATACAAAATCAACATTTTGGTGAGTGTTAAATCAGTGCTTTCATCAACAATAAGAGTATGGCAATTGGCATTACGTAGTTCATGTAATACTTCCCTCTTAACAATTGCGCTCATGCACTCTACAAACTCAAAGGCATAATTCTTGCTGCGCCAGCTCTCTGGAATGGAAACATACTTTCCTATATGGTAAAGTATGTCTTGGACTGATAACATCGATGAATTCATTTTTATGGCCAGCAACACATTGTCAATAAAAATTTTGACCTGCTCTGACCTGGCATTTCTTCGCAAGGCACCTTCTTTCCTGTTTGCCCTGTCTGCTGCATTTTCAGTTAGCAGCCTCTGCAGCCCTCCAACTTTCTGGTATTGTAATTTGGTGACCGAATCCAGGTGGATCTTTTGACTGATGTGATGCTTCAAATAATCAATCTTCCATTCATTCCATCGCTTACCAGTGGCGAATGCACAACCTGTACGTGCTTCTCGGCATATGTGGCAAACAATATCATCGGTATTTTCACGGTAACTGAAGATGTCGCCCAGTTTTGTAAACTGTTTTTTAGTGGAGGTTGGCCGTATAGTGTCTACTAACTCCCTCAACCACTCTTGCTTAAACTTCAAGCACTTTTTCTTTGCAACATTTCCTCCAGTCTTATCATCAGCTTTACGCTTCAAGCCTTGCAAAGCACCACAGGCAGAAGCCTTGCCTGCCATTGGATGAGGGGTTTGTGGGTTCATCGCCACTGAGCAGATGCAACCTCTGAAGAAAAAAAACAAGTGGACATGTAATGTAACTCCATAATCAGTGGACATTCAGTGGACATTCAGAAGCCTTAAATTTGCAAATTTTGGAGATCCCTGAGGCTGAGGCAGAGATAGCAGTGCCCTTCCCCAGCCAATCTTAATGAAAGAAGCTGAATGGCAGTAAGTGCATCAATTTTTGATATCTAAACCTTCTAAGCCTTATTCAATTAGTAGGAAACACATCTTTGTCAATGTTCAAGTAACATACAAAGTAACACATGCATATTTTCTACATAAATATCGAAGTGCCAACTCAGCTGCCACTATATGTTCCTCTGTAGTCTCTTCTGTAAATTTCAAAATTCATTAACGTAATGTTTAGAGAACAACAGTGTGATATCTCCAAACATGCCACAAACAATTCTTGACTTCCAAGAGATTCCTTGTTGTGCACTTTCAGTTAATTTTAAGGAAACATTTAACTTCCAAACTTACCTGCTTAAAGCAGAATTCTGCCTTCCCACTGTAGAAGAACTATTACTTCTTTGAGGAAGTAACAATGCTAGGAAAGATAAGAGCACATTCAAGTCATTTAATTATGCAAATTATAAACCAAGAACTACTGGTCTGGTTGCATTTATTATATATTATTAATCATGTGAAGATTCCCACAATGGAGTGTTTCCTCCCTCCCTCTCTTTATTTTTCTTCCTCCCATCTGCACTATAATTAACCACCTGTATTCTATTGATTGAAATATAATTTTTGATGTACAATGCTGATGTTGATCTGGAAAGTATAACATTGCAATAAAAATGACTGTAAATTTGATAAAGAGATGGGGATATTCACCTTCTAATCCTCCTGCCTTGAGCACAGAAAAAAGCTTGGTGGTTTTGGGCAAGTGAATCAATCTTGTCCTAGGAAGAAATGGGATATAGAGAAAATTGAAATTCAGCAAAATAGCTTCCTTTTTTCTCTTACTCCTCCCCTGTCTTTCTCTCTCCCACTTTCTCTCTCCCCCTCCCTTCCCCTCTCTCTTCCTCTCTCTCCATTCCTTTATTCCTCTTTCTCCTTCCCTGTCTCTCTCCCTCCCTCTTTCTCTCCCTCCCTCCCTTCCTCTCTCTCTTTCTCTCTCTCCTTTCCTTTTTCTCTGGCTAGCAGCAGAGGCAAGCCTGGAGCCCGGCTTCCCCCCCGCCGGACATTTGCAGGCTCCAAGTGCCCCGGTAAGGGGAAGGCTCACCTGTCCCGCCCCCCCCCCCCCGAGTCGGGGGGGGCAGGCGAGCCTTCCCCTTACCGGCGTGCTTGGAGCCTGCAAATGTCCGGGGGGGGGGGGCAGGTGAGCCTTCCCTTTACCGGCGCGCTTGGAGCCTGCAAATGTCGGGGGGAAGCCGGAGCAGGACTCTTTTAAAGATTTGAGGGTCACTGGGGATGGCTGAACATGCCACGGACAAAAAAAAAGCACTGTGGAAGGCAGAGGGGAACAAGGGAAGCAGAACTAGAGTCTGACTCGGATGTCTGGGAAGAAGAGCGAGCCAGAAACGAAGAAAAAAGGGGAAGCAGCACCTTGGATTAGAGAAAGTCACTGTGGAAGAGCTGCTCTATCAGCTGGAAGCCAGCCCTAAGCCTGGAACGAGGGAAGTCTGGGGCTGGGGAACTTAAGAGAATGCAGGCACTAAATAAAGCGAAGCCAAAAATGTGCTAAAAACCACTTGTTAACAGCTGACATGCATTCACAACCTCTGGATTGTTTGTTTTGTTTGTTTGGTTTTTTTCCATTTCGGTTTCAAGGAGGACAAGTGTCAGATGGTAGGAATGGTGGCTGCGGGGTTAATGTTCTGAGCTCAGTGAGACACTCTGGGCTGTCTTGCATTTCCTCCCATCCCCACCCAGCCCCTCCCTCAATCCCGTTTCCCCCACTCTCGCCCGCCGAGTGCCCTCAGTCTTGCTCCTTTACTATTTCCTCCCTTGGCTTCGCTCCACCAAAGATGGCAGAATTGGGATTGGCTACTTGATTGAGAGGCGTAGCGACTGTCTGGGGCCTCGACATTTGCAGGCTCCAAGCGCACCGGTAAGGGGAAGGCTCGCCTGCCCCACCACCCCGACATTTGCAGGCTCCAAGCGCACTGGTAAGGGGAAGGCTCGCCTGCCCCGCACCCCCAACATTTGCAGGCTCCAAGCGCGCCGGTAAGGGGAAGGCTCGCCTGCTCCCCCGACATTTGCAGGCTCCAAGCACGGCGGTAAGGGGAAGGCTCGCCTGCCCCCCCGACATTTGCAGGCTCCAAGCGCGTCAGTAAGGGGAAGGCTCGCCTGCCCCGCCCCCCAACATTTGCAGGCTCCAAGCATGCCGGTAAGGGGAAGGCTTGCCTGCCCCCCGACATTTGCAGGCTCCAAGCGCGCCTGTAAGGGGAAGGCTCGCCTGCCCCCCCAACATTTGCAGGCTCCAAGCACGCCGGTAAAGGGAAGGCTTGCCTGCCCCCCCCCACCCCAGACATTTGCAGGCTCCAAGCGCGCCTGCAGGCTCCAAGCGCTGTAAAGGTAGCCCCCCCTACTTACCTTAACCTCTGGTCCGGGGAGCTCCCAAACGAAAGCCTCTTCGGTTGCCAGCCAAGGCTTAAATAAGGGGAGTGCCCGGAAATTCCCGCGCTGAGGAGAGAAGCCATTTGATTGGCTTACCTCCCTCTGTGCTAGGATTCTGATTGGTGCACGGGGGTCTATTTCCCCCTGCGCTATTGCTCACGCACACAGCTTACAGGGAACAGTGTTTATGACTATAATACAAATCAGTTTCCTTGGTGTCTGACCTGATGCTTTCTTTTGAAGGTGGTGTAGCTCTGTCTGGAGGTGTTAGTACAGGAAGTTAAGGGCAGTGTGGTACTGGGGCAATATATGAAGAAATGTCAGGCTACGTTACAGGCGGTGCATTTTTGCCAGTGCGACGTTTGGAAGGGTCCACCATGCAGAAGTAGCAATTTGTTGAGTGATCAGTCGGTTCATGCCAAATTCTTGGGATAGCAAAATGCATGGCTCTCTTCTCTCCCCTGTACCAACCTATAAGCAAGCAAAATAAAATTTGGATTGAGAATTTGATTTAGGCCTATTTCACATTAATGACTAGTGATATTTACAATATTAACACAGTTAATCTGTTATTTAAGAGAGTAGCATTTATCCACTTACCTTCAAGAGTTTTCTTGCAGTGCTCATATGTGAAATAAGGAGCCCATGGTTTGTCTTGGTCACCAACAGGCATGCTGAAGTATGCTTTGTAGGCCTCACAATCTTAGCAGATGCTTCCACAGAGTACTTTTTTGCTCAATATATACATTTACATTCCTAAGCTCCTCCTGTAATGGGTGTGGGGTGAAGTGTGAATACTGTCATTATCAGAATCTGACTAGATATTGAATTCACACCTGTCTGTCTAGGTCAATTCCCCTTTGTCTGTGATGGCCATTGCCCACTTACTATGCAATCCCAATCAATTGGATCCTGTCTCTCCATCTATCAGGAAGGGCTATAGTGGCCCTATATAACTGTAGTTATACAGCTACCTACAATTCTGTACAGTCCCAGAAAGTTCTAGATAATTCTGGACAGTTCTAGAAACTTCTTGATAGTTCTCACAATTCCAGAAGCTTCTTCAGTATCTTGGAATATTGTGAATATCCTTAAAAATAAATCAATTTCAAAATATCATTGTGCTGACCACAAAACAAAGTTTACAGGGAATAATAACTTTTTTCTATTCATTTAAGGTACAATCAATCAGGAAAACACACAACAACTGGGAACAAAAACTTTTTTGAAAATTGTTACATGGTGAATCCATACTATATTCAGCACACTTTTAAGTTGCCCCAACATTCAGTTTTCACTACTGAATCACAAAATGGGCACAAATATACAATCTACTTTGCTTTTTCCAACATTCATTTCATGCAAAAAATCAACTATTATTTGCTATTTTTCTATCAGGATTTGCAATTACCTTATTAAAATTTACTCATATGTATTGTATCTCATTTATTTCCCCATTTTAGTACATATCCTATTATAGTGTACAAATTTACCTACTTTTCAAGTTTTTCATCATTTATGTATAACCTTTTCTTAACTTTTCAGATCTGTATGTTGAGTTGAATCACATCTTTCACTGTAAAGCATTCAGATAATCAGCCAATAATATAGCATCATCTGCATATGAAGCTACAATCACATTTCCATTAACAAACTTCCATTTTATATTTATCCATGAATACATTAAAAACCAATGGGACATCATCCCATTTGTTAAGCTTTTATTTTGTTCTTGCAAATATGCTTTACTTTCATCAGTTGCTTGTCATATTTATTAAGTTTGTACCAACAGATATAAAATCCATAAGTAATATTACCATATTCTGCATTTATTCTAGATATTTGCAACTGAACTGCTTTTGACAGTATTACTCTCTAGGAGTTATATTTTAGGAGATTTTTTAATTAAAGATAATGTCTATGATCATACAGGTGATTAATCTATTGCAGGGTGTTAAACTCAAGGCTTGGAACTGGTCCACAGGGCTGCCCTCGACAGTGAAGGATTGACCTGCAGTGCCTCTGCCAGTGAAAATAGAGTTTGGAGAGCACAAAACATTCAGATTCTCAGCCAATAATATCCTCTTAAGCTTTGTTTTTGACTGCGCCAACCTCCTGCAGCCCTCTGCCAGCAAAAATGGAGCTCAGGAGGTGTGCATGCTCCATTTTTACTGGCAGAGGTCTGCAGGAGGCTGTCATTGCCGAAAATAGAACTCTGAGGGAGGTGCACAGTCTCCGCAAGGTCCTTTTTCCCTGGCAGAGGGATAGCAAAACAAACACAAAACAAAAGAAGAAATGTTTCCCCTTACGTATTTGAACATTATTATTTATTTGACTTCTATGCCGCCCAATCCCAAAGGACTCAGAAGGGACCTGAAAGGGAAAGAGGATGGTGATCTATGCCATGCTATGCTATGCTATACAACTATACTAATACTATGCTATGCAATGCTATGCAATGCTATGCTATGCTATGTTGGATCAGAGGGTCCTACCTTGCAGAGTGCCCAACCTGTTAGGACTGAGGCAAGACCTTCCGGAGGAGATGGCTATTAAAGTACAAACAAGCATGTTCGAATGAACCAAACTTTTATTAGAAAAAGTAGAAAAATAAAGTTTGCCTTAAGAGGCTTAAAATGTACGTCTACATGTCTAGAAAACTAAGACCGTAATTTCCGCTTAATTGCTTCTCTTCCTGCAAAGAGGAGGATGTGAGCAAAGCAGTTACATCATAGAGGAGGAGCTACATTAATAAACAGAGTTAACTAACTACTGGATGTTTCTTAATGTCTTTGGAGGCTGTCAATCAGCAGCGTGACACCCCTTCTTTGGCAGTCATCACAGACATAAGGGACATCAAGACATCAAGGCATCAATTCACTTAAGGCACATTTTTTGGAGAGGTATTCATGTTGATCAACTGGCAACGGCTTATTCAGCAAGTCAGCGATCTGCTCAGTAGTAGGCACATACTGAATTTTCACGAATCCTTCTTTCACACTCTCTCTGGTATTTCTATACCGGATATCAATGTGCCGTGAACGAGCTCCAACAAATTCAGCTTCAGCAATATATGTGACTGAAATATTATCCTCCATAATAACAATTGGTTTCTTTGGACATTCCCAAATACTATCAGTGAGAGGAGAAACAGAGGTTAATGCATTACAGCAATCAGAAACACATGCATATTCAGCCTCAGTTGAAGAGCAAGAAATAAACTTCTGCTGCCTAACTTTCCAAAAGATAGGAGAACCATTTAAAAACAGTATATAACCAGAAGTACTTTTCGTGTTTCTGTGTCACTTGCCCAATCAGCATCTGCATAACAAATCACTTCAGGGTACTTAACATGTTTCGGCTCAAGGAACAGCTTCTTGTCCTTAGTAAGCTTCATGTATCTCAACAGTCTCTTTATACAAGACCAGTGGAATGTAGTTGCATTGCCAACGTATCTGGACAGTAGATTCACACTCAGTGAAATGTCAGGTCTTGTCCAACTGCTGATGTACAATAGCGATCCAATCACTGACCGGTACAGCGTTTTGTTCTCAAAATCAGGATGTTCTTCTCGGGTTAACCTGTAAAAATCAGTCTGCATAGGAGAACGACAAGTGTTCGCATCAGACATGTTACAATTTTGCAAAAGCTGGTCAACCTTACTTTCTTGTGAAAGAGAGAACCCCTTCTCAGTTTTCTCAAACTGAACACCTAGATAATCATTAATATGTCCTAGGCCAGTGTTTTTCAACCAGTGTGCCGTGGCACACTAGTGTGCCGCGAGACATGGTCAGGTGTGCCGCGAAGCTCAGAGAGAGAAAGAAAGCAAGAGAGAGAGAAAGAAAGAGAAATAAAGAAAGAGAGAGGGAGAAAGCAAGAGAGCGAGAGAGAGAACAAGAGAAAGAAAGCAAGAGAGAGAGCAAGAGAGAGAGAGCAAGAGAGAGAGAGCAAGAGAGAGAAAGAAAGCAAGAGAGAGAGAGAAAGAGGGAGGGAAGGAGAGAGAAAGACATAGAGGGAGGTAAGGAGGGAGAGAAAGAGAGCAAAAAAAGAGGAAGGAAGGAAGAGAAAGAAAGAGGGATGGAGAGAGAGAAAGAAAGAGGAAGGAAGGGAGAGAGAGATAATTTTTTTGTCCAAACTTTTTTTAGCTCCCCGCCCCGCTCAATGTGCCCCAGGGTTTCGTAAATATAAAAAATGTGCCACGGCTCAAAAAAGGTTGAAAATCACTGTCCTAGGCTTTTTAAGGTGAAATGTTTCTCAAGACCCTTAGCAAAAGTTTTACTCATGCTTTCATTTGGACCAATGTAAACAATATCATCAACATAAACAAGAACAATTTCATAAGTCTTACCTTGCCCTTTTGTAAACACGCATTCATCAGAGACGGACTTTAAAAAGCCCATTGAATTTAGCTTTTGGGTTAAGAGATGGTGCCACATAAGGGCACTCTGTTTGAGGCCGTATAAAGACTTGCTCAGAGACCAGACATCACCTTCTCGGTCCTGGAACCTGGGAGCACCTTTGACGTAGATCTCTTCATTCAGATCAGCGTTCAAATAGGCAGTCTCTACATCGAACTGAAAAGCCTCTAAGTTCAAAGCAGTAGCAGTGATCAGAGCAATCTTGACACTCTCATTTCTGACTGTGGGTGAAAATGTGTCAGTGTAGTCATCTGGATAAACTTGAGAGAATCCTTGAGCCACAAATCTAGCTTTGTACAGCTTTCCTTCATTAGGTTTTTGTTTGACTTTATACACCCAGTGTGTGCCAATGACTTTCTTGTTCTTAGGAGGCTCCACCTGTTGGAACACCTTAAGTTTCTTTAAACAGTCCAGTTCGCGTTCCATAGCCTCATACCATTTTTCTTGTTCAGATTCAGGCAAAAGTTTGATCTGGGAAAATGATCAGGTGGAAGTGTAAGATTATTACACAAGAAAAAAAAAGGAGATTGAGATACTTGCTGTGCAAATCTCTTTGGAGGGGTTCCTTTAGTGGTTCTCTTTGAACGTCTTGGAACGCTGGTCCATCCTTCATCATCATCTCCGCCTTCAAGTTCATCGTCAGGGATTTCCTCTGCGACTGTCGAAGGCTGTTCATCATCTGGAACATCAGGAACATCTGGGACAGCTGCCTGAGCATCATGTTCCGCTATACCATCCTTAGGAAAATAAACTGAAGTATCATTACTATGTATACTGGACCAATTTGTGTCTTCCTCAAATTTAGCTGAATTAGAAATATATGCTCTGTGATGAGAGTCAGCAAATTTGTAGTACTTAGAGCTTTCATCAAAGCCGATGAATCTCAATCTTTCTGACACAGGACCTCCTTTCCTTCTTTGTTCAAGTGGAATGTTAACAGTGGCATAACAACCAAAAATGTAGATGTTTTGAACATCAGGCTTCTTAGCATGAAGCAAGTAATAAGGAGTCTCTTGTATTACGCTACTCCATGTTCTGTTAACAATGTAATTAGCATACCTTAATGCTTCACCCCAGTATGAAAAGTCCAAGCCTGCATCCTCTAGGAGACAACGAAACATTGTCTGCAGGACCCCTTTTCGACGTTCACAAATCCCATTGTGGGCAGGAGTCGCAGGTGCTGAGGTCTGCTGGCGGATTCCATTCCTGGCCATCCATCCTTGGAACTGTTGCGACATGAATTCGCCTCCACGGTCACTTTGAATTCGCTTGATCCAGACGTCATGTTGGGTGCAGCAAAGTCTTTAAAGACCCCAAACGCCTCAGATTTTTGCTTTAATAGAAAAACATAGCCAAATCGTGAGTAACTGTCAACTACAGTTAAGAAATACTTATGTTTACCAACAGTAGGCCGAAATGGACCGACAATGTCGGTGTGGACCAATTCAAAAATGCGTGAAGACAATCGAAGGGCAAACTTAGGTATGGGAGATGTTTTGGACTTTGCTGTGTTGCAAACTTTACAGTCTAAATGAACTTTGCAAGCCCCATCAATTTTGAAACCATCAACATATTCAGACATCTTTGCTAAAACGGGGTAAGAAGCATCCCCCAAGCGACGATGCCATCTGTGAATGCACCTGGAATGAAAAGATTTGTTTGTTAATACATGTTTAACATTTGTAACAACATTAGGAACCTCGGAGATTTCATTGGCTTTAGGAGCCTCTGAACTTGTAGTCGCACCAGGTTTTCTCTCTGGACCTGTGCTTTTGCCCACTGGAACATTTATACTTACACCACCTTTAGTTGGAGGTTTAGGTTTTAAATAAAAAACACCTCTGATGGGAATGGCAGTAGCAAGAATTTTGCCATCCTTGGTAATGTAAGTCTCTGTAAGGTCATGGGTTACTACAGTCCCTAATTCTTCTCTCAGGCAATACACACTAAGAATGTTGTTCTTGGCAGTTGGAACGTAGAAAACACTTGAGATATGGCAGTCCAGTTCTTCGACGTAGACTTTTCCTTTTCCTTCCACTTTGGAGAGATTCTCTGCAAATCCAAACACCTCTTTGACATCTGTCTGGTGTAGCTCAGTGAAGGATTCCTTCCGGTATGCGACGTACACAGCCGCTCCGCTGTCTAGGGTCCATAGTTGACGTATGTCGTAGAGTGGACTCTTATCAGGAACAGCTTTGAGGAGGAGAGTGCTAACATAAGTAGTTTTCTCACCTTTGGAGTCTTTGGGAGTTGACTTTGCAGTCCCAGAACTCTTTCCTTAGGATCCTTTCTTCTGTGACCCCTTTGGTTGAGTTGGATATGCGGGAGGATCAGATTCGCCAGATTGAACACTTTGCAAATCAGCAGACTTACGAGTGTCATCCTTCTTAGGTTGCTTCTGGCATGAGTATCTCGGTGTACTGGTTTTCTGTTGACCGCTCTTGGCCAAGCTAGGTTTGTGCGTTGCTGACATTGGCCTAAAGCTAGTGTGCAGCAACTCTTCTTCTTCAGTTAGCATGTTACAGAGTCTCTGTGTTGTCTTTTGGGCCAATGGGTACATATTAAACTTGTAAATGGCTTCCCTCCATTCAGGGCCAAGGGAATTTACGATAGCAGCATTGACTTGGGTATTGTCCATGTGATATCCTCTCTCCTCCAAATCTTTATGCATTAATAGCATCTTGGATAAGTGTGAAGCAATTTCATTCCCTGTAGGAAGTTTAATATTATGAAATTTGGATATCCGAATGAAGTTGCCTTCATCTGAGATTGGCCTAAACATGCCATCAAGTGACTCTAACAGCTCAGCAGAAGTAATGTCAGGTGTGTACTTGATTGACAGTTGTGAGTCTATGCTCATAAGAATGAGGAGCTTTGCTTTTATGTCAGCTTCTCTTTCTTCTTCAGTCCAGCGCCTTACTGGGGGATTGAGAGCAATCTGATCAATCTGATGAGCCAGTAGGTACAAATTAATCCTGTGAAGCCACATCTTATAGTTCTGCCCATTTGACTTCAACACGAACTCACCTTTCAGTGCTGAAGAGGTGATAGTTTGCCTTGTAGATGCAGCCATCTGAGCTGCTTGCAGCTGTTGGGGTTGAGCCCCAACACCCGCTGGCAAAACTGGAGGTTGAAGCAGCTGGGGAAGCTGTGTTGGCATCTGTGGAGTGAGGACTGGAAGTCTCTGTGGTGAAGCAGAAGTTCCTGGAATTTGAGGAGCTGCATCCTTTTGCATTTGTGCGGCCTGAGAAGCTTGAGAGACACTTGGTTTAGAATCAAAATGATGAAAAAACCTGGTTGTTCCAGCTTCAGGAATTGGCTTAGCTTTGTGAGCATACCATCCACTAGTGGCCGCTGTTGCGTAACTTGCTGCGGTGGGTAAGATGCCCCCCCCCATGGCTTGCAACTTCTAAAGGGGGATCCACCCTCCTTTCTCCTGTAACTTCTGTGGGTAATCCACCCCCCTTTTCCTTTTTTGCTTGTAAAGGAAAGGGCTCTATTTGAGACATATGAGCAGGGTAGAAATGTGAGATTAACGAGGCGTGGCTCTGTTGCACATGTCTGCCTTCGGCTGGATAGGACAAAGACATCACTGTGCTATATGCTATATGCTATATGCTATATGCTATATGCTATATGCTATATGCTATATGCTATATGCTATATGCTATATGCTATATGCTATATGCTATATGCTATATGCTATATGCTATATGCTATATGCCAGTGTTTCCCAACCTTTTTTGAGCCGCGGCACAGTATTCATATTTTCAAAATCCTGGGGAACACTGAACGGGGGGGGGGAGGAGCGGCTAAAGAAAAGTTTGGACAAAAAAAATCTATTCCTCCAATTTGCTCTATTTCTCCCTCCCTCTTTCTCTCTCTTCCTTTCTTCACTTCTTTCTCTCCATCCCTCTTTCTTTCTTTCTTCCTCTCTTTTTTGCTCTCTTTTTCTCTCCCTCCTTCCCTCCCTCTATGTCTTTCTCTCTCCCTTGCTCTCTCTGCCTCTCTTTCTATCTCTTTCATTATCTCTCTTTCTCTCTCTCTCTTTCTCTGTGTCTCTTGCTATCTCTTTCTCTCTCTCTCTCTCTGTCTCTCTCTCTCTCTCTTGCTATCTCTCTTTCTTTCTCTTTCCTTCTCTCTCTCTCACTTTCTCTGTCTCTCTTTCTCTCTCTCTCCGTCTCTCTTGCTATGTCTCTCTTTCTTTCTCTCTGCCTCTCTTGCTATGTCTCTTTCTCTCTCTCTTTCTCTCTCTCACTTTCTCTGTCTCTCTTTCTCTGTCTCTCCGTCTCTCTTGCTATGTCTCTCTTTCTTTCTCTCTCTGCCTCTCTTGCTATGTCTCTCTTTCTCTCTCTCTTGCTTTCTTTCCCTCTCTTTTTCTCTTGCTTTCTTTCTCTCATTCTCTCTCCCCTCCTTTTTCTCTCTCTCTCTTTCTTTCACCACGCCGTTGAAACACATCACAACTTCATTCCAACGGCTCTCCAAGAAAGAAACGCAGCAGGAAGATCTGCAACCTAACCGGGGCTTCTTCAGAGGGGAACCAACCAGCCCTAAGCACGGACTCAGTGCTGGGGATTCAGTCAAGAAGGGGCAGAATTGCAGAGGAGCTGACAAGGGGCGAAAGGGGGGCTTGAAACATAGCCCACCCTGGTATTTATTGTTGCTCCTGTGGGAGGGCATCGTGGGACTGCAGCCACCTCCCCCTTCGAGGTGGGAGATGACTTGCCGGCAACAGAGAGAAAAAGAGAGCTCGAGCCGGAGAGAGAGTGGAGGGCGCCGTTGTCTTCGCCTCCGCCCGGCTCTGCAGCTAAGAGGCAGCATCCATCAACCCCCTCGCCCTCCCAGGCGGCGCCCGGCCACGCTCCACCTCCCGGTAGCCCGGCCGACTTTTACCTGCTGCCGGAGCCATTTTCTCACACCCTGCCGCCACCAGGGAAGCTCCAGCCAGGCGGAGCGCACCGTAAAACAAGAAGAAAAGGTCAGCTGTGAGGTGGCACACCCCCACCCCGCCTTTCCGCGGGACCTTTTCTTCATGTTTTATAAGGTGCGCTCCGCTCGGCTGCAGCTTCCCTGGCGGCGGCAGGGTGTGAGCTTTGGGGCCCAGAAGGAGGGAGGGTTGCCGGCAGTAGCAGGGGCAAGGTGGTCAGCTGTGAGGTGGCTACTCCTGGTGCCGCTGCCGCCGCCGCCACCAGGGAAATTCCCCCCACACGCACTTAGCCATGCCGCACTTAGCGCCCCGCCCAGCTGGAGCTTCCCTAGGAGCTTCGCGGCACACCTGACCGTGTCTCGCGGCACACTAGTTGGGAAACGCTGCTACATGCCACATGCCACATGCCACATGCCACATGCCACATGCCACATGCCACATGCCACATGCCACATGCCACATGCCACATGCCACATGCCACATTTATTTATTTATTTGATTTTTATGCCGCCCTTCTCCTTAGACTCAGGGCGGCTTACAACATGTTGGGGAGGACGAAACACGAACCTACTGGGCCCACCAGAAGTTGGGAAACAGGCCATTTCTGGCCTCTAGAGGACATCCAGGGGGGTGGGGGAAGCTTTTTTCACCCTCCCAAGGCATTGAATTATGGGTGTGGGCACTCACGTATGCACGATAGTGCATGCCCATGCTTTTTAGGCAGTCAAGGAAAAAAAGATTCGCCATCACTGATTAGCATGTAGCATATAGCATATAGCATATAGCATATAGCATATAGCATATAGCATATAGCATATAGCATATAGCATATAGCATATAACATATAGCATATAGCATATAGCATATAATGGCATGGCATGGCATGGCATAGAATAGAATAGAATAGAATAGATGTTTAGAGATTTCATCTAAATGCTGGATACCTAGGTCATATTATAATACTGGGGGGGGCAACTACTGACCCCCTCAGAGAGGGTCCCCACTTGGGCGTCCTCGACTCACAGCTAACATTAGAGCACCATCTTTCAGCTGTGGCAAAGAGGGCATTTGCCCAGGTTCGCCTGGTGCACCAGTTGCGGCCCTATTTTGGCCAGGAGTCACTGCTCACAATCACTCACACCCTCATCATCTCGAGATTTGACTACTGCAATGATCTCTATATGGGGCTACCTTTGAAAAGTGTTCAGAAACTTCAGATTGTGCAGAATGCAGCTGCAAGAGCAATCATGGGCTTTCCTAGATATGCCCATGTCTCGTCAACACTCTGCAGCCTGCACTGACTGCCGATCAGTTTCTGGTCACAATTCAAAGTGTTGGTTATGACCTATAAAGCCCTACATGGCATCGGACCAGAATACCTTCGGGACCGCCTTCAGCCACACAAATCCCAGCAAACTATTAGGTCCCACAGAGTTGGCCTTCTCTGGGTTCCATCAACAAAAAAATGTTGTCTGGCGGGACCCAGGGGAAGAGCCCCGACCCTCTGGAATCAACTCCCCATGGAGATTAGGACTGCCCCCACTCTCCTTGCCTCTCGTAACTCCTGAAAACCCACCTATATTGCCAGGGCATGGGAAAATTGATATACCAATCGTGTTATGCCAGGCTTCACATTACGAGCCCCAATTAAGTCCAAAAAGTAAATTCAAACACACACACTGTTGTAAAGTAAACAAAGAATCGGTTTATCAAAGGAAAATATTGTACACATGCACTTTAATCAGCCAAAGTCTTCTCCCACAAACCTGGAATTCTGTGAAAAGCAAAAACAAAAACAAAAGCAGAGCAGATAAAGGCAGCTGTGAAGACATCACAGCCACCCCCCTTCAAGCTGTACTTAACTGTGAAATATTCAAAAAGTCCTGGTAAATCCTGAAACAGTCCAAAATCAAACAGCACTCATCTCTCACCAAACGAATAATCTCCCATGCACGCTCTCAGTGATGCTGGCAATTTATCAGCAGCCCCATTAGCCTAATTGCCCCAGCCACAGGTGTTCTCCCTTATTTTCTATAATACTTGCGCAGTTGTTCCCTTCTCGTCATAAACCTGCATCTGCAACCATCTATGAATCCCTCTTCCTCTGAATCTACTGATGATTCACTAATGGGGTCATTAGCTAATGGGCTGCCTGTAACTACCTCATCATCTGATCCTGCTACATTCCCAGAATCTGCCCTTGACACATAATCCTCAATGTCCAAAGCTGTTGGCAGCAAAACCGGTCTCTGATAACGTGAGGATTCTCCTCCCAAACCAGCACCCACAGTCCTAAGAGCAGGAACTGGCCCAGAGCCAACCACAACACCATTTCCCCCCGGAAGGCCCCTCCCCTGAATCCTGTGCAAGGTATGGGGCTTGTGCGAAAACTGCACGTGAAACACCTGAATGCGTGCGGGAGCATCCACCAGTGTGGCCTCCACCCAAGAGCAATCATCTGACTCATCCTCAACCCATTGCACTAAATACTGGAAGCAATCGTCCACCCAACGTGAGTCCCCAATGGCATGGATCATGACGTCAAGCAGGTGATCCCAAACACAGGTTGCAGGCAGGGTGGGTATACTAGGACGGAACGGGCAGTCAGGTTGAACAGGAACCAATGATGAAACACCGTGTGAACTCGCATGTTGGCAGGCAGGGTTAGACGATATGCCATAGGATTGATGACCTGCTCAAAGGACCCATGAACCATGGATCTAACTTTCGACGAGGCAATTCCGAGGTGATGTACTTTGTAGACAGCCACACCTGATCTCCGACAGCCAACGGGGGGACGTCTCACTGGGACCAATCAGCAAATCACTTGTAATACTGCTTGGCCTTAAGCAGATATCGTTTCGCCATCTCATGTACCATGTGAAGTTCCGAGAGAAACTCCTCCACCGCTGGGACTGGGGAATCTAACAGGGTTAGTGGAAAGAACCGAGGATGGAACCCATAATTGGCATAGAAGGGCGTGATTCTTATAGATATATGATGAGAGTAATTGAAAGCAAACTCTGCCACCGGGAGACAGTGTGACCAGTCAGACTGCCGGTCCGACACAAAACACCACAAGTATTGCTTGAGAATGCCAATGACCTTCTCAGTGCCACCATCAGTCTGAGGGTGCTGTGTCGATGCGAGACAAACCTGCACCTGTAAAGCAGACATGAGTTCCCTCCAGAAACGTGCTGTGAATTGAGTCCCCCGGTCTGACACCACCTGATCTGGAAACCCATGGAGCCGGAAAATGTTCTGTAGGAATAGTTGGGCAGTGACATGAACTGTGGGCACTCGGTGGCATGGAATAAAATGTGCCATTTTAGTCAGCATGTCCACCACCACCACCACCGTGGTGAACCTCGAAGACACTGGCAAATACAAAGTCCATGGACACAGCTCCCCATAGCCTCGTGGACATTGGCAATGGCTGTAACAATCCTGGCGGGGCCCCTGTACCAGATTTGGCTGCATGGCAATGTTCACAAGTGTTCACATAGGATTGTACATCATCATGGAGCCGCAGCCACCAGAACGTTCGGGACACTAAGTCCAAAATCTTGAACAATCCAAAATGACCAGCGGCGGGATTGTTGTGATATTGGGACATGATTAAACTGTGAAGTGGCCCTGCTGACATGTACAATTCTTTCTCCCAGATCAGATAATTCTGTTCCGAGGGTGTGAGCTTGCAGGAGTGGTAGGTGCATGGAAACAGAGTGCCACCCTCCGGACGGGCCTGAAGAAGCACAGCGCTGACAGCGACATCAGACGCATCGGTCTCCACAACAAACGGCCCATGCGGGTCTGGATACTGCAGCAGGGGTTCCTTCATAAAAGCGTCCTTGAGAGCCATAAATGCCTGCTGCTCAACCTTACTCCATTGAAATGGCATGTGTTTCTGCAACAGGCGGGTGAGGGGTGCGGTCAAGATGGCAAAACCTGGGATGAACGTGCAATAATAATTCGCAAACCCCAACAATCTCTGCATGTCCTTCACCCTCCATGGGGGTTGCCAGGTTTTGAGAGCTGACACCTTGCCTAGGTCCATAGCCCTGGAGAAATGACGTGTCCCAGAAATTCAATGGTGGTCTGAAAAAACTGACATTTCTCCAACTTGGCATATAAGCTCTGCTCTCGCAAATGGTGCAGAACCCGGCGAAAATGCCACAAATGACTGGACTGTGATGGGGAGTACATAAGAATGTCATCAAGGTAAATGACCACAAAATGGTCTAGCATATCCCTGAACATATCGTTCATCAGGTGCTGGAAGACCGCCAGGGTGTTGGTGAGACCGAAGGGCATACTCAAAATGCCCGTACATGGTGCTGAACGCCATTTTCCACTCATCCCCCAGTCGTATCTGCACCAAATTATATGCACTGCGTAGATCGATCTTGGAAAACACTTTGGCAGCTCGCAGGCATTCCATTAACTCGGGAATCAACGGCAACGGGTACTGGTTGTGCACCATTATAGCATTTAGGCATCGGTAATCACAGCACAAACATAAATCCCCAGTCTTTTTCTTAACAAACAAAACAGGTACGGAGAGAGGCAAGGTCGAGGGCCTGATGAACCTTTTAGCAAGACTCTTGTCAATGAAGTCCTTGAGGGCCACTAGTTCGGGTTCAGACATGGAATATAACTGACCGGCAGGAAGGTTGGTGTCAGGAAAGAGTGCGATGGCACAATCATATGGCTGATGCGGTGGCAGCTGATCCACCTCCTTCTTGTTGAAAACATAAGTGAATTCTGTGAGGCACTCAGGTAAAACAGCCTTGGGGATCCTGGGCCCTTGAGCAGCACAAACATGAATGCGATGGTCCACACACTGCAGATTTGAAAAGGTGACTATGTTCTGGGACCACACCACATGAGGATTGTGTGCACGTAGCCAAGAAAATCCCAAAACTACAGGAAAATGGAAGCCTCGGGTGACGTAGAACTGGAGAGCCTCCTTGTGGGTTCCGATGACCATACACACTGGCAAGTTTTGGAACCAGATGGGCCCGGACAACAAAACTCGCCCATCTATAGTTTCCACAGTTAATGGAGGATCCATAGGACACAATGGCAAAGAATGTCTCTGCGCAAAAACCTTGTCCAAGAAGTTCATGGTAGCCCCTGAATCCACAAGGGCAAGAGCCACGAGATGCCGGGTACGATGGTCTACATGGAGTTGTACTGCAATCATTAAGTGTCAGTATGAGCCGGGGTCATCAGCCAAAGAGTCCAGAGAGGGTTGAATACCGGACCGACCTAGTGTTGCCACCAAGCCGGGCTCCCCTCGTTTCCCGACTGAGCCTCTGGCTGAGAAACCAGGGTCATGGGAACCAACACCGAGAAATCAGGAACTGTGGTTGAAACATGGGGTGCAGACTCTGGAATCTGTCCTGGAGGAGTTGGGATGGTGACAATCAGTACAGGAGTGATCGGGACAGGGACAGCAGCCGTGCTCCGCCGTTTGCGAGGACAGGCATTTGCAAAATGACCTGCACCCCCGCCATAATAACACAGACCTGATGCACGTTGATGAGCCTCAGTGGTCAGGCGGGATCTGGCAACGCTCACATCCATTGGTTCCACCAGAGATGAATGATCCACCATACGAGGAGGCAGGGCTGGCATGAAACGGTGGGGTGCAGGATCCAGATACTGGACTGGCACATTTGGCACCCCCCAACGTGGTGTGGTGCCAGAAACCTGGGGAGAGGACCGTCCAGTCCAACGTACCTCTCCGGCCAGCAGCCGGGCTTCTATGTCCTGGCAGTGCTGCTCCAGCCCATCCAGGGTGCGCAGCAGGGCCTCGTGAACCAGCTCGTCCAATATAGCCTCAGACAAGCCGTCCTGGAACACCTCCATCAACACGGCCACATTCCATTGCATCTGCACGCGGAAGTCACTCATATATTCCGCCAACGGGCGTGAGCCTTGTTTCAATTTCTTCAACACCCTCGTGGCTGTCTACTCCTGCACTGGATCCGCAAACTGCCATTGCAACCAGTGTTCCCTCTAATTTTTTTTGGGGGGGGGGCGGAAAAGTATAGTGTCTGAGCGGCAGTCCCTTCGGGACTGGGCGGCACAGAAATAATAAAGAAAGAAAGAAACAAAGAAACAAAGAAACAAAGAAACAAAGAAACAAAGAAACAAAGAAACAAAGAAACAAAGAAACAAATAAAAAACCCACCCTGTTTTGCCTCAGAGAATTTCAAAATAAAATACTGTACTATGTGTCTATAAAAGTGAGCTCATAATAGGGCAACTCTATCAATATCAAAATGCCACTTAAATAGTTGAGCTAGTTTCAAACTAGATTTTGATTTTCTTTCTCTCTTCCTTACTCCCATTCTTTTTCTTTCTCTTTTCCTTCCTCTCTTTTTTCTATCTGTTTCTCTCTCTCTTCCTCTCTTCCTCTCTCTCTCCTTCCCTCTCCCTCTTTCCCTCTCGGCTTCTGGGCAGGTTTGGAAAACTCTGAGTTGATGATGATTTTTAAGTGAGCGATTGCTCACTGCTCAGCTTAGAGGTAACTATGATTGCAACTGCTTGCAAAAAATGGTGTAGTCCTGCAGCAGCAGATCATCTCGGTCCAGCAATGGAGACACCCATGCTGCAGCGGGGTCTGCCAACAAGCTGCAGAGGAAAGCCACCTTCTCTGCATCCCTGGGAAAATGTATCATTTGTGCAATGATAAACAGCTGCACCTGGCTGAGGAAGGCAGGAAACATGCTACGTTCGCTCCAAAACGTCTCAGGCATAGCCACAAAACACTTCCTCCGTGGCGGGGGCTGTGGGGCAGCAACCAGCAGCTGCACCAGGGGAGGGGCTGACTGCTCTGATAACACGTCCACCTGGTTCTGCAGAGCAGCATCAGGTTTTGTATTTCCAAATGGAGAGCCTCAAAAACAGCCTGTATCTCAGCCATAGAAACATAGAAGACTGACGGCAGAAAAAGACCTCATGATCCATCTAGTCTGCCCTTATAATATTTTCTGTATTTTATCTTAGGATGGATATATGTTTATCCCAGGCATGTTTAAATTCAGTTACTGAATTTACCAACCACGTCTGATGGAAGTTTGTTCCAAGGATCTACTACTCTTTCAGTAAAATAATATTTTCTCACGTTGCTTTTGATCTTTCCCCCAACTAACTTCAGATTGTGTCCCCTGGTTCTTGTGTTCACTTTCCTATTAAAAACACTTCCCTCCTGGACCTTATTTAACCCTTTAACATATTTAAATGTTTTGATCATGTCCCCCCTTTTCCTTCTGTCCTCCAGACTATACAGATTGAGTTCATTAAGTCTTTCCTGATACGTTTTATGCTTAAGACCTTCCACCATTCTTGTAGCCTGTCTTTGGACCCATTCAATTTTGTCAATATGTTTTTGTAGGTGAGATCTCCAGAACTGAACACAGTATTCCAAATGTGGTCTCACCAGCACTCTATATAGCGGGATCATAATCTCCCTCTTCCTGCTTGTTATACCTCTAGCTATGCAGCCAAGCATCCTACTTGCTGTCCCTACCACCTGACTGCACTGTTCACCCGTTTTGAGACTGTCAGAAATCACTACCCCTAAATCCTACTCTTCTGAAGTTTTTGCTAACACAAAACTGCCAATACAATACTCAGATTGAGGATTCCTTTTCCCCAAGTGCATTATTTTATATTTGGAAACATTAAACTGCAGTTTCCATTGCTTTGACCATTTATCTAGTAAAGCTAAATCATTAGACCCCATAGAGCTCCATGGTTCAACGAGGAGCTCCGGGAGTTGAAACGCCAGAAGAAACTTCTAGAGAAGCGATGGAGGAAGAGTAAGCCTGAATTCAACCGAACACTTGTAAGAGCTTTTATTAAGACCTACAAAGTGGCGCTCAAGGTGGCAAGATGCGCGTACCATGCCGCCTTGATTGCATCAGCGGAATCCCGCCTGGCCATTCTGTTTAGGGTGACCTGTTCCCTTCTAAATCAAGGGGGAGTTGGGGAGCCCTTACAGGGTAGTGCCGAGGAATTTAACTCGTTTTTCACTGATAAAGTCGCTCGGATCCGGGCTGATCTCGACTCCAATTGCATAGCAGTATCGGCTGACAATGAGTCAGTCGAGGTGACTGGGGCTAAACGTCTTTGTCCCTCAATCTGGGAGGGGTTTGACTTGGTGACACCTGATGAAGTAGACAAGGCCATTGGAGCTGTGAGTTCCGCCACCTGTCTACTGGATCCGCGTCCCTCTTGGTTGGTTTTGGCCAGCCGAGGGGTGACACGGAGCTGGGCCCAGGAGATTGTCCTTGCCGAGGGGTGACACGGAGCTGGGCCCAGGAGATTGTCCTTGGGGAGGGGGTCCTTTCTGGCCCTTTATAAGGAGGCACTTGTGCGCCCCCTCCTCAAGAAGCCTTCCCTGGACCCAGCCGTGTTTAATAACATCCAGTCTCCAACCTTCCCTTTATGGAGAAGGTTGTTGAGAAGGTGGTGGTGCTCCAACTCCAGCGGTCCTTGGAAGAAGCCGATTATCTAGGTCCTCAACAGTTTGGATTCAGGTTCGGCTACAACATGGAAACTGCTTTGGTCGCGTTGATGGATGATCTCTGGCGGGCCCGGGATAGGGGCTTGTCCTCTGTCCTGGTGCTTCTTGACCTTTCAGCGGCTTTCGATACCATCGACCATGGTATCCTTCTGTGCCAGCTGAAGGGGTTGGGAGTGGGAGGCACTGTTCTTCAGTGGTTCTCCTCCTACCTCTCCGGTCAGTCGCAGTCAGTGTTAGTGGGGGGTCAGAGATCGACCTCTAGGTTTCTCCCTTATGGGGTGCCTCAGGGGTTGGTCCTCTCCCCCCTGCTATTTAATATCTACATGAAACCGCTGGGTGATATCATCCAAGGGCATGGGGTGAGGTGTCATCAATACACCGATGATACCTAGCTATACATCTCCACCCCATGTCCAGTCAACGAAGCAGTGGAAGTGATGTGCCAGTGCCTGGAGGTGGTTGGGGCCTGGATGGGTGTGAACAAACTCAAACTCAACCCAGACAAGACGGAGTAGCTGTGGGTCTTGCCTCCCAAGAAGGACAATTCCATCTGTCCATCCATTACCCTGGGGGGAGAACTATTGACCCCCTCAGTGAGGGTCCACAACTTGGGCGCCCTCCTCGATCCACAGCTGACATTGGAACATCATCTTTCGGCTGTGGCGAGGAAGGCGTTTGCCCAGGTTCGCCTGGTGCACCAGTTGCAGCCCTATTTGGACAGTGAGCCATTGCTCACAGTCGCTCATGCCCTCATCACCTCGAGGTTCGATTACTGCAACGCTCTCTACATGGGGCTACCTTTGATAAGTGTTCGGAAACTTCAGATCATGGAGAATGCGACCGCGAGAGCCATCGTGGGGTTTCCTAGATTCGCCAACGTTTCTGCAACACTCTGCGGCCTGCACTGGCTGCCGGTCAGTTTCTGGTCACAATTCAAAGTGTTGTTAATGACCTTTAAAGCATGGCATTGGACCAGAATACATCCGGAACTGCCTTCTACTGCACAAATCCCTGCGGCCGATAAGGTCCCATAGAGTTGGCCTTCTCTGGGTCCCCTCGACCAAACAATGTCGTTTGGCAGGCCCCAGGCCCCTTCTCTATGGCGGCCCCGGCCCTCTGGAATCAACTCCCCCCAGAGATTAGAATGGCCCCTACCCTCCTTGTTTTCGCAAATTACTCAAGATCCACCTTGTCGCCAGGCATGGGGGAGTTAGGATATTCCTTCCCCTAGGCCATTACAAGTTATGTATGGTATGTTTGTGTGTATGTTTGTTTTTTATAATAAGAGTTTTTAGTTGTTTTATTAAATTGGATTGTTACATTGTTGTTAGCCGCCCCGAGTCTGCGGAGAGGGGCGGCATACAAATCCAATAAATAATAATAATAATTTACCATATTACAGACGCCTCCAGGAATATCAACCCTATTGCATACTTTAGAGTCATCGGCAAATAGGCAAACCTTGCCTACCAAACCTTCCCCTATGTCACTCACAAACATATTAAAAAGAATAGGACCCAGAACAGACCCTTGTGGCACACCGCTTGTAACTTGTCTCTGCTCAGAATACTCACCATTAACAATAACTCTCTGATGTCTATGCTTCAGCCAGCTGCAAATCCATTGAACTATCCAGGGATTAAGACCAATCTTCACTAATTTATCTATCAGCTCTTTATGTGGAACTGTATCAAAGGCTTTGCTGAAATCCAGATAGGCAATATCCAATGCACCACCTTGATCCAACACCTTTGTGACATAGTCAAAGAAATCAATGAGATTAGTCTGACATGATTTGCTTTCAGTAAAGCCATGCTGATTTGGGTCCAATAAGTTATTGTTTTTTAGGTGCTGATTTATCCTCTTTTTGAATAGAGTCTCTGTCATTTTAACTATAACTGGTCAAGCTAACTGGCCTGTAGTTACCAGCTTCTTCTCTACTGCCTTTCTTGTGGATAGGCACAACACTGGCCATTCTCCAATCCTCAGGAACATCTCCTGTTAACAAGTATTGGTTAAACAAATCAGTCAGGGGGGTAGCAAGGACAGATCTGAGTTCTTTGAGAACTCTGGGGTGGATGCCATCTGGACCCATTGCCTTATTTATCTTTAATCGTTCAAGTTCTTCTAAGATATCCGCTTCTAAGATCACTGGAGCTGAATCCATACAGCTGGAAGCAATGCTATATCTCTCTATAGTATTATTTTGTAAGGTGTCTTTTGAGAAAACTGAACAGAAGTAGCTATTCAAATGGTCAGCGATCTCCTTATTCCCATCAATGCATGTATTATTCCCAGTACTAAGCTTCGTGATGCTGCAGTTTTTCTTCTTCCTATCACTAATATATCTGAAGAACGTTTTATCCCCCTTCTTTACAGATTTGGCAATTTCTTCCTCTTTTGAGGCTTTAGCAGCATATATTATCTGTTTCGCCTCCTTCTGTCTCATTTTATACACCTCTCTATCAGCTATACTTCCAGACTCTTTATACCTCCTATAGGCAGCCTTTTTTTCATTGACTATAGCCCTTACATCATTGCTAAACCATAGCGGTTTCTTCTTCCTTTTACCTTTAGTTATTTGCCTTACATACAGTCCAGTGGCTTTTAAGATGGGCTTTTTAATACAGTCCACTGGGTGCTCGCTCCTGCCATTTTATCCCTCCCCTTTAATTCAATATTTAAATATTCCCCCATTGCATTAAAATTTGTTTTTCTGAAATCCAATACTTTGGTTGCAGTATAGGATTGCTCACAATCAGTTTTTACATCAAACCACAAACATAGATGGTCACTGCAACCTAAACTTTCTCCCACCTTGACCTCTGAAACCCAATTCCCATTCGTAAAAACTAGATCTAGAATATTCTCCCCTCTAGTTGGTGTCTTAACCAGCTGTGCCAGAGCTGCTCCTGTAAAGGCCTCTACTATATTCTTACTTTTGCATGTAAGGGCACTGGGGATATTCCAGTCAGCCTCAGGCATGTTGAAATCACCCATAACCACAATATCTCCCTTTAGTGCCATTTGGGTAATTTCATCCACCATCTTGTTGTCATATTCCTCAGATTGCCCTGGAGGCCTATAGATCACCCCAATTGTAATGACAGAGCCGTCTTTATTTTGCATGCAAATCCAGAGAGTCTCCAGATCTTTACATGTATTTTGAATTAGTGTTTTTAGACTTTCTTTAACATAAATGGCTATTCCACCTCCCCTTCTCTCTATTCTATCCTTCCTATACAGTGTATATCCTGGTATGAATATTTCCCATTCATTAGAATCCTTAAACCATGTCTCAGTTATGGCAACCAGATCCAAATTATCTCTAGATATTATGGCCATTAACTCACAGAGCTTGTTGCTCAAGCTTCGAGCATTCGTGCACATTACCCGGAGAACGTTATTTTTATTATTAGTTTGCCCCTTATCATCAACAACTACATCTATTTTATTTACAGCTCCCTTTTCATAAGCTTCCAGAAACTGATTTATCCTCATTGGTCGGGGACAGAAATCATCCACATCAGTTACATCTCTGTCCCCTTTACCTAGTTTAAATGCCTGTCCAAAAAGGTTCTGAATTCCTCACCGAGCACCTGGATACCTCTGTATGATGGATGCAAAACATCCCTCTTAAACAACTCCCTATTAGACCACCTACTGACATAATGACTGACATAGCCAAAACCTTCAGCTTTACACCACTGCCTTAACCACACATTAAACTCTCTGATACAAGTTGTTTTATCCTCCTGGCCACAAACTGGTAACACCTCTGAGAAAGTCACTGAATCAGTTATTTTACCCAGCTCCACACTTAGACATTGAAAATATATTTTTACTACATTAACATTTCTCTGGCACAAATCATTTGTGCCAAGATGCACCACCACATCAACGTTATTACCTTTACTCACAGCCTTGACAATGTTTGTAATCCGCCTCCTGTCCCTGCTGGCAGTGGCCCCTGGGAGACACCTCATCAGCTTCACCCCATCCTTACTCTGTCCCAAATCAACACCTCTAACAGTCAAGTCACCCACAAGAAAATGTGTCCTCTTTTTATTTCCGCTATGCACCTCACTTACAACAAATTCCCCCTTGAACATCCTTTCATTCTCCGCCTGAGGGGCCTTGCTAATATCTACAACATCCTTACTATTTAAATCCGCAATAACATTATAGGAATTTGATACAGAGAGACCAAAATTGCTATGTTTTTGCTCCACTGCACGTAATCTTCCTGAACCGACAGTTGTCCACACAACCCTCCTCCTCGGGGGGTGCTGTGGAAGTGGAGGCTGCACACATGGCTGCATTACAGCACGTGGCTAGGACAATCTTTCCACTTCTGACTGCAAGCTACAAACTAAGGACTGCAATCTAGAGATCTCACCATATAAACTAGATGTCCTTATGCAAAGAGGGCAGCACCCCAAGTTCCACAAAGTACTACGGAACACAACAGCCAAACAAGTGTTACACTGCACCAAGCCAGTCATCTTAACAATGTATTGAAATACAAGTACTTAGCAAGAAAATCAACAACCCCTATTGCTACCAAACTTTGCTGATTTTGGTTTATGGATATGATTTGTGCGTCATCTGTGCTTGAACACAAATTGCCAATAAAATTGTCCCTAACAGCCAGTAATATCTGCCCCACCTCATTGAATTCAAAAAATACAAAATGTAAATAGCACTACCTTTCTCTCCTCCTTCTCTGTGATCTGAAAGCCATGCCAGCAGCCATTGCAAAAACAAATGCAGGAAAAGCAAAAACAAACAAGAACAGGCCACAAAACTTGATCAGTGTGTGTCTGAAAGGTGGGAGATTATTCTGTTATGCCGGGTTTCAAGTTACGAGCCCCAATTAAGTCCGAAGTATAAATTCAAACACACACACTGTTGTAAAGTAAACAAAGAGTCAGTTTATCG